>NC_142868.1:21288214-22604285 GCF_051225735.1 Oryctolagus cuniculus | reverse complement strand
GATTACTGATGCCATAAACAAGAATGTCAATTTGTTAAATCAACAACAGGTGTCTTTGTGCACTTACTCCCCATGCAGGATCTCTGTCCTTCATGTTTTGTACAATGTGAGTTAATGCTATAAGTAATATTTAAATACTACTTTATACTTTGTGTTTCTGTGTGTGTTGGCAAACTGTTGAAATCTTTACTTAATATATATTAAATCGATCTTCTGTATATAAAATATAATTAAAAATGAATCTTGATGTGAAATGGAATGGGAGAGTGAGTGGGAGATGGGAGGGTTGTGGGTGGGAGGGAAGTTATAAAGCCACTGTAATCTAAAAGTTGTACTTTGGAAATTTACATTTATTAAATAAAAGTTAAAACATAAAAAACAGAGGTAAGTCTTTGATCAGCTCTGTTGGTTGGCATAGTCTCACCCTCACCTCTTCTCTTCCAAGGTGATCAATGCCCGGGCATATTGTCCCAGTGGGTGCAATATTCATCTGTACTGCCACAAGAACCACACAAAGGATGAGGGCAGTCCTCTGTGAGCATGGATACCACCACAATGACCCTCCCCAGGAAGTCAGGGTGCCCTGAGTATGTGGAGCTGCCCACAGCAACTGCCTGGAGATCCAGCCACACCTTGCACCCTCCCATGCAGCCACAGTGTTTCTAAAGTCTCAGTACCTAAGGCTCCCACAGTCACAGGATGGCAGGATCCACTCTGCCATGCCAATCCGTAGGGTCCAAAGAGAAGCAGAGATCCTCCCAGAGCCAGCTGCATGTGGGAGCTCCACCAAGGCAGTTTGAGCCCCAGAGTCTGAGATATATTGGGAGGCTGGGGGAACCTCACAGTCCTACATAGCTGTCCAGCCCTCTGTCAATACTCACAGTGAGACTTGGTTGTATCCTCTTGGCTGGTTGCTGGCACATGGACACAAGCTGGCACAGCTACTATCTATGTCCAAAATGGCACCCACCTTCCCTCAGCTGATCACAAGGCACCGCTATCAGGGGGATAGGAAGACAGAAACAAGAACCTCTTTTGCCCTCTAGATTGGCAGGTGCCCTGTCACCCACAGGACTTCAGGCTGGACTCACACCAGGCTCTCCCCGCAGCTATATCACCAGTGGCTTGCACTGCTGCAGACTGGTCTCACCTCACTCTCCAGAGCTGGCATTGAAGGTCTCCACTTCTGGGGTCCTGTGTTGTGTCCATAGTAATTTTGCATGTCCATACCCTCCATGTACAGCCACATCTATCCCTGCATCCTTGATATGTTATTTAAATAAGCCAGAGTGTGTCAGCTGAACAAATGTGTTTTGCAATGGAAACTTTCCATTTTTGCTCCACTTTTCCACACAATGCTCATGGTACGGAAAAATGAACACTGGATTTTATGACCGAAGAAAGAAGACTACATCTTTTCAATATTACTGGCTACCTATTTGATGAAAAGAAATACAGTTAAAGTGTCTGAGAGTTCATTTCCTACACTTCCAATAGGGAAAATGAAATCCTGAAAGAGTCAAGTAAGAACGAGGTTGAAATTTCCAAGCTTTAAATATGCCCTTTCTCAATTCAGCAGGTTTTCTTTTTGATGGAAGATGCTTTGAAAAAATGTTTTATTTTTCTATTAGATTTTCAAACATAAAATTTGAATGTTTAAGAATATGAGTTTTTTTTTTTAAAAAAAAAAGCAGAAATTTACTGGGTGACGGTAGTCCTACGCTGTTTTTTTATTTTCAGACACTAAAGTTGAATCCCCATAGCTTATGTTTATATTTATTTAACTATTCCTGAAGTGAAAATTATTACAGTTCCTCATTTGTTTCCTTTGCCTTTAGAAAAGCTTTGTCTTTATTGATTGACCAAAACCAAAATTTAAACATATTTCATGAGTAAAGGGCTACATTTATTTTATTTTCATTTTACAGTTTTTAAAGGATGATTCTTTCATACAGAGAAAACATACTGGGCAGTGATTGAAAGGATCTTTTCCTAGGTCATATCCAAATCTTAGAGGTCTTAACTTCATCTGGTTAGTGATAGTTTTTTCAATAAAAGTAAAACCTTACGGTTGCCTGCTTCACTGGTTCTCAGCCTTCACACAGCCTCCTGAGCAATTGCTGAAGTTTATTCCCTTTAGTTTGGCACTTCTCAACCCAGGAGGCTGTACTTTCATCTCAAAACTTGATCATCTCATTAAGTGCTCTTTCTTCCAGAGATGTTATATTAAAAGTTAAATAAGTGCAGAGCTACAGCACGTGTAGTAACCCACACGTCAGAGAAGGCAAAAAATTTCTCTAAACTTTCCCATTTCTAAAATCTAGTTGCAACTTCATAACCAAGAGTTCCTCCTAGCTTCATGGTGACTGCATTTTTAATAGGCATTCCTACTGAGCCCTGAAATATCAGCCAAAATATTCTTGGTATCTAGCTAAAAACAAAACAAAACAAAAACCCTTCAGATGTCAGATGCCACAGTCCAGAAGAGCAATTGTCAATGCAAGATAAATTATTGCTGTATCTTTGTTCCAAAAAACTTCTCTAATTCAAACCACAGCAATAATAAAAGCTCCCTGAATCTGTTTCTTCAACTATTTAAGAGCAATGCATAACACTTAGAGTTTTAATATGTCCCATATGCAATCCAGGTATTGATAATTAAAAGAGGACTCACAAAGAGCTCAGCTCTCTTGCCTCCCTACCCCATCTTTTGCCACATAAGGACACAGGATCCCTGTCCCCTGGAGCACACAGCAACAAGGTGTCATCTGGAAGTGCAGAACTGACCCCTTACCGACACCTGCATCTTGGACTCCATGGCCTTCTAAACTGTAAGAAGCAAACTTTTGCTCTTTATAAATTACTCAGTCTTGGGTATTTTGTTATAGCAACACAAATAGAAAAAGACAGAAATTAGTACCAGAGTAATGCTGTGTTCCTGTAACAAATCCCCCAAAAAAGGTGGATGTGTCTTTAGACCTTGGACAATGGGCAGAGGTGGGAACAGTAATTCTGGAGAACCCTGCATTTCCATGAACAGAGCATCAAGAGCGATTCTGGTGATGGCTCAGGAGCAGAGAAGAGGGTCCCGGAGCAGAGCCTCATTCTTCTCAATGTATCTAAGGGTTTGTGAACAGAGTGTTGGTAGACATGAGGAGAGTTAGGACAGTTCTGATGAAGTGTCAAGAAGCAATGAGAAACAGGTATTACACACTAGAAAAAAGGCTGCCCTTGTTATAAAGTGGCAAATAGCTTGCCTGAATTGTGTCTACCTTGTCGGATTTTGTGCAAGATGGAAGACAGCATTTAAGAGCAACAAGTTTGGATATTCTGTGGGAAAAATCTCTAAGCTACAGATTATTCAAGGTGATACATATATATATCTACATATATATATGTGTGTGTGTGTATAAACTGCTGATAGTAAAACATGAGAGGAGAAAAATGATTTAAAGATGGAATTTACAATTAAAATGGAAGCAGGATTTAAATGTTCAGTCTGGTCATACAAAGCATCAAATAGGATGTTTAGAAGATAAAAATCAAGAGAATGTCCAAGTGACTGTTCAATAAGACCAGAGAGGAGAGAAGGACGCCAGCTGCTTTAAACACAATGAGAGTATCACACAGAACGCACTTCAGAGACCCTGAGGCTGCCGCTCTCATGACATGCCCTGAGTGACAGGACTTTGAGGGTACAACAGCTTTGAGGGAGATCCCATGTGTTCACTGCCCAGGGCTTCAAGTCTCTGTTCCCCACATTCTGGCATGGTGCTTCGTGGTTGTGCCAGCTGTGGCTCACGTGAGCCCAGCTGCAGTTTTGGACGGTGCTCTGGAGGACACAGGCTGTAAGTCCTAGCAACATCCACATGATACTAACTCGACAAGTGCACAGAGTACATGATATTTGGAGGCACAGCTGCCTCCCAGATGTCAAAGGCTGCCCCCAGAGACACACAGAGAACTATCACAGACACAAGGGCACCAAAGAAATCTCCAACCAGGGCAATTCTTAGTGAAACCATGCGGACGGAACTACCACCAAGATGTGCATTAGCACAAAGCCAGTCTGGGAGACCCACAGAGACTCAATTCCAATCTACAAGATCTGTCACAGGGACTGCACCCAGAAACCCATGGGGGTGTGTTCCCTAGAACCTTAGGGATAAAATCATCTCCCCAGTGTGTCTATATGGTGGACATGGAGCCAAGACTTTCCTGCAGCATAAAGATTCCATGCTGTTTGCCTTGGTTGTACTTACTTGGGATGTGATACTAATTCCTACAACCCGTTTCTCACTCTTGGAATGGGAATGTCTGTTATACACCTATTGCAGCACTGTAGTTTGGAAGCACATAATATGCTTGATTTGAAAGGATCATAGCTGAAGGGAAATATTTCTCAAGAAGAAGGAGCCTTGAACCTCACCCTTGTATGAGTTGATGAGCCTATGGGTTTTAGGCTTTGGGTTGATGCAGGAATGACTTAAGAATTTTGGAGCTATTAGGCTGTGTTGGAAATATATTTCACACGTGAGAAGGACATGATATTTGGAGGCCAAAGGGCAGAGTATAATGGTTTGAATGGAACCCCTCCAAAACTCGGGCGTTGAAACTTAATGGCCAATGTGACAGTATTTAGTGATTTGGCCGTGAGGGCTTCTCCCTCATGAATGGGATTAAGCTCCTTCTAAAAGATGTTCTCTTGCGGTTTCACCTTCCACCATGCTAGGACACAACTTTTCTCCCTTCTGGAGGACCCAGCCCACTATAGATCAAATCTGCTAATGCCTCCATCTTTCACCCTCTCCCTGCCCCCCAACTCAGCCAGCATCCTGAACCACGAGAAATAAATTTTTGTTCTTTATGAATTGAAGTTTCAAATATTTTGTGGGTGTATCACAAATATTAAAATACATACATCAAATATGATTGAAAATGGCCAAATATATATGTCTACTACCTGTAGGTTCTCAATAAGTATTAATTTTATAAGTAAATGAAATAATGGCATTCAGGTAACATAGGCTAGGCATCACTGTGCCAGCTTAATTTATGAGGAAGTAAGTCTGATTATCTACTCAATACTCTGTGTGATTATGTGGATAGGGTCACTTCTCTTGCATATGTTCTTTCTGAACATAAAATAGAAGGAAGGGTAGATGAAACCCTTAGAAAAGAAGCTCATGCTGGCATTTTTCTTTGCAGAATGCATTGCTGCTAAGGTGCCAACTCAGAGTCCTACAAGCACTAGTTGAGTGATTCCAATGCCAATGTTCACTTTGAAATGTATTTGTTACTATGGAAACAATATGAACTTCAGAAAAGGAAGAGTTTAATGGTACCCACAAGTGCACTGCAGATTGCAAATGCACATAATGTCTCTAAACACCTTACCTATGTATGAAATCATGTGGACTGTCTTGGGATATTATATCATGAAAATATGTGTTTACAGTTATGTGGAGATAGTAGAAAATTGAAGGCTGCAGAAATAAATTCAAATGTCACTACTTCATTAAAACCCTTCCCCCAGTATCCTCAATCAAAATTAATTGCTCCATCCTTGCTGATATTATTTTAATGGTTAGAATATAATGCAAACATCATATTTGTTGTTATAGTTATTTATGGTCCTGAAATTTTCCCTCGAAATTGTTACAAGGCAAGGATTGTGACTAATTTACACATTTTTCCCTATACCCTATGGAGTTCTTAATAGAAGGTTTGGGTGAAATTGTATATTTGGTAGAGTTTACTTCAATTTTAGCAAGTAAACAACTATATTTGATAGTGTCATGTTAATTCCTATTATTTCATTCAGTGTATCAAATCTGATGGGCTGTCTTTAGCTCATTTTCTTCTGTATGTTTTGCATTCTTCAAAAGCATCAGGTTTATTGAAGTAAAATTTATACATAGCAAAAAAATCACTATTCCAGATGTGTGGTTTTCAGAGTTTTTACAAGTGTATGGAGTCATAACCACTCCACAACCAATAAAATATAGTATGTTTTCACTACACACCACCACAAGATACAAAATTCCCTTCTATCTTTTAGTAGTCAAATTCTTTGACATAATTAAAGAACCTCACAACACATCCATCTTCCATCTCTATTTCTACAGTTTTACATTTCAAAAATGTCATAATTCACAAATCATATAGCATATAGTCTTTCTCTCAGGCTTCTTTCACTAGGAATGCTTTGTTGTCCATGTTATATGTAGCAATAATGTGCACCTTTTGTTTACTGATCCATATTGCATACCAATGGTGTAACACAATTTTTTATCTATTCACCAGTTAATCATTTTCTGGTTTCTGGCCATTACAAGCAAAACTAAAATAAAAAAAAAATTCAAGTACAGGTCTTTGTGGTCATGCTTTCATTTCTGTTGAATAAATATCTAAGAATAGGGTTGATGATCATAAAGTATACATTTAACTTTATAGGAAATTATGCTATAAATCCATGCTTTCCAATGGAATTTTTAGTATTTTGCATTCCCACAGGCAATGTTATTTGTCCCCTTTTTTTCCACATCCTTTAATAACCTCTGATAAATGATTCTTGGTATCCTATTATGGTTTTAATTTCCATTTCTCTGGTTAAAATGTTGGGCATTTGGTGCAGCAGTTATAACCCTGTACTCCTTATCACAATGCCTGCAGCAAGTCCTGGCTTCTCTGCTTCAGATCTAGCTTCCTGCAAATGTGTGCCCTGGAAGAGAGCAGCTGATGGCTCCAGTATTTTTTTTCCTATTTTTCCTTCATTTCTGTTGATATTTCTGGATTACAGTTGCTTTTCCCCTCATAACTTCCTTCCCACCCACAACCCTCCCATCTCCTGCTCACTTTCCTATCCCATTCACATCAAGATTCATTTTCAATTCTCTTTATATACAGAAGATCAATTTAGTATATATTAAGCAGAGATTTCAACAGTTTGCCAACACACACAGAAACACAAAGTATAAAGTATTGTTTGAGTATAAGTTATAGCATTAATTGACATTGTACAACACATTAAGGACATAGATCCTGCATGGGGAGTAAGTGCAAAGTAACTCCTGTTGTTGACTTAACAAATTGACATTCTTGTTTATGGCATCAGTAATCACCTGAGGCTCTTGTCATGAGTTGCGAAGGCAGTGGAAGCCTTTTGAGTTCGCCAACTCTGATCTTGTTTAGACAAGGTCATAGTCAAAGTAGAAGTTCTCTCCTCCCTTCAGAGAAAGGTACCTCCTTCTTTGATGGCCCATTCTTTCCACTGGGATCTCACACACAGAGATCTTACATTTAGGTCATTTTTTTTTTTTGCCAGAGTGTCTTGGCTTTCCATGCCTGAAATACTCTCATGGGCTTTTTAGCCATATCCGAATGCCTTAAGGGCTGATTCTGAGGCCAGAGGGCTGTTTAGGACATCTGCCATTCTATGAGTCTGCTGTGAATCCCGCTTCCCATGTTGGATCGTTCTCTCCTTTTTAAATCTATCAGTTAGTATTAGCAGACACCAGTCTTGTTTATGTGATCCCTTTGACTCTTAATCCTATCATTATGATCAATTGTGAACTGAAACTGATCCCTTTGACTAGTTTGACTAGAATGGTATTTTAATTATGCAATATACTCTGGCCTCAAATCCCTTAAGGCATTCGGATCTGGCATGGAAAGCCAAGACACTGTGGCAAAAAAATGACCTAAATGAGAGATCTCTGTGAGTGAGATCCCAACGGAAAGAATGAGCAATCAAAGAAGGAGGTACCTTTCTTTGAAGGGAGGAGATAACTTCCACTTTGGCTATGACTTTGTCGAAGTAAGATCATAGTTGGCAAAATCAAAAGGCTTCCATAGCCTTGGCAGCTCATGACAAGAGCCTAGGGTGATCACTGACGCCATAAACAAGAGTGCTAATTGTTAAGTCAACAACAGGAGTCACTCTTCACTTTCTCCCCATGTAGGATCTCTGTCTTTAACATGTTGTACTATGCAAATTAACAGTAAAACTAGTCTTCAAACAGTACTTTATACTCTGCGTGTCTGTGTGGGTGCAATATTTTGAAATCTTTACTTAGTATATACTAAGTTGAACTTCTATATAGAAACATAACAGGGGATTCCAATTCAATCCCATCAAGCTGGCATGTACCAATGCCATCTCACTAGTACCAGTGATCAATTTCTATTCACAATTGATCATATGATAGGACTAAGAGCCAAAGGGAGCACATAAACAAGACTAGTGTCTGCATATACTAGCTGATAGAATAAAAAAGGGAGAGAATGATCCAACATGGGAAGCAAGATATGCAGCAGAGTCATAGAATGGTGGATGTCCTAAAAAGCACTCTGGCCTCAGAATCAGCCCTTAAGGCAAGAGGATCTGGCTGAAAAGCCCATAAGAGTATTTCAGGCATGGAAAGCCAAGACACTCTGGAAAAAAAAAAAAAAAAAAAAAAAAAAAAAAAAAACACCTAAATGAAAGATCTCCGCAAGTGAGATGCCAGTGGAAAGAACAGGTCATCAAAGAAGGAGGTACCTTTCTCTGAAGGGAGGAGAGAACTTCCACTTTGACTATGACCTTGTCTAAATATGATCAGAGTCGGTGAACTCAAAAGGCTTCCATAGCCTTGGCAACTCATGACAAGAGCCTAGGGTGATTACTGAGGCCATAAACAAGAGTGTCAATTTGTTAAGTCAACAACAGGAGTCACTGTGCACTTACTCCTCATGTAGGATCTCTGTCCTTATTGTGCTGTACATTGTGATTTAATGGTATAACTAGTAGTACTCAAACAGTATTTTTCACTTTGTGTTTCTATGGGGGTGCAAACCGTTGAAACCTTTACTTAATATATGCTAAACTGATCTTCTGTATATAAAGAGAATTGAAAATGAATCTTGATGTGAATGGAAGGGGAGAGGGAGTGGGAAAGGGGAGGGTTGCGGGTGGGAGGGAAGTTAAGTGGGGGGAAGCCCTTGTAAATCATAAGATGTACTTTGGAAATTTATATTCATTAAATAAAACTTTAAAAAAAGATAATTAAAAATGAATCTTAATGATGAATGGGATGGGATGGGAGAGGGAGTAGGAGATGGGATGGTTTGCGGGTGGGAGGGTGGTTATGGAAGGAAAAGCCACTGTAATCCAAAAGCTGTACTTTTGAAATTTATATATATTAAATAATAGTGTTCTAAAAATTAATTATGCGATATGATGTGATTAATATATATATTGATCAATACATGTATTCCTTTTTTTAAAGATTTATTTATTTGTTTGTTTTTAACTTTTATTTAATGAATATAAATTTCCAAAGTACAGCTTATGGATTACAATGGCTTCCCCCCCCCCATTACGTCCCTCCCACACGCAACCCTCCCCTTTCCCACTCTCTCTATTCTTATATCTAGAATTTTCCTTTGGCTTTTTAAAAAATAGTTCCCTTCACTTTGACAAGATTGCTTCATCTGTTCGTGTATATTTCCTAACTTTTCCAACCATATACTTATGAAAGGAGCCACAGCTAGTGTAACATAAAGCTACTGTAACATAAACAGTGTTGAGAAATCTCTGCACAACCACAGCAGGGAAGAGGCATTGCTCCTGCCCTTTACCCAGGATCTCCTGAGGGAGACAGGGAGGACTCTGTATTCCTGTCCCAGCATCAGGCTTGCCCCGTCACCTGGATCTTAGGCACATGGCATCTTCACTGCTCTGGTTCCTTACCCTGAGGCAGCCAAAATCTGTCCAACCTGTCTGTGGTTGGTCTGTGGTTGGAATTCCTGCCTTCTCTCAACTGCACAGATTTCAGAGCAGGAACTGGCTGTGGACGTTCCCTGATTCTCTTAGTAATAGAGATTTTTTTGTTGCTATTGTTTTTCTACCCTTTCTCCAGTGGCAACAGATTATTTTGATTGAGAATAAAGTGTTTTAAAAAATTAACTGGGCTGGCACTGTGGCATAGCAGGTAAAGCTGCTGACTGCAGTGCAGCATCCCATGAGGGCGTCAGTTCGAGTCCTGGCTGCTCCACTTCTGATCCAGCTCTCTGGTATGACCTGGGAAAGCAGTGGAAGATGGCCCAATTCCATGGGCCCCTGCACCCATGTGGGAGACCCAGAAGAAGTTCCTGGCTCCTGGCTTTGGATCGGCGAAGCTGCAGCAGTTGAGGCCAATTGGGGAGTAAACCAGAGGATGGAAGACCAACCTCTCTCTCTCTCTCTCTCTGCCTCTCCTTCTCTCGTGAGTAACTCTGATTTTCAAATAAATAAATATATCTTTTTAAAATTAATTTATTTGTTTTTGAAGGAGATGGTCAGAAATGCAGTGACAGACAAAGCTCCCATCGACTTGTTCACTCCTCAAATATCTGCAACAACTGGAGTTGGGCTAAGCTGAAACCAGGAAATGTGAATTCCATCCAGCTCTCCTATGTGTGTGTCAAGGATCCAGCTACTTGTGCCATTACCAGCTGCCTCGCAGGGTCTGCATCTGAAGGAAGCTAGAACTGAAAAAAGAGCTCAGGCATGAACACAGCTTCTTTGATATAAGGCTTAGACATCTCTGGCTGTGTCTTAATCACTAGACCAAATGCTTGCCCCTTGGAATAAGGTTTTTGACCCTCCAACAGAGGCAGATGCAGAGACAGAGGGATTTTGTTTTTGTTTCTCCTCAAGAAGCAATGATCTTTTCCAAAGCCCTGTGGTTGGAGTGTAGGCTGCTCCCTCCCAGTGGTTTATACATGGTACCTACAAACTGTTTGAGAGACATGTAGGCTCCATGCCTTCCCCTCTGCCACAAACACCATTTCTTTCATGCCTGATCCATGGAGGAAACTCCTACTCTGTCCTCAATCTTGACCTAGGTTGCTGATAGAGGTATCAGAGGAAGAACTTAACGATGATTATGGCATTCCCTTCAGCTATTCCAAACCAGAGCTAGCCCTTTGAGAATTTCTTAAAAATTCAGTAGATTTATTGTTTTGCCACTTGATTGATGACCACATCTTCTGTTTGCTGCCAAAATTGAGATCCTAAGTGACCCCCTGTCTTGCTTAAGTCCCCCTTTGCATTTTCATTTCCTTGAAACTGAAGTTCACTGATGGGCCAAGAGAATTAATTCTGTAGATGATCCATAGTGCTCTCTTTGTTGTGGGATAAACATTTTTTAGAGCTTTCTACATTCTAAGCAGAAGTGGAGTCTCCATGAAAACATTACCAAAAAAGGCATCATTTAAAAACTAGAAATTATTAACTCAATAAATATTGCATTTTCCAAATTAAAAAAAAATGAGAATGAAAAAATAAAATATGACTTGAAGAAGGGCACTTAACACACTCATACTGCTATTCTAATTGTCTGGAAAACAGCAATCAGTGAAATAAACCATTAGATAGACAGAAGGCTTAAAATATATAATCCATTAATTTTCTGCTCTTGATAATTAATTGATCTTTAACTCTGACAAAAATTCACAGTGTACAGATAAAACACAATAATGTAACTTCTCTTTGTATTCCTTATGACAAATGTATGAAACAATAGAATAAATGTCCCTCTCCACAGAGAAATGTTTATTACAATATTTACTAAGTCCTAGATCTTTAGATTTAAATTTCTTAAAATATGAGACAAAGAAAGAAAAATTTTCCAAAGCCTCTGAACCAAAATAAGGTCAAGTCTTATTTCAGAGAATGGATAAGTTATTTCCTACCTAATTTGACTCATGATGAACACAATATTGTTGCATGGAAAAACTGAATTATCCTTCTGCATTGTACCATGAAAACAAAAACCATAGCAACAAATTTATCAAAAACTGTAGACCTCTGATTCTAGAAAAATCATAGCCCACTTGTGTTCGAGAGAGCAGATATTTCTTATGAGTTTTATTTAAATAACACCATATACTGCTGAATAGTTTTGCCCAAATAATTTTAAACTTAGAGGGAATAAGAAAACATTATGAATTAAAACCTCAAAAATACAATATTCATTTTAAACCAACTTGTATTTTATAAATTTTAGGAGAAATCTTTTAGGAGTGTCTGAAGAATTTTTTCCTTAACTTATCAGTTAATCACATGTGTCACAATGTGTCTATATTACTCACCTCAATAATGTTTTTGTGTAATTTTTATAGATTTTAAATGAATTGTTTAATCTAGTTTATTCACTTTTTCATCTGCAAGTCTGCTGTAGTTTTAATGGTTTATCCCTTCCAAGACTCTTGTTGCAACTTAACTGTCAATGGGATGGTTTTAAATGGTGGGGCCATTGGAAGGTGATTAGGTCATGTAGCCTCAGTCCACATAAACAGGATCAGCAAGCAGATGAAAGGGATGAAGACAGCAATAGATCCGTTTACCTTTCGGTGCCTTCCACCTATGAGGACCCAGAATTTAAGGAGTCATTTTGGAAATAGACACTGAGCCCTCACCTCACAATGAAGCTCACAGTCCCTCCATCTTGGACTCCTCAGCTTCCAGAACCGACAAAAATAAATAAACATCCATTCTTTGTAAATGACTCACTAAGGTAGCACAAAACAAAGAGTATAACAAACTCTTTGGCACTAGTTCCTGCAAGAGCTATCCATGAGGACCAGCGCTGTGGCTTAGAGGGTAAGGCTAGAGCCTGCATCCCATGTAGGCGCCAGTTTGAGTTCTGTCTGCTCCACTTCCGATCCGTCTCCCTGCTAATGCACCTGGTAAAGCAGTGGAAGATGGCCAAGTCCTTGAGCCCCTGCATCCACGTGGGAGACCCAGAAGTTCCTGGCTTCTGGCTTTGGACTAGCCCAGCCCTGGCCGTTGCAGTCATTTGGGAAGTGAACCAGCGAATGTAAGATTTCTCTGTATATATCTCTCTCTGTCTCTCCTCTCTCTTCCTAACTCTTTCAAATTAATTAATTAAAAAAAGTTTTAAAAAACCAAAAAAGTCAACCATTTATTTATTTGAAAGTCAGAGTGGGCCAGTGCCGTGGCTCAATAGGCTAATCCTCCGCCTTGCGGCACTGGCACACCGGATTCTAGTCCCGGTCGGGGCACCGGATTCTGTCCCAGTTGCCCCTCTTCCAGGCCAGCTCTCTGCTGTGGCCCGGGAGTGCAGTGGAGGATGGCCCAAGTCCTTGGGCCCTGCACCCACATGGGAGACCAGGAAAAGCACCTGGCTCCTGGCTTCGGATCAGCGCAATGCGCCGGCCGCAGCGGCCATTGGAGGGTGAACCAACGGCAAAAGGAAGACCTTTCTCTCTGTCTCTCTCTCTCACTGTCCACTCTGCCTGTCAAAAAAAAAAAAAAAAAAAAAAAAAAAAAAGAAAGAAAGAAAGAAAGTCAGAGTTACGGAGAGGGAGGGAGATACAGAGAGAGGGAGAGGGTGAGAGGTCTTCTATTTGCTGGCTGGGTTAAGCAGAAGCCAGGAGCCAGGTGCTTCTTCCAGGGCTCCCACATGAGTGGCAGAGGCCCACACACTTGGCACATCTTCTGCTGCTTTCCCTGGCCGTTAGCAGGGAGCTGGGTCAGAAGTGGAGCATCCAGGGCTCGAACTGGCACCCAGATGTTACGCTGGCACTACAGATGGCAGCTTTACCTGCTATGCCACTGTGCCAACCCCTTTTAATACCATTTTAAATATCCTTCACCATCTTGATATCTTATTTCCTTTTCTACTAGTTTAAATTCCAAGGTCCAGCACACTTTGCATGCATAGCTAACTTTCTTGACAATACAGTTATTGCCTGCACAAAATCTGAACCCAGATAAGCCAAACTAACTCCTCATCATGTGCATCCTGGCAGCTGACCAGAACCACAGAAAAACACAGATATCTTCTGGCTGGTCTCAAATCTACAGCAACAAATCCTAAGTAGGCACTCAGCCTGGCAAGATGTGAATCCTCTTGGCCTAGTTCTGTACTGTACTTTCTATTCTCTGACATCATTTTTAATGCTTTTTTTCTTCTCAAAACTAATTTTTTCCCTCCAAACCTCTGTGTGTCCTTGTCTGTAAGAAAAATAGAAGTAATTAGAAGAAAACTACTTGATTTAGCAACAGCAAATGTACCAAACAGCCTAGATGCATATTTTTCTATTTCGTATTCTTTCTGCTAAAGTTGATCAACTGTCTCTGGGTAGCAGCTAAGTCTGAACCTTTCATTTACTTTTTATTTTTAAGATTTACTCATTCATTTGAAATGAGAAATTATAGTGAGGGGAGGAGACAGGGAGAAGATCTTCAACCAGCTGGTTCATTCCCCAAAGGGCTACAACGTCCAAAGCTGGTCCAGGCTGAAGCCAGAAGCCAGGACATACAACTGGTGGATCTTCCACATGGCTGGTAGGGGCCGAGGCACTTAGACCATCTTCCACTGCTTTCTCAGGTCATTAACAGGGAGCTGGATCAGAAACGTAGCATCTGGAATGCAAACCAGTGCCATAAGGGGTAATACACCACAATGCTGGCCCCTAGACCTTTCATTCTCACATTGGATCCTTCCCGCTTGCCTCAATGACAACATCTTTGCAATTTTCCTATCCTCTCTGCTTCATAAATGTGTTCCTACATGTGGATGATTCCATCATAAGAAAAGCATATTGTTATATCTCACAGGTTAAAAATATTAACAATAAGAGTGTGTATTTGGCCCAGTGGTTAGGAAAATCATATCCCATATTGGAGGCCCCAGGTCTGAGTTGTGGCTCAGTTTCCTCCCAGATCCCTGCTAATGCACACCCTATGAAGCAGCAGATGGTAGCTCAAGTGCTTGATTTCTTGACACCCACATGGGAGACCCACACTGAATCCCATAATCCTGGCTTTGATCTGGCCCAGCCCAGGCCATTGCAGATATTTGGAGAGCGAACCAGTAGACAAAAGATATCTCTCATTCTATCTTTCTCTACTTTTCTCTACTTTTCATTCCTCTGCTTGCTTCCTAGAAAAACTACTCCCAAGAATCAGATTCCAATATGCATCTTTCCACTTTCATTCTCCCACTGATTATGCTATAGGAATTTCCAACTCGTCCATTTTGAACTCTTATTTTTCTTGTTTCACATTTTAACAGCTTTCACTATCATTTACTAACTGCTTTGATCAAATAATTAGGTTTCATCTTTGATCCTTCTCTTCTGTTCATACCTCATGTCACATCTTCACATCTAGCAGCAGACTCTATTATCTCTTCTATCAAAATTTATCCTGACTTTGAATTATTTCCATGGATTCCAATATTAACACTCTAGATAAAGCTATCATTCTCTGCTTAGATTAATGCAATAACTTTCTAACTGGTCTTCCTACTTTCATGCATGCCTCTCGCTCCTGCAAAACTTAGAAGGATGTATTCAAAATATGCCAAATAATATATACCCATCACCCCTTCCTACTATGCACAATAACCTGAATAGCTCCAATTATAATTAGAATAAGATAAAAAATTTCTAACAAGGTGTTAAAGGGCCGCTGTGATATTACAATCCTATTTATCCTAAATTATTTCCTTTGCTTTGTACATTATAGTATCAACATACTGGTCTCGCCATTTTCAAAAATACCAAGTATTTTCACACCTAGGGATCTTTCTTTGTGTGTGTGTGTGTTCTGTTGGTCAATAAATATATGTTCTTTATTCCAGATCATTGCATATTTTGATGCTTCATTTCCATTAAATCTATCTCAAAATATCATTTGAAGGTCTTCCCAAACAACTTCATATAGAATAGTGTGCCTCAGTAATTCTCCACCACAGCTTTTCTTACTTCCTTTTATAGTTGTTATCACTTCCTGGCATGGTGTCTCATGTTTATTTATACATGTATTTACCATCATTCCACCACAACGTGTGCTCATGGAAATAAGTACTCTCTTTTTCTTGCACATCACTATATCATCACTATCTAGACAGCAACTGGCACATGTTATGGGGTTCATAAATATTTGCAGAATAATTGAAGTATTGTACAATTTTTATAGGCTTCCATAACAATTAGTACAAACTCAGAGACTTAAAACAACAAAAATGCAGTCTTTCATAGGAAAACCAGAATCTGAAATCAAAGTACTCGCAGGTTAGGTCCTTCCTGGAAACTCAGGAAAAATCTGTTCTGCACATCTCCCCTACCTCTGCTGGTTGCCAGAGGTCCTTGTGTTTCTTATCTTGCAAATGCAGCTTTCCAATCTCTGCCTCCATCTCCACAGGGTATTCTCTTCACTCCATTTCTGCTATTCATCTGCCTATTTTAAATAGTGTTGTGTTTAAATTCCCCTCTTCTTAGAATAGATATCAGATTAAGGCCTATTCTGATCCATTTCAATCTCATAATTATATCTTCAAAGATCCTATTTTCAATAAAGTCACATTCTGAGATTCTAGGACACAAACAGGGAGTGAGAGGAAGGGAACACTATTCAAATCAGTACAGTTATACTTGTACAAATCTTTTTTTTTTTTTTAGATTAGCAATGTTCAACTCATATAAGACTAACTTCAGAATATAACTTGGATTCCAGGTCTCATCAGGACTGCAAATCACGGCCAAGGACTGAAATACCTGAGTGATCCTCTTATGTGCCCTTCCAGTCCTCACTTCTTTCATTGAAATATATGTGCTTTTATTATAAAATATATTGCTGTGTGTTTCTGTATTACAGCTAAGGTAGTACATGATGGGGACACATTGAGGAACAAGTTGGAGATTGTGTCTGCTCTCAGGATTTTGACAATCTATGAAAGCCACAGAGTGATTTTTCTTTGTGGCATTATTACCATCACCTTAAATCTTCAGCTGGTATCATTCAAAGTTCCATTAGTAAATAGATGGTGCACGCCAGCTGAGTAATATGACAACAGCTTAATAAAAGAACAATTTTTAAAGTTTTAGGCAGGTTTTAGGAAAGCTATCAAGAAATAACACAAGACCTCAGGCAGGGCAAGCAATAGCAAAGATCATTTACTATCCTGAGGCCTACAGGGGCAAGAGGAGAAAATGGGTGAAAAAAAAAAAGCCTCTGTTCTAGTATCTGTAACCAGAAGAGAGTTTCCATTCATAACTGAAGTTTCGTGTGTGCAATTTGTATTAAGTGCCTGTGGTTTTTTGCATTGAGTTTATTTTTAGTTTTTCAATATTCAAGCTTTTTATATGTTTGGAATTGGCAATATATGATAAAAATTAGAACTAGTGAAATCAACCAATTTTTGAATAGTTTTGTTATACTTAATAAAAAGGAAGCACCTTGCACATGGTGACGTTAAATCATGTCTGAGAATAACAAGGTTTGGTTGTTGGTTTGGGGCAGAGGGAAGAAGGAAATACAAGGGAAATGGCATATGCATGCATGTTCTTATCAACATTTTGGTTGACATGTGTGTGCATTTCATTTGACCATAACACATGGATAGAATCCAAAGTGATTCAATGACAACATACCTTCTTGCTTATATTTAATAATATTCACTAAAATCTCATAGAAGCAATATGCTTTACTCTGTTGCTAAGTGTTTCATTCTTTATTTTCTGGAGCATTAACTCCTTGACTGTAATGTAAATTAAAGATATGTTATCTCAAAAGTGAAGGGAAGTTAGGGTTAGGGTTACAGGACAAGAAGGGAAGGGAAGGAGGGAAAGGAGACATCAAATTTTCAGAACAGCACCTACGGACTATAAAGAAACTATTAAAAACTTAAAAAAAAGAAAGGAGTAAATAAATAAAAACAGTTGCTTTATAAAAAAACGCTTTGCTCCCAGAAAAAAGCTGTATTACATTTCTTTCCTGATTGTTGTGGCATACTGTATTCTTGATAAACTGCTCATGGCTTTGGGAATTTGAATTGGTAAATATTCATGATGCAAAGAAAAATCATGATATATACTACACTATCTCATAAAAAATGTATATCCCACTGTGTATGTGTATGCATGCAAATATGGTGACACTAGCAAAGAGCAGGATACATAAAAACATAGATCTCCTATATTTATAAATAATTTTATATTTTTTGCTTCTTATTCTTCTGAGTTTTCCAAATCAAACAAATATATTTTTATAAGATGAGGGAAAGAGGTTATTACAAAGTAGTCAAAGTAGTAAGTGCTTAAGACAAAAGAGCATGCCCTGGGGGAAGAATAACAGTACAGACTTGTGGAGGGATGTCGGAAAAATCAAAACTCAATTCTGGGTACAATATCGTGGATAACAACATAATAAAATACAAAGTACAGGAAATAAAAATAATACAATGTTGTTCAAGCATGTGTGTGGATTAATGGAAAAAGATAGCTAGCTAGATAAGAGAGAAAAAGATATATATACATATACATACAAAGAAATGCAGGATCTCATTGACTTCATCCACATCAACTTTCCCTCTTCCTACAAATAAATCCCGGTTCTGCACTGGAGAATTTACCCCCTTCCTGATAACCAAGACAGAAGTCTCCAAAGGATCAAGTTCTAGGGATAGACATTGATTGATGAACATTCCTTAGTTCAAAATATCCTTTGTTCAATGTTATTTCATCATTATAATCAATAAAATGTTTATTGAAACTTCTGGGGAGAAACAGGAATTTTTGCATCTATCTTCATCAGGTATAGTGGCCTGTAGTTCTCTTTGTTGTATCTTTTTCTGGTTTTGGAAATAAGGTAATTCTGGCCTCATAGAAGGAGTTTGGGAGGATTCTCTCCCTTTCAATTGTTTTGAATGGTTTCAACTGAAAATAGTTGCTCTTAAACATCTGGTAGAGATAGGATGGAGAACTGTAAATCAGGTCTTTTGATGAGTTTTTGTCTCTGCCTGGTAACTGAATGCCAATCTAATTGTCAAGATTTTTTCTTTCAAAACTGTACTTTAGAAACCCCAATGCTACAAGGTTCTTTGGGTTTTTTCCTCTCTTGGAAGCCCCCACTCCATGTCACTCAGGCTGGAGGTCTGTGGCTCTAATAAATCTTTGTAAATTTCAAAAAAAAAAAACCCAACAAATAAAAATAATCTGGTAGAATTCAGCAATGAAGCCATCTGGTATTGGGGTTGTCTTTGTTGGGAGGGTCTTTATTGTTACTGATTCAACCTCCATTTTCATATTGGTCTGTTTAGGCTTTCTATTTCTTCATGATTCAGTTTTGGTGGATTGTATGTGAACTAGAATCTACCCATTTCTTCCAGATTTTCCAATTTGTTGGCACACAGTTTTTTGTACTAATTCCCAATGATTCTTTTTTGTCTGTGGTATCTATTGTTACATCTTTTTTTCATCTCTGATATTTGGAACTCCCTCTTTTTTGGCTAGTTGAGTCACTAGTGTATCCATTTTGTTTATTTTTTCAAAAACACAGTTCTTCATTTCACTGATCTTTTATATCTTTTTTAGTTTCAATTTGTTAAATTCTCTAATTTTAATTATTTCTTTCCTCCTACTAACTTTGGGTTTGTTTTGTTTTTGTTTTATAAGGTCCTTGAGATGCTCATTTATTTGATGCCTTATTATTTCATGTAGGCAATAATTAACTAACACTGCTTTTGATGTATCTCATATGTTTTGATATATTGTATTGTCATCTTCATCTGTTCCCAAGAATTTTTTTTCATTTCCCTTTTGATTTTTTTCTATGGCTCACTGTACATTCCCGAGCATGTTGTTCAATTTCCATGTTTTTGCACATTTTCTAGAAATTCTTGAGTTGTTAATTTTCAGTTCATTCCATTGTGGTCAGAGAATACGCATGGTATGATTTTAATGTTTTGGATTTGTTGAGACTTGCTTTATGGCCTACCATATGGTCTATTCTAGAGAACGTTCCATGCATTGATGGAAATAATGTGTATTCCTCAACTTTGGGATGAAAGATTCCATAGGTATCAGTTAGGTACATATGGCCTATACTGTAAATTAGCCCTGTTGTTTGTTGATTTTCTGTCTAGTCAGTCTGTCCATTTATGAAATTGGGGTGCTGAAGCCTCCCATTACTGTTATATTGGCATCTGTGTCTCCCTTTAGAACCAACAACATTTGTTTTAAACAGGCACCCTGGCATTGTGTGCATATATACTTATTATAGTCACATCTTCCTGTTGAATTGATCCCTTAATCATTACATAATGCCTTTTTCTGCCTATTTTAACAGTTTTTGTATTACAGTCTATTTTATCTGACATTAGGATGTTTATAACTCCTTGCTTTTGCTTTCCATTAGCATGGAATATCTTTTCCTGTCCTTTCTTTTTCAGTCTGTATGTATTTTTGTTGGTGAAACATGTTTCCTTAGGCAGCAAATTGATGGATTTTGTTTTTCATTCTATTCTGCCAGTCTGTATCTTTTAATTGGAGAATTTAAGGCATCTACATTTAAGGTTACTATAGATAAGTGACAGCTTGGCCCTGCCATTTTTCCATAAATATTCCTATTGTTTGCTTTGGGTTTTCTTTGTACTTTTACTTGAATAATCTCTGCCTTCACATGCTTTCATGATGATGCTTGTCTTTCTGTGTTTTCATGTGTAGCACATCCTTCACATCATTTCCGCATGCAACACATCCAAGGCATGGTGAGTAGTGACAAATTCAAGTTATGTGTGTTAAATAAGGTCTTATGTCACCTTCATTCATAAATGAGAACTTTGCAGCATACAGTATTCTGGGTTGGTTTTTTTTTTTTCTTTAAAGACTGAGACTATATCTCTCCATTCTCTCCTAGCCTCTAAGGTTTCTGATGAGAAATCAACTGTGAGTTTAATTAGAGATCCTCTGAAAGTAATCTGGCATTACTCTCATGCACATTTTAGAACATTTTATTTATGTTTTACTAATGAAAGTTTGACTACAATGTGTCATGGTGAAGATCTTTTCTGCTCATGTCTATTAGGAGTTCTATGTGCCTTGTGTACTTGGACATCCTTTTCTTCCTCCAAATTAGGGAAGTTTTCTGTTGTTATTTCACTGAATAGGTCTTCTAATCCTTTCTTTCCACACTTTCAGGAACTCTTAAGACCTACATGTTGTGTGATTTGATAGTATCCCATAAATCTTGAATATGGTTTCTAATTTTTCTAATTTCTTTTTTTTGGGGGGGATGGGGGGTTTGACTGAGGTATTTCCAAAGATTTGTCTTCTAACTCAGACATTCTTTCGGCAGCTGGCATGGTGGAATAGTAGGTTGAGCCTCCGCCTGTGATGCCAGCATCCATATGGGCACCGGCTTGTGTCCTGACTGCTCCTCTTCTGACCCAGCTCACTACTGATGGCTTGGGAAAGCAGTGGAAGATGGCATAAATGCTTGGGCCCTTGCGTGTACCTGGGAGACCTGGAAGAAGCTTCTGGCTCCTGGCTTCAAATTAGCTCAGCCTTGGCCATTGAGACCATTTGGGGAGTGAACCAGTAGATGGAAGACCTTTCTGTCTGTCTCTCCCTCTGTCTGTAACTCTCAAATAAATAAATGAAATCTTTAAAAAAAAAAAGAAGGTAAGATTTAAAAAATAAAAAAGAAATGATTTCTTCTGCCTTACCAAGTAGTTGTTCAGGCTTTCCACTATTTTTTTTTTTGACATATTGAATTCTTCATTTCTATTATTTCATTCTGGTTTCATGTCAAAATATCTATCCCATGGGAAACTTTTCATCCATGTCATGTATGGATTTCTTTAACTCATGAATTTGCTTCTCATTGCTTCTGAGTAATCCTATGATTATTTTTTTGTATTCCTTTTCAGGCATGCCATCAATATCTTCATCTTCACACTCTATATATTCAAGTGTTGTGTTTCTTTGGGAGAGTCATATTGTATTCGTTACTCTTGCTTTGTGAATTTTTGTGTTTATTTTTAAGCATTTGTGGAAATACTTGTTGGTTTTTCCCTTTGATGGGTTTTATCTTTGAACTATTTCTCTGTAGCTTAGTTGAGTGTCTGCTCCTTCAGTGAATATCCAGTGGCATTTTTCTGGGTTTTCTGGTTTGTGCTCCAGGGTGGGGCAAGCATCTAGAGTGACATCCAAGTTAGAATAGTAGACCTCCTCTACTGTCAGCTGGGGGAGGGGTATGATAACCTCACCCTCACCTCCTCTTCCATGATGAGCAATGTCCACAGATAGCACACAGTGGGTGCAGCACTCACACATGCTTCTGCATGAACCACATAAAGGATCTGTGCAGTCCTCAGTGTGATCATAAATACCTATGCTTTGACCTACAAAAGGAAATCAGGGAACGCTGAGCCTCTGGCTCTGGCACTCTAATTTCCCAGAGACCCAGTTACACCCTTCACCGTATTGTGCAATCACAGAGTTCCCATAGTCCCAGCACAAATGGCTCCCACAGTCACAGAGTGCAGAGAATCCACTCTGCCCTGCTAGCCTTTCACTTTCACAGAGAGAGCAGAGGCATTCCCAGAGCCAGCTGACTGTGAGTGCTCCACCTTGGCAGTTTGATTCCCAGGGCCTGTTATAAGTTGCAAGCATGGGAGCACCTCACAGTCCTATGAGGTTGCCTAGCCCCCTGTCAACTCTCCCAGACAGACTCAAAGTCATTGGGGAACATGGGTTTTTCCTTCTGGTAAAATCCCTTAGTCAAATGCATGCACAAGAGATGTCACAGCTGCTACTGGTGTCAAAATGGTATCTTTCCACCAGCTGCCAGATGCCTTTGTCAGGGGATGGGGAGAAAAAAAATGTGCTTTTCTTACACTGGATTAGGTGGGCACCTGTGCCGAGTTAGGACTCCAGACCAGAATCAAAGACAGTGTGGTCCACAAGGTTCTTCCTCTGGCAATATTTCCTGTGGCATAGACTGCTTAAGCCTGCTCTCACCTCGCTCTGCAAAGCTGGCATTTCCTCCAGCTCTCAGCTACAGGGTTTGTGTGTTGTGTCTACACTCATTGCTGTGCATCTGTACTTTCCACACTGCACCATGGTGTCCCTCTTCCATCTGTAGAATTTGCACTGCAAATTTACCCCAAACTCTTTTCTGGGAATACATTTCCTCTGCTCTTTTCTCATTGTTGAATCCAGTATGGTTTTCCCTATTCAGCCATCTTGGAATCTCAGAGCTCTTTCCTTATTATATTTGCAAATTTAATTTTATTTTTCTGCTATTCAAAAAGCGTAATTTGCAAAGATTTCTTACTTTAGCACTCAAAAAGTGAAAATATTAGCATACACTCAATTAGCATATACTGATTTTTTTCTAGGTAAATGTTCAATTTTTTTCATGGGATTTACCTGTCATTTCATGTAGGAAACAATGTAAAACTTATGTTTCCCTGGATTTTATGGGCAGATGCATATTTCAGATGTATTGTTACACTTGAATTCTTTTACCATAAGTTTTAGCAATGTTTATTGAAAAGAATATTAGCTACTGCCATCCTAGTATTGAGACAGCTCATTTTATAAGGTAGTACATCTCATCTTTCTTTGCTATATAATAATGACAATAAAGAGTCTAAATTAATTTCTACTAGGTTTTCAGCAAAACTCAACTGCCTTCAAATTATTTTGAAGTGTGCAAAACTTTGAATGTATGAAATATTTATGAGAAATCACATCATGTCCACAGTGGTTCTCAGCTGTGACTACAGCATATGGTTTATAAATTGAAACAGGTGTGGAGGAACAGGTGGTCACAACCAAGCAAAGGCAGGACTGGAATTGACCAGGGGAAAGCGACATGATAAAATACCACCACTGGCATTAAAGGCAACTTCCTGATTTGATGGCAGAACCCCTGAGAGGCTCTCAGGGATAAATACACATGACAGCACTTGAGACAGAAGTGTTCACCTACTAAAATCTCACATATGGAGGTTGGGAACCAGTCAATATCAATTCCCATGGTGAGTAAATGCAAGTGAATTCTCATATTGAATTTGAATACTATGCAATTCAATTACATTAAATTTTTAAAAAGAATGAATCCTTCATCTTTTTTAAAAAATTAGTCTCAGTTTAGCCTGAGATTTGTTTTTCGTTCATTATATACACAATTTCTTTTTTTTTTTTTTTTTTTTTTTTGACAGGCAGAGTGGACAGTGAGAGAGAGACAGAGAGAAAGGTCTTCCTTTGACGTTGGTTCTAAGGATAATGTGTATTCTCTGGGAAGCAGAAAACTAGCTCTCCCCACTTTCTTTAAAGACAGTGAATATAATGCCCGCCTGCTATTTCAGCTCATGCTTTTAAAATAAGTCATCTTAAAATTCCATGTTGCTTACAGAAAAAAAAATTATACACCATTATATTTATGATTTTTAAATCTCCTCTCCATTGCCAGCACCTTATTCTACATTCAGTTGGAGTTTAGCAGTTCACACTGATGGAGGGAACTGAGATGCAACTAAAAAAAAAAAAAAACCAAGAAATGTTTCCAGATGAATCTGGAATGAGCATCTGTACTTACATCTAAATGTGAGCTTTTATTGTTTAGAGAGTCATAAAGCTTTAAACAAGATTTTTATGGAGTTATATTTTAAAAGATATCATATACAGTTTAGGTACTAACTCGTCTTTCTTACTGTCTTGTTCTAATTCATACCCTGTTGTACACTCAAGTAATGGACACCATTTCCACATGATGCACAAAATCTCAAGAAAATTGAACTGTTCTCCATCTTTCGGAAATTCGTTTCACAAGTATCTGGCTAGTTCAGAGGGTTAACTTTTACAACAAAAGAAAACAAGGCAGAGAAAAAAAATCAAGTAGTTAGTCATTGTATATTTTATTCAGTAAGTGCAAAATAGGTTTAGGATGTGCAATACCTGCTGCCTCCTACATACATGCACACACACACACACACACTTTGATACTAAGCTTCACTCCAGCATTCACTGGGAATGCTGACAGCCCTCAGGTGGTTACTCTCTCCAACAATTGCCTAATGACTACAAGACCCATCTTGGAAAAGGTAACACCCCCTTTTCAGATGATTCCCATGTTGAATGAGGGCAAAGCTCTGCAGGGCCCTCCCAGACCCAGAACTTACTATGGTTTTGACTTCAACATTGCCTGACATCTCCCTCTGCCCTCTCCTGTACTCTGCGTCTTATAGAAGTTCATCCCAAGGGCACTACCCAGGATGCTTCGTGAAAACAAATCTGTCTCAAAAGCTAGGAAATACAATCTGCAAGAGCTGACTCCAGATACGGGCCCGGAAGAACAACCTGGATCACCTGTTGGCTGACTGCAAACAAGGACTCCTTTCCTGCAGGAGACAGAGCATGTAGTGGTGGCGAAATTTGCATAAGTGCCCAATGTTAGGAACTTGTAGGTGCAGGGTGGGAAGGCATTGATGAAAGTAATTCAGCAGACTCAACAGAAGCACATCAAAATAGTGTCAGTAAGGACAATGGAATTGGATTGCTATTTTGACAGAAATAAATTACTTGGAAAAAACATGAAAGATTGAGGATGATTAATCAGAAGTTTAATCCTAAGAGGTTTTCCTTGGCAACAACATATAAAAAGACTCCCACCTCTTAGGACTAGGAAACAAAAAAATCAAATTTAATCATAAATAGCACAATCTCAGAGAATGTTGAATTCTTATCCTCTATAGGTTTTCTGTATAAACAGGGTTTATATATATGATATGGAGGGCTATGGAATGAGGTAATTACACAAACTGTCCCTATGAGTAAGTTGGATGAGTAGCCTTCAAGTGATATTTCTTAATCTATAAAAACGGAATAAATTAAGTTTTATTATCTACAAATCTGAAAGTAGCCATCTCCATGAAAAGTTGAAACCCCTTTCCTAATATCTGAATTTGTGCCAGTTTACAAACCCAGAACCTGTGAAATGAAGTTGCTGAATTCCAAAAGGAAGGACCTTAGCATATTATGGCATGTCTATGTGGCCATGGCTTCCTCAGCCCTTCTTCTAAGGAACCCACAACTGTCAATCAGTGGAGAAAGAGGAATGGCTATAGATGTTAAGGACAGTCATAGGTAAGATCTAAATAGGTGCTAATGACCGAGGACACAGAGCATCATTAGGTTGTGTTGTTATAGTACCGGTGCTACTGAGGCCAGATAATAAATGGAATCTGGGCTAAGTCTGGATCAGAGTTGGTCCACTTCATCCATGAGCCAACCTGGTAGTAATTCTCCTAGTTCCCAAACATAAAATCAAATGACTATACCTACATACTCACAGTTGGCAGGCCCTGCACTGGCGTTGTCCTATGGGGTAAGAACTATCATAGTGGGGAGGGCAAATGTCAGATTCTAAAGACTTCTTTCCACCGTCCAGAACAGAAAAAATTAATAATATCATGTTATAGAGAAATTGGAAGAGGTTAGTGCCACTCTTGGAGTGATGGTTGTGGTCCTATCTCCATTCACACTTTGGCTCATTAAAAAGCCAGATGGATTGACTCATACTGCATCTCAATCACAAAGCAACTCCAGCTGTGGTGTAGAATATAGAGGCTATTTGAATTTTGCACATCCCATTACTAAAAATGAAGCACAATACCTGTTATGCCTTGCTTAATTTTTAAAGCATGGTAGTTACTCCCTTGGAATATTACTCTTTCCCTATTCCAGCTGATACAAAATTCCCCCACCTTGGTAGAATCTGGGAGGAACACACTCAGATTCAAGTGACTGAGGTCATACCACTTTGGTCATATGACTTAGTAGAATATTATTAAATGTACCTCTTTTGGGAAAAGAGTTTTATGGAATTTATGGAAAGCAGAATAGAGTCGTGAAATTCTGGAGAAAAGGCATGGCATTTATGAAATACTTTACACCTTTTGAAAAATGTTAAATGTATAATCTCAAGTCCTAGAAATGATGGGGTACTTGATCATGAGAAACCAACCATAAGATTATAACTTTTCAACATCTTCCTTTCATGATCTCGTATACAGTTAACTTTGCACCAAAGAATTAGAACCAATCTCTTGTGTATGTGTGTGTGTGTGTGTTTGTGTATGTGTGAAATCCATAGATCAGACCACCAGCAGGTACAGGCTAGAAACAGATAGCAGCTCTCAGAAAGAAGTTCTTGTTCAGCAAAACCAAAATTCTTAAAGACTTTGGATTGATTGGGTAAAGCCCACTCAGATAATCTAGAATATAGCTTAAATACAACTTAAATAGCTTAAAGACAACTGACTGTAGACATCAATTATACCTACAAAACCTTTCACAGCAAAAATTAGATTAGTGTTAACTGAATGATCAGGCACTATAGCCTAGCAAAGTTGACAAATAAAGCTGACCATAACTGTTTTTGCCAGGCCCTCTGTTTCATAAAGTCAGTTGTGTCCAGCGGGAATCCACTGTAGCTGTGTAAGTGCCATATTCAAGGTTACTTGTGAGCAGGAGGGAGCCATGGGCAGGAAGGGAAGGATATCCCTGTTATTCACCTCTTTCACAGGTTATCTGCCTTTAAATAGACTTAGCTCTCCTCTAACCTTTTTCAGAAGTGGCCGTTAAAAACAACAGAAAAGTGAAATTAACTCAGTGGGCATATTTTTGATAATTAAACTGGCCATCCACTTTGTGTAGAAAGAGAGGTGTTCACAGATTATAAATGATGCACAGAGACATTATCACATCATCATTGATGAGTGTCTGGCTGAGGGTGGGTCTTGGAAGGATTCTGATAGGGAAGCAATGACATCTACAGAACAAGCATATTGGGAACAGGCATGAAATCCAAGTAAACACTCTAGAAGGAGTAACAGTTCTTATTGATTGGCACTGCTGTATATTCTCCATCTGGTTTTGCCTATATCTCTGATAGGCCTAATCTAGAACCACTATTCAAATACTATTGAAATGTTTAACCTACTGATACAGGATCCTAAATAACTTTGCATGAATTCACCTTAAAACAAAGGAGGGAGTACATGGCTACCAAAATAGAATCCGGTTTGTTATCACATACTGCCTTACGTTGAAGCTTCCATCTCCCCAGTGATTGCCTTACTGTTAAGTAAGCCACCTCATTCAGGGATGAGCCCACTTGTAAGTCAGCATACATTCAATGAAATAGTTAATGCAAGGATACAAAAAAAATCTTGAGTTGACTAGACCTTTGCTATTTCTATATCATTCACAACATCTTCCTCTGCCCTATCCTACTTTATTCACTCCTCCCTCATCATTGTTGACCCCAAGAATAACACTGAATAACATTTTTGCATGCAACTTTATATCACAGGGTCTGCTTCCTCAAAAGCCCAATTTGGTACATCATATTTATATAAAACCATATAACTCAACTTTCAGATGAAAGCAAACAGTAGTAGCAAAAAATAGTCTTATAAAAATTTCAACTAAAGTAATAATTACCTTATTTTTAAAAAGTTAAGTAAAACCCTAGTTGTGGCTTAACTTATAAAATAAGCTATTCTCTTATAAAACTAATAAATTCTAGAATTTCACTTGTGGGGAGCAACTCGGACTAGACTAAGTTACTGGAATTAAGACTTATTCTATGCATCTGCTTTCCCACAATATGGCGCTGAGAAGGGAAACAGCTTCTACACAGCTGCCTCCAGTTCAACCAATAAACTGTAGGACTTGCTCCTGATTGGAGGAGAGCAGCGTACTCGGCGTGTGGGTAGCAGAGTTGGGATTGGCGGAAGAGGACTATAAAGGAGGAGAGAGACAACATGCACGAGGAACATCTAGGGGGAACATCTACCTGAAGGAACACCTGTGCAGCCCCCGAGAGAGCCGGCCGGCGGTGTGCTGCTCCCCTGCGGAAGTGGGGAATGTGGCAGGGGGAACCGCCCTTCCATGGAGGTGGAAGGGACGGTAGCCAACCCGGGAAGGACCAGCAGCCAACCCGGGAAGAACCAGCAGCAAACCCGGGGAGTGCCGAGCAGACGAAAGAACAACGCAGGGTCCTGTGTCGTTCCTCCACGAAGACGGGGAGCGACATTCACTTAAGTAAAATATTAACTTGTAAAATAATAACTAAAACAATCTTACTTTCATAATGAGTAAATTATCAATTTGTTGAATTTAAAACAAATCTAGCACCTACTAGTGCTAGAGCTATGGTTATCTAAAGGACATGATATAAGCTTTTAGGAAGATCTCACACACATACAACACACAGTTGAAACTCCTATAATTAACAAATAGATAAATGTATTAAGTACATAATTTGTGTTAGCACATATATACTAAGAGGTTTATACATGTTACATGATTTATTTCTCAAACTAACTACATGAAGTTTATGCACTGGCAATATGTACGAATAAGAAAATTGAGGAGGGGCCGGCACTGTGACATAGCAGGTAAAGCCACCATCTGCAGTGCCAGCATCCCAAATGGGTGCCAGTTCGAGTCCCGGCTGCTCCACTTCTGATCCAGCTCTCTGCTATGACCTGGGAAAGCAGAAGATGGCCCAAGTGCTTGGGTCCCTGCACCCACATGGAAGACCTAGAAGAAGCTCCTGGCTCCCGGCTTTGGATTAGTCCAGCTCAGGCCATTGCGGCCATTTGCAGAGTGAACCATCTCATGGAAGACCTCTGTCTCTCTCTGCCTCACCTTCTCTCTCTATGTAACTCTGACTTTCAAATTAATTAATTAATTAAAAAGAAAATTTAGGATTATAAAGAATAAGTAACTTGCCCAAGACCACACATTTATTAAGTCTCAGATCTGAGATTACAGCTATAGTTTGCCTAAATTTGAAACCATACTTTCAAATCATCCACAGAAGATTTAATGAGAAAGAAAATGCAATACAAATAATGAAAATGTATGTACTAACTATGAAATGCAACAAAATACTGTTTTTATCTTCAAATACAATTTAGTTCTTAAAGTCTACATTATCTTCAAAATTTGTCACAACAATTATTTTATCTCAGAATGAAAAAGCAGAAGAGCATAGCGTGTAATGACCAGTAATTTATGCACTTGGAGAGCTTTAAACTCAGCTTCTCAAAAATAGGTGCTCCTTAATAGATAGAAAGTTAAATAAAATATTAATTCCTTGAAGACTCTTTCTAAATTTTTACCAGCCAGTTAATAGTATCTTGCCAAGAAGTTCAATCTTTATCTTAGCTGAAAAATAAGTAAAATTTATCGATCATTTACTTTCCACTTCATATAAACTAAAAGACTCTTTACAAGAGCTGTTTCTTGGACCTAAAGTTCACTTGGAACTCAAGTTAAATAATGTCTCTAGAGGCAGCATAAAAATGTTTACCAGAATTCAAACATCTTTATAAAACCCCTAAAGTACTTTCGGGTTTCAGGCAAAAGTCCTGAATCTCACACTTCACCAATGTGTGGTAAACACTACATTTTCAAAATTGCAACCACAACCCTTCAAAACATGTCCTCATCTACCTAACACAGAATACCACACTTGAAAATTAATCATCATATATAGGTGGTTCTTACTATTATCTGAGTTATGATGAAGAGGTGACTCCTGTCATTTTTACTTAACTGTGATAATCAACATTCAAAACTAGATCATTCAATCTGTTGAATACTCATCAATTTTACAATGAACTCTCATTTTGCTCCAGATACTTATCTGCCTATTGCCAACAAAGCACTAAACAAACTAATTCTCACTGTCTTCATTAATTTTTAGTTTTATAGAGTCACCAAAATATTAATTGAAGAATCTAATTTTAAATTATAATGACGAACCATAAGACCACAAATATAGTGACCTAGGAAAAATAATACATAATTACTATGAAGTTATATAATAAAGATATATGGAAGGTTAAGATTTCAACATACAAATTTCAAGGACACAATTCAGCTCATAACAAAATCTGACTTATTTCTCCTTCTTTTGAGCAATCAAATGAAAGCACTTCATTTAAGATTGTAGAATAATATTCGGGTAGAGGAATCAACTATCAATAGTATATACATGTGCTTGAATAAGCACAGAGAACTAGATTTTAAAATAAGTTCCATAAACATTATCTTCTTCCATAGCTAGTTGATTTATAACAGAAATGTTGTCCTTTAACTAAAGATGAGAGGTTATCCCAACATTTAAATGTTTCAAAATACAACCCTGGTTAGACTAATTAGACTATTAGTTCATATTTATCTGTAAATACAACCAAATATTAACTAAGACTTGCTGCTTAAAATGCTTATTGCACAAAGACCCTTGATGGTGATAAAGCCCAATGATTTCAGAATTGGACTCTGGAGAGCCACAGAGGCGATTCTGCCAACTACTCTGAATTGAGAATTTCACAGATTTTCTCTTTTATAAACCAGGTTTCTAAGGGAACTTCAGTTTGAAGAAAGAGCCTCAGGATTCATCTGAAAATTCACAATAGTTGGCAAACCACTAATGTTCCAGTAGCTTTGTTTTACTACTTAAGAAATTGTGTTACAGAGCAGACTACTAACTTTCTAGGTTCAGACAATGAGTAAATAAAATGCAAGACTCTAAATTGAGATTTATCTTAATTTTTAATTCCAATCCAGTGTTTGTTTAATTACCTTGATTTCTATACTTTGTTCTATTACAGAAGGGAAATTTAAAATAATATGCTTTGGAGGTACCAGACTGCAATAGGATATATAGGAGTATGTGAGTGTATATGTTTCTGTGTGCGCATATATACAAATGCATGTAAGTGGACATATTTATAGACTTCTAGAATCTTTGGGTTTATGTTAACTTCTCAGTTTTACAAATGCAGACACTGAAGCTCAGAGTTCAAATAACCTACCCTAGATTATAAAGGAAGACAAAATGACTAAGCAACCACATAATGTTAGCACTGACTTCAAATTTCACATTTGATATCTCTTTCAATATATTAAATCCTCAAAAAACAAAACCCTATATCTCATTCTGTTACTTATTGAAAAATGAATCTTGATGTGAACGGAATGGGAGAGGGAGCAAGAGTTAGGAGGGTTGCGGGCGGGAGGGAAGTTATGGGGGGGGGGAGCCATTGTAATCCATAAGCTGTAGTTTAGAAATTTATATTTGCTAAATAAAAGTTAAAAAGAAAGTACGCCCTATGTGGTATCAATACAAGCTGTGTTTACATAATAATATGTTAACACATATTATGATTGTCATGTTGACATCAACTCCTATGTAAAGTTTTACCACATATTAAAACAGAGCAGATAATTCCTGAACCAATACTTTCTAAGTTCTTAATGAGTCAAGAATCTTGAAAAAGAATACAACCATTTAGTTTCATGTAAGACTCCCAGTGTCTCCATTTCCCCAACTTTACAAAGCATTGTTGCCCACAGGGGCCATTATTGCTGAATAATAAATTTATCCATCTAGGAAGGGTTACACAGCCAGCCAAATCAGACCCCCTGGTGAGACCTGTCAAGCCAAATAAAAATATGGTGGGAAACAGAACAGGGAGCTACAACTGAAGCTGTGGTGGGAGTGAGAGGGTGCCATATGGACAATCTGGTGTCTCCTTCACTCACCCATGACTACACCTGTCTGATGAAGTGAAATAAGCTGCAAGAATCTGGGAAGGAACCTTAAGAAACAGAAGTTCACATTCACAATACAATGTAATCACTCCACTGGTTTACACCTGTCCTGCCTTTGAAGGGTTGATGACCCCAGTGAGTAATATATTGGATCAGCACAGGTGTTAGGGATTTATTCCAACAGGGTCAAGCACAAGAAGTGTGTAGAGACTCAGAGTTCAAAATAAACAAAGCAAACGAAAGGTAAATAAATGATTGGTTGCTTGTTCTTTATAGCAAAAATTAGGACAGGGGAGAAAGGGGTACTAGTTCCAATGCATGATCAGCTGTGAACTATTCTATAACAGATGACTTAAATACCCTGATTTTGATCTCCAGATCATGAAATAGAAACAATTTTCACGCATTATGAATATGAAAAAGTTATAGTTATAGGGCATAGTTTCCGAACATTGGCATTAATGATATTTGGGGCCAGATAATTATTTGTTGTGAAGAACTATCCTACGCATTATGGGAAGATTAGCAGCATCCCTGGCCACAACAGACTAAATACAGAAGGAAGCCCTACAGTCTTAGCAACCAGAAATTTCTCTAAACAATCCCTGGGGACAACATCAACCCTGCTGAAAACCTCTGGCCTAAGTCATCCCATTAAATGAACATACACCTACTATGAATTGCCTCCATCACAACCGTATTGTCAGCTGCATCAAATCAGATTAAAGTGAGATTTACCTAGGAAGCTTTCAGATATTGGACTGCTAACTCAAAAAGCTAGCAAAATTTTAGTTTAGGCTATAACAATGATACCCGCATACAATCCCAGAGATAGAAAAGACCATCCTAGGAGATGAATGAAGTAGGTTCAGTTTCATGAGAAATTTCATGCATATTTACTACATTTAACCTCTTCTTTAGCAAAAGAGCAAGAGGACATAGTTTGCTGAGGTATGACACTGAATCAAATTTATCTTTCTATTGTGTTTTGGGAAGTCTCTGTGTGTGCATCCCCCCCTCCCCCCTTTCTCTCTCTCTCCGTGTGTGTATTCCTCTCTCTAGTGTTGAAAAAAAGAAGCTCAGTGTAAATAATAGTTCCATTTGTGCAACCTGCCTGCCTGTTAGCCAAATCAGGAAGTTAATATTATGTGATCTAAAAAGCTTTTCCAGTATTACATTCCTCCTCTTTTACTATTAATACTAAAATTGTTAAGATTTCAAGAGTTTCATAATGATCTGGGCATATTTTAATTTTTTTCATTATATCCTTAATTTACCAAAAATAAGGTTAAAAACTATATTTCACTGAAATTCAGATATTTTTATGTTCAAATACAAGAGGCTTTCAGCACAATAAGGTGAATCCATAGTAAGTGAGCAGAAAGGAATGTGTCTCTGCAGATGCATAGACAGGGTTTTCAAATATTGGCAGGAACTCACTTAAAAAATATTGAGCCTAGCAATCATTTTTAATTGTTCTTTAGTGTTTAAGGAATACAAGTGTGTAGAATCATGTTTTAGGATTTCTTGAGTTTAAAAGTTAAATATAACTGTTCAGAAATATGGAAGACGAATTCCTTACAATATAGAAGACTGTAAGAGATGGGAAGACTGCTATAGTTCACTTTACTGAAAAAATTAAGGGAAATGTAAACTTCTGGCTTGCTTTATAGTTTGTGTCACCCCAAAGTAAATGTGACCTGGTAAAATCTAAATAAATGGTGTGTATTCTAAGGTTTTAATAAAATGTTGAGTCTGTGTATATCAATGTCTTCTAGGAGGGTAAATGTTTATTTGGTAGCTGTTTACTGTCAGTTAGAGCCATATACCATGTATGTTCATACTTGTGTGTGAGCATTCATGTAGGAATTTATGCATATGTGTGTATGCATGTACATAGGCTCAGCACTGTGAGCTTAGGAGAATCAGTGTACGCAGTCATTATTGGGTGGCTACTGCTGCTTCTCATGACATATGAGGGATTCTTTTAGGAGAAAACATATATAGATAGATAGATAACATTTTTATTTTATAATAACTTACTTTTTTCTAGACTTTTGACTAACATGTAATGCTTGCACATTTTTATGGTGGACAATACAATATTTCAACACATATACACAGAGTGAATCAACCATATAAGGCAATAGTCTTCACACATTAACTTTGGTTTTCTTTGTGCTTGAGCATATCTGCTCCACTATTTCAGTTCCTTGTACAGAATAATATAATCCATTATCAAGAACTACAATCAGCCCACTCTATGAAGAACACCAGAACCCACTACGTTTACTTGACTGTTTTGGTACCCATTTTCTAACCTATTCCCATCACTCACCACATACCAGCCTCTAGTAATCACTATTTTAATTTCAACTCAAATACATATACATATGTGTATGTCTCTGTGTATGTTTGTGTGTGCACCTGTCACATATGAGACAGGACAGGTGATATTTTCCTTCCTGTATCTGGTTTATTTCACTTAATGATCTCCAGTTGCATCCATTTTCAAACAATCCCTGACAATACTATGCAGACTCGTGACAGAGCTCTGGTCAATGCAAATAAAACTTGTTTCACAATGCCCCACCCTATCTTGACCCATGAGCTGGCAAAATAATAGGCACAGAATCCAGAAGACTATAAGAGATGGGAAGACTGCAGAGGCTAAAATTGAAGAAACCTGGGCTGAGTCTTAGCATACATGCCCCACCCCCTCTTGTGATGAGAACAAGCAATGAACTTTTATTCTGTTAATCAACTGAAATTTGGCAGTTAATTGCTAGTACCCCTAAAAAACACTGTCAGTGCTTTGCTCATGTTCCTAAGCCCTACCACATCAGAAATTTCCAGCCTGAATTCCAATTACCAACATCTCCACTGTTTTATTGACAAAAGGTTGTTCAGCCACCAAAGCCTTCCTATGCAACAGACCAAAAATTTCAGAGAACTAGCATTCCAGTAGCCTTCAGCCAATGACCAATGGGATTTTGCACAAAATTTCCCCTCTCAATGAACTGCCTTGCAGGATACCTCTGAGACATCATTCATTTGTGAATCTTAGAATTCCCATAGCAGAATTAAGCTCCATCTCCCACAGGGACACCAGGCTTACTAACACCCCTCTTGCTGAATGCTTGACTTCGTTTCCAATCTCCTACCTTTTAAAGATTTATTTATTTATTGACAGGCAGAGAGAGAGGAGAAGAAAGATCTTCTGTTCACCGGTTCACTCCCCAAATGGCCTCACTGGTCAGGACTGGAGCTGGCCAAAGCCAGGAGCCTAGAATTCCATCTGGGTTTCCCACATGGGTAGTAGGGGCCCAAGTACTTGGCCCATCTTGCACTGCTTTCCCAGGCACATTAGCAGGCAGCTGGAACGGATGCAGAGCAGCTGGCACTCCAAAATGGGATTCCGGCATTGCATGGAGCTGTTTAACCTGCTGCCCCACAACTCTGGCATGATCTCTCACCTTTATTCCTCTCCTAGTGTCTCCTTACATGCCAAGCAGACCACCCACCTGCAAATCCATGTTGGAGTTCTGTTTTGAGAAAAACTTAAACTAATGCAAACATTCAACCTCACCAAAGTGTTCTAAGAAGTTTTGTATTAAGAAATATGTGAGGCCGGTGCCACGGCTCAGTAGGCTAATCCTCCACCTTGCGGCGCCGGCACACCAGGTTCTAGTCCTGGTCGGGGCGCCGGATTCTGTCCCGGTTGCCCTTCTTCCAGGCCAGTTCTCTGCTGCGGCCAGGGAGTGCAGTGGAGGATGGCCCAAGTGCTTGGGCCCTGCACCCCATGGGAGACTAGGAGAAGTACCTGGCTCCTGCCATTGGATCTGCGCGGTATGCCGGCCGCGGCAGCCATTGGAGGGTAAACCAACGGCAAAGGAAGACCTTTTTCTCTGTCTCTCTCTCTCACTGTCCACTCTGCCTGTCAAAAAATAAAAAAAAAAAAAAGAAATATGTGATTCCAATTTGGCCTAAACTATCTCTTCCTAGTTGGATGTAGATAGCACAAGCAAATTCTCTAAAAATCTCAGATTTTCCTTCAAAACATATAATAACAGTAATTATTTCATATGGTTGTTCTGAAAGCTAGAGTTAATAAGAATAAATTGTCCACTCCACTATACTTAAATGTTGGCTAAATTTTTCTGACCTACTGAGAAAAAAAGTTTTTAAATTTTATCTGGGGGTCGGCGCCGAGGCTCACTTGGTTAAACCTCTGCCTGCGGCAGCAGCATCCCATGTAGGCGCCGGATTCTGTCACGGTTGCTCCTCTTCCAGTCCAGCTCTCTGCTGTGGCCCAGGAGGGCAGTGGAGGATGGCCAAGTGCTTGGGCCCCTGCACCTGCATGGGAGACCAGGAGGAGGCACCTGGCTCCTGGCTTCGGATCAGCGCAATGCTGGCCACGGCAGCCATTTGGGGAGTGAACCAATGGAAGTAAGACCTTTCTCTCTGTCTCTCCTCCTCACTGTCTGTAACTCTAACTTTCAAATAAATAAAAATAAAATCTTAAAATATTTTTATCTGGATACACGAACAGATAAAATATACTTCTCTCCTCTGCATTTATAGCTGTGAACATTTTGAACATCTGATCTAGCAAAAAAAGATACACAATATAGCAAAAGGTTAGCAACAGGGCTGCCGCCATGGCTCACTAGGTTAATCCTCTGCCTGTGGCGCCAGCATCCCATATGGGCACCAGTTCTAGTCCTGGTTGCCTCTCTTCCAGTCCAGCTCTCTGCTGTGGCCCGGGAAGGCAGTGGAGGATGGCCCAAGTCCTTGGGCCCTGCACCCGTGTGGGAGACCAGGAGGAAGCACCTAACTCCTGGCTTTGGATCAGTGCAGCACCGGTGGTAGCAGCCATTTGGGGAGTGAACCAAAGGAAGGAAGACCTTTCTCTCTGTCTCTCTCTCACTGTCTAACTCTATCTGTCAAATAAATAAATAAATAAAAAACAATGTCTAATGCTAAAGAGCCTCTAGAATAATCTTTTTTATTTTATGAAAATTCATTTTTGGAAAACTTTATATACTCTAGGAACTGTTAGATACAGTTACTGAAAATAGTTTCTCCTAATGTGTAGTTTGCACTTTCAATTTATTAGTGTTTTTTCCTAACAATTGAACATATGCGTTTAGTTTGAAGTCAAATGTGTTCAGCTTTTCTTCTTACATTATTTATTTATTCATATAAAGGTAACAGATTTCATGTATTTCATATATACAATTTTAATAACACAATAGTACTTACTACCCTCCCTCCCTTCTCCTTTTTTATTTTTCTTTTAATTTTTGTGATGACATATTTTCAATTTACCTTATAATCACAAGCTAAGTTCTTCACTAAATAAAGAATTCGACAAGTAGTATGTAGAGAAACCACTGATCCTCAGGAGACTAGACAAGGACTATAAATGAGAATCATATCTCAAGATGTCAATTTCATTCATAAACATTACTTTTTTTAGTACTCTGTATTAGACATCACAAATCAGAGAAAACATGATATTTGTCGTTTGGAGATGCTTATTTCACCAGTATAACGGTCTCAACTTTTCTTTTATTATAAGTGCATTTTGGGTTGTGTTTAAGAAATTTACCCAGATAAAAGATCTCCAGGAAACTTTGTAGAACTTTCATATTTAAATCTATTGCCATCTGTTTATGATTAGTTCTATTTATACAGATATTTGATTTCCAAGTACTATGTATTAAAATGTTTAAAATATTCTTTTCATTGCCAGCATCCTGATTTATCCTGGCATTGCTTCCTAATAAATCACTTTCATGTGAATCCTTAGCCCAGTACTTGCTCATTCAGAAACCAAGCAAAGATGGCCCCTGTTCCTGAGTTTTGCTGTGTGTAGTTCACAGATTTCTTTTGTTTTCTTGATCCTTTGAGGGTAGTATGACAGTCTCTCTGCCTTTAACTGGTGGGTTTGAGATGCCTGTTTTCAGCCTAACTATTGTTCCTAATAGGTAGACTGTATTCTCTTTCAGGCTGCTTTTGAAATATTTTCTTTGACTTTGATATCTGCAGGATCACATTGATGTGGCCAGGAATGGATATATTTTCATCAGTTCTGCTCAGGATTTATTATTTGTTGAAATGAAGAATTCCTGTCTTCAATCAGCTCTGAAAAATTCTCAACACAATTTTCTTAAATAGATTTTAAATGTGATGTCTTCTTCAGGACCGATTTGAAATATACTGTGTATTTTAAGTTTTTATTTTTTGGCTCTTCGTCATCTTACCTTCTTACCTTTTCCACCTTCTTGTTTTTTTTTTGTTTTGTTTTGTTTTTGTTTTTTTGTTTGTTTTTTTTTTGACAGGCAGAGTGGACAGAGAGAGAGAGACAGAGAGAAAGGTCTTCCTTTTGCCGTTGGTTCACCCTCCAGTGGCTGCCATGGCCGGCGCGCTGAGGCCGGCAGATCGCACTGATCCGATGGCAGGAGCCAGGTGCTTCTCCTGGTCTCCCATGTGGGTGCAGGGCCCAAGCACTTGGGCCATCCTCCACTGCACTCCCTGGCCACAGCAGAGAGCTGGCCTGGAAGAGGGGCAACCGGGACAGAATCTGGTGCCCCGACCGGGACTAGAACCCGGTGTGCCAGCGCCGCAGGCGGAGGATTAGCCTATTGAGCCACGGTGCCGGCCACCTTCTTGTTTTTATTTTGTATAATTGTCTTATCATTACTTAAATTTTACTAATAGTTTTCAATAATGTTAATTTTAATATGATTTTTTAATGTATTTGAGAGACAGACAAACAAGTAGATAAGAGAAATCTTCTATCCATTGCCTCAATTTCTAGATGTTCCAAAGACAGAGCTGGGCTAGACTGAAGCTCCGAATACAACCCAGGTTTCCCAAGTGGATGCGAGGAGCCCAGTTACTAGAGTCATCACCACTGCCTCCCAGGATTCATATTATCAGGATTTTGGAGCCAGAAGTCAGATCCAGATGTCAAATTCAGGTATTCCAATGTGTTACATGGGTGTCTTACGCATGGACCACACACCTGCTTCTAATTATAAGTCTCTTATTTATTGAAAGTCTATTTCAATATTTTTCAAATCTGTGTTTCATTCATTTTGTATCATCTCTTATGCTAGGGCTTCAATTTCTTCTTTTATAATTTGGACTATGCTTACTGTATTTTCTGTTTCTGGGCATCTGTCTATGATAGTAACATCATAGGGCTGAGTTAGCTTTTGTTGCTAGACTTTGGAAATGCCTATAAAGAGGAATTTTGCAGATATGTTCTTCATCCAGCACCTACAAGCTTCACATTTTTCCTGCTTGAGAGGGCTCCCTTTCTTCTCCTCTCATTCATTCTCCCTCTCTTGCCCTCTCCCCTCTCTCTTTCTTTCCCTTTTCCTATTTCCCTATCCCTTCCCTATTTCTCTCTCCCCAGGCTACCTCTCCCATCTCCTTTTGTCACTCCATTTATCTCTCCTTTTTTATTGTCTCTGATCTCTTCTTTTCTTCTTTCTCTCTCTCTTTGATTCTTTCTCCCCCATGGATGTCTCTCTCTCTTCCACCCTCCTCCCTGTTTTGGGAGTTATAGAACCACTCAGGCAGCGTAAAACTGAAGCACGATTCTAAAGGTGGTATAACCTTTCACTTTCTAATTCTCAATTTAGACTGCTTTTTAAAAAATGTTTACTTATAAAAAGGGAACACCTTTCATGTTATTTCATATATACAACTTTAAGAGCATAATGATAGTTCCCATCCAACCTCTCTCCCTTACTCACTCCCATGCTCCCTCCTTCTTTTCTTATTTTTCTTTTAATTTTTACAATGACATATTTTCAATTTTCTTTATAATCAAAAGCTTAACACTCCACTAAATAAAGAATTCAACAAATATTAAGTGGAAAAACCATTGTTCCTCAAGAATATAGACAAGGGCTATAAACAATAATCAAATGTCAAAATGTCAATTTAGGTCATGTATATTATGTTTTTTGTACTCTGTATAGTAGACTTTTGTTTGATTAAATGATAAAACAGATCATCAGAGATTTTAAATGATGAACATTTTGCTTGATTGAAACTATCATTTTTAATTAATCCCCTGAACTGAAAGGAACATTTTATTTGACACTTTACTGAAACTACAGAAACTAAAGAATTTTGGTATAAACCCTGCCTGTAACAAATCCATGCCTTATGTTTCTTGTACACAAAATGAGCATTCAAACCTGATGCAGGACAGGCATTTATCACAGCTGCAAAGATGCCACTTCAAATCCTGCATCTCATAGCACAGTACCCAAGATTGAGTCCCACCTCTGCTTCCAATCTAGATCCTGTGAATATGCACCTCAGTAGGAAGTAGGTGATGGCTCAAGTATTTGGGTCCCTGATACCCACATAGGAGACCTGGATTGTGTTCCAGCCTGGCCCAGCTTTGGTTGCTGCAGACATTTGGGAAGCAAACTAGCATATAGAAGATATTCTCATTCTCTCATTCTCTCCCCCACCCCCCATGTGTGTGTGTGTATGCCTCCCCTATCCCATTTTCTCTTTCCATCTCAAATAAATGAATCATTTTTTAAAGAACCTGATCCTACTGGTGAAGGAGACAGACAACCATGCCCACCTGCACTCCTCCACACCCAGATTCAGCTGCCAGAGTCCTCACTACTCTAGTTTCGTACTTCTTTTGGCTTCTGGCACTTGAAAAGTTTGTTTTATTTCTCCCTATTTGCCTTTCTTACCCTCCTTCTCCCTTTCTTTCATAACTCAGGTAATAAGTAATATGCTTTTTTCACCTCTTATGCAGCATTTCTAAGTGCTGGGGGGTTTAATTCTAGAGGGTTGTCTGTTTTTACTGTCAGTCGTAAACCTGGAACCAGAAGTTCCAAACAAACCATCTTAATTTTAAGATTGGGAATCAGGGTCATTTTCCTCATCACTGTGACTTGTTACAGAAAGGGGGGTTTATGTGGGTGATGAGTCTTAGGGGCTTTCCTCAGAACTGTGCACTTGCCCTGCATGGGGGCAAAGAGCATGAGCCACTTTGGCTCTCCTGCAGAGAAGTTACACCACTTCTTCAAAGAAACCACTACTAAGAAAGACTCCAGGCTGGCATCCAGGCTCCCTGTCTCTGATCCTCCCTTATGAATACATGAGGTTTTGCCTTGAAAGTAGGTCATACATAACAAACAGCAACCCCATCATCTTTGTATGTAAAGAGACAAAGCTTTGACTTAGAGAATCCAGTTGTGTAACCAGCACACAACAGCACTCCTTGATCCAGCCTCAGAACCCTCATTTGTACTTCTCTGTAGTGTTTCAGTAAGTAGACATAGTATATGCAAATTTTAAACACAGAAGTTATTCAATAAGTGAGCTGTTTGGGATATAGTATTTATGCTGTAGTAAAGGTGGCTTAGAATAATTATTAAAATTATTATTGTAAAGCAATAATACTGTATAGAACAAAAAATGGCCACATTCTTTCAATAGATGATTAGCTGGGATTTTGCCAATACTTCCTTCTATTTGATTTGCCAATAAATACTGTCAACCATTAATAAAAATGAAGCCATCTTTGTAGCTACTAAGAATCCCATTTTTAAGGATTTTAATTTATTTGAGAGACATAGAAAGAGAGACAGAGAGAAAGGAAGCTCCCATCCACTGGTTCATTCCCCCAAAAGACCAAAAGACCAGGAACTGGGCCAGAGCCAGAATTAGAAGCAACAAACTCTATCCAGATCTTCCATGTGATTGGCAGAATTTCAATTACTGGCACCATCACCACTGCTTCCCAGCGTCTTAAATAGCGGGAAACTGGGGTCAGGAGCCAGGCTACATATTGACGACAGGCACATTGATGTGGTATATTGTCATCTTAGACACTAGACTAATCATCGTCTTCGGGTTTTTAAACTCTAAAATATTTTATATCAAAATTTCCTAAACACTTTGTGTGCTTTTTCATTCTGAATCTTACTTTTAAGTTACTGAATGAGGTCTCCTTTACTTGATTTTCAAAATTCAGTCTAATAAAAACAATGTTAACCTTTATTGAGCAAAAGCTGAAACTTGACCACTTCCCAGCAGCACAAGTACTTGCAGCCTTAAGACCCTGGGCGGAGTTTATAGATAGGACCAGTACTTCACATAGAATTCACAGGAAAGGAGAACCAGCACTTGATACAGAAAACATTGATTTTCTCCCCTAACCTTCTTTCAATAAAACTTGCTAACTTGTTTCTCTCATGTCCTACAACATCACTGTTGGCTAAAAGGCCTTTATAGATTTTTTTCCAAATTATAACAATTGCATCTTTCATGGTCAAAATGCCATTGGACCTCTTCTTTGGGAATAAACAGTTCCTGCTTTGATTCTGTGATCTTTTATCTTGCTTGCTTTTTATCAAACTGTCTCTGCCACAGGCCGTCCAAGTCAACTGATCTCAATCTTCCCATCCAGGCCTTGCTGTTTCCAACTGTGCTTGTACTTTTAATCTCACAGTACAGTCTATCAGACAACCACATGTTTCTCAGTTGATATTTGCGGCTCAGCTGTATTTCAGTTTTAACAATTAACCTGATCTCCATTATTTCTTCATACAGATGCAAAATTTAGAATAAAAATTTTAATAGTTTCATGTAATCACTATAAAATCACTGTCTTGTGGCAGGCAACAAATAAACCAAAAAATAAATAGTAGGTTAGCCACTTATTCACTGCTTTATACTTTACACAATGTTTTTAAGTACAACTGTTTGTTTTACCCTGCTACATTTCTGAAGCATAGAGAACAGGATTTTTGTTTTATTATGTTTTATTATTCACTTTATTTGAAAGAGCAATAAAGAGAGAGAGGGGGATACACACACAGAGAGATATCATCCATCTGCTGTGTTACTTCTCAAATGCCCTCAACAGCTAGGGCTGGGTTCAGGATGAAGCCAGTAGCCAGAGACCCCATTCACTTATCTCATATGGATAGCAGGAACCCAGGTATTTGGATCATTGTCTGTTGAGTCCTGTGTGGTTATCAGGGAGCTGAATTGTAAAAAGAAGTAGGACTCAATCCAGGTACTCAGATACCAGAGGTAGGCATCCCAAGTGGTGGTTTAACTTGCAGTGCCACAACACAGGTTTCTTCAAGAATAGTTAATATAATTTAAAGATAAACTATAACTCATGAACTTATGCAACTCACCACAGATCTGTCTAGAAGTTTATGCAACTGATATTGAAGACCGTATTTTCTGACTTTCATATTATTCATTGTACAATTCTATTGAATCTATGACAAATTAGGCTTCAAAATATGGACCTGGCATGGTGTAGCAATGAAAATCTATGGACTTGTAACCAGAAAAACCGTATTTGGAGTTATACTATTAATTAATCACTGAGTTACTTTGTGTCCCACATATATTTATAAAAGGCTTAGTCCCTATGCTATGGAAATGATTATGAGTACTGGATGAAAAGTATAGTGAAGAGATAAGCATGGCATCAAGGAAATAGCAATCAATCTGTAAGTGGGAGTAGCATTATATTATGCTTCTCATCAGTCAGACCTTGGAGAAAACTTGAACTTGGCATTCCACTTTGATCTCTGAGCTCTAGTATTATCCCACCTACACATGTGTTTCCATACCCAACTTACTACCACTTTACTCTTATCAAAGTTTCTTTTTGATTTCTTTGGTTATTTCCATATAAACCATAGATTATCCAAATTTGGAAGGAAATTTTGAGGTATCTCATTCAACACCTTAGGTTCATGATGTAAGAATTTAGTCATAGGTAGCTTAGATATCAAGCAGAGAAACAGGTGACTGGTATGAGCTTAAAATAAGGTCTGAACTGGCAGTACACACATTTCAACATGATTAAAGGCTTTATTAGGAAACAAAGCCTGGAGTCAAGTTCATCATGTTGTCTTTCAGGAGTGTGTTTTTGGTGAGATGAGAACCTGGAATCAGATATCTCAAATCATTCCCCATTTCACCTGTATTAAAGGCCATTCTCAACCTTGTATAATTCCCCATTTTCATCACCTTCCTGATGTCCCAAAGGATCATCGGAAAAAATCCATATAGAATGTGATATGAACATTCTACCTCCATTCCTTCCTCTTTGTTCTTCCCATAACCTATCTGGCCCTCATTCTCTCTTTTCCAGGCTCTGATCTTGCCTCATTGCAATATCTGTAAATTTATTTAAGAATGGTGTCCAGTTCTGTTCTCTCATATTAAGATTGCATTTCATCCAGTGAGACCATTGTCTAAGTCACTGGATTTCAAACTTCTTTGACTATGAATTGCAGGAAGAAATAACATTGACATTAAACAGTGTGGACACACACACATACAGACAAAACAAAAAGTTTAATTAATATACCTATTATGTTACATGCATTCTGATTTATGACATATTTTTGCTCTGTTCTAATTTATGTTTAAAGTCAGTTGCCTATTAATTTGATTTAATATTATCTTTAATAAGTTAAAGGCACGGTTTTAAAAATGTCTAAATTAAGGCAGAAAAGAAAGATGTTCATTTTAAGGTGAATTATGTTTATTTCTAGATACCAAATTATTAAATGATAGACACTTTTTTGACATTTTTATATTACCAAAATTTTAAATAAGCCATCATTTTAAAAAGGGAATAAAATGTCAATCAAAAAATCAATCAAAAGAAAGAACTGGAAACTGAAGAGCTGAACAAGGCTTATAGGGATCAAGTAGAATCCTCCTTAAAAAATACTAAATTGTTGAAGATAAAGAGGAAACTTTTTAGGAGACCAGGAGTGGAAAATAAGTTATTTTCTAATCATGAGGCTGCCTTTGATTGGTATTTATATATCTTAACCCAGGGATATGGTTCTGAGTCAGGTTAATAGTACAAACATGTTTAGCACCAATTACTAAGAAAGAAAGGAGATTAAATGAATAATTTCTTTCAGGTTTAGTTCTTGTAATTCCTTTGTCTTGGATAAAGAAGCACTGCCCTCGTTCTACTATGTGACTCTCAGAAAAACTATCCAGCATCATAATAACAAAACTAAGGCAAAGGGAAAATATAATTACGATATCTCACAGCAGAGCATGATATCTAGAGAAAGTCACAGCCAAATTTACAATTTTAGGATCTTCTTTTTCTTTTCAAACATACATGCTTTGTTTCTCCAACAATTTATTAAAGTCATGGAAACACAGATCCTGCTTTCCATCCTGGTTAACCAACCTTACATTATTCCTTCATGAACCACTTCCCTATCTAAACCTGTGGAGTACACCTGCCAGGCATTTGTGCACATTTCATATAACAGTCACATCCGCTCTCCCTTGTCAATAAAAATAAGTGAAAATGCCTGGATTCTTCAGTTGCTTTTGATCTAATGTATCCATGACATTGTCAAAGTCAAACAAATATACAAAGAAGCATCTCCAATAAAGGAACTTTAATTGGAGAATAAATGAAGAACAGAATTGCAACCTGAGACACACATGCACAGGCTGGGAGACCTCTGGATGCCCAGAGAACAAAGAAAAAGGGGTTGGTGGTGAGGGGTTTTTGTTTTTGTTGCTGTTGTTATTTATTTGTGGGGGAGAGGAGAGAGAGGGAGAGAGAGAGAGAGAGAGAGAGAGAGAGAGAGAGAATTTCATTGCTGGTTTACTACCCAAATAAATAATTCTCGCATCAGTGGGGGCTACATTAAAAATCCAGGTTCCCCACAATGATGTTAGGGAAGCAAACACTTGAGCCATTACCAGCTGCCTCCCAAGGCATTCATTAGCAGGAAGTTGGAGTCAGGAGCTGGAGCCTAGTACCAAACCCGGGTCCTCTGATAGGGGACTCAAGTGTCTGAATGTTGCTGGTTGTAGGTTTTTGATAGAAAATTCATCAGCACTCACATATTTGCAAAAGCTGCAACTTCTGATTGGCAAAGCAACCATTACTACATAAAGCTGGTCTTAACAGCACAGTCAGCAATCCCATGAGCAGTTGTCAAGTTGCTAAATAAATCGCAGACTTAAAGGTAAGGCAGTTGGTTTCCTTGCATTGGTTCTGCCTTGTAGAAACTGGATCAGGCCTTTCCTTTTGTGGCCCCTTAACTCTATTTCAGTGAGTGTGACAGGAATAACTCCAATTTGCATAATGAATTTTCACAGCACAGTTTACTCCAGGACACTACTACCAAGTCACCAGAAAGAATTTTTTTTTTTTTTAACTGGGAGAGTTCCACAAGCTGGTGGGCAGGAAAAGATTTAGTCTCATGGGCTTCTTTCACTGGAAGGACAAATTCTCTACCCAAAAATCCACTCAGGGACAAAACCCACCCAGCAAGAAGAGGAAAAATAATTAAATAGGCTTTTTTTGCTTTTTTTTTCTTTTTTTTAAAGGCAGAGTTAGACAGTGAGAGAGAGACAGAGAGAAAGGTCTTCCTTTTCCATTGGTTCACCCCACAATGGCCACTGAGGCTGTCGCGCTGCACTGATCCGAAGCCAGCAGCCAGGTGCTTCTCCTAGTCTCCCATGCGGGTGCAGGGCCCAAGGACTTGGGCCATCCTCCACTGTACCCCTGGGCCACAGCAGAGAGCTGGACTGGAAGAGGAGCGACCGGGACAGAATCCGGCGCCCAGACTGGGACTAGAACCTTGGGTGCCGGCGCCGCAGGCGGAGGATTCGCCTATTGACCTGCAGCACCGGCCACTAAATAGGCTTTTGATAAATGGTTCACTTTCTCCATTTTCTGTCTTTCCTAATCGGCAGCCATTAAATGTACAGAATTACATTCTGCAGTTGTTTTGTGTTTTATGTGAATGCTGAAGCTGGTCCCAGAGAGAAAAGTGCGACAAAATTCTTCAGAGAAAGCATGTGGTTCAAACTATATTTATAGGACTTGATCATGAGAAAATGCTTCTCCTCTAGCTGCAGAATCTGTCCCCTGTTCCTTTGGCTCCAGATACGTATCTGAGAGTTCAGGAAAAGGGAAAGCAGATTTTAAAAATACTCAACTGCAGGATGTTCTCCGAGTAGTAATGATATTTTGCCCCTGCATCTTTTTAAGCCAGATGTTCCGATGCACAACAAAGGTGAAAATAAGAGAAACAGAGGCCAAAGCAATCCATTTTATTACAGGGAACCTGCACTTCTCTACAAGATACTGATATTAAAGACTCCCATCACACCAGAAATATGTTTACCAAATTCTCTCTGAAAAATTTATCTTCTCAACTTCAGTCCCATAATATTTGCATTAATCCATGATGAAAAATTTTCTTTAAAATGGAACAAAAACTTGACTTTGAATATCTGCTTACAGATATTCTCTTCAGTTAAATGCCTTTGACAGCAATCAAAGTTATTTAAAGAGAATATCATACAACCCTTGAGCTTTTCCTGAACTGTCTCTAGCATATGCATCACCTCCAAGCTATACTCTGCTCAGTTCCCAAAAATTGTTACTATTTCTTGACCAATGTGAGATTCTGTCACGAAATGTGCTAATAGAGAATTGTTTCACACCTACTTTCCATATGCCTGTAAAAATATTTTTAATTCCACTTACACTAAACAGAACAAATGTGGAAGAGTGATCAACTACCTGCAGTACTGTCTGCTGAGGAACATCAAACCAAATCATTCATTCCCTTCATGATTCATATTGTTTTCCCATAAATACAAGAAAATAAGATCCAGAATTAGGGTATTTAACAGCAAAAATCATTAAAGCCTAAGTACAAGTTGATTTAATTTGTTCCCATTTTCTTGTTCAAAAATTCTCTGACTCTGCATGTGATCATGTCTAAACTGCTGATATGACAATGAATAGCTGACTTACATCTTCATTTAAGACTTCCTGTTCTTATTTTTAAAAGCTTTCTACAAGCTTATCTTCTCATAGACAAACAGCACCCCATCTGTTCCTTCACACATACGTACAGAGAGATATTAAAATAATTTCTTTCGGGTTGAGTTCTTGTAATCCCTTTGTGTTTGATAAATAAGCACTGCCCTCATTTCACTATGTACTCTCAGAAAAAATCCATCAAATTCAGTCCTTACAGCAGCAAACAAAGCACCAAACCAACGTATCAGAGTTGTGCCCAGGTGCTTTTCACTCCCCTTTTAGCTCCCAGGTCCCCACCAGGCAGTCACAGTTCTTTGGGCTCAGGAATAATGAGGGAAACTTAGAAAGGGCTAGAACACTAAGGGTCTTACTTTAGACATAAGCCAAATATTTGCTTAAACTGAGAAGTCTTCAGAGAGAGCACTATCAGCATCCATATAGGAGTCCATTATAAATTTAAAATATTCTGCTAACAAGAACATTATATACTAAAGTAAAAATTAAGATTCAGATTGATCATAAACTTCATGACTTCTTAAACAAGTCATACCATCACTCACTGTGCCTTACTAAATGGTTTATCAGATTGCTACAATCAAGGAAATCAACATATCATAAATATATGCTCCAATTCTATAAGCTGATTACTAAACCAGCCTCAGTCCCCAGAATGAAAATGTTTCTCTTGAATAGTTGCAGCAACACTATTAGTCAACTTCCCTAGAGAAAAATCTCAAATTCATAATTAGGAAAGCAGAACAAAGGAGATGTTTTTAAACTGTACCAGTAAAATATAAAGACCAATCAGCATATCTCACATGAAAAAGATTCTAACTAAATTGGTCAAAATAATGTATTTCTCTCTGTGTGTAAATAACTCATTAAATGTGTGGAATTGATTTTAGTGTAATATGCATTGTGATACAACCATGATATAACCTATATAACACATGATCCTCGCCAAGACAATTTGGACCTTCACAATCACCATCTGACTTTAATAGTTTATTCTATCCCTACTTTTCAGATGAACAAAAAGGATCCCAGAGAGTGGAAAGAACTTCCCCCTAAACACAGCTAATTATTTATGGATGATGGACTAAAAATCTTGCTTCTGTTTCATGTCCCTTTGGCCCAAAAGATTCGTGAGAATTAATCCACAAGGTAGAGCAGCTGTAGATGCAGAGCACATGTATTCATCATCAAAGAAGTAAACCCAGAGCTACAGGCTCTCATGATTTATAAGCATGATTGATAACCACTGGAGTAAGCTCTGCTCATAACCCAGGGGTTTCCCTTACAGCCAGTTATTTTATTAGAACACTGAAATTCTCATTTAACCCTCAAGGCCTTCCAGATAATTAAGAAATTAAGAATTAGAGCTATTCAAATGCAAGGGAACTAGTTTGAGAGAAAACATAGTATTGCATATAAATGAAAGTCCTGAATTAAAGAGCCAGGATAATAAGCCTCAATAAGTTTGCTATCACTTATCCACCCTTGAGAAGCTATAGAATCATTCACTGAGTTGAAATTTACAAGTCATGTGGAAGATAATATTTAATCTATGTATGTTTTCAAAAATAATCAGTAATAAAAATCTCACTTAGTGACCTCAGAATGCATATGTATTATCAAGTTTTCTAATGAATGGTCTTGCCATTTAACAACAGTGGATTTTCCTAAAGCATTCTTCAAAACTTTCTTTATTTTATTGCCTCTGTCTCCTTTAGATACTGAGTCTGCTTAATTCTCCTCCATCCCCCACCTCCTACCTCCAATGTTCAGCTCTTTCCTCCCTCCCCACATAACATTTTATTCTTCAGATAGATGCAGTACAACTTGAAACCATTTAACTCCAACCAAACTTTCCCCAGCATGCTTGTGCATTTCTACTTCTACCACCTTACATCATAAATTTCATGGTTGTGCACCCACATGAAATAATTCTATCTGCTCCTGGCAATCACTAAAACCATACCACCGCAAACCCTGCATTAGCAGGAAGCTAGAATTGGGAGCAGTCACTACTTGAATCTACGCACTCTGATACGGAATGCAGATGTTCCAAGAGGCTTCTCAACTGCTGCACCAAATGCCTGCCCAGATTCTCTTCTATTCACCTCTTCAGCTATACTCTGAGGTGGGAACTATTATCTCTCAGACATGAAGAAACAAAGTCTTTGTTCAATATTCCTCTGACTAGGCAGCTGTCCCTAACAAAGTACAACTCAACCACAGACCACTGCCTCTGAGTCCAGGGCTCTCTCTACTTGGGTACCCAGTGATTGTTCTGTATAAAAGGAAATCACACATAATTTGCAGCCAGAAACTTTGATCTTAGCTGGAAAATGTATGACTTAAACCTAAGCAGGAGGACAGTAGATGACCCACATCTGGTTTTTAACCTCCCTCCTATCAATGACAGAAGAAGATAGCTCTGTCAAGCAGTATATTTGACTCCTGAGTGAGAACTGAATACATGGAACTCTGAGTCAATAGATATCAACAACCATTGACATCTAACCTCAAGTATGAGCAAGAGCAATACAATGCTTGTGTATTACTAGCAGATAAATTTCCAATCTATAGTCAATAAACCATATTGTATAAGCTTTTGATAGCACCCTAGAAAACAATAACCATAGTGAGCCAATTCATTCCAGAGAACCTAGAAAAAAAATGGCCCTTTTGAATAGAGTGTAAGGAACATCATTACTACCAATTCCAGTTTCAAGGGTATTCACTCCAAAGCTATTGTTCTCTGTTTTATACCAGACACTGGCTAAGTAATAAATATAGGAAATATAAATAAGTAAGAGTCACTACCCCTTCTATGAATAAGCTTTCAATCTCCAGGAAAACTAACAATTATCAGACAAAATTTTACATGCGTATTTTAAGAGACACAATATACTTAATTACACTTTGGAGAAAGGGTTAGGGTAGACCCAGAAAGTTCCATTGAAGATGGTAATGTTAAAACCAGGTTTTGTAGGTTTGTTGACATTCAGTCAGGTAGAGAAGGAAAGGACAATGGCAATGTGGAATGGAGAAAACAAGATGGTTTCATTTAGAGTCTCCAAGTAAAGAGGTATTGTGACATGGATAGAAAGCCGTTGCTTCTTTGTTAAATGGATGTAGTGATGAAGACTCTGACCTTTGTCTTGTATCCACTGAGTGACCACTACTGTGGGGAGCAACTGAGACTAGACTAAATTACTGGAACTAAGGCTGATTCCATGCATCTGATCTCCCATCATATGGTGCTGAGAGAGAGTAAACAACTTCTATGCAGCTGCCTCACCAATTCGACTGATAAGCTGCAGGAGCTGATCCTGCTCCTGATTGGAGGAGAGCAGTGTGCTCGGCATGTGAGCAGCAGAGTTGGGATTGGTGGAAGAGGACTATGAAGGAGGAGAGAGACAGCATGCACCAAAAACATCTGAGGAACATCTGAGCAGCCCCTGAGAGAGCCGGCCGGTGGTGTGCCACTCCTCCCCTCTGCGGAAGCGGGGAAAGCGGCGGGGGTGCCGGCCCTCCGTGGAGGGGGGGGGGGGTGCTGGCAGCTAACCCGGGATGGCGTCGTTCCTCCGCGAGTAGGGGGCCGGCAGCAAACCAGGCAAAAAGAATAGCACAGGGTCCAGTGTCGTTCCTCCGCGAATGGGGGAGCGACACACCACAGTGCGAAGGCAGCATGAATTGACATGCTTCTTGTATAAAAAGAAGGAATTTTGGTCAAATAAGATGATTTTTTCAATTCTGCATCAATTCTATATTATTTTCTCTTCATAGTCAAGCCAAAGTTCTGAATTCCTCACTTCATGAGTAATGTGTCTACCATCACCCTTCTCTCCACTTCTTTTTTTTTTTGTTTCATCCATTAGATTTTGCTAGAAGTACACTGTATCTCTGTTGTGTGCCTGGCTCTATTCTAAATATCAAAAACACAGACTATTGTCCACCATCATTAAGAATTGCTCAGAAGAAACATAAATGTGTTAAATAAATTAGAAAAATTAATTAATAGATCATGAACTAGAAAGAGTAGAACTGAAGATATAACCACTTTACCAGGGCATAAGATAAGTGAGCTCTGACTTGAGCTCTATGCTAATATTTAATACTTACTGATTGTCTATTTTTATCTAGATACAGATTCTCAAGGAAATGTTATGCCATTGAAACCTCACAATAAATCTATTATGGCAAATACTCAACCACATCCCTTTCAAAGTTGAGAAAACGAAGTCAGAGAAAAAGAAAACCTTGACAGAGGTCATGGAAGCATAAAAGAGACATTTAAATTTCTAATGCCCTTTTGGAAGAAGCGTTCATCTTTAAAAGACATGGGGCAAGGGCATTCAGAATAGAGGTGGTCAAAATCTGAGCTATCACAGAACCCACAGGACCACCCTGTATTTGTTGCCCCTTTGCTCAAAAAAGTTCTCTAATCAATGTTTTATAATTTTCATTATAGAATCTTTTACTTCTCTAGTTAAATTATTTCCTAAATATTTTATTTTGATGTGGCTATTGTGAATGGGAATTCATTCCTGATTTCTTGTTGGTGAGTCCATTACTAGTGTGTAAAAAAACTACTGTTTTTTGTACATTTATTTTGTAATCTGCAACTTTACTAAATTGGTTTATCATTTCTAACTGCTTTTTTGTTGAGTATTAGGATTTCATACATACAACAATGTCATCTGCAAACACAGAAATTTTTATTTCCTCCTTTCCAATTTTAGCACCTTTTCTTTCTTTCTCCTTCCTAATGGCTCTGCTAATACTTCAAGTACTCAATTCTACATTATTTTCTCTTCATAGTCAAGCCATACAACACACATGACTAAGAGTGGTAAAAGTGGAAATACTTGTCCTGCTCCAAATATGAGGAGAAATGTTTGCAGTTTTCCCTATTCAATATAATATTGGCTGTTGGTGTGCTTGTTGTAGTAATTATCATGCATTTGATGTGACCCTGAGAATCTAAAGTACTAATAAATTCCTAAGTTATTTTTGATTTGTGGAAAATTTAGATTGTTGGAGGAGATTCCTAAGGCATATAATCATCTAAATGAATTGGTTTCTTTCTGTTGTCAGGGATTGCACAACTTGCTGGTTGTGCAATGGTTATAAAAAAATGAGACCATAAAAACAAAGATCCTGACCTAAAGAAGCTCCCAGACTATTCAAGTTACCAGATAACAAATAGTTACAATAAATTATGAAGAATGTTAATATTCAGGTTTGAACTATGAACGAAGGAACAAAGGCAATGGGGACATTGAGGAAAGCATCAAAGAAGAGGTGCGGTTTAGCCAGGACTTAGGATGTTGGACTTTCTGTGTTTTAATCTCTAAGTTTTTTTAATGTAAATAAAATCAAGTGACACCAGGTATAGCAACCAATTAGTTCACAGTTTTGAAAGAAGGTCTTTCTGTAAAAAAGAAGGTGGATGCTTTGGAGTGAACACAGAAACCTAACTGTTTGATTCCTTCACTTCTGTTAACAAATCCACAGATTCAGAGTGATGAATGATCTAGGTGTTGAGAAAGAGAGAGATCACAAATGGCTGGAGGGATTTGATGGCCTTCTCTGAGATCAAAGAGAGATGTTAGCCAGACAGATCTTTTAAAATATATTTCAGATCACATCACTCCCTATTTAAAATCTAGTTACAGACTTCTGAAATTAGACTGACTCCCGATTCTTTCTCACAGCTTCTAAAGAGCCCCCAGTCTGGGGCCTGCTGCTCTGATCTCAAAGGGTGTACCTCTGCCTCACTGCCCCCAGCTACAGAACATGTCTACTCCTTGGACACTACAAGTTCACTCCAGCCTATGGTCCTTGACACTTGCCCTTTGCAAATATAGGAAAGACCTGATTTGTTAACTTTTCTCATCTGACTTTTGTCACTCTTCAAAACTGGGCCAATGCATCCTCTTCAAGCTCTTTTCAACATATCTTTCCCCTGGTCTCTAATGAATGATTGCTAAGGGTTGAATTGTGGCTCTCAAAACAAACAGGTTTGTGTCCTAACCCCCCAAATACTTCATGTGCCCTTATTTGGAAACATGTTCTTTACAGAAGTGAGGTTAGAAGGGTAAAATTCTAACTCAGCATGACTGGTGTCTTTATAAAAACAGACACATGTGAGGAAAATGTCATGAGAGGATGGAGACAGATATTGGGGTGATATTTCTGCAAATCTAGCAATGACAAAGACAGCCAGCAGACTACCAGCTGGGGTGTGGAGTAGACTTTCCCTCATAGCTCTCAGAAGGAACCAATACTGTCAATACTTTGATCTTGGGCTTTAGCTTCCAGGACTGTGATATATAATGTACTTCTGTGTTTAAAAAAAGCAACTACTCAGTTTGTGGTAGTTTTTTTATGGCTGCCCTAACAAACTAATACAATGATCCAATTTTACAACATTTTCTGATAACTGAAATCATCTTATGTATCTCTCCATTCCTCCATTGGAAGGCAAAAGAATATGGGCCTTTTCTCTCTTGTTCATAGCTCTACCTTAGCACCCCAAACTGAGAATGGCATGAAAGAACCACTTTATACAGGATTTGGAAGTGTTGAGGAAAAGATAAAGAATGAAAGACTACAAAACAGGATAGTATTGACATGGAAGCACAGTCCAGAGAGGACAGTCTAAAAACATTTCCTGAGGACACGCTAGTGATATGACTGTTCTTCCTAAATATTTTCCAAATTGCTGGGATTTATAATAAGGAGTGAAGTTATTTGCTGTATGTACATTTTATTACTATTTCAAAATAATTGCATTTTTAGATTTGGAAAGTTTAAGGTCAAGCATTTAGCCTGGTGGTTAAGACATTCATGTTCCCTATTCCAAGTGCCTGGCTTTGATAGCTAGCTCTAGCTACTAACTCCAGCTTCCTGCTAATGCCAACCTTAGGAGGGCCAGTAGTCATAGCTCAAGGGATTGTGTTTCTGCCACCCATGTGGCATTTGGAGAAGGGAAACAACAGTGGGAGCTGTGTGTGTGAGAGAGTATCTGTCTGCCTTTCAAATAAATAAGTAAAAATGTAATAATAAAAAGGAAGTTAATTGATTATTTCTTTTTATTTGGGTTTTTCAGGCACATTTGCCTTTAAAAGTAGATCTCTAGAAACTGCTCCTTTTGATTTCAACTAGCTTTATTTTTTTTTTGTTAAAGATTCTAACAACTAGCTTTATTTTTTTGTTAAAGATTTTATTTATTTATCGAGAGGTGGAGTTACAGACCATGAGAGGGAGAGACAGAGAGAAAGGTCTTCCTTCTGTTGGTTCACTCCCCAAATGACCGCAACAGCTGGAGCTTTGCTGATCCGAAGCCAGAAGGCAGGAGCTTCTTCCTGGCCTCCCATGCAGGTACAGGGACCCAAGCACATGGGCCATCTTCTACTACTTTCCCAGGCCACAACAGAGAGCTGAATTGGAAGAGGAGCCACCAGGACTAGAACTGGTGCTTATATAGGATGCAGGCGCCACAGGCAGAGGATTAACTTACTGTGCCACAGGGCCAGCCCCTAGTTTTATTCCTTAGGCAGTTTAGTTCCATTTTGATGTGTTCTCCCTTTGTCTGCATTAAAGCCTGTCAACTATGGGACACACATCTGAACTTTTATTGATACATGTTGCAATCCAATGTGTTTTCAAATTTTATTAATATGAAAATGTAAACCATCTCTATCACTAAAAATTATCTTCTATTGTTGTTTACATTTAATAAAAGCAATACAAATGATATCTCTTGTTATATAATTTCTCACCCACCACATAAATATCCAAAATTACAACATGCTCTATCTCCCACCATTAATGAAAAAGGATCTTAACCAGTAAGACTTCCAAAGGGACAAAATATTGAACTTTTCACTTTGTGAATTTCAATGAAAATTTGCATTTTGAGATTTTATACTATATACTATAGAAAGTAAAACAGAATATGTTATACCTGAAACCCTGATAAAATAGAATTATTTCTATATTTACTACATACAATAGTACAGTAACATAAAATATAATCTTTAGTTAATACCTACTACCTATTACATAAAACAAATTTAACTCATTTATTTAACTCTAATTAATTATATTTAATAAAAGAACTTGAGCCCAATGACGGATTGGAAAGGTGTGCTCAGATCTCCACTATGTAACAGTGTTGGGCACAACCACATCAAATGTCTGATTTCAGATAATTATTTACGTTGAGACCAATAATAAGTAATATCCTATCAGTGAAATATTGAGGTGATTTATACATATAACTTCATTTATCTTCCCAATTTTAATTACAATGATAAGAGTTTTCTAAGCTGGATTAAAAAGCCTCTATAAGGTGAAAACAGGGCTTTTTTTCCTTATCTCACTCATATTTGAATGCCTATTTTCTCTGTAATGTAGTTGTAAAATGCTGATATCTTCCAGTGAGTCAAATTCCCAAATCAAAACTACAGCAGAGTTTCAGTTTTATTACATGTCCCAACCTTACTGACAAGTCTGACTTTCTCCAAGTAACCTGTTGTAAAAAGAAGACAAAAGCATTTAACAGAGAAGATGCGTCCACAAAATTTAGGACACAGATCCAACGTTAATCTTGCGAATGTCAGGAATAATGTTTCTGTGAAGGAACTGGATAACTACAGGCAATGCTCTTTGGCTCAGTTACTTTGGCGGGAGATGAGGCAGAGTGATCCTGTTTGTTGTTGATGATTCTTGGGCTGGGTACTGGTTGGTTCCTCTATGCTGTGATGGACTTAGGTTTCAGTCTCTTCCCTCATGCACATGTAAGTTTTAAAAAATGATCTTCCTAGTTCTATATTATTAATTTGATTCTTTATTTAATTATATGTGAGTTGTAATATTTATCATAAATAAGACATTTGCCTTAGCTAAATAACTCCAACATGTGATGAAGGCATCCCAAAGGGCTGCTTAACTTGCACGAACTACCTGCCTCCAAAAAGAATTTTGGAAGACAGAGACATCTAAAAGTATAAAAGCCTAATCCATAGTTACAATATTGACATGTAACAAGGGATAGACTAGCAAGGAAGGAATTGATTCATGTAGAAAAGAATTGAGTATTTGCTATTTCAGTCATCAGTGTCCTTAGAGATTCCTTGCATCGCTGGGAAAAAGAAGTGAGATAAGACATTAGTGGCAGATATTTTAAGAGTGATAGCATTGTTGGGAAACTAGTTTGAAGATCCTGTTATTTTTGGCAACTATGATATTTATTTCTCAAGGAAAATGCTTAGAACTGCTTCAGTTAAAAAGGATCTAAAAATTCAGTGATGATAATAATCACAATTCAATGTTACATTTCATTTTTATAAACATAGATATAAAACATTAAAGACCTACTTATGGAGCAAACAATATAGCTTTACTCAGAGTAGTTACTTTCAGTATTTTCAGTATCTGTGCATATGTTCTCTATAGAAAATCCTAAAGGATATACAGTACTGAATTTATGCTTATCTAGTACTGCAGTTTCTTGAATAAGTAGAACATGTTCTAAAGAACTGGATATCTAGATGAGACTAGTGGTTGCTTAACATTTCTTTTCTGTACAAATAAAGTCCTAAAGTTATTTTTAATAAACTAATACTAAAAAGAAAAGAATTTGGCTCTTCTAAATCTCACACTTATTAAAATTTTAAGATTAATAATTTCCAATATCCTTGGTATACTTTACTTTATTCTCACTCCAAATAAAATTAAATAGAATGAAAAGTATTAACTTCACTTTAAATTTTGCAATATGAACATGGAAGCCAAGCTTAAACTTGCATTTCCCAAGTAGTGCAAAAAAAAAAAAAAAAAAAAAAAAAAAAAAAAAAAAAAGCCTTTCAAACAAAGAAAACACATGTGCTTGAAAGCTTGTGATCCAATTGACTCTAAGCATTGTAAGTGCCTTCCAGACATGGATCCCTGCTAGATAATAGAATGCCTAGTCGCTCTCAACATCACTGCTGATAAAGGATAAGCATGCAATGCTATGTTCTCTTTTGAAAATAATGACATTTTGAGCTGAAAACTGGGTGAATAGGAGTTCACTAATAAAAGAATTCCTCTGAAAGTCAGATTCTAAATACACTTTAGAGTTGTGAGTGCTACTTTTACCTTTTAAAGGAGTCAGCGAATTCAAGGACTTTTTACAGAGACTTGATTTTCAACTTTTCTTTCACTTGGGTAATTCTTATGACCAAATTTCTCCAGGGTTTATGTCACAAGGAAAGAGAATGGGCTAAGTTACTGAGAAAGGAAGGTAATTTCAGTCTGTTCAAACTTCCTTAAGCTATGAGGTTTTCAATGAAACTATCATTACATGAAATCACTGGATTTCTCTTTAATTGGCCAAGTACCTACAAGTCACCTTGGGTAGTCTAGTTATGCTTAGCTTTCAGACAATCATTTCAAATAGATTGTGCAACTCAGCAACCCCAATATTATGGAAATTTAGTATCAATAACACATATTTGACATTTAAGTGTCCTATCATATTTTAATGGACATTAGTTGCCACTGTGAAATTAAATTGTAAGAAAGACTGTTAATAAAATGTTCATGAGATGTGGCATATAAACTCTATTTTGTTTTCTTTTCAAAAAGGGTTTCACCAATGTTAAGTTCTAGGTACTTTGTTGCCAAACTGAAAAAGTTGAATCTGTGAATTGTTTTAAAGTAGTCAAGTTAGCAGCAAAAGGATCCATCTAAATTAGAATCAGTGGACACCCTCTGAAAACCATAGCCCTTGGCATTTCACAATGTAACTCAAAGTATGAAAACTGACTCTTAATTCACTTCCATGCTGTAATGATGAGGACTAAATAGCAAGGAATTTTTGTAAAATGGCTTCAAAGGAGCTCAAGTTGGGAAACTTTTCCATACTTTGGTTGAAGCTGTTTGGGTAGAATCAAGGCTCCCTTAAGATAGGAAGAATTTCAGTAGACATTATTCAATATGCATGAAATACTGATTACTAATGTTTTCCCTAATGAAAACTTTCTGCCTGTAGTAGTTTGTGGTGTGTCAAGTTGGTTATGCCAGATAAAACAAGAGGATGTAGAAGGGTCAGCAAAAATACTGCAGCATTTGCATACCCCTTTTCAGTTATTCCGTTAAACCATAGTATAGTCACTGATACAGGGACTTGTGTAGATGTAAGTGAAGTCCTTCATCAGTTGCCTTTAACTAAGATCATCCATGATTTTCTAATCAGGAAAGCCCTTAAAAGGGACTAGGATTTACCTGGCAAATGAAAGTTCAAATACCAGCTGATTCTAGAATTGATAGTTTCTCTTTCTCAGCACTCTCCCTATGGAGAGGAATAGCCTCAGCCCATGGATTCTGGCATGTATGTGATCTTAGCCCTCACTATCACACTAGTACTCTTAATTTCTGCACTCTCTCTCCTCTCTCTCTCTCTCCCCCTGTCTCTCTCTCACTTTTCTGGTTCTGTTTCTTCAACTGAACTCTGACCACACAGAGTTCCATACATTAGCTGCTCTTCTTTCAGAAGATAATGACTGAAACTGTCACATTGTATAGATATTTCACTGCATCTATGTTGTTTTTATGCCTAAAAATAGCATTCATTTAAAAATGATACTATGCATTCATCGATTTATTCCATAAAATATGGTCTGCCTACCTGTTATGATTTGAACGGGATTTGCCTCTGCAAACATATGCAGACATTTAAACTACTATGTTGATGGTTGATGCATTACTGTTAGTGGTTAATGGATTAGGATAGAGGCTTGATCCAACTATATTGTTTATTTCTGCATGAGTTTGTACAGCCCATGGGCATTGATTGGGCTGGATTAGGTTGCTAGGGGCTAGAACTTGTGGTTGAATCACGATGGCATCATAAGGACAGACCACATACTGAGTAAATGAAAAGTGTGTTCCCTATATCTCTGCTTCCTGGCTTGCCAAGCCATCCTCCCTCCCGTTGCCTTCTGCTGGCTACAACCCTCCAAAGACACCAGACAAGGGGGTTGCCCAATCTTGGCATATGAAACTCCAAAAGTTGGGAGTGGAAATAATCCTTCTTCCTTCCTAGGAAGCTCCTCTCAGGCATTTGTTGCAGAAATGGGGAGCTGACTAATAAACTGCCTAAATCCATTTTCTGGATTGGAGACATAGCAATGTCTAAAAGAGAAAAAGTGTTGTTGTTAGGAATTTATACAATAAAAGCAGAGGAAGAAGATCGACAATAAACAAAGGAAATACAGGTGTCAGGTGGTAATAAAGGTTATAATGAACCATAAGTTTCCTGGATCCATTATATTAGACTTTGTTTTATAACAATTTATTATATTACATTTACCTATGATTCATTTAAAATGTGATATTTCATGGTTTAAGAAAGGCTAAAAAATACCAAAAGAAATATTCTTGTGAAATCCAGAATATTGATGAGTCATGGCTGGAAGGAATTTTTTTATATAGGCCACTGAGGGGATACATTCTGAGCAAGGACTGATGCAAAATGTGTTGAAGTTTAGAATACTAAGTTTAGAGTCTTTGGTGTCTAAAAAAGATAAGAATTCCCTAGACCCTGTGACCCAGAAGGGTAAGAAGAAAAAGATGTGCAGGAAATTCTATTAACACAATACTGTGTTGGAACTTAGTGGTGATCTTGAAGCATATTTGGTGTGATAATCTTGAATGTTTTCTTTACATAAATATATATAAATTTAAGTTATACAAGTTTCATGTATTTTATATACACATTTTTAGGAACACAGTGATGCTTCCCTTCCTCCTTCCCACACTCCAACCCTTCTTCCTCATTCCCCTGCCATTTCCACTGTTAATTTTCACAGAGATCTACTTGCTGTTCACTAAATGATAGTAAAGTTAACCCAACACTAAGTAAAAGAGTTCAACAAATTGTATGAAGAAAATAAACCACTGTTCCTCAACAGAAAATACAGAGGCTGTAACAATCATTGAACCTCAAAATGTCCATTTTGCTCCAATACATTACATTTTAGGTATTATATTAGTTAACCCCTGATCAGGGAAAATACATGGTATTTGTCTTGATAGGACTGACTTATTTCACTAAGTATAATGGTTTCCAGTTGCATCCATTTTGTTGTAAAAGACAAGATTTCTTTATTTTAACAGCTGAGTAGTACTCCATGGTGTATATATACCATAATGTCTTTATTCAGTCAACAGATGATGGACATCTGTGTTGATTCTACATTTTAGCTATTGTTAATTGAGCTACAATGAATATGAGGGTACAGATCACTCTTTCATATGCTGATCTCTTTTGGTTTGGGTAAATCCCCAGGAGTAACATGGCTGGATCACATGGTAGGTCTATATTCAGATTTCTGAAGTTTCCTCATACTGTCTTCCACAGTGGCTGCAGCAGTCTACATTCCCACCAACAGTGGATTAGGGTGCATTTTTCCTACATTCTCGCCAGCATTTGTTGCTTGTTGATTTCTGTATGACAGCCATTCTAACTGGCATAAGGTGAGACCTCATTGTGTTTTTTTTAATGTTTATTTATTTATGTATATATGTATGTATGTATGTATTTGAAAGGCAGAGTTACAGAGAGACAGAGGCAGAGGAAGAGAGAGACAGAGACAGAGAGAGAAAGAGAGGTATTTCATTTGCTGGTTCACTCCCCAAGTGGCCACAATGGCCAAAGCTGGGCCAATCCAAAACCTGGAGCCAAGAGTTTCTTCTAGGTTTCCCACATGGGTGCAGGAGCCCAAGGACTTGGGCCATCTTCTACTGCTTTCCCAGGCCATAGCAGAGAGCTGGATTGGAAGTGGAGCAGCCAGAACTCGAACCGGCGCCCATATGGGATGCCAGCACTTCAGGCCAGGGCGTTAAGCCACTGTGCCACAGCTCCACCCCCCAATTTGTCAATTTTGACTTTGAATTCCTGTTCTTCTGGTGTATTTTCCAAGAAGTCTTTGCCTATGCCAATGTCTTGCAGAATTTCCCCAATGTTCTCCAATAATTTGATGAGTATCAGGTCATAGATTTAGGTCTTTGATCCATTTCAAGGGGATTTGTGTAAGGTGAACAGTAGGTGTCTACTTTCATACTTCTGCATGTGGAGAACCAGTTTGCTCAGAACCATTTGTTAAAGAGACTGTCCTCACTCCAGGGACTGATTTGAACTCCTTCCTCAAAGATAAATTGGTTGCTGATGTGTAGATTGATCTCTAGAGTTTCTATTCTCTTCCATTGGCCTACTACTCTGCTTTTGTGCCAGTACCAGACTGTTTTGATTATAACTGCCATGTAGTGCGTCTTGAAATCTGGCTTTGTTTTTGTTGTATAAGATTTCTTTGGCTATTCAGATCTCTCGTGTTTCCATAAGAATTTTAGCATCATTTTTTCAAGATCTGCAAAGAATGCCATTGGTATTTTGTTTGGGATTACATTAAATTTGTAAATTGCTTTTGGTAGTATGGACATTTTTATGATATTGACTTTTCCAATCCATGAACTTAGAAGACTTCTCCATTTTTAATGTCTTCTATTTCTTTAATGGATGTTTTCAAACATAACATTTACGTTATAGATCGTAACAATACACACATAATTTTCTATATAAAATATTTTCATCATCTTCTAAAATGTACTAAAATATTCTCTTGCTCTTCTTTTCTTTTTCTTTTTATTTTATTTTGAAATGTTCCAAACCGGCCGGCGTCGCGGCTCACTAGGCTAATCCTCCGCCTTGAGGCGCCGGCACACCTGGTTCTAGTCCGGGTCGGGGGCCGGATTCTGTCCCGGTTGCCCCTCTTCCAGGCCAGCTCTCTGCTCTGGCCTGGGAATACAGTGGAGGATGGCCCAAGTTCTTGGGCCCTGCACCCACATGGGAGACCAGGAGAAGCACCTGGTTCCTGCCATCGGATCAGCGCAGTGTGCTGGCCGCAGCGCGCCAGCCGCAGCTGCCATTGGCGGGTGAACCAACGGCAAAGGAAGACCTTTCTCTCTGTCTCTCTCTCTCACTGTCCACTCTGCCTGTCAAAAAAAAAAAAAATGTTCCAAACCTTCATAAAGTCTAAACCTATATGAACTTAATATCACTTAATATCAGCAATCATCATCACTTGTCCTATTGTTTAATTTATCATCCAAGTTTGTTTTCTCTTTGTTTTTGGAGTATTCTTTGATGGGATATTCTAAATAATTTCTTAAACACCACATAATCCAATTTAGTCTTAAATATTTCATACTGTGACCCCAAGTACTGTCATTTGTAATTTGTCTTTACTAATTTTATGACTACTGTATGAACCTACTATATAGTAAAGTTTATTGTTTACAAGTGTTTTGAACTTTCAGGTTTAAACCTAAATTTCTTAGTGTTTTTTATTTAATTTCCAAATTTTAATTTTGTAAAGGCTTACAGGTTTGTATTAATTAGCTTTTTGTTACTTTGAAATCCTTGAGAAGGCCAATTTAGGTAGAAAGAAGCTATATTTATGATTACAGTTGAGGTTCACATTCTAAAAATGGTGGCCCCATTAGTCTCGCATCTAGTAGAAGCTGGTAGTGGCCCAGCAGGAGCAGAAGAAAAATATGTGGTGAGCCCAGAAACAAAGAGAGACATAAAGCACCCTTGGCCCATATAATCAACTCAGGAGAATTGCTTGCCAATGCCAAGCCACCAAGGACATAAAAACTTCCAGGAGCCCCACTTCTCAGGTGGGTGCCATAAACAGATCAAGTCTCCATCCTCAAATAATCAACTATTACATAAGACTTTGTGATTTATATGTCTACATGAGTTTGTAGAGCCAAATCCTGTTCAATCCCTAACAAGGCTCCAAAGTCAAAGTTTATAGAATTCTCATCTATCCCATTTTCTTTAGTACTGCCTTCAGACCTGGGCACAGGGTGGAGGTCCTTACTCTAGCACTCAAATCACAAGGGACATTGTACTTTGGACTGCCTTCCATTGGGGCCAAGTTATAGCCATGCCATGACCCTCACTGCTCCCTGTTTCTGTCTGTCTGCCCTCTTAAGGAGTTGACCATATGACCCAATATATTCCAGGATTCATGTATTTAGGGTTGGCCCAAGAAACTTTGATTAGATACAGATCCCAAGAAGACATTCTGATAGGGTCCATAAAATGTAGTATGTTCCCTTTTATGACTGCATAATACAAATATTGCTCTTCTAGGTGGTGTGGCAACTAAATTTGATTAACTTAAATTGTTTCTAGTGCAAATATAAACATAAACTCATCTGCTTTTCCAAAAGGAAGCATGACATTTATGCTTTATACAGTTTCTTATTTTTCATTTAATAATGTATATTAGAAATTATGCCATATCAACATGTAGCAATTTAACTCATTCTGTATCAAAGAATGATTCTGACTCTTTCCTTTTAGAACTACCAACTTACTATGTGATGAATAAGTGATTCTTTTTCATGTATATTGAGATTATGTCTAGTCTTTTTGCTACTGAGATGCCATAATATATAATTTTAAAATTTTTAATATTTTTTCAAGTGGATCTTTAACAGTTTCCTTGAAATGTCGAAGATGAGTAAGTTACCCAGACATCACCAAATTTCTCTCTACAGCTATTGAATCATTTTTGCATTCCCACTTGGCCTTTTGCTTTCCCACAGCCTTGCCAAAAGAGTATTTTTTCAAACTTTTGAAATTATTGACAATCTAATTGAAATATCATGTCTCAGCCAGCGCTGTGGCTCAATAGGCTAATCCTCTGCCTTGCGGCGCCAGCACACTGGGTTCTAGTCCTGGTTGGGGCGCCGGATTCTGTCCCGGTTGCCCCTCTTCCAGGCCAGCTCTCTGCTATGGCCCGGGAGTGCAGTGGAGGATGGCCCAAGTCCTTGGGCCCTGCACCCGCATGGGAGACCAGGAAAAGCTCCTGGCTCCTGGCTTCGGATCAGTGCAATGTGCTGGCCGCAGCATGTTGCAGCAGCCATTGGAGGGTGAACCAACCGCAAAAGGAAGACTTTTCTCTCTCTCTCTCTCACTGTCCACTCTGCCTGTCAAAAAAAAAAAAAAAAAAGAAAGAAAGAAAAAAGAAAGAAAGAAAGAAAGAAAGAAAGAAAGAAATATCATGTCTCAATTTAATTTTAGTTTGTATTTTTTCCTTTTTATGTGTCAGATTAAATAATTTATATTTTTTTCATTTGTTAGATCTTTGATCTTTTCCTGCTTATTTTAATATTCTTGTTTTAGTTTTTCTTTTCCATAATTATAAATTCTTTAGATATTAGGAGAATCGGTCTTTTTCCTATAATAGGTTTACTACTCAGCTTTTTAATCATTAACTCAAAATACTCTATACAGTTCACTCTTGAAGGAAAGAGCTTGGTTTGGGCTTACGTTTTTGAGGTCCACAGTCTAAGATGAAGCCCACTAGTGTGATTGTCTGGTGAGGCTGGAGGCTTTCAAAGGCAGAGCACGTGCAGAGAAATTACCACAAGGTGATCCAGGAAGCAGAGCGAGAGAGAGTGGCAAGGCCCAGCTGGTTTTTATAACCAACCTTCTCACAGGAACTGCCTTCGGAGAGTACATCCCCAGAGATCTGGGGACCTTCCACCAGGCTCATCTCCTAGACATTATAATTGGATTGTTTCTATCTGCTTAGTACTATCCACTTATGATTTTGCAATTTCACCGTCTGCCTATGTTTGGGAGCCACTTTCTATTTAAACCATAGCCATAACTCTCAAATACTATATCATTCTATTATTTCTCTTTATTTTGCCCCTGTTCTTTTCCTTAAACTATGAAAAATGTGGTTCATTTTAATAAATGAATTCATCACTGTTTCTATTGCTTCAGAATTTGGAAAACAGCTGGAACATATTTTTCCCAGTACAGGTTATAAAGTATTTGACCAATAATATTTCCGAAAACTAAAAATGGTTTCATGTTACACTTACATATTTGATCAATTTGGCATTTATCCTAGTACTCATGATGGGAAATATTAATCTAATTTTAATCTTCCATATGGTGATTTGCTTCCCACATAAATTTTAATAAATCATATTAATAAAAAATTATTTTATTTTAATAAACAACTTTCTCTGAATGTGAGATACTACCTAAACCAAGTACATATTTTCAAATATAATTGAATATATTTTTGAATATTCTAAAGAATTCTGCTTCTCTTTCTGTCTATTCATATCTAAATACAACACTCTTCTAGTTATATAGCCTGTATAATATATTGTAATCTCTGGTTGGGCTAATACTCCCATTGATATTCTATTTTAGATACCCCAACAGTCACTTCCTTGTATATTTTGTCATATATACATCATTATCAACCTCTCTAGTGTGAAAGTTGATATCAAGACAAAATTTGACCTAAGAAGTTATGAAGGAGGAGAGCTCCAGCCTGCCAATGAGATAAGTACTTTATTAAGAACATTCAAGGAGCCCAAAAGAAATTTCTTCTTGGGGCCAGCACTGTGGTGCAGCGGGTTAAAGCTCCAGCCTGAAGTGCTGGCATTCTGTACGGACACTGGTTCAAATCCTGGCAGCTCCATTTCCGATCCAGCTCTCCGCTATGACCTGGGCAAGCAGTAGAGGATGGCCCAAGTCCTTGGGCCCCTGCACCCGCGTGAGAAGACCCGCAAGAAGCTTCTGGCTCTCAGCTTCAGATCAGCTCAGCTCCGGCCATTGCAGCCATATGGGGAGTAAGCCAGCAGATGGAGGACTTCTCTCTCTGTCTCTACCTTTCTCTGTAACTCTTTAAAGTAAATAAAAATAAATCTTTTTTTTTTAAGAACCTTTGAAAAAAACCTTTAAAAGAAAGAAATTTCTTCTCATTCTACATCCATCCCATGCTTTGCTTTGCTTTCATGCATATAAAAAAATTTCTGTAATAAAGGATGTTTTTAAACAATCTTTGGAACTGCAACAATTCAAACAAGACAGTCTACAGAACACTTGCCCTGCAAGTGCACTTCCACTAATAAACTGATGCCAATTCCTGCCTCTGCTGTCCAAAACAAATGAACTTTGTATCTAAGCAGCTTGTTAACATCCATTTCTTTCATCATTAAAACTGTGTCTTTGTTCAAACTCCTTAAATACATTCATATTTAACTACTGCCTGTGTATTCCCATTGCAATGCTCTGCTATTCCCAAAGAGAGATCATTATTCTTTGGAGAATCGCGGTCTGTTTTAAATCTAGTTAAAACAGATAAAGAAATAAAACATCTTGCTGTCACTTTTCTTTAAATCACATTAAATTTACCAAACAAAGTGTGGAAGAATTGAGCTTTTCATGATGCTGTCTACCTTTACAAAAAAAATGTCTTTCTATTTGGTTAGATTCCTTTATGTTTATTAGGGAAAAAATAAAATCACTGATATTAAGAAGTCTACTGAGGGAGCAGTTAACAAATCTGTAGTTTGCCCAAGGACTAGGAAAAAATTCAGTGCAGAATAAAATAAAATTATATAATGTTCCCATACATTGTCAACGCTGTGCTCTAGATACGAAGAATATAACAATCTATACAATAATATGTGTTGTAGTTATAATGACAAAAGTCAAAGTTTGGAGGAAAGTTGATTTTGTACTTCTGTCCTTTGAAATTAGAATTCTGGAACAATAGGGATTCTTTTGTCAAAAGAATACATTGTACAAAGATGAAATTGTTCCTCTGAGTTCTATTTATTACTAAATGCCATTTCCTAGCAAAATTGAATTTAAAATGGCTACTAATTGTTTAATGTTTACTGTGGCTTTCCAAAAACACCTGGCAGCAAGTATGCTTGGAGAAATATGTAATAAATGTTTTGAAGAAACAACAATATATCCTACTAATATCACATACTTCAGAGTTCTAGCATAAACAGAACAGAGGGTACAGCTGTCAACAATGAAATCAGTTAACAGCTCTTTTCTCCATCCTAGCACTCACAGAAAGCATCTTTAAAATTTCAGTGATTATCTCTCCAACTACCTTCTTATTTTTTTAATTAGACCTGGTTCGTCCAGGTTATTACATATAGCAACATTTCCTTCTTTTTTGAGGATATATTTGGGTATGTTTAGATGTCATTAATTTTCCATCCAACCATTGATGGGCATTTAGATTGGTTACAGGTCATGGCTATTGTGAATAATGCTGCAATGAACACAAACATGTAAATATCTCAAGGTTCTCATTTCAATTCTCGTGGATAAATACCCCAAAGTCAGGTCACTGGATAGCATGGAAATTCTGTTTTTAATTTGTTGAGGCACCTCCCTAATGTTTTCCATAGTAGTTGCACCATTGACATACCCATCAACAGTGTATAAGGTTTCTGATTTTCTACATCGTTGCCAATACTTGGTGTATTATTTTCTCTGATAATAGCAATTCTAACAGGTATGAGGTGATATTTTCTTGTGGTTTGGCTTGCATTTTGTTGATGATTAGTGATGTCGGGTATCTTCATATATACATTGACCATCTGTATGTCTTCTTTCAAGTCACATTTATTCCTTGCCCATTTAGAGTTAGAATTTAAACAATCTCCAGGGACCCAAGTTGATTTTCCTCTTCGTTATATGTCAAACTTCTCTAATGCTTGTTTCTATTTCTGCCGCATCCAATGAGCCAAATTCCATGCATTCTACCTGCGGCTATTTTCTCCTTTTCAGTACCCCTAATCCCATATTACTATGACTATCACAATACTCCATAGAAGAATTATTATTGAAAAGTAAAAAACTATCACCATGAGTCTTAGAAGAAAATTAATTTCCACTTTTTGGTCATTTTTTAAAATCCTATTTTGTGCCATGCCCTTATCTTGAATCTTTATAGTTCTTCTTACTAGAAAAACTAGAGAGGCCGTGCTGTGGTGTAGTGGGTAAAGCCTCAGCCTGCTGTACCAGCATCCCATATGAAACCAGTTCAAATCCTGGCTGCTCCACTTCATATCCATCTCTCTGCTGATGTATCTGAGAAGACAGTGGAGGATGGCCCAAGTGTGTGGGCTCATGCACCCATGAAGGAGACCAGGAGGAAGCTTCTAGCTCCTGACTCCAGTCTGACCCAGTGCTGGCCATTGTGGCCATTTGGGGAGCGAATCAGTGGATAGAACTCTCTCTCTCTCTCTCTCTCTCTCTGTCTGTCTGTTTCTACAACTGTGTCTTTCAAATAAATGAAAATAAATCTTTAAAAAAAACCTGAAAATTCCAGAAATTCAGGATGATCACATAAAGCTTACTTTAAAACAAATGGCCAAATATTAGACTTGCAAAACATTAAAACATATTCACTTTTTAAGGAGTAAAAAGGAAGAGAAAACAGTCCTCAAATATTAAAAATCAGCACGGCCTGTCTACATCCTGAATGTATTAACACTCATCGGATTCCCTCTCCCTCGGCTGTTCACCATGATCAGCTTTACTATATTTAAATCCCACATGGATATTATTTTGTAACTCACTGAGTTTCTAAACCTTCCTATTTCTTGAATGACTATGGTTTCTTGGTTTTTCAAAGCAGGCAGTTTCTGCTTAGTTTAAGCCCTTTCCAGTAGTTCAAATTCTTCTGTCTGGAGTAGCAAAATCTATCAACTCTCTGGTTTGTTCCAGTTATACCTCAGCTGTTCTCCATTAGCTTCTACCCTTAGGGAGTGAATCAAATGCATTTTTTCTCTAATAGAGGAGAGGATGGATAAAAGAGACAATTAATATCCATTGAACTCCTACTCTGTGCCAGAATCCGAATGTGAATTCATCTTCTCTAAGTCCTCTCAATAACAGAATGAATAAAGTATATGCCTTAGAGGCTCAGGCTCATACAGCTTGCAAGTATTGAAGCTGTTTTAAACCTGTATCTGATTCCAGACTCGAAGCTTGTCTCAACAGTGCTTGGAACCACACTGAACATTCAGTGATAAATGAATAAATAAATAACCCATACCAATTGCATGTAATTGTGTAATTATGCCATTTAGCAGAATAATTCATATATAAACACAAGAGACCCCGAATAGCTAAGGCAATCTTACAAAACAACAGCAAAGCCCGATGCATCACAATACCAGATTTCAAGACATACTACAGGACAATTTTAATCAAAACAGCTTGATACCGGCACAAAAACAGATGTGTAGACCAATGGAACAGAACAGAAATTCCAGGAATCAATCCATACATCTACAACTAACTTACCTTTAACAAAGGAGCTAAAACCAATCCCTGGAGAAAGGACAGTCTCTCCAACAAATGGTGCTGGGAAAAGTAGATCTCCACATGCAGAAATATGAAACAAAACCCCTACCTTACACCTTACACAAAAATCCATTCAAAATGGACCAAAGACCTAATTAAATCTACAATCCAATAATATCAAATTACTAGAGAACATTGGGGAAACTCTGCAAGACATTGGCACAGGCATAGATTTCTTGGGAAAGACTCCAGAAGCACAGTCAATCAAAGCCAAAGCTTCCACATTGCAAAAGAAACACAGCAAAGTGAAGAGGCAATCGACAGAATGGGAGAAAATATTTGCAAACTATGTAACTGATAAAGGGTTAATATTCAGAAGCTATAAAGAGTTCAAGAAATTCAACAACAGAATAAACAATCCAGTTGGAAATGAGGAAGTCAAAATGTTGCTTATTTTTAAAAAGTTACTTTTGTCATATGATTTATTTTTACATAACCAATGTTGCTTGCATTCATGAACCTCCTTACATTATATACTGCCTACTTTTCCAAATGTTTTTGATGGTGTTCTGACACCTTCCCAGAATCCAATTTGCTGATACTCTTAAGAATGAATGGGCCGTTTCTCAGCTCTAGCGTCATGTTAATCAGTGAGCACAGCATAGGTAAGGGAACATGACTTCAAAATGGCTTCACTTTCTGTCCGAAGAGTCAAGAGAGAAGGGCATTTTGATCTGTAACATAATCTAATACAGCTATGCTAAACATTACAATTATATGTCATTTGGAGGCTAGGCCCAGAGACATCCCTTACATAGGGAACAAGAAACAATAAAATCCACATTATTCATCCACATTATTCATCTAAATTGGTGCTAGGAAGATTTTAAAGTCTCTAACTTCAAGCTTCTACCAGAAGTTTGAAGAATTAAAGTAAATATACACAATCCGGATGAATGGATAAAGGGACACCATTATAATATTGTGAAAAGAAATTATTAGAAATTTAAAAGTATCTCAATACCAACTTCTTATAATCATGTGTCAATAAAAACAATCAAACAAGTGCAAAAAACAATGGACAATGTAGTAAGTTGCCAATTAGCAGAAGTGACCCTGATTCTCAAGGAATTTTGCAGAATAAATGATAAGCTACTTTAATAATGTGTTTCCTTTGTCACACAGTAGTCCATGCTGCTGAGACTGCACTATCCAGCCATGTATAAGATTCCTTTTAATTCAAGCAGTTAACATTTCTTCACTTAAACCAATAATGCTGTGTAGCAAAACAGTGTAGAGTAAGATATAAAAGCAATTTTCTCTTTATAAGATATTGATTTTTAAATAACTAATCAAGGTTTGAGATTATCCCATGGAAGGCAACAAGACAAAAGCAAAGCAAAGATTAATAAAGCTATACACACAATTTTATTATTCTGAACTCGAGTTTTAGAGCAATTAATGAAATGATTCAAGATCAACGTAACAGATACCAAGACAACAAATGAAGATCTATAGTTTTTTTCAAGTTTTCACAAAAGATTTAGATTTAGATGGAAGTAAATTTTAGTCTTGTACTAAATTGAAGTAAATTATTCCTATGTATTTAAGAATAAACATAATAAAATGCTCAGTTTAAACAACCACAGTCTCCTCAGTGATTCCTTGAGGTTACTGTGAGTCATAGGAAGCTCAGACACAAATCGTGAGGTTCACTCCACTTTAATGTCTTGATCACGGCCAATTTAAAGGCTCTGGGAATAAGCTAATTTCTGAATGAAGCAATAATTCATGTTTTGATGTTTCATTATAAACTATACCTTCAGTAGAAATTGGCATGAATATTTGATTCCTCAGGGAGTGTTTCTGTTGAACGATCTGAATGGAATCTGGGACACATAGCTACCTTCAAACATAAGGAAAATAGAAAACAAGAAGTTATCAGGTGGGTTGTACACAGAGCCAGTGGCATTACACCTATCACGTTATCCTGTGGACACCAGAGCTCTTAGCATCTAAAAAGAAAGTAAGTCACAGAAGACACTCTAGAATTTGAAGTACACAGAAGAGTCTAGAAAACAAAGTTTGATCACTAGACTCTATGAAACACTATAATTATGGAGGCTTATGTGTGTTTTTTTTCATGGAGCTTCTCAGATATTTATTTATCTTTTTTAACAAAATAAGCTGTGGGCAGATATCATTTAAACAGAGAAAATGGTAAAGTAAGCTATGGAAACTGAACCTCAGAATCAGTGTTTATGTTCGTTACCATGGTCTTGTCTTATTGTTAAGTATACAGTTCCAATAATAAAGTATCATTAAGCAGACAAAACTACAGTCATATACCACATATACAATTCATGGTCAGTAATGGACCATACATTCAACAAAGGTTACAATGAAGCTGAAAATCTCCCATGATCTCATAATGTTCTAGCTGTCATATTGTTACAGCATAATGTACTACTCGTGTGTTTGGTGTGATGCTAGGGGTTGTATAAACAACCTTAGGGTGCTGCCAGTCATACAAAAGTATGGCACACACAATTATATACAGTTCATAATGCTAATAAAAATAATCAATTAAGCTACTGGTCTCTGTACTTATATTTACTGTATTTTATTGTCATTTTAGAGTGTATTCCTTTTACATACTAAAAAATAGTTTACTGTATCATTGGAAATAACCTTTTTCCAGAGTGTTCTAGAAGCCAAGAAGAATTTACATGCATGTTTCAGGGATGAATATATTTACCAAATATATTTTAAGTAGCTTTCTTGGCCCATTCAGGCTTCTATAATAAAACACTTTTATTGAGCAGATTATAAAGAACAAAAGTCCATTGCTCATAAGTCCAAAGGCTTGAAAGTCCAAGAAAAAAGTGCTGGCAGGCTTTGCATCTACTGAGGACCCACTTTCTGGTCTATAGATGATGACTTCTCACTGCCTCCTCACATGGGAAAGCTCCCAGGCATAGTTGAAACACTCTGCGGCCTCTTTTATGAGGACACTAAGCCTAAATCACCTCCCAAAGGTCCCACCTCCTAATACCATCACATTAGTGATTAGATTTTCAAATTATGAATTTTGGAGGGACACATTGAGGCCACAACTTCAGCTTGCCATATTGTAATCTTCAAGGTAAAATCTTGAATAAATCTTCAAGGAACATACTAGTAGCATCATCTTGCAAATGTGGAAATTGAGTTTCCCAGAAGTCAAATAATTTAATAGAAGCCATACATATAAAACCAATCAAAAAGGGATTGCAAAGGATTTGGGAGTGAATGTTTAATTGAGCAGTTAAGATATGTGTGTCCCACATCCAAGTGTCTACGTTCCATTCCTAGATTCAGCTCTGACATCTGCTTTCTGCTAATGCAGACCCCGAGAAGCAGCAGTGAGGGTTCAAATACCTGGGCTCCTGGACCAGCTTCAGTCATTGTGGGCATTGGGGGAGTGAAAAGTGAAACCTGATTAAAAAATTCAAAATTAAAAGACTAATATCAGTATTCAAATCCAGTAATATTTAGTCCTATCCTTTATCACAGCATAAACAAAGAGTTTCTCATGCTTATGGATGTGGCAAATTTTTAATATCAATTTTGTAAGGATTCCTTCATCTTTTCACATAACCTCAATCTGTGATGATATTATTTTTACATTAACAAAGATTCTATTATAAAAAAATGCAAAGTGCTAAGGAGTAACAGAATGACAGTTAAAATGGATTATTTTTCATTTTTAAGGAGTAATTCAAAGAAGGATTATCAAAGAAGAAAAAATTAACAGAAACCTTGCATAATTCCTTCTAATAATTGGTGAGAATTTTGCAGGATGATTTCCATTTCTGTCTTTATGACCAATAACTTCAGAGCTAAATTTAATCAAGTAAAGTGTCTATTTCATCTTCAAATTCAATTATAATGACATATGCCTTATCTAAATGGTCTAAAAGCTATTTTCTTCTTCATTTTAACTTTGCCCATTTTTGAAAGTTCTCATAAAATCTTTGAATATCTTGGAAAAGGTTAAATTAGTACCCTATTATAATAGTAGTAGAATGAGTCTAAAGCTACAACATTAAACAATGTAATACAGAGCAAATTAGTGATGATTAGACAGATAATTTCCACTTCTATTTGAATGTGTAAATTATCTAGCAGTGTGTGCTCTCTGTTAATCCACTATTCCCATTATTTTGACATCCACAAAATGTTTGTATTTAGAAACGTCTGGCTACGTGAGTACTCCAGATTCCTGTTTCATTAATTAATTATGTGAATAGTATTTATGTTACAGATCATACCAATGCTTTGCAAGTATATTTATTCTTAGGATGCTAGTAATAAGCTTGAACTTTTGCTTTCCAATTAAAATTTAAAATTCTGATATACATCATTGTCAAATTCTTCTATCCAAGTCAGTGTTGTTCCTGTGATCATTTTGTTGCTGTGCTAGACAATGTTATTTCCTAAGGTTGTCACAGCCTCCAAATTCTCCCTCACATAGCTCCCTTCTAGGTTCTGCTTGCTGATATTATTTCCATGCAAAGCAGCTTTACACCTAAGTGATAATTTGTGAAGAATATATCGATTAGTACTGAAGAGCTAATTTGTGATAACTACTTTGAACTTTTTTTACTTCATAATACTCTATTTACCCAAAGCTTGTTATAAAAGCTCTTCAGTCTTCATAGTGTAGCAATGTACCATGTTTTGTCTTTTATTCAACACTAATTCCCATCCTCTGGCAACTGTTTTCCCTAGCATGATCTCACACTGGCTGCAAAACAGTGGTTATCAATGAAACATTCCCCAAATTTGGAATCAAAGAGATGACCAAAGACTCCTGGTTATTTTTTGAATCATGTCTAATCTCAAGAATCTTAATGTGGGTTCAGTCTTAACTTGCTCTATCTTTTGGTGTTTAAATTTAATTTGAAGAAATTCTCTGTGATTATTGTTTCATATATTTCTTCCACTAATTTCCTTCTTACTTTATCAGTGATTGCCATCATGTGTACAATATACCTTTTATATTAGTTCCCATTTTTCTTGGATATTATGGATATTTTTGTCTTTGTTCTCTTTGCTTTCAAGTTTTGGAAGTTTCTATGGAGATATCCTCCAGCTCAGAAATTGTTTGCTCAACTGCATTAGATCTACTGATAAACTCATATAAAAGTCATTTCTGTTATGCTGGTCTTCATCACTAACAATTTTTGTGGTTGTTCTTTCTTTGATTTGTCTGCTTACATTGCCCCTCTGTTCTTACGTGTTATCCACTTTCATTCTTGTCATCCTTGACATACTGTTCAAAGTTGTTCTAAATCCATGACATAAAATCCCAACATCCCTGCCATAGTGGCACCTGATTCTGATACTTCTGTGTCTTCAAACTGGTTTTAGTCTTTCAATATGTCTTGTGTAGTTTTCTTGATTCCTGAGCATGGTGTACTAAATAAACAGAGCTCTTTAGCCTTTGCTACTGTAGTGGTAAGGTGTCAGTGTATGTGGAAGCATTCTATGATGCTACAGATCTAAATATTTTATTGTGTCTATGTGTCTGTACTGTAAACTTCACAAGTGATTTTCACTCCTCCTTCCTCTTCGTTGGCACAGGATGGCTATAGAGGGCTGGAGTGAGTATTTTCTTTCTTTCATGTAGAAAGCTAGATCAAGCTAGAAGGTGAGTATTTCCCTTCTCCAATAGTGGTTTGGCTCTGATAAAATCCCATTAGATTAGGCACTGTTTAGGCCGTTTCTCCTGGGGCAAACCTTGTTGAGAACAGAACGCTCTATCGTATTTCAGAATACTTTCACTTACCTCTCCCTTCTGGAAGAACAAGGGCATTTCATTTTCCAATATTTACTCTAAGAAGATAGTCAAGCTCCTGGATAAAACTCACAAAAGCATGGACACTCACCTATGACTGGCTCCCAGCCACACAAGTTAATTCAGAGTTTTTTCACTGAGCCTCCAACAATGCAGAACTTGCAATCCAAGTTTTTCTACTCCAGCACTGACTGATTCCTTTGTAGCTTTCACTTCATAAATTTTTGGTACTGATTTTTGGCATCTGCCAGTATCTTCAGTTTTGGAGGCAGCATGTTTTCTTGTGACCCTGCTCTTCCTATAGATCTAAGGAGAGTTGTTGGCTTCTCAGTTTGTTCAGCTTTTGACTATTATTAGGATGGAGTAGCAATACCAAACTCCTTACATGTGCAAAGAGCCTCATGATTTTTTGAAAATTAGCATTTCAAATAATGTTGGCAAGAAAGTGGATGAACTAGAACTTTGATTCATTTTTGGTGCAGTGTCAATCGGTAAAATTGCTTTGGAAAACTGTTTGGCATTATCTGCTGAAGTTGAACATATGCTTGTTTTATGAACCAGCAATTTCATTTCCAAGTGCATCCTCCCCAGGTGCAATAGGTGCACTTTGTGTACATTTCAACCAAAACCTATGCCCAAGAATATTTTTGACAGCATTATTTGTAACAGCTTTTAGCTGGAAAAAAATTCTGTGTCCATCACCCTAACATGAATGAATACATTTTCTAATCTTTAAAATAGAATAGTATAAGCAAACAAACTAGTGCTAAATATTATCATATATGTAAAAATACAACAATAATGTTAAATAAAAGAAGTCAGACCTAGAAGAACTAACATTGTGTGATTCTATTTACATCAGTTTCTAAAAATGCACCCTATCTCTACAGGTCATGCCCCCTGTATCACCCCTTTTCTCTATGAGTAACCCAGACTCAGATATTTCATTATAGTAATTCTAAACAGAGTAATACAGGGGATGGTGTTGTCACACAGTGGGGTTAAGGAGCCTCTTGGGACCACAGCATCGCATATCAGAATTGCCAATTCGAGTCCCAGCTGCTGTGCTTCTTATCCAGCTCCTGACTTATATGCCTGGGAAAGCAGTAACAATGGCCTGAGTGCTTGAGCTACTGCCACATACTAGCTTTGTCCTGGCACAGCCTTGGCCATCACAACCATTTGTGCAGTGAACCAGCACATGGAAGATATGTTTCTCTGTCTTTTCCTCTGCCACTCTGCCTTTCAAATATATAAATCTTAAAAGAAAAGAAAAAAGCACAGAGTAATGCACATGCTAAAGTCTTAAAATTCTTATTCAAATGATTGATAGAAGCTTGCAAAAGTTTTTTGTACTTTAAAAAGAAACAATTAGAAGGATTTACAAAACCTGCCAGTTCTAGATTCAAACTTCCTTTTTGGAAAACTAGTTACCAAAATTACTTTCCTTTCTTCATTGTAATTTGCTAATCACACACACAAAAATCTGTGATGTTATTAAATGCATTCCTTGTAGTCTATTCAATCACTTAAACACAGAAATAACAGAAGATTTTTTTAATGTTTAAAGGCATTCATGATTCCATGGTGAATTCAACAATGCTTCCACTTTGGTTTCTTAACCAGCTCCCTGAGAGGTTTCTAGGTGTCCTCAGATGACAATATGGTAATTCTGATTGGAGAAATATCTACAGAATAGAAAATAATACCCTTCAGTTGAGTGCTCATAAAGTGACTATAGATACTGTGTAATATAAGTGAACCACCAGCCATTATCAGAAAGATGGTTCCCCATTCTTGTTGTTCTTTTTCAACCAAAGATGAATTCCTAACCTACAGGACGTTTTATTGGTGCCTTTTATGCTATTGTATAATGTGTTCTAATAAAATGGAACAGCAGCAATTACACAGTTAGAAACAGATTCAGGAGAAAAAGTATGTCATGTGTTGTATTTTGTATTTAGTAATGCTTAAATCGATGTAATTTTATTTGTAGAGAAGAGTTTATTTGCTAGAAACTATAAATAATCTGGTAAATTTTAACGGTGTATGTATTTCTTGCCTGGTAATTTCTATGACATTTAATACCAGTACTAAAACTGTGCACATGTAATAAAAACAGACACACCAATAGAAGTTTAAAACTAATTATCTTTTCATCATTTTAACCCCATTTCCAAATCCACCTTTTTAGTCATTGTGCAAATATATATGCACTGTGTATAGCAGATACCAGAAAAACAATGAAGCAACAATCTCAAATTTGCTTCTGAAAATATTCCATAAGCACCTTTACCTAGCAGTATAAAAGGTGTGGTTTATGAGATGGTTTGAATAAAACTACATCATCACCATTGAAAAAAATCTCCTGATTTAGGAGATGAAAATTAGATGTCTTTACTAGTAACTTACAGAGATAAATGCAAACCCCCTTTTGGGAATATGCCTATCACAACTATTTTATGTGAGCAGAGCTAGAGGTAAAACCTTAGTCTTTCACATGAGCACCTAGTTAGCATCACAAAGATGCAGTATATTTTCTGTCTAAACAACCCTTCTCTGGAATGTTGATCAGGTATTTGATACAGTTCTTTAAGGTCAAAGTTTGAAAATTGGTGGCTATATCTTTTAAGAGTATTCATTTATTTTAAAGGTAGTGACAGAGAAGGAAAGAGACAGAGACAGAGAGAGAGCTCTTCCATCCAGATTCACTATCCAAAATGGACTCAATGGTTTGTGCTAGATCAAGCCAAAGCCAGGAGCTCAGAACCATATCCAGGCCTCCAACATAGTTGGCAGGAGCCCAACTACTTGCTGCTTTCTAGGTGCATTAACAGGAAGCTGGATCAGAAGTAGAACATCCCAGGACTCAAATCAGCACTCTGATATTGGATGCCAGTGTCAGAAGCAGAAGCTTAATCTGTGGCACCACCGTGCTGGCCCCTGATGCTTATACTTTCAATAATAAAATTTAAAAATCATAAAAATAAATAATATTGGATATAATTCAGATTAATTACTCTATAATAAAGACACTTGGCTTTGGCCAATTAAACATCAGCTCACTAATCTAAAATGTGAGTTCTGCACATCACACACAAGCTAAATGGGAAAATTAAGGAGGCTAGGAAGTACCCTGGAGTAGGACGGTGTGTGCTACATTAAGTAGCGTGATCAGAGTAGGTCTCAGCATGGAGCAAGTGATACAGCGTCTATGGAAAGCAAACCCTGGGAAGGCGTATCGCTAGGGAAAGGGACTGTTGCATCATAGGAATAGCAAGCAGACCAGAGCACCTGGAGAAGAATGACCAAGGGAGAGAGTATGGGAGATGAGGCCATGTAAAAGGGGCCAGAAATATAAGTCAGGTTAGTCTATACTATAGACTTGACTATATTCCTGAGTAACAGATGAAACTTTTAACACACTTTGAGTTGAGTAACTAATTTTGGTGCTTAAGTACCATTCATCCCATCAAGCTGTTGTTAGAGTGTAGAATGTGAAGAAAGCACAAATGCAGACACCAGACAGCAGTGGCTTGGGCCTAGCAGCAGTGAAAGGAGATGGGACATGGCCAGGCTCTGTCCTATTTTGAGAATAGAGTTAAGAATCTTTGCAAAGAGAGAATATGTGAGGTGTGAAAACAAGGTAGCACTTAAGCATGACTCCAAGATTTTTATAATATGTCAGAAGGGAGGGGCTGGCATTGTGGTGCAGTGGGTCAAACCACCACTTACAAACACCTGCATCCCACTTTGGAGTGTCAATTCAATTCCCAGTGCCTCTGCCTCTAATCCAACTTTCTGCTAATGTCCCTGGAAAGGCAGCAGGGGATGGTCCAAATGCTTGGGTTCCTGTCGATCACATAGGAGAACAGATGGAATTCCTGGCTTCTGGCTTCAGCCTTGTCCCAGCCCTGGCTATTGCGGAACATTTGGGAAGTAAACCAGCAGATGGAAGATCTCTCTCTCTCTCTCTCTCTCTCTCTCTCTCTCTCTCCCCCCCCCTTCTCTCAATCTCTCCCTTGCCCCCTCCCTCCCTCTCCCTCTCCTTTCCTCTCTCCTCTTCCCCCTCCTCCTCTCTATCTCTGTCACTCAGCCCCCAAAATAAAAATGATAAATCTTAAAAAAAATGTGGAGAGTGGAATTCCCATCTACCAAAATGAGCAAGAATGTGACAAGGAGCAAGTTTTAGAGAGAAGATAGAGACTCTGGTTTAAGATTTTGAAGGTTTGAGATTCATATTAGACATCTAAGAGCGAAGTTGGGAATGTGCATATTGACTTCAGGGACTAAGTTGGGATAAATGTGGAAGATTTCAGGTTATCAGTGGCATTTCAGAACTTGGGAGTAGAAGAGATCATTAAGGAGTAGAGGAAAGGACATTCCATCCTTTTTCACGTACTTTCCATTCCTTTCCTCTCTCTTCCTCCACTTACATACCAGGAAATCCTAACTCCTGACTAAACTCAATCATCCTGCCACAAGTTTAATCCTACACAGCTGAAAGTGATGGAAGAAACAACACAAACTTCCAATGGAAGTTTCCAAAACAGAAGCTTAATGTATCCTGTGCCCTATTCACTGTTGCCTTGCTAAAAGGTCATTGTTGTTCTTGTAGTCTTTCCTCTGGTCTACAACATTCCCTCTTAACTGATTCTCAGGTACTGACCTTGCATCTTAATTTCCCAGGAAAACAGAAACTTTAGAAATAAATATTTCATGATCTCTTCACAAGTGTTCCTTTCCATATCCATCTGTGTTTATGCTCTCTGCTCACCTCCTTTTTCAGTAGATGGAATCCCAATGCTGCTCTCCAAGTCCTTGCAAAATCCATGCTTCTAGCCTGACCAAATCACTCTGATCTGCTCAGCACTGTTACTTCCATCTTAACAAAAACAACAACTAATTTTCCATCTTCAGACTATGGGACTGCTTTGAAATTGTCTTCAATTAAAAAAGAAAACTCCAAAAATAACTGCCTAGACTTCATCCTTCATGTTTCTTATTTCTACTTCTTTTATCTATGGCATTTGTGCTTCTATTTATCACACTCCAGCAAACTCTCACACCCACAAGTCCTCTTGTCAAAGTCACCAATTTTACCCACGAACAGTGTATTTTCCTTCTGCTATGCTAAATCTTTCAGCAGTGTTATGCTCAATGAATCACTGCCTTATGATTCAGCAACTCACAACTCACTTCTTTTTCAAATTCATCTTTCCCTTGGGTCCTGGGATATCAAACAATGTACTATAAGAGTCAATCAAATTAGGAAAATGTTATGTAGTAAATGCTATATTTCAGATTGCAAGGACAACAAGAGGCAAATTCCAGAGAGCCAGGAAGAAGTGGGATTGCAATTGAGTTGTGTGTGTGTGTATGTGTGTTTGCTGGGCCTAGAAAAATGAGTGGATGAATATACAAATGTAAAAACCAAACCAAGTTTTACTCTAGAAACACTGTATGCATACAGCCAACTAGCAAGTGATATCAAGTTTTTCACGTGGCTAAACTCTGTATTGAAGGATGAATAGTGTCTTCTGTTAATTTGAAGACAATGACACAAACCTCTGGTGATGATCATAGAATAATTCAATATATTTATTTATGTGAAAACAGTAAATGACAAAGATCACAAAGTATGTATGATATTACAACTATTAATCAGTTAGTGTGAGGGAAAATACAAATTTCACCCCCACAATAGCTCCTGATATACAGGTGCTATATCCTACCCATTCCCTTTACCTCAGAGTATGAGATATTTGATGAATGACATTTGAATAAATGTATATAAACTAACTCAACAAGAAGTTTAGGAAGCAACTATTATTATCCACTATTTGCAACAGGTTCACTGAAGATTAAATTCCCCATGGTCCCAATTAGTAATATTTTCAATATTCCTATACTTTGGTTTCAACTGGCCCTTCTGAAACTGCCAATACTTTAAAATTTCTTTTCATTATTAAAAGCAAAAATGTTACTTTATCAGTGTTAAAATTAGGACATTTGATCTCAAGATGAGTGAGGGAAAAAAATATCCTGTGGAGAATTTGATCTTGAAAAGTAGTTTTAGGATCAAATAGTTGGCAGCTAACTTGAATCAACATATTTAAGCCACAAAATAAGAGAAAAGTCTCTTTTTATAAAACAAAACAAAAATTTATGAAACAGAACAAAATTGGAAACTCCTAGAAATATTAGCTTTACGAGCTAAGCAAGCAAAGCAATTCTTTTTGTAAATATCAGAGCACTAAACAGCTACCCTAGATCTAATTTTTGTATCTGCTACTTTATCATTGCATTTTCAAAATTCCCTTTGAAATCATATTAGCGTTGAGTGTTGGTTATTTTGAGTATAAGAAATGAAAGCCAACACTGCTGTTAGTATTTGACATTTAAAGATTTGTAGCCACCTGAGATCTCTGTGTAAATATTTATGAGGAAACACTCTCTCCTGGCTTTTATGACATGCACTTATATTTGCCAAATCTCAGATCTGGTTCTGAATTCCCTTCATAGAGACAAATCCTTTGTCAGCATTGGACTTAGCAAACCTTTGAATGAATGTATATTTGCCTTGCATTATTGCACCCAGGTATCTGTATGGAGGTATGATGGACTTTGGCTCATTCTTTTATTTCAGAAGACAAAATAGAGGCACAAAATGAACAAACTCCAAAATGATAAAATCATCTACAGAAAGTTAAGGATTCTTGTCTCCAGATATGAAGATCCCCCCACCTGTTACTTTTCATCAAGGAAATCCATGGAAATGAAATAGATTTTTAAATAAGTATATTTAATCAATTTAAAAAACATAAAGACATGCTAATTCAACCAGGAAGATTAAGAATATTTAAAAAGAAGCTTAATAAATCTCAAAATGAAACAAGACATGTGTCTGAGGAAAAGGCTGTGCTTTAGTTAACACCAATTTTTATTGTATCCCCCCAATATTTTATAGTTCCCCCATTAATTGTGTCACTTAACTCTTAAAATATTCAAGTTTTCTTTCCCCTTCACATTGGTTTATGTATGTCATTATAAAAGGTTTTGATACATTCAATTTTTGTAGAGTCTTAGGTAATGTTTTCTTTCTTGAGTAGTTTAGCCCCATATCTCTTAATAGCTTCTGTGTATGCCCCATAAAGGGAACATAATTTATCTCTTTATAAATGTCAACAATGGTTTACACAATGAATAATAAACACCAAAAGAACTTGGTTAAACAGAGAAGAAAATTTTCTGACAAATTTGGTTCTTGTGACTAGCATTTTTGGCCATGCATCTGAATCCTGCCACATTCTCAGAAAGATTTAAATGTAATCACTTCTGTCAGTTACATTCACTGAGAACATCCTAAACCCAAGCTTGTGTCTCTGTCTCTGTTTTTGCTGCCTCAGTTCCAAGCTTCAGTTCTTTTTATTCACAACATGACAAAGTCCCTCTGGCATGCTGTATTTGTCAAATATGGCTGTAAGACTACTCCATCCCACAGCCTCCTCTAGACATGACTGCTTCCTCATCAGGAAGGGCTGTTTCCTTCCTCTTGAATCTGGGTGGCTGAGTATTTGCTTATAAGCAATAAAATGATATAATTCATTGTAGTTTTCCAGGGTCTACCATAAAGGTATTTCTGTTTGTATCTGTTTGCTAAAACACTTGTAACATACTTGAAGCTCAAAACAACCAGATTAAAAGTCAAACCACCAGTTGATACATGCAGAGTGGCCACCCTTAGAAGTTCTCACAACAGGCTAGATTTCTCTTCCTCCCAGCCCAGGAACCAGCCAGCTGAGAAAGCAAACTTCCACATGATACCAGTCCCCTGACATCAATTCACCTGCAGTATCTGCCACATTCAAATCTCGAGGCCCCAGGCATCATGGAACAGAAATAAGCTGTCTCTGCTTTCCCCAATCTGTAGCCCTGAACCATAGGATCAACGGATATATAACTGGTGGTTCTAACCAACTATGGTTAAGGGAAATTGGCTTGGCAGCAATTGAATTGGAACAGCCTCACAACAGGAGTTCCTACTTCTGATATTATCTTCTGCTGGCTTTTTTCCTCATAATGTTACCAGTATCAACCCTCAAAAACGAAACTTCAACTATACTGCTCCCTGTACAGGTCTTCTTTGTGAGAGCCTTACTGTGCCTCACTGTAAATCCTCTGCACCATCAACTGAGATATCAATGTGGATCAACAACCCTTTAACTCACTCCTGGCAAGGATCACCCCACAGACCCCAGGATTTGCTCTAAATTTTTACCAATCAGCTGTAAGTCACTGTTGCAGTAACTATCCTCAAATTATGTTGTCACATATCTTCAACAATAACAAAACAAACAATCTATTTTAGTTTAAGAAGTGGGCAAAAGACTTGAACAGCCATTTTTCCAGAGAGGAAATTTAAATGGCCAAAAATCACTTGAAAAATGCTCAGCTTCACTAGCCATCAGGGAAATGCAAATCAAAACCACAATGAGGTTTCACCTCACCCACTTAGAATGACTTTCATACAGAAATTAAAAACAGCAAATGCTGGTTAGGATGTAGGGGAAAAGGTAACCTAATCCACTATTTGTGGGAATGCAAACTGGTGCAGCCACTGTGGAAGACAGTATGGAGAGATTTCAGAAATCTGAATATAGACCTACTGTATATTCCAGCCATCCCACTCCTGGGAATTTACCCAAAGTAAATGAAATCAGCAGATGAAAGAGTTATCTGTACCCCCACGTTCATTGCAGTTCAATTCACACCCAATTTAGGTGTTACCCTGGATACTCATCCCCCCCTGGAGCACTGACTGGAGCTCCCTGGCCATACCCAGCACACACTTCTTTTTATTCACTGAAAGTGCACACATTCCACATAAGTCTCAGGGAACTGGGCACTATACAACACTCAATCCACTAACCTCAAACAGTGAAACACACATGCCTATCAATAGTGACGAAAAAGCTAAAATAATACCATTAAGGTTTCCATTTTGGATGTTAAAGGCTGGAAATATATCTCTCATAACCTTACCAAAAAGTAGAGACTGAATATCTGGGTTCACAGCTGTTATAAAGAGCTGGGTTCATAGCACAACCAACTAGCTTGAAATTTAAGAAGAAACAGCTGCTGGCAGAGAGACAAGCATTTGCTTACCCAAGATAGACAGTAGCAAAAGAATTCAGCAAAAACTGTTAATAAGTAGGTGAAGGCAAAGTGATTACTAATAAAAGAACATACACCTGCTAATGTGCAGATATAAAGGGAATCCCCTGCCAGTGGGAACTCTTCCCTGTGGACTTCATTAGACAATCACAAAAACATTTGGTGACATAAGGGAGACAAAACATCACCTCCATTCTGTTAGAGTTTCTTCTAGGCCTAAGACATATGATAGATTAATAGGAGAAAAGCATACATATTTTATTTTATAAATAGAGGTACCTACATAAAGTAAAAGAAAGAAGACCCAAGGGAGAGCCAAAGGGTCAATATTTCTCTACTTCCTTGTTAACAGAGAGATAATTATGAATATGGAACTAAAATATATGGGAAGACTCATGGAATATAATATTTATTTTTAGTGTGTCTGCACACAGTCCTGTGTCTGCTTGGAAGTCGTAGAGATAACATTTCAAGGGCGATACCTGTCGGTTTTGACTGGATATTCATATAAACTTTTTAAAGAGATGAGTGATAGAGCTAACCCTATCTGTAAGTTTTGAATTTATATTGTTTCATCCCATGTACAAAACTTTTTTTTCCTACAAATAGTTGGGTTTTTTTTCCCGTTGAGGGCTTGTAAAGGAAAACAGAATGTTTTATCATGATTTTTGCTTCAGTGACTTTAGGACAAATTAAAGGTCCTAAACTCTGAAAAAAAAAATATTTATTTTTAGCAAGGGCTGTTCATTGCAGAATTATGTTAGCTGGTTTTCTATCTCTGGTGATAAGAATGACCTTAATCATCCTAGTATAACAAAAGTACCTTTCATGTGAGAGTCTGACTTTAGCTCTAAGTAATCATTAAGTGGCATATTTTAAAGAGGCATATTATGCCATTTTCAGTGAGAAACCTGAGAAAGGGTCCCCTTTTACAATAGGGGGCTGGCTTTATGGCCTAGTGCATTAAGCCTTCACCTGCAGCCCTGGCATCTCATATGGGCACCAGTTATAGTCCCAATTGCTCCGCTTCTGACCTGGCTCCCTGCTAATGTATCTGGGAAAGCAGTAGAGGATGGCCCAACCTCCTGCATCCATATGGGAAACTCAGATGGCACTCCTGGTTACTGGCTTCAGCCCGGAGTTGCAGCCCTTTGGGGAGTGAACTGGTGAAAGGAAGACTTCTCTCTGTCTATAACTCTGTCTTTCAATTAAATAAAATAAATCTTTAAAAAAAAAGAAAGGTAACAATAGCCTCTGTGGGGAAGAAGTTAACCACCCAGTTTCTTCTCCCCTAGTATCTCCATAGAACTGAAGCCTTAAAATGAGAAAATAAACATTGTCTGAAAAAAACGCTTGTAACATGAAAAGGAACAGAAATTATCTCTATCCTAGAAGAGAGACACATGGCCTGAAACTACAGCTGGAAGAGGGGTCAGAGCACTGACAAGGTTGTATGACAGATGCAGGAATATAGAATCTGCTTAAGACTGAAGTTTAATCAGAGCCAGCAAATAAGCCCCCAATTTCCCAATTGTGAGGCTAGCAGACATCAAATAGCAAGGAGCCACAGAATCTACTGGGAGTTTTCAAGATTTGGAGAAAGATAAATCAAAGGGCATACTCAAACCTGGCAGTGGAGAAGACCTGGAGGAGAGCCCACAGAACAGCAGCCCTCATTCTGAGAAAATGTAGCACAAAAGGAATTTGAGGAACTTCATGTGGTGGTGACCATAAAAACACCAACAGATTGCTTAATGTACTCAGCTTACACAACTAACGCCCTAGACGAAGGAAAAGCTTACTCATTTCCAGACATGAAATCTATTTACTTCAGGGTCTATTATCTGTCACAAGATGTGTGCCTAAATTAATGAGGGGTCTTCAGGGAAACACAACCAATAGGATCTCTGTCCTTAGTGTGCTGCACACTGAGATTTAATGCTATAACTAGTACTCAAACAGTATTTTTCACTTTATGTTTCTGTGTGGTAGCAAACTGTTGAAATCTTTACTTAATGTATGCTAAACTGATCTTCTGTATATAAAGAGAATTGAAAATGAATCTTGATGTGAATGGAAGGGGAGAGGGAGTGGGAAAGGGGAGGGTTGCAGGTGGGAGGGACGTTATGGGGGGGAAGCCATTGTAATCCATAAGCTGTACTTTGGAAATTTATATTCATTAAATAAAAGTTTAAAAAAAGAACCAATAGATTACACATATTAAAGGATTAGCTCACACAGTTATGGAGAAGAGGAAGTTCCAACATCTCCAGGGTGGGTCAGCAAGCTGGAGAGCCAGGAGAGCCAATGGCGCCATTCCCATCTGAGTCAGAAGGCCTGAGAATCAGTAAATAGATGGACTAACTCTAAGCCAAATGCCCACAGGCTTTACCTTCAGGAAGAGATAATATTTTAGTCTGAGACTAAAATAGCTGGATATCTTAGTTTGATGGCAGTTAGGCAAGAAGATCTCACTCAAGAGAGGGACAGCCTTTTTGTTCTGTTTAGAGTTTCAACTGCTTGAATAAAGCCAAACACATTAAGAGGGGGCAGTTGGCCTTACTCAGACCACCAACTTAAATGGTAATGTCATCCAAAAATATCCTCACGTCCGGCGCCATGGCTCACTAGGCTAATCCTCTACCTGCGGCGCCAGCACCCCAGGTTCTAGTCCCAGTCGGGGTGTCACATTCTGTTCCAGTTGCTCCTCTTCCAGTCCAGCTCTCTGCTGTGGCCCGGGAGTGCAGTGGAGGATGGCGCGAGTCCTTGGGCCCTGCTCCCGCATGGGAGACCAGGAGAAGCACCTGGCTCCTGGCTTCGGATCAGCGCAGTGCACCGGCAGCAGCGGCCATTGGAGGGTGAACCAATGGAAAATGAAGGCCTTTCTCTCTCTCACTGTCCACTCTGCCTGTCAAAAATAAATAAATAAATTTAAAAAAATTAAAAAGTGGATTTTAAAAAAAGTAGATTCAAAAATATCCTCACAGAAACAACCAGAATAATGGTTGGCCTAGTCACTGATGGCCTAGTCAAGCTGACACCTGACCGCACTAACCATCACACTAGGCTTCAGTAGAAAAGGAGTGTGGGGCTGCAAGAAAAGGAGAGGAAGAGGGGAAGAGGAGGAAAAATAATACAAAATTGTTAAGATCAAAGCAATCAATAGAATTAGATTAAAAAATGATGCTGATGTTGGAATTAGCAAACAGGATATTTAAAATAACTGTAATTAATGTTTCACAGTCTGCAAGGTGAGATAGTAAAATACATCATAGAGATAAAATCTATAAGAAAATCAAATGAAAATACTAGGAATGAAACATGCAGTGACAGACATAATACCATTGATGAGATTATCAGTAGACTTGATGGAGGTAATGAAAGAATGAGAGAACTTGAAGATGAGGGAATAAAAATGACACAAGTGAAAACACAAAAAGAAAAAAAGAGTTTTAAAAAAATTAGGACATCCAAGAGATGTTGGAAATTATCAAGCAGCCTGACACAGTTTTCATTGCAATATCTGACACAGAAAAGAAAGAGAATAGAAGACATACTTGACCAAATACTCAAGGATTTTCCAAAATTAATGATAGAAATCAAACCTCGAACCCAAGAAGCTCAAAGAACACAAGGGAAGATAAATTACCAAAGGGAGGAAAAGAAAGCATGAGAAAAAATATGGATTTCTCATATCATTCAAACCACAAAACACAAAAAGAATCTGAAAACAGAATAGAAAAAAGATGCATTGTATACAGAACAAAGATGGTATGTATATGACTTCCTGTCAAAAAATATGCAAGACAGAAGGCAATAAAAGGATATCTTTCATGTGATGCAAAAAAGTTCTCATGTCAGAAATCTAATCCAAATGAAAATAGAAATCAAAGCTTTCGCATGTAAATAAAACAAAGAAAACCAATTGCCAACAGATCTGCACTATAAGAAATGTTAAAGGAAGCTCTTTAGAAAGAAGAAATGATATATCAGTCAAAAGACTGGATGTAAATCAAGAAATGAAGTGTACAAGGAATAGAACAGATTAAGTTACATGAATTTATTTTTAAATAACTGTCTAAACATACTAACAATATATTCTGTATTTATAGCATATAGCAATATATTCTGTATTTATAGCATATTTATAGCATGTGTATGTGTTAATTCTAATTAATGGAAGTTGTACATTGTAAATACTGAGGTGAACATTAAAAGAATAAACAACCATAAACAATCATCCTTTTATATTCTTGGTGTTAAAATAAATTGTACAATTGTACTTCAACAATGAAAGGGACACTATGAGAAACAGTGACTTGATCAGCCCTTGTCCTGCCTGTTGATGTACAATTTATTTTAACACCAAGAATATAAAAGGATGATTGTTTATTGTTTATTCTTTTAATGTTCACCTTAGTATTTACAATGCACAACTTCCAATAATAAAATAATAAAAATATCTAAACATTTGGAAAAAATTGATGACTGAATAGCTTATTTTCCTGTCAGATATTTTCTACCTTTGGATATTACTTATTTGTATAAACCTTTTAACTATTACTAACCCATCTGAATATTTCCAATCAACATGTCTATACTCCTTAATCAAGCACTTACTTGGTTGTTATCTCAAGGGGAATAGTTTCATCTTTCTACAAAGACTAATTTTCCTAAAGTTAGAAATTTACTTTGCTTTCTAAATCTTGTATCTACCTATATTCTCAGCATATGTTAAGGCAAGCATTATTTATAGATGAGAGCTCCATGATAGATAGTTGTTTTTTCTTAACTTCCCCTGTTATCTCAGTTCTTTGTTATCCAGGCGCTGACCTCTAACTGCCAATACCAGCCTCTGGCAAAGAGTACATAATGCAGTTTCATCTTTCATTGGGCCATTTGTGCCATCCATAAATGCAAGCTTAACTTATCATATTTCTGACATTCACTGTATCCTGCTTTTCAACAAAGAAGATTAAGATTTTGTTAATGTTGTCAATCATCTTTCTTTCATTTTGATGCCTTGTCAGAAATGGATAAAACAAAGCTGAACATCAAGGAATGTTGCAGGGATTCTTGCAACATAAATGGAAAGAAGCTTACACTGGTTGAGATGTATAAACTGCTTTCAATTTAAAGTTTTGTCATTTATCTTTTGTATCTCCACTCAAAATGGCAATCCAAGTCATAGTCTCAGAAGGAAGCATCATGAGTGGAACTGAGAAAGCACGCCCTTAACAAACCCTATCAGGACACATTAGTTTCTCATGCCAGAGGATTTGACTGATGGTTGAATTTTTATTCATTTTTGCTGTGGGAAGTCAAACTTATTCTATCCACTATAGGCACTTGACTAGTTCCTTGGTCCTGAATCTCACGGGGTAGCTACTATTGATAGATACATGACTGGAAACCAGATATGGAGAATGCAGACAATCTGAGGGCCAGGTTAATATATTTTGCTATTAGAGACTGGACAAATGAAAACTGAAAAAAAAATCAAATGCCAAATTTTTCTTTTGCCTATTGCATGCAGATGTTGGAATAAATAATTACTGATTTATTAGAGGTACAGAAATAGAAACTTTCAGACACTGCTTTCTGCATCATAACTACGATGTCACATAGGAAAATATGTATTTCCCAGAAAGAATAAATAAGGGGAAAATTTTCTAGAAAGGAATGACTTCATTTTATGTTTATAGATTAAGCAATTGTCAACTTAAAACCATAGGTCTCCAAGTTACTCAAGTTACTCATGTAAAACAAATCTTGGTGAAAATTAACTTTTAAAAAAGTAAAGCAATTAACGTTCAGAGTGTACTGTGGCTATTTATACACCAGTGTCCCATTCCACTGCAATTCTTACGTTTGACAGCTTAATGATAATAAAATCAAGTTTTCGAATTTACTTTCAATTTTTATGTGTATTCCCAAACAATTCTAATGAGATATATGAAAGATACAGAGATAACATGTGTCAAAACTGAGAAAAATCATTTTCTGTAGTTATGCCAATTACCAATTCTCCAGCTACTGCCTTTGTCATTCCTTCTTAGCATCATCACTATTTTAGAATTGCTTAGACAAATAATATCTTAATGAAAAATAGAATCATAGCATTGATTCTGAATAATGGAATAGAATATCTGGTTTACTAAAACAGGTACACAGCCAAACCAAAAATTTACATTGATATAGGAATAGAAAACTGAACTTTGAGAAAAAAGAAAAGAAGAATACAGCCATATAGACACTTTCATATTTTATCATTATTTTGCTGATCACCAACTTTAGTTTCTTATGATTTAATTCTCATCTGTACCTAATTCAACAGCACATGTTTCCACATAGTGGTAGCAAAACATTACAAAGGAGGATACTTAATAAATTGCTTACTAATGCCACAAAATTTTGGAAATGTTTAAGTAAATGCTTGGCATGACTAGACATAAAAATAAAATGATGTTGACATAGTCAAGAGGAAAGGAAGAGAGGTAATTGGAAGGGACTAGAAACCAGAGAAAAAAAATCTTTGCTGATTTGGGCCAGATTCTAGATGCCTGGACTAAATGTGGCTAACATCAAGATTCTATTCAAATACAGTGTCTAAAATCAAAGAACAGATTCATGTACAAGAAGAGAGGCAATGTGTGCTTTCCTGTCATTATATCCCCTCACATGTCTCCATGTAGTATATCTTGGGTCTTATGACACACAAAACTCACGTCTCAGTCTGGGCCCTGCTGCTTTCCAAATCTTTAAGTTTAGGTATATAATTTGACCTCTCAAGTACTTAGCTTCCTTTTCAATATTACAGGAAAAATGTCTGCCTAACAGAGTTGATTCATTGAAATGGCAAAGATTTAATATCATGGTGCATTTAAAAGGGCTAACATAGAATTATCATTCAGTAATATTAGTTATGAGGCCAACATTATAACATACTCAAAGTTATCTTGAAAAACAGCACCTGTTTTCAATTATTCTGTGACAGTATGGAATTTGACACTCTACTTCTTATATGGCTGGGGAATTCCTATTTGGCCTAACCCTCATGCAGATGGCAACTGTAATCCTAGAAAAGAGGTATTTAACAACTAACTAAAGTCTCTGAGACTAAAAACCAAAATAGCAGATATTGGAGGAATGACCACACTTGGAAGAAAGGAGCAGCACTCAGTGAATTTCCTGCTTTGTCACTATATCTGAGGGCAGGGTCCAGTTTGCTCCTTGTGCAGATGCTGGAAGTCTCACAGAAAACTCAGCCTTACTGACTTGAAAAATCAGGAAGCAGAGTTTCCAGCAAACAAAGCCACAAGAAAGTGAGGAAGGAAATCTAGGGAAGAGAGACAGAGACAGGAAGGTCAGATGCTGTAAACAAATGCTTTCCAAATCCCTAACCAATCCTGAACCACATACACACTGTATACAGTTCAATCATTCCAGGAAAGGTCAACAAACGAACAACAAAAACACAGCTTACACTGTTTCCCACCATTGGGAGTATAGATTTTTGTAGTTCAAGTCCAGCTAAATAAAATGCCTCCTACCACAAAGAAAAAAAACACTCTTTCAGAGGGATTGAACAGAACCCAGAATGTCAAACATCTCTTCAGAGGCTGCAAATACAATTGAAAGTCTCTAGAGTATCATTCACAAAATCCAGGAAACCATCCAAAATTAATTCACATATAAAGAAACAAGATCCATTTTTAAGTGAAAACAAAAAGCAAAGCAATAGAGACCAACCCCATGATGACCCAAAAGTAAAAAATGAAGATGTAAGTATTTTACAAACATAAATGTAATTATGTTCAAGAAAGGAAGTTATGCTTATAGTGAATGAAAATACAGCAAAATATAAGTAAAGAAATAGAAAGCCTAGGAAGGACCAAATGGAAATTCTAGGATTAAAAACAGGTATCTGAAATAAAAGTGTCACTGAATTGGCTTAACAGCAACCAAAAAAATAAATAGAGATGATACCAATGATACCAAAAATAGCCAACTTTAAGATTGACAAAAAGAGCTCTTCAAGCTAAAGAATGAAGAGAAACAAGATTGACAATGAAACGAATAATGCCTAAGGGATTTGTTGGATAGTATCAAAATGTTCAATATGTATGTATATGTAGACTCAGAGAGAAAAAGGAGAAAGTGAGACAGGCAAAAGTTGGATTAGAAAAATATTAATAGCTAAAAATCTCCCAATTTGATCAAAGATATAAATTTTAAGTTCAAAAGATCAGTGAAGCTACAGTGGGAAAAATCAAGGAAAACAATAGTAAGGCACATCATTGTCCAATTTCGTAAAGCTAATGATTAGGAGAAAACCTGAAAGTAGTCAGATTAAAATGTCTTATCCTACATAAGGGAACAACCTAGGGAGTGACTTAAAAGACAATGCAGCATATTCTCAGACAATGTTTCCCAAATCTTGCTGTGTGTTAGGATTACCTGTGGTAATGGTTGCAACTGTAGATTTCCAGAACCCAGCCCACAAAATTGTGATGTAATGAGCCTACACCTAGGCTCAAACACCTGTACCATTATGATTCTCTTTGAATTATTTTCTAGACTTTCTAGAGATCCATTTTGAGATTTCTACCTTTATATATACTGAAATCATTCACATTTTAAAATATAGTAAAATATCAATAAATACTCAGTTGAACAGAAGAGAAACCAGGATCATTGTTGGTTCTGTTATTTCTTTTTCACACTGAACATCCTCAAGTCACATCAGCTCCATGTTGACAATATCTACCAGATCCAATCTTATCTCTACAACTCTATTTCTAACCCCAGTGCTAGCCCCGATGTCAGCTGGACTATTATAGAATAAGAATGACTGCTTTGACAATCTAATATTGATCTTTGCCACTCATTCTCTTCTATATCCTGCTCTCCAGAAAGTAACCAGAGTATCCTTGATAACTTCATCTAAAGTAGCAACTCAGTACTTGCTTCCCTTATACAACTTTGTTTTCTGATAGCTCACTTATCATAAGTTTTTATTTTTTTAGGATTTTTTAACTTTTATTTAATGAATATAAATTTCCAAAGTACAGCTTATGGATTACAATGGCTTCCCCCACCCATAACTTCCCTCCGACCCGCAACCTTCCCCTTTCCCTCTACCTCTCCCCTTCCATTCACATCAAGATTCATTTTCAATTCTCTTTATGTGCAGAAGATCAGTTTAGTATATATTAAGTAAAGATTTCAACAGTTTGCACCCACATAGAAACACAAAGTGAAACAAGAATTGATCATTAGTCTATCAAACTCTCAAGTGAGTTTCTTTTGGTTTATTTACTTATCTATTCTCAATATTTAGAGCATTTTAACATGTATTACCTGATCCCTAAATAACTGTAGAATGAATGTATGCCTGAATGGAAAAGATCAGAAAGTATGTAGCATCAGTGTGTACATTCTACAAACTGATAGATGATAGAATCATTGATAGAGGTACAAATACTCAATCTTTCTGGATGGATGGATGGATGGATGGATAGATTTTAAAAAATACATTTATTCAAATCCCTGATATAAATTATTAGAAAATTTAGATGCATAAGATATAAAGAAATAATCTAGTGAACCATCACTGCCAGCTGCTTCCCCACATACAGCTTGCTCGCACTCTCTCTTTCTCTCTCCCTCTCAAACAACTAATAAGTGCATGTGTGCATTTGTGTGTATGCATATAAATAAGAGTTTACTTTGGTACAAGAAATTTTGACCTCCTGTATACTTTCATAATACAGATTTTCTACATATTATGAGAAAATTTTTTTGCCCCCCAAAAATGCACTAAACGAATGTATAATTTTAATACTACTTCTCAAACTTTTTGAAGTACCCTTGTACAACATTTACTATATGTACTTTGTTCCTATGGGCTACTTCCTTAATGATAGTTGTTTGAAATTAGCTCTATTATTACTGTTGCTTCACTGATATCAGTAATGTGATTTGGGTCATTAGAGGAATCATAATCATGGTATTATTTACTTGTTCATTCCACAATTCTTTATTAAATGCATTTCACGCACTAGATACTATGCTAAGCAATGGAAATACAATGTTAAATAGGATGCGGTTTCAAATTTATCAGTTCCTGGTCTTACATAAGATATGTAGTCACAAATGCAATAATGCTGAAAGAGTATTAGTGTTATGATGGCTAATAGAGGCTATATCAACAGCCTAGGCAATCAAAGAAAGCTTTTCTGACAGTGTAATATTTAAGCTGAAACCTGAAGAATGAATGAAATTGTACCAGGTGAAGCAGTGGGGAGATCACAGAAGGGAAGAAGTTGATCAATTCTGGGCAAGAAGAAATTTATTTATTTTTTGACAGGTAGAGATACAGACAGAGAGAGAGAGAGAGAGAGAGAAAGGTCTTCCTTCCGCTGGTTCACCCCACAGTGGCCGCCCCGGCTGGAGCTACGCAGATCCGAAGCCAGGAGCCAGATGCTTCTTCCTGGTCTCCCATGCAGGTGCAGGAGCCCAAGCACTTGGGCCATCCTCCACTGCCCTCCTGGGCCACAGCATAGAGCTGGACTGGAAGAGGAGCAACCTGGACTAGAGCCTGGCGCCCATATGGGATGTCGGCGCCGCAGGTGGAGGAATAACCAAGTGAGTCACAGCACCGGCCCGAGGAAATTTATTTTATCATGACCAGAAACAAAATGAGTTGAATAAAGTGAAAGGTAAGGAATGGGGCCATCATTTGGTCTAGTACTTACAATACCATTTAGGGTGTCCTGTTCCAGCACTTTTGCTAATGTGCATCCTGGAAGGCAGCAGGTGATAACTCAAGTAGTTGGGTTCCTGCCATTCACTTGGGAGACCTAGACTGAGTTCCTGGATCCTGGTTTCCATGCTGGCTGAGCCCTGGCTGCTATGGGCATTTGAAGATTGAGGCAGTGGATGGGATGGGGAAATTCTCTCTCTCTCTCTCTCTCTCTCTCTCTCTCTCTCTCTCTCTCTCTCTCTCCTCAAAGGTCCACATTCTAGTACAGCAGCTTAAGCCACTGACTACTTTGGATTCCTGCATCCTATTTGGGAGTGCCTGATTCAAGTACACATTACTCCAAATACTTGGGTTCCTGGCATACACATGGGACTCCCACATGGAGCTCTTGGCTCCTGGCTCCAGGTTGGCCCAGCCCTGGCTGTTACAGGCATTTAGAAGTGAATCAGGGAATGGGAGATATCTCTTTCTTTCCCCTCCCCTCCACCCATGTCACTCAGACTGTCAAATAAATAAGTTCATGGAAAAAATGGAATTAAAAATAGGTTTATATCTGCCTCTCAAATAATAAACTAAATAAATATTTTCAATTAAAATAAAAATTAAAAGATATATAACATAGTTATATGAGTCTAAAGACCAAGCCATTTGGTATCATGTAAATTATGCTAAAAAGTATTTTGTTCTAGGTATGTACATGGAGTGATTTTATTCAGAAGGATGAAATTATTTTTTCAAAATAAAGTCTTGTACATCGATTTTTCATATGCAATGGAATGTAAATACCTCTCAAATTCTGTGAGATATAATGAGAAATCCCAGCAGATCCATTCAACAATTCCAAAGGACCATTGGCTTGGATGAAAAAAATCAGTATCTGAGATGCAAAAGAATTCCAATGGACAACTGAGTCTTTATGTGAAAAGCTATGATCTTTCCTCCACTTCCCTTGGGCAGAAGTGTGTGATGGCAAAAGAGTGGGCCTGTCCAAAAACAAAACAAAGCAAAACTTAGTGCATTTTACCTCACCCTGTGTCCATGGTTCAGCCTGGCACACAGAACACACATATTCTTTGTGTCAGATTTCAGGAAGTTACATCTTTTGCATCCCTAACAGTAGTGAGATTATAAATAAAGATATTAGGAATAATATTAATGATACTGTAGCAGAATATCGTATCTGAGTTCACAACATGTCATTCTCATTTTGAAGATAACAAACTTAAACATAGACAGTACTGTTGCTCAAGTTCACACAGTCATTATAAGATTGAACCAAGATTTCCAACCCAGTGTTTTAATGGAAGAACCCACACTCTAGTGCACACAATAACATGAGATATATTTACTTGCAGACACACTCATTTCCATTCAAGTTATGTCTTATAGTATGAAGCAGAAATGCAAAGTTGGCTCTGAAAGGATGGAGTCCATCTGGCTTTACATAAACATAAAGTAGCCACTGTCTTTACTTGGCAATGCACCTACTCCTACCTCAGTATCAACAGTTTATTATGAATAGAAAGCATATTTTTTGGCTGACAGCTGTGCTCTATTTCCAATAACAAGCTGATTTACAAATAGGAGAGAACATATTCTTTTTCCCAAAAATTCAGAGGCTTATTCACTTGATTCATTTTCTTTTTATTTGGCTGGAAATTCCTGATCTTCCTTCAGGTGCTAAAGCAACTTTGATCCTCTCAGGGTTTCATGCAGGTGCCAGAGTAGCATTATCGTAGAAACAGGGTGAGGGGGAAAAGGAATGCTCATTAAGAGAGAATTCTATTCACGTTCTCCGCACATATACTTTTGTGTCTCTACACTGAGAATTTTAAAATTTGGAACAAAGATACCTAGACTGCTTTATCTCTATTTTTGCACGCCTATTCCTCCCTCTCTAAAGAAGCAGTAAGCAATAGTCAAGATTTCACATGCAGCTATAAAATTGTCCTTTAACTAACCAGGCAGCCTTGGGTATTGGGTAAAGAACTGCTGCTTGCCCACTTCAAAGCACTCTCCCCTGACCATTTCAATAATCAGCCACTGTTATAACATTCATGGCATCTCTTGACACCTGCTCTCCCCCAGGGAAAAAATGACTTACCTGATGGAGGAGTTCAGAGCAAGCATTTGTATCCCAATGATTGTGATATCTGACAGCACAGCCACACCAAAAATTAATGGTAAAATACCGATAATTAGAAACATCATGTATTTGAAAATATATATAACTGACACCCTTAAATAATGTGTTGCTCAAATATTCTGGTGGGTTCTAGAAAATATTTAGAACTGAACCAATGCTGGCTTTGGCGCTGTGGCGTAGTAGGCTAAGCCTCCACCTGAGGCACCAGTATCCCAGATAGTCTCCATTTCAAGTCCCGGCTGTTCCACTTCAGCTCTCTGCTACAGCCTGAGAAAGCAGCAGAAGATGGCCCATGTGCTTGGGCCGCTGCACCCATGTGAGACAGCTCCTGGCTCCTGGCTTTGTACTGGCTCAGTTCAGGCCATTGTGGCTATCTGGGGAGTGAACCAGCAGATGGAAGACCTTTCTATCTCTCCCTCTCTATGTGACGTTGCCTCTCAAATAAATTAATAAATCTTAAAAAAAAAACTTAAGCAAAGTGAAATGTTACTTATTGAATTTTGCATTACATAGAAAGTGAAATATCAGAAGAGAGATTACATTATTTTCGTACTTTACTGAAAAAAGAAACTGATCCTCTCCATTGAACTGATAAAGTTAGACAAAAATAACATACTAAAGTACATGAAGAATGTATATAATGAAAGGAACACAGATTAGTACATGAAAAAAAATCACTGTAAATAAAATACATTATTTTAATGGATTTATAAGACAAGTTATCTTCTAGTATGCTTGGTTAAGGACCAGAGAAGACTCACAGATTTTATAGCAGGAATACTATACTATTATTCAGATAAAAAGTGTTCTTTTCTGAAAGAAAGTTGGCAATGTTACCCTTATTAATCACTATATTTCATTCAATTCCAACAAACACTGCAAAAGAAATCCACCAAGCTTTTAATAATCATCCTAGGCCCGCACCACGGCTCACTAGGCTAATCCTCCGCCTTGCGGCGCCGGCATACCGGGTTCTAGTCCCGGTCGGGGTGCTGGATTCTGTCCCGGTTGCCCCTCTTCCAGGCCAGCTCTCTGCTGTGGCCCGGGAATGCAGTGGAGGATGGCCCAAGTGCTTGGGCCCTGCACCCGCATGGGAGACCAGGAGAAGCACCTGGCTCCTGGCTTTGGATCAGTGCAGTGTGCCAGCCACCGCAGCCATTGCATGCTGAACCAACGGAAAAGGAAGACCTTTCTCTCTGTCTCTATCTCTCACTGTCCACTCTGCCTGTCAAAAAAAAAAAAAAAATCATCCTAAAGTTATTTTGGGTAAAAAGATTAAAATCTGACAAGACAGTATTTGAAGAGGAATTAGGAAGAGAAAATAGAAGGGGGAAAGGAGTAAGAGAATGAGAAAAGTAAGAAAAATCAAAAGATGAAGGAAATTAAATACTCATTCTACTGTATATGTTCAGCTTCTATAAGGTTATACTAATCAAAAGATGCTATGGATACAAGAATAGACCAACAGGCCTAAATTCTGACCCATGCACACATGGGCACCTTGTTACATGATAGAGTTTACACTACAGATTAATTCAGACATCAAATAAGATGAACCTATAAAAGTGAATAATGGTTTTGACAGTAGCAGGTCCTTAACCTCGTGCAGAGCAGTTAAATAAAAGACAGAAACTAGATGAGCATGAGATGAAGAGAAAATGAGAGCAGAAAAGCAGATAGTCTTTTTATCAATTCCTTTACAAACCTCTATCAACAGATGAGAGAAGAGAAATTAAACTAAACATAGTGTGGGGTCAAAGAATGGCCTTTTAAAAACCAGGAAGGACTCTATGATTGTGTGCTAATGGGAATTTTCCAATGTAGGAAAAATTGTCATGCCAGGAAAGTAGATAATTTTATGAGGATGTATAGATGAGAAAAGATGCAATAAAGAGCATTAGTGCAGAATGGTTTTTGGTAACAGAGAAAATACCTCATTATTATATAGGCAAGGGGAAAAGTATGGGAAAAAATTAAGTTGGTGATAGAAAAATGAAGGATTTTTATTTGGTTGCTGATCCTGTCTTATTTGGTGAACATAGGTAAATGCCTCTGCTTCCTGAGCTCCAGTGTCTTCAAATAGAAATGGATAGAAAATATTAACCTATTAACCTTGGGGCTCATGCTGTGGCTTAGCAGGTTGAGTTCCTAACCTGCAACACTAGCACCCCATATGGGTTCTGGTTCAAGTCACGGCTGCTCCACCTCCAATCCATCTCCATACCTAATTGCCTGGGAAAGCAGCAGCAGACAGCCCCAGTACTTGTGCCCCTGCACTGATATGGGAGACCCAAAAGAGGCCCATAGACCTTGGCTTCGGCCTGGTTTAGCCCTGGCTATTGCGATCATTTGGGGAGTGAACCTATGGATGGAAGACCTCTCTCTCTGTCTCTACTTCTCTCTCAATAACTCTTTCAAATAAAAAAATATTTTACAAAGAAGATCTGAAATTTAAATACATATATTAACTTCACAGTATTTCATGATTAAAGCAGATGTGTGTATATATATCACTTAGCATACTGCCTATTGTATAATTAGTGCTCAATAATTACAAACATTCATATGGCCAGTACATTCCGAGGAAGACACCACCTGAATCCACTGCAACTCTCTGAACACTTTCGTATGTATTAGCTGGCTGCCACTTATAAGTAAAAAGCACTATTTTGACAGAAGTTACTAAGAAAAACTTAGAAAATTAGGTCTGTCTGTACCAGAATTTCATAAAATTTAGAAATTTGGATTTGAAAGTCACAACTATGTATGTAATGCTGACTCTACCTTTCCTTCTCTGAGCCTCTATTCTGTCATTTATGAATTAGGAAAAATAATAGTACTATCTCATAGGTAGTACTTAGCACTATATGAGTAATGGATATAAAACAATTAGAATGGTATCTGATACTGTTTTATTATCATACAATATATATATTATTATATATTACATATATTATATATATTATATATCTAAATATATAATATCTAAATAATAATTTAAATATAATTTATAAATATTGTTAATGCTGTGAAGTTATTAAATCATAACATTTTGCAATTTATAGAACTATTATAAATATTAGCTATATAAATTAGCTATAAAGATATTGCCATACAAATTTTTTCTGAACATGGATAAAAATTTGTAGTTATAATGATTTGCATATATTTCATTTTATTCCATTGAATTATGTAATTCGATTGAAATCTTACAGTTCAATCTATAGTTTAGTTATAATAGTGACAGGCAATCTCTGAGTACATAAAACCATATAATTTATGTACAAAGTGCTCAAGAAACTGAGCCATTGTATGGCAGAGCAGAGCTAGGCATGAGCTCTGGAGTCAAATTTCTGGACTTTGCATATTGGTTCCAGCACTTTCTGGATGTGTAACTTTGAACAAGTGCTCAATCCAGTACTTAATTTCCCTGGGATTCAGTTTGCTCATCTCTAAATTGTAGAAAAATAAGAATAATATATTTGACATTAAATTTGCAATTATAGTAACAAATTCCATAATTACACAATTAGATTTAGAACAATGCCTGGCATTTCATAATATTTTAATAAATAGGAAAAGGAAACCAGCTTTTAAAATATCAAAACCAGAGTTTAAGTCTCTAGTCTGGAGATTTCTCCAAGCTATACTTGTCAATTTTTCTTTTTCTTGATATTTTACAAAGAATAGGGAAGCACCCTGCTTTAGACATTCTCAGAAGGTCAAACCACGGTGTCACCCTACCACACCCTTTTTTTGTTTTCATTGCCCTGGGTGGATGTTCACCCACGTGCAGTCTTCCTGTACCCTCAGCCCCATACCTAGATTGGGAAATAATACTAATTTCTGTGCAGAAACCTACTCAGAGCCCTGTGGTCTGTTGGCGATATGCCACCTAACATTCAGAAAGAATCAAGTCAGTTCTATTTTCTTCCACTTTGGTTAAACCAAGGTAGCTCAATTACTTGACCTTAAGACTCTATTTAGAAGAAAAAAGAAATGGCAAAACCGAGTTCTCACAAACAAAACTCTTTGGAGTTCAAGTGCTTGAAAACACTACAATATTGTTCTTTTCATTTCCAGTTCCTCTGGCAACAAATACAGCATAAGAGCACTCCAAATCCCTCTGTCCTGCTGCTCCTAAAGTTTGATTCGCCATTTCAAAGATTTTATGAAAGCAAAGGATTCCAGGTTTGATGTGTGTTTCAATTAACTAAACAGCATCTCATATCTGATAGAAAACACACAGGAATTTTTGGCTCTGGAAGTAGTGCTTTTCCTATATGAAAGCATTTAAGCAAATGCCAGATAACCACTCTACAAAGAAGTAGGAAGCTAGTGGCCTCCATGACTTTGCCTCCCCAGTTGTCTGTGAAATGCTTTCCCCACTCTCACCACAGGGGCATTCTAGACTTCTAGATGTGGATTATTCGTCCAGAAACAGACAAAGAAGTAAAAGAGGGCCAACAAGGACTGTTTCTGGCACTTTTCAAACTCGGTATGAGAGAGACATTAGTGCTTAGAGTTGAAAATTTGGGACAGTGGAGCCAGACTCCTGTGTTACTGTGAGTTCTTAGGAGTTGGAGCTTACCAGAGGGGGTTACAGAACATCTCAGTCTCTGGCCTCTCATTGGTAAAATAATCATAAGAAAAAAGAAATATCTATCTCATAGGGCTATCAGGAGACTCAAGTAAGTTGTACACATAAAGGACTTCCTACAGATTTGTGGCAGCGTACTCTCAAAATTAGCATGTTCCCAACACAAACAAATGATAAATGTTTAAGCCAATGGATGCATCAGTTTCCTTGATGTAATCATTATACAATGTATATGTGTATTGCAATATGATACCATATTGCACAAAAAGGTGTAATTGTGATGGCAATTAAAAATATATTTTTAAAACTAGTATTAACAACACATTTTCTATCAATTTACTTGTAACTGGTCATGGATTTATAGAAAACAGATATGGGTGGTGCAGAGAAGTCCCTAGGCCTTCATGTCTGTTTCTCATTATCCAGGAAACCAGATTTATCTCTGTTCCTCCAATAAATTATAATTTTGTTTGAAAAAATATATTTCTATCATTTGCCATAAAACCAAATAGTTCAATAATTGACTTTGTGTATTACCAGATGTATAACAATTCTGTAACTTTTCATTTCAATGGTTCTGTGTATACCTCAAATTTACCCATATATAATGTCATCTGGTCTGGATTTTGCCATTAAATATTGTTCTGTAATAAGTCTGTTTGAGCTAACAGTATAATAGCCAGCTTTCAACATGTAAATCACAGAAGGAAACTCAGCCCTTACTTTACAGGATGAAATTGACTAGATTATTACAAGATACCAGTGTTAATACATGGTAGAAAGACATTAGCCCTTCAAGATAAAGGGTAAAACTATCATTTTTATCATTATGCAGAAAACTTCATAGATATCTTTATCTATAATTTATTCTCTCTACCACTAGGTCTTAAATTTATCATTTTAGGTGGTATTAGCCTTTTGATTTAATTTTGTTTCTTTTCCTTTTCTGGAGAGCAGTAATAAGAATTTATTAAAGTCTGTAAGAAATATGAAAAATGGGCTTATTGATCATGAAGTGAGGGCTTAATAAATGGTCTTTATCTATCCATCGATAGATAGAAAGTTACAGCTACATATCTTCTATGACATTACACAGAAATATAGATGATTAATAGGAAGATAGGTAGATAGATACAGATAGATGTATTGATAGGTCATAGGTAGGGAGGCAGGTAGGTAGGTAGGTAGGTAGATAGATAGATAGAGACAGATAGATCTGCAATGATGTTGCATTTCTCCAGATTAAATGGTAGATATGATTTAAAGTAGATGTCAGGTAGTGAGGGTGAAAAAAAATGAAATAGCAAACTTCATCGACTTCCTTTTGGGGAAAGTTCTACTGGAAGCATAGGATAAACTTGTTGAATAATTAGAATGTGGAAAGAAAGGAAGTGAATAAAATGTATTAGTTGATAAAATACCTATCTCACATCTCTTTAATATCAGTATTCTACCTCTTTTGGACTTTGTGTGTAAACATTTGTCAGTTAAAAAGTAAAATATACTAGAGATTTTTAGTTAGCTACAAATCTGCAATATAATAAAAAAGGGAGATTTAAATTTAAAAATACAGCTTCAAATTCTATTTCTATCATAATTATTGGGTGATCTTGGGAAAACCCCTTAACATCTGTAACCCCAGATTACTAATTTGGGTAGGTAAATAATATCCTTATTGTAGTTTAATCATAATAGCTAAGTAAGAAAATATATTTTAAAAATTAAGCACATAAGCAAATAAAGTTAACCACTAGACTCTGAGTGTTTCACACTTACGAACTTCCGCCTCAGTGATCTTTATGTCTCCCAAATCTAGTATAATATTCCATTTCCCTATCTGTAGAATTCACTTTCTTAATGTTATTTTAAAGGTCCATCAAGAAATAGCCTTGCTAGTCTCTCTTACATCTTGCTGCTTTTTTTTTTTTTACCATACTTTCTAATTGCATGGAATCTGCAGGTCTAAGTTAATAAATTCTTCTAATATCTTGGGGTCTCTGCATGTGTTACTCTATGTGCCAGGAGCCCTCTCACCTTCTGTTTTCTTGGCTATATCCAAATCAACTTCAGACACAGTGTCTATGTCATCTATTCCAAAATATCATCCATGACACAACCTAGGCAGGTCTGGTACTTCTCCCATGTGTTCTTGCGATAGCTTTATGCACATACTAATTTAGCACTCATCACCATATATGGGATTACTCATTTCCCTATTAGTTGACATGCCTCTCCCTCTCTAGAGTTCTCTCTCTCCCCCCTTTCTCTCTCTCCCTGTCTCTCTCTATCACACACACACATGCACACTTCATCTATTTTCTGTTGCCAAAATGGGAAAAGTATTAGGAAAAGAAGTTTACTTTGGCTCACTGTTCTGCAAGGTGCAAGGTGAAAGAGCCGTGTCTGGTGATGTTATTCTTGCTGTCAGGGTCCCAGGGAGGCACAGGAGACTACATGGGAAGAGACAAGGAGCACACACATGAACTGTGAGTCTCATCCAGTCTCTCTTGGCTCCACCCTAATGACATATCTAAATCCTAATCATTCCCCAAAAATGTCACCTCTACATATTATGGTCTGATTAAGTTTCCACTCTCCTAAAAACCTTGCAATAAGGATTAAATTTCAATACATGAACACTTGGGAGACAAACAAATTGCATTCCAATCACAGTGATATCCTTTAGGGTCAGTCTCTCAAACTTGAAACTGACAGGCCTCGGGAGACTGTTTCTAGAATTTAACGTGTGGAGCTCTGGTTTTAGATTTGGAAAGGTGGGGATTCTTGGGTCTGCTTATGAAGGAGCAGTGTATTAGGAAGATAGCTCTACACTGCCAGAGTTTGTCCAGGCAAGAGATATATGAGCATTCCCCCTGAGTCAGACTTGAGTTTCAAATACTAATCAGCAGCAACACAAGCAAGTGCTTAAATGAAATCAGTGCTATGAGAATTTCTGCCTTTACAATCGGCAAAAAAAAAAAAAAAACCACCTCAAAAAAAGAAAGCAACTGATTCTAGAAGAAGGGCAAATAAGGAAGTGATGTTGATAAGCCAAGAGGAGTAGTTTCCATAATAATAGAGGGATTGGGATAAGGAAAAGGTGTGCACAGCGACGGGACACAGCTACTCCTGCACTGTCATGTCATAAATACACCTGGAAAGGGGCCAACCACTCATTTTACAGATAAAGAAAAGGAGACCCAGGAAGATAAATTAATTTACTCGTATTCAAATGATAAATGGCCTACACAGGGCCTCAAATCTAGGTCTTTGAGTTGTGAATATTGAAGGTCTTCCATTTTGACTGCAAGTACTGAGGCTATTTCTCTGAGCTAGCCTTCTAAGGATAGCACAGTGTGGAGTCCTTAGAGAACATCTCTCTCTAATTTTGCCTTTCAAATAAGTAAAAAATAAGTCTTAAAAAAAGTTCTTGAGCTACTTTGAAAGAGGGAATGTTCTGAATGTAAGGAAAAACTATAATTTGGATTTTCCTTGTGGTTTATTAGCTAGCTTTCATTGTGAAAATGAAAAATGTATCATTTTTCCTCTGTCTCGTCATATTTGCAGAATGGAAGAGAACACTCTCATCCTCTCTTACTTCTCACATGTATGGGTTTTCAATCCTATTCACTGGGCTACAGCAGGTCAACGTCCATCTGCATTCAGCAGCAAGGATGTAAATATAGGGCAGCGTGTGGTTGGATATGACCACAGAGCAAAAATTCACACCCAAGATTTACACGGAGGATTTAGGAAGGAAAAAATCCTCTTGACGGCAGCAAGAGAATTGCAAGAGGCCCTCTTCTCTTTGGAGCCAACCTCTTCATCCCCTACCTTGAGTTTTATCTCCCAGACACAAGAATGGGTAGGGAATGTTTTCTGACTGCTGGGACTTTGAGAGCCTCTCCCTATACAACCCTTAACATAAAGACGATCTGAAAGCTAAAGCTGTAATTGATTGTGTTAGGTTAGTAACACCGGGACATTAAGGGGAAAGGATGAATTGCACTTGGTAGATAAATGCAAGTGAAATGGGTTGGTTTCTTTATGTGTGGCAGACTCCTGCTGGTCTGTGTCAAACAATGGAGACACACAAGCAGTCGCCTGTGAAATCTCATGCCGAGTTGGCTTGCGTCAGCATTTCTTTGGGAGAGAACGGTCCTCTTGGATTTGAAGAAGTTGCAGTGGAATCAGTGAAAGAGTCCACTGAACTGTTACATAGGACACCCCCACCACCACCACCATCACATCATCAAGAGGCCGCAAGATCTTCAGCGGGCTAACAGCCACAAACGTCGCAGTCCAAGGTTTGAAACAGGGCACGAGACAAAACATCATGCTTGTCATGTGCATGGTTCTAAGCAAGTGTGCATGGGACAGGAAACATAGATGTATCTTACACTTAAGAAGCTAAGAGTCATCATTAAATAAGTACCTTCCCTATGGCTATGACTGTCTGCAGTGTCCAACATGAGACATCAGCAACAGGACTCCAGCTAAGTCCCAATGAACTCCAGAAACTCAGAGCAAGACAATTCTTACTAATTTATCTGATTTAGCCTAACAGGTAAAATATATTTTCCCTGCTACTCATGTTTGTATACTATGGGCAATAATGAACTTTTTTTCAAAGCAGGACAGACATGAAATGACTTAAGGTGAATTAACAAAATGACCACTGTACTGGAAACTCAGAGGCTGAAGTCCTACTATTCGCTCTACCTACTTCATAGTACTTGCAGGAAAATTTGGAAGCAATATGTTGGCTGGATTGCGTGGGAAGCCAGGAGTCTCATTTGGATGCTCAACAGTGATAGAACATAGGATTCTTTTTTTTTTTATATGACAGATAGAGTTAGACAGCAAGAGAGAGAGACAGAGAGAAAGTTCTTCCTTCCATTGGTTCACTCCCCAAATGGCCACCACGGATGGAGCTACACCGATCCGAAGCCAGAAGCCAGGTGCCTCCTCCTGGTCTCCCATGTGGGTGCAGGGGCCCAAGCACTTGGGCCATCTTCCACTGCCCTCCCAGGTCACAGCAGAGAGCTGGTGTGGAAGAGGAGCAACCTGGACTAGAACCTGGAGCCCATATGGGATGCCGGCGCCACAGGCCGAGGATTAACCAAGTGAGCCACGGTGCCGGCCTCAGAACATGGGTTTCTTAAGAGCCCACGTTAGGGCCAGAAAAGTGTGAACAGAAAAGAGCCTTACAGTCAAATGATGCATTTAAATTTTTCTTACCTTTAATTATGAACTAATAAAAAAAGAAAATATAGGAAATGACATAAGACCTCTGCATCAACCACAGATGTGCCACATCTGTTTAAGAATTCATGTGGGAAGGAGGAAAGGAAGCATGAAACAGAGGAAGAGAGGGAGGTGGTAGAAGGGAAAGTTTACAAATACAGAAACACGTACCCTCATCCATTGTTCCTCGTGTTCTTCCAGATACCACGACTCTCCTCAACTTGATATGTATCATTACTATGTACTTTTTCTCTAACTCTTACTAAATATATTCTTTTTTAAGAACGACTTCTGGAGCAGGCATTTAGCCTACCAGTTATGACACCCATGTCCCACAGCAGAGTACGTGGTTCAGTTTCTGGCTCATTTGTGACTCTAGCTTCCTGCTAATGCAGACCCTGGGAGGAGGCAGCAGTGAACGCTCAAGTTATAGGGTTCCTGCCACCCACACAGGAGACCTGGATTGAATTCCCAGCACGCAGCCCTGGCCCTACCCAGTCCTGCATTGCAAGCATCTTGGGAGTGAGTCAGTGAAATGGTAATGTTCTCTCTCCCCACCTCTCAAATAATTTTTCAAAAAATAGCTTCTTATTTAATAAGAAAATCTTTTTTAAACTTGACATGTATGATATCATACTCTGCTTATTTTTTATAACCTCTTTTTTCAAACAGCATTATATTTTTTGACTTTTGCAATGACCATAAATATTACATTCATGTTTTAATGCTATATGATCCTCAATTGCATGAATAGAACACTCCTCTCTGTGAGACAGCCCAGTTGCTTCCATATTTGCACTATCATTAATAATACTGTGGTAAGAATTCTTCTACCTAGAACTTGTGATACACAAGCCATTCTCTAGGTGAAAACTTCACATAGTATCACTAAAGGCTCATCCTCCACTTATTGTACCAACTAACATTTCACCAACAAAGAATGTGTCCATCTTCCCCACACACATCTTTGCAAGCAATTGGCCTTATTAGACTTACTAATGTTTCTTAATCTGTGAAATGGTGTCTTACTATCATTTTAATTTTCCTTATTATTCGTGTGGTCAAACATTTCTCCAAACTAACTGTTGAGATTTATGGTTCCTTTATGGTAATTGCACATTCATATTCTTTGTCTATTTATGTACCAGATCATTTTTCAAATTCATGAGTTCTTTAAATATTCCAGATACTAAGCCTCTGTTGAATGTGTCAGTTTCCATTTTTAATTGATTTCTAATTTTATTATATTGTATTTGATTAACTCTGGTTCTTCCATATTTATTTAGTTCTCTTTTATGCTCTGTTATATCATTCCATTTTTTCAGATTTCATTTGTACTCAAACATTGTGTGTTCGCCAGCACTAAGTGCAGTATTTTATATGTGCTTTATAACAGTTTTTACTGTGTTATTCAAATCATCTATAGCCTGAATAACTTTACCAATTTTTATTGAAGTAAGCATATTATACTTTTGAAAACATATTTGTTATTAGTCTTTTTTATTGAAATTCTGTGCATTTTTGTTAGAGTTATGTTAAAGCTATATTGTTATATCCCTTTTGATAAATAATATATGGAATGCTTTACATTTTTCTATTATAATCATGCTACAATTTCTCAAATACACATGTATACATGTCAATTGGATCAAATCCAGAAAAGAACTAGAGCAAAGCATATGAACATTTTTATTTTATTTTATTTTATTTTATTATTTTTTTTTTTTGACAGGCAGAGTGGACAGTGAGAGAGAGAGAGAGAGAGAGAAAGGTCTTCCTTTTGCCGTTGGTTCACCCTCCAATGGCCGCCGCTGCAGCCGGCGCACCGCGCTGATCCTGGCAGGAGCCAGGAGCCAGGTGCTTTTCCTGGTCTCCCATGGGGTGCAGGACCCAAGCACCTGGGCCATCCTCCACTGCACTCCCTGGCCATAGCAGAGAGCTGGCCTGGAAGAGGGGCAACCGGGACAGAATCCGGCGCCCCAACCGGGACTAGAACCCGGTGTGCCGGCGCCGCAAGGTGGAGGATTAGCCTATTGAGCCACGGTGCCGGCTCGTGAACATTTTTATTGATCAGAGACATTTTACCAAGCAATCCATCCTACAGTTTAAACTGAAGAAACTGATTGGAAGAAATTACCTGGTTAGAGCTGAATATATCCCCGCTGCTAACAATGACTATTTTTGGGAAATAAAGACCCTAGTCAAACTTGGTAGAATCTTAAAAAAGTTTCACTTCTACTTTTCCTACTCCATCTCTTTCTCTGCATCCTGATAAGGTGACTGCCTTCACTAGAGAATCCTAAAATAGATCCATTTCCATTTTCAGGAAACTTTGATTTTGTTCTAATATATACATATATATTTCACCCGTGCATTTGACAGTCATGGATGTCAGTGTAATATACTTGGATAAAAAGACTGAAAGTCATATCTGCTATCTCACAAATCAGAGTGCACTTCTCAAAATGAGAGCATTAGAGATAAACTGCCCGTCTTTTGCCAGGCACTGTGAAAAACACATAACAGAAAAGGACCCTGGTGTCTTTGAAGAACACCCTCAATAAATTTTTGCAAGTTCCAATTTTCATCTTCTTGAGAAATATTATTGTGTTCCCCCTGAATCACCAGTACAAATTGTTAGCTGTAAGATCAAGCAGCCATTTTATCTACTTGAGGCCAAAGGTTAACATACAGACACCCAAACTGTGCAAAATGAATGTGTTTTTCTTCTGTGAACCTGCAGCTGAATTCTCCTTTAAACAGCAATGCAAAAGCACAAAGAAAAATCATTTGTGTGTTAGTACATGATGTTCTCCTACAGGAAAATTTCTTCTTCTCAGGGATCTTCCACGGGTTAGAGAGACGAGGCAGGAAGTAGAACTGACAGCATTGAAATCCCTTTTTGGGACATACAACCTGAGCGCACTTGAGGAATTTCTTTAATTTCCCTGTGCTTTGAGGCTTACTGTGGAGGTTATGATGTTATATCAAGCACCTTAAACGCTCGTGGCTCATAGCAAGGCTCAGTGACTCCTGTGTTGTTGCTATTGCTAGTGGAGTCTTGGGGAAAGTAACAGTGGTGGTGGTACCATGATTGTGATCCACTGGTTCTTTTGATTTGGAAGATAGATAAGGTGTTGCTATTCCCTTTGAACCATATTAGGTGGTGAGACTCAGAACCATCAGGTAATATGTCTAAACCACAACCCTACTATTTCCAGGTAGACCTGGAAGTTTTAACCCATGGGTGTTGACACCCATAACAAAAACTAAGAAAGAGTTAAGCCACACAAAGCTTTCTCTCTATTTGATTTGATAAAGTTCATGTTTTACTAGTAGAGGTATGGCTGTGATGGAAAGACAAATGAGAAAAATCTATTGATTTATGATGAAATAATAAAAACAGTCATATATACATACACATAGTCACATTCCTTAATCACTCTGTGCCTCAAAGTTCACACTTTTAAAATGGAAACAGGACCTTTTTCACCTGCTGATTGTAAAGATATATGCAAGCATCTGGAATACAAGCAGCAGACCTAGCACCCAATGGAAAACACATGACAGCTTTCGGTTTGATAACAGCAGTAGCAGTAGCAGTCATAGTTGCATCATGATTGAACCTGGTAGTGCAAGCATATCAGTAGGAAGTTATGAAAGAGGGAATCAGAGTCCACAGACAGCAGACTTTGCATCAGTCATAGATATGAAGCCACAGCCCAGCAGGGTTATCAATGGGTATCTCTCTGAAATGCCACTCAAGCTTCTCTGCTTCTCTAAATTCTTCAAGGTCAGGCACTAAGTCACATATTCCTTGAAGCCTTTGGGCTGCATGACAGTTCTTTTCAACTTCACTTGCTTTTCCACAAAGAAATGCTGTCTGGGTTCATAATCACTACTGTGTATTGGTTAAGCAGATGTAAATGCTAAAGCCAAAATTTACAATCTAGTAATCTTAAGAGCATGTGTTTCCTTTGCCAACCTAGAACTCCTATAGTCCATCCACTTTTATTGCAACTACTCTTTGCTTTTTAAAAAGAATCATTTTATCAGCAAATTCTACCACCAAACTCTTTTTCTTATCTACCTCACCCTCTGTGCTGTGATGGTCAGTTTTATGTATGACTTGTACAGCCCCAACTTGTCCAATCAAACACTATTCTAGGTGTTGCTGCTAAGGTATTTTGTAGATGTGATTAAAGTCCATGGCAGATGGTAAGTAAGCAATTTTATCTTAGATAATCTGGGGAGCCTACCTCAATCAGTTGAATGATATCAAGAGCCAAGTTAGAACCCTTATGGAAGAATCAATTCCACCTGTGGACAACCTAGCTGTAAGCACTCTAGCCAGCCATTCCTGATGGATTACTTTATGGATTTTATTTACTTAGCCATGTGCCACAATTTCATAACACACACACACACACACACACACACACACATATCAAGCATTCAATGAATATATCAATCAAGTAAGCAGTGACTTTTCTTCTCTGGCTGAAATTTGACTGATAAAGTGATTCTGGTTTAAGTTATTTCTTCTTGTTAAAAAATTTATTCACTTATTTTCATTTTATTTGAAAGGCAAAGAAACAGGGTAAGATATTACATGTGCTGTTTCGTTCATCCAAATGCCCACAACAGCTAGAGCTGGGTCAGAATGAAGCCAAGAACCCAGAACTGAATCCAGTCTCCCACATATGTGTCAGTAACCAAAGTAATTGCGCCATAATCTGCTGCCTCTCACTGCACCCATTAGCAGGAATCCAGAAACAAGAGCAGAGCTAGTGCCCAAATCCAGGTAGTCCAACTTGGGGTGTAGGTGTACAAGTGGCATTCTAATCAATGCAAGAAACATCCATCTCTTGATTAAGTTATTTCTAACATATTTATTTCTCTCTAGTTATATTTATCTATATTATAATTATTTTGAGCACTTAATCAACTCTTTTTAATAAAAGAGTATCTGCCACATAGTAAACATCCAATATGAGTTTGCCTAATTTCGTTGACTATTTGTTTTGAGTAAATGCCCTTTAATGGTGAAGCCTATGGATATTAGCATCAAGTAAACCTAATTTGGAGTCTGTCTCACAATAACAATGAGGCTCTAGGCAATTCTCCTCATTCTTTTAAGTTTTAGCTTCCTTTTCTGTACAAAATGGAATGATAGCAACAGTACCCTATTATATAGAACTGTTTCAGGAGCTAGGGGAATAAACGAATAAAAATACCTTAGCAAACTAAGTGACACATTATTTAGTAGAGCTCTTGTTTAAGATTTAAAATGACTCTTTATAGCCTTCCCTGGACTGATATCCAATTAACTATCCCAAAACAATTAGTCTCCATGCCTTTGTCTCATTCTTGATGCTGGAACGCCTTGAGGAGTACAGCATAGTACGACAGTGGTGCCTGTTCACCTAAACCTCTTCAATGGATGGCTGATGACAGAATAGGTGCTTGCCATCATAATTCTCAGTGAATCTCACACCAGCACCTCCTACTTCTCATAAAACTTTCTCAGTTCTATACAAGAATATGCAATAACCTTGCTCATTCAACTCTCACCTAAAAAATGCAGGAATGACAAAATATCCCCACCACGGGAATTGTATCTATGTGGCTCTATCCCTTATAAAAGTATTCTATATTAATTATCTCCTTTGACTCTCACAGTGATCCTGTAAAGCACGTAGGGCATTTTCAGAGCCCCTTGGACAGTTTTATTTACATATTGGTATGCATCAACCATGGGAAGGAATTTAGAATTCATATATCCTGGACAAGAAAAGCCAGTGGGACCCACACTTAAGGACTTTATTTGCTGGTGTCTCTGTCCTTAGTTCTGAGACACTAAATATTTCCCTCCTTGGTAGCCTAAACATAAAGAGATGAAATGCTTTCTTTTCAAGTCTCAACTCCAACATTTTAAGGTATACAGTCTTGTGTATTTCACTTGCTCTTTCTGAGACTCACTTTTTAAACTGTAAGATCGGTGGTAGAAATGCCTCTGTCAGAAGATGGTAGGGATTTCACCTAATAATATAGGCAATGCTTCATGCAACTCTTCCAAGAACTCTTCGCTACATTCCTTTTAGTTCCAGAGGCACTGGTGCATTAGGTAAAAAGACTGGAATGGGGGCCAGAATTGTGGTGTACTGGGCAAAGCTGCAGCCTGCTATGCTGGCATCCCATATGGGCACACGTTTGAGTCCTGGCTGCTCCACTTCCTTGCCAGCTCCCAGCTAGTGGCCTGGGGAAGCAGCAGAAGATGGCCCAAACGCTGCACCCACATGGGAGACCTGGATCTGAGGAAAGAACAGTGACTATCATGTAGTTCATAAGCAGAATATGGAGTAATCATCAATATTATTAGTAGGAATAGTTTAAAATAATAGTAAAAATAGGAAAACAAATACAAAAATATTCATATATTACATATATTGTATATTTCATAAAATATCACAATTAAGAGATATTTATCTCAAGAATGGAAAATTTATTTATTATGTGAAAATTGATGCAATCTATCATATTGGCAACAGAGAAAGAAAACGCAAAGGATTATGTCAATAAATACAAAATAAACATTTAACAAAGATCAACACCACTGCATGATAATCATTCTCAGCATTTTGAGAGTCAGAAAGGCAACTTTGCGAACTCATAATATTCAACTGTGGAAAACCTACAGCTGCAGTATTTTCATCGGTTAAAGAGTAAGCCTTTAACCTGAAATACTGCAAAAAGGAAAGTCTCCCCTTACCACTTCGATTCGACATTAAACAGAAGGTCTTAGTGTAATAAGACAAGTAAAACAATATAAGACATAAAGATAATTAAGTAAAACTGTGTTTATTCTCAAATATCATGACAATGTGCAAAGAAATATCTACTCAATCCATAAAAATGCTCCTAAAAGTAGGAATTATTTTTTTAAGACTTATTTTATTTGAAAGGTAGAATTACGGAGAGAAGTAGAGACAGAGAAAGAGGTCTTCCATCTGTTGGTTCACTTTCCAACTGATGGAAGACACTATCTTGCTGATATAAAACCTTAGGAAACTCTGAACCAGATAATGTAAAAAAATTAAAACATTTTATTTAAACATGCAGACATATTTTTAAATGTTTAAAGACCAAGACATTTATTTAAAAAAAAATTTATATGAGCAAAGGTTAAGAGAGACATGTTTCCCACAAAGGAGGAAGATTGATTAATATTTTTAAATGGATACTACAAAATCTTTTTTTTCATTTTTTAATTTTTTATTTAGTAAATATAAATTTTCAAAGTACAGTTAATGGATTACAATGGCTTACCCCCCATAATTTTCCTCCCACTCACACCCCTCCCATCTCCCACTCCCTCTCCCATTCCATTCACATCAAGATTCATTTTCAATTATCTTTATATACAGAAGATCAATTCAGCATATATTAAGTAAAGATTTCATCGGTTTGCACCCACACAGAAACACAAAGTGTAAAATACTGTTTCAGTACGAGTTATAGCATTACTTCACATTGGACAACACACTAAGGACAGATACCACATGAGAAGTAAGTACACAGTGACTCCTGTTGTTGACTTAACAATTTGACACTCTTGTTAATGGCATCAGTAATCTCCCTAGGCTCTAGTCATGAGTTGCCAAGGCTATGGAAGCCTTTTGAGTTTGCCAACTTCGATCTTATTCTGACAGGTTCATAGTCAAAGTGGAAGTCCTCTCCTCCCTTCAGAGAAAGGTACCTCCTTCTTTGATGGCCCCGTTCTTTCCACTGGGATCTCACTCGCAGAGATCTTCCATTTAGGTCTTCTTTGTTTTGTTTTTTTTTCCAGGGTGTCTTGGCTTTCCATGCCTAAAATACTCTCATGGGCTCTTCAGCCAGATCCAAATGCCGTAAGGGCTGATTCTGAGGCCAGAGTGCTGTTTAGGACATCTGCCATTCTATGAGTCTACTGTGAGATACTACAAAATCTAAACATTAACTAATGGCATTTTTAAGTCTTGAAATAAAATAAATATCATATTATAATCCTGTATACTACAACAATATCCAACCAAATAAATAAAGGCAAACTAAAACATTTTCAAACAGAACCTTAGAAAAATGGTCACCTCAGTAGATGAACCAAAAGCAATAATGAAGAAAAAAATTTAGGATCAAGGGCAAGATGGCGGAATAGAAAGGGAACACTGATAGTCCAGGGAGAGACAGTTTAATAAAAGTAGAAAGAGAGAGAGATTTACCATGCCTAAACCTGAGAGTGTCACCTTTGGTACACTCTTAACCCCGAGGAACCAAACAGAGCTCTCAGGCCACACCCATCTCAAGCCTTTAAGGCTCCATCAAAAACAGACAGTCCACTTAATCTAGAGTCATAGTATAACAAGAAAAAATACCACAGTGAAGAAATCAAAGAATATCTCCAATATGCCAAACAACAAATGCAAAAACTGAGGTAATAAGAACAAGGAAGACACTATGACACCCCCAAATGAAAAAGACACCACAATTTAAGATTATGAAGATGATGAGATAGAAGAAATGCAAGAAGCGCATCTCAAAAAATTGATAAGAACATTAAGAAGTTCTCAAAAACAAATTCTTGAACTACAGAAATCCTTAATGGACAAGATAGAAAATCTTTCTTGCGAAAATGAAATATTAAGGAGGAATCAAAATGAAATGAAACAACTAGTAGAACATCAAACTGTGATAGTGACAAGAAATCATAATGAAATGAAGAATTCAATAGATCAAATGACAAACACATTAGAGAGCCTTAAAAACAGAATGGGTGAAGCAGAAGAGAGAATATTGGACTTAGAAGACAGAGAACAGGAAAGGATACAGTCAAACCAAAGAAAAGAAGAGGAAATCAGAAATCTAAAAAATATTGTAGGGAATCTACAGGATACTATTAAAAAAACCAACATTTGGGTTCTAGGAGTTCCTGAAGACATGAGAGGGAGAAAGGATTAGAATGTTTTTTTAGTGAGATATTAGCAGAAAATTCCCCAGGTTTGGTGAAGGACAGAGACAGCATAGTACAGGAAGCTCATAGAACCCCTAGTAAACATGACCAAAAGAGATCCTCGCCACGACACATTGTAATTAAACTCACCACAGTGAAACAGAAAGATCCTAAAATGTGCAAGAGAGAAACATCAGATTACTCTCAGAGGATCTCCAATTAGACTCACAGCAGACTTCTCATCAGAAACCCTACAGGCTAGAAGGGAATGGCGAGACATAGCCCAGTTACTAAGAGAGAAAAACTGCCAGCCCAGAATATTATATCCTGAAATGTTCTCATTTGTGAATGAAGCTGAAATAAAGACCTTTCATAGCAAACAGAAATTGAAAGAATTTGTCGACACTTGTCAAGCCCTGCAAAAGATGCTTAAAGATGTGTTGCACACAGAAACACAGAAACATGGTCATCAATATGAAAGAAGGTAAAGGAAGGAAAGCTCACAGCAAAGGATCACAGGGAATTCAAAGCATATATTAGAAAATATCTTTGGCAAATGGCAGGGCAAAGTTACCACTTATCAATAGTCACATTGAACGTGAATGGCCTGAACTGTCCAGTTAAAAGACACAGATTGGCTGATTGGGTTAAGGAACAAAACCCATCTATTTGCTGCTTACCAGAAACACATCTTTCCAACAAAGATCCATACAGACTGAAAGTGAAATGCTGGAAAAGGATATACCATGCCAACAGAAATGAAAAAAAGAGTGGGCATAGCCATCTTAATATCGGACAACATAAACTTTAACACAAAAACTGTTAAGACAGACAAAGAGGGACACTATATAATGATTAAGGAATCAATTCAACAGGAAGATATAACAATTATCAGTGTATATGCACCTAATTACAGGGCACCAGTTTATTGAAAAGATTTGTTAAGTGACTTAAAGGGAGACTTAGACCCCATACAATAGTACTGGGAGACTTCAATACTCCACTTTCAGAAATAGACAGATCAACAGGACAGAAGATCAACAAGGAGACAGTAGATTTAAACGACACTATAGCCCAAATGGATCTAACAGATATATACAGAACTTTTCATCCTACATATAAAGCATTTACATTCTTCTCAGCAGTACATGGAACCTTCTCTAGGATTGACCACATACTACACCATAAAGCAAGTCTCAGCAAATTCAAAAGAATTAGAATCATACCATGCAGCTTCTCAGACCATAAAGGAATGAAGTTGGAAATTAGCAACTCAGGAATCCGTAGAGCATATGCAAACACATGGAGACTGAACAACATACTCCTGATTGAACAATGGGTCATAGAAGAAATTAAAAGAGAAATCAAAAATTTTCTGGAAGTAAATGAGGATAACAACACAACATACCAAAACTTATGGGATACAGCAAAAGCAGTGTTAAGAAGAAAGTTTCTATCAATAGGTGCCTACATCAAGAAATTGGAAAGGCACCAAATAAATGAGCTTTCAATGAATCTCAAGGATCTAGAAAATCTGCAGCAAACCAGAACCACATCTAGTAGGAGACGAGAAATAATTAAAATCAGAAAACAAATCAACAGAATTGAATCCAAAAAAGCATTACAAAAAATCAGCCAAACGAGGAGCTGGTTTTTTGAAAAAAATAAACAAAATTGACACCCCATTGGCCCAACTAACTAAAAAAAAAAGAAAAAAAAGACCCAAATCAACAAAATCAGAGATGAAAAAGGAAACATAACAACAGACACCACAGAAATAAAAAGAATCATCAGAAATTACTACAAGGACTTGTATGCCAGCAAACAGGGAAACCTATCAGAAATGGATAGATTCCTGGACACATGCAACCTGCCTAAATTGAACCAGGAAGACATTGAAAACCTAAACAGACCCATAACTGAGACAGAAATTGAAACAGTAATAAAGGCCCTCCCAACAAAGAAAAACCCAGGACCTGATGGATTCATTGCTGAATTCTACAAGACATTTAAAGAAGAACTCACTCCAATTCGTCTCAAACTATTCAGAACAATCAAAAAAGAGGGAATCCTCCCAAATTCTTTCTATGAAGCCAGCATCACCTTAATCCCTAAGCCAGAGAAATATGCAGCACTGAAAGAAAATTATAGACCAATATCCCTGATGAACATAGATGCAAAAATCCTCAATAAAATTCTGGCCAATAGAATGAAACAACACATCAGAAAGATCATCCACCCAGACCAAGTGGAATTTATCCCTGGCATGCAGGGATGGTTCAATGTGCACAAAACAATCAATGTGATACACCACATTAACAGACTGCAGAAGAAAAACCATATGATTATCTCAATAGATACAGAGAAAGCATTTGATAAAATACAACACCATTTCATGATGAAAACTCTAAGCAAACTGGGTATGGAAGGAACATTCCTCAATACAATCAAAGCGATCTATGAAAAACCCACAACCAACATCCTACTGAATGGGGAAAAGTTGGAAGCATTTCCACTAAGATCTGGTACCAGACAGGGATGTCCACTCTCACCACTGCTATTCAATATAGTTCTGGAAGTTTTAGCCAGAGCCATCAGACAAGAAAAAGAAATTAAAAGGATGTGAATTTGGAAGGAAGAAGTCAAATTATCCCTCTTTGCAGATGACATGATTCTTTATTTAGGGGACCCAAAGAACTCTACTAAGAGACTATTGGAACTCATAGAAGATTTTGGCAAAGTAGCAGGATATAAAATCAATGCACAAAAATCAACAGCCTTTGTATACACAGACAATGCCATGGCTGAGGAAGAACTTCTAAGATCAATCCCATTCACAATAGCCAAAAAAACAATCAAATACCTTGGAATAAACTTAACCAGGACGTTAAGGATCTCTACGATGAAAATTACAAAACCTTAAAGAAAGAAATAGAAGAGGATACCAAGAAATGGAAAAATCTTCCATGCTCATGGATTGGAAGAATCAATATCATCAAAATGTCCATTCTCCCAAAAGCATTTTATACATTCAATGCAATACCAATCAAGATACCAAAGACCTTCTTCTCAGACCTGGAAAAAATGATGCTGGAAATTCATATGGAGACACATGAGACCTCGAAAAGCTAAAGCAATCTTGTACAACAAAAACAAAGTCGGAGGCATCACAATACCAGATTTCAGGACATACTACAGGGCAGTTGTTATCAAAACAGCATGGTACTGGTACAGAAACAGATGGATAGACCAGTGGAACAGAATAGAAACACCAGAAATCAATCCAAACATCTACAGCCAACTTATATTTGATCAAGGATCCAAAACCAATCCCTAGAGTAAGGACAGTCTATTCAATAAATGGTGCTGGGAATATTGGATTTCCACGTGCAGAACCATGAAGCAAGACCCCTACCTTTCACCTTACATAAAAATTCACTCAACATGGATTAAACACTTAAATCTACGACCTGACACCATCAAATTATTAGAGAGCATTGGAGAAACTCTGCAAGATATAGGTACTGGCAAAGACTTCTTGGAAAAGACCCCAGAAGCACAGGCAGTCAAAGCCAAAATTAACATTTGGGATTGCATCACATTGAGAAGTTTCTGTACTTCAAAAGAAACAGTCAGGAAAGTGAAGAGGCAACCGAAAGAATGGGAAAAAATATTCACAAACTATGCAACAGATAAAGGGTTGATAACCAGAATCTACAAAGACATCAAGAAACTCCACCACAGCAAAACAAACAACCCACTTAAGAGATGGGCCAAGGACCTCAATAGATATTTTTCAAAAGAGGAAATCCAAATGGCCAACAGGCACATGAAAAAAATGTTCAAGATCACTAGCAATCAGGGAAATGCAAATCAAAACCACAACAAGGTTTCACCTCACCCCAGTTAGAATGGCTCACATGCAGAAATCTACCAACAATAGATGCTGGAGAGGTTGTGGGGGAAAAGGGACACTAACCCACTGTTGCTGGGAAGGCAAATTGGTTTAGCCACTATGGAAGTCAGTCTGGAGATTCCTCAGAAACCTGAATATAACCCTACCATTCAACCCAGCCATCCCACTCCTTGGAATTTACCCAAAGGAAATGAAATTGGCAAACAAACAAGCTGTCTGCTTGTTTATTGCAGCTCAATTCACAATAGCTAAGAACTGGCTAACCCAAATGCCCATCAACAGTAGACTGGATAAAGAAATTATGGGACATGTACTCTATAAGAATACAGCAGTCAAAAACAACGAAATCCGGTCATTTGCAACAAGATGGAGGAATCTGGAAAACATTATGCTGAGCGAATTAAGCCAGTCCCAAAGGGACAAATATCATATGTTCTCCCTGATCAGTGACAACTTACTGAGCACCAAAGGGGTAACTTGTTGAAGTGAAATGGACACTATGAGAAACAGTGACTTGATCAGCTCTTGTCCTGACTGTTGATGTACAATGTAATACTTTATCCATTTTAGTATTTTCTCTTTGTTTTGTTCTAGTACTATTGGTTGAAATCTGTGATTAACACACAATTATTCTTAGGGGTTTAAATTTTAACTGAGAAGTGATCCCTGTTAAATATAAGAGTGGGAATAAGAGAGGGAGGAGATATACAATTTGGGACATGCTCTAACGGACTTGCCCCAAATGGTGGAGTTAGAAACATGTCAGGAGATCCCAATACAATCCCATCAAGGTGGCATGTACCAATGCCATCTCACTATTTCATCAACTGTGAACTGAAATTGATCAAACTGATAGGTCTAACAGTCAAAGGGATCACACAAACAAGTCTAGTGTCTGCTAATACTGGCTGATAGAATCAAAAAGGGAGAGATCGATCCATCATGGGAAGCGGGATACACAGTAGACTCATAGAATGGCAGATGTCCTAAACAGCACTCTGGCCTCAGAATCAGCCCTTACGGCATTTGGATCTGGCTGAAGAGCCCATGAGAGTATTTTAGGCATGGAAAGCCAAGACACCCTTGAAAATTAAAAAAAAAAAAAAGACCTAAATGGAAGATCTCTGCGAGTGAGATCCCAGTAGAAAGAACAGGGCCATCAAGAAGGAGGTACCTTTCTCTGAAGGGAGGAGAGGACTTCCACTTTGACTATGAACCTGTCAGAATAAGATCGAAGTTGGCAAACTCAAAAGGCTTCCATAGCCTTGGCAACTCATGACTAGAGCCTAGGGAGATTACTGATGCCATAAACAAGAGTGTCAAATTGTTAAGTCAACAACAGGAGTCACTGTGTACTTACTTCTCATGTGGTATCTGTCCTTAGTGTGTTGTCCAATGTGAAGTAATGCTATAACTCGTACTGAAACAGTATTTTACACTTTGTGTTTCTGTGTGGGTGCAAACTGATGAAATCTTTACTTAATATATACTGAATTGATCTTCTGTATATAAAGATAATTGAAAATGAATCTTGATGTGAATGGAATGGGAGAGGGAGTGGGAGATGGGAGGGATGTGAGTGAGAGGGAAATTATTGGGGGGGGGGTAAGCCATTGTAATCCATTAACTGTACTTTGAAAATTTATATTTACTAAATAAATAATAAAAAAATTAGGCTCAAGAAAAATGACATTTGATGGCTGCACAGAACTGTTGGAAGTAATCCACTTGAAAAAGTGAATATTGGAATGCTGTGATCCTCAAATCAGTACATATTTTGTTTATTGGTGATATTTGATAATTTTAAAACCACAGTGGGCAACTCTTTTATGTATTTCATGATAGTATAGCTGGACCATTCTAGGCTGTGCCTCCAAAAAGCATGTGCCGCAAATGAAGTTGACTGTCACATTCTTTATGGCAACAAAAATCTTCTTTGCTTCATGGGGATGCATCTTGCTTCTAAAAATAATCCATGCTCTTTTCTTTATTCCCTCACTCCTCCTCCTTGTGGCCCTCTCATTCTCTGCAGTATCCATTCTTTCACAAAAGTTGGGGACAGTCCCTGGAAATACCTGCCAGAGATGTGTTTCTATCTCTACACTGCCAGTGTCCCTGAGGTAGTGATTTACACAAGCAGCGAGTGCAGGAGGATTCCCAGCTCTCACTGATTCCTCTATTTCTATGATATGTGGCATCTGGGAAACCACTTCACTCTTGGAGCTTCAAATTTCCTCTTCTGAAAATGTGGATGTTCAAAATATGTACCAGGCAATTATAAGCTCAGAGAAAGAGTTTGACCATTGTAGACCACAAAGCTCCTGGCTCCAGATTTTGGACATCCATGTCCCTTACAGTTCAGTTCAAAAACAGAAGAAAGGGTATCTTTAGATTGTCAATGTGAATCTCTCTCTCTCTCTCTCTCTCTCTCTCTCTCTCTCACACACACACACACACACACACACACATACACGATTGATCATTGGAATGAAAATAGGGACCCTATAGAACTTTGAACACTTGTTCCTTTATTATGCTGCTTCTATTCATTTAGAAGTAAAGTCTGATTCATTCATCCTTAAGCCCTACAATCTTGGCATTGGGCTTCACTACACACCCTTTACAGACTGATCATACCAGTGGCCTTTAGTGAAAGCATTTTACTATTTAATAATTGTGGATATGTGGCCCATCATTTATTGAAGGCAGTGCCTTTTATCTGCTATAATGTATTTCTAAAAATTATTTTATACTGGAATGAAACACATTACAGGAATGGGAATTATCCATCTGCACTGTTCTCATCAACAAATATATACTGGATACTCTGTCTGAGTTGAGAATTATGTGGAAAACAAGATAGTGTATTTCACTATATGCTTCTATTTGAGGGATAAAAGATACATTTCTTTAAAAAAAGAAAATAAGCACTGAGTGGTATAGGTGAGTCTTTCCCAAAGATGGCCAATCAGAATCATCTGGGTTGTTTGTAGATGCAAAAGCCTGGGTATAATCTCCAAAAACTGTAATCATAAGGGATGAGTTGAGTCTTGGACATTGAGGCATGCATGTATTATTTTCAAGATAATTTGTGAATGTATTATTCACTCAATATGTAACATTTTTAAATTATATGAGAATAATCAGATAAAAGTGTCTCTCTCAGCCTGTCTTTTTGTTTTCCACTTCTGAGAAGCAAAGCACTCTTTCAAGTTTCTTAAGCCTTCTGGACACACATACATGTACACACATATGCACAAATGTCTGCTTTTGAAAAACCAGCACTGCATACATACTATCCTGTACTTGATTTCTCAATGCAAACTGTTATATATCATAGGAAAAATAATGTTTGAACAAAGTGTGTCAATATTAAGACCATTAATTTTATGCCCAAATATAAGAGTACTTCAAAATGTCTGTGGAAATGGAATTTAAAGACAAGTTTTTAGTTGAAGAAAATTTTGGAAATCCATCAAAAAGTTCCTGAAAGATGTATTATGAAAAAAATGCATGCATTTCAAACTTTTTGCTTCAAAATAAACATCGTTCAATTACATTTTACCATGAATTTTTTCAAAATTCCCTCATATTGGGGAACAAATTTTCATGCTAGAAGTATTGCCCTTAAAATACCAGCTATACTAAAGTATATTCATTGTGATTTTAACTACAAACTATGTGTCCTTACAAAGAAGTTTTCCACAACAAAAGGATTATTGTCAATGTAAATACAATCATTCTGTCATAAACACAACACTTCCAATGAATAGCCCCTAAAACTTAGTTATTTTCTACATGTTTATTTCTTTTTAGCTTGAAAAAAAAATAGTAAGTTTATGGATTCTCCCACACTGAAGAAAGTGATCAATGAAAAATGAATTTCATTCCTCTCTATTTTGAACAATCCAGTTTTCTTAGTCTTTAAGTCTTCAAATAAAAGTCCATTTCATCTTAGAGGCAAATAATGATGTTATTGATATTACCATAAACTTTTCATCCAGTTCTTGATAAAATTAAGGGTCACTTTATGGGACTTGGTAGAAAAATCCAAGCCTACTTTAAGTAAGCTTAGTATCTCATCTGGCAAGGAAAATTGTGCAAATTATTACTTTTAATGATACAAGCATGCACATGGCATGCAAGATAACTCAATTTTTGCCATAGTTTTAATTTTATTTTCTATAAATATGGAGTAGAGGAGAGATCAGAAAACTTGAGCCCACACCTTAAATCCAGCCAGTTACCTATATGTGTATGCAAGTCTTATTGGAACACAGACACTTCCATTTGTTTACATGTTTTCTATGGCTACTTGTATGTCATAGCATCAAAGCTGAATGGTTGTTACTTAGGCCATATGGCCTCAAAGCCAAAAATATTTACAGAAGTCTTGTTACACACAATGCTAACAACTTCAGCAGATTTACTTCATTTATATTTGTAAAAGTCTGTAAAATGAGTACTGAATTATAGTCCCTACAATGATCTTGGGATAACTCATCCAAACTTAGCACAACTAAAAAGTTTCCATTCCTAAACAGTAAATCTCAATCAGGCTTTAAAGACTTGATAAATGTTTCTGAGGTGTTTTTGTAGTAGAAAAGATGTGAAAGACTTGAGCAGCTAGAACCATGAATGAAACCTGGATTTGTGAGACAGTCTATTTGAGAACAGATACAATGTCTTATTTTTTTTGCTCCCTCAATAACTATCACGGAATTGTCATACAGTTGGCACCTATGAAAAATTGGGTGAATGCATCAAGTCTGAGCTTACAGGATCTTAATTTTGTATGAGATGGGGAAAGACAATATATCATCCTGATAGAGGTCAGTTACATTATGGAGTACTCCTATAAATGATATGAGAAAAGTAAAATATGCTATTCAAGGAGAGAGCAATCAAAGTTGAAGCTATTAATAATGCTCTTAAAGAGGGGTTATGTAAGAGTGGAATGAAGCCTGGACCTAGCTGTACAAGCTATCTTCCAGGCAAATGCATGGAATTCTAGTTGATCTTCCAAGGCATATAACATGGTCATAAATCTACCAAGAGGTGGGAACAGGAGTTTTAACTACTCTCCCTGTACAACTCCTCCTGTGGGGAGATTTTCTAGATGGGGAGTATTCCTTCTAACGGGATAATATTATTTAGCTCTCTGAGTTCTTCATTCAAAGGCATTATGATTAGCCTAATTTGAAAAACACTTTCTTGAATAATTCCCAACTCCTTATAATAAGTCTCTACGCCATCTCAGTAAGTTCAGTTCCAAATCTTAACCAACAGGGTGTTGAGTGATGTCACTTACATATCAGTGAAAAAAAATCTAGGAACAATTAACAGAATCCAGAGATTTTTAGAGTTGGTTAAATATTTTCTTTTATATATTCTGTAGCATAATACACCTATTACTTTGAAATTACTTACAAAAGGAAGACATGTGTGGTCCCTAACTGAAACAGTGGCCCTTTTGGAAGTCAAACTGCTTACCACTTAATGCCCACGAGGTATCCCAACCCAAATCAACTTCACTCTTTTATACTCAGGGACCAAGAATCAAGTTAGGCCATTTACTCTCCTCTGCCCAATCTCCAGGATTCATTTTTATTTCACCTAGCTGAAATGGGAACAAAAATTAATGGGGTGGGAAATAAGCCCACGTGAGACTACCTACCCACCAAATATGGACTCAGAAACATGAAGAAAGCAGAACGCAAGGTGTGTACTGATATCCAGTCTCAAGAGCAGTAAACAGCCATTGGAAGTAGGCACTGCCCTCAGACATTCAGCTCCTTTTATGCCTTCTAAGCAGTTTTCTTCCCCCAGTTTCTCATTTATTGAGAAACTTGGGAGATACAATCTGAACCCAACACAGCAAGGGTGGGGTAATAGGGCTGGTTGTTCCTAGGCAGATAGATCTAGGACAGGACTAAGGGAGTTATATTGTGGTGTCATCAAGGTTTCAGGAACTGAGACCCAAGAGCACTCTGTACAGATTTCAGAACTGCTGAAAGTTGCAGAGATAATAAATGATGAACAGTTTGCAAAACAAGCTCAGCGATTGACATACTTTGGATTTGTAACACTCTATCCTACATGCTACTGGGGCCTAGTTATCATGGCGGCACTAAGTCTAAGCAAAGTCTTTCATGAAAATACACCAAGGAATGATGACTAAGCTGCCTTCAGTTGAGAAAGGAAGACCCGTGCTGAAGGGCCAGGGGCACGGTGATACCCCAAGCTGATTAAAATCTGATGTCTTTAGCCGGCGCCACGGCTCAACAGCCTAATCCTCTGCCTAGCAGCACCGGCACACTGGGTTCTAGTCCCGGTTGGGGCGCCGGAGTCTGTCCCGGTTGCCCCTCTTCCAGGCCAACTCTCTGCTGTGGCCAGGGAGTGCAGTGGAGGATGGCCCAAGTACTTGGGCCCTGCACCCCATGGGAGACCAGGATAAGTACCTGGCTCCTGCCATCGGATCAGTGTGGTGCGCCGGCTGCAGCGCGCCAGCCACGGCGGCCATTGGAGGGTGAACCAATGGCAAAGGAAGACCTTTCTCGCTGTCTCTCTCTCTCACTGTCCACTCTGTCAAAAAAAAAAATCTGATGTCTTTGCTTCCAGCTTATTAACATTCCACTTCTGAGGTATGCTCCTTGCTACACACAATGATCTATGGCAGCAACCTGTCACAAAGGCCATCAGCAACTCACTTTCTTGTGTGATGTGGCTGAGAAGGAGACACTGTGAAGATGTCCTATTGCCACCAGTCTCTTACATGCTCTCCAAGAAGCAGGCTCAGACTTGGGGGCAACAAAAAGGTGGGGCAAAAAAAAGGAGAATATTATGGAAGACAAAGATTTTGGTCCAAAGAGTGAGAATGGAATAAAGCAACATAAGTTTATCATGGCTGTCATTCATCAGATTAAGTTTGGTCAATAAAATCCACATCAGGTAGGGCAAAGTGAAGCTGAAAAAAAAAGTGAAAGATGATAAGAGAGAATGGCAGGAAGTGAATGAAGTGTTCAAACCTGCAACGACTGCTCAAAACATAAGTCAAAGTACAAAACCCAAGTCTGTGGTGTGTGCATTCTTCATCCAAGGACATGTGCTGGGATGGGAGAGAGAGTAGGAAGTGGGACGGGAGTAGAGGTAGGAGAGCATGTGTGGGGGAAAGAACCGCTATAATCCAAAAGCTGTGCCTATGAGATTTATATTTATTAAATAAATGCTTTCTATTAAAAAAGGGCATATGCTACAGAAGGTAAACCTAAACTCTAGTGAATCTGGAAAGAAAGATTAAAAATTTGGAGCTGACATTGTGGCACAGTGAATGAGATCACCACATGACACCTATATCCCATATGGAAACATGAAGCCCCAGGCACTCTGCTTCAGATCCAGCTCCTTGTCAATGTGCCTGGGAAAGCTGTAGAAGAGGGGCCCCAGCCACCCACGTGGGAGACTAAGATTGAGTTCCTGGCTTCTGGCATAACTCTGACCTAATCCCAGCCAATGTAGCCATTTGGGGAATGAAACAGTAGGTAGAGGAGCTCGCTCTCTCTCTCTCATTCTCTCCCTGTCTCTCTCTCTCTCTGTCTCTGTGTCTCCCTCTTTCTTTCTCTCTCTCTCTTTCTCTTTGTTATTCTGCCTCTCAAATAATTAAAATAAAAGCTTGAAAAAAGTGTGACAAGCAACATCTTTACATTAATGTAGAAGATCAGGAGATGATGAACTTGAAAAAATACAATGAATAATTAGGATGAGAGTAAGCAAGGAAAAGAAATTAATGAGAAGCATGGTGTGATGGAAAATAAAATACAAAAGACTCAAAATATGTGCAACTATTTCCTGGAGTTTATTGAAAACTATTATGGCTAGTTTCAAGTGTACCCTGGAGATGATAACTACAAATGTTGTTATGCACTTCTCCCTGAATTTACATTTGAAAAAAGAAAGAAGAAATTTTCTTAAATACCTGAAAAAAGGGAATTCTGCTCTAAGTTCAAATGTTACCAATGTAAATTATAAATATTTCCTGGTGTGAAAAAATAAGAATATCGATGGACTTGAGTAAGATATGAAAAGAAAAGCTGACTTCAAGCCAGGTAATGCACTAGTGACCAGTGGCCATAAGATGTGTAAATTTTTCCAAACTGGACAGTTATGATGACAAGAAAGCAGATGGTATCTGTTATTCCCAGGGAACACAGGGTGATGAGGCTGGTGATTCAGTGAATGAAAATGACATGAATTTAAATTTGTACATCCCAAGAGACACAAATGAGACAAGTATTGCTGTAACCAGCCTTGAAAGATTCAGCACATACACTTCAGATAAAGATGAAAACAAGTTAAGCAAGGCTTCAAGAATCAATGAAAAAATTGGTCAGTTCAGCAAGAATGAAATTGACTATGTTAACTTCTCTAACCCTTAGAACCACCAGGCTTTTATTTCCCATGCTGATTCTGGATGTAGCCACTGTTCATTTACTTCCCATGCAGGAAGTCCTTAATGAGTTGTATTATGAGAATTAATTGTAAAACTTGATCTAAAACAGTTTATTTTTGTGTGTCTGTCTGTACTTAGTACAGAACTGATCTGTGTATAAAGTTAATTGAAAATTAGTCTTAATGGAGAATGGGACTGGGAATGGGAGAGGGAGGAGGAAATAGATGGGAGTGAGTGTGGGAGGGCAGGTATGGTGGGAAGAATCACTGTATTCCTAAAGTTGTACTTATGGAGTTTGTACTCATTAAATAAAAGGTTTCTTTGGAGGGAAAACAGCTTATAACAAATTAATAATATGACCTGAGGGTTCCAATATGGTGGAGCAGGGAGGGAGCTTACTGCTTTAGCCCAAGAGAAGATAGTGTGAAAAAAGCAGGGATAGTATAGTCTCAGGGAAGAATTAGGGAAAAAACAGCAGAGGAAACTAGCAAAATCAGAGGGACATGTTGTACCTACGTGGAATGTGTGGCCGCCCAACAGCTCTGGACGCCAATAGCCGAGAGCCTACACATCAGCACTGGAAAGTGAGGTGAGACCAGACCGTTGTAGTGCAAACCACTGGTGAAAAAGCAGCAGGAAGAGCCTAGAGAAAACAAGGCTTGAAACCCCTTGGGGGAGAGTGTACCAGCCAAACTAGAGGAGAGGAAAACACAAAACAAAAGGATAGGACGGGCACATTTCTCTCTCTTCCACCACCTTACAAAGGTGTACTGTGACAAGCTGAAAGAGCAGGCAACAATTTGGACATACATAACAGCTGTGCCAGCTCGGATCTGTGCCCAGCAATCAGCGGAGCTGAGGTACCTGACTCTGGTGGGGAGAAATAACAGGGGGCTAGGAGCTTGTGACTATGTCAATCTTCTGAACTGGGGCTGTATGTAAGGGTATGTAAGAGGAATCACCACTTGGCTGGACTCTGAGTAGACTCAGTGGGAGATGCCACAAGCTTGAGGGTTCCTGGATACCTGATGAGAGAGACTGCTGGGGAATCTGAACTTACACGGAGGAATGCACAAATCATTTGTGTGGTCCTTGGGACAGAGCAGACGAATATTATATCCACCGGGGCTAGTGCTCAGGCACTGGTCTCCATCGAGGGGAAGAGCTCAGCTAAGCAGAATATACTTCCCTTCTGATTAAAAAAAGAAGAAGAGAGGAGATTTACCACGCCAAAACAAGGAGTGTCATCTTAGGCACACCCTTAACCCTGGCAAACTGAATAGCTCTCTGGCCACACACACTACAAGCCTCTTGAGATACACTGAAAGCACACAGTCCACTTATCTACAGAGTCATAGTACAATGATAAAAGCCACCACAGTGTAAAAAAAAAAAACAATGGGTATCTCCACAAATGCCAAACAATAAACCCAATAATCCAAGAAACAAGAATAAAAAAGACAACATGACGTTCCCAAAAGAACACAACACTTCAATCCTAGATTATGAGAAGGATGAGATAGAAGAAATGCAAGAAACGTAACTCAAAAAAATTGATCATAAGATTACATAGAAATAGGCTGGCGCCGTGGCTCACTAGGCTAATCCTCCGCCTTGCGGCGCCGGCACACCGGGTTCTAGTCCCGGTTGGGGCGCCGGATTCTGTCCCGGTTGCTCCTCTTCCAGGCCAGCTCTCTGCTGTGGCCAGGGAGTGCAGTGGAGGATGGCCCAGGTGCTTGGGCCCTGCACCCCATGGGAGACCAGGAAAAGCACCTGGCTCCTGGCTCCTGCCATCGGACCAGCGCGGTGTGCCGGCTGCAGCGCGCCAGCCGCGGCGGCCATTGGAGGGTGAACCAACGGCAAAGGAAGACCTTTCTCTCTGTCTCTCTCTCTCACTGTCCACTCTGCCTGTCAAAAAAAAAAAAAAAAAAAAGATTACATAGAAATAATCAAAAGCAAACTAATGAACTACTGAAATCCATGCAAGATATGAAAGAAAATCTCTCCCACGGAATTGAGATCTTAAGGAGGAATCAAAATGAAATGAAGAATTCAATATAACAAATAGAAAATGCAGTGAAGAGCCTTAAAAACAGAATCAGTGAGAAAGAAGAGAGACTATCAGACTTAGAAAACAAATCACAGAAACATATGCAGTCAAACCAAAGAAAAGTAGAGGAAATTAGAAAACTAAAAACACTGTCGGTAATCTACAGGATACTGTAAAAAAAAAAAAAAAAACTAACATTCGGGTTCTAGGAGGTACTGAAGGCATGGAGAGAGAAAAAGGATTAGAAGGCCTTTTTGGTGAAATACTAGCAGAAAACTTCCTGGGTTTGGAGAAAGAAAGGGATGTTGAAGTGCAGGAAGCACACAGAACTCCCAATAAACATAACAAAAAAAATCCTCACCAAGACACACTGTAATCAAACTCACCACATTTAAACATAAAGAGAAGATTCTAAAATATGCAAAAGAGAATGCCAGATTAATTTCAAAAGATCTCCAATTAGACTCACAGCAGACTTATCCCAAAACCTTGCAGGCTAGGAGAGAATGGCAAGATATACCCCAAATACTAAGAGGAAAAAAACTGGCATCTCAGAATATTATACCATACAAAGCTGTCATTTGTGAATGAAGGTGAAATAAAGCCCTTTCATAACAAAGAGAAATTGAAAGACTGACAACACCCTTCCCATCCTGCAAGAGATGCTTTAGGATGTGCTACACAAAGAAACACAGAAACATAGTCCATCAATACGAAAGAAGGTAAAAGAAGAAATTCTCTCAGTAAATGATCAAAGGAAATTCAAAGTATAACTTAGGAATATCTTTGGAAAAATGGCATGGCAAAGTCATTACTTATCAATAGTCACATTGAATGTAAATGGCCTCAACTCCCCAGTTAAAAGGCAGAGGCTGGCTCTGCGGTTCACTAGGCTAATCCTCCACCTGCGGCGCCAGCACCCCGGATTCTGTCCCGGTTGCTCCTCTTCCAGTCCAACTCTCTGCTGTGGCCCGGGAAGGCAGTGGAAGATGGCCCAATTCCTTGGGCCCTGAACCCACATGAGAGACCAGGAGAAACACCTGGCTCCAGGCTTTGGATCAGCGAGGTGTGCCGGCTGCAGCATGTTGACCGCAGCAGCCTTGGCGGGCAGGGGTTGGGTGACCCAACAGAAAAGGAAGACCTTTCTCTCTCTCTCTCTCTCGCACTGTCCACTCTGCCGGTAAAAAAAAAAAAAAAAAAAAAAAAAAAAAGATATTCCATGCCATCAGAAACCAAAAAAGTGCTGGCATAACCATCTTAATATCAGAAAAATAGACTTTAACACAAAAACTGTTAAAACAGACAAAGAAGGGCACTTTATAATGATCAAGAGATCAATTCTGGCTGGTTCCGCAGCTCACTAGACTAATCCTCCATCTGCGGTGCCAGTACTCCATGTTCTAGTTCCAGTTGGGGCGCTGGTTCTGTCCTGGCTGCTCCTCTTCCAGTCCAGCTCTCTGCTGTGGCCCGGGAAGGAATTGGAGGATGGCCCAAGTGCTTGGGCCCTGAATCCGCATGGGAGACCAGGAGGAAGTACCTGGCTCCTGGCTTCAGATCAGTGCAGTGCATGGGCCATAGTAGCCATTTGGGAGGTGAACCAAAGGATAGATGACTTTTCTCTCTGTCTCTCTCTATCACTGTCTAACCCTGCCTGTCAAAAAAAAAAAAAAAAAAGAGAGAGAGAGATCAATTATCAATTCAACAGGAAGATATAACTATTATAAATGTATATGCACCTAATTACAGGGCACCAGGCTATTTAAAAGTTATCAAAAGGAATTCAAACGGAGACTAAGACTCCAATACAATATTATTGCCACAGCTGAGAAAGAGCTTCTAGGATCAATCCCATTCACAATAGCTACAAAAACAAATACCTTGGAAAAACTTAACCAAGGATGTTAAAGATCTCTATGATAAGAATTACAAAACTTTAAAGAAAGAAATAGAAAAGGATACCAAAAAATGCAAAAGTGCTCCATGTTCATGTACTGGAGGAATCAATATTATCAAAATGTCATTTCTTCCAAAAGCAATTTACTGATACAATGTGATATCAATCAAAATACTAAAGACATTTTTCTCATATCTGGAAAAAATGATGCTGAAATTCATATGGGGACACAGGAGACCTTGAATAGCTAAAGCAATCTTGTAAAACAAAAATAGAGAGGGAGGCATCACAATACCAGAATTCAAGACACATTACAGGACAGTTATAATCAAAACAACATGGTACTGGTACAGAAACAGATGGATAGACCAATGGAACAGAATAGAAACACGAGAAAGCAATCCAAACATCTACAGCCAACTTATATTTGATAAGGATCTAAAACCAATTCCTGGAGCAAGGACAGTCTATTCAACAAATGGTGTGAGGAAAACTGGATTTCCACATGCAGAAGCATGAAGCAAGACCCCTACCTTTCACCTTACACAAAAAATCCACTCAACCTGGATTAAAAATCTAAATCTATGACCCAACACCATCAAATAATTAGAGAACATTGGGGAAACCCTGCAAGATATAGGCACAGGCAAAGACTTCTTGGAAATGACCACAGAGGCACAGGCAGCCAAAACCAAAATTAACAATTGGGATTACATCAAATTAAGAAGTTTCTGTACTGCAAAAGAAACAGTCAGAAAAGTGAAGAGGCAACCAAGAGAATGGGAGAAAATATTTGCAAACTATGCAACAGATAAAGGGTTAATAGCCAGAATCTACAAAGAGATCAAGAAACCCCACAACAACAAAACAAACAGCCCACTTAAGAGATGGGCCAAGAATCTCAATAGACATTTTTCAAAAGAGGAAATCCAAGGGCCAACAGATACATAAAAAAAATGTTCAGGATTACTAGCAATCAGGGAAATGTAAATCAAAACCACAATGAGGTTTCACCTCACGCCGGTTATAATGGTTTACATACAGAAATCAACTAACAACAGATGCTGGCGAGGATGTGGGGGAAAAGGCACACTAATCCACTGCTGGTAGAAATGCAAACTGTTAAAGTTACTATGAAGTCAGTTTGGTGATTCCTCAGAAACCTGAATACAGCCATACCACACGACACAGCCATCCCATTCCTAGGAATCTACCCAAGGGAAATTAAATTGGCAAATAAAAGAGCTATCTGCACCTCAATGTTTATTGTAGCTCAATTCACAATAGCTAAGACATGGAATCAACTTAAATGCCCATCAACAGATGATTGGATAAAGAAATTATGTGATATGTATTCTATGGATTACTACACAAAGGTAAAAAAAAGAAAGAAAGAAATCCAGTCATTTGCAACAAAATGGAGGAATCTGGAAAGCATCATGCTGAGAGAAATAAGCCAGTCCCAAAGGGACAAATATCATATGTTCTCCCCGATCTGTGACAACTAATTGAGCACCTAAAAGGAATCCTGTTGAAGTGAAATGGACACTATGAGAAACAATGAATTGATCAGCCCTTGTCCTGACTGTTGAGGAACAGCTTCCTATATTATTCGTTTTAGTATTTTCTTTTTCTACTTAATACCATTGATTGAACTCTTTAATTTACACTGAAATATTCTTAGGTATTTAAATTGGACTGAAAATGTATCCCTGTTCAAATAAGTGTGGGAATAAGAGAGGGAGGTGATGTACATGCTCCTTGGACTTACCCTTAAGGGTAGAGCTAAACTTGCCATGGGACTCCAAATCCCAGTAAGTTGGAAGGTACCAATGTCATCTTACTACTTAAAGTGATCAGTTTAAGTTCATAACTGATCATATAGATAGGTTTAAGTGTCAAAGGATCATGTAAATAAAGCCAGTGTCTGCTAATAATAATTGATGTAATTAAAAAGGAGAGAACGATCCAACATGGGAAATGGGATACACAGCAGACTCATAGAATGACAAATATCCTAAACAGCACTCTGGCCTCAGAATTAGCCCTTTAGGCATTCAGATCTGGCTAAAAAGCCCATGAGAGTTTCTCAGGCATGGAAAGCCAAGACACTGTGGCAAAAAATGACCTACATGGAAGATCTCTGTAAGTGAGATCCCAGTAGAAAGAATGGGCCTTCAAAGAAGGAGGTGCCTTTCTCTGAAGGGAGGAGAGAACTTCCACTTTGCCTATGGCCTTGTCTAAATAATATCGGAGTTGGAGAACTCAAGAGGCTTCCATAGCCTTGACAGCACATGACAAGAGCCTTGGGTGATTAATGACGTCATAAATAAGGGTGTCATTGTTAAATCAACAACAGGAGTCACTGTGCACTTGCTCCCCATGTAGGGCCTCTGTCCTTAATGTGTTGTACTTTGAGAATTAATGGTAAAACTAATCTTCAACCAGTACTTTATACTTTGTGTGTCTATGTTGGTGCAAACTGTTGAAATCTTTACTTATAATAGAGTTGATCTTCTGTATATAAAGATTATTAAAAATGAATCTTAATGAAAAATGGGATGGGAGAGAGAGAAGGAGGTGGGATGTTTTGCAGTGGGAGGCTGGGTATGGGAGGAGGAACTTCTATAATCCAAAAGTTGCACTTTTGAAATTTATATTTATTAAATTTAATTTTTCTATTAAAAATAATGATAATTACCTTTGCATTTATGTTTGGAAGATTCTCTAAAACATGAGCACTGTACTTCACAAAGAAAACTGTATATTAAGATTCACATTTCTACAATTACATGGACATCTAAAACCGAATTTTAATTTAACTGATCAACTACAATACCATTTGTTCAGCTGTACGTTTTCTCTTTTCATTGTTGTCAATAATGTTGTAAATAAAGAACATTGTACATTAAAATCTAAAAACAAAAAGTACTTTCTTAAAGGCAAGATAGACCATATTTTTTAGCATTACTCATGAGAATGGGTAGTAGGGTAAAGAATGGGGCAAACATAGCCTTGTAAATGATTGGCTTGAAATGCCAGAAGACCAAGTCACATGTGATGACTTCTCACATGGTCATATTTTTGAATAGGAATCTGGAAGAATGCAAGTAAAATCTCCTTAGACCATAGTTGCCTTAGAATTCACAGAACAAAATGCAGCTAGTTATAGTAAATAAACTTGGCTGAAAAATATGTCTGATACTCAAAAGAACTTCTAGACTAGTTGTAAATCTTGAATGCACCTGAAAAAACTTCAAAATTCACTTCCTTTTTTATAGACCCCTCCTGAACTCACATGCCATCCCAGTATTTTTAGGTTCTTTAAAAAATGTGACAATCTCCATCCTCTGTAATTAGTTTGGAGACATGAGACCACCTGCATCCATAGAGTTTTTCGGGATTAAGAACTGAAGGCCCTTGTGTCAAGCTTACTTTCATTTTTGTTCCAGGACATTCATGGTCATGGAAGAAAAAACTACAAACCAATAAATCACTTCAGTACTGGCCCAGGAATTTCCTAGAGGCTAACACACTTGAAAGAACAGTTTGCTCATCTGAGTAAACAGACCTGCTCTATGAACAATGGATTTCTCACATGGCCAAATAGCTCATTTATTGAACAACTGTTTACTAATCAAAAATTCCTTCAAGACTCTTATTTTACTATGTTCATTCAACCAAAAATACTACATCTTGAAACATCCCCAGTCCCCATCAAATATGTGCACTGAAAGACCTGCTTTGGAACAGGCGGTCTCAGAGCCCAAACTCTAATAAATATCTTCCTTTAACTGCTCTTTTCTGAAAACACAGCTAAGACTAGGTCAAAGTAGTGCGGTCCTTTATTAGCATTGGTTTAATGAAAGTTACTGAATTACAGGTTACCCTAGTGATCATTTTGAGAAGTTGATAGTCAATCCTTTCAACCTATATCAAACTCTCAGCTCCACTCCCTTCCCCCTCTCTGGGGCCTAAATTTATAACCCCCGTAATTGCACTAAGACATCTCAAGGGCAAGCAACTGAGGAATTATGTATTGAAAACTTACTATACCTTCAGGTATTTCAAACTATCTTCTTGAAAACAAGACTATTATTTATATATAACCAAAAATGAGATTTTAGAATCAAATATCATTTAAAAAACTATTATTGTATTTTCTGATTCACATATCAGGTTTTTCTACTAAGTACTAATACCTGAAGAGACAGAGGGATAAGATAGTAAAGTATAGCTTATCCAACATATTTTGTTATTCCAAATCCCTCCTTAATCCCCATTCCCATACCTCTCTATTCTTATTCTGCTTAATAAATGGCTACATTGGCATGCAGAGACAAACAGCACTGCCCAGATTACTTTGATATTGAATCTTCCATGCTAGCTCCATTTTATCACCCAGAATTTCTCTCTTTCTCTCTCTCTCTCTTGCTCTCTCTCTCTTCTGTATCTCTCTCTCCCCCTTCACCTATCTCTTAAGTTGCTTGAAATAAATATGTTTTTCCATAGTGATAAATTCCTGGAGATGTTGTGTACAACATGGAGTATTGTTAAGTGGTACATTGGTACAAAGATCCTTTTAAAACTTTTTTTTTGCATATTTATGCTTATGCCCTTTGGTTTTAACTGCCACTATCACCTACTATCCTGGTATTCAAAATCTCCAGGTCATTTTTAAGTGTTTTAATTTAAAAATATTTTTATATTTAAAAAATTTTGCTAAAATACATAATACTCATCAAGAAATTCAAATAACTGTACAAATCAATGAAGTTTTCTTGTCATGTGATACCTTCATAACCAACTCCCAAATTAAGAACAAAGTATTACTAGTAACCCAAAAGCCCTCACTACTCCCCTTCTACATTTCTTTTTCTTAACATGTGAAATAGCAGCATATTGTCATTTACATGGTATGATTTAGTAAAATAATATTTGTATGCCACATGATTTGACATCCACACAATTTTCATCTTCTTTATGTATATTAATTACTACAATAAAAGAGAAAACATGATATTTTCTTTTTGTATCTAGTTTACTTCACTTAGCACAAGGATCTCCTCTTGTATTCATTTTGTTGCAAATGTCAGGATTTTGCTGTTTTTAATGGCTATATAACATTACATCATGTATTTATACCAAATTTTCTTTCATTAGGCATCAGTTGGTCAACATCTAGATTTATTTCATATTTTAGCTATTGTGAGTTGAGCTACTATAAATGCTCTGGCTAAGAAAGAACTTACAGACCCAATAGCTATCAAAAATTTTAAATACCTTGGAGTAAATTTAACCAAGGATGTGAAGTCTACAATGAAGATTACAAAACATTACTAAAAGAAATTAGAAAATGACACACACAAAAAAATATTGTCAACATTCAAGGATTAGAAAAATTAATATTATCAAAATGTCCATAATACCCAAAGAATTTACAAATTGAATCAGATTCCAAAGTACTTGGGCATTCTTCACAGATCTAGAACAAAACAAACAAAAAAATGAAAATTCATATGGAAACACAGAAGACTCTAAATAGTCAAAGCAATCTTAGACCATAAAAACATAGTGAGAATCATCACAATGCCAGATTTCAAGACATTCCACAGGGTTGTTAACAATCAACAGCCTAGTACTGAGATAAAAACTGATATGTAGACCAAAGGAACAAAACAGAAATTAACTTATGCATGTGTAACCAGCTGATCTTTGCAATATGAGCTAAAATCCTTTCCTGGAAAAATGATAGTCTCCAACAAGTGTTATGGGAAGAAATGGATTTCTACATGCATAAGTTTGAAACCAAACTCCCTATCTTACACCCTATATAAAAGTCAACTTATAATGGATCAAGGATATAAACCTAAGCTCTGAAACCATCAAATTACTACAAGAAAACATGGGGGAAACACTGTAAGCCATTGGCTGGGGCAATGACTTTTTTAGATAAAACCCAGAAGTATAGAAAATAAAAAGAAAAATGGAGAGATGGCATTATATCTAGCTAAGAAGCTTCTGCAAAGCAAAGGAGATACTCAATAAAGTGAAGAGGCAACTAACAAAATGGGAGAAATATTTGCAAACTATGCAGCTGATAAAAGATTATTATCCAAGGGGGTGGGGCACTGTGACAGAGGTAGAGAATCTGAAGCAGTTTACTTATCAGAGCTTGTTTTTCAGAAGATGTTCTAGGAAAGCTGATCATGTAACATTGGAGTTAGAGAGAGCCAGACCTCCAGACAACCAAGCAAAGCTGCAGGAGACCAGCCTGAGTCACAGTTTTAAACATACTGTGTATAAAGACGGATGCTGCTTGAGAACCAGAGGTCCTTGTGCTCTCCTTTCCCATATCCTGCTTCCTCTTTTCCACAGTTCAGATAATCCCATAATCCTTGCCATAAACTGTAAACTCCTTTTCAAGGATGCAATTTGTTTATGGAACTATACCATCCCACTGTCTTCTTAATTTGTCACAAGTAAATAAAGCTTTCGTTTGAGCAAATTCTGAAGCTGATGAATTGGTGACACTCGAAGTCAAGGGGACCCACTGTGTCCACTAATAATTTGGAGATTGTTTAAAAAGTCTGTTCTGGCTGAATTGACAGATAAGTATTTTGAAAATATTTCTTCTCAGACTGTGGTTGACCTTTGGACTTTCTTAATGAGACATTTTAATAAATAGAAGATCAATTTACACTTTTTACTTTTATTATATTTTTGAAACAGTTTGGGCTATAGGGCATTCTGCAAGGAATATTGCAAGCTCTTCACTCCATATGTGAATAATTTAAAGGTGGAGGCTTAAAGACATACGGAAAGAAGGATGTATTCCAAACAATAATAGAAGTACAAACTGAAGAACCAAGTAGTACATAGACAAAGAGCCAAAAACACCAAAAGGGGCCCCAAACAAAGACCCCTCACCAAAGACAAACGAGCAACAGTGGCAAAAGCAAGGTGTATTACTTACTTGATTTAACTATCATTAAAAGTAGAGGAGAGAAGAAATAAGACACGGGAAGTTTCCAAAAGCAGTGAGTGAAGGACAAAAGAGATCTCACTCAGTGCTTCTCAGCGTGAAACCCATGAAAGGCAGTATCACCAAGAGTCCTATAGCCTTCTTGTGCCTACTAACATGATGTAGAAGATGTAAGTCATTTCTAGTGGGCAATAGAGACCCAGTCCATGGGCTGAAAGAAAATAGCTATTGATCCAGAGAGGATATTTGTCCTTGCTGGCTTTGATCTGGCTGACCTAGAGCCATGGGACATAAAATATTCCACTTTCACTCTATTCTCTGGCTGAATTTTGTTTCAGCCTTTGCCACTGATGTGTTTTATTATTTTTAATGGCATTCTATGTAAGAGTACAATATTCCCCAAACAGATGGAGCCTTGGTTTACCTCTCAAAATAATTCTACTTCCTCAGGTAGTTCTGAAACATTTTCAACTAATATAAAAAGTGTTTTTAATATCTGGAAGTCTGTATTATAATCTAAATAGTTCCTACTTACAGTGTATAGGTATTTTTCTCTAGCAGAGAAAGCACCAACTTTTTTCTTCTTTTTCTCTTATAAAGTGGAAGGTAGAAAATGTAATATTTCTAAAGAATATTTTTTATCTCCTTCAGTCCTTTTTATGTGAGTATTCTGTGCCTCTTCTCTAACAATTAAATAGAAAACACAGCACAAGCAGGTTCTATTAATGCTGTGAATTCTAGTACACTCTGAATTTTAAAAGTTTCAGAATGTAGAGATACACATTAGGACTCCTGACAACCAGATCTTGTGCCTCTGTGATCAAAACACAACCAAACTTTTCAAGAATCTGTTTGGAAAGATGGCACCTTGCTATTTAATATCTAGTAGTAACAGAGAAGAATGCTGGATTTTGTTCTTATGTTTTCTTCTTCAAGTGCTAAAATTAGAAACATCATTAAATACATAGTGCCATTTTAGGAATGATACACTCAGCAAAGATTTGAAATTAATCCTACAGAATGAAAAAAAAGTAAAGCTTAAGCCAACATGTAAAACTTCTGAATCCTGCCCTAGCTTGATAAATAATTAAGTAGATAAATACATACATACATACAACATACATACATACATCTAGATAGATATCTATATCAATAGACAAATGGTGATATGAACTGATTTGTGTTCCCTTCAAAGTCATATGTTAGAATCCTAACCCTTCAGAATATGATTATATTTGAAGATATCATCTTTGAAAGGTGTAATTAAGGATAAATGAGGTAGTAGGATGGGCCATAATCCAATATGATTGGTGGCCTTATAAAAAGTAGGGATTAGGAAACACAGAGGAAAAACCTTTAGAAGATTCAGAGAGATGCCATTTTCAAATCCAAGACAAATGCCAAATTAAATCCAAATCTCAGGACAAAACCAGCTGCTGACACCTTGATCTTGAACTTCCAGTCTCCAAAACTGTGAAAAAAATAAATTTCTGTCATTGAAGTCACCAGTATGCTCAATCTATCACCTTAACTCACAAACATAATTTCTTTAAATTGTTTATATGTATTCTTTACCCTCCATTTAAGAATTCTAATATATGAAATCTGTGGGGAGCTAAATCATAGTCTGTTTTTCTCCTCCTTATATTGCAATGGTCCTCCAGGGTATGCTTAGTGATCCCTGATTGTATGCATTTTGCTTGATCTTAATCTGAACTAGTCTTGAGAGCCTAAAAGAGAGGGTAACTTTCCACATTTAGAATTTACTTCTACTTTTTCCCATGGCAGAAAGAAACAATAACCATGGACAATTTTATCCATATTCGTAAGCCCCTAGTAATTCCACCTTCTGTCATTAAAGCTCATCTGTTGGTCCTTCCTACATTGAATCATGGCTGACCTGAGTGATAAATGGAGTGTTGTAGAAATAACAGTATGGCACTCTCAAGCCTGGAAATAAAAGAATGCAATGTCCACTTTGGCCACCCTTAAGTCTCTCATTCCAAGGAAGCCATCATCAGATGTTAAAGCCAGTCAAGCAGATCTATGAAGAGGTCCACTCATAGAAAGGCTCACATGGAAAGGAACCAATTTCCAGCATCCTCTTGACATCTGTGAGTGAGCCACTATAGGAAGTGAGTTCTGCAGCCTCAGTAGAGCTTTCAGATGATTCTCACCCCAGCCTTTAATTTTTTCCATCTGAGACACCAGATGTCAAGGAGCAAAAACAAATCACCTCCCCACTCATGCCTTATCTAAATTTCTGCCTCACAACACTATAAGAAATTATTGTGTCAAGCTATTAAATTGTGGCATGATTTATTTGAAACAATAAAAAAGCACATCTCCTCCGAAAGATCCATACCAAACTTTGGGAGGCAAAGTTAGCTTCTGCATCTCACTGTTCACTCAAGCCACATTATCTCAAGCATTGCCAGTCTGTTCTTAGCATCTTTCCTGGGGGTCATGTACTCCTCTCAGCTGCCTGCAATTCAGAGTTTTAAGCTCAATTTATTAAAGGTAGAGGGTGAGGAACATTCATGGTGATATTTCCTCGATTTTGTGCAACCAGCAATACATTAAAAATTGTGCTCTGTCCAGAATGCAGATATTCTGTATTGGGTCTCTCATGGGTGTTCCATAATTCTGTAAGTATTATTCAAATGTACTACCCCCTCAACTTGCTCTATTAGTTTTCTGCATATAAATGTATATGTGTATATATGTATATTTATATATGTATATACACACATATGTGTGTATATAAATATATAGAAAATGTTTATTTTTTGTCCTAAGAGCCTGAAACAAAGCCAAGTACTTTGATTAGCCACATAACTCATTTCTTGTACAATGGCTATTTTTTAAAATAGATAGGCTGTAACTAGTTTTTCCCCCCTAGATAAATTTAGACATATGAATAGAGGTGAAAGCCTCAGCTTTAATCATGAATGGAACTGCATTTGAACTCTGTTTCAACTACTTCCAAGCATTCCTGGAACATGTTATGAAATATTTCATGTGCTTATTAGTTACTCCAGCTATAGGAGAATACTTCAAAAGGCTCCTGGAAACATGGAATTAAAAGATAAATTTATTCTTCTGCAAATAAAACCTTGAAATTCATGCCCAGTTTTTTAAAAACACATTTTCATTAACTTTTTGAAGACCCGTCATATGCATGAATGTCAAAACTTTTTGCACCAAAGTAGAATTATCTTCCAATTCCATTTCCCACAAACTTTTTGAAGTACCTCATAGAATATAATGATAATAATATCATCTGCTCTTTAGCAATGATGTGAAAATTAGAAATAATAAATGCAAAACACCAAGCAAGCAAGAAGAAACTGATTGGGAAATAAATACTTTTATTCTTCGACCCAAAACAACACTTTAAGGTCAAAATTGTTTGAATTTTATCACTGAAAAAATGACATTGCTCCAAATTGAGTATAATCATTCCTTTGTTACGAAATGATATAGTGACTAAAGCATGACTTTGGAATCAGACAAACCAAAAAGGATCTCCTGGTTCCCATAATCACTGACGATGTGACAAGTGACTTTAATACCCTAGATTTATTCTGTTATTCTGAACATTGCTGTGTGCTGTTTAAATAAATCCACCTCTGTAAACATGGCATTCAATAATTTATAGTTTTTAATGACAATTGGGAAGAGTACAAAGTTGCTCTCATTGAAGGTAAATAGATGTATTTGTCCTCTAAGAGGGTCTTGCCTCTAAGAACAACTTTGGTATATAAAGGCAAGGTAGATAATTTAATTAAAAGGAAAAGATATGCAGAGAAGGAATGGACAGCACATCTGGAAGTGAGGTTTACTAGGAAAGGCATGGACTAGGAAGCTAGGAAAGCCAGGTTTTTGTGTTGTGTCTGCTACTTAGCAGACTCTGCATCTTGAGTAGGTCATTTTACTGCCCTGGGCTTTGGTTTCTTCACTTGTAAAAAAAGTATCCTAATCCTTCCATGTTTACCATACCAAGGATTGTGAGGATTAAATGAGGTTATGGGTGGCATATGCCCATACATCATAAGGCACTGTAGAATTATAAATGATGGGTTCTTTAAAAATTATAGTCTGTACACAAAAAGAAAACACCAAACTCCCAAAGCAAATGAATTGTTTATTATTCTAAGACATATGCATTTTATTCAAATGAGTTCTTGTTTTAGCAAAAGCATTTTTGCACTAGACAGAGGATAGTAATTAACTATATGGAAAACAGAAAGAGCAGCCCTTCCATTTTATTATAGAAACTCCACAATTTAAACCTACACAAGTGAGTCTGTGTTAAATCCTTACCAGCAGTGCATTCTCTGATTTTTCTGCTCACTGATTGCAGATTATAGCTATTCAGTTAAGACAAATATGTAAATGCATGTTGTTTAGAAATATTCTATGTTCACTTAACACACTTAGCTATTAAGCTTGGATTTTCCCTTTTGTTACTAAGAACAACATTTTATTTCTTAAATACATGCAGAGAGACATTGAAAGTTATATAAAAATATACTATGTTCATGTGGCAAAATATTCCAAATCATTGTTTTCCATTAATGTGAAAATAAATACAAAATATTTGCTCATATAGAATTTGCCCAGTACATTGTCATCAAACATAATGAGTGTATCCACAAGCCCTAACTTCTCTAATTTGGGACAAATAACATGATTTGTAAAGACATATTATAAAAATAATCAAAGAATTTTTGATGGACCATTATGTGCCAGACATTATGTTGCATGGTTTATGTGCATTAATGCACTGAATCCCCAAAACAAAACTACAAAAGTGTGTGCAGTGCAAATATGATCCTAACTCCACAGATCTGAAAATAGAGTTTACAGTGCATATCTATCAGGGTTAATCATAGGAAACAAAAACAGCTGCAAATGTTTCAAGCAGAACTTTAAAATTTCTATTTATTTATTTTTATTTATTTGAGAGGCAGAAAACATTGGGGGGGCAGAGAGAGAGACACAGAGAGAGACAGAGAGAAATAGCTTCTCTCATCCTGGTTTACTTCCTAAATGCTTGCAACAGCCATGACTGGGCAAGATTAAAGCCAGGAGCCAGGAACTCCATTCAGGTCTCCACCATAGATGGTAGAGAGCCAAGTGTTTGTTTTTTTTAATAGAAAGCTTTTATTTAATAAATATAAATTTCAAAAGTGCAACTTTTGGATTATAGCAGTTGCTACCCTCATACCCACCCCCTCCAACCCACAAACCTTCCCACCTCCTACTCTCTCTCATCCCATTTTTCATTAAGGTTCATTTTTAATAATCATTATATACAGAAGATAACTCTATTATAAGTAAAGATTTCAACAGTTTGCACCAACATAGACACACAAAGTATAAGTACTGGTTGAAGATTAGTTTTACCATTAATTCTCAAAGTACAACACATTAAGGACAAAGGCCCTACATGGAGAGCAAGTGCACAGTGACTCCTGTTGTTGATTTAACAATTGACACTCTTATTTATGACATCAGTAATCACCCAAGGCTCTTGTCACAAGCTGCCAAAGCTATGGAAGCTTCTTGAGTCCACAAACTTAGACCAGGCCATATTCAAAGTGAAAGTTCTCTCCTCCCTTCAGAAAAAAGGTACTTCCTTCTTTAATGGCCCCATCTTTCCACCAGGATCTCAATCACAGAGATCTTCCATGTAGGTCATTTTTTGCCACAGTGTCTTGGCTTTCCATGCCTGAAATGCTCTAATGGGCTTTTCAGCCAGATCTGAATGCCTTAAAGGCTGATTCTGAGGCCAGAGTGCTATTTAGGGCATTTGTCATTCTATGAGTCTACTGTGTGGCCCGCTTCCCATGTGAGAGCCAAGTATTTGAATCATCATTTGCTGCCTCCCAGGGTATATCTTAGCAAGAAGCTGGATCTGAATTGGAGTAGCTGGACCCAAAAGAGACTCCAATATGGGATGCAGGCATTCTAAGCAGCAAATTAATCACTGTCTCAAATGACCATCCCACAAACAGAACTTTTAAGAAATCATTAACTAGCTCAATAAGAAATCACATTAGACATTTTAAAAAGATAACATATTGCTTGAGATGCCCACATCCCATATTTGAGTGCCTGAGTTCAGCTCCAGGCTCCTCTTAGATTGAGTTTCAAGTTCTTGGCTTCAGCCTGGCCCAGCCCAAGTGTTGTGGGCATTTCAGATGTAAACCAGTAGCTGTCTGCATTCTCTCTTTCTCTCTCCCTCTCTCTATCTCTCCCCCTCCCTGCCTCCCTTCTTCCCTCCCTCTGTCCCTCCATTCACCAATATCTCTTCCATTCAAATAAATAAAAATATAATAATAAGGAAATACAAAGATAATGTCAATATTAAATTTCAAAATGTATAGAATGCATCAAATACAGTGATTTGAAGGATTTTACAGTCTTAAATACTTATAACACAAATGTTTTAAAGTCTCAAAATTAATCAACTAATATTCACATTAAGAAGTTAGTTTACTACTCAAAATCAAGAATAAATGAGTAAATGGAAAAAAACTAATAGATAAAATAATAGAGAATCATAGATTTCTTTTAAAATATCAACACAGGAAAGAATGCAACAAAATGTAGGGGAAACACTCCAAGACATTGCTGTAGGGAATGACTTCTTGGACAAAAGGCTCAAAGTAAAGATAACAAAAACAAAACTAAACAAATGTTATCATATCAAAACTTTTGTACGGCAAAGCAAATGATCAATAGAGTGAAGAGCCGATAACCGGAATGGGAAAATATATTTGCAAAACTTCCTATCTGACAAAGGATAAATATCCTGAATATATCAGCAATTTAAAAATCTCAACAACAATGAAACAACCAGTCCAGTTGATAAATGGGCAAAGGACTTTAATATCAGGTTCTCAAAAGAATACAAATGGCCAATAAATATTTGAAAAAATGTTCAACACTACTAGCCATCAGGGAAATGCAAATCAAAACCACAATGAGATATCATCTCACCTCTATCAGAATGGCTGAAATCCAAAACACAAAGAGTAACAAATACTGGCCAGGAAGGATGTGGACAAAGGGGAACACTGTTGGTGGGAATGTAATTCAGTGCAGTCATTGTGTAAAACAGCATGAAGATTTCTTAAAACAAAACAAAACAAAAAAACTAGAAATAGACTTGCCATATGATCCAATAATCCCACTACTGGGTGTATACCCAAAAGACTTGAACACAATACATAAAAGACATACCTGAACCACTATGTTTACAGCAGCATTGTTCACAGTAACCAAAATCTGAAATCAACCAAAGTGTCCATCATCAGATGAACAGATAAAGAAAATGCAGTGTATACATACACAATGGAATATTACTCAGCTATAAAAAAGAATGAAATTCTACCATTTGCAGCAAAATGGACACAACTAGAGGACATCAGATTGAGTGGAATAAGCTGGACCCAGAAAGACAAATATTGCATATTCTCCCTTATATGCGGGAGCTAAAATTTAAGAAAGAACAAAAAAGAAATGACTGTGTGTATCAGTACCGCTGCAAATATAGCATTGTAAAACTTTGTTTTATACCTTTGTGGAAGAAAAGGTTAAGAATGTTATACTACTTTAATTTAGTGATCTATATTTTTTTAAAAATTTACTATATATGGGTGATATGGTCATTTTTCCATTTAATTATTGTTTATAGTCATTATGTGTATCCCCACTAAACCAGAGACTTTTTTACTTTTTACTTGTTAAACTTCTTATTCAGTGAAATATCAAGCCATTTTACTGTAATGTAAATATAAAATATGCTATCTCAAAAACTAAAAAACAAAGAGGAAGGGAGAGGGAAGGAGAATGGGAAGGAGAAAGGGGGAGGGAGGGAAGGAGGGACAGAATATCATTATAGCCTTAGGATTGTATCTACAAATCACATTGAATCTGTTAAAAAATAATTAAAACAAAATAAAAATTTTAAATAAAATAATAAAGAAAACAAGGAAGACATACACTGGGTCTTACATACTCAGTAGCAAGCCTCCTTAATAATACCATGTGAACAGTCAGGGTTGGAACAGTGCAGCAAGTAACAATTGCAAAGCATCTGTCATGATATAGGTCTGCTCAGAAGCCCTCTCAATGTCTAAGGGAGCTTTGCTAGCTTTTCTCTCTCCATGGGGCAGCTCCTCAGTTGCCCAGCACATTTCAAAGAAGCCCAGTTTATGACAGTTTCAGTAATTTATACACAAAGAGTGAAAAAAAAAAAAAAGAAAAGAAAATTTTCATTTGAAATTTTAAATCATTTGAAATTTGCATAAACATAATAAAATAATGTAAGAAATAATTATGTAACACTAGAAGCGGTGACTAAAGTTTAACTCAGGAATTCTGATGGCCGTACCCTTCTTAGTGCTCTGCCACTTTAGAGAGCCACACACAGATTTTCAGCTAACATCTGCATAAAATCCTTTTCTTTGGTGAAGGAGAGGATTCCTGAGTAGGCGTCTGACAAGAAACAAAAAGTAAAATTGCATTTTTCAAGATAAGTTTTTTCATTTAGAGAAAATGTCCCTGTTTACCAAGTTCACCGGCATCTAAGAATATGTCACAGAATGAGCACAAGAGTGTCACTGAGAAAATAATTTGAGTCAATTGACTTTAGATGATTCAGCCTTCCATATTACCCTCTCCAAAGAACTGAAATGTTAGCACTGTGGGAGTCTACACAGCAGGTATAGAAATGGAGGAGAATTGCTCCAGCAGTAAAGTACATCTGCTTAGAAGGGTCAGAGGACAATCTAGAGATGCCTTTTATCACAGTGCACTGATCAAAAAGAAGTTTAAACTGTCTTTCAAATTAGCAACTAGCACATAACACTTAGGTAGGCATCGGATTGAGAGAGAGAAGGTGGTTCCTTTCCAGTGCTGAGATTTATCCTGGAGGTGAAAAACAAATTGATGGGTTTAAGCCACATCCCTTGGATACATAGGAATAATCCTTCAGTTCCTCTGAGAGAAAATAAAAATGAAAAAAATAATAAATATAAGATGCACAGGCTAATACAGAAGCATGATGCCTATGGCTGTAAACTTACATCACTACCAATGAGGAATCACTATAGATAGCATGATGCAAGATAAGGCCAGCTATCCAAATGTAGTCCCAGTGTGATTGTATTAGGTTCCCAGGGCTGCCACTGAAAATTGCCACAGCTCTGGAAAAGTCCTAAATCAAGGTGTCAGCAGAGTTCCCACTGGTAGTGAATCCATTCCATGCTTCTCTTCCAGCCTCTGATGGTTGCTGGCAACCCTTGGTGTCCCTCAGCTGTGGGCTCATCATGCTATCCTCCCCTCCATCTTCTAACTGACTTCTTGCCTATGTCTCATCACATAGTATACTCCTCATATTGGATACCTCTGTATCTCTTCTTCTCTTCTTAAAAGGATACCAATCTTGCTGGATTTTAGTCTACTCTAAAGAGTATAACCTCATCTTAACTTGATGACATCTGCAAAGAACCTATTTTAAAATAAGATCACATTTACAAGAACCAAAGGTTAAGACTTCAATATATCTTTCTGGGGTGTACAATTCAACACACAATGCTGATCAATGGGAAACTTTGGAGAGAATGAAGGAACACTGTTGTAAAAGGTAATATTCCTTCCCTGCTCTGCCACTCGGAAAAATAATCATCAGGATAAACATTCCCATGATTAAAAACCTCTAGCCACAAGACTGGCGACAAGCTCATTTACCTACAGGGCTTACAAAGGTGACATTGGTGAGTACAATGGATTGGTTAGGGCTATCCAACTTATTTTAGTCACTTTTAAAAGTTTCCCCACTTCCTTTTTTAACCATTAAATTTTTCATCATGCATGTTTTCCCTATGCATTTTTCACATAACTTGCATAATTCTCATTTTGGTCTATATTACCTATGCATCATACATTAGATTTTTGACAAGTATACTTTTTGTCAGCAAGTTCTTATTCCATAAAGAAATATCTTTTCTCTTGTTTTACTTGAAACATACTCTTAACCTTGCACTCATTTCCTAACCTATAATTGAAACCTAAGCAGAGGGGCCAGCGCCGTGACAAAGTAGGTTAATCCTCTGCCTGTGGCACTGGCATCCCATGTGGGTGCCGGTTCTAGTCCCAGTTGCTCCTCTTCCAATCCAGCTCTCTGCTGTGGCCTGGGAAAGCCATAGAAGATAGTCCGAATCCTCAGGCCCCTGTACCCACATGGGAGACCAGGAAGAAGCACCTGGCTCCTAGCTTCGGATCAGTGTAGCTCCGGCCGTTGTGGCCACTGGGGAGTGAACCAACGGAAGGAAGACCTTTCTCTCTGTCTCTCCCTCTCACTGTCTGTACCTCTACATCTCAAATAAATACATAAAATCTTAAAAAAAAAAAAAAAAGAAACCTAAGTAGAGAAACATTTCCCCACAGCTACAGCACAATGACAGGCACAGTTGTCATTCATCTTCAGCTATTGGGACAGTTTAAAGAGTCATGGGATACGTAGAACCTGTTTAGATGGAAAAGGAGCTATTCAGTTCCAACTAAAGAAGACCATACTAGCATACAGGGAAATCCTATGTGCAGCATACCCAACAAAAGTTTTAGTTTTTTTAAGAAAAACAGAAATCTAAATATGTATGAGAAATCTCCAGATCAATTTTAATGTTGGCTTATGCAAGCCAAAGAAAACACTTCTGTAGACTGAACTCAGGGGCACTGAATGCTATCTTTGAGATCACAAAATTATACTTGAACAAAAGATTTTTGCTTTGGAGATACTTACGATCCTTTCTCCTCTCCCATTTCAATGTCACTGCTTCCTCTTCTTCACTCTCCATTTCCTCCCACTACTAAATTCTGGCTCTCAAATTAGGCTTTTCATTAAATACAGTTGAAAGATTGAATCCAGTTATCAGCCAATACAATGAATTTATTATTGCCCAAAAGGCAATTCAGCCATGGCCAGTAGAATCTCACTCTGAGACATTTCTCCGACAAACTCATCAGCGTCTTTTATCACTCAGTTGCTACCAGAGAAGACACCTGATTGTTTATACTTGGACAACTTTTACTGTCTTGCCCTGTTTGTTGGAGATTGTGACATTCAGATGGATGATAGATAGGTAGGCAGGGAGAGAGAGAGAGAGAGAGAGAGAGAGAGAGAGAGAGGAAGGAAGGAAGGAAGGAAGGAAGGAAGGAAGGAAGGAAGGCAGGCAGGCAGGCAGGCAGGCAGGCATTTTTTGGAGATATGCAGATTTTGGTAACATGTATGATTCTTTTTAGATTTCAAATAAGGTAATATCACAAGGCAAAGGAAAGGGCTGCTCTTACTGAGAAGTTTAAAAACTTAAAAAGGCACACTCATAGAGTTTGAAAATGCTAAGTTCTCACTTCCCCAGTCTCATTTGAAGCTAAGGTATATGCACATGCCTCAGGCTTCATCTACCAGATGCACCAATATAGGCTTTCTTCAGACAAGGAAGAAGCAGAGTCTGTGCAGAATCCTTTCTGGTGAGGGTACCAGAAGGAGTGCGCATCTGGCTGAGATCCATCTTACAGATGCAGACAGAGCAACAATGTTTCTAGTGCTAATGCCTACTGTGCAGCATCTGAGAACTGATAGTATCAGCTAGGATGTCTATGTCCAGGAGAGTAATTGGTGGCCGTGTTTAGTAGATCTTTTTGTTCTATTACATAACTCGGGCATTTTCCCCGGCTATGGAGTTTCTAAACTTAATCTCCATCCATGCTGTGTATTGTGTGAGCTATCCTGCATACTAATAAAAATCTTTTCTCTTTCAAATGACCAGCCTTGATTCCTGTTGCTTGAAACAAACTTTCCTGATTTATAGTAACATTAAATGTAGTCATCACACAGTATCCACAGAGGTTGTTTCCAGGACTCCCTGTGGATACCAATATCCAAGGATGCTCAATTCCCTTACATGAACAGAGTGACATTTGCGTGATCTATGTACATCCTCTTGTACATTTTAAGTTATGTCTCAATTGCTTATAATACCTCAAACAATGTAAATGTTGTGTAAATAGTTGTTATGCTATACTTTTAGGGAATAATGACAAGAAAAATATCTGTATGTGTTCAGAATAGAGGTATTTTTTCTAATATTTTCTATCTACATGTTTTTCACAATATACCCAAGAGTTTTATGTCATGAACAAGTTTAAGAACCCTTGCTACAAGAGATGAAGGTAAAGCATTGTGGTTACTATCATGGACTCTTAAATTTCAACTCCTGAACTTCTTGGTTATATGGAACTAAGAAAGTGCTTTAATTTTAACCTCTCTGTGCCTCAGTTTCCTTATGTAAAAGGTAAATAAGTAGCATCTATCTCATAGGATTATTCCAATATATGGGACATAATGAAGACTTAATAAATATTACCTATTAACATTACTTTATCATTGAAATATGTCAGAGGGGAAAAATACCATGCAGTCAGCTGGAACTCACTCTTGGTATTTTCACTCCATTTGGATTGAGTGGTAAACGAGATAGAGCCAGAAAGAAATTACAAGACCTTAGAGTCAGAGCATTTGGGGTCCCAACCTCTAACTCTGGAGCTGGAATCCCCTAAGACCTAAAACCCTAAGAGAGAAACTGCAAACATCTGTTTCCTTAATGCTTTCCTTTGATTGCTAAAGAAAATCCTAAAAAGCCTCACCATTTCGTTCCTACAATTTTTTTTCAAGTCTGCTTCCTTGGCAAGACTCTTGAGCCACATCAGTGAACAAAACTGAGGAATATTCATGTCTTAATGGTTAAAATATAGAAAAAATAAAGATGAAATAATGGATAAATATATTACACAGCATGTTGCACATAGTGTATGTTAGAGGAAATAATGGAGTGAGAGAAGGAGAATCTGGTGTGCCAAAGGGAGGAGGTTGCAGCAGGTTACAATGGGCAGTGGGCACTATTAGAAAGGTGATATTTGTTTGAGAGTTAAGGGAAATAAGGCATTAGCTGTGCAGGTAGGAAGAGTATACCACCAAGAGGGAACAGCCATGGCCAAGGCCCAACAGTGAGTGTTTGCCTGATATTTTGAAAGAACAGCAAGGAGATAAGTGTAGCTGAAACAAAGTGAGTTGGGAAATCCATCAGATGAGATCACAGAGACAAAGAGGGATTGTTTTCGTGTAGTTTACCTCTCTCTTTGGACAGCTCTATTTCTAGAGCCAGCAAGTGCTACCTGTGGCTGTAACATTTCATATTGCTTCCTGAAGGCCAGAATATACATTTTCCCAACATCTGAAACTTGTCCTCCTCTTGGCTACCATGGATAGTAATTAAACAAAGTTCCAGAGCATCTAGTCATTAACTAGAAGAAGTCCATCCACATTAAAAGAAGAAAAAATACAGGGAAGAAATATGATTCTTAGAACACTAGAAAGCATCTGCATTTTCCACACAAATGCAGACACAAATATTGAGACTGGGTCTGGGCCTCTTAACCCATTTGGTTTTATTTCTGTGCCATGTCTGCTTGTCTGTCTGGGCCTTTCCTGTCTGTCTATTCCTGGGAAACTCATCACCCCAGGCCCCTGCACCTTCTTGTCTGTCCCATGAGACTAACTATAAACAGATCTCTCATTAAAAAAAGAATTCCCAGTAGGTTGCTGAAAATGCAGATTCCTAGATTCACCACAGACATTTTAAATCAGAGTCTTTGAGAGAGGAAGTTAGAAACATACTATTTCACATTATTTTTCCTTTTTTTTTCCCTTTTTAAAATAAGCTCTCTGTCATACCGACTATGAACTAAGTTTGGGAAACACTGATTTGAACCTGACCTTCATTGCAAAAGAGGGAACAGAAGCTGTAAGGAGTTAAGTAATTTCCAAAAGAAGCATATCTCCTCCCCTGATTGAGAGAGAATTTTTCTCTTGTGCTTGCAGCTTTTAACTTGCCTCATTTCCCTTCTTGCAGATGGAAGTTACGTGTTTTTGATCAATCTCTGAGAGCACTGCTAACACTTCCTAATCATGTCTCCTAGGAGAAGTGACTTTGGAAACCTAAAACAGTCTGGGGAACTGCTCTATCTTTTCCTCTTAAAAGGCTCACCTTGAAACAGTGGCAGCCACTCTACTCTAGGAAGATTATTTCTTCTTAATTGGGACCATCCAGAGAGGCTTGGAACCATCGAGGCTCTCTTTGCCAAGTTTAAATAAAAAAAAAAAAAGCATCCCTTTGTCCTTATTATTTTCAAGATGATACATGTGATCCAAAGGCTCTTGCACACCATGGGGCTCTCATGGACATCAATAGGCATTATGCATGTGAAAGGGCAGCAGGAGCAGGCTCATTATCTCCAGCCCAAGCAGAGAGAAATGCAATAATAATCGTTCTCTGCTTTACTGGAAGCTTTTAACTGGTGTTGGAAACATAAGTAACCTTAATGCTTTGGGTTAGGATGAGTAGCTACTTTTGCAATTGGCAGATGGGGTTCAATCCCACAGTGATGGGAAAAGGGAATTCTGGATGGGAGAAACTCTTCTTATCTATAAAGCTGAGATGATCAATTTGTTCTTGAGAAGATAAATGACCCCCTAGTAATGCCTTCTAATACACCCAAACTCTTAAGTAAATGAGGACTTTACATGTCAGTGGAACCCAAAGCACCAATGTCAAGCCAGAGAAAATACAGTAACCCACTCCAAGAACATAATTAAGTCAAGCCATTTTGTTTATCAATGGATTTTTACTCTTATCCCTATCAGGGACATTGCTGTGGAATTGAGACCAATTTACATCCAAGATCTCATAGATCCAGTTAGGTCTCAAGTACATGCTCCAGTGAGAGAACCCCAGCATCAAATATTGAAACCAACAGAGAAGGCACACACCTGGAGCAAAGTCAAGATGCTACTCCCCTTTGAAAGTCAATATCATAACCACTTGAAGTTTTTCTGTTCTGATGCCACCGAGAGTCATTTTCAAGTTCCCTTTGTCGAATTAATAACTATTGAAGAGAAACACTATTTTCTATTTTCTTCTAAAAACGAGGGTTTCTTACTCTTTTCTTGTCTACTCTGTCAAGCTGCCTACTCAAAGCTCTGTTCAGTTTTGTTCTCCTCTGCCACACTTCTTTTCATGACGAAAAGATTCTTTTAAGATCAACTGAGGGGTGCCATTGTAGTATAGTAAGCTAAGCCTTTGCCTGTGGCACCAGCATCCTACATGGGTGCTGGTTTATGTCCCGGCTGCTCCCCTTCCAATCCAGCTCTCTGCTTATGATCTGGGAAAACAGTGGAAGATGGCTCAAGTACTTGGGTCCCTGCACCCATGTGGGAGACCCAGAAGAAACCCTTGGCTCCTGGCTTCGGATCAGCTCAGCTCCAGCTGTTGTAGCCATCTTGGGAGTGAACCAGCAGATGGAAGACTTTTCTGTCTCTCTATCTGTAACTCTATCTCTCAAATAAATAAAAATAAAATCTTTTAAAAATATCAACTGGCAATCATTCTTTCAAAAAGAACATTTTTTAATGGTGGCAAGAACAGCTAACATGAGATCTACTCTCTTCACAAGCTTTTGAGTGTACAGTGAGTGCACTATTATTAACCATAGGGCAGGTTATGCAGCAGATCTCTGGAATGTATTCATCTTCTATACCAAAAACTTTGCCAGTTGAATATCAACCACCCATTTCTCCTTACACTAAGTCCCTGGCAAACTCTGGTCCACTCTGTTTCTATTAATTTGACTATTTTGGGTACTTCACATAAATAGCATCATGCTGTAATTGGCTTATCTCACTCACATAAAGTCCTCAAGGTTCACCCATATTGTCACATATAGCAGAATTTCTTATTTTTTTCACATTTTCTTTATCTAGGCATCTTTTATGGACATTTAGGTGATCATGTATCAGTGAACAAGAATAAGATCCTGAATTTATTTCTTTTGGACATTTACCCAGAAGTCAGCTTGCTGCATCATTCAGTAGTTTTATCTTTAATTTTTTGAGGAACGTCCACACTGTTCCCTATTGCAGTGTGTGCCATTTGCATTCCTACTAATTTCTCCACATCCTTTCTGACCCTCACCAAGATGGTCATTGTTTTCATAAGAGCCATTCCAACAGGTACAGGTAATATCTCACTGTGATTTTGATTTACATTTCCCTGATGATTAATAGTGTTCAGCATCTTTTCATGTACATGTTGACCATCTGTATGTCACCTGTGGAGAAATATCTATTCAAGTTCTTTGCCTATGTTTTAATTGTGTTCTTTGAGAACTTGATTTCAGGAGCAGGGTTTATTACTGACACCTGTAAAGCACAGCTCACATTGATATCTGCAGCACTCCTTTCGTACTAACCTGGATCGAGTCAGCCACTTCATCAAAGACAGTAAACCACAAAATCAATATGACACAAACAGAGATCACAGAAATCTCAATTTGCTTAAGTAAGTCAGTAAGAACAGATCTGCAATTTTTTATCTTTGTATTTCAAACCATATTACCTAGTCTGCTCCCTTCTCTTGCTGCCTACATGAAAGTTTGCTTTTTGTTTCACTTTGTTTTTCATTTTAGCTTCTGAAATATATTTTGGCCATAGCCTTTTAAAGTTTAGAGAAAGACAAGAGGAGGTCAGTCTACTCTTTTCTCTCCAGGGGCTATCTCTAGAACTCTGAGTCACCACTGATTCACCACCGTCCCTGCTAGTTTCTCTGTTGGAGGCCCAGGCCATCAGCTGTAAACCCAACTCGTATTCACAGCTGCAGCTCTCACCCTCTGCTGGAAAGATGCACTTCCACCCTCCTGATTCAAGGTTATACAACTGTGAATGAAGGGAGAGCTGAAAGCCAGGTATCTTGCTTTCTCATGTAGGTGGTAAAAGGAGAGAATAAAACCCAAGAATGAGTATATTTTTTCCTTGCTTCAGGCTGTGCTTCAACTCTATTACTTTTATCAAACCGCCTCTCTTTTTCTCAAATGACGCTGGCATAAGCCAGAAGATTCCTTGCAGGCAAGGACCATGACTGATACTTCTTTGCATCACTCTCAGCCTCAAGCCTTGTGCCAGCCACACAGTAATGATCAACAAATTCTTATTAATGGGCAGAAAGGTTGATGAGACTTTAAAACAGCTTAACTAAATGCATTTTATAAGGAGTTAAACATTCCTATAGCAATGAAATAGAATAGCTAAGGGCATATATACAAACAACTGGTCACTGATGGTATGATAGAACCCAGCAATCAGACATCTGCTGATCAGCACCTATTTTTGCTTTCAGTGTAATCTTTGTGCTGAAATTCTATGCACAGCTGAGGCTTGGCATTCATTTTGACTGAAATATCTTAAATATTTTTAAGTTTTTATATAATATCAAATATATTTATTTAAAAAAAATTTTTCTCTACTTAAATGGCAGAGAAATGGAAGAGGGAGGAGGAGGAGGAGGGAGGAGGAAGAGGAGGAGGAGGAGGAGAAGAAGAGAGATCTTCCATCTGCTTAAAGCACCAGAAGCCTACAAAAGCCAGGGCTGGGCCCGTCTGAAGCCAGGAGTCTAGAACTCTATCCCAGTATCCCACATGGGTGGCAGAGGTTCAAGCACTTGAGCCACCATCTGCTGCCTCCCAGGATGCATTAGCAAGAAGCAGGATCAGAAGCATAAAAGCTGGGATTTGAACTGACACTCCAATATATGATGTAGGCTTAACCCATTGCATCAGAACACCAGGACTATCTTCAATATTGATCTATCTGATAGTACTCCTCTGCCAGGCCTACTTCTCATTTCACAGTCATGGGAGTGATACTGAGTCTCAGTGCTCTGAAGAAGGTCACTTGGGTAGATGTCTCTATCCTAGGGTGTCTTTCAAAAGAAGACTAGTCTATGTTCACAACCATATATCTGCCTGATGAAAAACCAGCTGTTCACTCATATGGGCTTCCTGGAACCTACCTCTACTTTCCCCATAGGTCTTGGCATCCATGCTTTGCATGTTCCAAGACCTAGAACTCTAAAGCCACCTAACCAGATTCTCGAAATAGTGACAGTACAGGGGATGCATAGTTCCACAGTTCCAGCCCTGCCAGTAAGTCTGTCCTGTCAGAGAAGTAGGGTAGAAATTCAGTGTAAAAGCATTTTTCCCTTGGGAACAACTTCTACTCCTATGCACAGAACTCAGTATGAGACATTTGGAAGACAATATAGTTAAATATGTTGGTTTACCTAAAGTTCACAAAAGTGATGACCCAATTACCATAGGTAACTCAGAATTCTAATGGGTATAAATGACTAATAGTAAATTATAAACAAATATGTTTTAATAGACTTTTATGATAAAGTATGTAGCTCCTCAAGAGACAAAAAATTATTCATTCACTCATTTATGAATTTATTCAAAAACACATACTGAGCATCAAATATTTTCTAGACACTCCCAGATAATGGAAACACAAATGTGCATAACTCCAGACTCTTAAGTTCTATGAACTTGCAAATGACCAGGGAGAAAAGTAAAAGTCTCTGTTCCACGGGTGATCTTTTGCATAAAGATGGAATTCAAAGACAAAGGAGAAGCCAGTTCAGAGAGTAACTTAACTTGAAAGATTCATTGAGCAGTTGGGGGAGACATGTATACAAGACGGAAAGGAAAAGGTCAATCAAGACCTCGAGACATGGTGCAATCCAGTTAAAGAATGCAGGCAGTGAAAGAAAGGAGAGAAAAAATCATTAGAGAAAATATCTGGGCATTGGCAAAGATTTTGAACTTCATCCTGTGGGCAATAAAAGTTACTGAAAGTTTTCTGGTGGAGGAATAACGTAGTTCTATGACAAAGATAAGATATTCAAGGGGAGGCCTGACGTTGTTTCCTGGAAGAAGCAGACTTGATAAACAGAGTAGAGGCTTGACATGAAAACAGGAAGGAGGTAGTTTACAGAATCTTATAAAACAATCAGATTTTAGAATCTGTGGCATGCAGAATAATAGCTACTTAAAGATATCCATGCTGAGGAAAGTGCCACACTGTGACGCAGTGGGTTAAGCTGCGTCCCATATAGACACCAGGTCAAGTAACAGCTGCTCCACTTCTGATCCAGCCCCCTCCCTGCTAATGCACCTGGGAAAGCAGTGGAGCCCTGCACCCAGATGGGAGACTCAGATGAATCTCCTGGCTCCTGGCTTCAGCCTGGTCCATCCCTGGTTGTTGGGGCATCTGGGGAATGAATCAGTGGATGGAAGATCTCTCTCCTCTCTGTCTCTGCCTCTCTTTCTCTGTAACTCTTTCAAATGAATAAATAAAAAAATTTTAAAAAAGAGAGAGAATGGCTTACATATGAAAAAAAGATATTCATGCCTTAATGCCTAGAACCTATGAGGATATGGTCTTTCATGGAAAAGAAAACTTTATAGATATTAATAATGTTAATTGCCTTAAAATGAGGCATTCACCAGGTTATCCAGACAAGCCCAAACTATCCACACAAAACTTTGAAAACATAGGACCTTTCCCAGTTTTCCAGATATAATAAGACTGATAGGGGTTTAACCACAATGGCTTTGAACATGGAGGAAATGATCCATAAGCCACAGAACACAGGTGGTCTCCAACAGCCAGAAATGTCCCTAAAATTACAGTCAACAAGAAAGCAGGGCTTTCAGTCCCTACAACCACAAGGAACAGAATTCTTTGAAAAATGAAATGAGTGAGGGAACAGACTCTGTTCTAGAGTCTTCATTTAGAAAGAAACACAATCCTGTTGAATCCTTCACTATAGCCTAAAGAGATCAATGTCAACCTTCTAACCTAGAGAAGTATAAATTAATAAATTTATGATGCTCAGGTCGCTACATTGATGACCATGTATTGTGGCAACAATAGAAAACTAGTACAGATTCATAGGCAAAATGAGATCTAGATGATTTTCAGGCAGAAAGTGAGAAGCAAAAGAAGAGTCCTCCGGGCAGATTGAAAATTATCAGGGAGCTGAAGAAGAACCAGGAGAAGTCACAGAACCAGAGGAGAAAAGAACTCCAAAGGAGGAGTAACTCAAGCTGACAACAAGTAGTACAGGGCTGGTAGCCTTTGTAGAGCCAATCTTCAAATCTGTGAGCTGAACCTGTAAAGCATCAAACCACAAAGTGGAATTAATGCTGTCCTTCAATCCCAGGGCTAGTGGACCGTATCCTACAAACCAAGCTCCTCATTTGTTGGAGATGATTTGACCCTAATTTAAGTCTAAAGAGGAATTGTCCACATAGCAAGCAATGACCAGTAGCATTGTCATGTTTTGTGAACGTGTAGCCTAGTAAGTAAAACTTGTATTTCAAAGTACTGAAAGTAATATTTGCAAAGCTAAAAGGGTAATGAGTTCCCTTATTCTCTGAGAGTCCAGTAATGGAAATGTGTCTGTCAAAGTATTCAGAAGCCTATTAATTACTCTGAATTCTCCCTATTGCTTACAAACTTTTGAATGACCGTTTAACATTTTATTTAAAACAGTTGCTGTAGACCTACAATGTTTTACAAATATACTTAATGAGATCTGTCTTATTGATCTTTGTAGACCCAGCAATTAACCAATGGTGGGAACATAGTTTGTCAGGAATATTTCTTTCCTGAGTGCATTGATGAATTAATGAGGTTTGAATAAATGGGTGAACTCACCACAATTCCCAAAACACAATTCTCTGCATGACTTTCAAAGGCTCCCATCACTATGCATAATATTCATAATATGGGAACTTAATTCTTTTAAAACTTGTAACAAAAAACTACATTAGCATAGAGATAAAATTCAAAGTACTACATGCTCCTGCACACCTCACAGAGCTTTGTTGCAGGAAAGAATTGTTCCCAGAAAGTACCTTATCCTGACGAGGCTGGTTTGGCACACAATTATGATGTATGTCCTTGACTATATTCAAGTTCACAGAACAGTACATATTTTCTTTTCTGAAATAGCAGAGCATTGTCTTGCCCCAAGCATCCCTGGGAATATTTGGGTGTTATTTGAAAATCACTTTGAGATTCTCAGGCAGCCTTTTGCAATATTTCCCCAAGTAGGTCTTCAATTGTCTGCTTTGTCCACATTGTCCCATGCCTGCTCCTTTTTTTATATTATTCCCCAACTAAAGACTCCCCCACAATTAACCTCTGCAAGAGGCTTAGCGCATCAACATAGCTCGGTGGAGTTTCTAGATAGGTAGGGGCTCAGAAATCATTTTATCAAATTCTCCCAGTGAGAAGGTGAGAAAATGGAGATTAAGGAAGTAGGATGAACTATCCAGGGAATCAGGCTGATTGGTGGCAGGATCAAACCCCAGTGCTTGCTTTCTCATTCAGAGGGGAGGGTTCTTTCCACAACAGTACAAAGATATCCAAGTTTCTTACAAGATACAACTAAGTTAGGCAAGGCTTACATTCCTGGCCACCTGCAGATCTTAGAGTATTAGGCTGAGAGTTGCAATTATTTCCTGTAAATCAACCCATAATTTCTTCTAAGTTTTGGATTTTTGATTTTTTAAGTTCTTTCTCTTCTGTATGAATCACCTTTGCTTTACTACAATAAAATACCTGAAAGAGCTACTTAAGAAGAGAGGTTTATTTAGCTCACTGTATGGTGCAGGTTCCTGCAAAATCCCCAGGCCACCTGCAGAAGAAAGGCAGGCGGAGGGAGAATCACATGGCCAGCCCAGAAGAAAGAGATTGGATGCAGCCAAACTCGGGCTTTCTTAACCTGCCCTCCATGAGAACTACCATCTAAAAGCAGCTCCTAACGACCTAAGGACCTCCCCATAGACCCTACCCAATACAGTTTCACCCACCTCCCAACAGGGAACCACGCTTTCAACGTGGAGTTGGTGAGAGGCAGGCATTCAATGTCCAAACCACAGCACCTTCCCTCATCACTTGCATCCACACCAAAAACTATAGCATCACATTTTTTTTCTTTGAATTCATTCATTCATGTACTTACTGTTTATTTATTCAGGCATTCATTAATTCAACCAAAAGTCATAAACCATGGCATATTTGCCAATTTGTTTATAGGCCCTGAAAATTCAAAAGTGAAAACAGAAATGTTCATTTTTGAAGTGGAAGGATGTGGTCAGTAAAAGGTTAGGGTTCATGGGTTTTACATATGATGCTTTTTGATAGCAAAACTGATATCATGTTCCCTGCAAGTTTGGAAGCCTATGTGAATAGAGAAATGGGAAAGTAGCTTTAAATAGGTAAGTATAAATAAGAATTTTACTAACTCATTTTTACTTCCTCAATAAAAGTGACTTAAACATCATTTAATGAATGTGAACAATTACATTCTAAGACTTCTTTGTAATAAGATCTTCCTTGGATAGCACAATTCAGGCTGGAAAACAGATTTTTGGATTGATTTAAAAAACTTTCTCCTACATTTCAAGCAATCTGTGTACTTCCCATCACCCTTTGTAACAGTTAACTACTTAAATATAAGGAGAGAAAGAGAGGGGAAGAGGAGGAAAGAGAGAAAGGCAGAGGAAGAAAACAGACATAGACTCAACTGTTTCAGATATGTCTGTCGCTCCCCCTCTTCGCGGAGGAACGACACAGGACCCTGCGTTGTTCTTTCGTCTGCTCGGCCCTCCCCGGGTTTGCTGCTGGTTCTTCCCGGGTTGGCTACCATCCCTTCCACCTCCGTGGAAGGGCGGTTCCCCCTGCCACTTTCCCCACTTCCGCGGGGCAGTGGCACACCGCCGGCCGGCTCTCTCGGGGGCTGCTCAGACGTTCCTTCAGATAGATGTTCCTGGTGCATGTTGTCTCTCTCCTCCTTTATAGTTCTCTTCCACCAATCCCAACTCTGCTACCCACACGCCGAGTACGCTGCTCTCCTCCAATCAGGAGCAGGATCAGCTCCTGCAGGTCATCACTCAAGTTGGCGAGAGGCAGCTGCGTAGAAGTGGTTACTCCCTTCTCAGCGCCATATTGTAGGAGAGCAGATGCATAGAATAAGTCTTAATTCCAGTAACAGTCTAGTCTGAGTTGCTCCCCACAATGTCTAGCTGTGAGTACAGCTAGATGCTTCTCCCTGTTCCATGCTCCAATTACTTAACTGACTCTTCTTAAATTACAGGACAGGAAGAGGTTCTCAGAGGTGTATGCACCCCTCACAGCCTCTGGTCAGGCAAACCTGTTCCGAGGTCTCTGGGTAGAAGAGCTGTGAATGTGCTGCAGCTCTCAGGCCTACGCCACGTTCTCCAGGGGATGATGATTCTACCATGGACTGAGCACAGCAGGGACACCAGAGCTTGATCATTCCTGCCCAACACTGCCATCTCTGATGGACAACCTGTGCCGTGGGACCCCTATCAGCCTGACCAAGACTCTCGGAGCAACAATCTTAGGCTCTGCTTCCACGGTTGCCCATGCCTCTCTCCTTTGTTTCACTGGAGTCATTCCTGTGAATCCTTTAAGGGCTTTTTCTCCTAGTCCTTCTCTTGTCCCCCATTTTATTCTAGATTGGAGAAAATGCCAACCACAGAAACCTCTGTGCAAAGATAATATTAATAATGATCAGTATTATCCTTACCAGTTTCTAAGAACCCTTTTAATAAGTTGTCTTTTTCAAAATTCTGAGAGAAAGACCTCCCCACCAACAGACATACCTAGTCTAAGAAGAAAAAGGAAAGAAAATGCGCCCCTAGACAAGCTTGTGGACACAACACAGCTACTGCTCACCAAAAGGGGAGATGAACAAAAGATGCCATTCTCTTCTGTTTCCTGAGAAATGTTGCAAGGAGCAAGCTGCACAGATCCTTAGACAAAAGGAAAGACAATATTTTTAACAAGATTTTCTTGCTTCTGCTTCGTCCCCTTGTCATAATCACATAAGTCATCTTTTATGATGAAATGGCAAAGGTCTCATAGGAAGCAGGTGATGATGTAGGGACAGTGCCATGGCCGGAATTGTGACCCCAAACACCATGCACAAACTCTTATGTTGAAAGCCCTAGGCCCCTGTGTGTCTGCATTTAGGGATGGTACCTTTAATGGAGTGACTAAAGGCAAATGAAGTTCTAATTCAAGAGGATGGTGCCATTATAAAGAGAGGAAGAGACAAGAAAATGTCCTCTCTCTCTGTCTCCGTCTCTCTCTCTCTTTCCCCTCCCCCCATCCCGGTCTCTCCTCCTCACAGCAGAGGACACAGAAAAAAGACAGCCACCTATGAGCAAGAGATGAGGCCTTGGAATGAGACCTACCTTTCTAGTGCTTTGGTCTCGCATTCCCCAGAGGACTCCAGACTGTGAGAAATAGATGTCTCTTGTTTGAGCCTCATATTCTATGATATTCTCTTATGGCAGCCTGAGCTTACTAGTGCAGATGCTAAATACAGTTATTAGATCCATCTCTTTCCAAGTGAAATAAGCATCATCACAAGGCAGATAGACAAGGGCTGCCCGGATACAATCAAATACAGAGGTATAATTTAAGGAAAAGCATTAATTCTTTGCCTTTGGTTAAATTCTCATTAGATAACTTTTCAAATTTTTTATTAATTATTAATTTTATTTGAAAGGCACAGAAACAGAGCGATACAGACATACATCTTACGTCCACTGGCTCACTCTTCAAATGCTTGTTAACAGGCAAGACTGGGCCAGGCCGAAGCCAGGAGGCAACAGCTCCATCCTGGTCTTCCACATGGATGTCAGGGACCAACCAGTGGGGCCATGACTTCTGCCTCCTAGGATGTGCATTAACCCAAGCTGTAGTAGGGAGTAAAACCAGACTCAAAGCCAGGCACTCCAATACGGAATGTGGGCAATGTCTTATCCATTGAGCCAACTGCCTGCCATCCTCATTACAAAACTCTTACTAATGTTTTATATTGGTTAACATTTGTAACTCAGGAACATTTTTTTCTTAAATTAATTCCAAAGCACTTACAAATTTTATCATAACTCTAATACAGTATCTCAGCAGGAAAAAATGACCAAAAGGAATTCAACTTTCTTTTTTTTTTTTTTTTTTTTTTTTTTTTTTTTTTTTGACAGGCAGATTTAGACAGTGAGAGAGAGAGACAGAGAGAAAGGTCTTCCTTTCCGTTGGTTCACCTCCCAAATGACCACTATGGCCGGTGTGCTGCGCTGATCCAAAGCTAAGAACCAGGTGCTTCCTCCTGTCTTCCATGTGGGTGCAGGGCCCAAGCACTTGGGCCATCCTCAACTGCCTTCCCGAGCCACAGCAGAGAGCTGGACTGGAAGAGGAGCAACCGGGACAGAATCCAGTGCCCCGACAGGGACTAGAACCCGGGGTGCCGGCACCACAGGCAGAGGATTAGCCAACTGAGCCACGGCACCGGCCAGAATTGAACTTTCATAACCAATGCCATGTGTAATCTAAGCAAAAGTGTTAGAGAGGGTAAAAAATAGTAAGGCATGTGAGACTGGGCTAATCCTCTACCTGCAGCACCCACACCCTGGGTTCTAGTCCTGGTTGGGGTGCCGGTTCTGTCCCGGTTGCTCCTCTTCCAGTCCAGCTCTGTGCTGTGGCCCAGGAAGGCAGTGGAGGATGACTCAAGTGCTTGGGCCCTGCACCCGCATGGGAGACCAGGAGGAAGCACCTGGCTCCTGGCTTCAGATCGGCTCAGCACACCAGCCATAGCGGCCATTTGGAGAGAGAACCAGCGGAAAGAAGACCTCTCTCTCTCTCCCTCTCTCTCTAACTTTGCCTGTCCAAAAAAAAAAAAAAAAAAAAAAAAAAAATGAAGGCGTGTGAGAGACAAGACAAGAGACAGAACCATATAGATACATGGAATGAAAGGACTCTATAAAGATGACACCAGTTCCCTGTGCATTTTCTTTTTAATAGAAAAATGTTGCAAATACTGCTAAGGAGTACAAGGATAACTAGAAGTTGCTTATGCTTCCTGACACCTCTTTTATCATCAAGTCAAAGCCGTGCTTTTATCACTAACAAAGCAGGGTCTGCTTTTGTTTTTAGCAGAAAATTAAATAGAGAATTCTTAGAAAATCAAAAAATAATTAACAGGGGGCCAGCACTGTGGCACAGTAGGTTAATCCTCCACCTGCCATGCCAGCATCCCTTATGGGCACTGGTTTGTGTCCTGGTTGCGCCTCTTCTGATCTGCTCTCTTCTATGGCCTGGGAAATCAGTTAAAGATAGCCCATGTGCTTAGGCTCCTGCACCTGCATGGGAGACCTGGAAAAGCTCTTGGCTCCTGGATTTGGATCAGCCCAGCTTTAGCCATTGCTGCCATTTGGGGAGTGAAGCAGCCAATTGAAGATCTCTCTCTCTCTCTCTCTCTGTAACTTTCTCAAATAAATAATAAATAAAAATCTTTTTTAAAAAAGAAATAGAAGACAACCTTAGCTGCAAAGTAAACTGCAGACTCATGCAAAATACTCTAAATGAAGAGAAGTGTCAGATTTCTCCCAAAGGAATGAGCACCTCCATAGGACCATTTTTTTCAGGTGTTGCACCAGGTGCTCAGATTTCCTAGGACTACTCCATGAAGATGAAGATACCATTGTTACCTAATGTTCCCTTCTCAGACACGTACTGATTCACTGAAATGACTTAGAACCAACTGCGGTGGGTAATGCATTGCCTATCCAGAGCTGCCCAGACCCTAATCTCCAAAGCATGTGAATAAGTTACCTTCCAAGGCAAAAGAGATTTTGCTTATATGCTCAAATTAAAGACTCTGATGTGTGAAGTTATCCTGGATAATCACGAATTCCTTATAAGGGAAAGTGGGAGGAAGAAATAGCCAGTGAAAGAAGAGTGATGATGGCAAAGTAGAGGTCAGAGTGCTGGAAGGGCAGCCTCCAAAGCTGGAAGAGGCAAGGAATGGATCCCCTCTGGAAACAGCTCTGTGGACATCATGATTCTAGTTCATGAAATTCACTCTGGACCTTTGATCTCCAGAATTGTCAAGACAGTCTGGGCTGTTCTAATCACTAAGTTTGTGGTAATATGTTACAGTAACAACCAAAAATGAATACACTAAAGGACAAAAACAAGTATTTCTCTACTACAGTTCTGTATGCACAAGCTTTATTTCAGATGTTTGTCAAGTCTAATTAGAAGGTTCCACTCTCCCAGAATCCTAATAGTGTTTGTCTGCTAGGAAGCCCAAGAGCTGCATTTTTAATGAATGCATCCTCCTTCCCCCAAGATTCTAATTCCAGCATTCTGCAAACCAACCACACCTTAAGCAACATTGAATGAAACCAACTCACCATAAAAGTTTCATGAGGTACAGGAAATCATGATGCTAGCTGGAATGACACTGCAACAAATTCCCCTTAAACTTTCAGCAACTGTCCCCAGAAATGATTGACTCTGAATTCTGTCCCATGTTACACAGCATACTTTCAGTGTATCTTGTAACTTTGTTCATTGTATCCTTGCATTTCAGTAGAACAGGTAGTATTTACTTCACCAAATGTACATTAAGGTAATAGGGAGAGGAGCATATTCTGGTCTTGTAGTCATGAAAACTTGAATTAAGTACTCATTTCCATCCCTGCCTGGATGAACAGCACTGGGCAAGAAGCCTTCAATCTCTATATCTCAGTTTTCCCATATAATAAGAGAATTTTATTGAACAGTCTCTTAAATTCCTTTAGTTCAAATACCTTCTAAATTAATTATCCACTTGAGTTTGTTAAAAAAAAAATAGGATTTTCTGTTATTTTTTCTTCATCTCTAATCAACTGTAGTTGTTTACTAAGAAAATCTAAGAATGTAGGGTTTTCTCATCAACTTTTAGATCTTTATTTTCCTGGAAAAATGATATCCTTTTAAAGGAAAGCATGGATACATCCAGAATATGCATGTCTTCAATGAGTTACTTTACAATCACACTCTCCCCTCAAAGTCAATTTAAACAAAAGCATGATGGCAAGGAGCCCAGCATCTCAACATGCAGTCAAGACATTGAGTGCTGGTAGTTGCGTCCCTACTCCCCCAGCCTTTACTGCCCTCATCCCAAAGCAACGGACAGGCACAGAATGCAGTATGCACATTTCCTGAAAATGCTGCCAAAGAATATGCTTTTTAGAGCTGGATTTCTGATTGGAGCCTACGCTGGGGATTTGCTGCAGAATCTGTGGTTTTCACCTGCCAACTTTCTACTTCAACCATTACGTATGTAGGACTTGCCTCCTCACCTGCCAAACACATCATTTTCAATCGTTCTAAGGTTCATGAGTCATCCTATTAATCATCCGGATCCTTTGTTTCCCTCCTCTCTTTCTGGCTGGCCTCATCCTTATCAGTTCTTTCGTTTGGCATCACTTCTAGGGCAATGTAGGTAACAACTTTTCTCTACTCTTGAGTTGCTCAAATCAGACCTTGAGTATTTAGCTTATTTTGTAGTGTAAGACAGTAGTTATCACATCTCATTTAAAGAGATGATAATGTAGGGTTAAGGACATGCTCTTTGGAATCAGTAAAGAGATCAGTTCAAATCCTGTCTCTGCCAATTGCTAGATATGTAGGTTTACAAAACTGTTCAAATTGTCTTTACTCATGGTTCTTTATCTGTAAAATGAGGATGAGATTATCAAACCATTGTAGATATTAAAAATAAAGTTTGTAAGACACCTGGAACATTTAAAAGTTCAATATGATAGTTGTATTATCATTGCTGTTCTTATTATCCAATTACAATATACACAGAACTGAAGCATCCAAATGGATATACTAAAAATCACATCATATAAGGAAATCTCAGCATGGAGAAAGAGAATAGGCTGAAAATAGGATGGCTGTCTTCAAATACTATGCTGCTTCTAAAAATTTATAGAAAATATGTTTTGAAAAAACTCTGTGTGGATTTCAAAAATGTTTGCATAAAATTAAACATCTCTTAATTCCATATTCTACAAATTTTAAAGTATCCTTGTATATGAAAAATGAAAGATTGCATATATTTTTTGTCTGCTTACTGAAAACAGAATAAAATTCAATAGGGGAATTTCTTCTCAGCATAACATAACAAGTTTCTAACCAACAGAGCTGTGGGAAAATGCAGCAAACTCCCTTAAGAGGTAGTGAGTGTCCCATGGCTGAAGGAAATCAAGGGGAGCGTGGTTAACCCTTGGGTGAGATTCAAGCACGCGATGAACTACTGGATTTTTATGAGTTTTAAAATCCCTTCAAAGTTGAAACTCTATGGTTCTGTGATACTACTAGCCCCAAAAGCTGATGCAAGAAGAAGACTTATTTAAGGATAAGGGAAATCAATCAATTTGGTCCCCTGCTAGCAATTCCTCGGGGAGATAGATAAGCTACAAATGTTTACAACATTAGTAAAACTAAGGATTGGGGATTGTAACATTCAGCATCTTCCTTCTACCATAACTCTTACATGTGCTTTTCTCAACTTTAGTCCTATAATTCCATATTTATTATGCAAAACTTGAGTAGATGGATACATTATAAGAGACTCTTTAAAATGTAAACTCAATAGCAAAGCCCATTACATGGAATTATGTTTACTTAATTAGCTCAAGGCTTAAAGGTAGTTAAAACAGGTAAACCATCTTCTCTTCAGCTGATCATAAAAATGGACGTGATGAATGATAACAAGTATCCAAGGATTTGTAAAATGTCAAGCGCAGTGAGCTACTGAGTTTTAAGGAAGTGTACATACAAATGTTTTTGATGTCTTAATAAAGGTCATCAAATTGGTCTCTCAGTAGACAGCTCTCTCTTCCTCAAAACAGTTCATCTCATGAAAAGAGGAAATTAGCAGCCTCATAAGTGAAAAGAAATTATAGTAACCACTTTGGAAAACATTCTTTAGGAGAAAAATCCAATAGAAGCATTTAAAACAAACCTAGATTTTACACACACCTGTGCGCATACACACATAAATTACAGTATAGTCTTCTGCACTAAGACTAGTGAGATCAGTTGTGAGTCTCAGGCTCTGACAACAATTTTACAATAGACTTTGACTATGCACTGCTAATTTTTTTAATAATACCGCACAGTATGCAAAGGACTTCCACAACTGTCTCACTTTACCCTACTCAAACCCCTGTTGAGCTGGGGAAGGCGGAAGACAGAATTTGATAAGCAAGTGTCGTCTTCCTTCCACATTTCAGGATCTGTGATCAACACATGGATATGAAACAACACACACTACTGAGAAAACATCCAAAGTCTAATTACCTAAAGATGTTGATAATATTTTTTTCTTTCAGATCATGATTACATTGAAGTGCTTTCTAACATTGAGAATTTTCAATAAAGACAGATAGTAGGCTATTAATTCAGAAAACCTAGCAATAGCCATTCAAGGACTTTTCTGTTACTTAACCATGTGACAGAAGAATTCATTCTTCAGTTTCTATTTTAAGCAAATGAGAAGGACTTCAGATGTAATTTGTTGGTGGTAAATTGGACATTTCATTTTTAAAAGCCTTTAAAAAGAACATATTTGTAATCAACATGAAATAAAAATCTACTTATTATCCCCTGATTCCAGCAGCAAATAGTACTAAACATAGCACCTAATAACAGAATCTGAACAAAGCCCTCTGACCACAGAATACAGGAGCTGGGCCTCACATCATCTCAGTTCTATTTAGAAGATTAGATTGAAACCAATTTCATCCTTAAACAGTAGGACTAACATTAGACCTTAAGAAAGATAACAAGATAGGATGATGAATGACATCAGAGGTAACCAATACAGCCAAGTAAGAGAACTGGAAATGTCTCAGAGCTATCCAAAGTGTTACTTTTCCAAATAAATCATAATATGCACAAGCCAGCTCTTTGGGAGCTGTGTTTGGCCAGACTCATGACCAAATCTGCCCACGTGAATGGCTTAATTAGTGGTACCTGGACAGGAACTAACATTGCTCAAATTTTCAGGGTAAGCTCCACTGTATGTTTATGGGGTGAGCTGAAATCTAAATCATGTGGTTTTCTCAAAGGTATTTTCCCTTTTGAGTTAAAACATTGTGTGGTAAGACATTAAATTTTACTGCCACCAGCAATGATAATAATAGCTGACGTTGAGAACATGCCACAGACAGAAATCAGAATTGAGTATCCCATGAAAACGCAAGGGGTGAAGATTGAGGCAGCTGTCTGGAGTTATAAAAAGCAAAAATGGCAAGGCATGAACAACCCAGAAAAGCAAATGTCCACTTTTACAGGATTAAAGACAAACTGGTAGAAAAAGCCGCCGTGGATCTGGGAGAGCTGCAGGACACAGCTGTTGGCCCACAGCAGCAGCGGGACTGGGTAAGTGGGGACACAGGGGAACACAGTCTGCCTGCTCCCAGTTTCAAGGCTCCAAACGCTCTGTGCTCCTGTGAAGGAATTTACAACCAAGTGATTCACACTGCAAAGCTGATACTTAGCTCTTCACAATGTGTGCCAGGTCCTGGTTTTTCTCATTTGCTAACTCAGATGTCAAGAGAAATGGGAAGTAAAGGTCTGATAATAAGAACTTGAAGACAAACCACTATATTTAGACATAGATATACCCCTCTGTCTATAGACGGAGTGTTGTGCAGCACAAAGCTGCTTAATCTCTCTTTGCAGACTTCCAAATCCCAGCTCGTTATGCATCCAGTGTGCTTTGCACAAATGCCAATTCCCTCCAATTCAGCCCTGATGTCAAGTGACAAAGGGAAATGCTCCCACTTGAACTCCTTCTCTTTCAGCCTTTTGCTTCAAGTCTCCTTCAAACAAAGACTTTGCCTCTGATCCCCGGCTTGAGACCACTTTTTTAGATGATACGTTGTCTGATGTGGCCAAGCAGTTGAAAAAACAGTAATAAAATTTTAAAAAGGGCAATGCCTGGATTCCCCCATGATGTAAATTAGAGAGTCGCAGGCCCATCAAGGCCCTCCAATGGCGTCTCCCACCGAGTGAGGAGCTGCTGGATTTCCATGGCGTGTCTCATACCATTGGTGGCTATTGTTTAAATAAACATTACTTTGTATAGCTTTTTTTAAAAATTCAATACATGTTGATGCCTGGTTAAAAGGAAAGAAAATTGCAGTATTAAAAGACTAGTATTTTCAGAGTCTTGTGATGTAAATTGCTAATTTAAAACCCAAAATATTGTTAAAGTGTCTTTATTTAATAGCAGGTGATTGCAAGCTGTAATTTGCAAGCTGTAGATGCAGATGGTAATGTTTTTCCTTCCTTTTCAGCAGTGCAGTACAGTATTTACTGCAGATCTATGCAGACACAGAACAGCCAACTGTGAAAGAAAACACTCTGGAGGAAGATCAACCGCAAAGTTCGTGAGATGAAGATGGGTTTTGAGAACTGCTTGTGCCTCAGCCAAGACAGAATCCTCTATTCCTGTGCCTTGAGGGTGCCTGTCCATGAAAAGAAATTGAAGGTGCTATCCATTGGTCTGCTAAAATCTTAAAATGTGTGTGAGAGAGACACTTAATTGTAACTTGACTTATTTATTCTTTGAATAGATAGAACATAGGACATGTGGTGATAGGATTGCCAGATAAAATGTAGGACACCCATTTACATTGGAAGTTCAGATAAACACACGCAATCTGGGACAAACTTATACTAACAATTATATGGGACATGCATATATTAACAAAGTATTCTTGATTAACCTGAACTTCAAATTTAACTGGGAATTTTCATTTGCTACATCTTGCAACACTTTGTGGGGTGGAAGGGTGTATAAATAAGCTACCACCACAAGCACATGCAACGTGATATAACCGACATTTGCCAGCATTGTTCTAGATACTTGCCTTCTGCTCGCTCATGTAAATACGGCAACAAACTTACCAGGTAGAATGTGTTGTGAAGCACACTTCCAAGACAGCATAATTAATTGGGGTTCAGAGACCTACGGTAACTTTCCCAAGGTCACACAGTTCACGAGCCTGGATATGGTGACCAAGGTCTCTATAGCTTCACAGATTGAGTTCTTTTTTCGATAAAATGATCTCTTACCTTTGTTAATTCTTTCCCATGACATTTCAGGAATCTGGAAGAAACCCAGTGCCCTTACCTATCTCCAGTGCCCTTCCCTAGCTCCAATGGCCACCCCCACAAAATAGCAACCAGCAAACAAGCTCTCCTGCCTCACCAACTTGCTTATCCCCCATATTCTCATCAGAGGGAAAATAAAAGTAGTATTTGCCTGCCGAAGAGGAATGACAGTTCTCTTTCTATTCATGTTATCCAAGTATAATTATTCTCTTTTATCATTCTGTCTGTTACCAACACATTTGGGAAGCTGACTGCTTTGAGCATTTGGCTCTGTAATAAGTGTACAGAATTCCCGGAAGTGGCAACACAAGAGGCAAGAAGGGGTCCATTGACTGCTGCTTCAGGAGTCTTACCTCCCTTCTTTCCTATTGCCCACGTATTGGTGACTCAGCTCCCCTCCATTGTGATTCAGTAGGAGGGTCTGACTGGATTCTAGGGCATGATCCTCAAAGGGACAATACCAGCATCAGGAAAATGTTCATTGTGAGAGAGTGATCCAAACACTGCATGACACTGTCAGCCCTGCGTCCTCATTTAAGTGACTAAATGACTGTATTGAAGAAAGCACTTTATAAACGACTATGCTGAAGATGGCACTTTATATGTCAAAAACATCCCTGCCAGGGCCAGCACGGAGAAGCAGTAGGTTAAGCCACCACTTGCAACACCAGCATCCCCTATCAGAGAACTGGTTCAGTGCCTGGATACTCCACTTCTGATCCTGCTTCCTCCTAATGCTCCAGGGAAGCCAGCTGATGATGGCTCAAGTACTTGGAACCCTGCCTCCCAGATTAGAGACCCAAATGGAGTTCCAGGCTCATGAGTTTGGTTTGGCTCAGCCCTGGCTGTTGTGGTCATATGGGGAGTAAAGCAGGTGATAGAAGATCTCTCTCTCTCTGCCTCCTGCCTCTCCCTCTGTCTCTGTTGTCCTTTCAAATAAATTATTTTTTAAAAAATCTCTGAAAACTGATAGAATGGGGGGAAATATTTGTGAACTATGGAAATCATAAAGGATTAATATCCAGAATCTACAAAGAGACTAAAATCCCAAAAACAACAAAATAAACAATCTAATTAAGAAATGGCAAAGGACTTCAAGAAGCATTTTTCAAAATTCAAATGGCCAGCAGACACATGAAAAAAATGCTCAGATCACTAACCATCAGGGAAGTGCAAATCAAGGCCACAATGCTGTTTCACCTCACCCCAGTTAGAACGGCCCTCATACAGAAATCAACAAACAGCAAATGCTGGCGAGGATGTGGAGGGAAAAGTACCCTAATCCACTGCTGGTGGGAATGTAAACTGGTAGAGCCACTGTGGAAGACAACATGAAGATACTTCAGAAATCTGAATATAGACCTACCATGTGATCCAGCCATTCCACTCCTGGGGATTTACCTAAAGGAAATGAAGCAGCATCTGAAAAAGCTATCTGTACCCCCATGTTTATTGCAGCTCAATTCACCATAGCTAAGCTATGGAATCAACCCAGATGTCCATCAGCGGAAGACCAGATAAAGAAATTAGGGAATATGTACACCATAGAGTACATTTTTTTTACGGTGATAAAAAAAAAATGAAATCCTGCTGTATGCAACAAAACAGTTACAGCTGGAAATCATTATACTTAGTGAAATAAGCCAGTCCCATAAAGACAAACACCATATGTTTTCCCTGCTCTGTGGTAACTAACAGAGTGTCTAAAAATCTCTATTCATTTCCAAATACTTTTGTTGGTAGAGGGGCACCTCTCCAGTGGTGAGCCACAGAGCAGTCTGTTGGTCTTCAGCAGTTATTGGAGATGTGGACAAGGTCACTCAGTTCTGGCCAATGTAACGTACGGGCAGATCGGGAGGGAGGCTCCTGGGAAAAGCTTCCTCGTAGTAGACAACAGACCCAAGGAAGGAAGAGAGCTTCTAACACCACTGGATGTCATCAGGTCTTCTTCAAGTGGTATCTGGGGCTGCAAAAGCTACTTTTCACCCATGAGGACAAAAAATGGAGAATAAAAAAGATGGCAGAATAGAAAAAGGAATCCTGGTACCATGATGATATCACTGGTCTGCTGAGTGAGCAAATCTTGCAGCTACCTCAGTGCCTGTCAGGGAGGAACAAAACTGCCTTGTTGTTCAAACAGCTTGATTGCTTGATTTGGGAGCCCATAATCTCTCGCGTGATTACTGGAACACCAGGATTTCTGCAGCAAGGAAAAAAAAAAAAAAAAAAAAAAAAAACAGGCAAGCCGGAGGGTTGTGGAGTACTAGAGACACACCTTGGGCACATTATGGTGCAACGGGAAAGAGTGGAGCCAGGGAAATGGAACCTGAGCCCTAACCTTATCACTAAATAACTCTGACCTTGGCGGTGGTAAATTCCTCAGCCATAGATTCTGACCAAAGAACTATCAGGAGTAGATCTCTAAAGTTAGTGGGTCAAAGCCTAAGACATTAGACTTGTAAGTTTGCCAGATATGTCCCAGTTCCCCACAGTCTTTTCACTCATCTCACCTGTCCATTTCCTGACCCACGACAGGTCAGGGTCCCATTTAAACCCACTCTTTCTCCTACCTTCTAAGGCCACAATACTGTGTTACATGGGTCGGATAACAAATGTCATTTGGACCAAAAATCAGTCTCATGAGCTCTGCTACGAATACAAAGGTTTTTGTCTGTACCAAATAATTTATTCTAATTAAAATATAAACAGCCAATTTCAAGACATTCACAGTAAAAAATACCTATTTTCACTTGAAAGGAGCATTCAGTATAGCTTTAAAATAAAGAATGCAATAAAAGCTAACCTTGCACATTACAGTTAATCCTATTCAACTTCTTACTAACATTTATTTGCAGAAAAATAAAAATTACTTGCCCTCATCCACTGAGGGGTATTATATAAACCACTTAAATATAGAATTCTCTAGTGCCATCTAGGGGATCTTAGACTAAGAAAAAGGATCTATTCAGCTGAAAGAGGAAAAACAAGCACTGAGAAATCAGCTATGATGGTGAAGGAATTTCTTAAGCATATCCAACAGTGTCTGGGCAATCTTTTATTTTAGTTTGGATAGCTGAGCAAGGTCACATATGGTGCTGCACCTGGGGAATGCATAAGTGAGTAAAATGTATGACATTGTGCCCACGTTCTGTAGCCTAATATTTCACAGATATAACCTTGAGAGGAAAAAGTTCCCCTGTCGAAATCAATGCCTCTTTTTAAAACCAAAACAAGCAGGATTGGTTAATATTTTTAAACTGTCTTTTCAGTATGCCAGATTCTTGTCTACATATCAATAAATAACATGTAAGAATTCTAGTAAGTACCCTTTGAAGCTGAAGAAAGAACAAATAGTAACTGACACTTTGCAAGGATTTTGTCTCCATCTGCAGCATCGAGCACAACATAGAGCAGATTGAAGTGATTCCTAAGTTTTGCTGTAACGAACCCAGCTCAGCAGCCTTTAGGAGGTACTGACTGATAATATGTGGTGTCCGCCTCTTTCTGATGAACAACATGTCACTCAATTGCAGTAATCTGCATTAACCTAAATAAGCACATTTCTGGGAAAGTCTATATGCCTACTAACATGATGGCCCTGTTCTAGGTACTTTTTTTTTTTTTTTTTTGACATGCAGAGTGGACAGTGACAGAGAGAGAGACAGACAGAGAGAAAGGTCTTCCTTTTCTGTTGGTTCATCCCCCAATGACCACTGCGGCCGGCGCGCTGCAGCCAGCGCACTGCAGCCAGCGCACTGCACTGATCCAAAGCCAGGAGCCAGGTGCTTCCTCCTGTCTCCCATGCAGGTGCAAGGCCCAAGGACTTGAGCCATCCTCCACTGCCTTCCTGGGCCACAGCAGAGAGCTGGACTGGAAGAGGAGCAACCGGGACAGAATCCGGCGCCCTGACCGGGAGTAGAACCCGGGGTGCCGGTGCTGCAGGCGGAGGATTAGCCTAGTAAGCCGCGGTGTCAGCCTGTTCTAGGTACTTTCCACACACATTATTGCAGTAATTGTTCCCCCGAAGGCTCTAATTTTTTTTTTTTTTTAAGATTTTTATTTATTTATTTGAAAGTCAGTGTTACACAGAGAGGAGAGGCATAGAGAGAGAAAGAGAGGTCCTCCACCTGATGGTTCACTCCCCAGTTGGCCGCAATGGCCGGAGCTGCGCTGATCCAAAGCCAGGAACCAGGAGCCTCTTCCAGGTCTCCTGCCCAGGCGCAGGGGCGCAAGGAGCTGGGCCATCTTCTACGGCTTTCCCAGGCCATAGCAGAGAGCTGGATCAGAAGTGGAGCAGCTGGGTCTTGAACTGGTGCCATTATGGGATGCTGGCACTTCAGGCCAGGGTGTTAACCCGCTGCACAACAGCGCTGGCACCCCAAAGGCTCTAATTTTTATGACAGTTTAATTCCCATTTTACAGATACGAAAACTGACGCAAGTATAGGTAGAATCTTCTCCCCAAGAGAACACAATAAGGAATCCTATTTAGGATTTCAAATCAATGATATGCTTTACCCTCAACAGCTATGTTTCCTCCACTAAAGTGTAATTTCCAATGCAGCATTTAGATATGAGGGAACTTCAAAAAGTTCATGGAAAATGGAATTAAAGTGTGAGTTTATTTTGGTGCAAAAGAAAAGATTTTAATGCAAAAAGTTTTCATAATATATAGAAAATATTAGCCTACTGCTGTGGTACAGTAGGCTACTCCTCCAGCTGTGGTGCTGGTATCTCATATGCGTGCTGGTTCTAATTCTGGTTATTCTTCCTCAGATCCAGCTCTCTGCTGTGGCCTGGGAAAGCAGTAAAAGATGACCCCTGCACCTGTGTGGGAGACCCAGAGGAAGATCCTGGCTCCTGACTTCAGATCAGCTTAGCTCCATCTGTTGCAGCCATTTGGGGAGTGAACCAGTGGATGGAAGACCTTTCTCTGTCTCTCCCTCTCACTTTCTGTAACTCTACCTCTAAAATAATAAAATAAAAAAATTTTGAAAACTACACGTTTCAAGATTGTTTTTACACCAAAATTATTTTTACTCCAAATGTTGAACTGAACTACATGAAATCCTTGATATTCAACTATTTTTGACTTATACAAAAAGCTTGCATATAATTGAATACAATATACATATTCTCAAATTCAAGTCTATTTCCTTGTAAGATTGGTAAGATAAAAACTGTTAAAAACCATTGTGTGTACCTTGAGCTGTTCCTGGTCTCTTAGACACTGCAATTGCCAATTAATTGAACTGCATCACTTCCAAGGAGGACTCAACTTCCTCATGTGTGGTGTTTGTCAAGGCCCCAGCTCCTAAACACTGCCTTCAGGTCATATTGATCTGGTTTGCCCCAGAAGTATTTTGTGACAGTCGGCACTGGTGAGGCAGTTCCAACACCATTTTTTCTGAGCCACATTGTTTAATGTCTGGCTTAAATAAATGTTCTTTTTGAGTTGGCACTTTTAGCTAGAACAAATTTTCTCCCCAGACTGTATATAGCAGGGATCCAGAATGGTCAGGAGTAGGTGATGAATGGATAAATATTTAAGAGTGTCTCTGTTAATGAGTCATAGTGACTTATTTTACAAAAATAACAAGCACTGGATGTTTAACAATTGCTCTCAAGCAACCCTTCTGTAACCTTCAATGGACCCTGCAAAGCTGTGTACCTGAACATAGATGATCAAGGTTCATTGGTTCCCAAACTGATAGAGTTAATGAATATTCAGTCAAAGTGTTGGTTTCAGGTGAAGATTTTATAATCTACTTATATTTTCCCCCAAAATATTTTCTCTTCATTCTTGACTTTCTAATATAGGAGTGATAAAAGTAATTAATTTTTAAGTATATATAGCCTCTTTCCTTTTTCTAACCCATACCCACTCAGCCACTTAGGAAATATTTTACAATGTAGTCAAAGAGAAAGGGATTGGAAAGAGAGAAATGAGTCTACAGAAATTGGTGAGGAGAACAATTTCATGGGAAACTGAAATATAAAAAAGAAAATAAAAATTGGTGATAGTGGGCAGATGCTGTGGCAAGGGAGAGGATGGGAAGAATGAAGTCAATGCCTTTGACATTATTGATTAGCAATTCAGATAAGGTTACAATTATTTTTATTACTCTAGGATGTTAGACATAGTCCTTTGACTACGACGCTGCATTGAGATGGAGCCCCATGGAGTCTCAAAATTTAAACATACTACATTAGCATGCTGTACACTAGGACTACTAATGCAAGTTGTTTTTTGTGGTATCAGCTGGTGAATACCTGACACATCTCCTCTAAAATCCTGGTAGTTATTGCATAATTTGCTATTTGTTATCTGCTTTTTGGTTGCTTTTTGTTTGTTTGTTTTGCCAGTTCCTTAACAACATCAAAACAATCCATGTCTCCAGTGATTCAATATACCCCTCACCCCCAAAACCTCCTCACACCATCAATTCTGAGTTCCTTCAAAGAGAAGTACTGTGAACCCAAAATAGGCAAATTTGAATAATAAATAGGATTAGATTTTTACTGGGATTCTCTCCAAGAAAATTATTTATCTAACAGTGTTTTACCACATCTGTAAAATTCAAAAATGCTCACTAAACAAAAAGTCCCCAGGGTTCCTCCTCAAAGATGGTGAAACTCAAACATTTGGCAGCTGAAGGTACAGTAATTTGATTTTCTTAACAGCTTTATTCTTTTTTGTATTTATTTATTTATTTATTTTTAGAAAACTTTTATTTAATAAATATAAATTTCAAAAGTATAACTTTTGGATTATAGTGGTTTTCCCCCCATAACCACCCTCCCACCTGCAAACCACCCTATCTCTCACTCCCTCTCCCATCCCATTCTTCATTAAGATTCATTTTTAATTATCTTTATACACAGAAGATCAACTCAGTATATATTAAGTAATGATTTCAACAGTTTGCACCCGCACAGACACATACAGTATAAGAAACTGTTTGAAGACCAGTTTTACTGTTAATTCTCATAGAACACCTCATTAAGGACAGAGATCCTATATGGGGAGTAAGCGTGCAGTGACTCCTGTTGTTGATTTAACAATTGACACTCTTATTTACGATGTCAGTAATCACCTGAGGCTCTTGTCATGAGCTGCCAAGGCTATGGAAACCTCTTGAGTTCACAAACTCTGACCTTATTTAGACAAGGCCATAATCAAAGTGGACATTCTCTCCTCCCTTCAGAGAAAGATACTTTCTTCTTTGATGGCCCATTCTTTCCACCAGGATCTCACTCACAGAGATCTTTCATGTAGGACATTTTTTGCCACAATGTCTTGGCTTTCCATGCCTGAGAAACTCTCATGGGCTTTTTAGCCAGATCCAAATGCCTTAAGGGCTAATTCTGAGGCTAGAGTTAACAGCCTTATTCTTAATTTGTATAATATTTGATTATTTATTTTAATTCTTCTCAACACCTTATATAATTGATGATCACAATCTGTATCATTTTTTTTTTGGAAATTCACTGACTTTAACAAGCCCCAATTTTACCAGAATATAAAATGACAACATTGTAACATGCCTTCTTCTAAAAATGGTTTTCTAGATACTAATGGATATTTTGAGAGGCATACTATTCCTACTATGAAATACATAAGTTTTAGACATTTACATACTGTGTTTGCTTACAATATTATATTAAATGTTCCTGATATAATACTCATATATTCAGGAATGACATCTGAGATGTGTGTAAGAATACACAGGCATTTTAACTAAAATACCTGATTGGTTCAACTTCTAAATTGCCACTACTAGTTTTCTGACTCTGTGAATTTAAATACATAACAACTTCTCTGATACTTAGGATTTCACCATAAATTGAATATAATACAATTATGTTAGCTAAAGTAGCACTGTGACAGAAACACTTTAAAATTTCAGTGATTTAACACAACAGGCTAGTACTTGTTCACTTAACTCTTCACGATGGGTGATTAGCCTGCAACCTTCCACACAGTGATTCAGGTACCCAGATTTCTTATATCTTGAGGATCTGACAATCCCTTTGCTATCTGCAAAGGGCCAAATAGCAACTACTTTAGGCCTCACAGGCCATATATTACAGCTATTCCACTTTGCCCTTCTGTGCAAAAGCAGTCACTAACAATGCATAAACAAATCAACATGGCTGATGTAGGTCAGTTTGCATGATTGGAATTAAATGCCTAAGGTAGGCAACTTTATAGAAAAAAAGAGAGAGACAGATTTATTTAGGCTCATTGCTCCTGGAATGTTAAATCCAAACCCCATGGCAGAGGTTTTTTAAGGGTCTCCCTTGGTTGTATCACATCAGGCAGGAGTGTGTATGTCTATGTGCATGGTCTCTCTTCCTCGCCTTATAAAGCCACCAGTATTCAAAGAGGTGCTACCCTAATGAGCTAATATAGTCCAATCACTTCTCAAAAGTCCCACATCTGAACATCTTCGTCAGATTGAGTGTCTGCCTTCTTCATATCTTTAATATAAGATTTTGGGGATTAAACACCTACATGAGTTTGGGGGGAACAGTAATATTCAAATCATATAAATTAACTTTCAATAAAATTTTAAACAGCTAGTACTTGACTTATAATGGTTCATATTGTAATTTTTCAAATTTACAGTGCTACAAAAGCAATATGTAGTCAATAGCAACTTCACTTTGAACTCTGAATTTTAGTCTTCCCAGGCTAATATGTGGTGGGATGATGTCTTGAATCCTGAGCAGCAGCAACAATCCACAGCTCCCAGTAAGACACACAATCACAAGAACAAATAATAATACTCTACAGCATACTGTGTTGCAATGCTTTGTAGACTTGTGCTATTAAATGATTTTTCAACTTACCAGTAGTTTCAACTTATGTTAGGTTCATCAGGACAGCCCGATCACCAGTCTAAAACCATCTATATAAATAAAAAAAAAAGACCAGATTTCAACTTGCTATAGTTTGTTGATCCACGTCTTAATCTAGTATCCAGAAATACTCCAATTGGTTAGTGGGAGAAAATCAGAACATGAGGGATGGCCAAGAGTTTTTAAAGGGTGAGGCTGAAATGTTATTAATACTTTTGCCTATTTCATTCATAGGAACATGGACACATCTAACTCTAAGGAAGCCTTAAAAAAGTTTGTGTTTGCCCAGGGGGAAAAGAAAATAGTTTAGTGAACTTATAATGCTCTCTGCCAAAGATATTTTCTTCAATGGTTGTAAAGAGGGTCATATGAGATAATGAGTATGTAAAACTACTTTGTAAATTATAATCTGCTATGCAAATATAGACTTCTATTTTTATTATAATTACTACATGCAATATCTCTATGAATACCATGAGGGAGTGGTAACCTCTTTAGAGAGAAAAGAGCTTAAGGGCATAAAAGGCACTTAACATTTTTGGATCAAGCAGAATCTTAGATTATGATTTACAAGCCAGGGAATTACAATCTTTTCCTTCAACTTGGGAGCTTTGAAACACCCTGAGATTCCCTTTCCCTCCATGGCAGAAGCAAGTTTTATACAAACAGAAGCAATTATTGAAGTATTATTCAGGTGATCTCAAAAGTAAGATTATTTGATGCAAAATGGAAGTTTATTTATGATACCCTTCAATGCCAGAAACAATAAATTGTATGTACAAAAATGAGGCTATCCATAGTATTAACTAATTAACTAAAATATTTGCTTAATATGCTCCAAGAGTACAGCTCTGTGCTGGAGAGATAGGACACATCAGAAAGCTTATAAGCCAAGATAAAAACAATGTGATCCCTTCAATCAGATTTTGAAGGTCTTTCTTCTAAACCATTTAATGTTTGCGATAGAGTCATGGTATTTTTTTCAATAGCCTTTTCACAGACTAGCATGAACAGCTCAATTATTCCACTCATTTTAAAAGGTTTCTCTTCTGTTTGTGTCTTTTAAATAATGAAATTAAACATGGAGAAATTGAAATTGCGAAAGATTAGAATTAATTATATCGAATAAGGGATAAATCAAGGATGATTCATTTATTTATCTAATTTTTAGCAATGTGACAAATTGAAGGCACTTCTTATGAGGCAATTAGCCATCCATCACTTGTTATTTCCAACAAAGCAAGTGAACCAGACATTTAGAAGAGCTTGTGAAGAGTTTAGGGGGTATGGGAGGAGGAGTCTAGGGGTATTTTCAGAGAGCTATGTTGCTACATAGAAACAATGGTGCCCTAGTAGAAGCAGTGACCTGGGCAAGTATCTATGTCTCCCTCTTATGTAAAATCTCTCCACTTCTAAACAGTGAGCACTCAATGGATGGAGTATGCATAAGGACTCTTGCCCTCCAGCATAGTCATTAGTAGTCTTCTCATTCACTCTCCATAGAGTCTCCAGTTTGGACAATAAATTATATGGATGTGTTGTCTCATAATCTTAGCCCTTGGCTTCATGTGCACAACTTGGTGACATGGCACTCATACAGCCTGATAACAGCCAAATCCAAGAGGCCAGAAAAATGAAAATGTGCAAGGAAATAAACACAGAGCAAGCAATAGAATCCAAGGGTCCATAATTGAAGGACTGGCTGTAGCCATGTCCTTCTGATAATGACAAAAAAATTACTTGACAGCAAGAGAATGGCCAATGAGCATTGATTTGTAAGCTGTCACTGCTTGGAAAAAGAAGTGAGTAGTAATTTGAGAATCTATATGAACTTTAGTCATCATTGAAAAAAAAAAAAAAAACCTGGACTTTGGCATCTAAAATAACTTCTCTAAGTTTATAAAGCTCCAGAGTGCGCCAGCCGGCGCCGTGGCTCAATAGGCTAATCCTCCACCTTGCGGCGCCGGCACACCGGGTTCTAGTCCCGGTTGGGGCGCCGGATTCTGTCCCGGTTGCCCCTCTTCCAGGCCAGCTCTCTGCTATGGCCAGGGAGTGCAGTGGAGGATGGCCCAGGTGCTTGGGCCCTGCACCCCATGGGAGACCAGGAAAAGCACCTGGCTCCTGGCTCCTGCCATCGGATCAGCACGGTGCGCCGGCTGCAGCGGCGGCCATTGGAGGGTGAACCAACGGCAAAGGAAGACCTTTCTCTCTCTCTCTCTCTCTCTCACTGTCCACTCTGCCTGTCAAAAATAAAAAAAAAATAAAAAAAAAAAACTTAAAAAAAAAAAAAAAAAAAAAAACATCCAATGCCACGTTCCTCAAGAAGGAATATGCAGAGAGAATTAATGGCTTACTCCAAAGCATAAGCGAGTTAGAAGCTTGGACTCACACTCCACCTTGTATTCCTATCCAAAAGATCATTGTTCGCCTGCTGCTTTCTTTGGTAGCGTTGATACTGGAGATGTGTTCCACTTTACATGAGGTTTGAAAAAGAGGAAACAAGTTCAACATTCGGCTAGAGAAAGATAACTGCTCACCTCGGCGATCTTTCTAATTTTAGGGATATTGAGAAAACTCTTCAATTTCTCGGTTTCAATGAAGCAGCACCAGTTGAGACCAAATGAAAAGCTTCCCTTTCTCTTAAACTTTCTCCAAAACCCATCCCTTCCTGGATTTACCAGAAAAACATCTCTAAACTCCAAGTAAGGGTCCTTTTATTTATTCACTGTTGTAGCCTTCAGAATCTCATTTAGTATCTGCTGCTGTAGATGTTTATATATATATATGTATGTATGTATATATATAAAACTTATATTTATAAGGTGTTTATAGGGTTGTGTATGTAAATTAATGTTAGTGAAAAATAAATGAAGAAATTTACCAAGATAACATGTAGTCAGAATGGATCTATTGTGAAATGTATGGCCATATGTTTATCTTAACATAGATTGACACCTCCTCACTGCCAGAATTATTATTGAGTTGAGGAACCACTGGAGTACAGAAAGGAGGAACCAATAGAAGCACTGAGAATTGCCTTACAAATAGAGTCAACATAAACCAAGTAGTAAAAGGGTCGCAGAAAAGTTATTGACACTACAAAAGAAGAGACCCCTTCCTAAGTGAGAATATTAGCATTGCATAAGTACAGCAGAAAGATGTAAGAGGTAAATTGTCGCTCCCCCTCTTCGTGGAGGAACGACACAGGACCCTGCGCTGTTCTTTCGTCTGCTCGGCCCTCCCCGGGTTTGCTGCTGGTTCTTCCCGGGTTGGCTACTATCCCTTCCACCTCCGTGGAAGGGCGGTTCCCCCTGCCACTTTCCCCACTTCCGCAGGGGAGCGGCACACAGCCGGCCGGCTCTCTCGGGGGCTGCACAGGTGTTCCCCTTAGATGTTCCCCTTAGGTGTTCCTGGTGCATGCCGTCTCTCTCCTCCTTTATAGTCCTCCTCCGCCAATCCCAACTCGGCTGCCCACACGCCGAGTACGCTGCTCTCCTTCAATCAGGAGCAGGTCCTGCAGCTTGTCAAGTTGGTGAGAGGCAGCTGGGTAGAAGCCGTTGCCTCCTCTCCCAGCGCCATATTGTGGAGAGCAGATACATAGAATAAGTCTTAATTCCAGTAACTCAGTCCAGTCCGGGTTGCTCCCCACAGTAAATGACTTACTATTATTAGAGAAGATAATAGCAGTCTGATAACCTAATAGTGGAGATGGATGCAATGCCTTCGGACAACAGGAATATTAACTCAAGCTGACTTAAATAATAAGATAATATATTTTCTGATGTAACTGCTAATACAAGGTAGGAAGGATTCTAGGCTGGGTAATTTAAAGACTCAAATTTTGTCTTCATGGATCCAGGTTCTGTACCCTTGGCCTTACAGTCTGCAGTATCAGTATGGCTTCTGAATGTTAGCATGATGACTGAAGCAAGTGTCACAACCAGATAATAATGTCCATAGGAGGAGGAGAGATGATCACTCCCTATGGTGCTGTCTCTATTTATGTATGTGTTCTTCATTTATTTTTGAAGACTGCATGCTCTTTATTACTATTAATGAGGCTTGTAATCCCCTGACTATAATTTTCTCCCTGAACCTGAGCAAACATAATTCTTATAGCCAGAGTCTGTAGCTCTCCTTCAGCAGCAAGGAAACTTCTCCTAGGAGTTCTCAGAATCTTTCCCCTCACATCTCATTAGCCAGTATCATGTCCCATGGCTATCCCTAACACATTGCTCACAGGCAAGTGGGAGTCCCCTTTGTCCCCTTATAGGAGTTGGGATCAGCTTCTTCTGAGGAATATGGCTGTGTGGGGAGGAGTGAATGGCTACAAAAAAGCAATGCTAAGGGAGGAGAATAAGAGAGAACAACTGTATGGGCAGCCATCAGTACTGCTAAGTGACAGCACACATGATAATCGGCTACTTGGTTAGCAACATGACGTGAAGATTATAGGAACCCTAAGAAAAATGTTTCACATGGGCATAGTGCTTGACAGTTTATAAACCTTTCTAAGCTTCTAAAATAAAAAATACTATTATTCATCTTTATAGATAAGAAACCAAGTTTCAACTGAGATACAGGTAGTCAGTAGCAGTCACACATGGGAAATCAAATATCTAATTAATGAAGATTTTTGTCTGATTCCCTGAAAGAAAAATTCCAAGTTACAGAGTTTTGAATAAAAACTTCTGAGCAAATGCCTGATACCATATGAAACCATGAATTCATAGATTTCACTTATCTTAGCCACATTTCATTTGTTAAATTATATGGTAAATAGACTTCACTCCTAACCACATCATTTTTGATACTTCACTTACTCATTAGTTCATTCATTTATTCAACATACTATTATATGCAAGGCAAATGATCAGACACTTGGGACTACAGTGATGCCTTCACTCCTGAGTTCAAGTACATCAAGCAAGATTCAAAGGTAAGTCGTGGTCATATTTCCTAATTCAGAGATGTCATCTATTAGAAAATATGTGAATAACATTGGGGGAGAAAAAAAGAACTGCAATATTAAATGCACATGTTGGTTGTAAAATAAATAAATTTTTCAGAATTGTTCTAACATAGAGAAAAATGGTAAACTATCAAGTTATCAGTTTGGCAACAACAGCACAAAATGAGCTTTATAACAGCATACACACAACACTTTGTGGAGGACCGATGAGTGAGCAATCCATTTTTCAAACAGGACCCAGGAGGTTGCATGATAAATATGGGCACTGAAAAATGAGTTGGAGTTTTCCAGATAGAGAGTCTAGAAAGAAAGAATGGCATAAATAATACATGGGGCAAGAAGTAATAGTAAATAGTCAATCCACTGTGGCTTTAGGTCACAGTCCTCAGACAGTGAGATTGAGAGAGATCCCACACAACTTAGCATTTGCTATCATGAGATTGAGCCACTGGCATCAAATCCTCCAGAATGAGAACCTCAGGCCCACCATTCACTGACGTGGTCATATTACTTCACATTTCTAGGCCTCATTCTCATTCTCTGGTCAAGCAGGAGAGTACCCAAGATTAGTTCTTGGGAGCAGTTCTCAGGATTTCTCATGACGCTGCCTATGAAGCACATGGCAAGCATCCCAGAAATGGAAGCAGGCTAACAAAAACCAGAAAAGGACTCGCTTCATTAGTCTTGACGCTTAATGGGGCACCTTTGTCAGGTGCCACCTTTCAGATGGATGAGGCAGGATGGAGAATGGTGACCCTGAGAGTACGAAAGTTGGGGGTGAGTTTAGGGTGAGCAGAGTGTCCCACCTGGTGATTGCTGGAGGAGAGGAGAGGATGTAGAATGTCTCTCAAGGTGTGCAGTGATTTTAAAAGGAGACCAGCATCTACTTTCCACTTGGAGACATCTGAAAATGGGAGGCTTCCCCATTAGCCTCCTCCGTGGGCTGTGAGAGGACAAGATTCAGGAGCGCCTCGCCAAAAGAAGGGCCTCTGCCCGATTCCCTGAGCTTGGCTAGGCACTCAGTGTATTTGAGACCCTGAGTGGAGAGCGCAGAGGCTAGCAGGGGCACCGCACTGACACACTGCTCTAAACACTCATCCACAATGTAGACACTGAGGGACTGGCACAGCTCACGAAGAGAACTGGCTGCCCCTCCTCACAAGCAGAATTAAGGTTGAATGCTACTGGGCATGAATGGGGATAGAAGACCTGTGTGCACCACTTAATCCAAGACCACAATTTCAGCTGTGAGCCCTGATGTTAACGAGCCAGATGGACATGGGTGATGCTTCCCAATCCTCAGTCAGATCCTGGCTCTTGCTGCAGTCAGCCTTGAACAACACCCACTGTGGAAAGCAACACAGCGATAAATATGGAAACCAGTGGCCAGCAGAAACCCGGTGTGATGCACTGAATGCCTGTGTCCCCTCCAAAATCCAAACATGGAAATCCTGATCTCTACAATGAGGGTACTACGAGGTGGGAGCTCTTGGAAGTGACTAGGGCCAGAGGGTAAAAGTTTTATCAATGGGATTAATCTGAGGCCCAAAGGAATTCAAAGAGGTTCAAAGAGATCAAAGAAGCTCCTTGCCCCTTCAACTTTGTGAGGAACTAGGAGGCAAGGCCCCCAAGGTACTGCATCTACCAGTGCCTTGCCATTGGACTTCCAGCATCCAGACTGTAAAAATAAATGCCTACTTTATGCTACTTTGCCCCAGCAGTGGAACAGACTAAGATACAGGACAGGAACTACAGAGGCAAACCCTCTTCCCTGTAATCCAGACACCATTCTGGGAAGAGGAAGAGAAGAAGGGGTAGATCCTTTAAATCTTGTTGAATAACAATCCCAAAGATACTATGTGTTAAACCAAATAGAACTTCCTATCTCAAAATGATGTTTTCTGACTTATGAAGCAATGAGAAGTTTCATGAGCCAGTGCAAGTTCAACCATAGGCTACTCTAGCTCTGTGAATTCCAGTTGTTCCCAGTAGCTGAGTAAATTAAGGTAGGAACACCTAACTGTTATCAAACACTTGATCTTGCTAAGCATTATCCTAAGCACTACATGGATTATCAAATCTAACCCCCCTAAATGGATAGCTGCTCCTATTATCTCTATTTCACAGCTAAGAAAGCTGAAATGAAGAAGTAGAATAACTATATGATTCCTAATCCCGTGTTCTTCTACATATAGTAAGAATAGAGCTAATAGTTAAAGGAGAAGTAAAAAGCTATTTTGTTTTGTTCCTTGAGTGGAGCACCAAATGTCACATGATGAGGAAAGGGTACAAAAACTACCCTAAACATCACGTATATGTCTCCCCAGTCCATGGGGTCTGCTCATATAAATCAGATGATAACCTCAAAGTTCCCAGGCAGTTGTGTGACGAAGGTTTGGCTGATGTCTGTCTTTCCTCTTCCTGGTGGTGGGTTCTTCTCTTGCTTAGATTACACCTTGGGTTGCAGCCCTCAGATTTCCCGGCTATGTAATCTCACAACCTTGTAAACATAGTAACTTTTCTTCTCCATGTCTAATTTTCTGTGTGTATGCTATAGGACTCATAACGCCAGTATTTCAGGTTTGTGATAATGACTTGGGCCAAATTATACAGACCACCTAACATCACATCTGGCACAAGGTAGGTTGTAATTTTCAGCATCTTCATAACCTCACTCTAGAAAATAAAATTCCTCTCTCCAATACATGAAAGAATTTGGCAAGAATTTAAATGTTTTCCTCTCCCAGGGCACCTTACTAGCAGCACTTTTTTTTTTAATTAAACTATCTCTAAAATAGAAAGGAAGCAGGTGTTTTACCTAGTGGTTAAGATACCCTGGGGATGTCCACAACTCATATCAGACTGCCTGGGTTACGGTCCTGGCTCTGTTCCCAGTTCTAGCTTCTTGCTAATGCATACCCTGAGAGGCAGCAGGTGATGGTTCAAGTGGTTGGGTCTCCATTTGGAGATCTAGATTGAGTTCCCTGCTCCAACTGTGGCCTAATGTGGCTCTGCCCTGGCTGTTGTGAGCATCTGAGGAGTCAACCAGTAGATGGATAGCTCTCTCCCCTCTCTCTCTTTTTAATTTTAAAATGCCTCTTAAAATTAATACACACACACACACACAAAGGAATCCATTTCAAACAGAACCATGTAACATTTCCTACACAATGGGTTATTATGCCAATGAAGATAATTCATGGGGCAAAACTTCTTTCCTAAAACAATAAAAACAGGAATGTGAGGTTTCCAAGAAATGAAGGCAACATATGTTGTGAGATCAAAAAATAAACAGAAAATCGGAAATCAGGGAAGAAATGGGATCAATTTGCTCTTCAAAAAGATCACCCAGAGCTGTGAAGCCTAAGGAGCAACTGAAATCTGAGCATCTTATCAGCCAGGGCAAAAGTTCTTGTATTGTTACCTGCAATTTATATTTTCATACTTTCACATATATATTTGTTTGCTCCTCACAGAAATCCAATGAGGAATAACCATTTTCCCTGTAAGGAAACTCAGACCTGAAAATGAAACCATATTTGTTGATCTCGTGGCTCTCGATGGGCTCAGACTCAGTGACCTGAGAGATCTGAGAGATTATCTAGTCCAATTTTTAGAAAATACTTTTAATAATGCATGCATATCAATATGTATATAAACAGTATTAAATTTAACAAAAAATACTGAAATTCATTACCAGTGGTACTGCTTGACAACACACATGGGCACTTACTTTCAGATTTGAGACCTCTTTATGACATTAATGTAAATTGAAGATCAAATTATGTATTAGGGGGCTGGCATTGTGGCTTGAAGGGTTAAGCTGCCACCTGAAACACTGGCATCCATATGGATTCAAGTCCTGGCTGCTCTACTTCTGATACAGCTCCCTGTTAATGGTCTGGGATAAGCAACAGAAGATGGCCCAAGTACTTGGGACCCTGCCACCCACATGTGAGACCTGGATGAAGCTCATGGCTTCCATGTTTGTCCTGGCTCATCCCTGACTTCTGTGGCCATCAAGGGAATGAACCATCATTGAATTAAAGATCTAAAGATCTCTCCTCTCTCTCTCTCCCTCCCCACCCTCTAACTCTGAGTTTTAAATAAATAAATAATTTTTTTAAAAAAATCATGTACCAGGACATGATCCAAGCCACTCCTACTTCCTCCTGTATGGTATCACCAGGTTCATATCATTCTCACGGAGGAGTCATGGATTAGGCATTTTTTTAAAACCTCCATGGTTAAATAATGCTTAACAACACCATCTTCCAGAGGCATTTCTCTTCCAGTCACGATCAGCCTTTTCTAATGATTCTGCTCAGCTAGGATTTTTAGTGTTTTTTAATTGCGTATTTTATGATATTTTAATTTTATGTTTATTCATTATTAATCATCTTTATTATATTTTAATTGTCAGTGTAGCATCTTAAGTAGGGAGAAGGAGCACTTCACAAATAAGAATATTAATTTATGTGCCTTAAAATAATAATTAGGATTTTTAATAAAATTACCTTCCTTAATAGGTCTCTGTGGAATGTAAATTCCCCACCCTTTAATGAACTAATGAGATATGAAGTGAATAACATTAAACACTGTGTTCACTTCTTACCAAAAATGTTAAGCAACACTAGTAAACTTCCAAAATATTCCCCAAAGCCAAGCCACTTATCCCCTCTGATAAGCCTTGTAAGAGCTGCACGCAGAAAGTAAAATGTAAGGTTATCCTCTGTCATTCCGGGATCCCTCAAGATGAACACACTGGCACTGACCATCTCACCGTGATCTCCAAACTACTATGCACCTGACTTCCTTGAGCATCAGGGAGGGTGACCTGTCAGCACACAACCCTGCAAGGCAGAGCGCCATTGCATTTGCAAGTCCTCAAACTGACTGTAGAGGATGCCATCATCCATCCAAGGATATCACAGAACTCTAGAAACAGATAAGTCTCACAGTCTCTCGGTATAAGGAGATGACTGAAGGTCGAGTCCTGTAGATGAGGAATTTTTTTTTTTTATCTTTTATTTAATGAATATAAATTTCCAAAGTACGTCTCATGGGTTACAATGGCTTTCCCCCCCATACCGTCCCTCCCACCCACCACCCTCCCCTTTCCCACTCCCTCTCCCCTTCCATTCACATCAAGATTCATTTTCGATTATCTTAGTATACAGAAGATCAGCTTAGTATACCTTAAGTAAGGATTTCAACAGTTTGTTCCCACACAGAAACATAAAGTGAAAAATAATAGATGATTTTTTTTTAAATGATGATGAAATCAGATCAGACCTATTGTCATGTTTAATCCCAGTGAGAGTCAAGTTGGGAATTGATAGTTTCTTTTTTTTTTTTTTTTAACAGAAGATCAGTTTAGTGTACATTAAGTAAAGATTTTAACAGTTTGCACCCCCATAGAAACACAAAGTGAAATATACTGTTTGAGTACTCGTTATAGCATTAAGCCTCAGTGTACAGCACATTAAGGACAGAGATCCTACATGAGGAGTAAGTGCACAGTGACTCCTGTTGTTGACTTTACAAATTGACACTCCTGTTTATGGCATCAGTAATCTCCCTATGCACCAGTCATGAGTTTCCAAGGCTATGGAAGCCCCTTGAGTTCTCCGACTCTTATCTTGTTTAGACAAGGTCATAGTCAAAGTGGAGGTTCTCTCCTCCCTTCAGAGAAAGGCACCTCCCTCTTTGAAGACCTGTTCTTTCCACTGGGATCTCACTCACAGAGATCTTTTTGCCAGAGTGTCTTGGCTTTCCATGCCTGAAATACTCTCATGGGCTTTTCAGCCAGATCCGAGTGCCTTTAGGGCTGATTCTGAGGCCAGAGTGCTATTTAGGACATCCGCCATTCTATGAGTCTGCTGAGTATCTCACTTCCCATGTTGGATCACTCTCCCCTTTATTTATTCTATCGGTTAGTGTTAGCAGATACTAGACTTGTTTATGTGCTCCCTTTGACTCTTAGTCCTTTCATTATGATCAACTGTGAACTGAAATTGATCACTTGGAATAGTGAGATGGCATTGGCACATGCCACCTTGATGGGATTGAATTGGAATCCCCTAGTATGTTTCCAACTCTACCAATTGGGGCAAGTCAGCCCGAGCATGCCCCAAATTATACATCTCTTCCCTCTCTTATTCCCACTCTTATGTTTAACAGGGATCACATTTCAGTTAATTTTCAACACTTAAGAATAATAGTGGTTAGTACTCTGCGTTGTGTAGATGAGGAATTAAAAGATAGGGAGGGGAGCAACTTGATACTGCTTCACAACTACCATGGACAGAGCCACACAGAGAAACAAGGAAGGCAGAGCATGCTTGGCCCTGTTATACACAAATTAATTTACAGGTTCCTGGATCTGCCATTAAGTTCGCTATTCTCTGAATAAAACATTGTATGTATGTCCTTTTGAATAAGTGTATTTTTTGTTCTGCTGCCAAGGTTTACTTTTAATAGCAGCCATTGATGTGTAGCTGCCTCATCACTTGACAGTTTTAATCATCTGTTCCCAATTTGTAATCAGGGATAGTAATTTTCAGGCCAGTGTGTCTCTTTCTGGGCAGAAGTTGCTGAAGTCATTCTGGATTAACCTAATATTCCTGCAGCATCATTATTAAATAGTGGGATTATAATGATTTTGTGAGCATATCTGTTACTGGTAAGGTCTCAATGTGTTCCTGTAGATCTCATTAATTTTCTGAAGGCAAAACTCAATAAAAATCCTTCAAAAGAAAAGAAATTAAAAGTCAGTAAATCTTCCTATTTAGGTGCAAGGTTCTTGGTTTTTTTGCTTAGTTGGCTGTGGTCTTTGTGACTGTTTAAACTCCTTTCACACTACTTGAGCAGTATCCCTTGGGGTCTCTGAGAATGAACAAATTCACTTCAAGAAAATCACTGGCATTACTCTGGTTACCATGCCAGAGTTTGTTAGAGCATATTACTAAAAGCAACTGGCCAGAAAAATAGGAACAGAGGGCACCATGAGTTTTTAATTGTTGGTATGTCCTATAGATCCCCCCACCCTCACATATACCTCTTATACTGAAGCTACAGCTCTAGAAAATTTTAGAAAAACTTTTGATAATTGACTATGATCATGAATCCCTCTCATTTTCTAAATGATTCATTAAAATTTCTCTGTGGGGAGAATATTGTGTTGTGGCACAGTGGTTTGTGTTGCCACTTGAGATGTCCACATCCTATGTCAGAGTGCCAGTACAGGTCCAGGTTGCTCTATTGCTGGTGTGGCTTCCTGCTGATGTATTCTGGGAAGCAGAAGGCCAATGGCTCAGGTGCTAGGGCCCTTGCCATCCACATGAGGGACTCCAATGTTCTTCCAGATTCTCCTGACTTGGCCTGGCCCAGACCTGGCTGTTACAAGAATGGGGGGAGGGTGTTGACCAATGGGTGGAGGATATTTCTCTCTCTCTCTCTCTCTCTCTCTCTCTCTCTCTCAAGTAAATATAAACAAACTTTTTTTTTATAATTTCACTGTGCAAAATTCCATTATCAAATTCAACTCCCAGGATGTCAACAAACTTACCACACAGAGAACCATCATGCACTGACATAGAGAAAGTTCTCACAGCCCTAGTTCCACAAACTCACATTACCAACCAAGAAGCAAAGTCTAACAAGGATGTCAGGAATCACAAAGTTCCTTGTAGTGCAGCAACAAGGGAAGGAATAAATCGACAACAGCACACATTTCTTCAATGATCAGTGTTAAATGTAGGAAGCAAAATTCTCTTTAGCAAGGTGCAATGTAGAGAAGCAGTTCCAAAACATTTTTTTTCTGAAAAATATACTACTTTCTCCCAAGGATTAACTACTAAGTTTCAAAGGAAATGATTTATCAAAATATCTTTTCCAGTGACAGAAATAGATAGGGAAGATAGCAACATGGAGTCTGAATTCTGAGATTTAAACTAAAAAATCAACAGTTTGAAAGACATAAAATGTGAAGAACATGCCTTAGAGAAAAATAATTTGGAGTAAGAAAGCAAGAAAATCTAAGCAAACGGTACATAATTAAAAGTACTAACTCTTCTAAAGAATGAGTAAGCCAAAAAGAAGTGGTGGGAGAGGGACACCTTGGAACTAGGAAAGAAGAGTCAGATTGCTGGTCTATAGCAAAGAAGGACCCTGACTTGTGGAGTTAAGCCCTCCAAACCCTGTGCATCTTTTATGGAGAGGAAGCCCTGGGCCAATATGGCCCATCACCATTAAACATTTATGTCCTAAACCTTTGCCATTTTTCCAGTTCTGGGTTGACCAGTCCATCTTCTCATTTTAAAAGCACCTCTGGGCCGGCGCCATGGCTCAATAGGCTAATCTTCCGCCTTGCGGCGCCAGCACACCGGGTTCTAGTCCTGGTTGGGGCACCGGGTTCTGTCCCAGTTGCCCCTCTTCCAGGCCAGCTCTCTGCTGTGGCCCGGGAGTGCAGTGGAGGATGGCCCAAGTGTCTGGGCCCTGCACCCCATGGGAGACCAGGATAAGTACCTGGCTCCTGCCATCGGATCAGCCGCGGCAGCCATTGGAGGGTGAACCAACGGCAAAGGAAGACCTTTCTCTCTGTCTCTCTCTCTCACTGTCCACTCTGCCTGTCAAAAAAAATTTAAAAAAAAGGAAAAGCACCTCTGGAATAGATTTGTTGGCATTCTAGTCCAGGTATCTTGGTAGTTAAGTTTATCTTGGTGAAACCACAAAAAAAGGAAACCTGTTGAAGTGAAATGGACACTATGAGAAACAGTGACTTGATCAGCCCTTGTCCTGACTGTTGATGTACAATGTAATACTTTATCCCTTTTAGTATTTTTTTGTTCTAGTTAATACTATTGGTTGAATTCTGTAATCAACACACATTTATTCTCAGGTGTTGAAATTTGAAAAGTGATCCCTGTTAAATCTGAGTGGGAATAAGAGAGGGAGGAGATGTACAATTTGGGACATGCTCAATCAGACTTGCCCCAAATGGTGAAGTTAGAAACGTGCCAGGGGATCCCAAAACAATCCCATCAAGATTGCATGTACCAATGCCATCTCACTAGTCCAAGTGATCAATTTCAATTCACAATTGATCACACTGATAGGTCTAAGAGTCAAAGGGATCACACAAACAAGTCTAGTGTCTGCTAATACTAGCTGATAGAATCAAAAAGGGAGAGAACAATCCATCATGGGAAGTGGGATACACAGCAGACTCGTAGAATGGCAGATGTCCTAAACAGCACTCTGGCCTCAGAATCAGCCCTTACGGCATTCGGATCTGGCTGAAGAGCCCATGAGAGTATTTTAGGCATGGAAAGCCAAGACACTTTGGCAAAAAAAAAAAAAAAAAAAAAACACAACACAAAACACAACACCCTAAATGAAAGGTCTCTGCGAGTGAGATCCCAGTAGAAAGAACAGGCCATCAAAAGAGGTCAAAGGAGGAGGTACCTTTCTCTGAAGGGAGGAGAGAACTTCCACTTTGACTATAACCTTGTCTAAATAAGATCAAAATTGGCGAACTCAAGAGGCTTCCATAGCCTTGGAAACTCATGACTAGAGCCTAGGGAGATTTCTGACACCATAAACAAGAGTGTCAAATTGTTAAGTCAACAACAGGAGGCACTGTGTACTTACTCCTTATGTGGGATCTCTGTCCTTAATGTGTTGTCCAATGTGAAGTAATGCTGTAATTAGTACTCAAACAGTATTTTACACTTTATGTTCTGTGTGGGTGCAAACTGATGAAATCTTTACTTAATATATATTAAATCGATCTTCTGTATATAAAGATAATTGAAAATGAATCTTGATGTGAATGGAATGGGAGAGGAAGCGGGAGATGGGAGGGGTGCGGTTGGGAGGGAAGTTATGGGGGGGAAAAGCCATTGTAATCCATAAACTGTATTTTGGAAAATTATATTTACTAAATAAAAGTTTAAAAAAAAGTTTATCTTGGTGAATGAATGGGCATTCCAATTGATGCTTCCTTGTTTGTGACTTCACCTCACATGAGTTACTTTGTTGGACTCCAGGTTATGAAAGCAAATGGAACAATGATAAAGTCTAACTGAAAACTTTAGTCCTAAAACTGCCTACACATCATTTTCCTCCAGTACACATGATGGCTAATGATATTCCTGACACCTGTGCCCCATCCAGGGTGATTACCTGCTCTGATATGATCCAATCAGATAATGCAGGACTCAGCCTTCAGGCAAGGGTATGTGAAGACAACAAATTAGAATGAGTCACAAAAACCTCACCGTTGTCTTTTCCTTTGTCTCACCACAATCCCTTCCCCAGACTCAGCCAACACATTTTCTCTCAACCCCATTGAAAAATATTCTGCCTGAAGTCTCTACAAAAAGTCCAACTGTTACTTTTAATTGAAAAGAGTGGCTGGGGCTCAGTATCTCATATGGAACAGGGAACTAGGAAGTCTGAGTGACAGTTTAAAGTACATTCATTGAGTACTTATTATGCTCTAGGAAAGTTATTTCCTATAGTTTCTTGGACCCTGAGTGGTTGGAAGCTCTAAGAGATCATCTAATGTGGTCCCATCTATTCTATTATGACCCCATTTATATAGAGCAAGGGCTTTCCAAAGTCAAGAATTCAGTCATGTGTTACTGAACTACCAGAATATATCTAGAAATGCATAATTCTTACCTTTTTATCACTGTTCAAACATCATAGAGTATATTTTCACAAACATAGATGATGTAGGTCAATCACTTGACAAACTTTTTTTGATGTATCAAGTGACTCACAAGAGATGTCTGAGGCTGTGGCTGGCATAACACAGCAAACTGTTTTTACAATAAACTTTTTTTATATAGAAGTAGAATGACTAAATTCTAAGATAATGATGAAAAGTATGGTACAGCAAACACATATGCCAGTGATATAGTCACTTATTTGCCTTACCAAGTATTGTGTTCCATATGCAATTGTGTTTGCTATACTTTTAAAATTTTTTACATTTTTATTCAGTAATATATACAGACCAGATTTCATGAGTTTCATAGATATGATTCTAGGAATCTAACAATATTTTGCTCCTCCCCTCACTTCCTCTTTTCTTTATTTTTCTTCTAATTTTTTTGTAATCACATACTTTCAATTTGCTTTGTAATCATGGATTTAATCCTCCTCTAAATAAGAGTTCCACAAATAAAAAATAGAAAGACCAATGTTTCTCAGGAATTTAGACAGGGGTTATAAACAATAATCAAATCAGAAGATGTCAATTTCATTCAAATGCATTAAGTTTTTTGTACTCTATATATTATCTACCACAAATCATAAAAAGCATACCATAATTGTCTTTTGGAATCTATCTTATTTCAGTAAACATAATTGTATCCAATTGCATCTATTTGGTTGCAAAAGTCAGGATTTCATTAATTTTTTATGGCTGAGTAGTAATCCATGAGTGAAATACAACTTCACTGTGGTTTTTATTTTCATTCCCCTGATGACCAGTGGTCCTTAGTATTTTTTTATATGTCTGTTGTTCATTTGTATCTCATCCTTTGAAATAGGCCTGTTTACATCATTTGCCCATTTCTGAACTAGTTGTTGATTTTGTTATTGTTAAGTTTCTTGAGCTCTTTATAAATCCCAGATATTAATCCTTTATCAGATGTATAGTTCACAAATATCTTCTCCTATTCTATTGAATGCCTCTTCACTTTGTTGAAGAGGTGCAGAAGCTCTGTAGATTGATGTAATCCCATTTGTCTATCTTTGCTTTTATTTCCTGTGCTTCTGGGATCTTACCCAAGAAGTCTTGCCTATGTCAATCTCTTACAATGTTTCCCCTATGTTTTCCTCTAATAATTTAATAGTCTCAAGTCTTAGGTATAAAACTTTGATTCATTTTGAGTTGGTTTTTGTTTAAGGTATAAAGTAGGGGTCTTATTTCATATTTCTGCATATGGAGATTCGATTTTCCCAACACCATTTGTTGAAGAGACTGTCATTTCTCCAGAGTGATTTCAGCTTGTTTGTGAAAGATCAAGTTGGTTGTAGATGCGTGGATTAATTTCTTTGTGTTTTATTCTGTTCTATTTGTCCACATGTCAATTTTTGTGCCAGTATTAGGTGATTTTGATTATGACTTCCCTGTAGGATGTCTTAAAATCTGCTATTGTAATGCCTTAAAATCTGGTATTGTGATTTTTATTGTTTAAGATTGCTTTATTTGGGGTCTCTTGTGTTTCCATATGAATTTTTAGATCATTTTTTCTAGATCTGGGAAGAATGTCTGTGGTACCTTGATTGGGGTCATACTGAATCTGTAAATTATCTTGGATACTATGAACATTTTGATGATATTAACTTTTCCAATCCAGGTCTGGCACAGTGGCATAGCAGGCTAAGCCTCTGTCTGCAATGCCTGCATTCCATATGAGCATTGGTTCATGTCCTAGCTGCTCTTCTCCCAATCCAGCTCTCTGCTATGTCCTGGGAAAGCAGTAAAAGATGGCCCAAGTCCTTGGGCCCTTGTTCCCATATGTAAGACCCAGAAGAAGCTCCTGGCTCCTGGCTCCTGGCTTCAGATCAGCCCAGGTCTGGCTATTTCAGCCATTAGGTTAGTGAATCAGCAGATGGAAGACCTTTCTCTCTGTCTCTCCCTCTCTCTGTCTGTAACTCTCTCTCTCTCAAATAAATAAATAAAATAAAATCTTTTTTAAAAATTCTTCCAATCCATAAACATGGAAGAATTTTCTCTGTGTGTGTGTGTGTGTGTGTGTCTTTTCTTTCTTTCCTTAATGTTTTGTAAATTTCATAGTAGTGATCTTTCATATCTGTGGTTAACTCTATCCCAAGGCACTTAAACTTTTGTGTAGCTGCTGTGAAGGGGACTTATCATGAGAGATCTTTCTCATCCATGTCATTGTTTGTGTATACAATTGCTACTGATTTTTGTGTGTTGATTTTATATCCCACAACTTTGACAAATTCTCTTATCAGTTCCAAAACTCTTAGTGGAGTCTTCTAGCAATCCTATATAAAGGATCATGTCACCAGCAAATGGGGATAATTTGACTTCCTCCTTTCCAATTTTTACCCCTGTGATTTCTTTTTCTGGCCTAATGGCTCTGGCTAACACTTCCAAAACTATATTAAATAGTAATGCTGTGAGAGGTCATCCTTACCTGGTTCCATATCTTAGTGGAAACACTTCTAGATTTCCCCAATTCAATATTGTATGCTATATTTTGTATACAGTATGAAGTATCGTAGGCTTATTTACATCAGCATCACCACACATTTATGAGCAATGTATTGTGCTACCCTTCTACAACAGCCATGATGCCACTGCCTAGAAGGAATTTTTGAGTTCTACCCTAATCTTAGGGACCACCATTACATATGTAGTCTGTCCTTGACCAAAACATTATTATATGACAAGATATTAAAATAAAATGTAAAGCCATTCTGACCTGCAGTTCTCTGGTTTTCCCCATTCTACCAGACCTCTTCTTAAATATTAATTTAATCAACAGCGAAGAAAGAATTGAACTCAAAGAGATCATTACAAATGAACTTACAGAATGTAACAACCTCAGTAAGTATTAGGATTAGGTATTCCAGTATTAGGATCCTTGCCTGAGTTCAACTGAAGTTGTGGAGGGAAGGAAGTATTAAGGCAATTTTAGTTTTTAGCAAGTTCTGTTAGCATTACTCACTGGTAGAAATGAGGCTCTCTGCCACCATAGGACAAACATCCTGCTGGAGAATGAGGCTACACAGAAGGTGGATCTGGTAGCTGGAGACCACATCCTGAAAACATCTCCAGGATACTGGGAAATAGCTATACCTGAAGCTTGGCATGGCTCTACACTAGAACACTAAGTTACATAGTTGAAGAACAAAAATCTGTTTTTTTACTAAAAGTAGTTTGAATTATTTCACTGAGACCAGCAAAAGGCTTGATACCATAATGAAGTCTCCATGTTACCTGGACGTGAAGCAATGGTCAACAGGAGGCTCCAAAATGAGAGCTGCATGGAAAAAGCTTTGATCAGTGGCCAGCATTGTAATATGTACATAATCATGTATATTATCATATTAGATATTAATTTAAAATAAGGTAAAATGTAATTTGTAGCCTAAAGGGCAAACTTGACTTGGGCTGTACTTTCAATTGCTCAAAGAATTTATTACTCCTGGCTAAGAACACCAGAGGACCTAGGGGAGTTGTGGATAGTGGGGATTGATCAAAAGGGTCTGTGTTCCAAGAGCCACATAAAGAATCCACGTGTGCCCACCCTGAGGGGTCCTCCTGAGTACGCACACTTGGTGTAGATGTTTTAGCTTCACTTTTTAGATTCTATAGTAAGCAATATGTTATTTGCTGCTCAGAATACTACCAGTTCAGTTCTTCAATCCATGGTCCAAAAACAAGGTGCATCCCTAATAATTTCTAGCACAATGATCTTGACAAGCATTTAATTTCTGAGGAAACCCCTTGCCCATCTCATTCCTAGGTATAACACAACTCAGAAAAATCTAGCAATAAACTTCTCTCCTTGGAAAAACACTCTCTGGCGGGCAGGGAACTTCCAAGATTCCTTTGAACTTTGTCTCTTTCTTGTTTGTGATTGGAATAAACTTTGCAGCTAATTATCAACATGAATAATAAATGACTTTGAGCCCAAGAAATAAGTCAGAGGTTCCAAAGAGTTTTATCCCATTTCACACGTGGGTGTTCTTGCAAACATGCATTCCACTTTAAATGTGTCAGCACATTTGGGGATAGAAACTTTTGGTCCTAGCCTGTTCACAGTTGGCTCATTAGTGAAAAGAGACCAAAAGTTTCTTATCTCTGCTTTTGCATGTTCAGAAATATTGATGAAACTGCATTCTCTCTCTCTCTCTCTTTCTCCACACACACACACACACACACACACACACACACAGCTTCTTCCCTTGCTTATGTTGTCATAATAGTTAGATCAGAGAAGAGCTTTGCCAATGAGTAATTCTTCCTAAGCCCAAAAGGTGTCTTTTGGTTACACTGCCTTTCCCTCTCATTTCACCTTCAGCTAAAGGTTCTCATGTAAGTGACAAGCCTTTTTAATAACAGCTCAAGGCTTTGCAGCTCTTTTCAAGTAGGATTCTGATATTGTAAGGCATGATAAATGTCCAGCTAAAGATGCAGTTCTAACTTCCACAGGGAATGGATCGTGGTAAAACAATGGACATTTTTTATGACAACATTGTGCTATGTTAAAATGATGATGCTCACATATTTGGCATACTTTCGAGGTATCCAATTTTTCTCAATTTTGCTCATTAATGACTGAGAAGTCATTGTGGCAGATAGCATGCTCAGACCAATTTGGCTGACCAACTGAATCAAATGCACTATTCGTGAATTACCAGCAGGTCTGTAGCGAGGCATGAATAATTCTGGCTGATAGCCCTCATATTCCAATCTACACTCTTGCTAGTCTGGGTGGCACTCAGGCAGAGTGACCATAATTGCTTCCTCTTGGGGCCTGCCAGCTCATTCACACTCCTGGTGTGGTCTTCACAGTGGGTCAAGTTCCTGCCTCTTCTGAGCCTCACTGGGGTAGAACAAAACCACTGCATTCAGTTGCATCTCTTGAGGAGTGGTAAAACCAACCAGCAAAGGTACCTCTCTTTTCCCTTTTCATCATCTAAAGGGAAGCATTTACCAACAGACAAGCTTAACCTTTGCAAGCAAAAGAAGTTGGGTTTCTGCCCCAGCCTTACCAGGTACTCACTCTGAGGACTCTAGAAAATCATTGCAGGTCTCTGATACTCATTTCTTCATCTACAAATGGATTGAATAATAAAAATTACATTGCCAGGTTTCCAGGAAAATTTGTGTCCTGTGACTGATGTTAACTAGAAACCTAGAAAATAGTAGTTAAAGAAGTAGAAGAAAAGCCTAAGAACAAAGTACTATTATCAAAGCAACCATGCATGCACTGCTACTGTTTACTGTTATTAAACTCTGCTACAATGTGGCATCTGTGTGACTCTAGGGCTTATAAAATGACTCCAGAAGGTCTCTTGGAATGAACTACCTGGCACAGGGACTTGTCCCTCTTCCCAGCAAGAAGAGCTTCCTATAACTCAGTTGCCCCTGTGGCCAGGGATTTTCTCCTCCAGTAGGAGGCGCTGCAACAATTCACAGGCCTCAGAGTCCAGCAGCCAGCTTTTCCAACCCTTATAAACAGCAGCATCCAAATCTAATGCCCTTGGTGCCCAAGGAATAGATTTGTCTTCCCCCACACCACACACTTCACATGGCCACTCTCCCATGTTAAAAAAGCACAAGGATAGGAACTTGGCCCCTCCCTGCCTTGAAATGATCGGTACAGCAAAGTACCCTAGCCCTAGGTCACCTTTCTTTAGAGATTGTGGAGCTTTTTTTTTTTTTTTTTTTTTTTTTTGGACAGGTGGAGTTAGACAGTGAGAGAGAGAGAGACAGAGAGAAAGGTCTTCCTTCCATTGGTTCACCCCCAAAATGGTCACTACAGCTGGCGCAATGCGCCCATCCAAAGCCAGGAGCCAGGTATCCCACGCGGGCACAGAGCCCAAGCACCTGGACCACCCTCCACTGACTTCCCCGGGCCACAGCAGAGAGATAGACTGGAAGAGGAGCAACCTGGACAGAATCCGGCACTCCGACCGGGACTAGAACCCGGGGTGCCGGTGCCGCGGGCGGAGGATTAGCCTAGTGAGCCACAGCGCCAGCCGAGATTGTGGAGCTTCTTTTCATGCTGATCTTTGTTTTATAAATTCCTCAAGTAAAGCCTGTTGCTTAATCCAAGCCTTGTTGTACTGCAGAATTTGTGTGGAGTCCATATCCCAACAGTCTAAACACATTTTTTTTAATTTCTTTTTTAATTTTTTTTTAAAAAATCTTATTTAAGTTATACAGGTTTCATGTATTTCATACATACAGGTTTAAGAACATAGTGATCATAGTGAAAACTCCACAACTGTTTTTTCAATCAGTCCTAAAGGTCTGTCTGTGAGTTCTAGTCATATCATCTATCATCGAATGGATTCTGATTCTTTGTGCAGAGTGTGCCACTAACCCCAAGCAGGCAAATTAATTAAATACTAACCGTGCCCTTAAAGAGTTTGGTTTTTTTCCCTCACTATCCTATTTTTGCATACCTTTTGTAGAAAGAAAACTGAAAACAATGGATTTAGTAGAACACAACATAAATTTATTCTCAACAGTCTCTATGTTGTCTATTGATTGTAAATTATGAACCAAGCACTCGACTGGCTGCTTTATACATAGTGTTTCTCAAAATTCTCAGACTAATCCTCTGATCAGAATAGTGATATTCAGAGAGGTTAAATAGCTTGCCATATGTCACACAGCTCGTGAGCGATGAAGAAGAGTTTGGAACTTAGTTCTATTCTCATGATAATAAGTTACATTGCTTCCTAAGCAACCTGCATTGCCAAAGGGGAATGCAAAGCAGATGAATTGGACTGGACTCAACACCAGCACATTTAGTCCATTTTTCTGTAGTCACTGGAACAGTGCCCCCAGGGCCTGAAAGTCTGCATGTGTCTCTCTAAATGACTCATTTATTTTCAGACACTGACTTAGTCATTAAAGAAGAAAGCAAGCCGGATAGTACCAGCACACAAATCACTTTTCGAAGTATCTTTGTCAACTGATCAGCACTCATAGGCTCATATTTAAAGCCCTATTGTATCAAAATGCTGCAAGTGTATGTTGATTTTTACATTGTGAAGAAAGAAGCACCAAGGCAGTTTCTGAAGTTATAGCGAAGTCTAAATGTCACGCAAATGAAATAATTTGTCTTTTTTTTTTTTTTTACTTTTCCATTAACCCAATTTTATAGACTTTCAAATATTTGCTATTCTTGGGGGCCTGAGGCAAATTTCTCTAAAACAGCTCCCAAAAAGACAATAAATAACGAATTGTTGTGCTAAATCACTTTAATATGCTTTATAAATGTGATGATCTGAATGGTTGTGTCCCTAGAAAATTCAAATGCTGAAACCTAATTTCTAACCTGATGGTATTAGAAAGTAGGATCTTCAGGAAGTGATTCGGCCATGAGGGCAGAGACCTCATAAATGGAATTAATGCCTTTTAAAAAGATGCAGGGGAGAACTGCCTTGCCCTCCCCCACCATGTGAAGACACACCATCTATGATCCAAAAAGCAGTCTTCATCAGACACTAAATCAATCAAAACCCTGATCTCAGACTTCGCAGCATTCAGAACTACATGAAATAAATTTTTGTTGTTCACTACCTACCTAGCCGATTGTAGTCAGGAACAGCAGCCCAAATGGACCACGACAATGATCTTCAGTGGCAAAGATATTGATGCAAAGGAAATGAAATGGAACTCACATTTGTTGATAACCAATTGTACACTGAGTACTCTTTGGGAATAGAATCCACATTGAGTCATCTGAATCTTCTCCCTGATGAGTTTTTCAGGGATGTTCCATGATTATTTATTTAAAAAATTAAAGAACACGCCGGCGCCGCGGCTCACTAGGCTAATCCTCCACCTTGCGGTGCCGGCACACCAGGTTCTAGTCCCGGTTGGGGCGCCGGATTCTGTCCCAGTTGCCTCTCTTCCAGGCCAGCTCTCTGCTGTGGCCTGGGAGTACAGTGGAGGATGGCCCAAGTGCTTGGGCCCTGCACCCCATGGGAGACCAGGAGAAGCACGTGGCTCCTGCCTTCCGGTCAGCGCGGTGTGCCGGCCATTGGAGGGTGAACCAATGGCAAAGGAAGACCTTTCTCTCTGTCTCTCTCTCTCTCTCACTGTCCACGCTGCCTGTCAAAAAAATAAATAAATAAAAATAAAAAATTAAAGAACAAACTCAATCTCATTGCATTTGCTATGCTCCCCGTTAACAATGTGGCTAATATTCACTCCTTTTAACTCAACACCTTGTGAGGCTTAGTCAAGGTCACTCAAGGACAGTGATTTTTATCCTACGCTCTCTGGCAGTTTTCCAGGACAGACTCTACCCAGTTACGGATCCATTCAGCCTCTCAGAGTGGCTGGGTCTTTGCTTGCAGCTTAAAGCAGTGCTCTCCAGTTACTCTGTATCCTAAATAAATATTATCACTTTCTGCGGTTGCCATGATGATCAGTATTGCTCCATGGAGTTGGATGCTTCCAGCAAGGTGCCTCAGGTTTGAAATGTATGATGCAAAGGAATAACCCTGGGCTGAACCCCAGATACTCCAACTCCCCACTCCCCACAGAAAATCTCCACTTCTTTGCAGCTTTACATTGTGAGTTTGCATAAATATGCACCGTGGAAGAAAGGCCTCAACTTACATCAAGATCTGAGGAATTGATGTAGAAGCACCATGACAGACCCTCCAAAAATACAAATATCCACGCCCAGCATCTCATGTCTACCTCAAATGCTTTCCTGTGGATTATTCACTGACCACATTCCTTTACATCACAAATTACCTGCAGAAGATAATATCCGAGTCCCTGAAAAAACAAGAGCCTACTTTCCTGGTGGAAGTCAGGAGGGCTGCAGTTCTTAGGAAGTGACAAGTACCTGAGTGGTAGTATCCTAAACTGGCCAGTAAAGGCTCCAAAGGGGAAGCAGGGCAAACCAGAGGCAACTGACATTCCCTAATGTCACCCCAGGTTTACTGCTCACTAGATAATATGCCCCGTGTGCTCTACTCTTTCCCTCTATGGACCAATCAGCTCGAAGCCAACATGAGCTGGCAGCCAACACTGCTTCCCACTTGAGCCTTTTCCATGTGCCCTGCCAGTGGAGCAGATTTTCAATGGCCTCCATCTGTGGGATATCACTCTCCATTCAAGAGTAAATTTCCAATGCAGGGCAACATAATGAGTCCCATTAATGTTGGCATTATTCATGCAGCTAAAATCCACATGCCTCTAGCTAAACATTCCTCTGTAGAGGTTGTAACCCCTATCCATTCAGAAATCTTTCATTGCAGGTAGGTAATATGTTTGCTTTGTATAGGAGTCTGATGCACTCTAATAGCATCCTCATTATGCCTTTGAATCCTTTGAAACACCAGGGAGTTTTTATGCATATGTTTAATCACCAAGCCCAGACTTCCATCTTTAAGCATCCTGTTCCCAAGACAGATGACAAGCTCAGCTTTAGGAGAGTCTTATCTTTTGCAAATATATTATTTCCACACAAAAATAGTGCCATGCATGCTCAATCCTATTGGAAATTTGGGTCAGATAATGATTTGTTGTGTACAGGACAGAGGGTTTGTTCTGTACCCTGTACTTATTTATCAGCATCTTTTACCTCTACCCAGTCAAGACCAGTAGACCTGCCCTAACTTCTGACCTTCAAAATTGTCAACAGACATTGTCAGATATCTCAAGTTGAGAGGTAGCAGGGTGCTATCCTGGTTGAAATTGAGTAATAGAGGGGAAGGAGAGAAAAGATAGCCTATCCTATCCTAAAATCCAAAATATAAAATGCAGCCCACACAGAGAAATCCACATGGGTACAAGGAAGAAGGTATTTATTGTCTTAGAGATGCCATCAGAAAAGGCGTCAAAACAGTAACAAATTTGAGGAATGATTTTAGGTCACAGGATCTGTACCAAATAACTTAAGAATCCCATATATAGAAGAGGTTATAGAGATCATTTGAAATAAGAAAGGAAAACCAGGTTATGAAATGGTAATTCCTCAATGATCTCACATTATGAGAGAGCCTGAACTAGAATTCAGAGACCAAGTTGTAAATTCATTTCTTCTTTTATTCACCTGTTGATTTACTCATCAAAATATGCTTAATTTATTCATCATTCACATATTTGTATTTTCAGTGTAAAATGCTGAGCTCAACTCTAGACACGCACACAGAACGGTATTTTCCAGTAATTGGGATGGAAGTCAAGTATCTTCTATGTCTTCCTAGATGAGACATTTTAGATGTATTGGGTCACTGAATTTTTGCAAAAAAATAAAATCTATAAGGGTGGTACTATTCCCTACTATTCTCTCAAAGGTAATATTGGTAGGTAATATTAGGCACTCTCATTCCATAACTCATGTGACAAGGATGCAGAAACAGCTTAGCACTGTAACTAGAAACATATCAACGGTCCTCCAGAAACTACTACTCAACTAGAACAAAAGGAAGGGCTCCCATTCCTTGTTTTGTAGAGGAACATATCCCATTGGCAAGATGCATGTAATGGGCCAGAAAAGAAAGGACATTTGTAGCAGCATAGTATTCATTTCAAACATGGCTCTGTCCTTTGCTTTGCAACTTTTCAGCTAATTATACAATGTCACTGAGCCTTCATCTCACTCTTCATAGAACTTTAAGAGATCCATAGAATAATGAGTGTGATTTAATAATAGGAAAATAACTTGAAGTCATCAGTTACACATAATAAATGTTAAATATTAGCACATTTTCCTTTTCCTTTAAGCCTCAGTTTGTTTCTCTATAAAATGGACATAAAATGATAGTATCTTTTTGTAAAGTTATTTTGAGGGTTGACAAAATATTAAAAAATCATGTGCTTGGAAGAGATGAACTAACCAGTGTATTTTCCTCTAAGTATCCATACCTATTCCTGCCTGGCCTACCAATTAACTGGAAAAAATGTTATAGCCTTTAAAGTCAAAGAATTTGACCAAGATTTCTCAGTAAGAGAAATAATGACTTGATCAGCCCTTGTCCTGACTGTCAAGGAACAGCTTACTATTTTATTCTTTTCAGTATTTTCTTTTTCTGCTGAATACCATTGGTTGAACTCTTTAATTAACACACAATTATTCTTAGGTGTTTTAATTGAACTGAAAATTGATTGCTGTTAAAAATAAGAGTGGGAATGAGAGAGGGAGGAAATGTATAATTCAGCACAAGCTCACTCGGACTTACCCCTAATGGTAGAGCTAGAAACGTGCCATGGAACTCCAAATCCCATTAAGTTGGCAGCTACCAATGCCATCTCACCAGTTAAAGTGATCAATTTAAGTTCATAATTGATCATGATGATAGGATTAAGAGTCAAAGGGATCACATAAACAAGACCAGTGTCTGATAATACTAACTGATAGAATTAAAAAGGGGAGAACAATCCAACATGGGAAGCAGAATACACAGAATAGCAAATGCCCTAAACAGTACTCTGGCCTCAGAATCAGCCCTTAAGGCATTCAGATCCAGCTAAAAAGCCCATGAGAGTTTCGCAGGCATGGAGAGCCAAGACACTGTGGCAAAAAAATGACCTACATGAAAGATCTCTGTGAATGAGATCCCAGTAGAAAGAACGGAGCCATCAAAGAAGGAGGTACCTTTCTCTGAAGGGAGGAGAGAACTTCCACTTTGACTATGGCCTTGTCTAAATATGGTCTGAGTTTGTGAACTCAGGAGGCTTCCATATCCTTGGCAGTGCATGACAAGAACCTCAGGTGATTACTGACTTCATAAATAAGAGTGCCAATTGTTAAATCAACAACAGGAGTCACTGTGCACTTGCTCCCCATGTAGGGCCTCTGTCCTTAATGTGTTGTACTTTGAGAATTAATGGTAAAACTAATCTTCAAACAGTACTTTATACTTTGTGTGTCTGTGTGGGTACAGTCTGTTGAAACCTTTACTTAGCATATACTAAGTTGATCTTCTGTATATAAAGATAATTAAAAATGAATCTTAATGAAGAATGGTATGGGAGCGGGAGTAGGAGATGGGATGGTTTTCAGGTGGGAGGGTGGTTGGGGGGAACTGCTATAATCAAAAAGTTGTACTTTCAAAATTTATATTTATTAAATAAAAGTTTAAAAAACATTTTTTAAAAAATTAAATAATGATACATGTTAAAAAATATCTCTCACTTAGCTTGTTGTTCTTGTTTATTTTTGGAGGAGGAGTTCCATATACAATTTTATACCATCTTTTTTTTTTTTTCACTTCCCATTGTCTACCCTGAGACTAGTCATAAATCATTCTTCTAGGCCGGTGCCATGGCTCAATAGGCTAATCCTCTGCCTGCGGCGCCAGCACACCGGATTTTAGTCCCAGTTGGGGCGCCGGATTCTGTCCCGGTTGCCCCTCTTGCAGGCCAGCTCTCTGCTGTGGCCCGGGAGTGCAGTGGAGGATGGCCCAAGTGCTTGGGCCCTGCACCCCATGGGAGACCAGGAGAAGCACCTGGCTCCTGCCTTCAGATCAGCACGTTGCGCCGGCCACAGCGCACCAGCCGCAGCGGCCACTGGAGGGTGAACCAACGGCAAAGGAAGACCTTTCTCTCTGTCTCTCTCACTGTCCACTCTGTCAAAAAAAGAAAAAAAAAATCATTCTTGGATGAAGAGAATGATACCCATGTCATGAACCATTTGTGTGAAAGTCCTATAACGAATTCTATCCTATATTCTCAACTGAATGTTATGTTAAGAAGTAAGATGTGACTCACAATGTGGCAACATCCACATAAAAGTCAGGCTCCTACTGGATCAGTTCCAACATGCAGGATGGTACCACAGGCTCTGGACTCCAGAGGCGTATTGAGTCCTCAGCTAGGGTCATCTCCTCAGAAAGCCCTTTGCTGATCACTCTTTCTCAAGTAGAATCCTCCACATCAATTTGTCTTTATCCCATCACTTATTTGTCTCCATTGCATCTATCATTATCTGAAAATATCAGGATTATTTATTTTTTTATGTATGACCTGTCTCCCACAGCAGAATTTAAATGCATGGGTTTATTTTGCTACTCTAACTCAAACACACAGAAAGATATCTGATCAATATTAGACTCGCAATAAATAAACAATTGTAGCAACAACGACGGAATGAGTAAATTTGAGCTCAAATTCCCATATCCTATCACCAGCCTCTCTTGCACCCTTGCCCCATGACTCCTGCCCCTACTAATGCCATGTGTCTACCCACCAGAAACTTAGAATCCAAGAAAAACCCAGGGGCTGGCACTGAGGTGTAGTAGTTTATGCTTCCGCATGCCATGCCAGCATTCCAAAAGGGCACTGGTTCATGTCCCAGCTGTTCCAGCTCTCTTCTAATGGCCTGGGAAGGCAGCGGAAGATGGCCCACGTGTTTTTGCCCCTGCATCTGTGTGGGAGACCTGGAAGAAGCTCCTGACTCCTGTTTCGCATTGGCCAAGCTCCAGCAGCTGGTGCGGCCATCAGGGGAGGGAACCATTGCGTGGAATACCTTGCTCTCTGTCTCTCCCTCTCTCTGTCTGTAACCCTACCTCTCATATAAATAAATAAATCTAAAAAAAAAAAAAAAAAAAAAAACAGAGTCCTAGCAGGACAAAGGATCATTAAAGCAGATTGAATCTTTCAATGCACATCTCTGGGTACAGCCTGACTAGTTCAAAACCAAAATGTTAGGAGCTCCACAACTTGACAAAGCTCTAAGGATCTGGATCACAGATGCCCCAAAGTCTACTGTGACAGAATTGATTCCATGCACAGAAAATGCTGAAGCTTTTCTGAGATTTGAGATTGCACTGGAATTCAACTCACACACACAAAAAAAAAAAAAAAAAAAAAAAAAAAAAAAAAAAAAAAAAAAAATTTCACTAAGTACCTCTATTGTGTTCACTCTTATATAAGCAAAACAGTGAATTTGTCAGGGTTCTTCAGGGATACAGGATCAGTAAGTTATATGTAGATACACACAGAAGGACACTGATTAGAGGAATTGGTTAGGTGGTAATGGAGGCCAGGAAACCCCACAGTCTGCTGTCTACAAGCTGGAAAACCAGAAAAGCTGGTGCTGTAACTCAATCCAAATCCAAAGGCTTGAGAACTGGATGGGGAAATTGTGAATCCAGCTCAAATGGGAAGGCCTGAGAACAGGAGCACCAAGTCCAAGGGCAGAAGAAGATGAATGTCTCAGCTCAGACAGCAAGAGGGAAAACTCAGCATTCTTCTAGGTTTATATTCAATTCAAACCCCCAACAGGTTGAATGTTTTATCACACTCAGTTTACCATTTCAGATACTAATCTCTTTTGGAAAGACCCTCACAGACAGACCCAGAAATGGTGTTTTACCAGATTTCTGGACATTCCTTAGCAGGTTAGTTGACATGTACAATTAACCATCAAAGAAACTATGACCCATCTGATGTGGGACATTCTAACAAATATATTGCCCAAAATGACTTCATTTGTTTCTAGACTCGGAGACTAAAAATAATATGCTCAGTGTTTTGTTTTCAAGGGTGCTTCACTCCAGTTGGACCTAAGGGGCACCCCCACAACCACTGAGTGGGATCAGTTTACCAGGCACTTCCAGGATGGCAATCCCAGGAATCACACAACACAGAACAGTCCCCTGGAAATTTGATGGAGTCAACGAGTACCAGAAATGAAGAAAGACAGCACACAAAGGATAAAAGAAGAATCCAAAACTAAACTTCAGGAGTGGGTGTTTGGCCTGGTGGTTTAGCTACCAGATAAAATATCCATATACCTTATCAGAGTATCTGGGTTTGATATTCAGCTCTGACTCTTGCCTCCAGTTGCCTGCTAATGCAGATCCTGGGATGCAGCAAATAATAAAAATTTGACTCAAATAATTGGATGTCTACCACCCATGTGAGATACCTGGATTGAGTCCCAGGCTCCCAAATTCAGCCCTTGCTCAGCCCCAGCCACTGCAGGCATTTGAGGAGAGAAACAGTGGATGGGAGAGCCCCCTCTCCCTCTCCTTTTCTCTTTCTCTCTCTCATTCACGTTCTCCCTCTTCCTCTCCTCAAATAAATAAAAATAATTTTTGAAATTCCCTAAACTCCACTTCCTCCAGTGTAATGACAGCCTTAGCACACCTTCCATAGAGCCTAATGGACTTGAGTGTTGTCCCTACTTAGCCTCCTCCTAGCTGCATGAACTTGGGCAAAATGTGTGACACCTCTTGGTCTGTTTCTTCATCCACGAAGCAATGGTAATATTACCCACCCCTGAGATTTCCCGTGGTAAATATTATGTTGGACTCATGTCATATTTATCATTATTATTATTATTATTACGAGCTTGCATAGCTGTAGCTCTCATATGAGAATAAACCAAGAACCAGTGTATTCTTTGGAAATGCCGCTTTGAAGGATTAAAAAAATGTCCCATAGCAGAATTACATGAATTTCTCTTTCACTGTGCCTGATAGAGGAAAAACAACTTCCCCAAGGTACCTTGGTCCCCAAGGGCCCCTCCGGTACCAGGAGAATCCACTTCCTCCCTTCTGTGCTGTACTCATCTTCCTGCTCCCATCTGTACCAATTAGCAGGAAGCTGATTGCCAGAGACCTGGGAGAGCACTCTGAGAACAGGACTGCCATTCCAGGAGAGTCAGCCTCAGTGCCTGTGCAGATACTGTGGTCAAGAATAAACTCCTATCAGAGGAAGAGAAATTACAGCTCTGCTGATTAAGTGACGGAGTCACTGAAAATGAAGAACATGGCATAAATTACTGGCAAAGCACTACCTGCTCCAGATGAAGGTAACTGATTAGGGAGGCTGCATATTGTCAAAGTTTATGGAGCTAATCTGGATATTGTCAAAGGTTGTAGAGTAAATGGAAATTTTTTAAGGCTTGCAGAGTGAACCTGGATATTGTTAAAGGTCACAGAATGAATCAGAAGCCAGAACCCAAGGCCTTGCTATAACACAAAGGAAAAGAATTTTATTCCTAGTATTTTCGTTATTTTTTCAAGATTCCTATGTTTTCAAAGACATCTTTAATTCCCTAGTTATCTGTCCTTGCTTTCTGAATGAATATCATTGGAAATAACTTCAGATTAACATAAAAATACAAGTTTTTGTCTATAATCAGAATAATTTGAGCTGAAATATTCAGATAAGGCATTTGGATTGTATATAACATATTTCAAACAACAATTCAGAGAACCATCTCCAGAATCCCTTTCTAATCAACTATAGGACTGTATTCTTCAGTTATCACTCACTGCTACATAAAACAATATGATCAAGAAAGCACAGGTAGAAGCTGGCACTGAGTGCAGCAGGTAAAGCCACTTGCCTTCCCACATCCCATATTGACACTGGTTTGTGTCCCAACTGCTTCACTTCTGATGTGGCTCCCTGCTAATGGCCTGGGAAAAGCAACAGAAGATTGCCCAAGTGTTTGGGTCCCTGTAACCCATGTGGGAGACCTGGAAGAAGCTCCTTGCTTTAGCCTACTCTAGCTCTGGCCACTGGGGTCATTTGGGGAGTGAACCAATTAATGGAAGATATTTCTCTGTCTGCTTCTCCCTCCCTCTCTCTCTCTGTAACACTGACTTTCAAATAAGCCTATTAATCCTTGAAAAAAGAAAGAATGAATGAAAGCAGAGGTGGGGTTGGTGTTGTTGCAGAGCAGGTTAAGATGCTGTCTGGGATGTCATAATTCCATATCTAAATGCTTGTTCCAGTCCCAGCACACCTTTTCCCATCCAACTTCCTGTGCAGCATTCTGGGAGGCAGCAGATGATGTCTCAAGTTATTGGGGCCCTACCACCCATATGGGAGACCCTGAAGGAGTTTTGCTTGTCCCAGTGCTGACTTTTGCAAACATTTGGGGAGTGAACCAGTGGATCTTTATTTTTCATTACTTTAAGTTGTTGTGATAGTGTTTATCAATCCTTTATTCTTAACCATAGAGTATGATTGGATTGCAATTTTCCCCTACCACTCTGTCTTCCTGACAATATTATCTCTGATAGTTTATTGGCCTAGTAATGGGCATGTCAAGCATGATACAAGATGCAACTGCAAAGGAAAGCAGAGAATAGAGACTTGGCAAACTCTGAGAGTCAGAGAGAGGAGAGCAGCTACCATGCCTGTCCAGTTCTTCCATCCCAGGTCCTAGAGAGCCTAAATGTACTTCTTCTCATGTTCAGGGATTTCAGGAGACAGATCCTAATGGTAGATTCCCATCTCCTTGAGCTAGTTTGAGAAAGAATCTCAGATCCCACAAGTGTAAGTAGCTGGTCTATATGAACCTTGAAATCTCTCCATCATTTTCCTGACAAGTAGCCATTCAGACTTTAGATGATTACCTCTTGTGCCTGGAAACTTACTACCTCCCAATGCTGTACAAACCATATCTGAACAACTCTTCCTGACTAAATACCTGGGAGGCAATTGTTGAAAATGAATGTTCCAATCAATCAACCAAGCTAAGTCCAGGCTGAGGGTGCTGATGAACCCAGAGCAAGAAACGATCATCACAATTCCCTTATGACCCCTTCCCACAGCCTTCTTCCCTCCAAGCTGGCAGCAGCCCTCACGCCAGGGGACCAGGAAATGCAAAGGCCTTTCTACTGCTTTGCTCCATGTCCAAATTTGAACAAGAAAGATAGTAGCAAAGAAAGACAAAAAATTCTACATAAAACTTTATAAAGTACTACAACTGCCTCCATTGGATTGCAACTAGAGAGTCATAAAAATTACCAGTGTGGTGTTTTTGGCCCATAGTTCTTTATGTAAAATTGCTTTTTGTCCTCGTGATAGATGTAAAATTTTCATTGTAGAAAGTCCAATAATGTGGTAAAGCACCAGTGTGGATGGGCTACCCTGGTCCTGGATCACCTTGAAGTAAAGAGGTGAGGGTGTGATTATTCCAAAAGACATGATCATATTCTCTCATCTGTTGACAATAGAAGAGGTCTAACATGCTCAACTTGGGTGTCACTCTGGATTCTCTCCCCACCCTGAAGCACTGGCCAGAGTTCCCCCGGCCCCATCCAATACTGGATATTCACTGAAGGAACAAATATTCCACTAAGCCACAGAGGCAAAGTTCAAAGATAAAACCCATCAGAGAGAAAAACCAATCAGTATTTCCACAAATGCCTAACATTAAACGCAGAAATACAAGAAATAAGAACAAGGAAGACAACATGACTCCCATAAAGGAACACAACACTTCAATATTGGAATGTGAAGATGAAGAGATTGATGAAATACCTGAAAAAGAATTCAAAAGAATCACCAGAGGATTACTCAGAAGCAATGAGAAGAAAATTCAAGAGTTAAAGAAATACAGCTGTGGCGTAGCAGGTAAAGCTGCTGCCTGCAGTGCCGGCATCCCATATGGGTGCCGGTCAAGTCCCAGCTGTTCCACTTCCAATCCAGCTCTCTTTTATGGCCTTGGAAAGCAGTACAAGATGGCCCAGGTCCTTGGGTCCCTGCACCTGCATGGGAGACCTGGAGCAAGCTCCTGGTCCTGGCTTCGGATTGGTGCATCTCTGGCTGTTGCAAGCCATCTGAGGTGTGAACCAGAGGATGGAAGGCCTCTCTTCCTCTCTCTGCCTCTGCCTCTGTGTAACTGCCTTTCAAATAAATAAATAAATATTTTTTAAAAATAAATACAAACATGACATGGATGAAAAATTTTCCCATGAGATACAGGTTTTGAAGGGAAATCAAACTAGAAATGAAGAATTTCTTCAAATGAAGAATTCAATATGTCAAATAAAAAGTGCAGTTGAAAGCCTTAACAACAGACTTGCTGAGGCAGAAGAATATCCAATCTAGAAGACAAATGTTAGAAATTATCTCAGTCAGACAAAAGGATAAAAATAAAAGAAAAATTTAAAACAGTGTTGGAGATTTATGGAATACTATCAAATGATCCAACATATGGGCCTTAGGAGTTCCTGAAGGTATGGAATAACCAAACGAATTAGAAGGCCTATTGTGTGAAATAATAATAGAAAACTTTCCTAATTTGGAGAAAGAAATGGACATCCATGTACAAGAAGCACATAGAACTCATAATAGATACGATCAGAAAAATTCTTCACCATGACATACACCCAATTGCAGGGCACCTGGCTATTTAAAACAAATATCAATGCATCTAAAAGGAGAGACACACTCCAATAAAATAGTGATGAGACACTGTAACACCCCAATTTCTCCAATGAATAGATCAACTAGACAGAAAAATCAACAAAGAAACAGCAAAGCTAATCTACACTACAGACCAAACAGACTTAATTGAGGTCTACAGAAAATTTCATCCCACACTTGCAGAATATACATTCTTTTCATAGTGCATGGAACATTCTCTAAGACAGACCGTATGCTAGGCCATAAAGCAAGTCTCAGCAAATTCAAAAAAATTTTAAATCATACCATGTACCTTTTCAGATCACAATTTAATGAAAGTGAAAATTAACAACTTAAGAATCTCTAGAAAATATTCAAATAAATGGAGACTCAAAAACATGCTCCTGAATGAACAGTGGATCATAGAAAAAATCAAAAGGGAAATTTAAAAATTCCTCAAAATGAATACAGATGACAATACAATATATCAAAAGTTATGCAATATAGCAAAAGCACTGTTAAGAGGTAAGTTTACAGAAATTAGTGCATCTCAAGGATCTAGGAAAACAAAAACAAATCAAATGCAAAAGTAGAAGGATAAAAGAAATAATATTAAAGAATAAAGAAACAAAATTGAAAGAACAATACAAAATATCAGTGAAAAGAAGAGCTGATTTTTTAAAATAATAAACAAAATTGATATACCATTGGCCCAACTAACCAAAAAAAGAGGGAGAGACCCATATTGATAAAAAATTAGAAATGATAAAGAAGATGTAATATTGAATATCACAAAAATAATCATCAAGAATTACTAAAAACAGCTATATGCCAAAAAATTGGAAAAATCAGAAGAAATGGATAGATTCCTAGACACATACAATCTACCAAAATTGAGTCATAAAGATAAAACCTAAACAGACCAGTATCTAGACAGAGATTTAATCAGTCATTAAGACCCTCCCAACAAAGAAAAACCTAGGACCAGATGGTCCCACTGCTGAATTTTACCAAACTTTTAAAGAATTAACTCCAACCTTTCTAAAAACCAAATTGAACCATGAAGACATAGAAAACATAAATGGACCCATAACTGAGACAGAAATTGAAACAATAATAAAGGCCCTCCCAACAAAGAAAAGCCCAGGACCAGATGGATTCACTGCTGAATTCTACCAGACATATAAAGAAGAACTAACTCCAATTCTTCTCAAACTATTCAGAACAATTGAAAAAGAGGGAACCCTCCCAAATTCTTTCTATGAAGCCAGCATCACCTTAATCCCAAAGCCAGAAAAAGATGCAGCATTGAAAGAGAATTACAGACCGATATCCCTGATGAACATAAATAAAAAATCCTCAATAAAATTCTGGCCAACAAATGCAACAACACATCAGAAAGATCACCCACCCAGACCAAGTGGGATTTATCGCTGGTATGTAGGGATGGTTCAACGTTTGCAATCAATCAATGTGATACACCACATTAACAAACTCCAGAAGAAAAACCATATGATTATCTCAATACATGCCGAGAAAGCATTCGATAAAATACAACACCCTTTCATGATGAAAATTCTAAGCAACTGGGTATGGAAGGAACATTCCACAATACAATCAAAGCAATTTATGAAAAACCCACAGCCAACATCCTATTGAATGGGGAATAGTTGGAAGCATTTCCACTGAGATCTGGTGCCAGACAGAAATGCCCACTCTCACCACTGCTATTCAATATAGTTCTGGAAGTCTTAGCCAAAGCTATTAGGCAAGAAAAAGAAATTAAAGGAATACAAATTGGGAAGGAAGAACTCAAACTGTCCCTCTTTGCAGATGATACGATTTTTTACTTAGTGGATCCAAAGAACTCTACTAAGAGACTATCAGAACTCATAGAAGATTTTGGCAAAGTAGCAGGATATAAAATCAATGCACAAAAAATCCACAGCCTTTGTAAACACAGGCAATACCATGGCTGAGGAAGAACTTCTAAGATCAATTCCATTCACAATAGCCACAAAAACAATCAAATACCTTCGAATAAACTTAACCAAGGACGTTAAAGATCTCTACAATGAGAATTACAAAATCTTAAAGAAAGAAATAGAAGAGGTTATCAAAAAATGGAAAAATCTTCCATGGTCATGGATTGCAAGAATCAACATCATCAAAATGTCCATTCTCCCAAAAGCAATTTATAGATTCAATGCAATACCAATCAAAATACCAAAGACATTCTTCTCAGATCTGGAAAAAATGATGCTGAAATTCATATGGAGACACAGGAGACCTCAAATAGCTAAAGCAATCTTGTACAACAAAATCAAAGCCGGAGGCATCACAATACCAGATTTCAGGACATACTACAGGGCAGTTGTTATCAAAACAGCATGGTACTTGTACAGAAACAAATGGATAGACCAATGGAACAGAATTGAAACACCAGAAATCAACCCAAACATCCACAGCCAACTTATATTTGATCAAGGATCCAAAACCAATCCCTGGAGTAAGGACAGTCTATTCAATAAATGGTGCTGGGAAAATTGGATTTCCACATGCAGAAGCATGAAGCAAGACCCCTACCTTCCACCTTACACAAAAATCCACTCAACATGGATTAAAGACTTAAATCTACGACCCGACACCATCAGACACCATCTGTATATAAAGATAATTTAAAATCAATCTTGATGTGAATGGAATGGGAGAGGGAGTGGGAGTTGGGAGGGTTGCAGGCAGGAGGGAAGTTACGAGGGGAAAAAGCCATTGTAATCCATAAGCTGTACTTTGGAAATTTATATTTGCTAAATAAAAGTTAAAAAAAAGAAATGGGCAAAAGACATGAACAGACAGTTTTCAAAAGAGGAAATTCAGATTGCCAAATGTTCAGGATCACTAGCAATGAGAGAAATAAATAAAAACTACAATGAGGTTTCACACACTCCAGTTAGAATAGCTCTCATACAGAAATCAATGAATAGTAAATGCTGGCGAGGATGTGGGAGAAACCCACTAATCCACTGTTGATGGGAATATAAACTAGTTCAGCCATTGTGGAAACAGTATGGAGAAAATAGATCTTAAAATAGATCTACCATATGACCCAGCAGTCACACTCCTGGGAATTTACCCAAGGGAAAGTAAATCAGCATATGATAGAGTTATCTGAACCTCCATGTTTATTGCAGTTCAATTCACAATAGCTAAAATATGGAATCAACCCAGATGCCTATTAGCTGATGACTGGGTAAAGAAATTATGGTATGTATACACTATGGAATATTATTCAGCCATATAAAATAATGAAATCCTGTCTTTTGTAACAAAATAGATGCAATTAGAAACCATTAAGCTAAGTGAAATGAGCCAGTTCCAAAAAGACAAATACCATATGTTTTCCTTGATCTGTGGTAACTAATAGAGTACAAAACAAAGCATATGAGCAAAATTGACATTTTGAGGTTCAATGATTGTTTACAGCCCTTTGTCTCTACTGTTGAGGAACAGTGTGATTTTTTTATTCTTACTATTTGTTGAATTCTTTACTTTGTGTAGGGTAATCTTGTAAGTATAAAATAAACTGAAAGTAGATCATTGTAAAAGTTAAAAGAAAGAATAAGAAAGGGAACAGAAGGATGATGGGAGCATGTGAGGGAGGGAAGGTAGGGTGGGAAGTATCACTATGCTCCAAAGTCTGTGTATATGAAATGCATGAAACTTGGTCACATTAAAAAAATAATTTAGAAGTTAAATAAAAGAAAGAAGTACTAAACGGCAAAGGATCAGAGAGGAAAAGCTCACAGTCTAAACATAAGGGGTCAAGGCAAGTTTCCTGAAGGCATCAGTTCTTGAATAGTATTGCTCAGGTTGCAAGACACAGCATACACTATCGTTTAGTCCTCAGAATTGACTAAGATGAACAAAGCCTCAACATTTTTCTCAGCTGTACTAACTAAACTTTAGACAGGCTTCTTCCTGTCTCTATGTCCTGGCCTCTCTTTTCTTAGAGTATTTACATTGCAAGACCTGTAGTTACAAATTCTCTCTCTGCACCTTTGAGATGAAATTCTATTTTAAAACTTCTTGCCAGTTTTGCAGCCAAGAATGTCTTTCTCAAGGACCAGAGGAAGACAGAATCCCTATCTCCCAGTTTCTGTACAAGGGTAGGTACTGAGTTTCAACAGACACCCGGTTGCAAGTAGTAAAATACCTCCAGTGGGGAAGACTCAAGAACATTCATTTTTTCCTTTAGGTGAAGCCAATCAGCAAATACTGATGACCTGCAATCGGGACATCCGAACTTTTCAAACTCTTCAACCCTTGTTTCAGTTCATCTCAGACTGAATTGTGATCTCTCTTCCTTGTTCTGTAGCTTTCAAAATAGTCTTCCTTGACTGTTTAACTTTATTCAGTGCAAGTTTTGTTTTGATACAAGGAAACCCTAGAAGGTGTCACTTCCTATCGAGTAGATACAGAAAACATAATAGAAAGAGAAGGGACTCCTCAGAAAATCCGTGAACACTTTGAGTTGATATTGGTAATGTGTCTGAGTCCTCTTTGAATTCATACATACTTCATTGATAGAATACGCTGAGATTAGCTAGTATGGCTTAATTATAATAATGAGAGTCTTGCTGATAGTTGGCTGCCTCCTCTAGGACTTCTTCCCCTACAAAATGGGACTACTAATAATGGTAATAATACCTATGTACAGGCTCATTATGAAAGTTAAATAACTTGGTAAATGAAAAGTGGCAGTTTCTGGCACACACAGACTGCTGGTCTTATTAATATAATTTTCATAGTTTTTATAAAAGAGTACTAATTCAAGTGAGAAAAGACTGGAATCAAATTTATTACATACTGGGTGAATAAATTAGGCAATTAAATTCTGTCCTTATAGATTCCTGAAAGGCTTAAATTAAATTGCATACACAATGCAAACAGTTCACATAGGTCCAGTGGAATGCAGCAATAAAACAGTCACCCTAACATAGGTGCTGCTGTGAAGGATTTTGCGGATGTCACTGAAGTCCCAAATCAGCTGACCTTAAAGCATAGCAATTATATGGATGGGCTTGCCTGAATCACAAAAGCCTCTTAAAAGTAGAAAGTTTTCTCTGCCTGGTTATTCAAAATATGAGAAGGATTCAATATGTAGTTTGAAGATGGAGAAGGTCACTTGGAAAGAACCTGGGAGCAGTCTCTAGAAACTGAGAGTGTCCCCCCTCAACTGCACCAATAGCCAGCACGAAATTTACTCCAACAGCCCATGGAAACTACATCTCAAGGAACCAGGCTCTGCCAACAAGCTAAAAGAACACAGAAGTATATTCTTTTCCATTCCTACAGATGGGTGCACAACTTCCCCAATATCTTCATTTAGCCCTGTAAAACTCTAAACAATTCCACCAAACCCATCCAAACTTTTGACCCATTGCGAGACAATAAATGAGTGTGATCTTAAGCAATATATTTGTGATAATTTATTATGTAACAGCAGAAAACTAATACAAACCTTTAGTAATGTGTGAGGTTTTCTACAATCACCCAAAACTCTTTCTTGCCACTGTCAACCACAAATCACAGGTGGGTAATGGGGCAGCAGCCATGCAACTCAGCTCTTTCCTTTGTGCCTACACACTCTGGTCAAAGGTCACTGTGTTACATTATCCCCCAAAGGACACCCTGGCCATAGACAAGGCATTCTGGTTAAAAGTCTAAGGCAGCATCAAGAGTTCCTCTGCAAACACACTGTTTTTTTAAGCCTCAGCACCAATGCACTAAAGAGATCAGACTGTTTTCAAAATTGAGAAACGCAGACAAGTCCATTTGTACCTTTTTATTGACATTTCCGACCTTGTATGTTATGTTTTGCTATAAAAATTATCAGAGAGTGCAGCTTGCTGAGTGATATTTTATATTACAGGACAGAGCACTCAAAGCCACTCTTCTCGAAGGAGTGCTGTTGCCACTAAAAATCTGTAGAATCTCAATGAGATTTACTTTTTCACCCCTAGCATCAGGTCTACAATGCGAACTAGGCCTCACTGTTACCTAGAACCTTCATTGTGTGAAATTTCTTTGACTGAATCACTCCAAGTTTAGGTGCAGGTGTGTATAAAATACTGAAATTATTTATTTGATTTTATAAGAAAAATTTGCACATACACATACAAATACACATATATTAGGGTACTTCACAAAGTTCATGGGAGTGCAATTAAATGATAATTTTATGGGGTTGATGCTGTGGCATAACAGGTGAAGCTTCCACCTTTGGTGTCGGCATCCCATATGGGCACCAGTTTGAGACCTGGCTGCTCCACTTCTGATCCAGCTCTCTGTTATGGCCTGGGAGAGCAGTAGAGGATGGCCCAAGTGCTTGGGCCCTTGCACCCACATAGGAGACCCAGATGAAGCTCCTGGCTCCTGGCTTTAGATCAGCACAGCTATAGCCATTGTGGTCATTTGGAGAGTGAACCAGCAAATGGATGACCTCTCTCTCTCTCTCTCTCTCTCCCTCTCCCTCTCCCTCTCTCTGTCTATATAAATAGATAGATACATATATACTCACACATATACATACACATATATATACATACATATATATACATATATATACACATACATACACACACATATACACATTTCTCTCTCTGCCTTTCAAATAAAGTAAATCTTTTAAAAAATACAATTTTATGTTGGTGCAAAAATTTTGAAACCCATATTTTTTTCCTAATATATATTTTCCACAAACTTTTTGAAGTATGCTTGTATATCATATATATGATAGATGTATGGATAAATTGATAGTAAGATAGGATAGATGATAGGTAGATAGATGATAGATAAATAAATAGGTGATAAATTAGATAGATAAGTAGATAGATGATAGATAGATGGACAGGTAGATATGATATGATATATATTGTTTCCTGAAACCTCTTGGTAGATACTAGGAATATTTGTGAACACTGAGGGTGTTCTCAAAATAAAACCAAAAATCAAGCCAGGAGCAAATAAGTAAATAAGCATGCCTCAGGATTTACAGCATTTGTTTAGTCCCCTTGACCTTGGGTAGAAAATATTTACTTTTAGGAAAACTGTGCTACATATCCCTACTCTCCTTTTTATTTTTTTTTTAAGATTTTATTCATTTATTTGAGAGGTAGAGTTACAGACAGTGAGAGAAACAGAGAGAAAGGTCTTCCTTCCATTGGCTCACCCCCCAAATGGCCACCATGGCTGGAACCACGCTGATCTGAAGCCAGGAGCCAGGTGCTTCCTCCTGGTCTCCCATGTGGGTGCAGGAGTCCTAGCACTTGGGCCATCCTCCACTGCCCTCCCTGGCCACAGCAGAGAGCTGGACTGGAAGAGGTGCAGCTGGGACTAGAACCCGGAGCCCACATGGGAAGCTGGCCCCTCAAGCAGAGAATTAGCCAAGTGAGCCATGGTGCCAGCCCCATATATCCCTATTCTCTATGATGACTATTAGTTATTCATAATTCAATTGGGTATTTACTCATTTAGAAACAATTACAGGTGCTGGGAACACAAGTTTTTTGGTTTTTGGTTTTTGTAAAAACAGTTGGATAATTAGGGCTCAATCCCTGCTCCCCTACCTAATAGTTACAAACCTTGGACAAGTCAGAAAAATATCTAAACCCATCTTTCATCGTAAATAAAATGGGGATAATAACATAATGAGGGTATTGTAGAGAGTAAAGGAGATGGTCTATCTAACTCCGTTCAGGTTGCAGTAACAAAATACCATAGACTGGGTGGCTCATAAACGACAGAAATTTATTTCTCACATTTCCAGAGGCTGGGAAGTTGCATCTAAAGATGCCAACAGCAGGGAGGGGCCTGCCCTTGCTGTGACCTCACGTGGTAAAGGTAAGGAAGCTCCTGGGGACTCTGTTAGAAGGACACTGATCCAATCAGGAAGACCATGTCCTCATGATATAATCATATCCAAGGGCTCCACTTCCCAATAACATCATATTGGGATTAGGTTTCAGTATATGAAAGCAACAGAGAGTCTATAAAACCTGGTACATTTGGAGACATTTCTGGCTGAACACTTGTCTTGCTGGCATCTTTAAAAGTTGTAACCAATGTTATTTTTGCTTTTAATTCACTATCATAGAAATGTCATAAATCTAATGGAGAAATCTACAATGGACAAAATTCATAATGATTTACTTTCAGGTTTACTTTGCTTCTAGTTCTGATAGCACAGGGTTTTTTAAATAATGTCTTTCAAAGCATAGCATAGCTTCAAAATGGTTATAAGGAGTAAGATTGTGCTTCTGTTTAATTCAGGAGCAGGCTGAAATGGATGAAAAAAATTTTTTAAAGACTGTGCATCAGGTTAGTAATAATACAATAAGCATGGTGATAATATATACTTCTTAATTACAAACATTTTAGCATACTGCAAAATACTGCCCAGTATTCAATACTAATCATGTTTTGCCTATTATTCCTGGATTTTGAGAAAAATTTAGAATAGAGCAGAACACTTCTAGCCTTTGCTCTAAAGTATCTGTTATAAAGAATAAACTCGATTCATATCTGAATCTTTTCATCTATAATAATAATTTATTTGGTGTGATTAAAAGTACTTTTAATCAATACAATTATACTATTAAGAGAGACATCAAAATAAACTTCCATAAATATGTGAGTTGTCTCTATAAGCTCATTTTAAAATAAAAGTAAAATTGAGGAATATAATTACTCAAATAAATGCATTGAATTCTTTAAAATCCCAACTAAAGTGTATATTCTTCAAAGCAGTATCTTCATTGTATTTTTCTTGTTTCTGCAGTTCCCATTCAACATATCACTACAAATACAGGGGGCACTCAATAGATTTTTATTGAATAATTGATTGAACTCATGCAACAGGTTGCCACTCGTGTTTGAGACTCAGCTATAGTTATTGAACACACAGCAGTGAATCAGGACAGAGCCCCAACACAGCTAAGGAAACAAATGATACGCCAATAACCAAAGCTCTAGGACTGATTTGGTCATTTAATAAGACATGGAGCTTTCAGTAATTCCCATTCAGTGTTCTTTGCACTTGAGAATATTTTTGTTTTATTGAGCTAGACCTTAAAGCAACACTTTTCTGTGTAAATATGCTATTTTATCTAAACAGAGAATGTGATGGCTCATATAGCTTTTTGGCCAAACAACGACAAATGTAAAAACCGGGAAAGAAAGCCCTTTGGTTTCCCCTTCACCAGAGCACTAAAGATAACTTTAGGCAATTGGCTATCAAGACTGCATGCTGATACTGCAAACACTCCTGAGGGCTACACTATCAGCCAGGCACTGAACTGGATGTGGACATCAAAAATAAATTCAGCCCTAACCTCAAATAGCTTATAGATGGCTAAAGAAAGATCTTTTGGTTTTTTAAGTATCACATTAATTTTTTGATTCATTTTCTCTGTTTATAGTCTCTATTTCAAAAGAACATGGTAAGATGAAGCTCTGATGAGATAAAGTATGTCACAGAACACTTCCAGAGCCTGGGGTCCTATAACTGCCCCACCAGTCCTGGCCAAAGATAGCTGGAATTGGAGTCCCAAGATGCAAACATTTGCAGTACTGAGAAAAGCAACTTTTCCCAAGAAATGGGTTGCAATGATATTGTGCTTTGTGACAGAGTCTACAGAGGAGGGATCCTGGGAGTTTAATTTTCCATATGAAGAATTTGGGAGGATAATGTAAGAGCTAAAATATCTTTGTCTGAACTCAGGTTTTCAATTTCTACTCCAATTAGATATACTCTTTTTCATTTTCTTTGCACTTATCCACCCTCCTAAGGTATCTCTTTAATCCCTTTTCCAATGAGCAGCTTAAGTGGTCCCTATGCACTAGATTGCCAGGAGACAGTACAAAGAGGCAACCCTGCTGAGACTGGGTAGCTGTGAAGGAAGAGCTGCCCTCCTCTGGGAGATAAGAGGAGAGCTGGGAGGTGGCCAGAGCATGGGGCCACCAGGCTAGGCACATAGCAAAATATACAGTCTTAAAGAAAGGAAGACCTTTTCCAAATATCTGGAACCTGGGACTGGTCACTCCTAAAACCCTGCAGGTCATGCAGAACCACATTCTCCCTAGATTCTCCTCATTTCATCAGCAATCAAGCACTAAGGATGCTGCCATCTAAATACTGCTCACAGCTTCTCCCTCACCCCCCTGCTCTGACAAAGGCTAGAGCTCCTTGATTTCATTCTTTACCATCAGTCCTTCAGCCTCTGAACACGCTCCCTTGTAACTCAACATGGTTTACAAAGCCCTCCATGGTCTGTCTCTTGCCTCAATCTCCAGCCCTGTTTCCACAGCACCACCTTGCACTTTAGCCTCCAGCAACTGCACTGCTCACGGTTCCCCAAGTAGCCCAGGCTGCTCTTTGACCTGAGATGTCTCCCCTAACTCCTACCCATCCTTGGAGAATATAAAATGACATGACCTCCACGTCACCAATGCACCCAGGTGTGCCTGGGAGATTTTAGGCTTTATCGCTGAAAGTCCCACATCCCAGGAAGGGTCCCCTCAGTCCCTGTCTTCTCCAAGCCTTCTTGTCTCTGGTCACATCAGTCACTGCTCCTCTGTGCTCCCAAAGCTCAGACCTGCCATTACCATGTTGTAGCACAATTACACGATCATATATCTTGATCTAACTACTCTCTGTGTTTCTTAAGGACAGGGACTACATTTATTTAAATTTCTCCTCTTCTGTTTCCCACACAGTGTGGTTACATGAAACACAACAGGGACCTAATCAGAAAGCCAAGGAGGGAGAGAGAGAAGAAAGACAAAGGAAAGAGAAAAAGACTAAATGTTTACTGTAAGAAAACATGTTGTTGAACTCTGACAAAGACATCATGGAATTCTCAGTCGCAATGGGAATTTTGTATTGTTTTGTTTTTCTTTATTTGAGAGACAGAGAAACAGAGGTCTTCCATCCACTGGTTCATTCCCTAAATGCTCACCAAGCCAGCAGTAGGCCACACTGAAGCCATGAGCCTGGAACTCAATACAGGATCCATGTGGGAGGCAGTGACCAAAGTCCTTGAGCCAACACCTGCTGCCTCCATGGGTACACATTAGAAAGAAGCTGGAGAGGAAGTGGAGCTTGGACTCCAATCCAGGGGTTCCAGTAAGTGATATGGGCATCCCATGTAGCATTTTAACTGCTGTACCAGATCCCCACCCCCATGATATGCATTTTGATGATGTAATACCAGTTAATTTATTTTCTTCTCAAAGTAAACCTCTTTCTATAAAAATATATGGAAGTAAAATCAATGTGCTATCCATAGGATATGCTTTCCAGATATATGTTAATTGGAGACAAAATAAGGATAAATGCTAAAAGGATGCTGTAGTAAGCAAGCACCAGCTTTCTTTTTAAGATTTATTTATTTATTTGAAAGGCAGAGTTACAGAGAGGCAGAAAGAGAGAGGTTTTCCATCCACTGGTTCTTTCCCCAAATGGCTGCAATGGCCAGAGCTGGGCCTATCTGAAGCCAGGAGCCAGGAGTTCTACAGGGTCTCCCACACAGGTCCAGGGGCCCAAGCACTTGGGCCATCTTCCACCACTTTCCCAGGACATAGCAGAAAGCTGTATCAGAAATGGAGCAGCCAGGACACGACCCAGCATCCATATAGGATGCCAGCACTGCAGGCGGTGGCTTTAACTGCTATGCCACAGTGCTGGCCCCACAAGCACCAATTTTAAATGTCTCAATGCAAAAGAAGTTTATTTTTTTTAAGATTTACTTATTTATTTGAAAGAGTTACAGAGAGAGGGAGACACAGGTAAGGGAGGGGGGAGAGAGGGAGAAAGGGGGGAGGAGGGAGGGAGGGAGAGAGAATGAATCAGTCCTCAATCCCTCCATCTACTGATTCACTCCCCAGATGGCCACAATGGCCAAGGCTAGGCCAGGTCAAAGCCAGGAGTTCTTGGTCATCCACGTAGGTGGCAGGCACTCAAGCACTTCGGCCACCTTTTGCTGTTTTTCTGAGGCCATTAGCAGGGAGCTGAATAGGAAGTGGACCAGCCAGGACTCAAACTGGCAACCACTTGGGATGCCAGCATTGCAGGCAGTGGTTTTATCAACTACGCCACAATGCCAGCCCCTAGAAGCTTATTTCAAACCAACACAGACTTGGACTCAGAGGACAAGGGTTCCTCCTAGGCTAGAAGCTCTCCTCCATGTAGTCATCCAGGGTCTCATGCTCTTTCTGTCATCCCCTTGAAGTAAGAGTATTCTAAGTCTAGGCAGTAAAAGGGCAGGGAAGATGGGATACGGGAAGCTGTGTAAACCAGCCCTGGAGGCCTGCTGAACATCACTCCTGTCTCATCCCTTTGGACAAAGCTCTGTCACGAGACCACACCTAATTCCTTGGGAAGCTGAAAGGCTCAGATCCAATGATATGTGGAATATGATAAGCTCAAAGCCTGGGACATTGTAAGTGTTCCACAAATATGCACTAGTTACCAGTGCAACTACTAGTACTGCTAGTATTCCAGTTACCCACAATTTTGTCAATAGCATTTCAAGAAAGGAGTGATTCAGTTTTTTTTCTGGAGTCCTTGTTCTCTGAAAAGCCACAGCAGCCTTTTCAACGTCTGTCATCTCCCTCATGAATCCCACCCTCAGGTCTTCTAGCTGCCTTCTAATTCTAACCATTAAGAAGAGAGAAACAGAGGGTTCAGAACCTAGGTCACATATATATTGGATGTCAAGCACTGCAAAATACAATGTTATCCATCATCAGGCAATGATAAACCATAATGAAACACAATTTCACTGGGTACTCAACTATGCATTTTATGAGGATACCATAAAGTTTTACCATCTACCTCAAAAAAGCAATAGCAAACCCCTAGGATTCCTTATATTCTACTTTCCCGGGTGTCTTCAACCAAGAAAACTATTGATTTTGAGTTGTCTGAAGTACATTCTATAAAAAATTACCCTCAGTCCACCGCTTTCTTTTTACCAGGCTCAAACAATGGGAGAAAATAAGAAAGTCCCACAGAAATACATCTGTAAGAGAGCCAGGTGGGATCGTATGGTTTCAATTGCACTCACACCTGACTCTTGGAGTGAAGATTCTGGCAGTCAAGATTCTTGTCTCTACGAGAAATCTACATTCTTTATTAAACCAAACTGCATGAACACAGAGACAAGAGTGATACAATGCTTCGACTACACAGAGGGGTTCTCTCTTCATGAGCTTTTTAATGATTCATTACCATATCTAAATCTCATTCCATCCTTGGGAAAGAGATTTTGCCATTTTACAGATGAATAAATGGTCTAAATTGGAGCGTGAGCAGGAATGAGGGTAAGGTGGGAAGGATTCCTATGTTCCTAAATCTGTCTATATGAGCTACATGAAATTTGCTTACCTTAAATTAAAAAATATTTTCAGAGTTTAAATATGCTGTTATAAAAATGTGTTATAACAGTAACTACAACCCAGTTCTTCTGTTGTGACTCCAGGAAATTTGCCTATTCTCAAGGGCTAAATTTGCAAAGTACACCATCAAGAACCAGGATCAGCCTCAGATAAAGGACATATCCTGAAAAGTACAAGATCCAAAAGGTGTGGAAAGAGGAGAGTGACAAAGAAATCCAGAGGCCATGAAAAAAAAAATCATAACCCATCTTACTCCAAAGCCAGTGAAGGTGAAAAGGGAGAAGTCCTGAGCAAGTCAGGATGTTTGAGTTTTCAAATGTACGCAGGTATCACATTTTCATGAGTTCTCACTGCTAAGAGAACACCAAACACAGGGGCCGCTCACGTCCCATGTTAGAGCCCCTGGGATTGAGTCCTGGCCCCATTGTCTGTTCTAGTTTACTGCTAATATGCACCCTAGGAGGCAGCAGAAGATGACCCAAATGATTGGACCCCTGCTATGCATTGGGGAGACCCAGACTAAGTTCAAGGTTCAGCTTCTTGATTCACAGACCAGGAACCTCATATGGTAGAGAGTTGAGAGAGCTCTACAGGGTCTCTTTCTTTTTTTTTTTTTTTTTCAACTTTTATTTAATAAATTTCCAAAGTACAACTTTCGGATTATAGCAGCTTTTTCCCCCATAATCTCCCTCCCACCCGCAACCATCCCATCTCTCACTTCCATTCCCATCCCATCCCTCATCAAGATTCATTTTCAATTATCTTTATATACAGAAGATCAACTTAGTATATACTAAGTAAAGGTTTCAACAGACTGCACCCACACAGACACACAAAGTATAGAGTACTGTTTGAGTACTAGTTTTACTGTTACCGCATAGTACAACACATTAAGGACTGAGATCCTACATGGGGAGTAGATGCACAGTGACTCCCGTTGTTGATTTAACAATTGACACTCTTATTTATGTTGTCAGTAAGGCTCTTGTCATGAGCTGCCAAGGCTATGGAAGCCTCTTGAGTTCACCAACTCCAATCTTATTTAGACAACGCCATAGTCAAAGTGGAATGTCTGTGTATACAAAGCCTGTTGATTTTTGTGCATTGACTGTATACTTTCCTGTGCTCTGTCTTCTAAGTCTGAAACGCTCTCTTCTGCCTCACTGCTTCTGTTTTTTAGGGCTCTCAAATGTGTTTTTTATTTGTTCTATTGAATTATTCATTTCATTTTGATTTCTCTTCAATATCTCAATTTCATGTTCGAAGTTCCTCATTTCATTTTGATTCCTCCTTAAGATTTCATTTTCACGAGATTTTCTGTCATGTCCTGCATGGATTTCAGTAGTTCATGCATTTGTTTTTGATTACTTCTAAATATTCTTAACATAAATTTTTAAGTTCCATTTCTTGCATTTCTTCTATCTTATCATCTTCATAATCTTTTGGGAGCATCATGTCGTCTTCTTTTTTCTTGTTTCCTCGGTTTTTGCATTTGTTATTTTTATTTGGCATTGTGAAGATTTTTTTTTTTTGCTGTGGTAGCTTTTCTCATTATACTATGACTCTAGATTAAGTGGACTGTCTGCTTTTGGAGAATCTCTAGAGGCTTGTGGTGGGTGTGGCCAGAGAGCTCCATTCAGTTCTTCAGGGTTAAAGGTGTGCCAAAGGTGACACACCAAGGTTTGGCATGGTAAATCTTCTCTTTTTTTTTTTTTTTTTTTTTTTTTTTATTCAGGAGGGAAGTAATTCCGCTCAGCTGAGCTCTTCTCCTCGATGGCGATCAGTGCCTGAGTGCTAGCCCCAGTGGGTATAATATTCATCTGCTCTATCCAAAGGACCACACAAAGGATCTGTGCAGTCCTCAGTGTAAGCTCAGATTCCCCTGCAATGTGTCTCACCGGTTAGCCAAGGCCGCCTGAGCTTGTGGCATCTCCCACCAAGACTACTCACGTCTCAGCCACACCATGAGTTCTCCCACACACACTCAGTTTGTTTTTTTTTTTTTTCCACAGTCCTGGTTCATGAGCTCCACACATTCACTAGGTCTTAGTCCCCTGTTGTTACTCCCCACCAGAGTCATGTTTTTCTGCTTGGCTTAGGGCAGGCACAGCCCAAGCTGGCGCAGCTGTTACATATGTCCAAAATGGCACTTGCTCTATTGTCTCACACGCCTTTGAAAGGTGAATTGAGAGAGAGAGAATCATACTTGTACTGTCCCTTTTATTTTTTTTCTCTCCTCCAGTTAGGCTGGTGTACTTTCCAATAGGCCCCACCTTCCAATACAATCACACCAGTGATTAGATTTCAATATGCAAACTTGTGAGGGACACAAACATTTAGCCTTTAGCACAGGAGATGTGTTTCCAAAATGAACCACTTGGGACCGTGGCCATGCAACACCAGGACGCAGTCATTCTTCATTCAGTGGCCAAAGGGTGCACAGGCAGCCCAGGGCTCTTATCTTGGAACCTTGAAGGAAAAAGATCCCACACTCGGCAAAAGCCTGGCCTCTAGTCTTTACATAACCAAACGGCCCACATGTTTATTTCCCTTCCTTCCTGTAAACTGCCTGAGGGGAAAAAAACCCACAGGCAGGTGTCAGGTATGAAAGGAAGTATTTTAAATAGAGGGTTTTATTTCATTTCCTTGCTTATTTCCCCCAAATGCCTGCAGAAAAGAAAGCAAATCAGCAACTGAACAGCTGTGGGCCATTCACAAGGAGAGGCTTAGCTCATCTTAACTGATGGGAACTTATTTTCAGATTTTCATTTAAAACGCAGAGATGACCCCATAGCCATCATGACAATGACTTGCTAATCCTCTCTAGCAGTGTGTTTCCTTCATTATTGTGTGCAGCTTTTTATTATTGTTGTTATTTTGCTATGGTGTGTTTTTCCCTTCCCCGATTGCTCTGCTCTAACTTAATAAAGACACATGGGTGGCTGTGGGTGAGTGAGAGTGGGTGCACATGAAGAGATTGGCACTGCACCTGTCCCACCTATGGCACCACCACTTTCCAAGCAAAGATGTAGCTACAGAGATGCTAAAACAACCTGCAGGAAGCACAGGTGCTGCCTGGCTCTTCTGGAATCATTTGTAAACAGGGTTTTCTTGTACACAACCCTAATAGCTTAACTCATCTGTAACCTCTACACTACCCCAGTTCTATACCACCTCTTCTACCCCAATTTGTTCTCTGAAAATATAAGTTCCTCCTAAGCAAGTATTACCCGAAGGATAAATGCAGTGATCTGTACAGAAGTGTTTATGCATCACGACAATAATAAGAAATGACTAGAAAAAACTGGTGGCAAGTCAAAAGCTGATAGCTTCTGTACAACCTGTCTCAGGCAATTTGGCAAATGTGGTTTCAACCCACACATGGGAGACACACAGCTGGTTAATAGTCTGCCCCAATTGGCATCAGCTCTTTGTGGCAATGCCCTCTCCAAGTCATTCAAATGAAAAAGCAAGTCAATGCACCTTTGCCATGGGATGCTGAGTGCAATGCAATCTTGTCTTTGTTCCTGAACTCCGTCATTTGGAGCCTGATGTTAGAAACAAAGGATGAAAGTCTGTTTCCACATTTTTAGCCTGTTCTTGCTGTTTTAAAGCCTCTTCTCTTCGCCAAAACTGTCAGTGTCCTGGCAAACATGACAAGTGTGAATAGGCTGGAACCTCATTATAAGGGCCATGGTGGTGGCACGGATTTCACAGGAGAGGAGTCACTGGAGCCCTTACTCAATTACCAGGTCGCAGAATGCAGGGACCGCATGTTATTCCAGTATGCAATCCCCCCACACAGAGGTCTACAGGGCACAGTGAACGCTTTTCCAATTGAACTGAGTGCAAAAAACTTTGTATTGAAATAGCAAAAGGATCCCGTTCCTCCAGAAGAAGTCTCCTCATAGGTGAATTTCATTTTCTCCTTTGGCCTTTTCTCTACTTTTTTTTCAATATTTCTGACATGAGCATTTATTACTTTCGTAATCATTTATTTGAAAATAAGTTGGTTAAAATGAAGTCTCTGCAGAAAACCTGGGCCCCGCCGCCAAGAGGGCAAATTTTTATTCTGAAATATACATAGAATAAATGTATATTCCGCACCTTCACTGCAAACCTAGCTTTATAAAACAGTCATGTGCAAGAGGGTGAGGCGAGAGGAGGCATTGTACAGACTAACTTCTCTGCTTGTAGCTCCCAAGATACAATAAAATGTAGATTATATTAACAGAATGCACCTTGCACAAATGTGTGCATGTGTACAGGGGGACAAAAATTTGGAGTACAGCTTCCGAATTTTCACCTAGGCATTTCAGCAACATTTTTTGCCTAGCATTAAAGAAAATCCAAGCCTATATTCAAAAAATGTGAGTAACCTTCCTATGGTCACCAAAAGAAAAATGCCTTGCTGGAGCCCAAGTTTTCCCTGGTGGCCAAGGACTTAATCCTCAGTAAAGTGGAAAGGATGGATTCTAAGCATTGGCAACAAAAGGCTTCCTCATTGATACTTTGCTTTGGCCCGCCTCTCCTCATCACTGTGGCTGTCCCCTCAAGAGCGCCACCCTTGTTGTTAGCTATCCTCTCCCCCCAATACACACACACACACACACACACATGCATCATTTCAATTCCTGCTACCTTGTTGAAGGATTGTCCATTGTCTTGTCCATTGGAATACACAATTGCCTAAACCTTGCATGGCGCTGGAGTTCTTCTCCCAAACTTCTGGGTGATCCCTGGGCAAAAGCAATATATGTACCTCAAACTCTAAGGAGAGAAGGGTGTCGGCTCATCATCTGTTCTGCCTGCTCCAAGGCAGGAAAAACCATGGGTTGTATGCTGCCTGACTTCTCTGAAGTTTCTAGGATTTCTTCTGTTTCTGTTTTAATTGGAAAAGAACCATGAAGAGAAACCCCACTTTGCCCAGTTGCACTCAGGATCTCTTGCTGGACTGAAGATCTGCTCTTGCTGCTCTATATTAGCTGGGGGCTGCCCCAGAGTCCCAGAAAAACACTCAATTCCAAGTCCTGTGTTGGAAACACAGGACAAGGTAGGGAGTAGAGCTGTTGACTTAAACAAACCACCGGGACAAGGAGATAGAAAGAGTTGATGGGGTGGGGCCGGTGCTGTGGCTCACTTGGTTAATCCTCCACCTGCGGTGCCAGCATCCCATATGGGCACCAGGTTCTAGTCCCGGTCACTCCTCTTCCAGTCTAGCTCTCTGCTGTGGCCTGGGAGAGCACTGGAGGATGGCCCAAGTGCTTGGGCCCCTGCACCCGAATGGGAGACCAGGAGGGGGCACTTGGTTCCTGGCTCCAGATCTGCGCAGTGACGGCCATAGTGGCCAGTGGCCATTTGGGGAGTGAACCAAAAGAAGGAAGACCTTTCTCTCTGTCTGTCTCTCTCTCTCAATCACTGTTTAATTCTGTCAAAAAAAAAAAAAAGAGTTGATGGGAACCAGGACCTCAGCACCCAAACCTTCTTCTTTTTCCAAATCTGCTTCTACCAGGTATGGCTGTGTTTTTTCCTACCTAAATTGAGGACGTTTGATAAATTTGCTCCTAGAAGTTCTAGGCTCAGACCTTTTTTTTTTTTTTTTTTTTTTTTTTTTTTTTTTTTTTTTGGACAGGCAGAGTTAGAGAGACAGAGAGCAGAGAGAAAGGTCTTCCTTCCGTTGATTCACCCCCCAAATGGCCGCTACAGCTGGCATGCTGCGGCTGGCGCATCACACCAATCCTAAGCTAGGAGCCAGGTGCTTCCTCCTGGTCTCCCATGCAGGTGCAGGGCCCAAGCACTTGGGCCATCCTCCACTGCCTTCCTGGGACAAAGCAGGGAGCTGGACTGGAAGAGGAGCAACCAGGACTAGAACCCGGTGAGCCGGCACCGGCTCAGACCCTTTCAATATCGCAACATGGGAATAGTGTTTCAGTTTGAAAATCCAGGGAAAGGCCTTGCTGGATTTGATGTGAGTTTGAGGTTCCAGTGTAGCTTCAAAGATGAGGAATCTGTGGCTGAATAGAGCTAAATGACTTTCCTGATGTCTCAGAGTTAAAGAGGGGGAGCAGAGGGGCTCTCATACTGCTTCAGGAGAAACAGTAGATAATGATGAGTAATTTTACAATAGTTCAAATCAATTAGTATTATCAATGACTGTTCAAAGACATTTTATGCATTGTTTCATTTCTTTTTCCATCAACTGAATGGTTTAAGTTTTGCTTGTATTATCATTGTAAAAAGAAAAAATTCAAAAAATTACAGGTTAGTAAATTACCCAAGGATACACAGTAAGGGGAAAAGATTCAGTGAAGTGTGTGCTGTGAATTACTATTCTACAATGTGATACCTGTATCCATCAATCGATTTTTCCATTGGCATTAAAAAAATCAACTTTGGGGCCAGTGTGTGCCATAGTGGTAAAGCTGCCACCTTCCACACAGGCATCCCATATGGGCACAGGTTGGAGTCCTGGCTGCTCCATATCTGATCCAGCTCCCTGCTAATGGCCTTGGAAAAGCAGTGTAAGATGATCCAAGTGTTTAGGCCCCTGCCACCCCTGTGGGAGACCTGAAAGAAGCTCCTGGTTCCTGATTTTGGCCTGGCCCAGCCCTGGAGAGTGAACTAGCGAACAGAAGATCTTTTTCTCTGATTCTCTCCCTATCTCTGTAACTCTTTCAGATAAATAAATCAATCTTTTAAAAAATCAACTTCATGAAATAATAAGAATAGACAATATTAGGACTGGCATTGTGGCACCATAAAGCTTCCGCCTGCCATGCCAGCATCCCATATGAGTGTCAGTTCATGTCCCAGCTGCTCCACTTCTGATCCAGCTCCCGGGTAATCACCTGGGAAAAGCAGCAGAAGATAGCCCAAGTGTTTGGTCCCCTGAAACTCAAATGGGAGACTGGCTCCAGTTTCTCACTTGGCCCAGAACTTGCTGTTGTGACCAACTAGATAGTGAACAACCAGATGGAAATATCTCTCTCTCTCTTTCTCTTCCTCTCTCTGAAATTCTGACTTTCAAGTAAACAAATAAATATTTATAAAAAACAAGTAGACAATATTTATTTAAATGATAAGCTACAGAGGATAACCTATAAGTTCGATAAGAATTTGGAGCATGAAGAAATTAAACCAACAGGACCTAAGGCAGTCAAGAAAGTAAATGGAAAAACAAAGTTCTGGTTGCCAAAGGATACAGAGGAGTCAGTTGAACAAAATGGTAAGGCGATAACACTTAAGGACAGAAGCATTTAAATGTCAGCATCTATGACAGCATAAGCAAAAGAATGTGGTAAAGAATAAACCTGACACTTTGGAGAGAAGGAAATGCCTTGTAATGGAAAGGGAAATGTGTGAATCTTCCTTGTTTTCTGATTACTTCCTCTTATCCTTATCATTATCATTATTATTATTATAATTTAAAATCCCCCTTCAAAATCTGATAACAGCAATAGATTCTCTTCCCTTATAAAAATGTACACACACTGTGTTTAAGCATTATAATAGGTTCCCTATAGAAAAAGACCCTCTGTCTCTGACAAGGGTCATGTAGGAGCCTCTGGTTCAGAACTCCGGGACTAAAATTTTCTAGGTTGGACTTTTTCCTAGATTAAATAAAACTACATGGGAGGTAGCACGAGTACTACCCAGGACAGGAAAACCGAAACTCTGTATCCTGGTAAGTTCAGCCTCATTCTAGGTCGTCAGTGTCCTGAAGTACATAATTTATTGATTAGTTCAGAAATATTTATTGAGCACCAGGGATATGCAAAGGAGGCCCAGTGTCAGGCAGCGAGGACTTAAGTCAGGACCGTGGCTCCAAAGAACTCATGACTGACCTCCTTCTCGCTACTGTCACCCGGACATTTCTATGCATTACCTAACACTGCCATCCTCCTTGGGTTGTAAGTTCCTGCATCATTTTGTGGGCTCAGAATATACTGCACTTCCCAGAAACTTCTTTTCTTCAGCTTACACAACTACTTTGTCCTAAGGAACACATCCTTTTTAGATAACTTCAAATTTTCTAAAATACAACTCTGAGTTTATATAAGTGTTCTATTTTATTTTATTTTATTTTATTTGAGAGGTACAGTTACAGAGAGAGGACAGAGAGAAAGGTCTTGCATCCATTGATTCACTCCCCAACTGGCCACAGTGGCTGGATCTAAGCCAATTGGAAGCCAGGAGCCAGGAGCCAGGAGCGTCTTCCAGGTCTCCTATATGGATTCAGGGGCCCAAGCACTTGGGCCATCTTCTACTGCTTTTCCAGGCCATAGCGGAGAGCAGGGTCAGAAGAGGAGCAGCCAGGACACGAATCAGCACCCATATCAGATTCTGGCCCTGCAGACAGAGGCTTATCCGACTATGTGCTCTTTATATGTCTGGAGGAAAACATGACTCATTGGAGGCCAGGTACCTTTCAAGCTAGAAAGTCCAAAATCGGCCAAGCCACTCTCCTTTGTTAAAAAATAAATAGATTTATTTATTTAATTATTTGAAAGTGAGAATTAGAGAGAGGAAGAGACAGACAGAGAGGGATCATCCATCTACTAATTCTCTCCCAAGAGGCTGCAATGGGCAGGACTGAAGCAGGCCAAAGTCAGGCACTACATCTGTATCTCCCATGTGGGAGGCTATTAGCAGAGAGATGGATCAGAAGTAGAGTATCTGGGACTGGAACTGTCTGCAACACTGGCTTTATTCACTATGCCACAATACCAGCTGTGGCCTAACCACTTTCAAACTAGAAGGTCTTCAAAAATCATCCAACTCCTTGGTCTCTTTTTTTTTTTTTTTTTTTTTGGATCTGATAAGTAGGAATAATCATCACGCTACATTTAGTAATTATTGCCTGAAGAGCCTAGTTTTGGAACTCGGTAATTGCTCAGAAATTTTTAGTGCATTTATTTTTTTTTCTGTATGTATCAGCCTGTGTATTACTTTACATTTTAAAGTCTAGAGCAAAACCTACTTAACTTTTTTATGTTCAAATATATTGCTAGAATTGTATATATCACTTAATCCTGGGGCAAGTCAAGGAAGACAAATTCTGTTGTGAAAAAAGGAAACATTGACAATTACCTTCATCATTTATTACAATGTTTGGCATTATGCCTGATTTCTGTTTGGAAAGAGCGCTGCCTAAATTCAATTTTCTAGTTCAAATGAGATACAAGTCCCAATTATTTGGCTAACCATGCAAAGAGGGACTTTTACTTTAAAACATCAGTTATGAGTCCCTGTGTTGCTCAGGATAGATTTCAGTGCCAGGAGACCTTGTTAGATAGTTTCTTATAATCAATTATTCGGGGTATAGGCAGGGCTATAAACTCTTTAGCTATCCTCCCTCTACAGCCTTTGATAATTTCCTTTCTTCTTTTTATTGAAGATCAGACACCCAAGAAGCACCCTGAGCAGTTGTCATTGCATTTAAGATCATTTAAAAGTCCCATCATTTTCTGCCTCAGATTCTCAGGCCAACAAAAAGTGGGGGGTCCCTGGCAAACTCTCCCTAGCTAATGGTAACAGGCAAGCCCACTCTAGGCTCCCCAAGGATCTTACACAAAGCACACAGTGCCTTGGAAAATTACTGTGGATGCAAAATACCACCATTAAAAGAACTATTTTAAACTAAATTGATTCTTTGTTCTTTAGCCAATTGGCTAATCCTCCTCTTGAGACATGCTTCCATTTAGGAAAGCTAAAACACAGCCTGTGGCCTGAGACTTAGAGGAGATGAGGGATATGCTGACATAGACATTAAGTAGGATTGAGCCGAGGGGCACCTGCATCCCGATGAGCTACTTGAGTCTTTCTCCAGCTCTGAGGTCTTCCGTGCCAGGAGTGTATCACAGAATGAGGTAGAAGACAAGACAAGGCAAACAGAGCTAGTCTGGGGTCTCCATCACTGAAGATATTGACCAGGAGGCTCTGTCGTATGCATGGCAGACACTGGATTCCAGCAGCGACCCTCTTCCTTCCTGTGATTTTTGAAATTGTTCCATCATCCCCGACCTTCATAAGAAAACTCAAGGTGCTGGCACTGTGGTGTCATGAGTAAAGCTTCCGTCTGTAATGCCAACAACCCATATGGGCACTGATTAGCATCCTGGCTGCTCCACTTCTAATCCACCTCCCAGTTGATGCACATGGGGAAGCAATGGAAGATGGTCCAAGAGCTTGGGCCCCTGTACCCACGTGGGAAACCTGGAAGAAGCTTCTGGTTCTTGGTTTCGACCTGGCCCAGCCCTGGCCACTGCAGCCATACAGGGAGTGAACAAGCAGATGGAAGATCAATCCATCTATCATCTATCTATCTATCTCTCCTTCTCTCTAATTTTTTCATATAAAATAAATAAACCTTAAAAAAAAAAGAAAACTCAAGTGCCCCACTCTCCATTATCACAAAATGGTCTTGAGGAGAATCCTTAGGTATAGGAACCAAAGCCAGGAGTAGGAAGCAGAAATCACTGAATCTACCACATTGGACCCCCACATTCCCAGGAGGACGTGTGGCAATGGGGGAAAATGTCGAAAGTGTAGGAGGTCAGGGACATACTGAGCACCTCACAAACATCTCTCATAAACTGAGCATTTGTGGCAACTTTCTTTTTTCATTTTTAACTTTTTGCTATTATTTCATTATAATATTGTATCTATTCAATGTAGAAATGTAGAGAAACAGAGAAAAATATCTGTAACTCCCATTTAATTAGTCCCTCCTGTCATTTTCTATATTATATAGATATCACTATTTCATTTACATAGATGAGATATATAAATGGTCTTTATTTAATTATATATTATTCACTCATGTAGTATAGATAGATAAATATATGATAGGCAGGTAGGTTGGTACATAAATAGATGATAGGTAGAAAGAAAGAAAGATACATAGGAGCCGGCACTGTGGCACGGCAGGTTAAAGCCCCAGCCTGAAGTGCCAGCATCCCATATGGGTGCCGGTTCTAGTCCCAGATGCTCCTCTTCCTATCCAGTTCTCTGCTATGGCCTGGGGTAGAAGTAGAGGATGGTCCAAGTCCTTGGGCCCCTGCAGCCAAGTGGGAGACCTGGAAAAGGCTCTTGGCTCCTGGATTCAGATCGGCGCAGCTACGGCCGATGCGGCCATCTGGGAAGTGAACCAGCGGATGGAAGACCTCTCTCTGTGTCTGTACCTCTCTCTCTCTCTGTAACTCTCTCTTTCAAGTAAATTATAAAAATCTTAAAAAAAATAAAGATACATGGACTTGTGTGTGATTATATAGGATCTATTATATGACTAAGACATTTATTGTTTTGGATTTCAGTTGGAGGATGTTTACATTGTTTCCATTTCTTAGGTATTATAAGCAACTGAGAAGATTTTTTAACACATATTACTGAACATCCTAGTGAGGCATGGGACTTAATCAGCCTTCTCACACTCCACCCTAGTTTCATTCAATATGTGATCTATGATAGGTAATTTAGGATTAGTCTGTTGCCTGTAGTAACAGAAACCATCACATTGTACAGTCAATGCAAAATCTTTTCTTTTAAAATATTTATTGATTGATTGATTGATTTGAAAGTCAAAATTACAGGGAGAACAGAAGAGACAAAAAGAAAGAGAGAAAGAAAGAGCGAGCGAGAGAGAGAAAGAGACCTTCCATTCGCTAGTTTATTCCCCACATGGCCACAATAGCCAGCATAGGCCAGGCAGAAGCCAGGAGCCAGGTGCTTCATCTGGGTCTCCCACATGGGTGGCAGGGACCTAAACACTTGAGCCATCTTCCACTGCTTTTTCCAGGCCTTAAGCAGGGAGTTAGATTGTCCTGGGCCAGGACAAGAACCAGTGTCCATAATGGATGCTGGCATCACTGGTAGAAGCTCCACCCACTACTCCACAATGCTGGCCCCATCCCAGAACCTTTGAGGAGCAGGATCACTCTAGGCCTTCTCAGGGGCTCACACAGTACTGTATTCCTCAAGTTATTACTGAATATTCTTTCTGGAGGAAACACACAGGGCATTTGTTTCCCTGACAAATCAACTGATTCAAACGGCCCCTGGACAGGATATATTTCCCCCAGGTTCTAAAGGCTCCAAGTCAACCTGGTTCTTCCAACAACCACCTTAAGAAACTCAGAGCAGTGAAATTATAGCATGTATGTCTCTTGCTCCCACTCTGTTTTGAGTGGTTCTAGAATAATTTTTTAACATAGTAACTCTAAGATTGATTGGGTTGGGAAGCTGCACTGGGGAAGAAATGGGTTAAGTAGGTGAGTTTAACTGTCTCCAATTACAAGTACCATCCATACACACAATCAAATATTCAGCAGCTTCCCAGGGATGTCAACTTATTCATAATTGATTTAAATGAATCCCTGAAAAAGCATTCTCTAATCTCTTATATAATGCATCTCTAAAAAATTAACACTGGAATCACAATTCAATTTTTAAAAAGCCAGCCAGTGTTCCAGTCACCCAGATGGGTTTGTCAGTAGAATGGCTGCTTCACCTTCTCCACACTTGAGTTCTGAGGGAGTTAAGTTTTGTGGTTTTTCATATAAAGCAGATCCAGGAGAATATTAATGGCATTGTCCTTCATATAAAACACTGAAATTTCTAATTGTTTTTCATCTGGAGAAAAATACCCAAAAAAAAGGCAACAAAATTAAAACAAAGGAAGTGAATACCTTAAACAATTCACTTTCTCACTTCATTCATTTTAGATCACTATAACAAATGCCCACAGCTAGGTATTTTATGCCATTAAGAGGTTTATTTAACTCACAGTTCTGGAGATACAAAAGCCTGGCACCAGCATCTGGCTCTGGGGAGGGACTTCTGGCTGCACCATAGTATGGCCCATGGAGTCAGGGTAGGAATGAATGTGAGAGGAACTGAGCCCATGGCAAGATGGGATGTATGAAATCAGGAAGGGGCCAGGTTCACTCTTTTCACAACGACCCATTATCTAATGAACTGACTCATTCTATGAGGCCAAAATTAATCCTTTCCAAGGATGGAGCCTTCATGACCTACTCACATTCTACTCCACCCCACTCCTAAAGTTCTACCACCTCCACACGACCACATCAAGGCCCAAGTTTCCAGCACATGAACCTCTGGGGGACAAACAATAGCCAAACTACAGCACTTTCCTTGTAACTACAATGATTTACAGTCCAAACACAGGTGTTTGAAGGGTCCTAAATGTAAAAGACTGTGTGGCTTTTGCTCCTGTGTTGCACTTGTTCGTCCTAAATAGTCCTCATTAGCCATTTTCCCCAGGACAACTACTCCCCCGTGGTTTGATTTGCTTCAAAGGTGAATCTGAGATGCTCTCTGATGTCCGGACACTTTAGTCTGGTAGTGCCTTTACAAGGTGCAGACAGGAGACAAGAGAAGACAGGGGCAAGGCTCAAGCCAGGAGCCCAGAGCTCTGCCAGATCTATGTATGTGGCAGGGATCTGCTGTACATTAGCAACAGGGCTGGGACTTGAATCCAGGCACACAGACATGGGATGTGAGTGTCCCCAGCAGTGTCTTAACTGCTGTAAGGAGCACTCTCCCTGGCCCTGGTAGTAATTGCATTTTTTTTTTTTTTTTTTTTGGACAGGCAGAGTAGACAGTGAGAGAGAGAGACAGAGAGAAAGGTCTTCCTTTGCCGTTGGTTCACCCTCCAATGGCCGCCACGGCCAGCGTACCACACTGATCCGATGGCAGGAGCCAGGTACTTATCCTGGTCTCCCATGGGGTGCTGGGCCCAAGCACTTGGGCCATCCTCCACTGCACTCCCTGGCCACAGCAGAGAGCTGGCCTGGAAGAGGGGCAACCGGGACAGAATCCGGCGCCCCAACCGGGACTAGAACCCGTGTGCCGGCGCCGCAAGGCGGAGGATTAGCCTAGTGAGCCGTGGCTCCAGCAGTAATTGCATTCTATTTCTGAAATCAGTTGCTACCTTACACAGATTCAAGAACTTCAGACTTCTTAAGACTCATCTCTGTTATCTGACTCCTAAGAGCTCATAATGTAGCCATTTTTTCATTGAGGGTTTTTAAATTTATGTTCCTTTTACTCTTCCATTAAGATATTTATAAGTGGGTTTATAAATTTTTTCAAGCTGGAATTATTTGCTATAAATTTCTTTGAGGGGAAAAAAATCTGTGCAGGGAATATCATTTAATTTACATGCTTCTGTTATACAGAAGAAAGTTATAAGACTCTTCTGGATATTCAAGGGTTGTATCTTCCAATAGTGAAACTTTTCCCAAGCTTTTCCAATAGAAATATGTGCAAATGGAGAAATCTTATCATTGTCCTAATCTGATATGATATACTTAAATAAAGAATTTAATAATAATTTTAAAAAAGATGGCTTCTGGATTGGGCAGTCACATGAGCCAGAGAGAGTCAGGGGTCAGATGACCACCTGATTGGGAGGATGTCCATCCAGAGATCATTCTCAGAGTTTGGAGCGCTCTTCCCCCTTTATTATACCCACAATCTGTAACAGTTACCAAGTTTGGTTTCTTGTTTTGTTTTGTTTTTGTTTTTTTTTTTTGTTTTTCACAAAGGGAGTTTAAGCTATTCTTATGACGGTAAGCTTTGTTTTAAGGTTCATGAAAATTGTATCTGTGCTAAGGTGGCCCTGTCTGCAAGGAAACCATAATTTAGGTTCCACTGTCATATAGACCCGGAAATCTCAGGTCAGTACTAAAAAGCCTTACATCAAGTTATACCATATTGCTAAGTGACACATGCAGTAGGCCCTGAGATATGTGTACATGGGCTTAATGGTCATTTTTATCTTCTAGTTATGATATGTCTCTTATGGTATACTACATACGCTCTGAAATTTCTTCTCATGATGTAAGTGTTGGTGTCACTTTGTATCACCTGATGAGGACCAATCAGGCACATTTCTTTTGAAATTTGTGTTCAACAACACCCAGTTAGGGAGGTTGAAACTGGTCATGGTGGGAGTATTTACAGCATGAAAATTGGCAAGCAATGCTAATCAGGGCCTTTTTCTTCTTTCTTCCCTGAGATCCAGTTATTAATCATATAACAGCACCTCAACATGTTATCCCTTTGCCAGTGCAGAACTTATCCTCCATCTGACCACACACATACTCTTTGGAACAGTCAAGAAGTATGTCTTTATTAATTAATAAATGACTAATCTTAGACTCATGAATGATAGGCATTGTCTTCTAGCTGAAGAAAAGATGGAAATTCCACTTATAATTTTCATTTTCACTGTAATATTCCCCCAAGACATGTTAATGCTCTGCTCAGAGCAGTTCAAATAAGGAATTAAATTAGGAACTCACGAGCAGTTTATTATAAATTACTTGAATGTCCGTTTGTCAAACCAAAGATTGTTCAGTCTAGTCACGACACTTCCCTGGATTGTTCTGTGAGTGAGCAAACTACCTACAAGTGTGTCCCTGATATCCCAGCCCCCAGTGAACATTTTGCACTCAGGTGTGTTGATTGGCTCAATTCCACCCCAGAGTAAGATTCAAAGTGAGAGCTGCTATCCCCCTGCTGCAGATTAGCATTTTTCCACCTGAATACATTAAGTAGCCATCATTAGTAATCATTCCAGCATAGAACTTGACAGACAAAAGAAGTGCAGGTTGTGACTCCATCACACCAGCCTCATTTGTTCATTGATTTATTAAAATTTCATGGTTAAGATAATAACATAAATTTTAGCTATGCTAACTTACATGGATCTTAACACTTTCTCTGCTAGATTGTGTTACCAAACAATATCTTTTATGAATCATTTTCTTTTTTTAGTGGATAAGAATTGGATAGAAATAAAAATATTTAGAGGGGCAGATATGGTAGCACAGTGGGTTAAGCCACCACTTCTAATGCCTGTATTTCCTATAAGAGTGCCAGTTCTGATCCATTTCTGATCCAGCTTCCTGTTAATGCACCCAGGAAGGCTGCAAATGGTTGCCCAAGACCTTGGATTCCTGCCATTCATGTAGGAGACCTGAATGGAGTTCCATGCTCTTAGTATGGCCCAGCCCTGGCTATTATGGGCACTTGAGGGAGTGAACCTGTGGATAGAAAATCTCTCTCTTTGTTTGTGGAATCCTCTCTCTGTTGCTCTACATATCAATTAAATAAAACTTTAAAAACATATTTAGAAAAGACTTAAAACAGCCCCCACTAAAGACCAATAGCTCACAGAAATTCTAGTGGAGCACTAAACTACTCTACGTGACAAATCTTTGCAATAAAAACAATAAATCACCAATTGGCCTCCTGCACTTCAGGGGGTTGGGCGGAGCTAGAGAAAAAAGAATGGCACCCTTGTTTCTCTGACTCTATCTACTCCTGGGAATCCCTCAATCCCCATTTCTGTCTACTTGAAGTTATTAAACGAGACGGGCTCAATCATCTACTGTAACAAATCACCACCACTAGTGATTTCAAATAACATAGATTATTATCTGACAGTCCTGAAAATTTGAGGGCCAGAATGGATCCTACAGAGATGAACTCAGGGCAGTTACCTGCCTTCGGGAGGCTCTAGGGAAGGAACTCTTCCCTTTCATTTCCCTTCTTCTAGAGTCTGCCTGCATTTATTTTCCTTCTCTCCTTCCACCAAGGCAGACACTGGCTTTGCAGCCTGCATGTCTTGACTTGTAGTCCCTTGTTTCATCTTCAAATCCATCAATATCAGTGCATTTTCTTCCAGTCATGCTTTCCCCCTCTCTCCTTCCCTCCTCTCCTCTCCATTATCGTATTTCCTTCCCTCTCTGCCCCTCTCCTGCCTTTCTCTTCCCTTCTCTTTATAAGGGTCTTTGCCATTACACTGGGCTTATCAACTACTCCAGGACAACCTTCCTATCCCAAGATTTTAACTTAACCACATCTTCAAAGTCTATTGTCATTAAGGTAGCATAGTCATGATTTCTTACGACTAGAACATGGATATCTTTAGGGAGTTGAAACTCTGTTTGTCATAGTGAGGAGTCTGCCATGAGAGACTGGGAAGACACTGGCTCACAATTTGTAATAAAATCAGTTGGGGAACCCATTGCCTGCATTAATTTGAAAGATACAAAATGGATTTGTGCATTTGAGGAGATTTCCAGGCAAACTATTGAAAGCAACAACTGACTGTCTTTTATAAAGAAGAAAGAGATTAGCTATGGATAGAACTATTAAGTTTGCAAACAGAATTTCAAGGAAATATGAAAGAACTAGAATTACTGGGTTGGAAATGTAACCATCTCACATTTTCACCATCTTCAGTCAGCAAAAGATTCAAAAAATAAGAAATAGCCTCAGGATGGAGATCAAATCAAAGGTTTATCTATAAGACCTTTTGTGAAGACTTCAGAAAGGCTCAACAGAGTGCCTCATTAGACCCTCTCAAATAGACCAAAGATATTCCTAAAATCTTAAAGGCAAGGTCCCACAGCACCCTGACACTCAGCCCAAAATAGAGAGAACTCTATCTTCAAAAAATGAGAGTGACTTTAGGGGCATAAAGTCAACCTAATCAAATTCATAACATTTCCACTGAGCGGGATATATAAAATGTTGTAACGGTGAAACTAAAGGGGGCAGAGAAATTTCAAAATGAAGAGAGGTTCCAGGTCCCCAGTGCTCTACAATCAGGAAGCAGGTTGAGAAAGTCACTAAGCTGCAAACAGGCCATTTCTTTTAGAAAAAGGAAGACCCCAGGGCTGAGCTAAGAGTCACAGCGAACAATGGATTAGAGAACCACTCTACGGGAGCAGAACTTAGTCCCATTTCAGAATATTTCCTTCCACAGAATAAGCACTGACATTTTATGGCTGGCTGATGTTCAGGACTGCTATGGGGCAATGATTGCTAGCTGGGCCTGCCTACCCCTCTCCTTTCAGAATGAGTATATACTGTGGTTACCTCAACTGTGTCCTCTGTCCTACCATTGTGTATTAGACATGGAGGGTCAAGGAACTTATCATTTTAGGTCATAGTTCTCAGGATCAAGAAGAGCTGAAACCCAAGACTTCATCTATATTGGATTTGATTCAGATCACATATTCACAAACATTACCCATGTGGCATAATTAGGTAAATCTTTGAGAATCTTAGAAGGTGCGATCACATTTGCATAGGGAAAAAAGACAGAGTAGAGAGCAGACTATTAGACACTTGTGGATGAATCACTCCCAATATATCATTCATGCCAGTATTCACACTAATTGGGTCTCTGACTGCATTGACTCCGAGCTTGGTAACATGAATTTCTTCGGATAATGTGCTGTCTACAAACATGAGAGAAATGGAGGTTTTAAAAGACCTAATGTGTTTGGGGCTTGTCCTGTTGGAATGCTTCCCTACCATGGCCCAGGATAGCTTCCTTGAAAATCAAAGATTAAAAGAAGAAAGAAGCCCAACTATAACAGCTATCCCAGATGAGCCCAGCTTCCAACCAACTGTACAGTTCACTGTAGCAACCTGAATGTGCACAGGCAAAACCAGTAGTAAACCCACCCACCCACAGAATCGCTGCCCAGTAATAGAAAACTAAAATAGGAATGAGGCAGAAACAAAAACTATAGAGAAACAAAAAAACTGAGTCCCAGCTTAATCGCCCTTTTCCTAGTACCTAGAGCCAGTCTACCCACCATTTACTCCACATACCAGCTTCTCACCATAGTTCCCTTCCATTGGTACCAGATTATCTCATAAATCCCATTCCTCATAATCACAGCCCAACTTGCATCCTCACTTGTTTGCACCCCAGGCCTCCCAGAATAATATATATGGATTTTTGGATAATGTTGGACAATATTTAGTCAAAGTTTAATGAGTTTTTTTAAAAATATTTCATCCCTTATATATTATTGGGCCTTCTGCATTAAAAGAGCTCAGGTTGTAAGTATGTAATAGGAATAAAACCTCATCAAGGGGCCAGTGCTGTGGCGCAGTAGGTTAATCCTTCACCTGCAGTGCCGGCATCCCATATGGACGTCAGTTCTAGTCCCAGCTGCTCCTCTTCCAATCCAGCTCTCTGCTATGGCCTGGGAAGGCAGTGGATGTTTAGGCCCCTGCACTCATGTGGGAGACCCAGAGGGGGCTCCTGGCTCCTTGCTCCTGGCTTCAGATTGGCTTGGCTCTGGCCATTGCAGCCATCTGAGGAGTGAACCAGTGGATGGAAGACCTTTCTCTCTGTCTCTCTGTCTCACTGTGTGTAACTCTACCTCTCAAATAAATAAATAATCTTTAAAAAAAAAAACTCATCAAAAGGAGCTGTGATGTAGCTTGTTGTAGGAAATATTCCTCTCCGTTAAAACAATTTGTCACTTTTGCAAAAATATCTGATGTTATTTTTAAGTACCTTTCTTTTCCCCTCCTGGTTCTACCTAAGGCTGGGCTCTCAAGCAAAATTTCAAGAAAATTAGAAACTTCTCTACCACATAGATTGATGAGGCAAATCAGTGTCCAAGTCCCCCCCAGGGAAGTAAGCTCCATGCTTAGGAAAGGACAGTAACTCTTCCAAGGTTTGCAGTTTGCTCTATGATCTCCCAGAAAATGAAAGAGGGAAATGAGCCAAACAGACTCCCTTACTCCCTGCAAGAACAATGTGGAAGGAACAAGCATTTTCCTTTACTATCGCAGCTTCTCCCACCCTCAATTGTATCATCATCCTCACTTTAAAAATAAGGAAAGTGAGGTTCTAGAAGAATATGTTCTTGACAGGAAATCACAGAACTTGTATGGGGCATAACCCAACCTAAACTCAAGTTTGTCTGTCTGTCTTTCCCTTACTTGTAAGCAAAGCAAGATTTGCTGAAATCAGAAGTTGTAAACCTCCTGCTGTTGAGTCAGGAGGAGGCCTCCAAGAGAGGAAGACCTGAAAAACTCATGAAAATGGGTTTTCTTTAAGCACAATTATGGGGAGCAGAACAGTAGCTAACGATCAATCAGTAAGTGTCTCTTTGAAACAGAATTTTGATGATTATTACTCTGGGGAGAAATCCAAACCCAAGTCTTAGATCTTCCCCTTAATCAGCAAGTAAATTTGAGTTCATTTGATAACTTCATATGTGAACTGCGGCTAACAGTAGTGTCCGCACAGAGTTGTTAAGAAAATTAAATGAGATAGGGTAGAGGGGAAACAGAAATTAACAGCAGCTAGGTTGGTAGGCCCTGAGTCATATTGCCTAGGTTCAGATTCTAACTGTGGGGGAGGGCATTATGGTACATCAGGATAAGCCATAGGGAGTGTCTGGGATTGGGCCACACCTCCCCTCCTGATTCAGCTTCCGGCCATTGCACCTGAGAGGAAGCAGTTGATACCACGTGTTTGCTTTCTGCCACCCACAAGGGATACCCGGATGGAGCTTTGGCTCCTGGCTTTGTTCTGGCCCCTCCACAACTGTTGTGGGCTTCTGGGGAATGAATTAGCAGATGAAAAATTTCTCTCTACCACTCTCTTTCTCTCTTTGTGTGTCACTCTGCCTTTCCAATATATAAATAAACAAACTTTTTTAAAAAAAATCCCAGTTCTGCTAGTTTGAAGCTGCATGGCTTTAAGCAAATGTGTAATTTCTCTGTGCCTGTTTCCACTACTTTAAAATAGAGATAAAAAATAATAGCCTTTTCTCACAGGATTTAGGAGAAGCCTACAGATGAGCTAATACACAAAAAACTCTTATAACAGGATCTGACTTTAGGAAGTACCAGCTTTCATTACGTGCAGCCTGGCGTTTAAGTAGCATTCAGCTGCCTACAGGTCCAGTGCTCCCCTCACTGCACATGACACTTCAAAATTTCAGAATTCACAGGTTCCTTTAAAATGTCCAATTTTACCATAAGACACAGTCACTCTTAGTTGGCACTGTCAAAAAAAAATCTTTATCTGAATGAATAGAGAATGTGTCTCTGCTTTGATGAGACACAAATGAAAAGAAATTTCTTGAATGACTGTAGTTGACTGTATTAACTAAATTATTCAGTATGACAGAGGAAAAGGCTGAACATTTTTTAACAAAAGAGACAGCCCCAGACCACCTAAGAAAGCTCCCTGATCCCTGCGGAGCTGAGCAGACACTCCTAAGGATCAATGTCTCAGAGACCCGAGACCATACGCCAGCATCCAGCAAGCTTGTCTTAGCCTGCCTCCGAATCTGAGACTCTGAGCTCTAGGGATAAGGAGAGAAGTCAATCAGAAACACGAATAAATCCTGATTCCGAAAACAGAGGAATTTAAAAATACAGACAAGCCTATATTCCAGAGAGTTCCATTATACATATGTTTAACTTTTTAAAATTTAAATATAAGCTCTCAGGTAAAAGAGATAAAGCCAGGGAGACTGGGAGACAAAGAAATATTGCACAAATAGTGCAGTAATTGATTCCAACCAAAATTATCCTTCATGCCTGCACACCTGAGAGTGTGAGTGACAGCAGGCCCAACTCTGCCACCCACTCGGTAGATTCCCAGAGGCGTCTCACCTCACAACAGTAGGAGTGAGCATGGGCTTACACAGAGCTGTATGAATACAACTGGCCCTACGTGCAAGCCAACCTGTTCCCGTGGTGCTCCACAAAAGAGAGGTCCATCTGCTCCAACAGTAGGGGAACTGGACACACAAATTTGCTGACACAAATGTCAGGCTCCAGGATATTGCCTTCCAAATGACTTCCAAGCACAATCCCGACAGCAGGAGATTTTTACCTTCTATGCAACTACTCCTTCGTTCTTTGTTCTTCAAAATTGATATAAGTTTCCTCTCTGAGCTCTTAAAGTAATCTAAAAGAAAGAAATCTCAGCCTCTCCGTAATGTAAGAGATCAGGTCTTCTGAGTTTACACCAGCAACTTTAATTGGATTGCATTTGATTGGCTTACAGGATTGAAATCTCATGAAACGGAAGGAAAACAGGGATGAATGACACTGCTATCCTGAATTCATCCCATGCAAGTAAATGAGTGCAAATGAACCTACCATCACTGGCTTCATCTGCCTTCGTGACACAGATTGGAATGTTTGCAATAAGGAACTCAACAGTAATTACTTCAAGAAAAATTTAGCTTCACTAGAGTAATATGCTTTAATCTTCTGACATGTTAACAGGACTTGTTGTAAGTTTATCTGAGACTGATTTATATGGAATAAAGTATTGCTTTTCCCAGGAAAATGTCAGGGAGAGGCACAAGTTAAGAGAGTTTTTGAAACAGAACTATTAATTTAATATAGGCAGACAAAATTCCTATTTACATCAGAGTTAAATTTTCTCAAACTTGAAAGTTTATATCAAAATTGAATAATCCTAGTTGCTTTTTATCCACTTATCACTGGATTTAATTCAAATTTTGAACTAGATCTGTTATTCAAAACCAAAATGAAGCCAAAAATAAACACTGAATGGTAACTGTTGAAATTTATCTCATGTAATTGATAAAGTAGTTATTATTACTCTGATTTTAAAGATGAGGAAACGGGGCTGGCACTGTGGTGTAAGGTTAAGCCTCCACTTGCATTGCCAGCATTCTACAGGGGTGCTGGTTTGGTTCCTGTCCCAGCTGCTCTTCTTTCTATCCAGCTGCCAGCTGATAGCCTGAGAAAGCAGCAGAAGATGGCCCAAGTGCTTAGGCCCCTGAACCCACATGGGAGACCTGGGAGAAGCTCCTGCCTCCTGGCTTTGGATCAGCCCAGCTCTGGCCATTGCAGTCATTTGAAAACCTCTGTCTGCCTTTCTCTCCCCGCCCCCCACCCCGCCACTTCTCAAATAAATAAACTCTTTAAAAAAACAAAACTTTGAAAGAAAATAAAGATGATAAACTGAGGCTCCAGGAAGCAAAGTCACACAGTATGATCTCACAGATGATGGATATTACAAATAAGTTTACCAACACTAAAGGGATTTCTTCCTCATGACTCAACTCCGAACCTCAGGGTCACAATATAGGTAGCTAGCTCACTCTCTTCTCATAATCAGAGAAACTCCTACTATAATCTGTGCTGCAAACCAAGAAAATAAAGAAGAGGCCGGTGCCGTGGCTCACTAGGCTAATCCTCCGCCTAGCGGCGCCGGCACACCGGGTTCTAGTCCCGGTCGGGGCGCCGGATTCTGTCCTGGTTGCCCCTCTTCCAGGCCAGCCCTCTGCTGTGGCCAGGGAGTGCAGTGGAGGATGGCCCAGGTGCTTGGGCCCTGCACCCCATGGGAGACCAGGAAAAGCACCTGGCTCCTGGCTCCTGCCATCGGATCAGCGCGGTGCGCTGGCCGCAGCGCGCCGGCCGCGGCGGCCATTGGAGGGTGAACCAACGGCAAAGGAAGACCTTTCTCTCTGTCTCTCTCTCTCACTGTCCACTCTGCCTGTCAAAAAAAAAAAAAAAGAAAAAAAAAAGAAAATAAAGAAGAAAACAGAAAACACCAGGCACTCCCCTCCTTGGCTGATCTAGGCCAAGGCTTCAGACATGACAAAGGTTATAGTGCCCTCCATCTCCTATGGCCAACTCCATTCCTGCAGCTGGCAGAACCCGGGTACAATCTGTATATCCCAAATCAATCCATCAACATCTCACCCCAATTCGATGCAAAAGATATTTAAAAACACATAATAATTCAACTAAAACTCAATTTAAAAGTTTATAACCTTAAGAAAGTGTCATTAATGGGGCCAGCACTGTGACACAGTGGGTTAATGCCCTGGCCTGAAGCACCTGCATCCCATATGGGTGCTGGTTTGAGACCCAGCTGCTCCACTTCCAATCCAGCTCTCTGCTGTGGCCTGGGAAGTAGTAGAGGATGGCCCAAGTCCTTGGGCCCCTGCACCCACATGGGAGACCTGGAATAACCTCCTGGCTCCTGGCTCCTGGTTTAAGATTGGCACAGCTCTGGCCGTTGTGGCCATTGGGGAGTGAACCATCGGATGGAAGACTTTCTCTCTCTCTCTCTCTCTCTCTCTCTGCCTCTACACTCTCTGTGTAACTCTGACTTTCAAATAAATAAGCAAATCTTAAAAAAAAAAAAAAAAAAAAGAATGTGTCATTGAGAAAGCGGTATTTGGGCACCATTAAAGTTGCCGAGGGAAAGACTGGCCCTGTGTTTATCGTATGGATTGCTGTCCATGGTGGCATGGTGGCTTCCGAAGGCCAACAGACTGCTCTTTCTCTCAGTCTCAGGGAGCCAGAAATCTGCAGCTTCCAAAACCACTGGCAGCAGCAGAAAAAAAAAAAAAAAAAAAAAAGAAAAGAAAAAAAAACTGGTAACTTGAGATTAACTTTCTAGCCCTCAGGCAGATATATGCAGAGTGGACAAAAGCGAAAAATAGAAATTCCCATCACCCTCCTGCAGTCTTCCCCCAGGATTCTCCATGACCACTTGCTGTCAATAGCAGGATACAGTCCCTCACCCAACCAGAGAAGACTGACTTCTTCAGCAAATACCCTTTTATTCACACACCTCGATTCTACCTCTTATATTTTTCAATTTTCTAATCCATTTCTCCCAGTAGCTTCCTAGAGAAAAAGGGAAAAAAGCTTTCAAACTATAATGTGAAAATATACAAATGAATAACCATACATGGGTGCATTTCTGCATGCATTTAAGTGAGCATTTTGATTCTGTCGACAAAGCACAAAATGAAGTGGATACCAGAAAATAAATTCATTTCTCAGGAACAGTTCTGGCCTTCCAAAATCAAGCAGAAGCTCAAATTATTTGATTACATGAACCTGATAAGAGCAAACCAGGCACTATTTGTGAATTATGTGTAGGAGCAATTTGATTAAGCACCACTGTTTATGATTGTTGTCATTGTAATCTATAATACAGCCTTCAAACACTTAACAAATTTTAAATAAGTATTACATCTTTCCACTTACAATTGTCCTAAATAATGAAATCTCTGAAACAGAATTTATTCATATGTATAATAAAGATATTTGTATAATCTTTGCAGTTTTCTAAAAATATTCTAAGGCCCTTACTATATCAGAAATGTAATCATTTTGTAAATTTTAATTTAAAACAAATTAAAGTCAAGAAATTAACTTACTGCAGCAATGAAAACAATGGACAAACTCAAGGGCACTGGATTCTAATTCTGCTATATGTTCTAGTTACTACTGTTTCTACTATATGTTCTAGTTACTACTGCTGCCTAATATCCACACCAACTTAATGTTATAAATAACAACAGTCAGTTGTTTTTCTCCCTCCATGTGCTCTCAATAGGTGTATCATGTTCAGAATTTCTAATACAGTTAACTCACATGGTGGCTGGGGCTGAAGTCATCCCTAAGGTTTTCTCATATTTCATTCCTGAGGCTTCACTCATATTTCTGCCTGTGACACTGGCTACCAGCAGAGACTCCAGCAAGTGACACTGGCCAAAACACCTACACTCTCTATCTAGCCTGAACTTTCTCACAGTATGGCCACTGGCATCCAAGAGAAGTATTTCAAGAGCTACATCAAGTCACATATGTTGCCTGGTATGACGTAGTCTGGGAAGTCCTATGGTTTCACCAGTGCTGCATTTCATTCAGTACAAGCAAACCACTACAGCCTATCCACATTCAAGGAGAAAAGAATTGGCCCTACTTCTTGATGGGAGGAATGGCAAAGAATTTACTACATGATTTTTGAAACTGCCATAATGACTTTGGTCAAGTTGCTCAACATCTAGGTTTCTATGATCAACAACTGACTAAAATTTATAAATTTAGTCTTTAAAAATCAAATATATAACAGTGATGAAGTCAGCTGAATTTCTATAAATATTTGCTCAAGACAGAAATAACAACAGAATAATAATAATTAATACTCACTGGGTGATTATTACGCTATGCAACTTAAATGTGTTCTGCACTCCCTATATTGCCCCAATTACCAGTTACCATACCCTCTCATCCCTATAGATGCATGTTAAACCAAGGGAACCAACAAAACCTATGTTTACTATTCCCCACACAAAGAAAGATTGTAAACACTTCACTAGAGTGTTTATTGGTGACAGTGATGTTATTTTGGTTAAGACATTTTCAGTGCACTGATCACTATCAAGAAATGTTACTTATTCCTTCTATGAAGGATGAAAAAACACACATTCCTTTTCCAAGAATAAATCATCCCCAAAAGGCTATCCTTTAATCATAGGGCAAACGAATGTTACAATTCCACCTGCATATCCTTGCAACCACACTTGATGATATCCATTGAATACCAAAAACCTTCCTCCCACAGAGGAGCCCTCAGAGCTTAGAGCAAGCCGGGTCATGGTGAAATTCTGAAAGTAAAACTTACCAACAAGCCACAGTCCAAGCCCAGGAATTATTGAATTTGAAGAAGCCTGCTTCTTCCCCAGAGCACTCAGATTGGTCTTTCTTTAAAAGCACTGCCTCAACTTTAACAAGAGGGGCATGTGGAAGGCAATCCAAGCATGATCAGGGACTGGCCAAAGAGTGAGTGTGTGCAAAAGCCAGGGGTTAAGTTACAGAGCGCAAGCTCCCTGCTGATTATTGACACATGGACGGAGGCAGAGCAGTCCAAAAGTCAGGCCACACCTGAGTCTTCCAAATCCACATCACTTTACGGTAATGAAAAGAGCCACGCAAGGAAGCTACAGAGCATGATGTTTGTGAACTGAACGAGGGCTGGCCCAATGCCACCTATCAGTCATCATCCTCAAATGACCATGTGGAAAAGGTCAGATTTAATTCAAAAACATAATGCCCTCTGGGAGCCCAGAGACAATTCTGTGTTAGCTTCCATCAGATGGAAGACCTGAGTGTGTGTGTGTGTGTGTGTGTGTGTGTCTACCTCGCTCTGTAACTCTTTCAAATAAATAAAAATTTAATCTTAAAAAAGAATAGGAAGAGAAAAGAAGAGTAGAAAACTCATAAAGAAGGAAAGATACAGAGATGATAGTGCTTGACTTTCCCCCTCCGAATCCATCCTATTAAAAATGTTTCCATGCCTAATCAGTACTCAAGGGCCTAGAGTTTTATTGTCTATTAGTAAAGCAGTAAGTGTATGCAATAAATACATCTAAAACTCAGGTTGCTTGAATGAAAATATGCCTGTAAAGAAATCAAACTTCATAAATACAAAGGAAAGTCCAGAGAATCTTAATAATAGGGATTATCAAAACGGTTGCCATGCTGTTGGATTTTTACCAGTTTCAATACCTGGTGAGTAGTTGCTGCTGTATTTTGAAATTTCTGTTAAATAATTTGTTTTGAAATGTTACCCAGACTGTTATTGGTACTTGTTCTTCAAAGGGTGACTGGGAAGCCTCAGAGGTTTATGCATGCTTATTACTACCTGAGAACAATGGCTTCGGAGTCACCAATAGGATCTTATAGCTGCGGAAGGTTCTGTTTCAAGGACTGGACCCCAATAAGCTACGAACAAAGAATCTTAGCCAAGACCTTGTGCCTTGTTCCCAACAGGCCTTGTTCATTGCAACCAGAAGCCTCAAATCTCCTAATGTTCCCTGAAAATGCAAGGAGATTCCAGAGCAGAGGCCAAGCTTAAGGAAATGAACAAAGGCAGTATTCACATAAAAACTATAAACCACTGGATCCCAGGTTTGTTTGACATTTTCTCATACTGGATATGTCGGTTTTCACTCATGGTTAGTTTTCACTGTTTGTCCAGTACAAATATTCAGAGTCAATGAATGTTGAATATATCAAGTACTGCACAAGACATTCAAATGTTTGTATCTTGTTTGACATTGCACTCCTCACTCAGATTCAAATTTCAGTTCCTCCTCCCACGACATGACTTGAGTAGATGACAACATTTCTGAGTTTCTTTCTCCTCATATGTATACAAGTGATGCCTGTTGTCTGTAACCACCTACAATAAGATCATTATCTCCATTTTGCAAAGAAGTAAACTAAATCTCAGAAAGCTTAACTAATTTTCCAAAGTCGTAGATGAAATCAGCCAACCAAAGCATCTGAATTCCAAGGCCAGACATTTTCCAATAAGAAGAATTAGGACAGTAAGTTAGGGAAAACAAAAATTGCTCAGATGGATGAGTGCACAGCATACCTGTTTACAATTCTGGGCTCTAAACTTGATTTTCCTTGGGCACAGCACGGATTTTCAATGCCGCGCACTTCAGGTACTGCAGCCTGTTGTGTGATCTTGCAACATCCACACCTGTGGGGTCAGATACCATCACTGTCCCTCAGGGAAGCTTTCTGCTGAACAAAAGAAAAGTCAAACTTGCTCAGCGACTAAGAAAGGTGTAAGTACAAGTTTTAACCTCCTGTTTTCTGATGAAATGGATACGGGATATAAATGTGTATGAAGTCAGACACACATGAATTTTTCAGCTAATCTCACATGCAGGAAGGCCACCTGAGGCAGCTGAGATAGCAGGAGGAATTGGTATCTCCTGCCTGTTATCTGGAGAAGTTTTCCCAAGACTAAGACCCCAGTCATTTCTAATTGATAGCAACGACTACTGCCACCAGCACAAAAAAAAAAAAAAAAAAAAAGACTAAAAATTGAAGAAAAGTATATATTTGCTCTCATGGTTTCCTTCCATATCCCCACTCTACAAACATATTTCCAAGAAAATTTCCACTTTAGCATGTGCCCAAAATATGTGTACTTTCAACAGAAAGCTATATATACTCCTCCAAAATTCTAGCACATTAAGAGAGTAACTAGAGTTTGCTTTGCATCAAAACAAGGTAAGCTTTGTGAGGGCAATGAAAAGAGAATTCTAGATCCTCAGACATGAGGATAAATATTTCTGGGAGATAAAAGGTGGGGAATGAGTGTATGAAGGGAGGTAGGGATCAGAGATGATGTACAGGCATAGTCACTCCAAGGGAAGGAGCAGTAAGCACCCAGTTTCTTGCTGGAATCACTGGGTTTTGGGACAGCTCCATGGAATGAGTCTGTCTTCTATAAGAACTGTAGCAGCTGGAGGAGAAAGAGTTGGGTGTGACAGGAGCAGCACAGCTAGGAGCAAAGCAGCAGCAGACAGGGCAGTGCTGTGGAATAGAGATGCCAACATCCTGTCGGAGTGCTGCCAGTTCATACACTCTAATACACTTCCGATCCAACTCCTTGCTAATGCACCTGGGAAAACAGCAGATGATGCTCCAAGTACTTGGGCCACTGCTGCCCATGTGAGAGACCCAGATGGAATTCCATGCTCCAGTCTTTGGCCTGGCCTAGCCCCAACCACTGCAGCTATTGAAGGAGAGAACTAGCAGATGGAAGATCTCTTTCTCTGTTTCTCTCTCTCTCTCTCTTTGTCACTCTGCCTTTCAAATAAATAAATAAATCTTTTAAAAATAGCAGCTGTCAGGAAAAGGAGGGATGGCAAAGAAGAAAGCAGCAGCTGGGACTGGAAGCAAAAGCTCCATGACAGTCCACAAAATAGCAGAAAGAACAAATGAGCAACCAAAAAAAAAAAAAAAAAAAAAAAAAAACCAATGGGAAAGTCAGGGCGTCTGGACCAGCCATGTTTTTTCTGTTCTTTGTGATACCAATTATGTCCATATGGAGTACCAGTCATTCAGATCACATGCACATGGAATATAGACCATGTTCATGTAGCTATCAACAATGTGCCAGTACATACATGTTATCAACCATGTGCACACATTCTTATTTCCTAAAGAATCCTCAGGACACACCAGGAGGTACAATATTATTCCTGTTTCATAGATAACAACACTAGATCCCTGCAAGGATAAGTATCTTGTCTGAAGTCGCACAGTTTGTAGTCAGCACAAAAATGTACATCTGTATCCACAGCTTGCATTTTGTATGTACGACCATATCCGTGTCTGATTTTCACTGCCTACTCTGTACTCCTACCAGCCAAGACTAGCAAAGACCTGTGACACAAGATCTGACTTGTATGCAGTTTTAATGTGTTAAACAATAATTTTTTGTAAACTAGTCCAATATCAATGTTATTTAGTTCAATATTTTCAATATAAGCATTGTATTAAATGTGTCACATCATTTCATCCTCACAGCAATTGTTATATGGTAGTTATTATGGTCCATCTGAACAGATGAGGAAACTGAGGCAGAAAGAATTTAAGAAACATCATGATTATACAGCCAGTAAAGGGGCATATTAAGAATGCAATGTATTCTGACTCACCATGTCAAACTGCCTTTGTCCATCTAAAACTCAGGGGGAGTATTCATAAGGTTATCCATATTTTCTCTTCTTTTCAGGAAAATACTTTCATGAAGACCCAAAATTGACAAATATTTATCGAGGGCCTATATTCTATCAGGACATACATATCTTGCCTTTCACCTATGAAAAGATCTACCTGAGTTTACCTAGGGCTCCTTCCTATAACGTGTTTCTCAGTTAGAAAACTTATGACTCTTCTGAGGAGATTCCTTCCTCTTTTCTTCCCTCCTTCCTTCCTTCCTTCATTTCTTCCATTCCCTTCTTTTTCCCCTTGCCATTATACATTACTTGCTTATTCCATTGGAAACAAGATGGAGGAATCTGGAAAACATTATGCTGAGTGAATTAAGCCAGTCCCAAAGTGACAAATATCATATATTCTCCCTGATCGGTGACAACTAACTGAGCACCAGAGGGGAAACCTGTTGAAGTGAAATGGACACTATGAGAAACAGTGACTTGATCAGCTCTTGTCCTGACTGTTGATGTACAATTTAATACTTTATCAATTTTAGTATTGTTTTGTTTTGTTTTGTTCTAGTACTATTGGTTGAACTCTGTCATTAACACACAATTATTCTTAGGTGTTTAAATTTTAACTGAAAAGTGATCCCTGTTAAATATGAGAGTGGGAATAAGAGAGGGAGGAGATGTATAATTTGGGACATGCTCATTCGGACTTGCCCCACATGGTAGAGTTAGAAATGTGCCAGGGGATTCCAATACAATCCCATCAAGGTGGCATGTACCAATACCATCTCACTAGTCCAAGTGATCAATTTCAGTTCACAATTGATCACACTGATAGGTCTAAGAGTCAAAGGGATCACACAAACAAGAATAGTGTCTGCTAATACTAACTGATAGAATAAAAAAGGGAGAGAACGATGCATCATGGGAAGTGGGATACACAGCAGACTCGTAGAATGGCAGATATCCTAAACAGCACTCTGGCCTCAGAATTAGCCCTTACAGCATTTGGATCTGGCTGAGGAGCCCACGAGAGTATTTTAGGCATGGAAAGCTAAGACACTTTGGTAAAAAAAAAAAAGACCTAAATGAAAGATCTCTACGAGTGAGATCCCAGTGGAAAGAACAGGGCCATCAAAGAAGGCCTTTCTCTGAAGGGAGGAGAGAACTTCCACTTTGACTATGAAGTTCGAAGTCAGCGAACTCAAAAGGCTTCCAGAGCCTTGGCAACTCATGACTAGAGCCTAGGGAGATTTCTGACGCCATAAACAAGAGTGTCAAATTGTTAAGTCAACAACAGGAGTCACTGTGTACTTACTTCTCATGTGGGATCTGTCCTTAATGTGTTGTCCAATGGGAAGTAATGCTATAACTAGTACTGAAACAGTATTTTACACTTTGTGTTTCTGTGTGGGTGCAAACTGATGAAATCTTTACTTAATATATACTAAATTGATCTTCTGTATATAAAGATAATTGAAAATGAATCTTGATGTGAATGGAATGGGAGGGAGCGGGAGATGGGAAGGGTGCAAGTGGGAGGGAAATTATGGGGGGGAATCCATTGTAATCCATAAACTGTACTTTGGAAATTTATATTTACTAAATAAAAAACATATATAATAATATATATTGAACTAGGGTCAAACAAGTTAGAACATATATAGAACACATCAGTAACCTGACTGCCCTATTCCAAGTACACTCATAAATGATTTTATCTTAACAATTTCATGAGTATCGGCCGGCGCCGTGGCTCACTAGGCTAATCCTCCACCTTGTGGCGCCGAAACACCAGGTTCTAGTCCCGGTTGGGGCACCGGATTCTGTCCCGGTTGCCCCTCTTCCAGGCCAGCTCTCTGCTGTGGCCAGGGAGTGCAGTGGAGGATGGCCCAAGTACCTGGGCCCTGTACCCCATGGGAGACCAGGATAAGTACCTGGCTCCTGCCATCGGATCAGTGCGGTGCGCCGGCCACAGCGCGCCGGCGCGGTGGCCATTGGAAGGTGAACCAAAGGCAAAAGGAAGACCTTTCTCTCTGTCTCTCTCTCTCTCACTGTCCACTCTGCCTGTCAAAAATAAAAAAAATTAAAATAAAATAAAAAAACAATTTCATGTGTATCACTCAACACTTGCCACATCCCTCACATATCAGTCTAGCACACATTTCAACAGACACAAAACACATGTTCCAACATATACTGATCATGTGGGTTTTATATACATTTGTTTATGATCAAACACTACCGTGTACATTACATTGAAACTTTATTTTTTATTATTTATAATATGTATGAGCTATTCCCTCCTGTCTCTTGTCCATTCCTTTTAATATTGATATATCAGAAAACATGATAATGCACATATCTACAGACTAAACCCTGATAGCCAAATCTGACCTGTCACCTCTTTTTATAAGTGCAGTTTTAGTGGTGCTCAGTTATCCACATTTTTAATATATCTTCTATGACTTCTTTCTCTCCTCAGCAATAGAGTTGAGTAGTTGCTACAGATACTATATGGCCCTTATGCCTAAAATTGATTTTTTAAACTGATTTTTTAAATTTGGTACTTCTCTAATAAAAAGGGTGAATATCCATTCATATGTTTATTGCTAGTTATGTTTTTCATGTGTGAATTGTCCATTCATCTTATTTGCCCAATTTTAACTATGCTGTTAGAAATATACTTTATGGCTAAACATATTTGCTCTAACTTCTGCTAGAATTAGCTCAAATCCTGCTCCCAGAAATTATCAGCTGTGTGACAAAGAGCATGTGACTTTCTTTTTCTGTTTCAGTTTTTAATCTATACAATGGGATGGTATTATTTCTCCACATCTTAGAATTGTCTTAAGGACAAAACAAGGATGATAAAAATAACCAGCCTTGTTATTTATTATGTCTTTTTAAAAAACTTTTAAACCAATATGTGTAGTAAAACATTAAGAGCTTTTTGCAACTTCCCTCTTCAAAATCCTGAGTATACTGAGGACTTCTGAAGCCACCAACATGTGCTGTTAGCCTCTACCTGAGGTCAAGGAGGTTTCCAGTTAATGGAGACAGAATGTTCAAGGGATGTGATTCTGAGGGATGTTGAAATAAATGTCTTGTTTCATTTCTTTGCTCAAAAACCTTTCCTATATCAGTCTGGTAAGTCATCAGTGAATCTTGCTGTGATAAGTGTAGTTCCTGCAGCCCTCAGAGATAACCTTCTTAACATTAGGTTTATTGAACAGGACAGTAAGAAATAGAACCCAAAATGCACTAAGCTCATGATCTACTTGAGTTAAAAAAACTTACTCCTAAATTACAAATTTATGTAATTTTGAAAAATACTTATATTATTCCTTTCATTGTGCTTATTATGCAAGCCTTAAATTTATCTGTGCACAGCTTATCTGAGTTACTAAACTGTAAATAATTTGAGGGTAGACTAAGACTTCGGTTAATCTTTGTGTCCTTCATAGTACCCAGAAGAGTATGGTACACAAAGTGGATGTTCATTAGATAATAATTGAAAGAACAGATAGCACCTGCTTCACATGATGTATTTCTCCTAAAAGTAAAGCAAAAGAGAGAAATGTTAATTAATTTGGGACTATGGGTCGTTGGGTTCCAATTAATTGAGGACCTACAGACTCTGTCATGGACATTCTTCTTCCATGAGGTAGTGTTGGAACCTAGAGAAACTGGAATTTCCTACAGATTCCTCACTTAGAATTTACCAAATAAGTGTTAAATAGATTTGAGTTTTCATGGCTTAAGTTGTTAAGAATAGATCATAAATAATAATAATTGGGACTAGCACTTGGTAAATGTGGGGAGCAACCCGGACTAGACTAAGTTACTGGAATTGAGACTTATTCTATGCATCTGCTCTCCCACAATATGGCGCTGAGAAGGGAGAAGCAGCTTCTACACAGCTGCCTCCAGTTCAACCAATAAACTGTAGGACCTGCTCCTGATTGGAGGAGAGCAGCGTACTCGGCGTGTGGGTAGCAGAGTTGGGATTGGTGGAAGAGGACTATAAAGGAGGAGAGAGAAAACATGCACCAGGAACATCTATCTGAAGGAACACCTGTGCAGCCCCCAAGAGAGCCGGCCGGCGGTGTGCCACTCCCCCGCGGAAGTGGGGAAGGTGGCAGGGGGAACCGCCCTTCCACGGAGGTGGAAGGGTCGGTAGCCAACCCGGGAGAACCAGCAGCAAACCCGGGGAGGGCCGAGCAGACAAAAGAACAGCGCAGGGTCCTGTGTCGTTCCTCCACGAAGAGGGGGAGCGACAGTAAACACTTTGCATGTATTAGTTAATTCTCCCAAAATATTATAAGGTTGGCATTCTTCTTCCCTCTATTTCATAAATAAACTAAGGCACAAAGCAATTAACTAACTTGTCCAAGGTCACATAGCTAGGATGTCAGGATTTAGCTCCATGCAGTATAACTTCAATTTGCACAGTATAGGACAAATGCACACCTCTCTACACTGCAGTGGAGACATGACTAAACAAAGACTTCCAAGAACAAATTACTGGAAGAGGCCTTATCTCTTAAAGCACCAGAGTTAGAATCAGGAAGCCTGGACTTGACTCCTGGATACACAGTTATCTATTGGCAAAATCTCAAGCAAACATTTCCTGGAGCTCAATTTTCCACATCTATAACATGAGGATATTGTTGCCAATCCAGAGTCCATTTTATATTTAACCAAATTAAAATGAGATAACACAGCAAGCAGTTTCTAAGCTATAGAAGGCAGAGGTTTGGTACAACAGTTAAGACACCCCTTGGTGTACCTGTATCCCATATCAGAGTTCAAGTCTGGATCCAATATCCATTTCAGCCCCCTACCAAAATGTACTCTAGGGGACAGCAAGTAATGGGGCATGTACTTGGGTCTCTGCCCCTGATGTTGAAGACCTAAATTAAATTCATTAATGGGACAGCATGCCAAGAGAATTGTTTAAGATTCTGATCCTTGAAAAATGGGGGCCCATGATGATAGAGTGACTTAACCAGGATCATGAATTTTAATTGGTAGTTCTGTAAGGAGAAGTTATCCCAGAGAGAGAGAGAGAGAGAGAGAGAGAGAGAGAGTCCATAAGAAGATTATTGTATTAGTGAAGACCAAGAGGACTTGGACAGTAGCACCAGGGACAGAGAATGGAAGCCTAGAAGTAAGGAAAAAATTCATCACACTTGGAGGAAGATTCCTTGGATTTTAAAAGACTAGCTCTGAGTAAATAGATAGACAGGTGTCTCCTAGAAAAATAAGGAATAAAAGCTGCAAAGCAGATTGGGGAGAACTGCAATTGATAAATTCATTCTAGGACTGCTGAGATTAAGGTTTCTCTGAATATGAAAATGTAGCTATTTGAAAGTCATCTTTTGCCTCTTTCATTTGTTCCAAACAAATGTATTAATTTTAATGGGAGAAGTAGCTAAGCAGTGGTAGAAATAAGACTGAACTAAGAATAAGATATCTTGGTTTCACTACTAATCTATAACTTACTTTTCCTTTATCTTATCTTTATCTTATCTTTTGAACCCTTGGTTTACTCATCTTTAAAATGTCTGCAGTAATAGCAATCTTGAATATTGCCAACATAGTACAGTATTATAAAGGAATATGAGGAGATAATGCAAAGTGGAAAGCACTAAGAACCATATAATAAATACATAAAGTTATAAAGATCCAGAAGCTTGCTTACTTCAAATTAGTTCTTGTTTGGCATTGCAATATATAATCATTTATGCCCATGTCATTTTCAGTCACAGTGATACAGTAATGAAAAATGAGCGCTAAGTGCACTTTGAAGGAGTAAAGAGAAAATCATGCCATGGCATGCCAAGCATGCCTCATGCAACCCCAACTTGCAGGAGCCTGGAGAGATTTGTTCTATTCCTCCCAGAAACCAGAGCAAAGGGATACTATTGAGAAAACATAAAGTAGCTCAAGTCCACTGTCACCATGTGGCCCTGCAGGGCAGCAGAAATTGTTCATGGATTTTCAGGCTATTCCCAGCTTCTCTCAGTAGAAAGAAAAATTCCCTAGGAGCCAAAAGTGTATAAAACTGGTTTCAGCAGCACCATAGAATAGTTGTGTAACCTTGGTTCTCTGTTTCTCTGCTTGTACAGGAGGTACAGCCCTACAATCTTTTACAATGTATATCTTCATGAAGACTCTAGACACAGTGGCCCTTGAAAGGGAAGCTCCCTCACTTTGCTGATAAATATAGTCTGTTTGCTCAGCAAGATTGAGGCACATAATAAATATTCAAGCCAGGCATTGTTTAGACTGTGACACAATTTAACAATGCTAATCTGTTGTATGGCAGTCAAAGCCTGCATCAGCTTCACATATTTATAAAGGTGTCCTTATCATCCAGTGCTTAGGTCAATTTTAAACTCGCATTTGCATGGGTAACTACATTTAGCCATCTTCCTGCCTCTGGTTGGTTAGCTGCATCTTCAGCACAGAATAGAGGTCATCTGTGTGCTAGAAAAGAAATCTCTCCATATACTTTGAGAATCTAAATGCCATTCTAGAACTAGTACAAAGTAGTCCAAGGTGCCACTTTGACGATCTGGATTTTCCAAGAACAGCTGAATCGCTATTTATCTTAGGCAATCTTAGCTAATCTCGCTAACTTCCCCAATTCAGCACCCTGGACAGATCCTACAAACAGTAAACTGGTAGTGCTTGTGAGATTCAGAGTCAGCTTGATACTTTGTAGAAAGCTGCCTTCAGACCTACATAGGGCAGAATGTCTTTGCAGGCAACATAGTGGAAAAACTACCTTATCCAAGATGTGCATGTGCTGCAAATGAGAAGTTGCTATTTTCTGAACAAGAACTCATAATGTAAGAGGAGGGGGGAAGAGAACTCAGACAACTCTCACCAGTAACTATTACTGTAAAATGCCAGAAGCAATTATGATGTCATGTGTTGTCTAAAATTGGAGCAGTGAGACAGCTTGAGATGCAGTCAGAGCTAATAAACCAAATAAAATCCACTGAGCCTTACTGCATCGTATTGTTTCTTTACACAATTATAGGCAGAGAGAAAGGCATCTGCCACATTATACTCAGTATAGTCTTCCTTTATTTTCTCTCTTCTTTCTTCCTTTGTTAAAAAGAAAGTCTGTGTGATTGGACTAGTTGGGAATTCAAAAGAAATTGTCTTCCTGGATAGATCTGGTGTAACTCATTGTTGAAAGCCTTGAAAATATCCCCTGATTAAAATATGCTTCCCAGGTTTGTATTTACTTCAGCCCTGAGCACCCAAGAAAGGAGCAAAGAGCTTCCTACCTTAAATAGGAAAGAAAAGAAAAAAAGGAATGCTTATCATTCAGGGTCCTTCTAATAAATTCTATCATGGCAGGTCCATCGCTAGGGAGCTAATTTCCAAGGCATTTATTTAATTAGGTTTCTAAATCCAAACATACGCTTCTTTAATTTCTGTTGGATGTGATAGCATTAAGTTGAGAAAAGACAAGAGCTTATTTTTTTTTCACTTTATTAGTGAATACATCCCTATTTTCCATGCAGTTTTCAGATAAAGGACAACTCATTGCTCTCATATGCTAACAAGAGTTGAGCTTTGGGGAAACTTTAGGGTCCACGGGCCATCAGATTCCTTTTCCCATGGTCTTCAGCCTGATGATATTTCACACATTGCTTTAGAAGTCAGAAAAACTACTTTCTTAGAGTCAAACCAAAGAATGTATTCAGAGAAAGGATTTTTGTTTTGTGTTCGTTGTGTTTATTTTCCCCACAAGCTGTAAAATCCTTCACACCCCCCTGATAAAAACAAATACAATGAATGGCATCACACATAGTCATTTCAACCAGACTCCAACAGCCTTCACAGGTCACTTATTTCAACTAACCTCAGGATCCTGGGCTTTCTATCCATCTCTCATCAGTCCTACATATGTGAAGAAAATCTTCATTCAAGAAGCAAACATCACATTAATTAAGTGAACCACATCTGCACACAGGTGATGGGTACTCTAAGACCACATCTGCTGAAAGCCAAGGCCAGAAACATCCAACTCCACAGGGATGTTGTTTGCTATGCCCTTTTGGTCATCAGCAGATTGATTTTCATGTTCTAGCTAAACAAACAGTTAGCAAAGCTGAGCATTGTTCCCTGCTTTGCACTAAAGACCCAATTAGCAAACACAGTCAATGAACAGGTCAAGAGTTGAGGTTCAGATGGGCACCTCGAGGCCAAGTTTCTCTGTTTGAACAGCTTTCTACTGACCTTTGTCCTCATCATAGGAAATCTCTTGTGAAGCTTGTCACCAAACTCCATGTGCAGAGCCACAGAGAAAATAAATAACAGTTTATCCAAATATCATGTGATATCACTGAACCATCAAATCACACAGCTCCATAAATATCATTACTGATAAAGTATGTACTACCACAGACATATGTAGATGTTGGTCAGAAAAGGCCCTGGGCTGCAGAGGTAAATGAATACACAGTGAATATTTAGATAGCCTGAGTTAACAGCAATTTAAATTGGATGCTACTTTTAATTCTTGAGAGATCAACTCTGGGTCTCAGCATGTTGGTGATCCTCTGTCAGCAAACAACATTTTGTCATTGACTACACTTTAGCCTACCACTATAAATTCACATCAGATTTATTATTTTCTGGGCATTTTGGCAGAGTTACAGTCCAATAACACATCAGGAATGGCAATCTGGCTAGCTGTTTTACCCACCACATATTTTACAGACTACAGATTTCAAGACACCGAAAGCCTATAAGACCTAGATAATAAATCCACCAGGGATTAGAGTTACAGGGATCAAGTTAGACATCTGACCCATAAAGCACACTTGTGCTAATAGTGCCTGTCTATTTGTCTCCGGTGAGATGCCATGGGATAGCAGCCTCTTTGTTACACAGGCTACCCCAGAGGAGAAGCAAATTAACCACAAGTCTATCCAACTAGTTCTGCAAGTCAGGATCACTAGCTGTGGTCTGGGGGCTCTGTCACAGTGGTCGCACCTGGAGTCAGCAATCTGTCTTGTCAATATGTTGATGGGAATTAAATCAGGGTGTCAGTTCTCTTGGAATCTTCACAGCCTCTGGGGACCCCTGGCCTCTGAAACTCATTAATTTGACTCTTTTAGGGAACTGCAATACAAAAAACAGTGATTAAAATAGTGGTATTGGGGCTGGCTCTGTGGCACAGTGGCACAGTGGGTTAAAGCCCTGGCCTGCAGTGCACCATATGGGTACTGGTTCAAGTCCCAGTTGCTCCACTTCTGATCCAGCTCCCTGCTGATGCACCTGGGAAATCAGCAGAAGATAGCCCAAGTCTTTAGGCTCCTAAACCTACATGGGAGATGTGAAGGAAATTCCTAGCTCATGGCTTCAGATCAGATCAGCTCTGCCCATTGCAGCCATTCGGGGAGTGAACCACCAGATGGAAGACCTCTCTCTCCATCTCTACCTCTCTCTGCAACTCTTTCTTTCAAATAAATAAAATAAATCTTAGGGGAAAAAAAAGAGTAGTGGCAATGATGTAAGGTGGTACCTAGCAAGAAGTTGAAGTGGTCAGCCCCTCTATGCAATGGCCCCTTCACCTCCCAAACCACCCTCTTTTCTGTGCAACAGGAAACTATAGGAACTTCTGCTAGCCAAAAATAACTAGAAGAGTTGCCATTGGGTCCTCCACAATGACCTTTAGTAAATTATAAGGTCATTATAATAAATTACCATGGCTGACACTTCTACTCCCATCATGCACCTGATGTTATGACACTTCTAAGATTTCAAAATAGAGATAAGGAAATGTGTGATACACAAGCCCTGCCCCTCAAACTCTGTCCCTTATGAATGATCAATTAAACTCTGCCCCAAACATCACCCCCATGCCACCAGTTCATATAAAGATGTGGATTGAACTGAATGCAGTTCTTACTGAATGCAGTTCTCTCTTGACTGTGCCTGTACTCCTTGTGCACTTTCACTTTGCACACAAATAAATATTGTTCCAATTTGACTTTTATCTATAATCTTATCCTTGAATTCTTTCATTTGAAATAAGAACCTGGACCCAGACACTGATCCACAGAGCAAGTAGCCACACATGGACTCACTCTGTTGGCATGGCCCGTTTCTTTCCCATGGCCCAGTGGTGAAGCACGCATCTCAATTGCCAGCTGCTCTGGAAGCTGTTCATCTTTACATCATGCAAAGCAGTAAAAACTATAGTGCTTCATAAATAGGACACTTGAATGTCCTTTTTTTTTTTTTTTGACAGGCAGAGTGGACAGTGAGAGAGATAGAGACAGAGAGAAAGGTCTTCCTTTGCCATTGGTTCACCCTCCAATGGCTGCCACAGCTGGCACACTGCGCTGATCCAATGGCAGGAGCCAGGTGCTTCTCCTGGTCTCCCATGGGGTTCAGGGCCCAAGCACCTTGGGCCATCCTCCACTGCACTCCCTGGCCACAGCAGAGAGCTGGCCTGGAAGAGGGGCAACCGGGACAGAATCCGGCGCCCCGACCGGGACTAGAACCCAGTGTGCCGGCGCCGCTATGCAGAGGATCAGCCTAGTGAGCCACGGCGCCGGCTAAATGTCCTTTGAATCCAAGATTCTCCTGCCTCTGATCTCACCATAAGAGGGACATCTGATTGAGTCTTGAAAAAAAATTTATAGAAATCATTAAGTCAAAAACAAATGTCTAGAAGGATCTTCAGTCTTCATCTATGTAATAAGAGAGAGCTGCTGCATGTCTGGTCCTATCCAAGAAGAAGCATGGCTTCTCCTGTCTATATCTCTGCCCCTCTCGGCATAATGGCCTCTATATTTTGGAGCTTTTACATACGTTGCAAACCTCAGGAAAAAAATCAGTGTCTCCCTCAAACCATTTAGATGGCCTTGGTGAGGTCTCCTCACAGATCTCTTCCTTCTGGATAATCATGAACTACCTTCAGGCAGCTCTCCATGAAAAGTTCACATGTGACAGGGCCATGTGAATAATGGCTCCATTCACAAGGCTTCTCTATCCACTCGGAGTAAATTGTCTATCTGTGGTGACTGGGCTTCTAGAGTACTCCCTAGCTATTTCCATTACCATGCCACACCCTCTATCCACCTACTTCACATCATTTCTCTCATGAGCTCTCCTCTCTCTTGCATCTCCTCCACTGAGGTCCCTCATACTCCCTGCATTCCTCTCTTTTGTGCAGGGACCAGCCTTCAGTGGGGAGAGGAACTGCCTGGCTCTCTGTACCTGTTCTATCTTCCCTCCAGTCTTCTTTTTATGGCCAGATCTGTTTTGGAAGTAAAAAAAAATTTAACTGTTTCTTATGATTCTTGAGAGCAATGCAGTTGCCTCTAACAGGGCTAATCATATAGGACAAGTAGGGAAAAAACAAACAGGGACATTAATATTTCAAAGTATGATCCTGCTCTAGCAAGTATTGACATTTAACCCTTATAGAGAATAAAAGTGTTATGGATTCATTGTAAAGTGTGCCAGAGAATCCTGTACTCTTAGGACTCTTAAAAATATTAAGGTAATACTTATAATGTGCTCAACACAGTGCCAGGCATATAGTAAGTTCTTGGCAAATGTTAGCTATTGTTAATTATCAGGAAGGGAGAAACTGAGTTGGAAATAGCCTAGGAATGGTTGAGAAAGGAAAAAACAGGAAAAAAATCTACCACTGCTCAAGCTTCCTGAGGTTCAAGAAGACCATGGCAAGGGTGGGTGTTCAGTGCAGTAGTTTAGACCGCCACTTGAGATGTGCACATGCCATATCAGAGTGCTGGGGTTCCAGCACAGCTCCATTTCTGATCCAGCTTCCCGCTAATGTGTACCCTAGGAGGCAGCAGATGATGATTTGAGTACTTAGGCTCCTGCTATCAACATGGGAGATACAGGCAGAATTCCTGGCTCTTGGTTTTGACCCACCCCAGCCCTGGCACTGTAGGCATTTGTTGAGTAAACCAGTGGATGGAAGATTTATCTTGGTTTCTGTCTCTCTGCCTTCCAATAAAATAAATAAATAAATAAACCAAAAAACTGTTTTTAAAGAAGACCAGGGCTGCTGTCTTGGTTTCTCCTCCTGTCCCAATTCCATGCTTTTCTCTTGTAGCATCTGGGAACTCATCCTACTCACCTGCCACAGAGAAGTGTTTCACAAGAAAGTCCCCTTTTCAGAACTCAGACTCTGAGATAATTTTTGGCCTATTCTTTGAAAATTTCCAGCAGAGATTTTGCTCTGCCTATAATTAAATCCAAACAATATTAGTCTGGTGGTATAATAGACACTGTTCCTTCAGAGTGGCCCCATTCTGCCTCCAAGGATGGGATGCTGGATAAAATGGTCTCCTCCCCGCCACAACAGATACCCTTTGACAACAGGTAAATACTACAAAACTATTCATTAGAACCTGAATGTAACACACCATCACCACAGGAAAAGTCAGTTTAAAATCATAAATGTCAAGACATAATTAGCTTAAAGGTCAGGTTTAATTATGATTGTTGAACTGAAATACAGTAATTACGGAAACCATGACAGAAAATTATTTTAATGGTTGGAAATGTTTTGTCAGTGCCTTTGTTTCTGCAGAATGAGGTTCCTGTCACTTGATGAAATAAAAATGGTGACAGGCATTTGCTTCCCTGCATGGAAAGCAGCAGAGAACAAAACAATGTGTTGATGAAAAAGCTCACAACCCAAACAGCTCCGGTGAACAGTTGCTGCATGGTACTGTATTATTAATCATTTTCTTATAATCGGTGCTTTAGATATAATTTTAATGAAGCTTCAAGGAAAGCTCCATGCATTACACTGTAACAACAGAGAAAGCACATTTATCACCTGGTTTGTAGGTTTAATGGCAAAACAAATCAATAAATAAACAACTGGTGAGAAAATAACTCAATAACTGAAAAAGTTCTTTTACCTGTAGGATTTCTAAGTTTTCTACTGGGGATATTTATTGACTCACTTAAATATTTTTCTTGTGTATTTTTTTATCATCTCTTTCCTCTGGGCTTCCAACAACTGGAAAATTTGAACAATTTTTTCATTTAACTTTATTTTTGTCTACTGTTTTATTTAAAACAATACGTGATGACATCTTTCAAAATTTGGTTATGATTTAAAAGAAAAGAGAGGGAGAAAAACTCCTAAGAAATCTAAGTGATAAGCAACCACAAGTTATCAGAAGAGCCTCATAATTGGTTAAAAAAAAAAAAAGTCCTTTGGGAGATTTAGTCTGAATACTTACACATCTCTATGGGGGAAAAGGAAGTTTTATCCAGTGGCATTCTCATATGGAGATTAGCACTCCTGAAGAGAACTAACACATCAATTGCTGCAGGAAAAAAATAATCATTAAAGTGAGTCCAGAACATACAGAATGTGTTTGTCAAAATGGAGAACAAAGGGTGAAAGAAACAGTGTTTTATTATCTGAAAGACACATTGAGGAAGACAGTTTTAGTTAAGAGAGGAGAAACAGCATGACATCAAAGCATTTTAAATAGCTCCAAAAGAACCCACTTGTGACAAAACAAGAGCTTTTCCCCAGTAAGCCACAGACAATGCAAGGAGAATCTCACTCTGCTCTAGCCCAATAATGGAAAGGGAAATGACATTTAATTAAGAGTTGCCTGCCTTCCAGGTACTTATGACACTGGAATCAGTGTGGACATAAGGCACTAAATCTGACAACAACATAGTTCACCCAAGAAGTCATTTACTTAAGATTTACAACCCACTGTAAGAGAAAAGTGAAAATTTATGACAGGTTTCCATCTGGCACGCTATATCATTAGTATTCGCACTGATAGCAGCAATGATTTAAATTTCATAATCTAAGTGAAGATATGCATCAAAAAATTCTTCTAAAATATGCCTAATAGCTCTAACTGACTTCTTTATTAGAGTCTGCCTATGGAAAAAAATGTCAGCTATCAATGAAGAAGCCATCAAATGTTAATTTCAGCCTACTAAACTGGTAGAAATCAATAATAAAGTGGCATCATCCTTTGGCTGGAACCCCCACCCAGGCTCTCTGAAAGAGATGCAGTAAACTAACTCTTATTCTTTGCTTTAAAAAAAATAATAAAAACTGGCTTCCCCTCTTTAATCTGGTTATAAGCATTTCAAGTCATAACAATGATTATTTATTAAATATCAATAGCTATTTTTGGGGTCAAAGGGAGGAGAAAGGATAGCCTTTGGCATGTGTTGTTCAGGGCTGACGAATAAATCCTGTTAACAGAGAGGAGGAAGTAAGTATAAATCTCCCAGTGCAGGGGAAGAACGGTGCCATCCATTTTTCTGAATTAAAGTGCAATGTCACTGCCAAATGCCCTCATGTTGTCGGAACAGGCCTGTGTGAGAAGATAAACCTTTAACACCTTCCCTCAAAACTGTAGATAGAAAAATGTTTAAAACAAAAACAAATGTGGCTTACATATCAGAAAACGAGGCCAAAACTTAAAAAGTATCCTCAAATGATACTGGGTGTCAGTTAAAAATGCTTAACATTAAAGGAGATCAATATATTCCAAGGATTTCATGTATGATGCCATGGAGATAAAAAAAAAAGTTTCAGATTCAGGAGACAAGCTGGAATTAAATTCGGTTCCACCACAGTTTAACTGTATGACCTTAAGCAAGCTATTTATCCTCTCTCATATTCTCTTTCCCCGTCTGGAAACTAACGCCTAGCTCATAGGCTTGTTGGACTAAAAGTGAGATTTTATATGTGAAATGCCAACCACAATGGTTCACAAAGACTTTTTAAGTATACAAAGCTTATCTGGCCTTTTCTTATTTATTTGAAAGGCAGAGTTACAAAGAGAGAAAGAGAGAGGCTGAAAGAGGGAGAGACAGAGACAGAACCAAGGGCTGATTCACTCCCTATGTGGCCTCAACAGCTGGAGCTGGTTTGATCTGAAGCTAGGAGCAGGAGCTTCTTCTGGGTCTCCCATGTGGGTACAGGGGCCCCAGAACTTAGGTCATCTTCCACTGCTTTTCCAGGAGCATTAACAGGGAGCTGGATCAGAAGTGGAGCAGCTGGGACTCAAATCAGCACCCATATGTGATATCAGAGCTGCAGATGACAGCTTTCTCTGCTACACCACAGCACTGGCCCCCTGGCCTTTTCATACAACTGAAAATATTGTGTGCTCTGCGAAACTCCTAGAGCCTCCCACCCCTGTACTTAGCTGTAGAAGTTGAAAGAACAAAATGTGACAGAGACTGTAAGTTACCCATTAAACAGGTACATTTCCCTTCTTCTTTGCCAAGAGGCAGCCATTTGTGTCCAGCTATGCCACGCACATGTGCCCTGGAAAATAAGCTCCCCCACAACTCTAGAGAACAATCATGATGGCTTTTTGTTGGCATGTGTTCATAATACGTAGTACTTACCACAAATTTGGTCCTGAGCCTTACACGCTCTTCCTGAATTTCCTGCCTTGTGTATGGTTAGATGGGATTATGTTACTACTTATAATTAATGAATCAAAAAATACATGTGACATTGAGATTGAATGGACTATATGAATTGAGACTTTCTCTTTCCCCTCTGGCACAATAAGCAGTCATGTTGAAGACAGGAGCTGCTACTCATCCCGTCTCTGAAAGACCCCAGCCAATGCACAAGGAATGTGAAGCATGAACAATAAATAAGCCTTTGTTTTCACAAGCCACTGAGATTTTAGAATCATTTCTTCTCACAGCAGATCTGTACAATCTTGATTGATGCAATAGGTACTTTCTATTGGGACCTGATGAAATGAATGAGAAATGAAAAGAAAAAAAGTCACCATACACCCAGTTTTTGTGCAACTGAAAGAGCATTCAATTTTGCCAGAGGCAAGGTGGGTATCAAGGCAGACTGCATAGAGAAAGGAGTACTTAAATTGAAGTGTGAACTTAAAAGAGTTGGAAGGGATAGGCAGTGACAAATATTTCAGAAAGGGAGAAGTAGAGTGAATACCTAGGTAGCTGTAAGAGTAGTATTTTCAAAGATTTGTCTAGAGACATAAGTAAAATGAGAAGAGGGAAGTCTTTATGTAGTTTTTTCGAATGCATATTATATTTGATGGACCAGTGGCTTTTCTGCTGCAAAATCTGTGACAATTGTTGGTGAAATCCAGGACACATATCCCTGGATATCCAGATTTTCAGTAAAATAATAACAAAAGCATCATCACAGTCATGAATGGCAATTGTCATATGGTATGATATACAACATCAGAAAGATTGGTTACTGATTAGAATAAGTCTTCCTCTTTATTCTATTCCATTCAAGAAAGAACAATATAATTCAAAATTGTAAAGTTCACATTTAGAAAATAAATTACTACCAATATTCAATACCCAAATTCAGTTAGCAGTAGACATTTGGAACACATTTTGCAAATTATTCTAATGGACTGATATAGGTCCTGACCAAGGATGTCAGGGAATAATCAGAGTTTTGAGCAGAGGATTGACATGACTGCAGATGCACATTTCAGAAAATTTTTTTCTAGAAACAAGGGAGTGTATGAAATATATGGGGCAAAATGATGGTTAGGACACCTTTTAGGAGAGTGTCACACTCATAAGGCTTTATAGTTGACAAAGACAAGAAGGGGCATGTGCCCATCCACCATACTCCAAGAATGAGAAAATGTGTCTTGGTGTCTATGGTTATTTGAAAAATATATCTCATTTCTTCCTGTAATTTCTCATTTGCTTTTTCTCATTCTTTCTCTTTTCCCTCACCATTGCTTCACTCGTCCTTTGAAAGCACACATAAATGTGTTTTAAGACTTTGTGCAGTTAGCAGAGTGAGGGGTCCCCTTTCGTGATATACCAGTTCAGATCCAAACAGCAAGGTCTGAACTGAGATAGAGCTAAGCAATGAAATGAAGAAGAGGAGAGAGAAAAAAGAAATGGGAGCCACTGAAGTTGATACACCTTGTATATTGTCAATGGGAAATGCTTTTCTGGCTATATAATCATGTTCCTGGAGGATTATGGGCACTTAGAAAATGTTTGTAAGTAAATACATAGCTATGAAAAAAAGGACTAAATAAATATACATTGGGATGAATCACAATGGATTATCAAGGACTCCTGTTCTAAAGAATTCCTGGCATTAATGTTAGCTCAAACTAGTACAGCATGGATGGAAATGTTTGGCACAAATGCTACCTTTTTCCCTTCATTTTCTTCACACATAGCAGTCATTTAAAATTGGCCACCATGATTTTTCACTGTTGTACCAAGACACAGCATCAGAAGACTTCAGAAGACAATTCTCTGGAAAGTCATTGCCAGGTGGTCAAAATTGGCAAGGGAAGTGGGAATCAGTCCCCTTTTTCTCAGCCTTAGCAATATAGTGTATGAGTTTGAAAGGAGCCAACATACAAACACAAATAGAATGAAATATATCCTGTGTTTTGTTCCTATTTCCTATTCCCTTTTAATTATGGTTTTTGAAACTTTAACTTAGGGAAAACTGGAGCATGTAAGGTCATCAGATGCTGACTGACTAGCCCTAGTCTCAAGAGGAGTAACCATGAAGGGTAGGCTTATGTGGGAGGAAAATGGATAGAAAGGATGGGGCGAGTGGGCTCGCCTATACAAAGTGCTTATTTCTAGAGGAAAAAGAAGAAATTTGTTCTATTTGTTTAGTTAGCATAAAATCTGCAAGGATGCCTCCTACACAGATCTTTTCAGCACAAGCCATCCAAGGCAAATGAAGGCTTTGAAAACCAACATCAAACTGAAAAGCAAGAACTAGAGCATCAGACTTCTCTCTCATAATGAAGTCAGAGTAACCAGTAATAATATCAGTTACCCCTTGATTTCCCTGTTGTAAACAGCAAGTTAGAATAACATACAGTAGTGCCAATGACTACTCTTTGAATACTTCTTGTTACTAGACAAGATTCTATGTACTTTGCATTTGTTACCAAAGCCCAGAATCTATTTCTTTGGACTCAGGAGTGGTAAAAAGCCATTCTCCTTTTATCTTATTTGTATTATTATTTATCCACTTGCCACAGACAGAAATCAAAGCTCAGTAAGATTAAGGGACTTGTGCTTTACCCTATGTAAGAAACAATGGCAAAATTGAACCCAAGTCTGTCTGGTTTCAACATAATTGTAATAACCACTGTGTAGAAACTGTTAAATGTCATTTTTCAAATTACAGCAGGCAGTTGGGCTAAGACAGATCTTTCAGAAAGCAGTGCAACCCTCATGTGTCATGGTAATGCTTCTGTCTAGGAGCACACCACAGACAAGTACTGAAAATGACAAGATACTGAAAATGAACTCCATTCAGCAAACCTGTCTGTTTCATGGCTACCAGTGTCCTGCTATGTGCTAGCTGACGTCAGCATAAAAAGGACTTTACGAGATCTTTATTGACCTGTTAGTGCCACTCCCAGCACTAATGGAATAGCACATTACCCACAGTGGAACTGTGGAAACCCATATCCAGTGGCAATCACTGGGACTAACTCAGAAGCATCGTTAACCTGGGCTGGCTGCCATCAGATAAATGAAGGACTCTGGCTGGTTAATCTTCCAGGGCAATAACACAGATACAGCAGTGTCCTGGTCAACTGACTCATTCTCTTTTTTAAGATGCAAACAACCCCCTTAGCATTTGAAATAACCAGATGATTTTTTGTTACATCAGGCAAGAAATAGGACAGTCTGCAAATCTGCTTTTCTCAACATTTGGCACTTCAAACCTAGGGGAGGGAGAAAACCTGGCAAAGTTATTTGGAAGAGTGAAAGGTGTAAGTGTCATTATGAGCCCCTCTCCAATGGTAAATAACCAAGCTTTTATTGGGTGAATGTAATTAGAGACAGATTTCAGTGCAGCTTGGATACAGCTGTTTCTGTCCTCTTGGCTCCAGACTGTCGCTAGCTCATTCTGCGGCCATTGGCAATTTAGCCAATCAGTTCCACCTCAGTGCACCCAGCTGACCTCCTTCTCCACTGTAATGATAGACCTGCCTATAAAGACTGTTCAGAATTCCAAAATGAGGTCCCCAAATCACAAAGGCACCTTGAAATATGCACCTCGAGTGACACCTCCCAAGCTCTGTCTTATTTTGGTGTTTGTTCTGGATACGTTTATGTTCTAGGAGGCCCTGGAGAAAACAGTTCCTACAGTCAACCCTATGCTCCCTTGTCACTGTCAGGTATGGCTTTTGCTTCTTCTGGAGATCAGAAGCTATGAAATGATAGTATCCATTGTCTATTTGTATGATGGGAAATGTGCAAAATCTTCTAATTACTATTCAGAGAGAGAGAGAGACTTGCTCTCTAGTCACAGACAAATACTAGACAATCTCACTTATATGTGGACTTTTTACAAAGTCAAACTTATAGAAATAGAGAGTAGAATGGTGGTTATCATTGGCTAAGATGTGAGAAGGATAACTGGGAAGATGTAAAAAAAAAGGAAAGGGGATGAGGGTGGGGATGAGGATGGGGAGAAATATTTTCTACAACAAAGAGAGGTACATGTAGAAGCTCAGGGAGCTTTTATTTGGATGCTTGCTTATTATTTATGGGTATATAAAATTAGGGGAAAGCTTGTCTGGCATAGTAGTATGAAATATGGTAATATAAAATAGTGACTGAGTGTCACAATGGACTCCAAGTGCCTCAAGTAAAGTAGTAAATGGATTAAGGACCCTGCCCTTAAGTCAGTTATCAGTTGCCTCAGCAAGAACTTGGTCACAAGCTCCAAATTAACTCCCTCAGCACCTACATTATCAAAAAGAAATTCTTACAAACTCCTGACTAAGTATTTTTCAGACCAGAAAACCCAAGTTTCTGCATAGTGTTGGGAACAGTACAAACAATATGAAAAAAATAAGAGAAAAAGGGGGAGAACCATGAGACCAGGCTTTGGCTGCTGGTGTTCTGCAATTTCAATATCCTTTCTGCCCAAGAGAAGGGAGGCAGCACCAAGTGGGGTAGAACCTGAAATAATCCACCTCCACACTAAAATTGTGAGTCTCTAGGGGATAGCACCTCTTACTCTGGTCATGGCCCCTGTGTCATAAAACCATTGCTTAAAATTACTCTGCAAAAGTTTATTGGATTGAATTAGAGTAGACATTAATACATCGAGTGCATTTTCCTCAGTTTGAAGCAGATGTAGTTCTGACTTTGCAAGGTGACTGCTAATGAAACAGCTTCTTGATCCTGTTGGTATTTGCCCCAGAACAAGGGATGAGAGAGAAAGAGAGACAGAGAAATCGACTACAATATCTTTTACAATTTCAAAAGTCACATACTATCATTTTGATATACTCTATCGCTCACAAAGACCAATCCCAAAACAATACACAAAAAGGACCATAGAGCTTACCATGGGGAACATATTCTGGAGGCTGGATGTCACACTTACCAGGGTCTGCTGTGCCTTCCCAATCTCATGGCAGCCTCTCCCAACTCACTTCATGCACTCAACCGCATGCCAACTAAACCCTGTCGCAAACATGGTCTTCTGACAGTTCCTAGAACACCCTGTAATCTTTTCTTCCTCCGTCCCTCTTTATCTGCTCTTTTCTATACCTAGAATGAATTCTATCAGCTTCTCAATGGATCCTTCTCATCTGCTTAAATACCACCTTTTCAGATCTTCCTAAATCATCTACTTTTAGAAAATCTCCAATCTGTGATACTCTATTATTTGTTTCTTTCATAGTATATGTATACTTATGTTTACCCATGTATCATCTTGCTTATTGCCTTTTTCCTAAATATAATAAACTCCATGAAAACCTGGAACCCTTCTGTCATGGTCACATATGTGTCTCCAGTGCCTGAAATAAAATTGACTCTTGATAAGTATTTGTTGTCTGAATGAAATGGCCACAGTTAACAGCTTGCCCAGTCCCATTTCATTTTCTTCCCACATTGACCCACACCTACATAATGGACCAGGTTACATTTTCCCAAGTCAGGAATCAAAGCAATCTTATAACCCTTACTCTCTACCACATTCCTCCAACTCACAACTCAGTTTCCCCTGAAGTAGTCACAGATAATGGGGTTGCAAACCAGCTTAAAACCCTTAAGATTTCCTCCTACACCTCCTGGTGTGGCATCAGGCTCTCCTTTGCTGTCTCTAGCACAGCAACCCATGATCTTCCAGCCAATCTAGATTTCTTACTGTGTTGTACCTAGTTTCCACCCAGTAGCCTTATATTCATTCTCCACTGTTCAGTGCAGTATCTTCATTCACATGTTTGCATATTCTGTCTTCATGGGCTCTGAAATCCAGCAGGGAACAAGGATGTTGAATTCTTGACCTCTCTTGGGTCCTCATTCTGCAGATCTGTGATAAGGCTGGCTCCAGACAAGCTTCTGGAATCTCTGCCTGGATCCAGCACTCTAGCATCAATATAAGAAGGTTAGACAACCAGCTTCTTGTTGTTTTTATGTGACTACTTTTTCTCTAGAGATCTTGAGATCTTTGAACTCCCATGTATAATGTTTCCAAATGCTGAAATGTTGAGTTTATCTTTCTTTAATTGGATTTAGTTAGAGCATAATGGCTGCTTTTATTCAGGTGCAGGGTATGCAGAAATGCATTACTGGCCAGCGCCGCAGCTCAATAGGCTAATCCTCCACCTAGCGGTGCCGGCACACCGGGTTCTAGTACCGGTTGGGGCGCCAGATTCTGTCCCGGTTGCCCCTCTTTCAGGCCAGCTCTCTGCTGAGGCCAGGGAGTGCAGTGGAGGATGGCCCAAGTGCTTGGGCCCTATACCCCATGGGACACCAGGAGAAGCACCTGGCTCCTGGCTTCGGACCAGCGCGGTTCGCCGGCCGCAGTGCGCCAGCTGTGGCGGCCATTGGAGGGTGAACCAACGGCAAAGGAAGACCTTTCTCTCTGTCTCACTCTCTCACTGTCCACTCTGACTGTCAAAAAAAAATGCATTACTGAATATTTTATTTCCTTGGCTATAATTCTGCATTGCAAAATAAAATCTTGTAATACGTCTGGGTTTTTGCCCAAATTCTAAACTTACCCTCATATTCTTGTTCTGCACAATAATGATATAGGCTGGCATGCTTTCTAGAACCCTCCTAAATTCTATGATAAGTGTAATACATAGTATCAAGGCATATATAATTATTTCTAATTGTTTACTCCCTTAGGTACTCATGACACAAGATGCCAATTCCATCGGCAACATGAACAAGATCAAAAGCCCAGTTCCTCTCTCTCTCTCTGCATATTCTCCTCCAATACAGATATCTCCTTATCTCTCTAGATCTTTAATAAAACTCCTTTCCTCAAAGATAGTTTCTGATCCACTTCCATGAAGATGAACAGCTCTCTACTCTTTCCCTAGAATGCCCTCATTTATTAGCATCACTCAACTTTCTAATCAAGTGAGGAAGAATTTTATCACATTCAGAGGAGGCTAAAAGATTTCTCTGTTAACTTTCTAGATGTCTCTAAAGCCAAAAATAAAAAGAGAAAAAGCAAGTAAGAAATCTAAAATGTTTTAATGTGAAGGTCAAGGTGCAGAGGTTTTGGCATTTTTAATTCATTACTGAAAGGAATATCCAAGCACACTATGAAGAGCTGCAAAACACATTCTTAATGCTTTTTGCTTTTATGGTCAATAAACTGAAACTCTTGATAAGTTTGGGGCTCTGTGAATTAGATCTTCAGCCACAGAGTTTGTTAAATATTTGCTAAACAAAAAGCAAATATATATTGTATCCTATATTTCCATATATATCGTGTTGATTAATCTCTGTTATATGCTGGAAATGCAGTGACTCCAAAGAAAAGACTATATGGTTTTTATTCTAGTAAGCAAAATAGTCAAAATATCTTCTTGATAATTTTTAATGAAATAATGGTGCTTAAATCCCAGAGTATTCTCAACTTTTTACATACAGGCACACACATATATGTATATAAAGGCATAGGTATCCATACACAGATACCACCTTTCAGGAAAATTTCCCAGCTAGTAACTATCATGACTTTCAAACACAGCTTCCTTAATTCCCAAACGATGACTGACAATAATTTACCCATGCAGCAGTTGCCTCAGGAAACTTTTCAAGTTGGTGCAAGCAATAAAAGGTTGTGCTTCCTCAGTCTGAACCCAGTTTCTCCACATTCTCTTAAAACAACTTGTGTCAGAAAATACTTCTTTCTAATCTTCTTTTTCTTATTAAATCCTCACTGATATTTTCTATAGAAAAACCAAGAGATAGAGTTCAGAGTCTGTAGTTAAAGAAACCCACTTGTGAGTTCCTATCAGAGGTTTTAAACTAAGAGGATTTTTTCAAAGCCTATCATGAGAGAGTCTTTCACTTATGCAATATACCAAGAGGAGGAAAATGTCCCCAAATTATCTTCCCTTGAGTATCCAGCCCCTGTGCTTCTCCTCTGCTCACATTTTAGTATGTTTAAACTCCCTGTTAATTTTTTTAACTTTTCCTTTAGGGTTGTTAACTGTAGTTAATCTTGCTTCAAACCATGTCAAAGTCATACAAGCACATCAACAACTCAAGGCAGTAAATACAGTTCCCACACCTGCTTCATGATCACAGCTCATCCAAATATGTTTTAAAAATGGTCATTTAAAGGACTGCTTAAAAAGGATGAAGTAATTATGAGAAAAATAAAAATAGTTCTTTTAAAATACCAGGATAATTGTTAGAAATGTGCAACAGATCTCTTATCCCAAGATACTTCACTGGCAATCCGCCCTTAAGAAGGAGTTGGCAGAAACAGTCACTCCAGTGGTTCAGTAAGGAAAACAGCACTCTGAAAATGGTGGCCACTTGCATTGATCATGGAACTAAAAAAATTTAATCACCTTCTCTCTCAAGCTACCCCTTACTTGTCTGCCAGCTTCCTACCAAGGCTTCCTTCTAAGATAAAAGTCAAATAAACCAAGAAACTTTTAAAAATCATCTTCTGGGGCTGGCATTGTGGCACAGCAGGTTAAACTGCCACCTATGATGCTGACATCCCATATGAGCACCATTTCAAGCCCTGGCTGCTCCACTTCTGATCCAGCTCCCTGCTAATGTGCCTGAGAAAGCAGTAGAAGATGGCCCAAGTGCTTGGGCCCCTGCCTCCCATGTGGGAGAGCTGGATGGAGTCCACGGCTCCTGGCTTCAACCTGGCCCAGCCAAGAATTTTATGGCCCTTTAGGGGGTGAAGCAGTGGATGGAATCTCTCTCTCTCTCTCTCTCTTTCCCCCTCTTCCTCTCCCTCTCCCTCCCTCCCCCTACTCCTCCTTCCCTCCCTCCCTCACTCTTTGTCCCTCTAACTGTCCCTCTCTTCCTTTCACCCTCTGTCACTCAGACTTTCAAACAATTTTTTCAAATCATCTTCTATTTCAATGAATCTCACTTCTTCTCATTTTTCCTGCCATAGACCTGGAAAAACATTATTTTCTGACTATGCAGATCAGCATTCTTGAAATAATATTTCATTTCTCTCTGTCTCTCTCCCTCTCCCTCTCTTGTCTTATGGCCAGTTTCAGAATAATATAGACTCTCAGCAACGGGATGGTTCTTAATTCATTTTATTCTTTCTTAGTTCCTTGCTGACAGCATGGTCCTGGCTGTTATTGTATTCAAACTAAATTATTATTTAATTATTTCAATTGCTCTTTTCCTGTCCCTAACCTCTGACTCCCAAAGACCTCCCTCAGTGGACTAGCACTTCTCAAAGACATCACACACACACACACACACACACACACAGGGTAGCTAAGAGGAAAACCTAGGATTCCCCCAGATTCCTGAGCTTTCCCTGCCCATCCTTACAGCAGGGACTCACTGCGTCATCTTCCAGAACACCCAGAAAAAACAGAACTTATCAACCTCCTTAACAAAGGCTGAGGCCATCTGACTAAGTTATATACCCAATGGAATGGAGATGGACATATGCAAGCATCTTTCCTGCCTAGCCCTCATCAAAAACCCATATAAAATCCTAGAACTCTCTATGGTTACACTAGTGGCCACCTGTTCAGAAGGAAGTGGTAACAGTTGGAGGAAAAGCATCCTCTCTACTTTAGCCTATAATGGGATAAAGAAATATATATATGTGTATATATGTGTATATACACACACACACACACACACACACACACACATTTTTTTCAGCCTCTGGGATTCAAGGGTTGCTTGTTCCAACAAGTAATATCATATTTACCACCTACTTCTACTCCCCAGTAGCCAGCATCTTAGGTGAAATAGCTAAAGATTTTAGAGTCAACTATAAAGTTCTTTTCTTAGTGTATCCTCATTCTAAATTAGACAATTAGACAAGGAGACAAAGAATGAGGTAGATAAAGAACAGGGAATTGTGGGGGAGCTGACACAGTGAGGACACTGCTAAGTAAGACGTGAGACACACTGCTGAACTGAATCATTTTGAATGAGGCTTCATTAGTGTCAATTACTGCATAGCCAAACCTGCTTTGTTCTTCCAAATAACAATAGGAAATCTGTAGGTATCCAGTAAATGTTTACCATTTCTATGCTACAAAGACTGAGAACACATCCCTAGGACCCTTCCTGCCTTGGGAAAAAATGGCCAAACTATCTTTCCAAGGTCTACCTTAATTCCCTTCACGCTGGCTCATTGGTTTGAACTTTCTGCCAGCTCTCAATTTCAGCTTCTTCCCTTGACATTGTCCTTTAGGTGGCCCAGGCTCAAGACCACATAGGCCAACCAAGGGTTTGCTCTAAGGGAAGTCAAGGATGTGAGAATTCCAGTCTGGATTCCCAGGCCCAAGAGTAAAACAGTTTTCTCTTCTTAGTTCTGAAGTACCTCAATCCCTTCATTCTAACCACACATCTGTAAATAGCCCCATCATTAAAACATCAGCATATACCAAACATGACTTCTTTATGGCTTCTGCCTGGAAGTTGGCTAATAGAGAAAAAAGGAGGAAGGAAGGGAGGGGAAAAATAGAAGCACTATGGTCCTTCTGATTCGGTCATTCTCAATCTGGAGACTTGTGTGGTTCAACCACAATACCTCAGTCAAGGAGAATGTAACACAACCACCAAGATGATTAAAAAGTATTTCAAATACATTTGCAACTCACCACAATGCCAAATACAAATCTTCAAGGAAGCAGCCACATAGTGTCACTACAAATATAAAATATTCAACATGATCTCCCTGCCCATGGGAATTCAGGTGCCAATGATATCCCTCTGCTAAAATAACAATGAAATGTCTTCTTGATATGCTGGTTCTGCCACCATTTCAAAAGATCCAAACATCAACAGAAAGGGTTATTTGAAAACAGTAGGCTTTCCTGGTTCTTAAACCAACCCCCCCAATAGCAAATCAAGTTTAGAAAGAGTCCTATCTTCAGACAGGGAGTAAATGATGTATCTTCAGCCTTCCAGAGACTCTGAAAGCCCTTCTCCCTGCAGATCCTTTTTTACAACTGACTCCCAAGATGGTTCTAAGCATGTTACTTGCCCCTGAAAACAAAGAAAGCTTGAATTTTTCAAAAAAGCAGTGTGAACTCACAGAAGAGACAGAGAGATCGGATTTGTGTGCATTAAAGCACAAATCATCTCTGCCAAGAAAAGAAAAATGAGCCATTCCGAATGACCATTTGCAAAGCACAGGACTAAAGTGTTTTTTTTTTTTTTGCATGTAGCTAAAACCAGGAAATGAGTCAGTGGAAAAAATTCCCCATGAAATGGCTTTTAGATGTACTTGTTCATTGTTCATACAAGCATTTATCTTAAAAGGATATGCTCATCTGTTCCAGTCAGTAACATTTATACCTATCCAAGCTACAATTAACGCCTATTGAAAATTTTGCTTTCATGGTTATTATGGAACTTAATCACTTTTATGGATAAAGCCTGTTTAGATATTTGAACCAGGCGTCTCTAACAGAAGAGTCTACATCATTAAGGACAAAACACCTTCTAGACAAATGCTCCCCATAATCGGCCATCAAAGTGATAACTCAGTGTTCCACAGATAAAGGGAAGGGAGGGAGAACTTCCTATTTTTATTATCTTCCATGAACGCTGAAAGGAATACTGAGGCCGGCACTGTGGCTCACTTGGTTAATCCTCCACCTGCAGCACCGGCATCCCATCTCGGTGCAGGGTTCTAGTCCTGGTTGCTCCTCTTCCAGTCCAGCTCTCTGCTGTGGCCTGGGAGGGCAGTGGAGGATGGCGCAAGTGCTTGGGCCCCTGCACCCGCATGGGGGACCAGGAGGAAGCACCTGGCTCCTGGCTTCGAATTGGAGTAGCTCCGGCCGTAGCAGCCATTTTGGGGGTGAGCCAATGGAAGGAAGACCTTTCTCTCTGTCTCTCTCTCTCACTGTCTAACTCTATCTGTCAAATAAAGAAAGAAAGAAAAAAAGAAAGGAATACTGAGACATGTGTGTATGTATGTATGGATAGATAGATAGAAAGAAAGAAAGAAATGCAGGCCTGCTATCTATCTTAGCCAAACCAAGCTCCCTTCTCTTTGAGGGTCAGAGAAAGAAGAAATTAGAAAAATCATTTAAGAATAATATATGTAAGCATTTTCCTCTAATACAATGCAAATATCAATATTTAGGTAAATTTCATGCAAAAAATGTGAATGTTTAACCAACTTTCTATAGTAAGGAAGAGTCCACTTGAATTGGCTAAAGAAAAACACGGGGGTAGAGTATTTGCAGAGATATGATAGGCATCCTTTGGGCATCTAAAGGGCAGGAGATTATGTAGAGTTGAGCTTCCCCAGAAATTGTAAATTCAAAAACTGAGCTCTCAATTTCTAAGAGAAATATTCTGGTTCACCACTGGCATACAATGGATTCACTGACCATATATCAGAGATTCCTCTCAGGTCTAATCAGTGCTGGCTAAGACAAGAGGCCCTATATGAATATAAGCTTTTCATTACTATATCAAAATATCTAGAACAACTTAACTTTATACAGTTCTGTAGGTTCACAGCCCTAGATTTTATGGGCCCTGCTGGTTTAGCCCTGGTGATGGTACTCTTGCTAGCAGAGTCTGAGGTGACAAGAGCATCACATGGCAAGAGACTAGGAGTACTCATGTCTGCCTGTCTCTATCAGTCTATGATCTCTCTCTTCATAAAGCCAACATAATTCAATCATTAGGGGCTCCACCCTATTGTCCTAATCTAATATTAATCTCCTTCCAAAGGCCCCATTTCTAAACACCTTGATTGGACTGAGTTTCTAAATCATTACCATTAATTCTAGAATCCAAATGAAAACCAACAGTATAATCATGATGCTTGGCATAAGTTTGTGATGGGTTACAGTCGATCAGTTCATTCATCGTCCACTCAAGCTTTCTTATACTTCAAAAAGTTAAAACCTACATTTCCTAGATTCTTTTTTTTTAAAGATTTACTTATTTAGGGTCAGGGGCTATGGCGTAGTAAGCTAAATTTCCACCTGTAGCGCCAGCATCTCACATTGGTACCAGTTAGTGTCCTGGCTGCTCCTCTTCTGATCCAGTCCTCTGCTATGGCCTGGGAAAGCAATGAAAAATGTCCCAAGTGCCCCTGCACCAATGTGGAAGACCCAGAAGAAGCTCCTGGCTTCAGATCTGCTCAACTCCGGCCATTGTGACCATTTGGGGAATGAACCTGTGGATGGAAGACTATTCTCTCTTTCTCTCCCTCTCTCTGTCTATATCTATTTCTCTCAAAAAATTAAATAAAATCTAAAAAAGATTAACTTATTATTTGAAAGTCAGAATTACGAAAAGAGAGGGAAAGACAGAGAGATATCTTCTATCCACTGGTACACATCCCAGATGGCCACAATGTCCAGGGCTAAGCCAGGCTAAAGCCAAGAGCTAGGAGCCCCATCTGTGGGTGATCCTATACCGGGTTGTGAGACTGCCTTCCCAGTCCATGCAGGAGGTTAACCTGATTGCTGGCAGGCTACAGGAGCCCAAGGCACATTTCCCCCACTCCCTCCTTGTAATTGCCAATCAGGTAAACTACCCCCCGGGTGTGGCTCAGGACCATCAGGAAGGCTATGTAGGCTAATGACCTTCAAGCTGATTGGAGAAGCATAGTGGTACCAATAATGGCTTTATTCTATAGAATTAGTATTGCCCTGAATTAGCTACGCCCCTCTGCCTGCCCTTTAAAAGCTTGTCCTTGATAAGCTTTTGGACATATTCACCAAAACTAGGCTCTGGTGATTCTTGTCAAAGAACATAGTCACCCCTCCATCCCAACAGTGCAGGCCTCACAGGACGAGCCCACATCCATCCTGCAGAGCAAGCATCTCATATGGGCACTGGTTCTAGTCCCAGCTGCTCCATTTCTTATATAGCTCCCTGCTGATGGCCTGGGAAAGCAGCAGAAGATAGCCCAAGTGGTTGGGCCCCTTCACTCACATTGGAGACCTGGAAGAACTCCTGGCTCCTGGCTTGAGACCAACCCAGCTCCAGCCATTGTGGCCATCTGCAGAGTGAACCAGTGGATGGAAGATATATCTCTCTCTCTCTCTCTCTCCTCTCTCTCCTCTCTCCTCTCTCCTCTCTCCTCTCTCTCTTCTTCTGCCTCTCAAATAAATAAATCTAAAAAATAAAAATTGTTTAAGAAGTTGGCTGAAGTAAGGGTCTCTGGAAGGGTCTGGAGATGAAGACCAACAGAGAGGGGTTTTGTGAAAATGTAACTATGATTTATTTCACATTATCTACTTCCCCTACACATACCTTTTCCACTTTGCCAAGCCTACCAGCACTATTGTGTCCTAATGCACAAACCACATGACCCCTACCTCTTTGTTCATAGCTTATTTGGACCTTAAGTAAATATCTGAACCAAAATGGAGCCTTTTTTTTCCTCACATGAAAATTATTTTCAGGGATTTAATTAAGATAATTGAAATCAGAAGGTCATGAAAACCGAGCCTGAAGTGGTATATTTTGAAGTGCCATATGTAAACCAACAAATAAACAGACAATCTGGACTTCAGTCAGAGCAAAATCAAGCAAATCTACTTGGTGAATGATAAACATATGGCTCAGAGCAAGAGGAATAAAGTGGCTGCTGTCTGACATTATTCCACTTCTGAAAGTTTCTCAATGGGCATCAGGGACAAGAGGAACAATGTGTGGATGTCCCCAACCTTCCCTCTCATCCTCCTTTATCTCCTCCAATCATCTCATTCATACTTAGAAAAGTCATTCTCTTTGTTCCTAGTTTTCCTTTCAGCTGGAGGCTCTAGGTAAACCTCTGGCAAGATTAAAGGAAACTGGGAAATATTCTTGCTTGAATCAGAAAAGATGACAAAAAGAAGCCAGGAAATATATACCATGATAGAAAAATACAGATTCAGAAGCACTGAGTGTCAGGTGCAATTCTGGAAGCAGTTGGCTGAAGTGAGTTTCTGGATGGGTCTAGGATGAGACAACAGAGAGGGCATTTGTGAGAGTGTGACTGTGGACCATGAATTTGGTTGTCTTAAATGTTCTTCAAAAGAACCAAGAAATTACTAACCTTATTTAATGTATTTTGGATGGACTACACTGGTATAAAAATGACTAGATATTGAGACACAGCATATGAGGACACTAGGTATATATGTGTGAAGCCTACAATACATTTTCAATCTTTAAGCTAAATGAGTGAATTCTCATTTCTTATGTATGAATCCTTCTTTAGACATCTTCTCAAATATTCTAAGATTGAATCCAAAACTTATTGTTTCAGCTCTCTGCCATTTGCTGCAATACAGGGCTAGTATCCTTGTGTTCGTTTCACAGAAAGAAAAACTAGATCTCTTAAGCTCTTTGGGGAACAAAGAAGTATGGACTCCAACCATCTTTTCCCACAGCACAACTGTTTTTAATTTGGGTAGAGTTTCATATCTATTAAAAGTAAAAAAAAAAAATGGATAAACAGTAAAACAAGTCTACAAATATGTCTGTCTCTTTTAATTCCCAGTCCCCTAGCTGATTGGCCCCTTGCTCTCCTCCCCACCCCATTTACCATCCTCAAATTTAATGATATCAAGTTCACTGCCATTTAAGTCTTTCTTCATTCAATAGCTGGGGAAATTGTCATTGGTATGCAAACTGGTCTCAGGCAAGGAACATTACTCTTTAATCTCCTAATTTTAATTGGTATGCCATCCTGCAGACTGGGGCTGTTAATGGCCTAGTTTGTAGATTAAGACCAGCAGACCTGAACTGTGGTATGTCATTAGTTACAAATAAAAAGAGGAAAAACACTGAACAATGATAAAATAGGCCATTCCAAATCAAAGGCAAGCCGATTCTTCCTCATCTTCTCCAAGGTTCATGACCCTATTTCAATGTCCATTTGTAACAGGATTCGGATTAATGCTTTCTGCTTGGTCAGATAATTTCAGAACAGTTGGTAAATTGAAATGATTTTCTGTATGTATACTAGTGTTATTGGTTGGTTCAGGAAATGTTGCTGAACTATTTTCTCACAAATGACATTGTTTCAACTGATATAGCTGTTCCTTTCACAGGGAAACAAACATTTTAAATGAAAAGAATTTTTCACTATTTAAGGAAAGCATATTTTTCTCCAGTGGAATTAACTATCACTGCTACTCCCAGTTTCTTTTCATTCTCCAATAAGAGTCTAATACATATTAATATTTCATAAAGTTCACACATATCTGTCACCAGTGAAGAAAATGAAATTCCAAGAAGAAAATTTATGCTTAGATACATGGATGATTCATGGATGGATATGTAGATAGATAGCTAGACAGAAAGATATAGATATATGATAGACTATGAAACAAGAGTAGATTAGTCTAAATGAGGAGTGAGTTTCTTCATCTCTCAGAAGGAACAAATATGAACCACTGCCAAGGGCAAAAGAGTACACAAAAGGAAGATTTTATTGCTCTGAAAACAAAACAAAGGAAATAAAACATAATAATGTATTAATGCCTAGGGTGGCTTGAATTATGTTTTCCAAAAGATATGAAGACGTCCCAATTCCAAGCACCTACAAATGTGGCCTTATTTTGAAATAGGATCTTTACAGACGATTAAGTTATGAAGCAGTCATTTAGGTGGGTCCTGCTCTATTATAATTGGTGTGTTTATAACAGGAGGACTTTGGTCACAGAGTCAGTCACATACAGAGAGACAATGATGTGAAGACACACAGGAAGAAAACAGCCATGTGTTTGGGGTGATACATCTACAAGCTACAGAACCCCAAAAGGTATAAGCAAACAACAGAAGCTAAAAAGGAAAGAAAAGATTCTCCCCTAGAATCATCAGAGAAAACACTGCCCTGCTAACAACTTGATCTTGAACTTCTACCCTGTAATACTGCAAGACAACCGATCACAGTTGTTCTAAGCCACCTCGCCTATGGTACTTTATTACTACAGTTCTGGAAATAAATGCAATGCCTGCCTTGATTCTGTACAATGCCTTGCTGGCATTATTATAACCTGCCTGTATTGGCACCTCTCCTAAGGAGTTTGGTTTAATGGGAGACCACAGAGAAATAACAAACAGTGTCTAGTAGTTATTGAGGTCTTTCTAAACTATCCTACTTATTCCTTAAATATTAACCCCAAAGGCACATATTACCATCACTTACTGTCTAAAAGGAAAACTGTAAATTCAGGATGTTGAGTATCTTGTCCCAGGAAATACAGCTAGAAATTAATAGAGCTGGGATTTGATGCAATGCCAAAGCATGCCACTGTGTAAGGCATACCACTATACAAAGCATCCCACATACAAGTACAAAGCATTCTGCTGTATCATGCTACCTCTTACAGATTTTCAGGAAGAGTAAAAAAAAATATTCTAGAAAGATTAGCAAAGCTTCTAGTAAATAGCTACATCATTTCAAAGCCCATGTTGCTGCAAGCTCGAATGGAAGATTCGGGTGACAGAAGAGGAGAGGTCTGAGGAATTGGGGAAGGGAGGGGACGAGAGGGTCCACAAGATCCCTATCTCCTTAACCTGAGACCAGGGCATGGGATTATTGGGTACTACCTCTCCGAGCTGTGGAAAAGCACAATGAGGGTACACTTCCCCCCCACACTACAAAAAATTCATGTTCTTCCTTACTCAGCTTCAGAGATTCAGCTTAGCAATGGAAAAATACTGCTTTTGCAGGGATTAGCCTGCCATCAGATGTCTGGGCCCATTTCTGGAGCTGGCATCATAAATAGCACAGAATGCTGAGAAACGGCCCGACTGCAGAGCCAAGCAGGCCTACGGGGGAGCACAAAGGTAGCATGAGGAGAACAGGGGCCAAGAAGCACAGCTCTCGTCTTGGTCATTGGAGAGAAGCTTCCCTCCCTGCCAGGGGGTTGCCTCCTGCTCCCCCAATCCCAGGAACCCAACTGAAGCTTGTCAATGCCTCCAGAGACCCCAGGAAACCTCCAGAGACCCCAGCTGCCACTCTCTCCTTTTCACATCCTCAGTGATTGAAGACTTACCTCTGCCTGGCAGCTGTTGAGATGCTGTACGTTTATTTTGTCATTGTGTGTGTGGCAATGATAATATTTTTACATCTTGTGCCTCTGAAAAACTCTCCACAAATAATGGACAACAAACACAACCAAAATAATTGGATTTTCATATGAATAAAACAATAGTAACTTCTTAAATAATCATAACCATCATATATTTTGTTATTGCTTTATATGTGTAAGGCCATGAAAAAGTGGTTTGCATGTATTAGATTATTCAGTCTTCTCAGCAATCCAGTAAAGCAGTTGCTATTTTAAAGTGGAGAAAGTGAGGCTCAGATGGGACAAATTGAGTCGTTCAAGGCCAAAGAGCTAGAAAACTGCAAAGCCAGGATGAAATCCTAGGTTTATTTTATCCAAAAGCACCCGCTGCTTTCTCTAAGCATAAGGATAAGGACTTTGAACGGGAAGCTTCAGAAAAAGGGACATGAGAACTGATTGCCCCTGCATGAAACTCCATATCCCAGTTCCCATACTGCAGTTCCCCTGGACTCCAGGGATCACTCAGAGTTGGGCAGTGGGGAGCAGTAAGCTGACTGATGAACAAAAGTGTTCTCAACTAGCATGGACTTCATCAACTCGACATCACCAGAGGCTCAGGGAAGAGTCCTGTCTTCTTGCAACATGCAAGACTCTTTGTGTTGCTCGTGAAAAGCTCTGCATCCGGCAGGGACACACATGGGACTCTTAGGTCTAAGCAAAAAGATAAGGAAGCTCCTGTCATCTGTCCCATCCAGACCAATGTAACTGGTAATAAACATGAACCTCCAAAATAGCATATCATGCATTTCCTGGAGAAACTAATGCTAAAGAAATGGTTCTCAGCCTTTTTCTCAAACCAGTCAAGAGCAATAACACGCCCAATTAGAGACAATGGCTTTCAGAAAGTTATAGGAAGATGGTAGAGTCAGCCCATTATCTGACAGGCAAACTCATTAATGACCAAGGCTAATTCTGAGGTGTCTGTAGGCATCCACAGGAAGGGTGAGTTTGAGAAAAGAAACTGCTTCTGACTCACTTCAAATTGTGAGCATAGTTTGAGCCCCAAAGAATAAGCTCAATAAATATTTATTATAAAGATGGATTGATGAATGGGCGGTGAATAGGAAGTAATAAAGGAGAGAAAAATGTGCCAAAGTAATAGTTGAAGGGAAAAGTTTGCTGTCAAGCAAAACATAGGAAAGGAGATGAGCTGCCAAGAGCACAGGAAGTAGAGCCATAATTCATTCATTCATTCAACAACTAGTTACTGATCTCCTAGCATATGCTGGGCACTGCCAAAGCACTGGGGATACACTTTATGTTCTAGTGAGGGGAAGATGGTCAGTAAAGTGAAAACTTGGCCAAGTTTATAGTACATAAAAAAGTAGTAAGTACCATGGATACAAAGAAGCATGACTGGGAAGTACTAGGACACTGCTGCAATTTTATATGGGGTAGTGACAAACGCTCCACTGATGTTAGAGCACAGCTTTCCCCTGGACTGGGGTAATGTAATCAGTGTCAACATGAACAGATATTTCCCCAAGTGTGTGCTCTGAACATCTGAGGAATGGCAAGGAGATTAGTGTGCTTGAGACAGAGACAGAGGAAGAAACATTCTGGAAACAAGATCAGAAAGGCCATGGTGGAGGCCAGATTTCAGGGCTCTGGCAATCCTACTAATACTACCAAGCAAGCTGGGGAGCCCAGAGAACTTTGAGGAGGTGACTGCTATGGTCTGACTTCCACTCCCTCACTTCTGTGTTGAAAATAGGAGGTAGGAGAGAAGGGTGGGCTCTGAGGGGTCACTTAGGATCACTTAGGTGAAAGATGGTGTTGATTTGACCCTTGGTGATGGCAGTAAGACTTATCACATCTCTTTTGAATGAAGAACCTCCAGGATTTCCCAATTAGCTGGATGTGAGTGTGAAAAGAAAGGAGTCACAAATGATTCTTCATATTGTTGGCTCAAGCCAGAACAGTTGAGAAGAGGAGGAAGTGTGGTGTGTGTAAAAACTGCTGGTAAGTTGAGTAAGACCAAAATTGAGAATCAACAATTGGGTTTAGCAACTTTGAGGTTATAGGTGACCTTGGCAAGAACAAACTTGATGCACTTAGAGTAAAAGTCTGAATAAAAGGGCTTTAGGAGAAAAGGGGCTTTAAAGAGAGAAATATGAGATGGTGAGAACAAATAGTTGAAGAATTGCACACAATTCATTGGGGTATCATTTGTGGAGACCTTTAAAGCAATAGTAATAAAAATAAAACCTGACAAAGGTCACTCTACTTTACATTATCACCATTAGATAACTGTTCTAAATATAAGTAAAATAGTAAACATGTAATACTGCACTAAATAAATAGAAATAAAATACTCCTTCCCATAGAGCAGACATATCTACAACCGCCCCTTTCACTGACCATCAGAAAGGAGAAGAGAAGAGAAAATAATGTAAAACTTACTTTGATTTCTACATAAATCCCTCTCTACAGACTGTGGGGGTATAAATGTAATATGACAACTGCTGTGAGGCTCTTCCTGGCAATAGCTATAATGGTACATTGACTCATTTCCCACTTCTTAATTTGTGATCTTATATCATTGCCTTCAGTTTCACAAGGGTTGTAAAATTCCCAGACATGGCTCTAACAGAGTGGAACAGAAAACCTTGAGTCACTACTTTCCATACTGTGTTGAAGAAGGCATCATTGAGCAGGTGCCATCAGCAAATCCTTACAAGCTACCATAAGTAAATGAGAGGGCCTTCAAGCTCCACCCTGGGCATATCAATCTATTAATCAAATAATGAGCCTGTAATCTTTGATGGAATGCCTACTACATAAACCAATTTGTACTGTTATAAGAGAAAAAATTTTATCAAAATTTTATTTCTGTAACATGTATCTGATTAGTGCCCTGTTGTGGTAGACCTAACTAGGCATCTACCATAATCTCCTCTAGTAATAGAATTGTGGCTCGGTCTAGGCTACCTGGCCAGGCTGCAGTGAGATATGAACACAAGATAACGTATTATCAAAGCAGAATGAATGGCAGTGACAGGTGTTGTGTTGAGGACATCAGACAACAGGCACACTGTCCCCACATTCTCTTTCTTTTTCCTCTGGGCTGAACCCAGAATGCAGCAGTGAGGCAGTTTTGAGTATGCAGAACATAATGCTCAGCAGAAGAAAAAGGGATGACTTAGGAAATGTGGAGATCCTAAGTGATCACACAGAATAAGCTGCCACCAGATGTGTAAAATGAGAAACAAAATCAATACCTATAACCTTCAAGCCACTATTCTTGGGTCCCAATTGAGGATGGAATTTTTGAATGTTTGCCCATCACCAAAGCCTTCTAGAGCTCCTTAGCGCCAACAAGGCATGTGCAGATTTTCTTGTGGACATAAATTTCTAACTCCTTTGGGTAATTACAAAGAGGGAGATCACTGGGTCACATGATCAGAGTAAGCTTAGGTTTGTAAGAAACTACCTTCCAAAGCAGCTGTACTATTTTTGATTTCCACTAGCAATGAGCAATAGATAGTTCCTGTTGTTTCACATTCTCACCAACATTTAATTTTCTGAATATTCTGTATTTCGCTCATTCTAACAGGTTTATAGTGATATCTCATTGTTATTTTAGTTGGCATTTTTCCAACGACTGACACTGTAGATTGTATTTTCATATGCTTATTAGCCATATGTATCTCTTCTTTGGTGAAGTATCCATCCATTGACTTCTTTTGCCTGTGTTTTAATTGAGTTATATATTTTCTTACTGTTGGATTTTAACAGTTACTTGGCTATTTTGGAAAATGATCCTTTATCATTTTTTCTCGAAGTTTGGAATTTTTCTTCTAATTTTCTTGATATTGTCTTTTGTAGACAGTTTTTTAATTTCAATGAAGCCTTGGTTATCAATTATTTCATCCATGGATCTTATCTTTGATACCCAATATCTTTTAGATTTACTCCTGTGCTTTTAGTAGTTTTATAGTTTTAGTTTTGCTTTTTATGTTTCAGGCCTATGATCCATTTTTTGGTAATTTTTGTAAAGGTATAATGTCTATGTATACATTATTTTCTTTTTTTCAATGTGGATGTCCAATTTTTCCAGGACCATTTGTTGAAAGTATTATTATTGCTCTATGGTACTGCCTTTGTACATCATATTTATGTGTTCTACTTCTAGTGTATTTTGTTTCATTGATTTATTTGTCTATTACTTCATCAACATCACACTATCTTATTATTGTAGCTTTATGGTGACTCTTAAAAGCAGGCAGTATCACTGCTAAAACTTTTTTCTCTTTAGAAACTGAGTTGGCTATCAGGGGTCTTTTTCCTCTCCACATAAACTTTAGAATGACTTTGTCAATATCCACAAAATAATTTCCTAGGATTTTGATTGGGATCGCATTGAAACTATAAGTCAAGTTGGAAAGAACTAACATATTAATGATATTGAGTGCTTCTATCCATGAAGATGGAATATCTAACTCTCTAGTGCTTTTTTGACATCATCTTTGTAGTTCTCATTATTTAGATCTTGTTCATATTTTGTTAAATGTGTGTATTTAAGCATCTTATTTTGTGGGGTGGGTGTTAATGTAAATGATGTTATATTTTGAACTTGAAATTTCATTTCATTTCTAATACAAAAATACACTGACTTTTGCAATATTAACATTGCTTCCTATAAGCTTGTTATAATCATTTACTACTTTTGGTAGTTTTTCATTGATTCTTCTAGATTTTCTAAACAGACAACAGTGTTATCTATAAACAAAAATAATTTAACTTCTTACTTCCAATTTATTTATATTGGCTTTTATTCCCTCTTATGACTTTAGCTAGGACTTCCAGTGAGATATTGAAAAGCAGTAATGAGAAAGGATGTCCTTGCCTTGTTCTTAATCTCAGCTGTAGGTTTTTTTGTAGATGATCTTTACCAAGTTGAAAAAAAATCACCTCTATCTGTAACTTACAAGAGTTTTTAATCATGATTGATGTTGGATTCTGTCCAGTGTTTTTTCTGCCCCTAGTCATGTGACCATGTGACTTGTCTTTAAAGCTGTTGTTGTGATGATTATGTCAAGATTACATCAACTGAGCACGGAACCCTTTCACTTCTGCATAAACATATGTATGATTGAACTTCAATTGTTTATGGAAAATTGAACTAAAAGATTATCTTGATGCAAAATTTTTTGAGTAAATATGTAGTTTTTTCATAACACTCATTCTCCAGAAACTTTTTGAAGACTCATTCATATACAAAGAAGCCTGCCTGTGGAACACTGGTCTTTCCACTTTTTATTTGTTGACACTATACTTAGTTGAGCATTAAACCTGTGATAATAAAATAAATGGAATGTTATCACAAAGATAAAAATAAATAAACAAGGAAGGAGAAAAGGAAGAAAAGAGAAAAGAACTGTTATGCTCTTAGTAAGAATTATATCTATGAAATACATGAAATCTACTTTCTTTATATTAATAAAAAATAAAACAAAAAAGAAGTACACATAATTAAATATATCATTGCCATTAGTATTTTGAAGCTCATTTGTATTAAATCAATTAAGAATAAAAAATAAAAGCTTTTTTTTTTTATCTTTCTATATTCCTTCTCTGATACTCTTGCTTTTTGTACATGGATCTGAGTTTCTGATATATTATTTTCTTTCTTTTTTTTTTAAGATTTTATTTATTTATTCAACAGGTAGAGTTATGGTGAGAGAGAGACAGAGAGAAAGGTCTTCCTTCCGTTGGTTCACTCCCCAAATGGCTGCCATGGCCAACATGCTCCGCCGATCTGAAGCCAGGAGCCAGGTACTTCCTCCTGGTCTCCCACGTGGATGCAGGGGCTCAAGCACTTGGGCCATCCTCCACTGCCTTCAAAGGCCACAGCAGACAGACAACTGGACTGGAAAAGGAGCAACTGGGACCAGAACCCGGTGCCCATATGGGATGCCAGCGCAGCAGGCAGAGGATTAACCAAGTGAGCCGCGGCGTCGGCCCCTATATTCTTTCTTTTGAAGAATTTCTGTTTTAAATAATTTTTGACATTTTGCCATATTCATTTAATATGTGAATATTATATATGTACATAGACAAAATTTTTCTTGAAAACAGAGATGTATTAATAACACATAAAGTGGGATCCATGACAAATACCATAAAATGAGAGAAGGGTGTATTATTATGTAAGGGATATAATTCAGTGTTGATAACATTTAAACATATCCATATATCAAACAATAGGGCATCCTGACACTTATATATATATATTTTTTATATTTTATATATAATTTTTATATATTATATATGTATATATATACACATGTGAGAAAATAAGTGTTATTTGTCTTTCTGTGTCTAGTTTATTTCACTTTCAGTAAGTATCTCTAGCTGTATCCCTTTTGCTGTAAATTTCAAGATTCCATTATTTTCTAAGGTTGAGTAATAGTCCATCAAGTATATGTATACATTTTCTTTATCTAGTCATCCACTGATGGACATCTTTGTTGATTCCATGTCTGTGCTACTGAGAATTGGGCTGTGATAAATATGGAAATGAAGTGTTTCTTTCATACACTGACTTCATTTCCTTTGAATATATTCCCAGAACTGGAATAGCCAGGTTATACGGTAAATATATTTTTAGATTTTTGAGGAATTCCAATACTTATAATGTCTGTTAAGAATTTTCATTCCCACCAGCAGTGTTTAAGGTTCCCTTTTCTTCACATCCTTGCCAGCATTTGTTATTTTTGGACTTTTTTTAATAGCTAAAGATTTATTTTATTTATTTGAATGACAGAATTACAGAGAGAGTTAGAGACAGAGACAGAGGTCTTCCATTCGCTAGTTAACTCCCCAAATGGTCGCAAATAGCTGGAGCTGTGCCGATCCAAAGCCAAGAGCCAGGAGCTTCCTCTGGGTCTCTCACATGGATGCAGGGTTCCAAGGCCTTGGGCCATCTACTGCTTTCCCAGGCCACAGAAGAGAGCTGGATCAGAAGAGGAGCAGCCAGGACTAGAACCAGCGCCTGGTGCTTCAGGCCAGGACTTTAACCTGCTGCGCCACAGTGCCACCCCCTTTAATAGCTATTCTAACTAGAGTGAGAAGAAACCTCATTGTGATTTAGATTTATATTTTCTTGGAGGCTAGTGATACTGAGTATTTTTTCATCTCTGTTGGCCATTTGTATTTCATCTTTTGAAAAATATCTAGGAGATGGCACTGTCGCGTAGCAGTAAAGCCACCGCCCACAGTACTGGCATCCCATATGGGCACTGGTTCAAGTCCCAGCTGCTCCACTTTCCATCCAACTCTCTGCTTTGGCCTGAGAAAGCAGAAGACGGCCCAAGTCCTTGGACCCCTGTACCACATGGGAGACCCAAAAGAACCTCCTGGCTCCTGATTTCAGATAGGCACAGCTCTGGCCGTTGTGGCCATCTGGGGAGTGAACCAGCGAACGGAAGACCTCTCTCTGCCTCTCTCTGTCTCTCTCTTTCTGTAACTCTGCCTTCCAAATAAATAAATAAAATCTTAAAAAAAATACATAAAAATCCTTTGCCTATTTCTTAACACAATTGTTTGTTTTCTTACTGAATTTCTTGAACTCCTTATATATCCTGGATATTAATCATTATCAGACACATAGTTTGTCAAGTATCTTCTCCCATTCTGTAAATTGTCTACCTGTAAATTCTGTTTTTTTTTTCTTTTGCTGTGCAGAAGTTTGTTGTTTGATATAATTTTGTCTATTTTGGTTACATTGCCTATGCTTTGGAGGTTTTATCCAAAAAGTCATTACCTATGCCAATGTTTTCCTCAATGGTTTCCTCTAGCAAATTCTTAGTTTGGGTATTACATTTAGGTACTTGATCCACTTTGAGCTGATTTTTTCAAAGAGTGGAAGGTAGGGGTCTGAGGAACTACTCTTAACATTTCTTGCAAGGAAGGTCAACTGGTCAACTGGCAACAAAATCTAAATTTTGACATCTTTCATTTTTTAATAAAATTAAATGTTGTACAGAAGTCTAGGTTAATGGACTCTTTCTCTTAGAAAATGTATAGGTTTTACTCTGCTCTCTTTTTGCTTGCATGATTTATAAGAAGAATCTTTGCTTTGCTACTGTCAAGATGTTTTCTCTCTCTCTTTTTAAGATTTTATATTTATTTTAGACTTTCTAAAATTTAAATAGGATATGCCTAAGTTCAGTGGTTTTTGTTGTTGTTGCTCTGTGGTTTTTTTTTTTTTTTTTTGGCTTTTATCCTTGTTTAGCGTTTGCTGAATTTTTTTCTACTTTTAGTATGGTCTCTGCCATTAATAAGTAGATTTTCAGTCACTATTCTCAACTATTGCCTCTGTTCCTTTCTTTCTTCTCCTCTTGTATATCCACCATGTGTATGTTACATCTGTCATAGCCATCACGCAGTTCTCAGGTATATGAGGAGTTCCCTTTCAGTGTCCTTGCTTTTCTATTTTGGTTTCTGTTGTCACAGTTCATGTTGAGAGAGTCTTTCCTCGGTTGAGTCCAGTCTAAAATTGAGTCCTTCAAAAACATTCTTCATTTATGAAACTCTAGCATTTAATTATTCTTAGAATTTCTATCTTTCTGCTTACATTATCCTTCTGTTCCTAAGTGTTGTCTACTTCTTACATTAAAGCCCATAGCATATTAACATTAGTTTCACGCCAGGGGATTCCAATGCAATCTCATCAAGGTGGCATGTACCAATGGCATCTTACTAGTCCAAGTGATCAGTTTCAGTTCATAATTGATCATAATGATAGGATTAAGAGCCAAAGAGATCACATAAACAAGACTAGTGTCTGCTAATACTAACTGATAGAATTAAACAACATGGGAAGCAGGATACACAGCAGACTCATAGAATGGCAGATGTCCCAAATAGTACTCTGGCCTCAGAATCAGCCCTTACGGCATTTGGATCTGGCTAAAAAGCCCATGAGAGTATTTCAAGAAAGGAAGCCAAGATGCTATGGCAAAAAAAAAAAAAAAAATGACCTAAACAAAAGATCTCCGTGAGTGAGATCCCAGCAGAGAAATAACAGGCCATCAAAGAAGGAGGTACCTTTCTCTGAAGGGAGGAGAGAACTTCCACTTTGACTATGACCTTGTCTAAATAAGATCGAAGTCTGCAAACTGAAGAGGCTTCTATAGCCTTGGCAACTCATGACAAGAGCCTCGGGTGATTACTGTCACCATAAACAAGAGTGTCAATTGTTAAATCAACAACAGGAATCACTGTGCACTTACTCCCCATATAGGATCTCTGTCCTTAATGTGTTGCACTATGTGAATTAACGGTATAACTAGTACTCAAACAGTACTTTAAACTTTGTGTTTCTGTGTGGGTGCAAACTGTTGAAATCTTTACTTAGTATATACTAAATTGATCTTCTTCTGTGTATAAAGATAATTGAAAATGAATCTTGATGTGAATGGGATGGGAGAAGGAATGGGAGATGGGATGCTTGTGGGTGGGAAGGAGATTATGGGGAGGGGGAGCCACTATAATCCAAAAGTTGTACTTTGGAAATTTATATTTATTAAATAAAAGTTAAAAAATAAAATTAAAATTGAACAACAACAAAAAGATCTCCAGGGGGAAAAATACAGAATAATGCCATTCTTCTGACCACCACAAACACTTTATTCAATATTTTTCATTCAGATACATTTTCAATGTAAAAAAAATTAGTTTTAATTTTTGGCCTGATAATTCCAATTTTCCAACCATGTCTGACTATAATTTTTATGTTTTCTTCAGTCTCTTCAAGCTGTGTTTTTTGCCTTTAGTATGTCATGTGATTTTTTTTATCACAAAGTGGACAGGATGTACTAGATAAAAGGAAAGGTGCAAAACAAACCATTACTGATGTCACGGCCAGGTGGGAGAAAGGAGAAGCATTCTGTAGCCATATGCCTAGGGATTGGGTCTCTTTTTTGCTGAACCTGTGCCCCTGGAGTATGAATTTTATTAGCACTTCTCAGTCCCACTCCCCTTAGGACAGTATGACTTGAGCTACCTGGGAATAGGGTCTTTCCCCTCTTTCAAATTAGCTCTGATAATACCCCAGTAGGTTAGACCCTGTAAAAATAGTTCCTCTCGTAGACAAGCCTTGTTGAGAAAACAGAATGCTTTGGAATATTTCAAAATGGTTCTCCCCCACCCCTGCCCCTGCTGGAAGCATGAAGTTTTCTCTGCTATTCTCTGTGAGAACCTGAAGTATTTCCAGAGCTACAATTCAGAAAAGCATGTGGGCACCATGACTGATTCCCATGGCAGCTATAAGATTTTTTTAATTAATTTATTTATTTGAAAGGCAGAGTTACAGAGAGGAAGAGGCAGAGAGAGAGAGAGAGAGAGGTCTTCCATCCACTGGTTCACTCCCCAGGTGGTCACAATTGCCAGAGCCAATCTGAAGCCAAGAGCCAGGAGCTTCTTCTAGGTCTCCCTCGTGGGTGCTGGAGCCCAAGGACTTGAGCCATCTTCCACTGCTTTCCCAGGCCACAGCAGAGATTCAGCTGTTTTTACTTATGATTATGAATGGATTTACATGAATCTATGATTGAGAATACATTTCTAACTCCTCAGTTACTAGAAAGTCTGAAGCAAAAGGATGTTAGAGAAAATTAATAGAATCTTGGACTTACATTTCAGTTTTCAAAATTCTGTCACATAGATAGACTCACCTGTTTCTGAAAATGTCTTCCTACCTCTGCTTACCCGAGAGCTGTATTTCAGATGAATAGGAACACTGTAGTACTTATTTGTGTGTCTTTATTTTTATATCTATTTTTTAAGTGCTAAGCAGTCTATAAATTTAATTGAATTTGATGCTCATAGTGACTCTAGGAGTGAGGTGAGGTGAATAGTAACATCACTATCACACTGACAAGGAGACCAATTCTCAGAGAAGTAAAAAAAACTTCCTAAGGTCACACAAGTTACAAAGCCATGGGTGTAGGCAGAAGGAACATTTACAATCCTAACTATGATTTCATTCTGGCCAAATTGGCGAAGTAGAGATCGTAGTCTGATTTAACTAGATTTGAGGAAATAAAAAGTGTTAGTTCTCACACACCTGGAGTTTTAGATATGATTCATATTTGATACATGCTACTGTCTTTATTTTATTATTAATCAACCCTGGAGAGTTCTTATTAGTTCCCTGATAAGAAAGATAAAGAATTTGGTTCATTAATGCTGCTTTCCATCTTCCTTCAAAGTTTCAACCCCCAAATTTTGTTAATTGTATTATCATATTTATTTCTTTTATAACAAATTATAACACAATTTCTTGAATTTTCAAAATTAACCAGTACTTTTTCTTTCCTTGCTATTAAATATAAGAAAATTACTCCACTTCAGATACAGCTCTCTGCTAATGCATCTTGGAAAAAAAGTAAAGGATGGCCCAAGTGCTTGGGCCCCTACACCCACATGGGAAGAAGCTCTGGGCTCTTGGATTCAACTGGGGATAGGCCAGTCTGTTGTAGCCACTTGGGGATTATATTGATGGAAGGAGGATATCTCTCTCTCTCCCTCTCTCTCCTCTCTCTGTAATGCTGACTTTCAAATAAATATTTTTTAAAAATGCAGTTAGTCTCAGGTGAGACTCAAGAGTGTATTTGCAGCAAGCCACAGAAGCAGCCAGTGATGTTAGACTGTGAACCATTCTTGGTAGCAAGCATCTAATGGACTCTCTTTTCATTCCTGTTAAGCCTCTGTCATTTGATCTGGATTATGATGAATCTTTAGTGTTCTTGAAATCCATTAGCAATCTTTTTTCTTGAATTCCCTGTTTCTATCACTGACAAGACTTCTATTTAGAAAATCCTATATGATCCCTGTTTTCCATTGTCAATTCTCTACATCCCTTTCTCTCCCAAAAAAGCCAGGGGCCGCATGCAGTGCTGGCATCCCATGTGTGCCAGTTCAAGTCTTGGCTTCTCCATTTCCAATTCAGCTCTCTGCTATGGCCTGGGAAACAGTGGAAGTTGCCCCAAGTCCTTGGGCCCCTGCACCTAAATGGGAGATCTGGAAGAAGCTCCTGGATCCTGGCTTCAGATGGGTGCATCTCTGGCCACTGCGGTCATCTGGAGAGTGACCCAGCAGATGGAAGACTTCTCTCTCTCTCTTTCTCTCTTTTTTTCTCTCTTTCCCTCTCTCCTCCCTCCCTCTCTTTCTCTCTCTGCCTCTGCTTCTTTGTAACTCTGCCTTTCAAATAAATAAATAATTTTTACCAAAAATAAAAGCCAGTCACTTATTCTGGATGCTTTTTTAAAGCAATAGCATGCTTTGAAATTTTTAAGTGAAAGGTTTATTTTTTGTTTTTTCTTTTGACAGGCAGAGTTAGACAGTGAGAGAGAGACAGAGACAGAGAGAAAGGTCCTCCTTTTTCCGTTGGTTCACCCCCCAAGTGGCCGCCATGGCTGTTGCGTTGCGGCCGGCGCGCTCCACGGATCTGAAGCTAGGAACCAGGTGCCTCCCCCTGGCCTCCCATGCAGGTGCAGGGCCCAAGCACCTGGGCCATCCTCTACCGCCCTTCCGGGCCACAGCAGAGAGAGCTGGACTGGAAGAGGAGCAACTGGGACAGAATCCGGTGCCCCAACCGGGACTAGAACCCGGGGTGCTGGCACCACCGGCGGAGGATTAGCCTAGTGAGCCGTAGCGCTGGCCAAAAGGTTTATTTTTTAACTTCATGAGTTTGATGCTGATGTGATAAACTCATGCCCACTTCTGAGTCCATTCAAAAACTCCAGAGTTAAAAGATCCTCATTCCAATTTAGTGGCCAGAAAGTTCTTGAAGCATATTCATCAACTAAGTCAATGGTCTTTGTATCATTTCCTTCCAAGTGTAGTAAGTCAAAGCTTTATCTCAGCAAAACAGTTTCCTATTTGAAATTTGGTCATTGGAACTGATCCTTTGAAAAGGTGATGCACATTTTGCCCCAGTACATGTGTGTTTCTTACCCAGAAAAATCATTGTAAAACTCTCTTCATCCTGTGAAACTTACAAATGGTGGAGGGGAGAAAGCATCACCTTTTCAGCTTAAAAATCCCTCTGAAAAGGTCTATAATTCATTCTCATGTCACAAACTACAACATGAAAAGAAATGTGATAAATAAATCTGACCTAATGAGAAAATATTGTTATGAAAAAAGAATAAAAGTATGCGGTTAATCCATTTTTAAATAATCCTAAAATAACACTGAAGTACTCCCTGGATTCCGTATCTTGAGATATGGCTAGTAATTTTTTCTTTATCCTCCAAACCACGATTACACAAAAGCAATTATGAGAAAACATGTAATAAAACAGCAGGTGATGCTGAATGGAATTCAGAAAACCACCTCTGGGAAAATAAAGAGAGTCATTCATTGCTAAGCATCCCTAAACACTATGCTTTGAGAAGACTAGTGAATCTGAATTTTAAATATTTAGTAGCCTTAGGATGCCTGGAACACAGACACACCCCCTCCCCATTTTACAGTTTGGGAAATTGAGTCAGCAATACTCAGTTGCCCTAGACTTCTGCAGCACTTAACCCCAGAGGAGCACTCAGAGCACTATTTGATATAGAGGTATAATTAGGAACCTTGCTTTTACTTAGCTGAGTCACCTGGTATCTTGCACACTTGGACTAAAATTAAATGCATTAATTTTTTAAATGGAGTCTGAGAAAGTCCCATCTGCAGTGTAATCAAGGTAAATTATATTATTAAATGTTGGAAGGTCCAAGACACAAAGTAAAATAAAATAAATATGTATAAAAGACTAACAATGCCCCCAGGCAAACAGCTAGGATACTGTTGATCATATTATTCCTGAAGCTGCTACCAGTGAAAGAATATAAAGACCTAGGAGAGGCTGAAAATATGTTTTTTCCTAGCAGATAATTTCCTCCAGGTAGAGTGAAAACACACTAAAAGTAGAATTGCAGGTTTGCTACTTGATGAGACTCTGACATGAGTAATTTTTAGACTATATTTCAAAAGTCTAGTGGGGATCATCACTATTATTAGCTGTAAGCTCTGTTTTCTTTCTTCACTTCTATGTTCCCTGCTGCCATGAAAGGACAGTGGTTAGGAACATGAGCTGACAGCAGCACTTGCCCTCCCTGGCCTCTGTGCCCTCACTGGTAAATGTGGGACCAAAATGGTGCCAAACTCACAGAATTTTTACATATAGTAAATAGAGTTTGCAGTCCTGTCATGACAATATGCCATGCTTCGGGGTGTCTAACAGAAACACATTTTCTCACAGTTGTAGAGACTGGAAGGCCAGGATCATTATTTGATTTCTTCTGAGGCCACAGTCCTTGGTTTTCAGGTGGTTGCTCTCTTGCTTTGTGTTTATGTAGTTATTTTTCTGTGTGTGCATATTTTCTATCATCTATCTATCTACCTATCTACATACCTACCTACCTATCATTTATCTCCATCTTCTTACAAGAACACAAGTCATATTGGATTAGGATCCATTCTAATAGTCCTATTTTAACTATCTCAAAACCCAGTACTGGGTTTAGCTATCAGAGATTAGGGCTTCAACATATACATTTTAAAAAGATACAGTATAGCCTATAACACATGAGTAATCCAAGGAAATAAGTTGGAAAAATATGTGACCCACAAAAGGCACAAAATCTAAGTTTTTATTACTGTTCTTTCCAATGTATATAGAATGCAGAATTTTTAAGCTATAAAGAGCTCTAGAAGCCCAGAAATTAAAACCCCTTACTTCAGAGAAGTGGAAACTAACTAATAGCCTAGATGAAAAAGTACTTATCAGAAACCACACCAGAACCTTTCATTTCATGACTTTTAAGTGGATCTATTTATTAATTCTGAATCACAGGATGAATGTAGAAATCTCAGATGTTGTCTGGCTGGGTATAGAGCAACACGCACTTGGGAATCAGAATTTTAAAACTGAAAGGAATCAGAAAATATCTGCTTTAATCTTCATTTCTTACAAAAACAAAAAACAAGGGTCTGGCCATCCAGCTAATAATGCTGGCAGGATCTAACGCACACATGCTTTCACTGAAGAAAGCTAATGAATGGCTACTAGACACCAAGGCATTTTGCTGGACACCAAGAATACAACAGCAAATCAAATAGACACAGACACTACTTTTATGTAGCTTACATTCCAGCTCTAGATAATGGCAAAAACAAACAACAAAAATACAATGCAGTAGAATAAGTCATCTCTTGTGACAGCGCCTCCTCTCCTGGACCAGTGAGCGTTGCTCAGTCCTGCCCCCCATCTCTCTCTCTCTAGTGGCTCCCCAACTGACCTAATGATTCCCATGCTTCTAAATGTAATCTATATGCTGTTAACTCCCAAAGACATATCTCCAGTTGTGACTTTTCCTCTCAGCCTCCAACTCTGGTATTGAATAGTATCCTGCATTTTATATTTTTATCTTTAATCATCATATCAAATTTCCAAACTAAACATTGGTTTTTACAACCAAACCTCTTTTTTCCAGAGTCTTTTCCATCTCATTAAATGGCATTCCTTTGTGTCCATTTGTTTGGGTATGTGTTAGCCGATCAAAAGACAGGACCAGAAAGTAAGTAGGGAACTGCATTTTCAAGGGAGCAAAGGGAAGAAAGAATATAATATGCTCAAAGAATTAGAAGTTCAACATGGCTTGAATTTGGACATCAAGAGGTGGGTCAAAGAAGGTGTAGAGAGCCTTGTGAGTCATGAGGAAGAGTGTGGATTTATTTCAAAGTCATGAGGAAACACTGAAGTCCTGCAAGGAGGGTATAAATGATTCATATTTCATTTTCAAACACCCTGGCCGCATGGAGAAGTGTGCAGAAAAGGAACAGTCCTGATGGAAGAAAGCATAGTGACAGACCATTGCATTCTCCCTGGGAAAAGAAGAGGATGGTCTGAACCAAAGAAGTGGCAGTGAAGGGGAGAGAAGCAAAAATATCTGAAAGATGCTACCTACATGAAACCAACAACTGTGAATGTTGTGTATTAGGATTGCATTAGGTGTTGTGTAATGTAAGCCCACTGCAACAATCCAACCAAATAAGGGTTTGTTTTGTGTTTGTTTTTCCATGTTATGAAAGTCTAGGTATTGGGGCTGATGTTGCAGCATAGCAAGTAAGGGTGCCTGTAACACTGACATCCCATATGGACACTGGTTCATGTCCCAGCTGATCCACTTCTGATCCAGTTCCCTGTTAATGGCCTGGGAAAAGCAGCAGAATATGACCCAAGTTCTTGGGCCCCTACCATCCACATGGGAGATCCAGATGAAGCTCCTGGCTCTTTGCTTCAGTCTGGGCCAGTCCCATCTGTTGTGGCCATCTGGGGAGTGATCTAACACACAAAATATCTCTCTCTCTCTCTCTCTCTCCCCTTTCTCTCCTTTCTCTCCTTTCTCTCTTTTCTCTCTCTCTCTCTCTTTCTCTCATGTGCCCTTGAAATAAATAAATAAGTCTTTTTTTAAAACAAAGTCTAGGTATGTATTATCCAAAACTCAGTGTCTGTTGAAGGAAGTCATCAAAAGTTAGGTTCTTTCTAGCTTCTTTCCTGCTCTATCATCCTAATTATGTGACTCTGACCCACATGGTTGAAGAACAGATGTTCTATCAGCAGGCACTGGGTGTGCTCAGGCAGGAAATGGGAAAGCAAGAAGGCAAAACGGGTGAGTCAACTTAGTCTGATCTTTTACACCAGGCAAACAATAGCATTTCCAGAAGTTTTCAGAGACTTCCTCTCTGATGGCACTGGCCAATAATGGGCTATATGATTACCCCTAAAGGAAGAGAGGCTAGAATAGGATTTTAATTAGAGTGTATTACCACACTTCAACTAAACTAGTATTTGGAATAAGGAAGAAGAAAATAATGGATATTAGATTGATAACTAGCAGTGTCTGCCATAGAGACACTGGATTTTATGACAAAAAAAAACACTCAAAATAATTGTCCAGGTTCTTTATGGAGCAAAGATACAGGATACTCACTCCCACAGTCACCAAAGCGGGAAGGGAAAGAATAGAAGGAGCAGGAGACAAAGAAAGACGGGAAATATTAGTTCTCCTTAGTACGCATCAAATGTATGATGGCTGTGACATAGTTATGAATAATGAGGGTCTGAAGTATATGAGGAAGTCCTAAACAGAAGACATATGGTTGAAAGTACTATATGTCTGGCTCAACTGCCTATGACCTTTTTGCTAGATCTGGCTAGTCTTGTAATCTCCCAAACTCTTAATTTAAACAAATGAACACACACACACACAAAAAAAAACAAATAATCCAGCCATATATGACTAGTGTTCTAGTACTCATTCCTAAAATCAAACAAATCTTTAAATTCTCTACTGGTATTGTTTTCTGTTGATCAAAGTGCCAAGGAAATAAGATTTGTATAACATCAACCTATATGATTTTTCATTGGTAAAATAAGAGCTTTCCCTTGGTTTGGTTTGTCTGGATTTTGGGATTATTTGGTGCAGGAAAAAAAAAAACCTGATACTCACTGACCACTTTCAGCAGAGGGTAAGTATTAAGAGCTATCCCTGCACTAAAGAAATTACATCTTTTAGCAGGGTTGACATCACAAGACAGTACTCATCTGAGATTGGACAGGAACATCCGGGATCTTACTTGAGTCTACCAGTTAGCCACTGATTTCAGCTGCTAGTCAGTTAGATCACCTTTGTACCAATCTCTTCAGACTGCCCTTGGTTGCTCCAATTAGATAATTAGGTAACATTAAGTTAATCTCCTTGGCTCCTTGGTTCAGATATTTTTAAGTCTACCTCATCTGACAATGGAACAGACACTGCCACTCTCCCTCTATCCTAGTCCTTTATTAACCAGAAAGATGTTTAACAAAGCTCCTTGCAGGGAATCCAGAATGGATCAAACCAAAAATGGGCCATAGGAGGACCATTCCATAATAAGAAGCATAAAAATCATTTATGACAAAGTTTTGGGGCCATAAATAAAATCTGCCAAAGATCACCAGCCTAGCAAACATGAAGTTTCTATTGGACACACACTGATTAAATGTTATCTAACGCTGCTAGTTCACAGAGGAACAGAGATATCTTTCAAAATACATTAAGTACTACTCTAAAATTTTTAATTATAAGCACTGAATCATTATATACTATCAAGGACCAACATGCAGAATTCCATTTCTGTTTATTTGGTATTTGTTTATTTATATATTTGAAATGCAGAGAGCAAGAGCAAGAGTGAGAAAGAGAGAGAAAGGTCTTCCATCTGTTGGTTCACTCCCCAAATGCCGGCAACAGCAAGAGTTGAGGCAAGCTAAAGTCAGAAGCCTGGAACTCCATCCCTGTCTCCCACACAGGTGGCATGAACCCAAGTACTTGAGCCATCATCTACTGCCTTCCAACATGAACATAGGCAAAAACTGGATCAGAAACAGAGTAGCCAGAGCTCAGATGGGCCCTCTGACATGGAATGTAGGCAACACAAGCAGTGGCTTAACCAGTTGTACCACAATACTCGCCCCTTCATGTTGATGATATTTGGGAAAGAAGAAAATCGTAAGCTCCTCAAGAAATATGCTCAGTATTTTCTCTACCTCATTTCTGTCCTTTTGTTTCTGCTTACACCTTCAGCCTTTCTTAAAGCAATTTACAGACCACAACCTGCTAGCCTTCATATTTTAGTTGTGGACCAACCTGTTCAGATGAAAAAGAAAAAGCTACAAGTCATAAAGACCATTTTTCCAAGTATTTCTGGCTTTCTCTCTTCACAGCCATTTGTGATTTGGAGGTCACATGCTGGTTCTGGCCAATGTGAATGAGCAAAAGCATCACTTGTCACTCACAGTGGATCTCAAAGCAACCAGGATGAGCTTTGGCTGCCTGTGCCTCTGGGGTCTTTTCCAAGAACGCTTTGCCTGTGCCAATGTCTTGCAGGGTTTCCCCAATGTCCTCTAATAATTTCATGGTATCAGGTCATAGATTTAGGTCTTCAACCCATTTTGAGTGGATTTTTGTGTAAGGTGTAAGGTAGGGGTCTTCCTTCATACTTCTGATGTGAAAGTCCAGTTTTCCCAGCACCACTTGTTAAAGAGACTGTCGTTGCTTCAGGGATTGGTTTTGGTTCTTTGGTCAAATATAAGTTGGTTGTAGATGGTTGTATTGATTCCTGGCATTTCTATTCTGTTCCATTGATCTATCCATCTGTTTTTGTCCCAGTACCAGGCTGTTTTGGTTATAAGTGCCCTGTAGTATGTCATGAAACCGGATATTGTGATGCTTCTGGCTTTGTCTTTGTTATAAAATACTGCTTTAGCTATTCAAGATCTCCTTTGCTTCCATATGAATTTCAGCATTTTTTCTATATGATAAGAATGTCCTTGATATTTTGATTGGTATCATATTAAGTCTATAAATTGCTTTGAGAAGTATGGACATTTTGATGATACTGATTGTCGCTCCCCCTCTTCGTGGAGGAACGACACAGGACCCTGCGCTGTTCTTTCGTCTGCTCGGCCCTCCCCGGGTTTGCTGCTGGTTCTTCCCGGGTTGGCTACTGTCCCTTCCACCTCCGTGGAAGGGCAGTTCCCCCTGCCACATTCCCCACTTCCGCGGGGGAGCGGCACACCGCCGGCCGGCTCTCTCGGGGGCTGCACAGGTGTTCCCCTTAGATGTTCCCCTTAGATGTTCCTGGTGCATGCCGTCTCTCTCCTCCTTTATAGTCCTCCTCCGCCAATCCTAACTCGGCTGCCCACACGCCGAGTACGCTGCTCTCCAATCAGGAGCAAGTCCTACAGTTTATTGGCTGAACTGGAGGCAGCTGTGTAGAAGCTGTTTTCTCCTCTCCCAGCGCCATATCGTGGGAGAGCAGATGCATAGAATAAGTCTTAATTCCAGTAACTTAGTCTAGTCCGAGTTGCTCCCCACACTGATTCTCCAAATTCATGAACATGGAAGATTTTTCTATTTTTTTGTATTTTCTTCTACTTCTTTCTTTAATATTTTTAATTCTCATCATAGAGATCTTTGACATCCTTGGTTAAATTTATTCCAAGGTGTGTGAATTTTGGTAGCTATTGTGGATGGGATTGATCTTAGAAGTTCTTTCTCAGTCGTGGCATTATCTGTGCATTCAAAGGCTGTTGATTTTTGTGTATTGATTTTATATCATGCTACATTACCAAGCTCTTTTATGAGTTCCAATAGTCTCTTAGTGGAGTCTTTTGGATCCTCTATTATAGAATCATATCTTCTGCAAATGGGAATCATTTGATTTCCTCCTTCCCAATTTGTATCCTTTTGATTTCTTTTTCTTGTCTAATGGTTCTAACTAAAACTTCCAGGATTATATTGAATAGCAATGGTGACAGTGGGCATCCTTGTCTGATACTGGATCTCAGTGAAATCATATGGTTTTTCTTCAGCAGTTTGTTAATGTGGTATATCACATTGATTGATTTGCGAATGTTGAACCATCCCTGCCTAGAAGAGATAAATCCTGCTTGGTCTGAGTGAATGATCTTCCTAATGTGCTATTGGATTCAATTAGCTAGAATTCTGTTGAGGATTTTTCATCTATGTTTATCAGGGTAATTGGTCTATAATTCTCTTTATCTGTTGCATCTTTTTCAGGGTTAGGAATTAAGGTGATGCTGGCTTCACAAAAGAACTTGGGAGGATTCCCTGCCTTTCAATTGTTTTTGAATGGCTTAAGAAGAATTGGAGTTAGTTCTCTGAAAGTCTGATAAAATTCAGCAGTGAAGCCATCTGCTCCTGGTCTTTGCTTTGTTGAAAGGGTCTTTATTACTGATTCAATTTCATTGTTGGTTATGGGTCTGTTGAGGTTTTCTATGTCTTCATGGCTCAATTTATGTAGGTTGTATGTCTCCATGAATCTATCCATTTCTTCTAGGTCTCCTAGTTTGTTGGCAAACAGCTCTTTGTAGTAATTTCTGATGATTCTTTTCATTTCTGTGGTGTCTGTTGTTACATTTTCTTTTTATTAATTTGGGTCTTCTCTCCTTTTTTTGTTAGTTGGGCTAATGGTGTGACAAATTTATTTGTTTTTGTTTTTGTTTTTTTTTTTTCAAAAAACAAGCTCATCCTTTTGCTGATATTTTGTATTTTTTATTCATTTGTTGATTTCTTCTCAAATTTTAATTATTTCTTTTCTCCTACTAGTTTTGGGTTTAGTTTGCTATTGTTTTTCCAGATCCTTGTGATGCACTGATAGCTCATTAGGTGTCTTTCCAATATCTTGATGTAGGCACCAATTGCTATAAACTTTCCTCTTAACACTTCTTTTCTTGTATCCCATAACTTTTGATATGTTGTACTGTCATCTTCAATTGTTTCCAGAAAATTTTTGATTTCTCTTTTGATTTCTTTAGTGATCCACTGTTCATTCAGGAGCCTGTTATTCAGTCTCCATCTGTTTGCATATGGTCTAGAGATTCCTAAGTTGTTGATTTTCAGGTTCATTACACTGTAGTCTGAGAAAATGCATGGTAGGTTTTCAATTTTTTTGAATTGACTGAAACTTGCTTTATGGCCTAGTGTATGGTCAATAGTAGAGAAAGTTCCATGCACTGGTGAGAATAATGTGTATTCTTTGGCTGTAGGGTGGAGAGTTCTGTAGATATCTTTTAGACCCAATTGGTCTATAGCGTCAATTAACTCTGTTGTTTGCTTGCTGATTTTCTATCTGGTTGATGTGTCCATTGCTGAAACTGGGGTATTGAAGTCCCCCATTACTATTATATTTGAGTCTATTTTCCCTTTAGATCCCTTTACATTTCTTTTAAATAACCAGGTGCCCTGAAATTAGGTGCATATACATTTATAATAGTTATACCTTCCTGTTGACTTGATCCCTTAATCATTACACAGTGCCCTTCTTTGTCTCTTTTAACAGTTTTATGTTAAAGTCTATTTTGTCTGATATTAGGATGGTTATACCAGCTTTTTTTGGTTTCTATTAGCATGGAAAAACTGTTTCCATCCTTTCACTTTCAGTCTGTGGTATCTTTGTTGGTGAGATGTGTTTCTTGTAGGCAGCAAATAGATAGGTTTTGTTTTTTAATCCATTCAGCCAGTCTGTGTCTTTTAACTGGAAAGTTGAGGCCATTTACATTCAAGATGAGACTATTAATAAGTAACAATGACCTGTCATTTTTCCATAAATATTCTTATTTTTTTTACTTTTGATTTCCTTTGCACTTTTACTAGGAAATTTTCTTCCTTTACTTTCTTTAATAGTGATGACCATGTTTCTGTGTTTCTCTGTGAAGCACATCCTTAAGCATGTTTTGCAAGGCTGGATGGATGGTGACAACTTCTTTCAATTTCTGTTTGTTATGGAAGGTATTTATTTCACCTTCTTTCATAAAGGAGAGCTTTGCATGGTACAGAATTCTGGGTTGACATATTTTTTCTCTTAAGACTTAGAATATATCTCACCATTCTCTCCTAGCCTGTAGAATTTCTGGAGATCCTCTGAAAGTAATCTGACATTTCTCTTGTGCACATTTTAGGAATCTTTATGTTTTACTGTATAGAGTTTAATTACAATGTGTTGTGGTAAAGATCTTTTCTGGTCATGTCTTTTAGGAGTTCTATGTGCTTCCTGTAGTTGAATGTCCCTTTCTCCAAATTAGGGAAGTTTTCTGTTATTATTTTTCTAAAAAGGCCTTCTAATCCTTTCTTTCCATGCCTCTGGAACTCCTAGAACCCATATATTGAGTCATTTGATAGTATCCTGCAGATAACCAACAGTGTTTCTTAGTTTCTAATTTCTTGTTTGACTGTAACATTTCCTGCAATTTGTCTTCTAAGTCATGTATTCTTTCTTCTGCTTCACTAATTCTATTATTATGACTTTCCATTGCATTTTTATCTGTTCCATTGAATTCTTCATTTCCAGGATTTTTTTTTATTTCTAAGATCTCAGTTTTGCAGGAGAAACTTTCTTTCATGTCATGTATGGATTTCATTAGTTCCTGCATTTGATTCTGATTACTTCTAAGTAATTTACAATCAATTTTTTGAATTCAATTTCTGGCATTTCTTCAATCTCTTCATCTTCACAATCTAGTGTCGAAGTGTTGTGTTCTTTTGAGTGTGTCATGCTGTCTTCCTTATTCTTGTTTCTTGAATTGTGCTTTTATTATTTAGCATTTTTAGAGATACTCTTGGGTTTTTTCTTTTTTTTTTTCACTGTGGCAGCTTTTATCTTTGGACTACTCCTCTGTGGATTAATGGAGTATCTTATTTTTCAATGAATACCTAGAGGTGTGTGGTGGGTGTGGTCAGGTAGTTCTGTTCAGTGCTCCAAGGTGAAGGGAGAGTCCAATGTGATACCCAGGGTGGGCATGGTAAATTTTTTTTTATTAATCAGAGGGGAAGTTTGTTCTGCTCTGTTGGCAATAGATTCAGCTCACCTCCTCTCCTTAAGGACACCAATGCCTGGGCACTAGCCCCCTGGGCATAATGTTCATCTGCACTGCTACAAGAACCAAAGGATCTGTGCAGTCCTTGGTGTAAGAAGATTCCACAGCAATGTCCATCACCAGGGAACCACGGAGCCCTGAGCATGTGGCACCTCCCTCAGTGACTGTCCGAAGTCCCAACCAGACCCTGAGCCTTCCCACGTATCCTCATTGTTTTCACAGTCCCAGCACACAAGCTCCCACAGTCAGGAGAACCTAGCCCCCTGTCAGTTCTCCTCACAAGATTCAGGTGTCTCCGCTCGGCTGAATGCTGGGCACGGACATGAGCTGGCACAGCTGTTACATATGTCCAAAAATGCACCTGCTCTCTATTGGATTGCTACAGGATGCCATTGCAAAGTGATCGGGGAGAGAGAAACCTGCCCCTCCCCTCTTTTTTCACCTCTAGTTTGGCAGGTACACCATCTCCCACAGGGCTCCAGGCCGGATTCCCTCCAGGCTCTTCCTGCAGCTTTGTTGCCAGTGGCTTGGACTTCTTCAGACTGGTCTCACCTCAGTTTCCAAAGCTGGTGCAGAGGCTCTCACCTGCTGGGGTCCTGAGTTGTGTGTTTCCACACCCTCTGCATAGGTTCACAGTGTCCCTCTGATTTGCATGGAGTTTCCTATGCCATTTTCTCCCTAACTCTTCCCTGAGACTCCACTCTCTCCACTATGTTTAAACTATCTTCTCCTAGGCTAGAGCAGTAAGTTCCCTCCCTACTCCGTCACCTTAATCCCTCTCCTAACTTGTTTTACTAAAGAGTCATTTCTTTCCAAGAAGTCTAGCAGATAAATTATCCATGCTCTTTATATATTTAGGTCTGCTTCTTGGCTTTATCAGTTTTATAGCACAGTATCGTAATTATTGAGATTTTATAGTATTTTCTTACCATATGAAAGTACACACATCCCCAGTCCTCAGATAGTCAATGTTTCCTTTTTGCACTCATCCTTCAGTTCCTGAGTGTTTTATTTTTTATTTTCCTCTTTTGATGCTCACATCATGTAAGAAAGAGAAGACTTCAGCATTTCATATCAGAGGCAACACCAGAGCTGAAGCAGAAAGGTCAGTGAAGGTTCAGATGGGATTACAGGACAGGCAATCACATGCACGACTCATGAATAGAACTTCCTCCCAAAGAGGCTTCTTCAATGTCTTAGTGTTTACCCGTGCTATGATGGACACTTGCCCTGTCCTTCCTGGGTTAGGGTGGGAGAAACAAACAAGTAAAGACGCAATTGCCTTATTTCAGGTTCAACTGTTATGCTAGGGGTGAGTATAGTGTTCTCCCCTGAGAACACACATCTTGAACAAGCCTAAAGTCTGGCTTAGATAACCACAAGGAACCTGGCCACACTTTCAGATGCCACAAAGAACATATTGTGAAAGCCTCCGTCCCTTCTGCAAAAGGGTCAGGACTGTCCATACATCAAGCCCCATAACAGGGCAGCCGGCCCAGTTCTGAGCTATGCTGGTAACATACTATAACTAGCCCCTGTAACCCCTGATTTTATTAGTCATACAACAATACAAAATATAAATACTAAATAATTTATTTAAAGAACTTTTCTATTGAAAATATCATGCATCATTAATTTTGTCCTTGATGGTGAGATGCAAGCTGAATTGTTTCTATCTAATTGGCAGTTCCTGTCAACAGCTTATTTTCATTAGTAGGCACTTGTCATTGCTTTTCTTGATGCAAAGTAAACATCATAATGGTTCAGAATGTTTTTAGGCCTGGAATGAGATTTTTTGTTTCTGACTCCAAACAGAGGTAATTTCATAAACAACCTCTTAAGGAATATGAACTAGACCTTGCTATTCATAAAGTGGTCCTCAAGAGCTTCTAAGAAATACAAAGTCACAGGCCCCATTCCAGGCCTATTATAAGAATCTTTAACAACAACAGTAGATAGAGAATAAAGAATTATTATTTGATATAGAGTGGCAAGAAAAGCCCATATTCAAGCAGAGACATGAAGGAAGTGAGGAAGCAATTCATTTAGAAATGAGTAGAGTGCTCCAGAGAGAGGACACTAAAGGCAAAAAAGCCCCGGGGAGGAAGAGCACTTTGTGGCCACGAAACAGCAAAGAAGCCACTGGAGCTGGAACTGAATAACTTCCGAAGTAAAGGACAGAAGCTGATCACACAGAGGTGTCAAACTATCGAAAGGTCTCTGGTTCTGCTGAGTTCAAGTGAGACAGAAAGCCACAGGTAGGTTATAAGCGATTTAACCACATAATCTGATTTAGTGTTATAGGACCTGTCTGGCTGTTATGTGAAGAATAACTGGACATGGTAAGAAGCAGGGGAAGGGAGGATCAGCAGGAACAGGGAGACCATTTAGGAGGTGATGGTAATAAGCCAGTAGGAAGATGGTGGCTTCGATCGAAAGTGGCAATGCTGGGGACTTTGAGCAGAAAACATTCAACAAGTAATCTTCCCATCTTCAATGCCAACTGCTTTTCTCATGGGAATCTCATCCAATTTATAGCCTTAGGAGCTTAATCTAGGGACTGCCTAACCTATAATTCTACCAAATTCTAGGTGATTTCTCCAAAGAAATACTTGAGGTCTGATTTCCATACGTTTCATCTGCTTGACCTCTTAAGAATTTCTAGAATGTGCTATATTCCTAGAATGCCCCATATTCTTCCTGAAGACAGTTCTAGAATCTGTTGATATTATACCATAGGATCCAAATTCATGCAATTTGTAACAGGCGGAGTAGCACAGCACATCAGACATAGGCAGAGCACCACCCATGTTCCCTCTGCACTCAACACCAATGATTCTTCCCCTACTGCATTTATAGAGTGTGGCCCTTGAATGGGGCAGACCACAGAGACACACGTTCTCCTGGGCAATCCTTTCAATGATGAAAGCTGGAGGGTAATACCACAGGGTATTTTACCTCTTGTGTGGAACCATGTTGAAGAATGTTCTATATTATCTCTCAATAGAGTATCGATAACCTTTTCATTAATACGCTTTGTGTTGGTTTCCTTTCCTTCCTCATCTAATTTTCCTACTCCTCTAACAGTGTTTCCTGGCACTATCTTCAAACTAAATGATGTGATTCAAATTTTCATCTGCTTCCAGAGAAACTCAACCTATGTCAAGTGGTAAAAGTGTAACAGCAGAGAGCTACACTTCTTAAAAGGTTTGTAAACAAACGAATACTTATACTTCATTTTAAACAGGATGGCAGAATAGGGAGCCCAGACATTTCTTTCCCACCACAGAAATGTCACTTCAACAACATATGAATCAATTTCTTTGTAAGAAATCCATTAAATAATTAAGTGGCCTTTGTACTCCCAGTGAGTTCAGATTGGCCACATCAAAGCCAGTAAGAAAATGTGTGGCACCCTTTCTCCATAATCTCTCCCATGACTCAGTACAGAGCAATGAGAAGAACACACCCAACTCCTAGCTTCCCCTGAGGAAGGAAAAATAAGACTAGCATATATAAAATGTGCAGAATATTCAAGGTTTTCCCATTGATGGGTTTATTTCTTGCTTGAATCTAAGTACTGATAGAAAAAGGCACCAACTTAGAGGGTACTAAAAACAAAGGCAAAGATTTGGACTAGCACTTTTCCACTCACCAAGAACTGTTAAAGTGTGCATGCTTCTCGCAGTCACCTACAGATTCAATGTGACCTCTATAAAAATCAAAACCAAAAGTGTTTATTTATTGCAGAAATAGAAAAAAAGATCCTAAAATCCATATGGAACCACAAAGGGTCCCAAATAAGCAAAACAACCCTGAGAAAGAAGTCTCTTACTTTGTGACTTCAAATCATATTACAAAGTTACAATAATTAAAAGAGTGTAGACAGACATAAGACCAAAATATAAATGAATGGAACAGGGAAGAAAGCCAAGAAATAAAACTATATGAGGTCAACTCATTTTCTACGAGGGTGACAAGAATATACACAATAGAAAGGTGAAATTTCTTCAATAAATAGTGTTGGCAAAACTGGGTAAACATACTCAAAAGAATGACATTGGACACTTATTTTACACCACACATAAAAATTAACATAAGGGGGCCAGCGCTGTGGCATAGCGGGTAAAGCTGCCGCCTGCAGTGCTGGCATCCAATATGGGCGCTGGTTTGAGTTCCAGCTGCTCCACTTCTGATCCACCTCTCTGCTATAGCCTGGGAAAGCAGTAGAAGACAGCCCAAGTCCTTGGGCCCCTGCACCACTTGGGAGACCCAGACAAAGCTCCTGGCTCCTGACTTTGGATCGCCTCAGCTCCAGCTGTTGTGGCCATATGGGGAGTGAACCAGTGGATAGAAGACCTCTCTCTGTCTCTCTGCCTCTCCTTCTCTCTGTGTAACTCTGACTTTCAAATAAATAAATAAATCTTTTTTTAAAAAATGTATACCTGTATTGAAATATCACATGATATCCCATAAATATGCATAATTATTCTGTGTCAGAAATTTAAAATAAATTTCAGAAAGTAACTTTACAACCAAAAAAAAAGAAGTTTCAACTGTGCTTTAAAAAATCTAACTACTTTTCAAAAAGTTCATCAAGACAATTTCTTTCCTAGTCTATGCTCCTATACTGAATTTTAAGTTTGGCACTCTGTAGTTCTACATGCCTCAAGCAACGTGGCTGACAGAAACCCATGCATGCATCATGCCCTCAGTCATATGATGTAATTACCAATAATCCTAATTCTGGGTTATAGTTTGCTTGTCAGTAATTACAGCCGCAGTCGAATGCTTTTAGCATTAACATCAGCACAGAATTGCAGCTCCCTTCCCATCTTAGTGAAATGGAACTGTGAGTACATTTCAGAGAAGGTTTGCTGCTTTTTTGCCTGGAACAATTTTTAATTGGGTATCATTTGGAATCTTCTAAATCCCATTTTGGAGCTTCTGGTCACTGCGTTACTTATTGAAGCCCTAAAAGCTAGTTACGAGGCATCCCTCAACTGTACAATGTCAACACAAAAATTGCCATCATCTCTGCATTCTTCAGAGAATGATAAGGGACATCATCTTGACCTTTTTTAAATATACACTAATAGAAACCAAAGATAGAAAAGAAGTCTGAGAAAGTATTCAAAAATTCAGGATTGAAATTGTACTTCTAATTTAAGAGTTCTCCATCTAGTTAGCAGGGCTTAAAATTGTTGAGTTTTTCAGAAATCCAAAAACTATGTAAATGTACAATTCTGGTATAGCCACCCAAGTTTCTAACTAGAAACCTTAGTCAGCTTTATCTCCTCCCCACCCACATCCAGTGAGTCAACAAACTCCACGCATGCTACCTCTCTGATTTTGGTATCTACTCCCCCTCCCTCACCTCCACTATGGCTGTAAAAGCAATTAAGGATCTCATTACTTCTCCAAACCCTCCTACACACAAACACAGGAGATGGCTTCACAAAACACAGATTGAGCCTGATTTTCCTGCTTAAAAAAATATGTGATGGCTGCCTGTAGCACAAGACCATGTAAAAATCTTAGCTTGCTACTTTCTACTCTTCAACAGCTTCCCAGACTTCCCTCTCTCATCCCCTTCAGCCCCTTAGAGCCCACCCACAAAGCTAATTATTTGTCATCCAAAAAACTCTAAGGGCTCCGTGCACTTGAAAACACTTCTACTAGTTCTTTTCTCTCCCAGGAATTCCCAATTTTACATATTGAAACCCTATTCAACTTTTAATATGATGCTCAAGCATCATCTGTGAATTTTTTTAAGATTCATTTATTTATTTGAAAGGCAGAACTACAGAGAGAGAAAGAGAAGAGACAGAAACAGAATCTTCCATCTGCTGGTTCACTCCCCAAATGGCTGCAATGGTCAGGGCAAGATGTGAGGGTGATCTGGCTGCAACGTCTGTCACCCCATTGATCGCCAGGGTTGATTTGACTGATCTGTCTGGCTAGGCGGGTGTCCCCTTCCTCCCTCACCGCTCCATGTGCGTCCTTCCCAAAGCTGCACGCTCGGTCGAAGAGGATGACCTTCCCCACTAGAGGAGGACCAGTCTTCGCTCAAGGGTGTACAAGTGGCTGCGCTCCCCTGCTAGAACCTCCAAACAAGCTCTCAAGGGCCAGACCAAAGCCAGGAGCTAGGAGTTTCTCCCAGGTCTCCCACATGGATGCAGGGACCCAAGCACTTGGGCCATCTTCCACAGCTTTCCCAGGTGCATTAGCAGGGAGCTGGATCAGAAGTGGAGCAGCTGGGATGAGAACTGGCTCCCATATGCTTGCACCATAGGCAGCATCTTTACCCACTATGCCACAGCACCAGCCACAATCTGTGAATCTTTCACAACCCACAGTTGCACTGTCATTCCTACATGCTTCCTGGAACATCAATTTAGTCATATGTTCACTTTTTTATTCACTAAATCTTCAAGTTCTGAGTTCAAGAGTTCTGATGATATGATCATATAATGGAATCATGGTTCCTGCCTCTGGAAGCCTATCTTTTTGTTGGCTACTTCTACCACAAATATCCTAGTTCATTGTCTTCTAACCCCTATGAAACTAGTGTTCCGTTTCCTTCATAGGACCATTGGTCCAATGTACTATCTTTTACATTTTCTGTATCTACAGACCTATCTTAAAATAAAACAGTTGCTGGTGTAAATAACTTCCAAGCACTAATGGAGATGATATACAAGAAGCGTGTATCACAGAGACTAGTACCTAAAAGTTCTAATTAAATAAAACTCCTCTTCAGCTTAATTTGAGTAGACCTTCGTTCTTCACATTCAAAATAAGGTCATCTTTATTTGTGTTTGATGGATTATTCTGGAAAGAACTCCCAACAAAGCAAGCTTTTCATCTGACCCATCTCCCTAAAGGATTACCATTCAATCAGTGTTATCAGGGGCATTTGCAAATAGGAGTGGACAAGGTAAATGTTCAGATGCTAGTAAAACTTGAAAAACAGCTGGGTGGTATAGGATCTGGATTTCAGAACCAGCTCTGATACGAACATCTTCTGGAAAATCACTTCATTTCTTAGTTATTTAATTTTCCTATCTTTTAGGGATGAGGATATTAATACCTCCTTTACCTCCCTTGAAGAGTTTTGTGGATAAAAATTTAATATCTATAAAATTAACCTGGAAAAAGGCAAAGGCTTATCAAATTGAGGTGGTACTTGTAATAGTAAGAACTCGTGCAACACTCCCATCACAGAACCATCTCCCAGGGATGTCCCCAAGCATACACGAGGCTGCTTGGTAAATTGATGCACATATGGTCAGGGATTTAGTGACAAAAGATAATAAATCCTCTCCAAGTCCTCCTGGGGTAGATAAGGAACAAGTATAGCCAGCCCTCAGTGACCTGAGATAACAAGGCCAAGGGTAATATGGATAAACGGATTTCAAAGATTATCCAAAAATATAACTTTCACCATTTATGACCTCTAAACTTTTGCAAAAATTCCCTAAAAGGAGCCAAATTACTTTCACCTGGACTTATAACCTACATGAATTTCACTGCCAGTTCCTACCCCTTCCCATGTCCAGATACAGCTGCAAAATACGAAGGAACAACTGGTGGAAATGCTGGGACAGACGCCACACATAATACTGATCTACCCTTGAGAACTGGGTACATTTTGTTCCCAGGGACCTCTGGGCTGCTGATCTCCACATTCCTGGGGCAAGGAAGAAGCAACCAGGGCCTGCTAACCCAGGAATCCTGTGACCTCAAACCATGGTGATTTCCCCAAGCTGCCTGCAGAGCTTGTCCCTTTAACTAGTCCCCCAGCAGCAGTGAAATCAAGCCTTGTATAGTTCCTAGCCCAGAACTTTTCTGCAAATGTTTCCAAAAGCCTGGGCAAGAAATGGCTTAGAAATTCAGTAAATCTGCTCTTTGAATTATTCAACAGTTCTTTCCCTGACAATCCCTATGAGGGAGTTGCCTTGCTGCCATTTCTCATTATGATAGCTTTTCTTTCCCTTCTTTTTGCCACTTTTCCTGAAATATTGGCAAGATGATTCAAAAACACTATGAAACCACCTTGGGAAGGACCTTCCACATAACAGCAGCCCCATGGGTTACCTGTAGTGAATCTTACCCAGCAGCTCGAGAACAAAATCTGGGCAGGTGGAAAAGCAGGAAATCACTGACACCTTCTTGATAGGGTTGAGAGTGACATTAAGGTAATGGACTGGGGATGACTGCTACTTCAGTGGCCGGCATTCATGCACTCACTGATTCCACCAATGTTTGTTGAGTGCATTCCCTACAAGACAAGCCGAACAGAACATTTGGCTTCTGTCTGTTAGGTTTCTAGAGTGTAGCCAATAACACAGTACACATTTCTCCTCCAATTCAGTCCACTTGGCATTCATGCCAATGAGATAAGTAACTGACATACTGAAGAGAGCTCAAGGTTGGATAATAAGCATCCAAATTCACCCAGAACTACAGGGGTACTTGGGATGTAGAATTTGCTGTTTTAAAACTGGGGAAATCCTGGGAAAACAAGAGTTTGACAATTTTTGATGTGAACATTTCCAATTTTCTTTAATCCTAGGCCTCAGTTACACATTTGTAGAATAAACATGCAAGAATATATGATCTCCTAGGATTACATTTCAACCTTTGTATCCAAGGGGTAAATTCTTATATCTTTTGAGGATTAAAAAGATTTCTAAATGGGCTATGATGATACAGGGAGCTCCTTGAAAGTCTCTGTCCACAAATAAAACTAATACCAAATTGAAATCCTGTTAAATTCCCAACCCCCACAGTGATCTAATCTAAATTTAAGCCACTTCTTTCAATTACACATCAGAGTTCTTTGCCTCAGTGCCTGGATAAACTTAGCTCAACCAAAAAAATTCCAACTGTAACAGAGAATCCTAAATCTGCATGGGGATGAAATCCTTCGAGATTTTATTCAACTGGGCTACATTAGAATTTAAGCAGTGATGACCTCACAGTATTTCAGGTGAAATAGACCTCATTGCCATTATTTGCATTTTTATCACAGACAAGATTATAGGATGAATTAGGGAGCAAGTACCACATGAACAGTCACGGCTCTAGAAGAATCACAGGTGGAGAAATCAGGCAATGGATAGATGCAGAGAGAAATAGAACCTAATCTGAGTTCCAAAACTAACTTTCAGGGATAGGTATGGTGATGCAGCTTAGACCCCCTCTTGTGATATCTGCATCCCTTATCAGATTGTTGTTTCATGTCTGGGCTTCTCCATTTCTGATCCTGCATCCTGCTAATGCCTCCTAGGAGGCAGCAGATGATGGCCCAAGTACTTGGGCTCCAACCGCCTTCACAGGAGATCCAGATAGAGTTCCTGGTTCCTAGCTTAAGTCTCGCATTTGGGAAGTGAGCCCACAGATGGAAGACCGATCTCTCCCTCTCCCTCTCCCTCTCCCTCTCCCTCTCCCTCTCCCTCTCCCTCTCCCTCTCCCTCTCCCTCTCCCTCTCCCTCTCCCTCTCCCTCTCCCTCTCCCTCTCCCTCTCCCTCTCCCTCTCCCTCTCCCTCTCCCTCTATTACTTTATGCTCATATCTTTCTTTTTGCATTTTTGCCTTTATTTAATTCATCTTTACAGATATAACAAATTATTGTCTCATGTGATTGAATTCTTTGAGATTCCTGAGGCTATAAATAGCACTTTTCTCCCTGACTCCTCTGCTATCTTCCTATATATACATAGCACCTCACTGGGTCATGGTAAAAAAAAAAAAAAAAAAGGAGGAGGGGAGGGGAGGGGCAGGGAAGGGAAGGGAAGGGAGGGAAAAAAGTTTTCCCATTACCCCCAGAAGACTTACTGTGAGCTGACAGCCAGGATAGTGCCCCGGGGTTACCAGTGAAAATTTCCATAGGAAGGCAGGAGAGTGAGATGGCAATTTGACATCATGATCTTAATTCTATCTGCCACCTAAAAAGGCTCTCCGGCCTTCATATTGAAAAGTAGCCCAAGAACTTCTAGAATTCCAATTCAGTGGTGAAAGGCTTTTGCTCTCCTAGTCCTCACATCTGTGGCATTACAACGCTGTCCTGAGTTGGATGTAACTATCTTGCCAATACAGAAGACCAGGCTTTGGAAAATAATTGTCTCAGGACCTACTTCAAAGCTGTGCTGTCTTTCAACCCCGGTAGTGTTGAGACAGCAGGGTACATTTGTGGGACAACTTCTCTCTGAATACTGATCTGATCGCACATTACCGGACATTTCCTTCACAGCTGATTCCATCAACCATGCAATCATCTGAACGGTTCTGCAGCCCACGCATGCTTGCCTGACGGACCCACACTTGCTACTTATCTTACATACTGTCTCTCTTGTCGGTTTCAATTCTGCTGCATTCTTATTCTCTTTCCTGTCCCCTGAGGGTTTTCTCTGGGACATACTATTACTCAGTATTTACAGGATGTCATCTGAAAAATGCCATCATCACAAATGACAAAAATTCAAAGATTTGCATAGATAGAATCATCTATGCCCCAACTACCATTTTGAATTTTTATACCTTGATATAAATTCCACAATTTCCTGTGAATCTCTCCTTTTTTTAAAAGATTTTTATTTATTTATTTGAAAGGCAGAGTTACAAAGAGAGAAGGAGAGACACAGAGGGAGAAGGATCTATTTTCCACTGGTTCACTTCCCAAATGGCCACAATGGCCAGAGTTGGGCAGGACCAAAGCCAGGAGCCAGGAGCTTCACCCAGGTCTACCACCTGGCTACAGTTGCCCAAGTACTAAAGCCATCTTCCACTGCTTTCCCAGGCATATGAGTAAGGAGCTGGATCTGAAATGGAGTAGCTGAGACTCAAACCAGCACCTTTATGGGATGCCAGTGTTGAGGACAGCAGCTCTACCTGCTACACCACAATGGCGGCCCCAGCACATGAATCTTTAAAATGATTGGCTTGGTTCAAAGGAAACCTTGGGACAGTAGTGTAGAACTTGCCAAATCCTTCAGGTTTCATTCTAAAGTTTCCACTGCAGAGGAGAATTTATCCAGGTCTATTTTTAGAAAGACATATAGTTTAGAAAACCTTCTGCCTGTGAAAGGTGTCAATCAGAATGGACTCACTTTTGTTAAACCCTGACTCAACAGGGCCAGGAGGTCATGAGGGAGGGCTGTCATGCATGACCTTCCCATTGACAGAAACTGTCACATGAGATTGTGGCCACAGCACACTGAGTCACGAGGACAGGTGGCTGGATGGACATCACTTGCCTGACACTGTGTCTCCACTGATGAACTGACAACAACTCATGAGATGCCCTTCCAACCCCTGTTCTCCTTGTCTTAAAATATTTTACATAATCCTCCTCATTTTGCCTTTAAAAACTTCCCTTTGGGGTCGCACTGTGGCATGGTGGGTAAAGCTGCCACCTGCAGTACCAGCATCCCATATGGGTGCCAGTCGAGTCCCAGCTGCTCCACTTCCAATCCAGCTCTCTGCTGTGGCTTGGGAAAGCAGTAGAAGATGGCCCGAGTCCTTGGGCCCCTGCACCCAAGTGGGAGACCTGGAAGAAGATCCTGGCTCCTGGCTTCGGATTGGTGCAGCTTGGGCTGTTGCAGCCATCTGGGGAACCAGCAGATGGAAGACTTCTCTCTCTCTCTGCCTCACCTTCTCTTTCTGTGTAACTCTGACTTTCAAATAAGTAAATCTTTAAAAAAAAAAAAACTTCCCCTTGCCTCAGCCTCCTTGAATCCACACATGATTTACTATGGTACATGTATTCCCCCTTCAATGCCACTCCCAAATAAAGATAATGGCCTCTGCTCTTCTTCCAGGAAAACCTCACACAGATGTCATTGTATGGCAGACACTATCCAAAGCCATGCATTGAAAACTATTCTGGCGATAGTAGTTCCTGGCTTCTCTGCAATGCACAAGAGACTTAGAAAGTGTCAAAAATGCATGATCTTGACAAACATCATCTGGTAGAGTTAGGTGTAATTAATATCACTATTTCGTAGGTAGGTAAATAGAAACACAATGAGGTTGACCAATTTGCCTCAAATCGCATACATCTGTAATAAAGCCAGGATTCAAATCCGTAGAATCTGGTGCCAGAAACCAGGTTCTTGCTATGACATCAGGTTGTATACATGAAAAAACATAGCTCAGTAAGGCCTGCACACCTATTAAGTGCTATTCTCATCCAATATTAGGTGGATTTTTATTGTTATTGTAATATTTTAATTACTCTTTATTTTTTTCTCATAATTATCAAAATGGGGGTTGCTCAACTGTTAACTAAGTTATGTTGAATACCCCCACCAACAATCTATCCCACATTCCAAAGCATGTAGGTAGGTTCTCTTCCCCCTAACAATGTATCACTTGGTCCCTGACTTTCAAGTTATCCCACTGCCTTAGTCTGTTCTGTGCTGTTATAACCATAAAATATTTTAGCTCACACTTCTGAAGGTTAGGGAAGTCCAAGATCAAGAGGGCCTTCTTGCAGCATCATGGGAGAATGTAGAAGGGTGTGCGCGCGTGAGAGAGAGAGAGAGAGAAAGAGAAAGAGAGAGAGAGAGAGAGAGAAAACAAGCGAAAGAAAAGAGGAAGTGGCCAAATCCATCCTTTGATTAGGAACCCACTCTCATGATAACTAATCCACTCTTTCAACAACGGGATTAATCTTGAACCCAGAGCCCTTGTGACCTAATCACCTCTTAAAAGTCTCAACTCTCAACTCTGTTCTTTGGAGATTAAGTTTCTGGTATATGATCATTTAGGGGACACATTCAAACCACAGGACCAACTCTTCGGAAAAAAAAAAAAAACAGTGTCCTCAGATGTGTGTAGATTCAAGAACACAAGTACACATATGCACACCCAGGCACATACATGCACACACACAAACACACGCATGCTCATGTTCTGTGAACAACAGCGACATAATTGTACTTCATTTGATGAAATGGAGCATTGTAAGTTCCAGGATTTCACCCAGGCAATCTCAGCTGACCAGTTATAGCAGACTTTCTGTTCCACAGACCCACTACACTGAAAATATGTCAGAATATTCTTGGAAACAAGCCTAGGCTGCAGCACTCTGAGAAAGTGAGGCTGAGCATTGGACTTACTGGCTTTGGGCTGCCTGGCGTAGCCTGGAACACATGTGCAAAATCTGATTCCATCTCTAGAGAGCACAGGGAAGTTTCTGTAATTGGAAAATGCTGCCCAAGCAGAAAGTCTGTCTTGCTTAATAAACAGTGCCCTCTGAAGAAGTTCAAAAATTACCAGAGGAGAAACACAGCTTCGTACCGGCATCAGTGTTCTAGAACTGGCTGAAATTGATCCAAGGTTTCAGCTGCATTCTTTCTCTTACAGCTCATTTAGCCATGCAATTAGGCAGTTAAGTAGTTGCAAAATATTTCAAATTAAACATGGTTCTCATCAATCCAGTGATCAGAACTTTTACTTTAAGATAGATGACCAATATGCTCTTTCTTCATTTCTTTTTCTTTATCCCTTATTCCCATCCATCTTCAATCATGCTTAGGCAAAAAAGCAAGAAAGAATGTTTATCTTAACTCGGCAATTTCCCAATTTCTATCAGATGGTAGGTGCACAAATAATAAGTTGGAAGATTTCAAATGAAAAGGCTATAGAGCAGAGCAAGGGTGTGATCACGTGGCTAATAATGTATTTTGTAAATGTACAGAAGAAAATTATGCATGAATACCAAATTTCCATGATAGGAAGGTGAACAGCCTGTTTAACGACTGCAGATTCAGAGCTGGAAACCACATCACTCTGAACAGGTATACAGTATTATATTCCGATTGAGAAAGCAATGCCATGCGAATATGCTCCGCAAAAAGGTAGCAGAGGAATATTGCATCTTTAATAGGATTTTTGATTCAAATGTGCTGAGCCAAACCATTTAAAATTGCATTTGAATAGTAAACAGATAACATCATCATTTTTAAAAACCTGCACACTTGTGCCAGATCAACAGAGAGGCTGCAAAATAAAGACAGGGAGAAGGAGGTATCAGCTATGAATAGAAAGTAAAATTAAATATGACTTCCCAGCTGTCAGACCTTCTTCAGGCCTCTAAAAGGTAAAGCAAGGTTAACTCTGCCCTTCGTCAGCACAATGGTGCGACCTGAGAGCCAGCACCTTCCTTCTCATCAAAGTATCTTTTCCAAACACGGAATGACTTTGGGTAGAGGTTTTTCTTGCTTCTCCCACCAAATTCCTTTAGTCCTATTTGTGAACTCTTACTGGTGCTTAGTAATATTGGGGAAATGGAAAACAAGATCAGGAAGTGGCCCACAGAATTAAAATCCCAGTGATTCCAATGCAGAGTAAATTTGATGAAACACAAGAAACAATAACAGCTACTACCCTTGCCAGGGAAGCCTCTGTTTTCCAGGATCCTCCCCAGTGGATCCTTAGGTTTGGCCAAGTTTCCACAAACCTAAGAGCTAAACCTTGAGAAGTGCAGACTTCCCTTTCAGGGTCAGTACACCAGAATTTTTTTTAAAACTCAATTTCCCTCTTTAGAGTATTCAGACCAATGCTCTCGGGATTTTTTTTTGTTGACTTTAATTACTCTTTTGTCTACTTTAATATCCTTTCTTCTGGGAGGGAAAGAATTCTCTAAGAGAAAGCATAGATGACTATACCATGAAGAATTCTCAGATCCGTGCTTCTGTGGTCTGTCCATTGGGCAATGTTGGTTTTTCCCTTGTCTGTGTAGAATTTCTCGCCAAGCTGCCAACCCAGCTTCCATGCATCTGTTCTCCTTGAAAAAAGCATCGTCATGAAAGGGTTGGAAATTTACATGTGGAAAAGCTGCCTTGAGAGTTTGTGGTATATCCCATGCAGAGAAACACTGTAGCATAAGCAGAGGTGGAATATGGAACAGAGAAAATGACTTCAGGCAGGCAGAGGTACAGTCAGAATCTGAGAAGCAGCACAACTAGATTGGGTGCAGCTCACATGCTAAACTGGACAATTTTTATTTTCATGGTCCAATAACTTTTTAAATTTATTTGCAAATTTCTAAATGGAAATAATGATGAAAATATGAAATAGATAAAAATGTACACAAAAGCAAAAACATTTTTCCTCCCATCATTGTCTCTGATATAGCTGGTGCCTCACTTTGAATAGACAGCTATTTTTTACTTTGCTGTTATCCTGTGTCTTTCCAGAGAGGTTTAATGTGTTCAGGTCATGGTTTCTTTTGTTCAGCAAGTAATTTTTAGGCCACCAGATTCTTGTCTTCTTATATCCTGATTTGCTTTAAGAGTCAGGAAGGGAAGGATTATCTTTTCATTCTAATTCAGGAATCATCAAGATGTGGACAATATTTTCAGATAGTTCCCCAACACAAGTCTAATTGTTGTTTCAGAACGAGAAAGCTTGGGGGTTCTTCATATAAATCCATGAATCTGAAATAACCTTTCATTAATGATAATAACAAGAAATCAAACCAGGGCCAGAGCTGTGACATAAGTAGGCTATGATTCCGCTTGCTGCAGCGGCATCCCACATAGGTGCCAATTTGAGTCCCCACTGTTCCTCTTCCTATCTACCTTTCTGCTATTGGACTGGGAAAGCAGTGGAGGATGGCCCAGGTGCTCGGGCCCCTGCACCCAAGTGGGAGACCCAGAAGAAGCTCCTGGCTCCTGGTTTTGGATCAGCCTAGCAGCTCTAGCTGTTGCTACCATTTGGGGGAGTGAACCAGTGGATGGAAGATCTTTGTCTCTACCTCTCTCTGTAGCTCTACCTCTCAAAAAATAAAAAAAGAAAGAAAGAAAGAGGGGGAGGAGAAAAGGAGGGAGGGAAAGTGGAAAGAAAAAGAGAAAGAGAGAAGAAATCAGACCCAGTCTTACCCAGCCACACATTCCTTTATTCTCTGATTTAGAGGTAGAGTGTACCATCTCCTAAAACTCAGTCAATGATATTTGCTACTATTCTATGGTGTCCATGGTAAAATATAGGTTTTCTTTATCCGACAAGCATTCTTCCTACTTTTCTGCAGAATGATCACCATTCTCAGGCCATGTGTTTCAGAGTTAGCTATACAATCCCCAAACAAACAAGAAAGGACATAGGCCTTTGGCAGGCTAAAGTCAGATTCCCTGTGGCTGCAAGAAATCTTGGGACCATAACATGACTCCTTCAGGCCAATGAAAACATTTCCTGGTTCCTTTGTTGGGTCTCTTAGGAAAGAGAAACTCTGTGTCCTAAAGCTACTAAACAGGTAGTTTTGTCAACCCAGAGCTGTTGGAGATTGTGACCCTTCCATTAGGGGTGTTGGCCTAAGGTTAAAGCCATCATTAAGGATCTAAAAAATAGAGAAAGAGAGATCCTAATTCCCCAATACCTGGATCCAAATCTTGCCTTTTCAGAAATGTGAACTTACTGCTCCCCTTTTTGTTCAAGCCATTTGAATTGATTTTCTGCCACTAGCAACTAAATGAGTCCTTATATAGCATTTGCTGTAATAGCAGTCTACCTACACTTATTCTATTTAAAGCTGATAATATAATTGGTTTTCTCTTACCACCTAGATGTCTATAAGATGTAGTATGCACAGACAGAAAACAAAACAAAACTTCCCAAGGAGTACAGCTCCCCTCTTTTGACAGTGACTACACATCAAAATACACTGCTGCTAGGTATCAGCAGCTAAGAGATACTCACCTAGTTGGGAAATCTGATGAATTTCCAGCCAGATTAATCTTCTAAGCCCTTAAAACTATTCTTCAGGTGCTGACATCTGATCTCTCAGTGATTTCTGTTTCAACAGTTTCCGGCCCCACTTGAACCCAACATCAAAATGAGAGAAGCAGAGCCCAAGAGTCTTTATTGTGAATATCTTAGTTGACAACCAGTTTCTGCTGTAGTCAATTAAGATGGCTATAAAAGATTATCATACACTGGATGGGTTATAAATAACATTAGTGCTCACAGCTGTGGAAGCTGGGCAGTCCAAGATCCAGGTGCTGAAAGATTTAGTGACTGGTGAGGACCCTTTGCCGGCCACACCACACAGATAGTCCTCTTCTGAGTCTTCACAGGGTGGGAAGAACGAGGATGGGCTCCAGGCCCTTTATCATAAGGGCATCAATCACATTCACGTGGGCTCTACCCTCATGACCTAATCACTTCCAAAGACCCAACCTCCTACATATCACACTAGGGATTTAGGATTTCAACAGACAATGGGGGGGAAGGTAAAAACAATTACAGAAACTCCTTGGCGGGTATTAAACCCCCAGCCCAGCACTAGTTCTCTGAGCTAGCCCATCTCCTAATGATTAAATGAACTCCAATAGTTGAATCCTACTTTACTTCCATGGAATCAAAAACCATATCTCTGTAATACTTAAATGCCTATTGATAGCATTCTACTGCTGTGTATCTTCTTACTCTGTCTCAATAGACACACAGCTTCATTCACATCACAAATTGCATCAATACAGCAACCTTCATCAAGATTCATCAAATCAGTAGAAGCCTGCTACTTCTCTTTCCCTCATTGAAAGGTTGGTAGTTTAAAATCTATCATCCATAACTTTTATGAAACCCCCAACAGCAGGACAAGGGAACCAAGGAAGAACCCCATGATTAAATCCACCATCATGCTCAGCTCATAATGCATAGGGTTCCACTGGTATCAATGACCAGGCAAAGCATGACATAGATCAATTTCAATAAGTAGTTGTTGAACATAAACCGCTGTCAGCTAAATGCAGAAATTCACTAAATCAAGACCAGAACACATTATCAATCATCTCTTTCTGAAATTAACAGCACTTTTCTTGCATTCATCTAAAAAAATTATTGAAGAAAATGGCAACTCTACATAGAAGACTACGGCTTTCTAGCATGGGTCATTTGCAAACAAGCAGCTCAATCTAGGATGGCTTAGGAATCCCAGAGACGATTTTTCTCTGGCCCTTATTGATCAAGCACTGCAAATTTACATGTTCACAGGTTCCAGGCACAAAAAGGAGTAAGGCAGGGAAGGTGCAGGATTCATTGGTTTCCATTTTTGTCATGTTTTACTTTCAGTCCCACAAAACATACCTAGTCTCAGTGTTGGCAAACCACAGGGTTTACAGCAACATGCATTCTCCTTAGGGATGATATAATTCCCAACCAAGCAAATTAGTTCTTGAAGTGTACAAAATCCTTAAACCTTACAGAGATTTGTGCACAAACAGTGCATAAATAGAAGCTGTAGATGTTGTTAGGAGGCGGGCAAAGCCTCCTTAAGAGAACAATAATGATATAATTGTACACCAGGAAAGTGGAGAATCAAGGGATATAAATGACACAAATATTTATTAGCCACAACCGATTTGAAAATATGTCAGCGTCACATTTGTCAAGAGAAACAATTTGTATAAAATTTCCCAAGTTAAATTCTGTTTCAAATAAGTTAGATAGATGTAGATAAACAGATAAACAAGAGCTCTCTGTAGACCCAACAGACTAAGTTGCAAGGTCTGGCGTCCTGCCAGCTGCCAAGGTACATTCAATCTCCTCAGTGTAAATTTAAAAAAATTGTTGCGTCCTTAGAGAATTTGGTAAATGCTAATTAATTAAATTAGACTAAGAGCAAAAGCATTATTCATGCTTCGTCCATTAGGAAGTGTTCTCCATTTAATCCAAAAATGGAATCATTTGTCCATTGGCAAATTTAAGAGACATTTTTCTGGTTCTTCAATATTAACCAAAGTGTCAATAATCTTTGAAAAGGGGCTTTAGTCATTCCAAACTATCTAAAAATGAACAAGACAATTATCCTATGGAAAGTGTGTTTGTGATACATTCAGGCTTTTCAAGCTAGCAAGCCTATTTCCTGCATAAGTAGAGATTTGTTTATTCTGCTTATCTCAAGCTGTAGTAAAATTGTCCCTGTCTAAATGGTCAGATTTCTGCCTCCCATATCTTAATTCTGCCTCAAAGAGATAACTCCAAAAAGTTAGAAACTGTGTTTACTGAACTTGTTATACTCACACAAAAGGATGCTAAATATTTGATGATAATCTTCCCATTCTTTGAATTAATATGAGTGCCAATATAAAACAGCACATGTTGAAAGAAAATTTTATTTTAATTGCATTTCCCATGTTCCCTTCTCTTCACATAAATTCTAAGAATAAAATTAAAGTCAGCTCTAAAAAGTATGTCTCTCCTTCTCCAAATGACATGAAGACATTAGTTTCGCCTTAATCACTTTTCATTTGAGCAGCTTAGGAAGGCTCAGCATGAATTTTTTATGTGTCAGATATACTCCTCCACCTACTCAATCCCTTCCTGCTGTTTTCTGCATTTCTACACTTTGGATAATCTATTTCCTCCAAGATATTTGGTGGTTTTGGAAAGTACTTTTACCCCCCCAAGTGAGCTGGGAAAATGCTGAGTGTGCAGGAATATTGGTAAACTCAGCAATTCAACAGGCAAAATGAAAAAGAAGTGTCAAAAGTCTTCGGGATATTGGGGGGCTGGGGGGGCCACCCTTAAGCTTTCCTCCCGGGGTTGAAGGAAGCCCTGAATAGCCTGCTAGAATTTTCATTTGTGAGATGAATGAGGACTTTGTGATTTCTATGCATACTCACCTAGAGGAGCTAAATTTGGGAATTAAAATTTAATGAAGAATCAAGTTTGAAATTCTGCACCAGTGCACAATGCTTATAAATATACCACAGTGATACTACCCGGGTATTATAAATAATACATGTAATGTTGATTAAAATTTTGATGTAAATTTCTAAAAACTTTATTAAAGTTGTAAAATAACTGACATGGGTTGTTTATAGTTAGGTGACAACTTAATTAATCAACTGCTGTCTTTGCCACAATAAAGACTAGAAGTACATATTCTCTATTTTTATCCCTGAAGAATGAGCCAGAAAACACAAAATTAGCTACTTTTCAAAACACTAAATTATCTTTCTTTCAAAACAGTCTTAATATTAATTGTGAAGCATGACAGCACATAGTCTTTGCCTAGGCTAATAATTAATCTGGAAAATACAAATCTCTGACATTCAATTGGTAAAGAACTAAAATGATAGGGAACATTTATTCTGTCTGGGAATGTTCATTTTTGTCTTGGTACAAAGAAAATTTTCAATTTTCAGGTCACTAAACTTTAATTTTCATTAGAGTTCAAAAAATAAATATACAAAACATCACCACATGAAAAGAAAATATGTGTGTGTGTGATGAGTATATATGTATTGAACATTGATTGTCTCTTATCCCTTTCTAAATAAGAAATCCCAGAACAATATGGAAAATAAACAAAAAATGATGGCTAAAGTAACATTTAGACAGTTTTTTCATCACTTTATTATTGCTGTTTTCTAAGAGTTTCATTAATATGGATACCTTAGGAATTACAGATACCAGGTCTTAAGAGAAAGTGCTGGCAATTGTTCATGAAGGCTCTACTCATGCGTTTACTCAACAAAGTTATTACTTACAAGACTGGAGAGTTACCAGATTCAACTAGATGCAATTCCACTGAGTTTACATGTAGCAGGCAAGATGCATTATGGGCATAACTAACTGTGTAACATGGAGGCTGCACCAAACACACCTGAATTCAAATTCTAGCTCCATTTGCCCTCTCTGAATCTCAATGTTCTCATCTGCAGAGTATGGATAGCAATATTCCTTGCACCAGAAATTGTTACGAGGATTCAATGAGATAAGTCATGATAAATTCTCAGCACAGTGTCAAACACACAGCAAGTTTTCTAGGAAGAAGTTAAATCTCCTCTTCCTACAGCTGGAGTGTTGTTACTGCCGTTGTTGGAGTCCTCAAAGGAGTGACTGTCAAGATGTGAGCTCTTAGCATAGAACAGGGGAAAATGGTTTTCATTACCCAGACCTGCATTCTTTCAGAGTAACCCAGATCATGATGATTCTGGCTCAGCCATGTAAATCGCCTCCTTAAACCAAGCTGCAAGTCTGACTCCTGTAGCCACCTAACAGCATTAAACACCAGCCCTGGATTAACCATCACACAAAATAAATTTGTGTTTAGGGTACAAAGTGGTTGCCTCAGATTTTTTTTTTCTAAATAGCATGTCCTTAACTCCTTCACTGTCATACTCAACTTTAGCGGAATTTTTATTTTTGTCTTTTGGAAGTGTTTGATTTTAATCTGCATTGCTGTAACATTATGTTTTCTTGGACATGAGAAGTGACTAAGATTAAAAAGTGCAGTTTAGACGTGTTTTAGACATGAAATTTTTGTTTTTATCTCATGGAGAATGCTTCTGTTGCTTTCCAGTGCAAACACAGCTGACTGCATGTGGTCAGCATTTAACTCAGCAGCAAAATTGTGTAACAGCCCTTTAAGCTCCTTATTTAAGCAATGGAAAGACTGAGAAGGAACAATTGTGGGGCTCACAAGGAACCATTGTATGGTCCTTAAACACCCACAGGGGTGCACAACCTCTCTCCAGGATCTTGATAAATATTTTTCTTTAGATACATGAGCCTGACTCCTCATGCCTGGAGATAGAACTGTGTTGACCGTTTTCATGAAATTCAACTTTGTAAGGACCCCTCAACATTATCCAGGCTAACCTCCTATGGGAGGTCTAAATCTGGCTTCTCCTTTCATTTGCTCTATAAATCTTTGTGCTGCTGCTTCTGCTGTGTTCTACAGTTCTGACTGTGAGTACAACACTTGGAATATACCTTGAATAGAGCCCAAATTAACTTGTACCGTCATTATTGGTTTACATGTTCATCCCTCCAGGGTTAAATCTCACTCATCTCTCTATCCTTAGCAATTAACTCACATACACATAGTGCAAGATCAATAAATATTTTTAACAAATGAGTTCATAATTTAATGAAAAAACAATCAAAAGAGATGTAACAAATGTAATCTTCTAATCAGCATCTTAATTAGATTGAGCTCTACTAGCCTAATTAAGCACAAAAATGTTCTTTTCAACAAAATTCCTTCATCACAAAAGTTTCTAGACCTGAAACCCCAAAGATGATGATCAGTACATCTCAGAGGATTAATAGAGAGGGCATACAGGATATCCAGGACTCTAGGAAAATGTGAAAGGCAATTGAAATGTTCTAGGTCATTTATTTCCACCTTCCACTGTAGTTCATTTTGAAATCACTAAATACCAAGTTGCCTTGGATTTTTGTCCACCTCCAGGAACTAGCCTATTTCTATGCATCTGTTACCAGCACACACTTCAATATGATTGCCTGTTTTTGTATCTCTAGCCATGAACAACATAACAGTTCCCAATCCTCCTCATAATGGAGTTAATGGCAGCATGTGACATTGTCTATGACTCTCCCCTCCTGGACATTATCTCCACTTCTTGAACTTGGTCTTCTTGGTTGTTTCCTTCTGATTTTCCCTAACTCCAGACACTGATACAGTCTCAGAAGTCCATGAAGGATTTGTCTCCCCATTGTTAGTCAAGAGATCTCATCCAATGTCATAGCTATAAATACCAAGTATATGTGGAAGACTCCTTAAAGGTTATCTCCCAACCAACCCACCCATAAACTCCAGAGTTACAAATGCATAGTAACTACATAGTAACTCTCCACTTAACACCTAATAGGCATCTCTAAACCAACATGTCCAAACTGAATTTTCGTTATTCCTGTCTCGCATAATACTACTTTCTTTTTTATGATTACTTGTAATCATCAAACTCATTTTCCCTTCATATCCCACATCCACTTTGCCTGCAAATCCTGCTGACTTTACCTTCAAAAAACATCTAAAATCTAATCATGTCTCACCATCTCCACCCTGGTTCAAGACTCATGCTTTTATTCTTAAATTATTACAAACATTTCCTATTAGTTTTCTTACTTTTATCTTTTCTCTTTCTCCAGACTATTTTCAACACACTAACAGAGTACCTGTGAGCTAGACTATGTCTCCCCTTGAATTAAACCCTCCAGTGGCCTCCATCTTATCAGAGAAAAAGCTGACAATTTTGCAATGGCCTATAAGGCCTTGCAGGATCTTGTTACCTGTCAAATCTCCATTTTTCCAGTCTTGTATCCTACTGTTTCCTCCTCATTCATTCTATTCTGGCCATGGCGGCTCTCTTGTTCTTCCTCAAACACACCAGAACCTAGAAAAGGTTTGCTGCAAGACAGGCATTGAGTAACTATTTGTGGAAGGAAGGAAGGAAGGAAGGAAGGAAGGAAGGAAGGAAGGAAGGAAGGGAGAGGAGAGGAGAGGAGAGGAGAGGAGAGGAGAGGAGAGGAGAGGAGAGGAGAGGAGAGGAGAGGAGAGGAGAGGAGAGGAGAGGAGAGGAGAGGAGAGGAGAGGAGAGGAGAGGAGAGGAGAGGAGAGGAGAGGAGGGACCATGTTTCAGCAGAATTTGAATTTTGATATTAGCTTTAAAACTAAATTGTAGGCTGGCGCCGTGGCTCACTAGGCTAATCCTCCACCTTGCGGCGCCGGCACACCGGGTTCTAGTCCCGGTCGGGGTGCCGGATTCTGTCCCGGTTGCCCCTCTTCCAGGCCAGCTCTCTGCTGTGGCCAGGGAGTGCAGTGGAGGATGGCCCAAGTACTTGGGCCCTGCACCCCATGGGAGACCAGGAGAAGCACCTGGCTCTTGCCATCGGATCAGCTCAGTGCGCCGGCCGCGGCAGCCATTGGAGGGTGAACCAACGGCAAAGGAAGACCTTTCTCTCTCTCTCTCTCTCACTGTCCACTCTGCCTGTCAAAAAATAAAAATAAATAAAAATAAAAATAAAAAAAAACTAAATTGTAGCTCTGTGACTAGTCTTACTATTCAGTGTTCTCAGAAAATTATCTAAGGGTCCATGAGCAAATGGAATGGATACATTATAAAAACCTCAAGATGGTTTCAGAAACAATCAAAGGATTTTATAGAAAAGAAAAAGAAATATTGTGGAAGATTACATAAAGAAGCACAGAGTTTTATTTCATGGACATATCAAAAGTGCAGTGCTGAAGAAATTGATGTTATGCCAGAAAAAAGTATACAACTTAAGGGAAAAATTGGGTTGAAAGAACAGAAGTGACCAACCAATGCTATCAGATAAAAAATTCAGAATAAGTACCCATAAGCTTGTAATAGACACAGTTGTTCAACACTTCACAGATCAATTTATAGAGCATTCTCATTACGCTACAGACATTATAGATCGAGATCTGTAAAACTTCAATTACTGAAATTCTAACATCTTTGATATTGTTTTAAGAAGTGATTTCACAATCTCAAAACCCACAAAGTGTAAACAAAGTCAGTCTTGGGTCTGAACTATAAGATGAGAAATTCTGCAGAGACATATCACAGAGTGAATGGATCTCCACCAAGAGAGAAACAACAGGCCGATGTAACCGTTTGCACCCCAAATCTAGAAGAGTCTGTTCAGTATTTCCCATAACTGCTTAGGATGTTACCTGATATAATAAAGCATCACAATGCCTCTTTTTTGCCTTATCCAGATACCTAAGCTTACATGCCTGTCAGTTTTTAATTTAAATAAATCTAGAGTGTATTATTTCTTGTCTCTATTCTTACACAGAGTTCATTTATTGTAATTTCACTTACTTCTGTTAGCTCAACTACTGCCACAGTGACTATGAAGTAGTGAAAAAGAATTGGACTTTAGGGGCCAGCACTGGGGCATAGTAGGCTAAGCCTCCGCCTGCAGTGCTGGCATCCCATATGGGTGCCAGTTCATGTCCCAGCTGCTCTTCTTCAGATCCAGCTCTCTGCTATGGCCTGGGAAAGCAGTAGAAGATGGCCCAAGTCCTTGGGTCCCTGCACCCATATGGGAGACCTGTAAGAAGCTCCTGGCTCCTGGCTTTGGCCTGGCCCAGCCCCAGTCACTGTGGCCATTTGGGGAGTGAACCAGCAGGTAGAAGACTTTCTGTCTGTCCCTCGTTCTGTCTGTAACTTCATTTTTCAAATAAATAAATATTTTTTAAAAAGAACTGGACTTTAAAGACAGACTTACGTAAGGGACTGCTCAGTCCTCCATTCACAAGATGTGTTTAAATTCCTTAAACCTCAGTGTCCTCATCTGGAAAGTAGGAACTTGAACACCATCACTGCAAGGACTCAGTGGGACATGCACACAGGCAGCTCACTGGGTTCATTTGTGACTCATTTCTTCTGCACCAATAACAGCACTGCTGTGCTAGGCCACACTATGGAAGCCAAACAAGCACTGGAAGGGAAAACAGATGAGCTCATTCTTTTCCTTCTCAATATCACTTGGTGCCAAGCTCTACCTCTTTTAGATTGCCTGCTATTGAGTTCCCAGCACACTTTGTAGCCAAAACTCTCAGCACAGTTATATTTCTCACACTGATCTGCTAGAGACGTGCTGCCTTCTTTCAGGACACTGCTAGCATCAGTGGACTCATCCTTCCCTGATTTAAGGGTCATCTTCCACTGTGACTGGCACTTGGCCCCTGTGCTTGGTAGAATTCACTGAAGTTTAAATGCACTCCAGATCATTTACGTAAGTAAAGAATGTAAACTTCAGGGCACACAAGACTTTTCTGTTAGGGTCAGAGGGAAGAGGCAGGATTTCACCACCTATCAGAGTTTGACTCTCAACTCCAGTCCAACACAATGGTAACCCATTGATAGAAAGATAGTTTATATATAGTTAATTAATAATAACATATGTATTGAGTTGTGTCTGCCATTTTAACTTGGACCTATTGTTATTCCATTTTGCAGGTAATTTGCTCAAACTCACCTAGCTAATAAATAGTACTTGAGATTCGATTTTCATGTAATGAAACTCAAATTCCTTTGCTGTTTCTACTGGGCAAAGCCACTTCCTTACTGCTCTCCCAGGGCACCCAGGGGAGCAAGATGTATTGATGCAGAACATTCAAGACTGAGGAAATGTGTCCCTAATGGAAGCCGGTAGAGTTGGAATGGGAGATGGAGGATATTTGGAGAGGAGCTGGATGAGGGAAAGAACTGAGAATTAAAGATGCAAAAGGAAGCAGAATAAGCTAAGCAAGATGGGTTTAGAAAGAGTAGGCAGACAGCTGGTGCCGGGGCTCAATAGGCTAATCCTCTGCCTGCAGCGCCAGCACACCGGGTTCTAGTCCAGGTCAGGCGCCGGCTTCTGTCCCAGTTGCTCCTCTTCTAGGCCAGCTCTCTGCTGTGGCCCAGGAAGGCAGTGGAGGATGGCCCAGGTCCTTGGGCCCTACACCTGCATGGGAGACCGGGAGAAGCACCTGGCTCCTGGCTATGGAACAGCATGGTGCGCCAGCCGCAGTGGCCATTGGGAGGTAAACCAACAGAAAATGGAAGACCTGATCGGAGGCGGGGCAAGATGGAGGAATAGGAAGGGAGCACACTGATAGTCCGGGAAGAGACAGTTTAATAAAAGTGGAGATACTGCAGGTTCAAGGAAGAGTAGGGGAAGAAACAGCAGAGGAAATTCTTCCAGAACTAGTGATTCATGGTGGACCTGCTTGGAAGGCATGGGAGCCCACGGCTCGGGACACCAGCAGCAGAATCAACACACCAGTGCTGGAATGCGAGGTGAGCCGAATCTCAATAGCCTGAGACATCAGTGGGAAAGTGGAAAGAGGAGACTAGAGGGAATGAGGCTTGAAACCCTGTGGGGAAAACTTCACCAGGCTAACTAGAAGAGAGAGGGAAAAAAAAGTGACCAGTATGGACAGGAGTTTCTCTCTCTCCACTCACCTCTCAAAGGTGAGCAAGACAAAGAGCAGGTGCCATTTTGAAATACGTCATAAGTGGCGCATCCTCAGGACTGCACCCACCCTCAGCCAAGCAGAAAAACCTGACGCTGTGGGGGTGAAATAACAGGAGATTAGGACCTAGTGAATGTGTGGTGCTAATGAACTGAGACTGTGAAAAAAGAGACGGTGGGGGAGAGAAGTCACAGAATTCACATGAGTACTCTCCAGAGACGCTACCTTTCAGTAACCTTGGCAACCCAGTGGGAGACTACAGGAGTATTTGAGCCCACACCAAGGGCAGCACAGATTCCCTGTGTGGTCCTTGGGAAAGAGCTGCTCTCTGGCTCCTATGGGTATATCATTCGCCTGCTAACTACCTTCAATTCTGCTCAGCTGTGCAGAATTACTTCCCTTCTGAATCAAAGAGAGAGAGAGAGAGAGAGAGAGAGAGAGAGAGAGAGAGATTTACCACGCCTAATCTGGGAGTGTCACCTTTGGCACACCCTTAACCCTGAGGAACCAAACAGAGCTCTCAGGCCACACCCATCTCAAGCCTCTAAGGCTCCATCAAAAGCAGACAGTCCACTTAATACAGTCATAGTATAACAAGAAAAAAACGCTACAGCGAGGGAAGAAGAATCCAAAGAATATCTCCACAATGCCAAGCAACAAATGCCAAAACCGAGGAAACAAGAACAAGGAAGACATTATGGCACCACCAAATGAACAAGACACCCCAAGTCAGGATTATGAAGATGATGAGATGGAAAATGCAAGATACAGATTTCAAAAAATTTATGATAAGAACGATTAGAAGTATTCAAAAACAAATGCTTGAGCTACGGAATTCCTTACTGGACAGCATAGAAAATCTCCTTCGAGAAAATTAAATCTTGAGGAATCAAAATAAAACACAGAAACTAGTAGAACTGGAAAGTGTGATAGTGAAGAGAAATCAAAATGTAATGAAGAACTCAATAGATCAAATGACAAACACATTACCAAGCCTTAAAAACAGAGTCAATGAAATAGAAGAGAGACTATCAGACTTAGAAGACAGAGCACAGGAAAGTGTACAGTCAAACCAAAGAAAAGAAGAGGAAATTAGAAATCTAAAAAATATTATTCGGAATCTATAGGATACTATTAAAAAAACCAACATTCGGGTTCTAGGATTCCTGAAGGCATGGAGAGAAAGGATTAGAAGGCCTTTTTAGTGAGATATGTGCAGAGAACTTCCCAGGTTTGGAGAAGGACAGAGACATCCTAGAACAGGAAGCACATAGAACCCCTAGTAAATATGACCAAAAGAGATCCTCACCACAACACGTTGTAATTAAACTTTCCACAGTGAAACATAAAGAAAAGATCCTAAAATGTGCAAGAAATGTCAGATTACTCTCAGAGGATCTCCAATTAGACTCACAGCTGACTTCTCATCAGAAACCCTACAGGCTAGAGGAAATGGCGAGATATAGCCCAGGTAATAAGAGAGAACAACTGCCAGCCCAGAATACTATATCCTGCAAAGCTATCATTTCTGAATGAAGGTGAAATAAAGACCTTTCATAGCAAACAGAAATTGAAAGAATTTGTCGCCACTTGTCCAGCCCTGCAAAAGATGCTTAAAGATGTGTTGCACACAGAAACACGGTCATCAATATGAAAGAAGGTAAAGGAAGGAAACCTCACAGCAAAAGATCATAGGGAATTCAAAGCATATATTAGAAAATATCTTTGGCAAATGGCAGGGCAAAGTTACAACTTATCAATAGTCACATTGAACGTTAATGGCCTGAACTGTCCAGTTAAAAGACACCGATTGGCTGATTGGCTTAAGGAACAAACCCCATCTATTTGCTGCTTACAAGAAACACATCTTTCCAACAAAGATCCATACAGACTGAAAGTAAAAGGCTGGAAAAAGATATACCATGCCAACAGAAATGAAAAAATAGTGGGCATAGCCATCTTAATATTGGACAACATAAACTTTAACAAAAAAAACTGTTAAGAGAGACAAAGAGGGGCATTATATAATGATCAAGGGATCAATTCAACAGGAAGATATAATGATTATCAATGTATATGCACCTAATTAGAGGGCACTGGTTTATTCAAAAGATTTATTAAGGGACTTAAAGGGAGACTTAGACCCCAATACAATAGTACTGGGAGACTTCAATACTCCACTCTCAGAAATAGACAGATCAACAGGACAGAAGATCAACAAGGAGACAGTAGATTTAAACGAAACTATAGCCCAAATGGATCTAACAGATATCTACAGAACTTTTCATCCTACAAATAAAGAATTTACATTCTTCTCAGCAGTACATGGAACCTTCTCTAGGATTGACCACATACTAGGCCATAAAGCAAGTCTCAGCAAATTCAAAAGAATTAGAATCATACGATGCAGCTTCTCAGACCATAAAGGAATGAAGTTGGAAATTAGCAACTCAGGAATCCCTAGAGCATATGCAAACACATGGAGATTGAACAACATGCTCCTGAATGAACAATGGGTCATAGAAGAAATCAAAAGAGAAATCAAAAATTTTCTGGAAGTAAATGAGGATAACAGCACGACATACCAAAACTTATGGAATACAGCAAAAGCAGTGTTAAGAGGAAAGGTTGTATCAATAGGTGCCTACATCAAGAAATTGGAAAGGCACCAAATAAATGAGCTTTCAATTCATCTCAAGGATCTAGAAAATCTGCAGCAAATCAGACCCAAATCTAGTAGGAGAAGAGAAATAATTAAAATCAGAGAAGAAATCAACAGGATTGAATCAAAAAAATTACAAAAAATCAGCCAAATGAGAAGCTGGTTTTTTTTGAAAAAATAAACAAAATTGACACCCCATTGGCCCAACTAACTAAAAAAAGAAAAGACCCAAATCAATAAAATCAGAGATGAAAAAGGAAATGTAACAACAGACACCACAGAAATAAAAAGAATCATCAGAAATTACTACAAGGACTTGTATGCCAGCAAACAGGGAAATCTATTAGAAATGGATAGATTTCTGGACACATGCAACCTACCTAAATCGAACCAGGAAGACATAGAAAACCTAAACAGACCCATAACTGAGACAGAAATTGAAACAGTAATAAAGGCCCTCCCAACAAAGAAAAGCCCAGGACCAGATGGATTCACTGCTGAATTCTACCAGACATTTAAAGAAGAACTAACTCCAATTCTTCTCAAACTATTCAGAACAATCGAAAAAGAGGGAATCCTCCCAAATTCTTTTTATGAAGCCAGCATCACCTTAATTCCTAAGCCAGAAAAAGATGCAGCATTGAAAGAGAATTACAGACCAATATCCCTGATGAACATAGATGCAAAAATCCTCAATAAAATTCTGGCCAATAGAATGAAACAACACATCAGAAAGATCATCCACCCAGACCAAGTGGGATTTATCCCTGGTATGTAGGGATGGTTCAATGTGCACAAAACAATCAATGTGATAAACCATATTAACAGACTGCAGAAGAAAAACAATATGAATATCTCAATAGATGCCGAGAAAGCATTTGATAAAACACAACACCCTTTCATGATGAAAACTCTAAGCAAACTGGGTATGGAAGGAACATTCCTCAATACAATCAAAGCAATCTATGAAAAACCCACGGCCAGCATCCTATTGAATGGGGAAAAGTTGGAAGCATTTCCACTGAGATCTGGTACCAGACAGGGATGCCCACTCTCACCACTGCTATTCTATATAGTTCTGGAATTCTTAGCCAGGGCTATTAGGCAAGAAAAAGAAATTAAAGGGATACAAATTGGGAAGGAAGAACTCAAACTATCCCTCTTTGCAGATGATATGATTCTTTATTTAGGGGATCCAAAGAATTCTACTAAGAGACTATTGGAACTCATAGAAGAGTTTGGCAAAGTAGCAGGATAGAAAATCAATGCACAAAAATCAACAGCCTTTGTATACACAGGCAATGCCATGGCTGAGGAAGAACTTCTAAGATCAATTCCATTCACAATAGCCAAAAAAAAATCAAATACCTTGGAATAAACTTAACCAAGGACGTTAAAGATCTCTACAATGAAAATTACAAAACCTTAAAGAAAGAAATAGAAGAGGATACCAAAAAATGGAAAAATCTTCCATGCTCATGGATTGGAAGAATCAATATCATCAAAATGTCCATTCTCCCAAAAGCAATTTATACATTAAATGCAATACCAATCAAAATACCAAAGACATTCTTCTCAGATCTGGAAAAAAAAAATGATGCTGAAATTCATATGGAGACACAGGAGACCTCGAATAGCTAAAGCAATCTTGTACAACAAAAACAAAGCCGGAGGCATCACAATACCAGATTTCAGGACATACTACAGGGCAGTTATAATCAAAACAGCATGGTACTGGTACAGAAACAGATGGATAGACCAATGGAACAGAAGTGAAACACCAGAAATCAATCCAAACATCTACAGCCAACTTATATTTGATCAAGGATCTAAAACCAATTCCTGGAGCAAGGACAGTCTATTCAATAAATGGTGCAGGGAAAACTAGATTCCCACATGCAGCAGCATGAAGCAAGACCCCTACCTTTCACCTTACAAAAAAACTCACTCAACATGGATTAAAGACTTGAATCTATGACCCGACACCATCAAATTATTAGAGAGCATTGGAGAAACCCTGCAAAATATTGGCACCGGCAAAGACTTCTTGGAAAAGACTCCAGAAGCACAGGCAGTCAAAGGCAAAATTAACATTTGGGATTGCATCAAATTGAAAAGTTTCTGTACTTCAAAAGAAACAGTCAGGAGAGTGAAGAGGCAACCGACAGAATGGGAAAAAATATTTGCAAACTATGCAACTGATAAAGGGTTAATAACCAGAATCTACAAAGAAATCAAGAAACTCCACAAGATCAAAACAAACAACCCACTTAAGAGATGGGCCAAGGACCTCAATAGACATTTTTCAAAAGAGGAAATCCAAATGGCCAACAGACACATGAAAAAATATTCAAGATCACTAGCCATCAGGGAAATGCAAATCAAAACCACAATGAGGATTCACCTCACCCCGGTTAGAATGGCTCACATTCAGAAATCTACCAACAACAGATGCTGGTGATGATGTGGGAAAAAAGGGACACTAACCCACTGTTGGTGGGAATGCAAATTGGTTAAGCCACTATGGAAGTCAGTCTGGAGATTCCTCAGAAACCTGAAGATAACCCTACCATACAACCCAGCCATCCCACTCCTTGGAATTTACCCAAAGGAAATGAAATTGGCAAACAAAAAAGCAGTCTGCACATTAATGTTTATTGCAGCTCAATTCACAATAGCTAAGACCTGCAACCAACCCAAATGCCCATCAACAGTAGACTGGATAAAGAAATTATGGGACATGTACTCTATAGAATACTATACAGCAGTCAAAAACAATGAAACCCGGTCATTTGCAACAAGATGGAGGAATCTGGAAAACATTATGCTGAGTGAATTAAGTCAGTCCCAAAGGGACAAATATCATATGTTCTCCCTGATCAGTGACAATTAACTGAGCACCAAAGGGGAAACCTCTCAAAATGAAATGGACACTATGAGAAACAGTGACTTGATCAGCCCTTGTCCTGACTGTTGAAATACAATTTAATAATTTATCCCCTTTAGTATCTTTTTTTGTTCTAGTACTATTGGTTGAACTCTGTAATTAACACACAATTATTCTTAGGTGTTGAAATTTTAATTGAAAAGTGATCCCTGTTAAATATAAGAGTGGGAATAAGAGAAGGAGGAGATGTACAATTTGGGACATGCTCAATCAGACTTGCCCCAAATGGTGGAGTTAGAAACGTGCCAGGAGATTCCAATTCAATCCCATCAAGGTGGCATGTACCAATGCCATCTCACTAGTCCAAGTGATCAATTTCAGTTCACAATTGATCACACTGATAGGTCTAGGAGTCAAAGGGATCACACAAACAAGACTAGTGTCTGCTAATACTAACTGATAGAATCAAAAAGGGAGAGAACTCTCCATCATGGGAAGTGGGATACACAGCAGACTCATAGAATGGCAGATGTCCTAAATAGCACTCTGGCCTCAGAATCAGCCCTTAAGGCATTCGGATATGGCTGAAGAGCCCATGAGAGTATTTTAGGCATGGAAAGCCAAGACACGCTGAGGAAAAAAAAGAAGACCTAAATGAAAGATCTCTGCAAGTGAGATCCCAGTGGAAAGAACAGGGCCATCAAAGAAGGAGGTACGTTTCTCTGAAAGGAGGAGAAAACTTCCACTTTGACTATGACCCTGTCGGAATAAGATCAAAGTCGGCGAACTCAAAAGACTTCCATAGCCTTGGCAACTCATGACTAGAGCCTAGGGAGATTACTGACGCCATAAACAAGAGTGTCAAATTGTTAAGTCAACAACAGGAGTCACTGTGTACTTACTTCTCATGTGGGATCCTTAATGTGTTGTCCAATGTGAAGTAATGCTATAACTAGTACTCAAACAGTATTTTACACTTTGTGTTTCTGTGTGGGTGCAAACTGATGAAATTTTTTCTTAATATATACTGAATCGATCTTCTGTATATAAAGATAATTGAAAATGAATCTTGATGTGAATGGGAGAGGGAGCGGGAGATGGGAGGCGTGCGAGTGGGAGGGAATTTATAGGGGGGGAGCCAATGTAATTCATAAACTGTACTTTGGAAATTTATATTTACTAAATAAAAAAAATGAAAAAAAGAAAATATAAGACCTTTCTCTCTGTCTCTCCCTCTCTCTCACTGTCCACTCTGCCTTTCAAAAAATAAAATAAAAGAAAGAAAGAGTAGGCAGAGATGATCAAAAAAGCGAGGGCCAGCACAGCCTCAAACCTATAAATAGTCCTTGGGAAAAATTGTTAGATGTCTTAGTACACATCTTTCAAATAAATATAATATTGTCCTTGATAAGATAGGCTAAAGTGTACTCACCCAGGTAAAATCTTTGATCGCCAAGGATGTCATGTAGGAGACCAGACCTCCAGCGAGATGAGTTCATTTATCTGAACATGCCTGGCAGTGGCAATATCATGATATGAAAGAGGCTTGGAAGCTTGGGATAAGCTATTCTTATTCCTTGACATTCTTTTCACACCTCCAGTGGGCTCTGCTACCTTCAGAACACTGAGACTGAGACTTATACAGCCTGAACCCCAGAAATGACAAGTAAGCCTAACCTGACGTCTCAAGAATTTTGAGAAAATATACAAAAAATATGATGATCCACGCAGTTGCCAATATCTGATACATCAAATAAGGCATCAAGTAAAAAAAAGGCATGCTCCTACTAAAAATAACGTTGATGGCTACAGAAAGTTCTGAGCAATCGGTTCAATCACACAACATCCATCAATAGGCCAGAGATACGGCAGAGTCCTTTGGCGAAAATGAGTCAGGCTCATCCTTGATGCTTCTGATTCTGAACCTGTATCAGCAAGACTTATTCCAAACTCTGCTAGTAGGGAAACTAAGGTCATTAATATATTTTCTACCCAGTCAGGATTAATTTTACACTGCATAGACCTGAGGGTGGGTTTCTGAGTCCTACTAAGCTACTGTAACAAAAAATACCATCAGCTCAGAGATTGATAAACAGCAAACACTTAATTCTTGCAGTCCTGGGGACTAAAAAGTCCGAGATCATATCACTTCAGATTTGCTATCTGTTGAAGGTCTGTTTCTCATAGGTGACCTTTGTGCTGCATTCTTCCATGGTGAAAGGGGCAAAACATGAGAATGCTGCCCTGGAGACCTAATCCCCTTCCAAAGGCTCTACTTCCTAACAACATTAGGGATCAGATGACAACATGAATGCAGGGAGGGGAGATCAGACCACAGCAGTAGGGAGGGAGATCACCAGCCAGTCTACTAGACTGGGCTGAGTAGACTCTTGTAGTAGACACAAGTGAACATCATGCTTGTCTCCATGGTCTAGACCTCGGATATCTTTGTTCTGTTGGAAGAAGGTGGTGTTCTCCTCTTAAAAAGGACACATTTAGTATCTGCAAACAGGAGACCATGCCCCTTCAAATCCTTCTCCACAATCAGAGAATAGAATGAGAGCACAGCATTTTCCACCCCTTACCACAAGACCAAGCCCTCTCACGTCCCTTCAGGACTCTGTGCTGCAGGCATCCTCCCTCCGTTGCTGTGTTTCCACTGCCTGTCACAGTAATCCATCCTGGCCCCATGCAGTCATGAATCATAGAGCTTCTCAGCACTCTTTCAGTCTGGCAACCAGCTGACCTCTGAGGGTAATTCCACTTCTTCAGTTCTGCAAACCACATCTGTGCCACTGATGCAGCCATTTGTTGGAGCCTGCACCTCATCTGGTCCTCATTACTGGCATATAAGAAATTAGCAAGATATTCTGGCAAGTCTAATTGGATTTCTGGCTCCATGCAAAAAAAAAAAAAAAAAAAAACTACTCATTCCACCAGCACTATGAACCTCCCCTGATGCAAATCACACTGGTTCTACAGAACCCACCTCGATTAAAGTCTAAGTCCAGGAAGAAAGGTGGTCAAGAACTGAGAAGCATCCTGCAGCCCAATGTTTACATGGTCCATTCTAGGTCATTGTCTGCTTGATCTTCCCTCCTATTCCAGATTTAGCTTATTGGTTTTTGTAGATTTTATTTATTTGAAATGGAGAGAGACAGAGAGATACAGATTTCCCAACCACTGGTACATTTCCCAAACGCCCACAAGAACTGGGGCTAGGCCAGGCTGAAGTCAATAGCCAGGAACACAATCTAGGTCTCCCACACAGGTGGAAGGGACCCAAGTACTTAAACCATCATCTGCTGCCTCCTATGATGCACATTAGCAGGGAGCTGGAAACGAGCACGGAGCCAGAACTCAGATAAAGGATACAGGATGCTGAACAAGGTCTTAACGGCTACACCAATGCCCCCTCCTTGGTTTATTTTTAGAAGGAGTCTCTTGCCCTTCCTTCCTTATTAACAATAGCTGAGAATGTCACCTCTAAAACTTTTTCCTCACCCCTGCTTTGACCAAATGATGCATCCTCTCAGCATCCTTCTTTGGCACTCAATATCATATCAAATTCCAATAAATCACAGTTGACTTTAAAACCCTCCAGCAATTCATGTCTGCCTACATCAACTCCCACACTCTTCAGTTGCTCTTGTCACATAAACCTCTCACAGCCTCTTTCCTCCACAATTTGCAATTCTTCCCTCCCTTCCTTGCTCTCTCACCCACCTGAATCAACCTCCCTTCACTAATGATCAAATTACTGATTTGAGAGAAAGCAGAAAAGGTTGAGTCAGGTCTCCTGATTCATATTCTTACCCTGCTAATTTCTGACTATGTGACCTTGGGAAATAGCAATAACAGTAGTGATAGCAATAATAGGCTCTCTCTCACTCTCATTCTCTTTCTGTTTGCATGCATGTATGTGTCTCTCTTGGCTTTCAAATATGTAAGTTAAAATGCCAAAAAATTCCAAATAATGGACGGACACATATCAAATATCTTATACTCTTAACAACTCTATGAAATAGTAACTACCGTTATCCTGATTCTAAGGATGTGAAAATTACTCAAGTGCCTTTTCCTTCTGGAGGGAAAACATCTTTCCTGCTTGCTCACTGAAATTCTGTCACTATGGGACAAAGCTTTTCATTCCACGAAACCAGGCTTAAAATGCAAATATCACTGGACAAGCTAATCCCTGGGCATGAGTCCAAGTTACTGGCTTCAGATCTTTTCTTGCCAGAAGGGGTTGGCAGAGTTGGGGGGAACACAAGAGGGGGATAGAGGAGCAGCATAGAGACATTTGTGTCCACTTAGCAACTTGGCCCAGACACAACCCCATTCCTCACTATGCCCAATACAGAAACACCACCACAACAGTCCATTTGAAAGATACCAGTTTAGCATATGACTTCTGAACAAAGAATAGTGTGGTAAACTATGATTACAACCTTCCTGTGGCCAACATAAAAGACATACCTTGGCATATAAGGTGGCTTACCTTTGCTGAAATCTTGTATATTCTTGACATGAACTCATTAATTAGTTGACATTATTAACCACGGTCTCTGAAAGGCATTAAAATTACCAGTATTTCCATATTTCAAAGTAGGGTTAGAATGACACCTAAATAAATGACTTCTAGAGATAAAAATTATTTTTTTCCATTCTTATAAAAGACACTGACCAAATATCTGTATCATTTTCCTAAAATCAATGAGTTAAAAGAGCATTTAGAATTAGGGCGGACACCCCTAAAGATGCCCCTAGCTCTGGTACCCAAATCCTCATGGAATCTCCTCCCATGGGGGTCAGTTGGACTTACCAACTTGTTATTAATCAATAGAATATAGTCAAAGAATTGGATGTCACTTCTGAGATTACACTCTACAAAGACTCTTGGGTATTCACTCTCTCCTATCTTCAATATTCACTCCCTTTCACTCTCTGACTCACCCTGTAAAATTTGAGCTGCCATGGTTTGAGCTACCTTATGTAGTCACCATAGTAAAAAACTGAAGAGGTCTCTAATCAACTGCCAGCAAGAAACTGGGGCCTTCATTCCAGCAGGCTGCAAGAACCTACATCCTTCCAATACCTGCCTGAGTGTGGAAATGAATCCCCCCCTAGTTGAGCCTTCAGATCAGACTGCTATTCTAGCTGACATCACGACTGCTAGCACACTATCTTGAACCAGAAGAACCCAGATAAACTCCGCCAAGAATCCTGACTCACTGAAGACATGAAAGAATCAATGTGTGTATTTTAAACCATTGATTTTTGCGCTAATTTGATATACAGCAGTGCTAACTAAAACATATATCTTTTGAAAATTTTTCTCAAATTCCAAATAACTGTGACCTTCAGAATCATAAAAAAGGAAATTTTGCTATAATATTTAATTTTAATGGGATTCAGAACATCAGACAATCCATAGATTCTTTGTTTTCAGTTACTGTTTCTAATGCTAAAATAACAACAAATGTTAGAATATTCTGCATTTAGAACTTCCAGAAGCTTGAGGGTTTTTTAATTAATATCAGATTATAAGGATTACATGATATACTGAGATTTTAAAATACCATATTAACCATCTATCCTTTTTGTAAGCATTGTCAAACTCAGCATTTTAAAGTCTATCATATCATCCAGGCTGGTTGAAATTTAAGCAAACAGACCCTCTGAGGGGTTACATGACTCTCCTGCAGTTGTAGAATTTACATCTGGCACTGCTCAGACCGAAACCCACATTTTCTGACTCCGGATCACTGCTCTTTCTATCTCACTACTCTGAAAAACCAAAAAAGCATGACCAGCTGTAATAATCTTGTCCATTTTATCCAAATAAAAATGGAACATCATCAGAGAAAAAAATTAAAATACCCTACAGCAGCACAGCAATCCCTGGGTCATTGTCATCATTTCCAAAGCCCAGTCTGCATCTTGACCACAAACGGCTAAGTGAGTGATCAGTTTATAAACACTCCTGACTTCACAAGCAAATTTTATGGGGCAGGAGCTCTCCTTGGGGTTAACTTGTTCTTTGCATAGGTTAATTTAAATAGCAGCGAAAATTTAGCTTGAAAGGATAATTACAATATTTCACCTCCTTTTATCTCAGGTTATGTAAATTAGGCTTTAATCTTCTTGCAGTTCATATTATATTAATACAGGGAATAAAAAGATCTCAGTATATTGTGCGCTGTCAATCACTTAGTAGAATACGCTCGCACAATCATAGTGAGGGCAAATTGAACTAATTCCCATAATCATGCACTGTGCATATGATCAACAAGAAAACAGATGGACTTTGAGCTTGCCAGAGTTCTCAGTTGGGCAGTGTAAACCGTCATTTTTACCAGATTGAAGGTTTGGGGTTTTTTTGACATTTCTCCAATATCAAGAGTATTTATTGAAAAGCTAAGGATAGCCCCAGAGAAGCAAATTCAGCTTCTGCCCCCTTTTAACCTACAATTTTCACATCCTGCCAAAGGTAATGAAAGCACTAACCTTGAGTGACAGGACCTCCACTGTAGCCTTCTCCTCTACTTTGCACCAGAGCTCTTGTGGGAGGCTCTGTCATTCACGGTATTGAATAGTGAAATGTGATGGTTGGGGAAATACAGCCTCTTCGAGTTTAATAAATATCAGGAGGAAGCTGGCAGATAAGCTTTAACCCCAGGGCATTTAAAAAACAATCAAAATACTGCTTTCCATCCCCAAAGTGTTAACACAACACAGTGTGTTTTTACTAGAGTTGAGAGAGACTAACAAAAGTTTTTCTGGTATACCTCAAGGCCAAGCTCAAGGTCTAATTCCTCCAGGAAGCCTTTCATGATTATTCCAACTATAAATAATTACTTCTGTGACCACAGGACATTAGAGGTGCCAGTGAAAGATGGTGTATAATAGAGGTTATTTATACATATACATATACATATGTATATGTATATGTATATGTATGTGTGTGTGTGTGTGTGTGTATGTGTAATAGAGCCTATTCTGTGAATAGACTGCCTGGCTTCAACTTCTAACATCACGACTCGTAAGCAATCAACAAACCCTCCAAAGTCTTGGTTTCATGTATGAAGTAGGGTCACTATCTAGTTTGTGGATTGAGTTAATCACTGTTAGTAAAATGGCGCCATCTTATTTGTAGCACCATCTAACCCCAGATGCCATCTAAGGCCCTGGCCTCTGCTGCTGTTGCATGGTAGGCTTGGCCCTAAACCTCATGGGCCAACCACCGGTGTAAAGCTCCACCCCCACCCTAATGGGATTCGCTACTCCTACTTCCCTACCCACCCCCTGACAAAGGGATATTAGGACCCATTTCCCGGACACGTGGTTCTCTTCTCTTTTTCTCCTTCGCCCCTTTCCTCAGGCCTGTTGGGTCTCTCCCAATAAACCTTTTCCCTTACTCCGGTATTTGGTGTGTTTTGTGATGGCCTTAGAATCACAGGAAGAGCCTAGAAGGAATTTGGATTTAAAAAGGTCAGGGGGTTTGGGTGTGGTCTATATAATGCAACAAACAAATAATATTAATATGAGAGGTTAATAATAGGAAAATCTGGGTGTGAAACTCTGTACTATTTCACCATTATTGTTTTTGTAAACTTTAGTTTTCTGAAATGAACAAGTTTTTAAAAACTGCATGGGGCATTCGATACTCATTAACTCTTGAGCCTTCACTATGTGCCAAACAGGAATGCTCACCCATTTTCTTTTAACTTCCTAACAACCTTCTGAGTTAGATCCAATTACCTTCCCTTAACAAACAGGAACCAAGATTCAGAGATTCCACTAGCCAGCTCCATGACACACTGTAAATAAGTTGCAGAGATTGTGGCTGAACCATGACCTCATTGGTCCGAAACCTACATGATATTCTGCAGAACATCACCATCTGTGTATTTAAGGAAAGCAGTGTCTTCAGTCTTCAATAATTTAGTATACCTGAATACATACATATCTATTTCCCTCACTGCATTGTTAGGGTTCCCTGGGGCAGGAACTGTTTCTTATTCTTCTTGGAATTCCCAATGCCTAGCATAACACTTAACCTGTCACAGATGCTCATTACATTTTCTTGAAATAAAATGAGTTGAGAAAGTTGCAGCTTTCCTATAGGGACTATTATATTTCGTTAAGCAAAATTTTCTTCCAAAAAGGAAAGGCCACAAAATTCCTTGAGCAAAGAAATGTCTCAAAAGATGAACAGACACGATTGTGGATCCTAAGGTGTCAGAATGTAAATGGAGCTGAAATCTTGCCAGGGGCCTCTCTTCTCAAGCCCATCAAGAAGTATGTGTTCACTGATGACCTATTGGATGCCAAATTCATCTCATGGTATCAGTGGCTTCCAAACAGACAGGTCAAGCTGATTTCTGACATCCCAAAGGAACCGTACAGGTGACTACCTAACCCTGAAGGACACAGAAACCTCCATTGCAAGTTGTCCAGAAAAGTTGATCGTCCCATACCTAGCTGTCTGTCACACAAGCCCCCTTGGAAAAGAAAACTGCACTTTTCATTTCCTAGGAGAAAAAGCAGCTAGTGGATATAACTCCTCTCTGGAACAGAAAAAGGTCAGAAATGTGTTAGTTGATCCTGGAAGTAGGAGTGATGAGGGGTTTATTTTGTCTTGTTTTTCTGTGTTAGTTAAAATGAATTCTTGAAGACACAGACAAAAAGGAAAAGTGCTTGTAAGAATAAAGAACAAATGGGGGCAACGAGATTTCCATGTGAAGAGAATGAAGTTAGATTTCTATCTTGCATCATATACAAACATTAACTCAAAATAGAACAAGGACCCAAATATAGAAGCAAAGACTGAAAAACTCCTAGAAGACAAGATGGAAATAAATGCATGAGATGCAAAAGAAATAAAAAGATCAACTGGACTTCATGAAAATAGAAGTTCTGTGCAAAGTACATCATCAAGAAAGTGGAAAAAAACAGACAGAATGAAAAGAATATTATTTGGCAGATCACATTTCTCAGAAGGGTTTAATTTCCAGAATATTCAAAGAAGCCTCACAACTCAACGAGAAAATGACAACCCAATATAAACCAGGCAAAACACTGGAGCAGATGTTTCACCAAAGAGACAAATGGCCAAGAAGCATGTGCAAAGATGGTGAGTGCCATCAGTCATCTGGGAAAAACAAATCAAATCCACAATTGCTGGTAGGAACATAAAACCGTGAAGCTGTTGTGCAAACAGTTGGTCGGTTTCTCAAAAGGCTAAGCACAGAAAGACCACACAACCCAGGAATTCCATTCCTAGTTATATGCCCTGCCCAGAACTGAAAAACACAAATCCAATCAGATCCTGGCGTGTCCATGTTCCAGCCAGTTTTTTTTCACCATAGCCAAAAGGTAGAAACAGTGAATGCAGTTGTCAACAGATGAGCAGATAGACAAAGTGTGTTTTAGACATGCAATGGAATATTATTCAGCCATAAAAGGGAAAAAAAGGTTTTGATGGCATGGTTGAAAGTTGAACATTATGTTAAGTGAAATATGCTAGACACAAAAGGACAAATATTGTATGACTCTACTTTTATGCCTTACGAGAACAGGCAAATGCATCAAGACAGAAAGTAGATTTGAGATTACCAGAGTCTCGGGGGGAGAGAAAATATGGAGTTGCTCCTTAATGGTTACAAATTTCCGTTTGGAGCAAGGGTTCACAACAAAGTTTAGGAAATAGTAGTGGTGGTTGTATAACATTGTGAATATGATTAATGCCACTTAACTGTGTGCGTGAAATAGTTAAAATGACAAATGTCACATTACACAAGGGTACTTCAAAAAGTTCATAGAAAATGGAATATGTTTATATTTTATATGTGGAATATTATAAAAAATTTTGAAATCCATGGTTAGTACTTTCATAATATATATTATCACAAGATTTTTGAACATCCTTTGAACACATGGATTTCAAAGTTTCTTAAACCAAAATAAACTTTTAATTCCATTTTCCATGAAGTAACCTGTGGGGAGCAACCCGGACTAGACTAAGTTACTGGAATTAAGACTTATTCTATGCATCTGCTCTCCCACAATATGGCGCTGGGAGAGGAGAAAACAGCTTCTACGCAGCTGCTTCTTGCCAACTTGAGTGATGACCTCCAGGAGCTGATCCTGCTCCTGATTGGAGGAGAGCAGCGTACTCGGCGTGTGGGCAGCCGAGTTGGGATTGGCGGAAGAGGACTATAAAGGAGGAGAGAGACAACATGCACCAGGAACATCTAAGGGGAACACCTGAGGAACACCTGTGCAGCCCCCGAGAGAGCCGGCCAGCGGTGTGCCGCTCCCCTGCGGAAGTGGGGAAAGTGGCCAGGGGGAACCGCCCTTCCATGGAGGTGGAAGGGTCGGTAGCCAACCCGGGAAGAACCAGCAGCAAACCCGGGGAGGGCCGAGCAGACGAAAGAACAGCGCAGGGTCCTGTGTCGTTCCTCCACGAAGAGGGGGAGCGACAGTAACCTAATGGATGCTTAAACACTTCTGGGGGGGGAGGGGATGCTTAAAAGAAAAAAAGAGTCAAAGAGTATTTCCCTCCCCCAAAGCAAGCAGCCCTTCAAGTCTCTCCCAAGCAGTCATGTGTGTGCTGGGAGATCCCAACCCATACCTGTGGTTTCCTTTCCTTTCCAACCTCTTGCAGGTAAAACACATCATCATGGCTGTCAGCCAGAAATTACCTCTTTTTTGAAATTTCCCTTTGAAGAAAGGGCCTACAATTTAGAAATGAGCTATCGTGAGTAATGGTCTAAATTCACTTAGAACGTAGAGGGTAAAAGCAACACCAGAAGAATTTCACTCCAAGGTTTGCAGTGAAAATAGTTTACAACAAAATGTTGCTTTGCTCTTGGGGATTAAACTGTTGTTTTTCTTTAAATATCTTACATAAACTTCCCCCAAGCAATAAAGTGGCAACTGTAATAAATAAAAGGCTATCTGCAGACTATTAAATGTCTTCCCAATATGACAAAACATTGACTTTACTTGTAAAAAAGAATGAACAACTTGAAAATCTTCTAGTAAACCATGATGGGACTTAGATTTATTTATTTGTTTATTTGTAAGGCAGAGCAGCAGAGAGAGAGAGAGAGAGAGAGAGAGAGGGAGGGAGAGAGGGAGGGAGGGAGAGAGAGAGAATATCTTTCATTGTCTGGTCCACTCCCCAAATGGCTGTCACAGCCAGATCTGTTGCAGTCTGAAGACAGGAACTAGGAACTCCACCCTGGTTGTCCAGGTGAGTGGCAGGGGCCTAAGCATCATCTGCAGGGAATTGGATCAGAAGCAGAGCAGCCAGGATCCAATCAGGACTTGGATAGGACTTGGATACGGCATGCCAGCATCACAAGCATCGATTTAACCCCTGCACAACACTGGCTCCCATGAAGGGATTTCAGAACTCAACATTTTAGCTTACACATCCACACAACAGTGAACAAGAAATAGCTACAAAATAAAACCTGAAAACAAGAGTCATATGTAGATGCCGGTAAGTAGGTTGCAGAACATGATGGGGGCAGCAGCGACTTTGAGTCTGCAGCCCCAGACAGGATGAGCAGCACCCCTAAGGGCAAGGAGTGTGAGTAAAACTTCCTGGTAATGCATCTACTTTACACATAGATCTCAAAACCCATATTTTATTTTTTTAAAGATTTATGTATTTATTTGAAAGTCAGAATTACACAAAGAAAGGAGAGGCAGAGAGAGAGGTCTTCCATCCGTTGGTTCACTCCCCAGATGGCTGCAATGGCCAGAGCTGCACCGATCCAAAGCTAGGAGTCAGGAACTCCTTTCGGGTCTCCTAAGTGGGTTCAGGGGCCCAAAGACTTGGGCCATCTCCTACTGCTTTCCTAGGCCATAGCAGAGAGCTGGATCTGAAGAGGAGCAGCCAAGACTAGAACCAGTGCCCATATGGGATGCTAGCGCTTTAGGCCAGGGCATTAACCCACTGCGGCACAGCACTGGCCCCCAAAACCCATATTTTAGAAGGTGTAAGTGTTAGGGATGGGTTAAGTCACCACCAGGCACACCCTCCTCCCATATCAGAATGCCTGGGATCAAGACCTGCCTCTGCATCTGACCCAGCTTCCTGCTAATGCACACCCTCAAGGACTTGAGTCCCTGCCACCACCCACATGGAGACTCAGAATTCCAAGCTCCTGACTTTGGCCAAGCCTAGCCCTGGATGTTTGTGGGAGTGAAGCAATGGACAGAATCAATCAATCTCTCTCTCTCTGTCACTTTGCCTTTCAGATAAACAAACAAACAAAAAAAAAACCTTTTTAAAAAAAATTAAAGTACCATAAACTCCATGTAATAGCCATCCAATCATGGCAGCACTCTGTGGCCACATTATCAGCAGCTTTCATTTTGTGCATCTATTTAGGTTTCTCTTCAGCATTTCCAACAGCAGGAAATCATTCCCTATGATAGCATTCAGCTCCTCTGACGTTATCAGCTAACTGGTGACATTCAATTAGTGAAAGGCTAGGTTCTTCTATTAAAAACACACCACAAAAGATTTCCCGATCTCCAGACACTGATCGGAAAACCTGAGTGTCATTTAGAAAAGGAAGGCTCAGGTTAAACTGTGTGGAGTTTTGGGCTTTCAAGATGCCAGCCATTTTGTATTTCGGCATTTCATTTCAAAAGTAAGCATTCCATCAACACGTTGTTCTTGTCCTACCGTGTTTATAAAATGAATGGCTTCACCAAGAAGCATTTGAGAAGGTCACAAGAGAGGATCCCAGTAGCATGAGTCAGAATTGCTCATAAGAATACATAGAACTTGATAAATTAGACAAATATAAGCTAAATTAAATTGTGGCAAGGTCAAATATAAGCATACCGGAAAGGCAAGAACAGAGAGGAAGAGAATTTTTAAGTGAAGACAGGAAATTGATATGATGTCAGTAGAAATAACCCTGAATCCAAAATAGAGCCCTGAAGATCAAATGGCCAAGGATTTGCCATTTTAGATTAATAAATTTGATTATAATATATATCCAAGTTGTTAGTCAGAAAATTTAAAAAATATACATACTAATTTATTAGAAGTAACAGTTTCTTTCTAGAACTTTATATCAAAGCTGTTCTATAGAAATACAATGCAAGTCACACATGAGGGCATCGGAAAATATTCATAGAAAAAAATGGAATTTAAAGATAAGTCTATTTCTGGAGCAGAGGTTTGACCTAGCTGTTAAGATGACAGGTAAGATACCTGCATCCCATATCAGAGTGCCAGGGATCAATTCCCAACTCTAGCTTTGCTTTCCTGCTTTCTGCCAAATTAGATCCTGAGAGACAGCAGACGATGGGTGTCTGGGTCTCTGTCACCCATGTGGGAGACATGTACTGAGTTGCCGCTCCCCGCTTCATCCTGACACAGTCATTGCTGTTGTAAGCATTTGGGGAATGAACAACAACTCTCTCTGTGTCTCTGTCTCTCTGCCACTTGAATAAAAAATAAATAAGTAAAAATAAGTTAATTTTGGGTCAAAAAGTGTTAAAACCCATGCACAGTTTTTCCATTATATGCATTTTTGAAGACCTCATATATGTACAAATTTCAAAAAAAATTTTCCCCCAAACGAACTTATTTTTTAATTTTATTTTCCATAAACTTTCTGAAGCACACTTTTATGTAATTTTAAATTTTTATCAGCCTCATCTAAAACTGTAAAACAGACATTAATAATATTTTATTTAGTCTAATATATCCAAAAGGCTATTTCAACACAAAATCAATATACAAAATTATTGATGAGGTTTTCTTTATTTTTATATACTAAGTCTTCAAAATGGGTTGCATACTTTACACTGACAGCACATCTCAATAGAGAGGCTAAATTTTGATGAGAAATACTTGATCTATATTTAGATTTCATAAAGTGTGCAACTGAAAAGGTACATTCTCACATCCAAATTGTTCAAAGATACTTAAACGTCTTCTAACTACTGAGTCATTCAAATAATTGATATAATTAAAAATGTAATGAAAGCCAGTTTCTCAGTCACACTGACCATGTGTCCAGTGCTCAGCAGCAATATGCGGGCAACAGAGGTGTCAATGCAAGACGTATAAAATGTCACATAGAGGAGACTGAGTAGAACAGAACACAGTGCTCCCTGCGACACCCCTAGAGCGCTGCCGTTTTATCTGAGCATCCTTCTGTGGAAGCTGACAGATGAACGCCGAGGTCCGGCTCAGTGCTAGGCAGAAAGGTAAGGCCATGGTGTCCTCACCCTGCCCTCTGACAAGCTGGAGTGAAGGGACCTCACAGCCCACTCTCTGTAATATTTCCCTTGATTGAGTTTTTAAGCCATGAACCGAAGAAGATAACAGTCAAAAGAGCCTGAAGGTCAACTAACATTTCTCTTGATTTCAAATAATCCACATGTGGATGTCAACAAGTAGACAACTGACAAATGCATCTCAAAAAGTAAGTCTTAGGCTGGCACCGCAGCTCACTAGGCTAATCCGCTGCCTGCGGTGCCAGCATCCCAGGTTCTAGTCCCGGTTGGGGCGCCGGATTCTGTCCTCGTCGCTACTCTTCCAGTCCAGCTCTCTGCTGTGGCCCAGGAAGGCCAAGTGCTTGGGCCCTGCACCCTCATGGGAGACCAGGAGGAAGCATCTGGCTCCTGGCTTTGGATCCGTGCAGTGCACGGGCCGTAGCCACCATTTAGGGGATGAACCAACAGAAGGAAGACCTTTCTCTCTGTCTCTCTCTCTCTCTCTCTCTCTCTCTAACTCTGCCTGTCAAAAAAAAAAAAAAAGTAAAACACACAAAATTGTCTCTTTAGAATTAAAGAGATTACTTTTAAAAGTTCTGCAATGAGAAATGCTTTTCCTACATAACCCAGCTCACCCCCAGGTTCTGTGTCTTTTGGTTCCCCCCAAATGCAGAATGAAAATATTCAGGAAAAATGTTGTAACGCATACACACTTCTTTCTTGCCATTGTTCCCTAAACAATGTATCATAACAACTATTTACAGGGCATTTACACTGTAATGGCATTATAAATAATCAAGAAATGATTTTAAGTATAAAGAAATATTATATAGGGTACATGCAAATAGTGTACCATATCATATGAGAAGCTTGAATTTTTATGTACAAAGGGTGTCCTGGAGGTTACATAGAGAGGAATGGCTGTATTTAAATACTATTTAAACTGAAAACAAAAGAATATAGAAAGCATCCTAATTTATTTGTTCAAGTCACTGTAATCTTCATATCAAAATCTAGAAAAGTTTTCACAAATTAAAAAACAATAAAAAATAAATTGAAAATTTCAAATTTCATTTGAGCAGATTCAGGTGTTAACAAAAAAAAAATGGGGGGGCTGGCTCTGTGGTGCAGTGGGTTAATGCCCTGGCCTTAAGCGCCGACATCCCATATGGGTGCCAGTTTGAGTTCCAGCTGCTCCTCTTCCGATCCAGCTCTCTGCTATGGCCTGGGATTGCAGTAGAAGATGGCCTAAATCCTTGGGCCCCTGCACCCGCGTGGAAGACCTGGTAGAAGCTGCTGGCTCCTGGCTTTGGATCGGCGCAGCTCTGGCCATTACTGCCATCTAGGGAGTGAATCAGCAGATGGAAGACATCTCTGTGTGTGTGTGTCTCTCTCTGTCACTCTGTTTTTCAAATAAATAAGTATTTAAAAAAAAAAAAGAATGGGAAAAGTTTTTGTACTGTTTCTTTCTTTTTTTTTTTTTTTTAAGATTTATTTGAAAGGCAGAGTGACAGAGAGAGAGGGAGAGACACTGTGAGAGAGAATCCTCTATCTGTTAATCCACTCCACAAATGCCCAAAATAGCCAGGGTTGGGCCAGGCCAAAGCCAGGAGCCAAGAACTCAATCTAGGCCTCCCACATGGATCACAAGAACCCATGTGCTTGGGCCATCATCTGCTGCTTCCCCAGGGCATTAAGCAAGGAGATAGATCAGAAGCCTAGTGCAGACAGGACTTGAACCAGGAACTCCAATATGGAGTCCCAAGAGGTGCCTTAATGTGCTATACCACAATGCCCACCCCTGCCCTTTTTTATTTTTTTTAAGATTTATTTTATTTATTTGAAAGAGTTACAGAGAGAGGTAGAGACAGAGAGAGAGGTCTTCCATCTATTGGTTTACTCCCCAGATGGCCCCAACAGCCAGAGCTGCACTGATCCGAAGCCAGGAGTCAGGAGCTTCTTCCAGGTCTCCCACATGAGTACAGGGGCCCAAGGACTTGGGCCATCTTCTACTGCAATCCCAGGCCATAGCAGAGAGCTGGATTGGAAGAGGGGCAGCCGGGACTTGAACCGGTGCCCATATGGGATGCCGGTGCTTCAGGCCAAGGCTTTAACCTGCTGCACCACAGCGTCAGCCCCATGCTTTATTTTCTTAAATCATGATCTCTCTAATCCAGTTATGGAAGTAGATGAACTCAAGCACATTTATGTCAAACAACAGAAAATAGAAAAATAATCAATATACAAGTATGATAGTAAGCAAAAAGAGTTGGGGAAGAAATTCATCAGAACTCCCAATGTGGAAATACAAAGAAAATTTCTCGCATTTTTCTTATTTTGCCATTAATTAAAAATGCCAGTTCTGCCAATAAATCAGTTTTGTGTGGTACTTTCCATTGAAATTGACACAGCCCTCACTAGAGAATTCCATCGGGATGGGGTCTTCAGCACCATATTGGATCTCCTCCTGCCAGCAGAGATGATTATCTACCCCAAGGGGTGTGCAGAATAAATAAAGATTAAATGCTTATCAAATGTGACCAACATCTGAGCAAGCAGCATGCACCTTGGCAGGAGGGATATGGGTATTAAGGCAAATCACATCCAACTGTGGAGATAAACATCAGATGCAGGCTGCTGCTGCTCTCCTCACTGTAGACCTTCTCCTGGGCTGGCTGCCCCCTGAGACACTCCCCAAGTGGCTCCACTGCACCTGGTCCAGCCTCCCACAGTTCCTGAGTCTCATGGAAGCCAACCACCACCTTCACCTCCTGTTGTCATCTCCAAGGCTGTACATGTGTGAGACCACAGTTCTTGAGCTCCCAGTCCCAACATTTGCGTAATTTAAAGATCAGGCCTCAAGGGAAAAAAGTCTTTGATCTATTGTCTCCTCAGTTAAGCAGGGGAAGAGCTGTTTCAGGCAGGCAACACTGAATGGAATGAGATTTCTCTTAAGAGAATTAATGGAGGCCAGCACAGTGGCATAGCAGGCTAAGCCTCTGCCTGCAGCGCCGGCATCCCATAAGGACACTGGTTCAAATCCCGGCTGCTCCACTTCTGTTCCGTCTCTCTGCTTATGGCCTGAGAAAGTAGTGAAAGTTGGCCCAAATGCTTAGGTCCGTGCAACCATGTGGGAGACCCAGAAGAAGCTTCTGGCTCCTGGCTTTGGATCAGCCCAGCTCTGGCTGCTGTAGCCATTTGAGAAGTAAACCAGTGGGTAGAAGATCCCTCTCTGTAACTCTGCCTCTCAGAGAGAATTAATGGAGGGGGTTCATTGTGTGCCAAATACTGTCTGAACACTGTGAATTATCTCACTTAATCCATACACAATGACCCCATGAAGTAGATGCTTTTATTAACTTCATTTCTCAGCTAAAAAAATAAAAATAAAAATAAAAAGTTAGTAACTTGCCCAAGGTCACAGAGCTAAGAAATGGGGGAACTGAGGTGCGAGCCTCACTGGTGACTCCAGAAACTTCTCTGTTAACAGCAACGCTACAGTGCCACGCTATGGGTGGAAAACTCCATTTGCCAATGAAACCCAGTTGCTATAGACTAAACGCATCTGCCCAAGATTGGTATGGCAAAGCCCCATGCCCAGTGTGGGGCTGTTTGGAAGAAGGCTGAATGGAAGTTGACTATGTCGGGAGGGGGAGCTCTTGTGAAAGGGATTGTGCCCTCACATCAGAGGCCCCCAGAGAGCTTCTTCTGCCCTAAGAAGCTACTCGGGGAAGATGGCTGTCTCGGAGCCAGGAAGAAGGTTCTCATCAGACACCGAGTCAGCCAGCGTCTTGATCTTGGACTTAGCAGCTTCCAGAACTGTGAGCAATAAATGTGTGTTGCTTAAGGAGCTCTTTTTACTGGAGAGGGGACCTCTCCCAGGTGGAGGGAATGGAAAGACATGCAAGAGAAAGTCACGGCAGAACCAAAGAAAATATTAAAGAAACAAAAGCCTGTACCAATGTCCTGAGGCAGGAAGGATATAACAAGGCAATAAAGGACTCCAGTGAAATTCTAGTACCGAAGCTTTCAAACATGAGCCAAGTATTTAGAAAGTCAGGTGGCATGCTCAAGTTCATGCTATGTACTGCATTGTTAATGTTCAAGTTCGATCTAGCCTTTATTCATTTGCATTTTCCATGCCTCCCACACTGCCTCCAGCTCTTCCCAGAAGCCTCTGTAGACTTAAATCAAAGTGTTTATCCTGTGTGAAGTACCGAAAATTAGCAGATAACCTGTATCTTGTCCCAAAACAGGGATCGCCTAAGTGGGGCATGCTAAATGCTTACTTAACTAAGCTAATGGCAATGTTGAAAGATTTATTGACATTAAACCTTCTCAGAAGCCTCTGACAACCTGGCTGAAAGCACATAGACTGTGAGAAACTACTTCAGTAATGAGGCAATTAACCGTGAGAATTAGCAAACTTCCCTAAGATCCAAGAGAGCAGCAGTGAAAATGGAGCTCCAGGCCTCGCCCAAAATTCCGTCAAGAAAGGCAGCCCCTTGCAGCAGAGGCAGCCCGGCGTGATTGACAGCTGTGTTTATTGATTCTGGATTTGGAGCACAAGTCCCAGGGGGTTGGTAGCAGCCAGTCAGAGGCAGAATCTGATGAGACAGATGGGACCCTGAAGGAATACCTCATAAGGAAGAGTGGCGAGGCGCCCCTTTCCTGACCTTCTCCGGCACCGAAAGAGATGGCCTTTCTCATTTTCCCAGCAATTCATTCCCCCCGGGCTCCATCGGAAGAAAACAGCCCCCAAAAGAGTCTGGTTCTTTTTGGAGGAAAAAAACATTTTTTTAGGCTACTTAAGTCCAAACTCAAGCTAACAGGCACGTGCTTCAGGGAAGAAGGGAGGTGGCAAACGTCTGGTACCCAGGTTGGTTCTGCATGCAGAGTTTGGACAGTGCTGTCAATGTTAGAGGTAGGAGAGAGAGAGAGAGAGAGAGAGAGAGAGAGAGAGAGAGAGAGAGAGAGAGACTCTTCTGCAGCATTTGGAAGGGAGCCCCTGCGCTAGCACACCACAGTACCTATTGCCTAAACTCACAGTTCCCAGACATGCTCAGGTGAGAGAGCACCAGGGAGCCAAACATAAAGACGTGCTCAATTCCATCATGCACAACAGGAAATGACTTCTCTCGCAGGAAACAAGACTCCAAGATATGTCTGCAGAATAAAATCATGACTAGAGACACAAAGGGCCCTAAAATAAAAAATAGTCCATCTAAGGGGGTGGCATACTTCCAGGGAAGGCTTTTGCATCTGTATCCCTTGATACATGTTCATTTATTTACCTTCTCATCTCTTCACATTCTGCTCCCTTGAAGCATTCACACAGGCAAATGTTTTCATTGAAAAGTATGGGGGAGCGAGGCCAGCCAGTGCTGTGGCGTAGCAGGTAAACCACAGCCTGCAGTGCTGGCATCCATATGGGCACCGATTCAAGTCCCGGCTGCTCCACTTCTGATCCTGCTCTCTGCTATGGCCTGAGAAAGCAGTAGAAGATGGCCCAAGTCCTTGGGCCCCTGTACCCATGTGGGAGGCCTGGAAGAAGCTCCTGACTCCTGGTTTTGGATTGGTGCAGCTCCAGCCATTGCAATCAATTGCGGGATGAACTAGCGGATGGAAGACCTCTCTCTCTCTCTCTCTCTCTGCCTCTCCTTCTCACTCTGTAACTCTTTCAAATAAATAAATAAATCTTCTTTTAAAAAAAAAAAAGTATAGGGGGATGAATTTAAGTTGTAAACATCCCAATCTAAACTGTTAACTTCAGTCTTCAAATTAGAAAGGGTCCTCACTGATTCTAAAGGTAGAACACATTGTAGCAGGTCAGTGGGAACATGTTGTGAAGTGCACACCACAGCTCTCCACGCTGTTGTGAGACTTTCCCCTCTTTGTTGTCATCAACTCCTACTTGCCCCCAGCACCCCCACTGCCTTGACAGGCAAACTCTAAGAGGAGGGCAGGAAGTAACTGGCAAGGCAACAGAGACTACAGATTGCCCACCAAATTCACTCTCCCAGTCTTCCAAATGGAACTGAATGGACTTGAAGGTGAGAAAAGCCAGCTTAGCCCTACTCTCTGCCCAGCCTCATTTTTCCCCAGGCCAGGGTTGCAGGACATGGGGTGGTCCTCCTCTGCCCCTACCACTTCCCAGTGGTTGCACATGGAGAGGCATCCACCCAGTTTTAACCACGCAGAAAATGCTAACAGCCAAGAGGATGACTGGCCAAAAACTTGAAAGGTAGCTATGCTGCCACCCTGAACTGTTCCCACCAACACTGTTTCAGAGAAACTTCTTCATTTATGAAACCACTATAATGTCATGTGTCTGTTGCAGGAGCTTAATCTTACCTATTGAATGCAGGAATTAAACACAAAACCTACAGTGAGGATTAATTTTAGGTGTCTACCAGATTAAGGAATGCCCAGGTAGCTGGCAAAGCATTATTTCTGTGAGTGGGTGTGTGTGCTGGGTGTTGGTGGAACATTTAAGTTCTAGGGTCATCAGTGTGAGTGAGCATCTTCCAATCTGTTGGGATCCTGGACAGAAAAAGGCACAGGAAGGGCACTGCATATTCATTCATTCTCCCTCTCCCTCCCCGACCCTCTCCCCCTCCATTTCTCCCCCTCCCCCTGCTTCTCCTCCTTGTGGGGAGCAACTTGGACTAGACTAAGTTACTGGAATTAAGACTTATTCTATGCATCTGCTCTCCCACAATATGGTGCTGGGAGAGGAGGAAACAGCTTCTACACAGCTGCCTCCAGTTCAACCAATAAACTGCAGAACCTGCTCCTGATTGGAGGAGAGCAGCGTACTCGGCGTGTGGGTAGCAGAGTTGGGATTGGTGGAAGAGGACTATAAAGGAGGAGAGAGACAACATGCACCAGGAATATCTATCTGAAGGAACACCTGTGCAGCCCCCAAGAGAGCCAGCCGGCGGTGTGCCGCTCCCCCGCGGAAGTGGGGAAAGTGGCAGGGGGAACCGCCCTTCCATGGAGGTGGAAGGGACGGTAGCCAACCCGGGAAGAACCAGCAGCAAACCCGGGGAGGGCCGAGCAGACGAAAGAACAGCGCAGGGTCCTGTGTCGTTCCTCCACGAAGAGGGGGAGCGACATAATGGTGCCGTGACTTGGATAGGAAGCCTAGGCAGGGTTTAGTGTTGTTCCTCCACGAAGAGGGGGAGCGACATAATGGTGCCGTGACTCGGATATGAAGCCTAGGCAGGGTTTAGTGTCGCTCCTCCACGAAGAGGGGGAGCGACACTCCTCTCCCCCTCCCCCCTCCCTCTTTCTTGCTGATCTAGAATGTTTGTTTCTCTGTCTTCTCCTGCCCTCCTTTTGTAGGAGTTTCTGGTTCTCAAGCCTTGGACTCCAGCACTCATGTGAGTGCCACCCCCTGCCCTTGGTTCTCGGGCTTCAGAATTGGGCTGAATGACACCACTGGCTTTCCTGGGCCCCAGGTTCAAGTCAGCAATCACGGGAACTTCTGGGTCTCCATAACCAAGGGAGCCACTGTCCATACTCAGTCTCCTCCTATCTTAGTGGTGCTGTCTCTGGAGAAACCTAATGTGCTTATGCTGCAAACACTCAGGAAGCACAACCATTAATTGCTGCAGAGTTCTTATCTCCTTGGTTAGCAGCTTCAGATCTTCAGGGCTTCCTCCTTCCAGGTTGATCTCAAACACCACTTTCCTAGGGCTGAGAACCAGCCCCCCTGGCAGTGTGTTCCACAGGCTCTCATGATCTCATGTAAAAGCCTCATGCACAGTGTAGACGTAGAGTGTACACAGTCTATTCCCTTCCTGCCAATCGTTTTCCATCTTTCAACACAATCAAGCAAGTTCTTCTGTTGAACTTAAATGTGACTTTGGGGGCCAGCGCCAGTTCTAGTCCCGGTTGCTCCTCTTCCAGTCCAGCTCTCTGCTATGGCCTGGGATAGCAGTGGAGGATGGCCCAAGTGCTTGGGCCCCTGCACCCACTTGAAGAAGCTCCTGGCTCCAGGCTGCGGATCGGTGTAGCTCTGGCTGTTGCAGCCATTTGGAGAGTGAACTAACAGAAGGAAGACCTTTCTCTCTCTCTCTCTAACTCTAACTCTAACTCTAACTCTAACTCTACCTGTCAAGTAAATAAATAAATCTTTTAAAAAATGTGACTTTGAGGATGTGGCTCAGATGACCACTTGGATGCTATGTCAATTAAGATGAGGATCAGGACAACTGCAAAGAGAAGAAGGGGGATGGCAAGCAGTTTGAGTCCCTGCAGCAACCCTCCAGAAAATGAGGCAGTTCTAGGACAGAAACTGAAAAACACTCTAAGACACATCAGCAAGGAAATGTAATTAAAAATACTCTATCAAAATTAACAACTAGGATGATTTGGGTCAGACAGCCAGAATTGGAAAGAAAAAGAGAAGAGAGAGAGTTGAGAGTTGAGAGAGAGAGAGAGATCATCAGGAAACAAACAAGTCTCATGGCCTTTAATGTGACAAAATAATGCAATTGATAGGTAAGCAATGTAATTGACTCTGAACAAAAGATTTAATGGCAAATACACTGACCTGAGATCCATCATTATCAACTTTTTCTCTCTGTATCTTTGTTCATCTGTAAAATGGGACTAACAAGAAAATGTGCAATTCGGGACATGCTCAAGCTGACTTACCTCAAACGGTAGAGTTAGAAACATACCAGGGGATTCCAATTCAATCCCATCAAGGTGGCATGTACCAATGCCATCTCACTAGTCCCAGTGATCAGTTTCTGTTCACAATTGATCATAATGATAGGACTAAGAACCAAAGGGATCACATAAACAAGAATAGTGTCTGCAAATACTAGCTGATAGAATCAAAAAGGGAGAGAATGATCCAACATGGGAAGTGAGATACACAGCAGATCCATAGAATGGCAGATGTCCTAAACAGCACTCTGGCCTCAGAATCAGCCCTTAAGGCATGTGGATCCGGCTGAAATGCCCATGAGAGTATTTCAGGCATGGAAAGCCAAGACACTCTGGGGGAAAAAAAAAAAAAAAACTAAATGAAAGATCTTTGTGAGTGAGATCCCAGTAGAAAGAACAGGTCATCAAAGAAGGAGGTACCTTTCTCTGAAGGGAGGAGAGAACTTCCACTTTGACCATGGCCTTGTCTAAATAGGATCAGAGTCGGTGAACTCAGGGGGCTTCCATAGCCTTGGCAGCTCATGACAAGAGCCTAGGGTGATTACTGAGGCCATAAACAAGAGTGTCAATTTGTTAAGTCAACAACAGGAGTCACTGTGCACTTACTCCTCATGTAGGATCTCTGTCCTTAATGTGCTGTACATTGAGATTTAATGCTATAACTAGTACTCAAACAGTATTTTTCACTTTATGTTTCTGTGTGGGAGCAAACTGTTGAAATCTTTACTTAATGTATGCTAAACTGATCTTCTGTATATAAAGAGAATTGAAAATGAATCTTGATGTGAATGGAAGGGGAGAGGAAGTGGGAAAGGGGAGGGTTGTGGGTGGGAGGGACGTTATGGGGGGGAAGCCATTGTAATCCATAAGCTGTACTTTGGAAATTTATATTCATTAAATAAAAGTTAAAAAAAAAACTTAGTCATTCAACAAATATCTGTTGAGTATAAACTATTTCCAAAGCAGAGTGTTGAGCATTATAGATAATATAAAGTTTGTAGAATCTTTCCTTAGAATGCCTTATATGTATCTGATTGTAAGTAATTCATCAAATGCACACACTAACCCTGTGAGATAAACGTGGTGTCCACTGGCATAACATGAGGAATCTGAGGTCTAAGATCACGAAGTTAACAGCAGGCAGAGCCCCACCTTAATGCTAAAGGTGGGCTCCCTGTGCCACACAGAATCTACCCATTGCAGATTTCTAAAGAGAACTACAATTCAAGATATTAAGATGATACTAACCTAGGTATAGAAATCCAAAGATCAGAAAGTTACTCCTAACAACACTTTTAGAAGGTTTTAGGACTATGCTATTTCATCTGTCCTAAATGATAAGACACAGGAATAAAAAGATGAAGGGGGAAATAAAAAAAGGAACTATTTACTGGAAATGTTATAAATAATATTAAGGGTAGAATAAAAGCATCACTTCATTTCTTACAAACAGGAAATAACCCTTTTCTATCACATTAAGTTGGCGTAGCATTTTAGTAAGAGTTAGAAAAAACAGGTCAAGAATAGATTGTAAGTAAGTTAAATGCCAAGCATGGAACCTGGAATTTATTCCCCAGGTTAGGGTCATTTAAAAATTGTAATGAGGTCCACAAGTTACTAAATCCACAGAAGTGAAGGAACTGTTAATTTTTATTGATAGTCATGATGAATTGAAAGTATCCCTATTTAGTAAATAAACTGACTCAAACATGAGTCCAGTACATATCTGTTTTCTTTTGTTAATCATCTTTCATTATGCCCAAGTTCCACAATATCATCTTAGTGAACTTAAACTTGAGTGGTGAAAAATTATAAAGTGATGTTTAGCTTTGGTTTAAACCTGATCATATGAACCTGAAGGTGATTGGAGATGTGCAATTACACAGAATTGGCCTATTTGTGAATAATATTTACCCAGGTAAAATTTATTTGCTATCATGTTAGGTGAGCTACTCCCCAAACTCAGGTTAGTCCAGAGTCCCTATATTTCAATTTAAAAGAAGTTCAGTTCATTCTGACTGAACCTCTTTCTCACTCAACACACGCAAACACATGCACACACACCTTAGAAAGGAAATTTATTGGCTCCTATGTTATAGAAATTCAAGAAGAGCTAGAATTCCAGGTTTCAGTTATACCCAGGGCTTAAATAACATCCCCAAGATTTGTATACATTTCTACTTTCATATCTATTTTTTTCTCACCACATTAGGACAAAACATTCTTTACCAGAAGAGCCAAGTCAGTACCCTACTAATTTAGCAATCCCAGATTAAAGAGAGGTGCAGATGCTGTCTCCAAAGAGTTCCAACACAAACCTGGGGCTGAGCAGTACACGTGCAGGGTCACTGCCTTCTGTGAATGAAACATTCAAGTCTGATTGGCCATGCCTGTGTGAAACTGACCTAGATCAGAAGAGGGAAGAATGGGAAACAACGGATCCCCATGCATCATATCAGTCTACTGGCCCTTCCCTCCTGCCAACCACTCTCAAGAGGTAGCTAGATTTTAACCAAAAATAAATATCGGTAATGCCTGTGTTGTGTCCCCATTCCTGAAATTCGTAAGTTGAATTCCTAACCCAGATGACTGAGTTTGAAGATGAGGGCCTTAAAGAGGTGACTGATTGGTTAAAACTAAGCCCTTGTGGTGTGCTCCAAGCCACTGCCACAGTGTCCTCAGAAGGGAGACAGCACATTGAGAAACACCAGGGATGAACATGCAGAGGAAAAACTGCGTGAGAACACAGGGAGGACTGTTGCTAGGGCTGCTGTAGCAAATGTCTCAGGCTTGGTGGCTCAGACAAGAGAAACACCGTCTCTCGCAGTACTGGAGGCTGGGAGTCTCAGATCAAAGTGTCAGAAGGTTTGGTTTCTCCAGAGACCTCCCTCCATGGCTTGCCCACAGATTCCTTCACACAGCCTCTTCTCGGTGTGTACATGAAGCCCTGGTGCCCCTCCTTGTATCCTAATTGCTTCTTCTTACAAGGACACCAGCCAGACCGAATTACAGCCCACCCTACCCGGCTTGTTTTAAGTTAATTCCTAAATAGAGTCACATTCTGAGATGCTGGGAGTTGGGACATCAGCATATAAATTAGGAGGAGGGGGCATACTCTTCAGTTCCTAACACTTAGTGACTAGAGCGATTCTACCACAAGGTTTCTATTGTAAAACAGCTTTGCCATCTATTAAAGGACACAGAACCAACAAATGACTGAACAGGGAAGGGCTAGAAAGATTTATTTGAATTTTAAGGGGATTTACACGGATGACTCAGTAATAAATATGCTGAATAAAATACCTCCATGCTTCTACAAGTCTCTATATCTGTATCCATTTATCCTGCATATACCCTTACTGCGTCTTGTTATTACACATTAAGGAGGGAAGAGATTGAATGGCCATTGACAACTCTGTATGACTGTTCAGTTCACAGTGCTGCAATGGTTCTGTATTATAAAGTGGGAACTCACTTCCCTTGCACCTGTGGTGCTCACAGGCCAATGAGAGGATGGAGAGAACATAAACAGCTTCGACAAAAGGCACAATGGGGTAATAAACACACAAAGTGCTCTGGAAGCCAGAGGAAGGCTGAAGAGAGATGGTGCCTGCTTTGTGTGTGTGCACAGAAACACACACACACACACACAAACACACACACACACACTCCACTTGGTGTTATCTCTTTGGCTCTCAGAATAACATTGGCATCACCACTACAAGTCAGCAGAATTACATACTTCTGTGGCCAGCATCAGTATTGATTTACTTCCTTCCCTAATAGAAGCTCCATAACCTTCCATGAATGTAACCCCCCATTTCCACTGCCTAAGAGACCTTCTTGACAGAGGCATGGAGGGGAGCATATCACCTCAGTGTCACAAATTGGGGCACCAGACCAAGCCCAGATGGCTTAGCTTGCAGGCTTTCGCTCCCAACTAATGAGTGTGCAGCTTCAACCACGGGCGTAAGTGCTTCACCCCTTGGGTGCTGTAACATGATATGCAGTTCAGGCTTCTTAAGGCTTAAAGTTAACTTCTTTGAGTATCTGTGTTGCTCTCCTTTTGAGTCAGCAAAATAGAGATCTCTGCTATATATCCTATTCCTTATTAGGAAACTCTACTTGGAATCAATGCACCACTCTTGAATATTATCTATTATAAAAGTCAAAGTCTTACTATTCTTGTCTCATACAGCACTTATATCTCATTAAAGGCCTCTCCACGTTTCTTCTGACTAAGGTAGCTTAGAAATTGCCTGCCTCCTTTTTCAGATCTCATTTCTTTAAGGGGCAGGGTCTGTTTGACGTCCCAGAATTTCACTTAGGAAAGGATTAGTGGGGGATAATCTGACGAGAGAGGCTAGAGACTTACACTGGGTTTACTTTGATTCATAGATTTATTTGGAGTTGCTTGGAGCCACTTGCATTGTAAGCTGCCTGTTTTCATTTCCACTCTATGTCTACTGTGGATGACATTATGCACTGAATAAACGTTGAGCCTGTCTTTAGGAGATAATTAGAACTAGGTGAGTTCATGAGTGTGGAGCCACATGAATAGAACTGGTGTCTTTATAACAGTTCTCAAAGAACTTTTGCTTCCTCTTCCCACCACATCGACGTATAGGGCTAAGACTGCCACCTATGAACCACGGACCAGGCCCTCACCAGCTCCCAAATCTATATGCCTTCATCTTGATCTCTCAGTCTCCGGAACTATACTAAACAAGTGTTTGCTGTCTAGGCCACCCGGTTTATGGCATTTTGTGATAGTTTCTTGGGCTGACAAAGACAAAATTGGTACCAGGAACGTGGTGCTGCTGTGACAAATACACACTATTGGCACTGGGTACTGAATGGAGGCCCTGAGAGTTCTGAGGTGCATTCTAGCAGAGGCCTAGATTATCATGAACAGACTTTTAAAGGCAGTTCTGGTGAGGGCTCAAAAAGGAAAGAGGAGAGCCAGAGAGAAAGCTTCTTTCTTCCTGCAGAACATGTAAATAATATAATAATAATAATAATACGCAGAATATTGGCAGAAATGTGGATGGTAAGGGCCATTCTGAAGAGAACACAGATGGAAATGAGGAACACCCTACAGGACAGTGAAGGAAAGGTAATCCCTGTCACAAAGTGGCAAAAACAAAAACAAACCACTGCTTTCCCAGGGACATTAGCAGGGAGCTGGATTGGAAGTAGAACAGCCAGGATTTGAACCGGCACCCTTATGGGATGCGGGCACAGCAGACCATGGCTTAACCCACTGTGTCACAGCACCAGCCCCCTGAAATTTTTAAGCAAACAACTGAAAGAGCAGCTTTGTTCCTCTTGGCTGTTGATTATAAAATACAAGAAGGGCCGGTGCCGTGGCTCAATAGGCTAATCCTCCATATTGCGGCGCTGGCACACTGGGTTCTAGTCCCGGTCGGGGCGCTGGATTCTGTCCCGGTTGCCCCTCTTCCAGGCCAGCTCTCTACTGTGGCCCGGGAGTGCAGTGGAGGATGGCCCAAGGTGCTTGGGCCCTGCACCCCATGGGAGACCAGGAGAAGCACCTGGCTCCTGCCTTTGGATCAGCGCGGTGCGCCGGCTGCAGTGCGCCGGCCGCGGCGGCCATTGGAGGGTGAACCAACGGCAAAGGAAGACCTTTCTCTCTGTCTCTCCCTCTCACTGTCCACTCTGCCTGTCCAAAAAAAAAAAATGCAAGAAGAAAGAAATGACGTGACAATGGACGTATTAACCAGAAAAGAACTAGGACTTAAGATTTCTTTTTTTAAAAAGATTTATTTTATTTATTTGAAAGAGAGAGGTAGGGACAGAGAGAGAGGTCTTCCACCTGCTGGCTCACTCCCTAGATGGCCACAACAGCCAGAGCTGCACCGATCTGAAGCCAGGAGCCAGATGCTTCTTCCAGGTATCCCATGTGGGTGCAGGGTCCCAAGGACTTGAGCCATCTTCTACTGCTATCCCAGGCCACAGCAGAGAGCTGGATCGGAAGAGGAGCAGCCGGGCCAGAACTGGTGCCCATATGGGACGCTGGCACTTCAGGCCAGGGCTTTAAGCTGCTGTGCCACAGCACTGGCCCCAGGATTTAAGATTTCTAAAATTTCAGTCAATCTGCATTACAAAACAAATGAAAAAATATTTGGAAGAAAACACTAAACGTATGGCCAAACAACCTTTGATATGGAGATCAGCATGGGATGAACCAGACTTACTCAGGCACTCAGGCAAAAAACCCATGTAATTCACCTGAAAAAAAAAGGGAGCTGAGAGAGTGGAGGTAGTTTGTCGGACTTTTTAGATTTTGCACTTCAGGACCATAGAGATATTCAGTTGCAAATATCCTCTACTCTTAAAGACAAGAGAAGAATGACCCAGAGGCATTCTTATTTCTAATGGGGAGAGGAGCCACCTGGCTTTCAACAGGCCTGATGGCCTCCATCAAAAGCCATACCCAGCAAAGCTTTGGGAAAGCAGTAGGAATTATGGAGGATAAAGTCCCCACCTCCACCAAAGACACCCTTGGATCTGGGAATGGCTGCAATAAGTCTTGCTCATAATTCATACTTCACAGAACAGCTGGCACTGCAAACAGAAACTACAACAGTTGATTATAAAATTGCCCACTGAGATGAGTGTATGATCCAAAGAAGGACACAGCAAAACAAAGCTTGATAAGTCACAAGCCCACCCAGCTAGTTGTAGCAGCTCCAGTCCCCAGCACTACAACTAGCTTATGTCCAGGGTTGCCACATGGAAGCCTACAGAAATATGTTTAAACAAAATGAAATCAGCCTCGTACTAACAGCAACTTTACTTGATCCTCAGAAAACATAGAGGGCCATTTTTATGCAAGCACTTTAAAAATTAAGGGAAAAATGTTAGCCACTAGTGGTAATCAGGTATTGGAACAAATTTGAGTTTCTCCATCTCTCATGCACCAAACTCTCTCTGTGGGCATCTTGCCCATTAGCCTGCCTTGGTCTTAATCCAATACACTTGAGGGCTCTAAGTAGCAGCTTTACAGGGGTAATTGAAAGGATGTTACTGGCTGTCTATTTATCATCTCCTGATCACTTAACACCATGGTACCTATTAGGATGAGCTAGTAGACCATGCAAAAGGTTGCCTCAGCTGGACGCTTTTGGGTTGCTTATCCAACAGTAGACAAAGCAAGATTCCCCTTAAATCCTCTCATTTTGGACCAATCTTATGTGCTAATTAATCATGATTGCTCTATACAGTAAGCATATTTGGGGAGATTAATCTGCACTAGCCTCGGGTAGTGCCCTAATTAACAATATGCTGAAGCAGCGTTCTCCTTGTAAGTGTAAATACAGTGTTGATGCCCTTTGCAAGGCAACAGGATGAGTGTATATTAGGCACACAGGCTAATGGATGCTATGCTGATCTATTCAAAAACTTTCTGTCCTTTGACCTTTCTGACACATTGTCTTAGCTGGATAGTCAGGTACTGTCAAGTACTGGCAGAACATGTGTCTCAGTTACTTAGGATGTCCTAATTAAAATTTAAAAAAGAAAGAAAGAAAAAGTAAAAGAAAAAAGAAAACCACCACCAGGAAAATATCACAGAGGGGGAAAACTGTAAAGATCAATTATTTTCTTTCTTCCACCACATTAGTGGCACCATCTCAAACCCCGGGCATCATCCTGGGCTCTGGCCCCATCACCATCTTGCACAGTAAGCTTCAATCCTGGCTTACTAGAAGTCAGATGACCAAATGGCCCAACAACAACTGTCAGCTCCATCCCCACCCTAACGGGATTCCTTGCTCCTGCTTTCCTACTCCATGCAAGGTTACAACAGAACCTGCCTCCCCACACATGCTCTCTCTCAACCCCTCTCTCTTTTTACCCTCTCTTGCCCCCTCCCTCCAGCCTGTCAGGTTTCCTCCACCCAATAATAAGCCCTTACTTTAACTCTGATGTTTGGTGTGCTTTGTGGTGGCCTTCCACATCAGAACCTAAGAGCTGAAACCTCATCCAGAATTGAACGAGTGATGATGTGATGGATGATGTAGATAACACATGTCCTCACCTGATTTAACAGGGACATAAAATAGACCCATCAGTAAGAATGAGTAGCCACCTTCCCATGTCCACCCATGCTGCCTGGCACCATGGACAACCGGCAGTGCCCATCCCGACTATCAAGTCTCCCTCCACAGTTTGGTTTCTCCACACCCCAGCTGTTTCCAATTTGATCTAGAACACCCATACATGGAAAGAGGACAGGAAAATCAGGGAGAGTGAAAAAAGCACTCTCTTCCAGGAGTGAAGAACCTCTCTTCTGCCAAGGGCCACTTAGATATTTATAACATCATTTGCGGGCCATACAAAACTATCAACTTAAAAATTAGCATGCTAAAGATTTATTGAATTTTTAGTCCTGTCTGCGGTTACCTTGGCAAGGACAGAACAGATAATTTTTCGGACATTATATGGCCCACAGAGTCTGACATTTCTCACACTATAACCCAAGCTGAGATTTGCCTCAATTTTCCCCTGGTTGGGACCCTAATTCCATAAAAGAATTAGAGCCTTTGCAAAGGTTAAACTGGAGTGAGAGAAAAGGACTGATGGTTATTTGTACGTGGAAGTCAGAACACTCGAAATGGAAGAAAGTATCTGCCCACTGATTTCCTCCAAAGAAAATGAACTCAATGGATGTAACACAAAGTACTTTGGTCCATAGAAGTCAATAAGTGTGGGAGAAAAAAGAAGGAAGCAGCGTTAGGCAGGAGAGAGTTGGTTTGTGATGCACCCTCAAACAAGGTCTAAGCCAACCACACAAGAAGCCCTGAAGCTGAAATTGTCTTCAGATTAGCAACTAGATGAGGGGGAAAATGGATTGTTGTACTTCATGTTTTAAAAAAGACAGAGTCCCAGCATGTGCATGTGTAACCTGTGTCGAGGCATGTTCCCAAGAATGCAAACTCTAAAATGGAGATCAGCATGCTAGCAGTTTATTGAGTAACTGCTCTTTGGAACAACATACCTGGCAGGAAAAGGAAGGGGGCATCTTTTTTTGTCTAGGCCAATATTATAGGTGCATGCATGGAGGGGAAAATTTTGAGTGTCCACTCTGTGCCAGGCATTGGACACTGGGGACACTACAGTGAATAAGACCTAAACCCCTGCTCTTGCATGTTCTAGTAGCAGAGACCAACAATCACCCAACAAACACAAATCTGCAACAGGAGCCAGCAGCGCACAAGTATTCTTTAGAAAATTAAAGAAAGCCCCATGGGAAAACTGGGCAGGTGATGATTTTAGATAGTGTTCAGGAAAAGCTACTCTGACCAGGTAATATTTATGTAAAGACTTACAGGAATTGAGAAAGTGAGCCATACAAATATTTGGATTAAGAGCAACACAGGAAAAACTTGCAAAATAAGTTTGAGAAACATATCATTATTTTTCATATTTCACAGAGGTTCCATAATACAGGAGTCCCATAATTCATTCATCTGCTCCCTAATTTATGAGCAGTCAGGATGTTTCTATGTTTGTTCCATTGAAAAACACTATTATAATTAGCATCTTTGACTACATATCCTTAGTTACTATTTACTTCTACTACTGTGGAACGAAATATCAGAAGAGGTATTTGTGGGTCAAATGGTATGCATGTTTTTAAATAAACTTTTCAATAGCATAGCAACTCATAATCACACCAGCAATGGGTGAGAGGTCTCATTTCCCCACATTCTCACCCAACCTGTCCTAGTTCAGGCCGCTGCAACAAAGTATTAAAGAATGGGTGGCGTATGGACAACAGATATTTCTCAGGTTCTGGAGGTTGCAAGTCTGAGCTCAGGGTTCCAGCATGGTGATGTTCTGGTGAGGATTCTTTCCCTGGTTGCAAATGGCCACCTTCTCACTTACATTCTCACATGGCATGCGTTCTCTTTATTCTCTTATAAGGGCACCAATCCCTTTCATGAGAGCTCCACCCCCTTATCTCTCAAAGGTCCCACTTCCTAATATTCTCACACTACAGATGTAGGCATCAACATGTGAATTTGCAAGGGACACAAGCATTCAGTTCATAGCACAACTTTGTAAATTTTTGCTGACCATATGAGCATCTCATTCTTTTCATTTGCACTGCTGTGCCTCCTGGAGAAGCTGAGCAGATTTTCATGCTCACCAGTTTACTGTGAGTTGCTCATCATGCCTTCTACCTGGTTTTCAGTTGAGGTATGTGTATTTTTCTTGACATGTGAAAAAGCTTTTTAGTAGATTAGGGATTGTAACCCTTGCCACTCATGTATGTTTCAAACATTCTCACCAGCGTATTGCTTGCTTCTCTACTCTGTTTAATGCCTATTTTTCTATGTATAACTTTGTAATTTTAAGTAGTCAAATCTATTCCATCTGTCTTTTATGCTAATAAGATGAAACTTAGGGAGATAACTGTAAAATATTTTTAATTCCTTATCAAACTCAGAACTACAGTACAGAAAATCCCTGTTGTCAGAAATTTTGAAGTTGGGAAATTAGAATCATATAAGTGTGAGGAACTGAAATCAGAATTGAACCATCAACAGTCTTTTAATACATTTTATAAATAAAATAATAGACATTATAAATATCTTAAATAAGTAATAATGGATACTACAATATTCATCTCCATTTACTTTCTTACTTGAAACTTAAAGAGTTTCTTAAAATTCCAGTGAAGTGCTTGTAAATTCCATTTATTGTTTTCTGCGCTTGGTTCTCCACTCAGGTGATGAATGCCTTCCCAATTCCATCCCCCAGAAAACAGTCCCTGCCAACTCCACAGATCAGGCCCCTGTCAACCCCTCTCTGCTAGGGTAGCATCTGGTGCAGCAGTTAAGCTACCTAAAAACGTTCTTGAATTTGAGTCCCTAACATTCTGCCCTTGACTCACTTGCTTGCTAATGCACACCCTGGGAAGCAGCAGACAGATGATGGCTCAAGTACTGGGGTCCCTGCCACCAACATGAGAGATGCAGACTGACTGGCATTTGAGGAGTGAAGTAGTATACAGAATCAATCTCTCTCTCTCTCTCTCTCTCTCTCTCTTCATCTTTCAAATAAATAAATAAACCCTCCTATCTTGGCTCACAACTTTACAATTCCTGCTCATAGATACCACCTGAGCTCTATTCTGCATCAACTGTGCTTCATTTTCTTTTCCTCCCCAAGGATTCCTGCAAAGATCTCCATCCTGTCTCTGTCATCTGCTTTACCTCCTCTTTCTAGTCCCATATTTCCCAATTTCCTCTACTTCTAATTATCCCCAACAGAAGTGACTCACAATCCATGCAATTCTGTCTTTATGGAACTGAAATTCCAACAGTGATGAAGCAGGTGTACAAAAGTAGATCTCATTCTGTTTCAGTGTATTTTGAAGTTGAAGGAAGATTATAGTACCGAATTTAGTTCAAAACTCACAGGCACTAGTAAGGAAGACAGGGATTGGGTCTGAAAGCTGTTTATATGCAATTGGTCTATGAGGTATTAGTTTAATACAAATTTGACATGAGCTGACAAAATTATAATGGTAACATAAAAATGGAAAATTCATATCACATACCAAGGTACTTCAAATGGTCATGGAAATGGAATTAAAAGTGTTTCTTTGGTGCAAAAATATTGAAATTTATGCATATAAGGAGGGTCTTCAAAAAGTTCATGGGAATATATGTTATGAAAACTTTATGTATAGATTTCAAAAATTTTTGCACCAAAATAAACAACTTTGAGTTACATTTTTCCATGAACTTTAGGAACTTCCCTTGTATATCCATATCAGGAGAAAGATTGAATCCTCTTAATGTCTGTGGAAGGAAAGGGGATTATCTTCATCAACTCCATCTTTCTAAACTGATCATAGCTAAAATAGAACCACCATGATTGACTTAAACCAAATTGATTCTCCACTGTGGCCCGGGACTTAGGGCTAGGAGCATATGGTCATGGAGAGATATAGATACCTGGAAAAAGCAAAGATCTGTTAGAAGCTGTAAGCAGAAATATTTGTTTCCTGCTACTCATGTTCCCTTCCATGTTGTAAGAGTTTCATTAATATAGATCTCTTATTCCCTCTCCACCTCCAAACCCATTCAATTCAGGTTGATGCAAAGGGGAATGGAATGATATATTCAACTGATAAAACTGGGAGAGTAAGTTAGCCAGGAAGATTCCAATACTCTACCCTGTACTTGCTACGACCTTTGAGAGATGTGCCATCTTCTCTACTCCTTCCTATTCTATATCTGAAAAGCATGGGACTCCATGCAGGAAATGCTTACAATTCTTGGAAGTAAATTCCTTTTGGGAAATGGTTAACTTCTAGTTCATGACTTGGGAACACTGGAAAATAAACAAAATGCAAATCTTCATGGACTTGTTGAGGCTTCAAGGCACCCAGTTTGGGGCCTCAAGTAAATTGTGAGGACAGGGTGTTATGATCTTTATTTTGGTCCATGCAACTCTTATTTATAGCTATATCATAGACTTTAACTGGCACAACCAGAATGAGATTAAATATAACATCTTTAAACACGGATCATTATATTCAGCACTGCCTCACTCATGTGACAGGATCCAACTGTTTTAGAATGAAGATTACTCTTACTTGACCTTGAACCTTGCCTCAACTTTTCCTAAGCATGCATTATCTTGGGTCAAGTTTCACAGAAACAAATACTAATACAAGGATTCATGTTCAAGCAATGTGTTAAGAAAGTTCCTCCCAGAGAAACTGATAAGGGATTTGGGGAAGGGGAATGCCAAGAAAAAATGCAATTTCTGGTCAAGTCCCATCACCAGCTGGAACTCCCATGGACATTCTGGAGTATAAATTATACTGCAGAGTCTGTCCTGACTAAAGGCAAGGATACTGCGTAATGAAACTCTTGATGGTCCTATGCAGATGAGCTGTGTCTTAGTGAGGGTATAGTATTGATTCCTTTACCCTGTAAGGCCCAAAAGGGAAAGTAAGGCACAAGCTGAAACTCTGCCTGACCCAGGAATTGGAAACTCCTGCAGCTATAACTCAGCAGAGTTAGAAGTTAACAAGATACATTTGGGCTTAGATGCAGATGTATTACTTGGATCTCTAGCAGCCTCTGATAACCTTGACAATAGAAACCACACACTAAGGATGGATTGGAGCAGACAGAGAGAGTGAATTCCTGGAAACGTCATGAATCAGCTCTACTTACTGTGGACTCTCTAACTTCATATTTTATTTTTTAAGAGGAAATTAAACCTCAATGTTTTTAAACCGCTTCTGTAGACTTTCTGTTGATAGCAAAACTCATACCTAATAAAAGTGATGGATTACCTTCAAGAACTTTTAAATCAAAACTTAGAATAGTGAAGGAAATCAAAGTGCTATTTTGAGTTTGGTTTTTCAGAATTGTGTGTATTGGTGCATTTTTAATTCCCGAAATTATATTCAGCATGTTACAAATATATTTTCTTTCGTTCATGCACTTATCCATTCTTTCCTTCAGCAAATATTTATTGTGCACTCCCAGTCTTCCAAGTACTGTGTTGGGCTCTGGGATATTTAGACAAACAAGATAGAGTCCCTTCTTCTGAAAAGTGCAGATTTAATAGAAGAGACAAAGCAGGGAGACAGACACTACAGGCAAAGTGTCAAGCACTATGGTAAATGTCCGGACAGAGGGGCTGTGGTATACTGGAGGAGATGAGTTATTTCTCTGGTAGCTGGAGGCAAACGTGCAAATAGCAGCATGTTCTGCTAAGAGCCACAAAGGAAAAGATGAAGTATGTCCTTACTCAGCTATGAGAGGCCTTGCAGTCATCAGCTGGGTGTTGCAGCTGCCCCTTTTCTGTTAGGAAAGGAACTCCAAGAGCAATCACATCTGTACCCCCATGGTGAGTGAAATGAAGGCCGGAGGTGACAATGTGATGTGATGAAGCCACCAGCCACATACACAGACCTTTCTTTTACCCTAAGCTTAAATTCCATTAAAGGAACTGCAGACGAGTTAGCCTTGAAAAAAAGATCTTTGCTGTCTCCTTTTTCCCTGTCTTGTTTTATTGCATCGGTGTGGTTGGGTCTCTTCTATTTTTTTTCTCATGAAGATGCCCTTGTGAAATTTACCCGAAATTGAATCTTACCTCCTAGTCACATTCAATGTTTTCACAACTGCAGTGCGTGTGTGTCTAAATGATAGAACGGTCAGGCCCTGAAATGAAAGAAGTTGTTTATTTTCAGAATCACTTGATATTATTTTGAAAAGTTTTGTCTTTTAAATTCTGTGTCATAAGAACCACATAGTAAGGGAACTTGGTGAAAGTCTCTTAGAAGAGATGTACCCAGGACAGGAAGGAGGGGAGGAGAGAGAATGAGCTCTAACCAGACGTTCTCCACAAGTGGGTCTGCATCCACCATTTGGTGAGAGGGGGCTGGTAGAGGCGTTGGCTGTAGATCACACCATTCTCACCAATTGCAACTTGAATCGTTAGTTCCAAAGAGTGACCACACAGAGCTTAAGCAGCTCACTAGAATTTTCAACAATAAAATCATAATTCTCAGAGTAGAAAGGGACAAGAGTGAAAGTCTAACTCCATCTTTTTATGTGATCAAAAGGATGAAGAACATAGGTCTCCCAATCATTTTTGGAATGCCCTCACTTGGTCATTCCCTACACCAACTGAGTGATGACCGCTTCCTTTTCTCTTATCCTAATTCTTCCATCATTTAATTCTTTCTCTCCTATAGAAATCTCCTGACTTCATCCACATAAAGTTGATGTGCATCAAAGAAAAAGGAACAGCAGCAAGAAATGAGATTCAAATGAAAGAATTCAAGAGAAATATGAAATGAGACCAAAAGAAGATTGGAAAAATAGATGCTGTTGCTGATATTGTGTTGGGATATTTGGTGTCTCTCGCCATTTAGACTTTTGGGATTTCAATTTAACTTAATGGTAAAGGACTATGTAAACCCAACAGGCTGCAGAACTTAGAACTAGGCAACACACAGACACACACACACACATACAACTAGGCAATGCACTTAGAGAAGTGAATACATAAAATTCACTGGAAAGACTACTGCTTTGATGAATATGGTGAAACTTAAAAGAGAGTACCATGCCCACCTTAAAAAAAAATGGGCCATATAAGCTACAAAATCATAATTTCTAATGATATATATGTATATTCATAAAAGTAAGAAATCTAAATGAATGAAATTCCATCAGATGGAATGAGAGAGAAGACACTACAGTGGCCTTCATCCCTGGTAGAACAATGGGAAGGGGAGGAATAGGCAATAGGCAGAGATAAGATGAAATCAGCTGAACTCTGCATGAACTTGTAACAGTCATTGCAGTGGTTTAGGTTCATCTCCCAGGATTCATATGTTGGAAGCTTACTCCCCGGTGCAACAGTGTTGACAGGAAGAACCTCTGGGAGGTGATCAGATCATTAACGTATCAATTCACCGAAGGAGTAATTGATTAATGGGTTAACCCCCTAGTGGCTTTGTAAAAGCAAGCTCTCTCTAGCTGCTTACTCTATCCGCCGTATGATGCCTCTGCCATGTTATAAGAAATCTCTCACTAGATGCCAGCACCATACTCTTGAACTTCCCACCTCCAGAATTATAAGCTAAATAAACCTCTATTCTTTATTAATTAACCAATCTGTAGTATTCAGTTATAGCAACAGAAAGCAGACAGAGACAGTAATACATGGGCCAGCATTATAGGTTAAAATTTGAATTCTCCAGTAAGAGAAATATTCTACATCTGCTTGCCAAAGCTTCCCCAAAGGCCAACTCTGAGAACATGGAACTAAAAGCCTGGAACAGAGAAGGAAATATGAGAGAAAATCCTCCCATGTACAAGGAAGCCTGCAGGCATTGTCCTACGAATGAAGAACATCCAGCGGCTAGGCCATAGAAGGCCTACGAAATATTTGGTCTGAACCTGCCAAAGCAACTGCAGGCACAACTCAAAATCCAGTCAATCTACAGCAGGCTAACTATTAAGTTGGTAAGTTTGTGTGGCCTGCAAATGATGTTATAAATATCTAAATGTCCATTCACAGAAAAATGGTCCCCCACCCCTGTACAGAGAGAATTTCCTGAATGCATAAAGCTAGAGGACAGAACCAGGAAACAAAGAGAACTCTCAGCACCTCCAATACTTGGCGGCTAAGTTGTAAAGCAAAGAGAGGGTCCCAGAGTGCAGAAAGCTGGTGGCTGAGGCTATGAAGCCCTGCTGAAGGGAAAGCTGTGAACGCATCCTCAGAACAGGGTAGGCTGGAACGTAGACTGCAACAAGGCCCACGCCCAACTCAGCCGCAGATTAGACTGACTCATCCTCTCACAATATTAGACTGAAAGAAGGAATGGTCATCTTATAGAGGAAAATATCAGTGACATCAGTATCTACTAATCTTTACACACAATGATGAGTATACAATCAAAAATTCTAAGACTGATGATGATGCAAGAAAGTGACCCACACTCAAAAAATAGTCAATAGAAGCACTTCCACACATAGCCTGGATATCAGAAAGAACAAAAAGGATTATAAAAAATCACTCTGATTTCAGATGAAAAATACATGCACATATGAGGGAAATCAGCAGAAAAAGGAAAGCTATAAAAAATAAAAATTCTAGAAATAAAACATCAATAATAGAAATAAAAAATTAATTTTATATAAAAGTAGATTACATAGAACAGAAAAATAAGTTTAAAATAACTCAATAAAAACTATCCAAACCAGAATGAAAAGAAAAATTTAATAAAAGGGGGGGAAAGCAACTGAGATCTCTGAAACAATATCAAGTGACCTAGTAACAAAACCTTGAGACCCAAAACATTAGGAGAAAGAGATTAGAAAGGGGAAAAGTAACATTTGAAAATCTACTCTCTACAAACTTTCCAAAACTGGTTAAAGATCCAAGCAAATCCATCAGATTTGTATCAAAGAAATGCTAAAAGTGTTTCCTCAGAATGGTAGAAAAGTATACAAGATTGGAGCCTGGATCTGCAGGAAGAAATGTAGAACACAAAAGTGGTTGATTTGTGTATATTAGTATGTGTCTTTAAATTCATTTTAAAACTATTAATTGTGTAAATCAAAATAAATAACTATTTTGTAGGATTTCCTAAACATATAAAAGTAAAATATATGACTCAAGATAGATAAAGATTAAGGGAATACATATGGAATTAAAACAATAAAGTTCTATACTGACCATGAAATGATGAAATATCATTTGAAGGTAGCCTGTAATAAACTAAAGCTACGTAATCAAGAATGTGTGGGTCAGTGGAACAGATCAAAAAAACCAGAAATCACCAGAAATTATTCCATTCATCTATAACCAACTAATTCTTGACAAATGAGCTAAAAATCACTCCCTGGAGAAAGGACAGGCTTTTCAACAAATGGTATTGGGAAAGCTGGATCTCTGCATGTGAATTATGAAGCAAGACCCTATCCTTACAAAAATCAATTCACAATGAGTCAAGGATCTAAACCTAAGACCTGAAACCATCAAATTACTGGAGTAAAACATAGGGAAACAATACAAGACATTTGCCTCGGCAAAGACTTCTTGGATAAGATACCCAGAACACAAGAGATAAAGGCAAAAATAAAGTTATGAAGCTTCTGCACTGCAAAGGAAACACTCAACAAAGTGAAGAAGTAACCATCAGAGTAGGAGAAAATATTTGCAAACTATACATCTGATAAAGAATTAATATCCAGAAAATATAAGGAACTCAAGAAACTCAACAACAAAACAAACAATCCAGTTAAGAAATGAGCTAAGGATATGAACTGGCATTTTTCAAAGGATGAAATACAAATGGCCAATAGACACATCAAAAGTTGTTCAGGATCACTAGGCACCAGGTAAATGCAAATAAAAACCACAATGATGTTTAACCTCACCCCAGTTAGAATAGCTATTATCCAAAAATCAAAAAATAGCAAATTCTGGCAAGGATGTAGAGAAAAAGTTACCCTAATACACTGCAGGTGAGAATGCAAACTAGTACAACCATTATGGAAGACAGTCTGGAGATTCCTCAGAAATCTGAAAATGGATCTATATGTCCCAGCCATTCCCTTCCTGGGAATTTACCCAAAGGAAACAAAATCAGCATTTGAAAAAGTTATCTGTACCCACATGTTTATTGCAGCTCAATTCATAATAGCTAAGATATGGAATCAACCCAGATGTCCACCAACTATTGATTGGATAAAGAAAATGTGATATACATATGCATGATGGACTACTACTCATCCATAAAAAAGAATTAAATCTTGTCTTTCACAACAAAATGGATGCACTTGGAGAACATTACACTTCGTGAAATAAGCCAGTCCCCAAAAGAACAAATATCCCATATTTTCTCTGATTTGCAGTAACTAATACAGAGTAAAAAAATGCAATGTATATGAGCAAAATTGATATCTTGAGGTCTGATTATTGTTTATAACCCTTGCCTATACTCCTGAGGAACAATGGTCTTTCTACTTACTACTTGTATAATTCTTTATTAAATGTAGGATTAAGCTTGTGATTATAAAATAAATTGAAAGAATGTCATCACAAAAATTAAAATAAAATAAGAAAGGAAGGGGGAGGGTGATAAGTATCATTATGTTTTTAAAATTTGTATATATGGAGGCTGGCGCTGTGGCGAAGGGATAAAGCTGTAGTGCCAGCATCCCATATGGGTGCTGGTTCTAGTCCCAGCTGCTCCTCTTCAGATCCAGCTCTCTGTTATGGTCTCAGAAAGCAGTGGAAGATAACCCAAGTTCTTGGGCCCCTGCACCCAAGTGGGGGACCCACAGGAAGCTCCTGGATCCTGGCTGTGGATCAGTGCAGCTCTGGCCGATGCGGCCAATTGGGGAGTGAAACCAGCAGAAGGAAGACCCCCCCTCCGCCTCTACCTCTCTGTAACTCTGCTTTTCAAATAAATAGGTAAATCTTAAAAAAAAAAAAACTGTATATATGAAATACATGAAATCTGTTCCCTTTACGTAAATAAATAAAAATAAAATGGAAAAGAACAACCACCAAGGGAGGCTGGCACTGTGCTGCCGTAGGTCAATCCTCCACCTGCAGTCGGCACTTAAATGGGCACTGGTTCTAGACCCGGCTGCTCCTCTTCTGATCCAGCTCTCTGCTATGGCCTGGAAAAGCAGCAGAAGATGGCACAAATGCTTGGGTCCCAGAAGAAGCTCCTGGCTCCTTGGTTCAGATAGGCCCAACTCCAGCCATTGCAACCACTTGGGGAGTGAACCAGCAGATGAAAGACCTTTCTCTTTGTCTCTCCCTCTCACTGTCTATAACTCTCCTGCAAAAGCTCTGCATGAATGAGCAACTCTCCTGCACCTGACAATGAACCAACACTTCTGTGTCCAGCCAGGAGAGGGGAAAGAACCTGACATACCAGGCACAGGAGGTTCTTAAGCGGAAATCCAGACGTGGTATGTACCAGTGCTTCTCAAACTGCAAACTGCACCAGAATGGCCTGGGGAGCTCAGCATGGACCACCCCGAGATTCTGACTTAGTAGGCATGGGTGGGGCTCAGGATTCTGCATCTCCTACAAGCTCCCAGGTGCAGGTGACCAATCCTGCTGGTTTAGGAAACACACTTAACTGATACTTGGTACGTATCACTTCTGCTGTCATTTTATTAGCTAATTCTCGGTAATATGGCCACACTCAATTGCAGGAGTGTCTGTAAAACACAGTCCAACTATATGATAAGAACTAGAAAGAAATGGGTGTGATAGATAGCCAGAGTTTCTCATATGCTTTTTTCAAAGAATTACTAACTTACCCAGGCAGCCAATGAACCAAAAAATCAAAAGAGAGTAATTTATAAATTGAAATTACAGCCCTTTCTCCCAGTCAATCCTCCATCCTGGATCATATTTCTCACTTAAGGAATCACAGTCAATTAAGAAAAGATCAATGTCTGTATTTTTGAACTCCTGTCACTAAATCTTAACAAATTGAAGCGCTAAGAATGTAGGAGGAACATAAGAGGCCAAGAAATATGTGTGCACACACAGAAAGCACATAATATTAGCCAAGGACACCACATCCATGTACAGTATGTAGGCAAACCTATTCTTGTAAATACAAATGCTAATGGGTCCTTAACTCTTGATAATATATCAGCAGTGCTGTAAGTGTATCCACTCATCTCCAGGAGACCACCTTTAATGCATATAATTCCCTGACCTTTTAAGATTTTACTTGTATTTTTAAAGATGCCCCTGAGAGTCTTTACTCTGTTCCCATTTAGCCATTGGTCACGGGGTAACAACGCTCTGTGAAATAAGTAATTGCTGCAACAGCCATTACCCCCCAGGGTTTGTTTCCTTCCTGGAAAGATTGTGCCTCTGGATTGGAGGGACTTAGAGAGGTCGATTAGTCTCTTTGGCCTTCAGGCTGGAATGTACTTAAAAGTTGTCCCAAAGAAATAGAAATTTGAACTTCACTCAGTAACTCTCCAATTTTCTTCCACCCTTCCTAATTCCTAGCAAAAACTTTGCCTTGGTTTAACTGAAGTACCTCTCATTGCACACAATTCACTTTCCTCTCATTTCGTCCTCCTGGCAACAAGAAATATCTGGCTCCCAGTATTCTAAGCTCAAAAGTCTCTTAAGACTCAAGACCATGTACACATGACCTTTATTAAACACCACACCATATGTTTGCTTAACACTGGAGACAAAAATGGGCAAGTATATTGACTGGGAAGTAGGAAAGTATTTGCTAGGAATAATAAAGTGTCAATATTATCAAACAGTATTTTTTCAAAAGAAATTTATCTCATAGTTCATCTTTAATAATGAACTTTATGGTAATTTCAATAAGCAACAGTGAAGTCCTTCTTTCCAAAGAATCTATCAGGATCTGGAGGGGCACCTCACCCTCTGTGAGCTGACTGTGGCTGGCTGGACTACCCAGCTGATAGGTTCTCCTCCATACTCTCCCACCTCAGCGTTATCCACAGCAAGTCACTGAGTATCATTCCGAGGCAAGCATTGAGCTAAGCTAAGAGCAAGGCTTGGTCACTGCCCTTCTGGAATCTAAGAAAGAAGCAATCCATTTCAACAACAGAATCACATTTACCTCCATGTAAAGTCTTATTGATTGAGGGTAACTGTGCTAAATGCAATGTTGAGAATTACAAAGTTTTGTTTAAGGTTAATAAGAAAGTACTAGGACTCTAGCAATGTCTTCCCAGACCATGGAATATGGCTATAGCATGATGTTTTCCAGGAGTGTTCCAATCCCATCTGGTATTTCAGGTTAGGATGCTACTCAGATAAGGGGAGATTGCTGTCCCTGCCTACCAAGTATCCTGCAAAGATGAGGACTCAACAAGAGACCACGGGGCCTCAGATACTTGGTTTGTCAGCCCTTGTGCTCCTATTGTTCCCCAATAAGGGAAGCAAACCTTTATGTTGCCTGTCTTTCATCTCCCAGAAAGAACACTTGAATGGGGACCAGCGCTGTGGCGTAGCAAGTTAAAGCCCCAGCCTGCAGCGCCGGTATCCCATATGGGTGCCGGTTCGAGTCCTGGCTGCTCCACCTCTGATCCAGCTCTCTGCTATGGCCTATGAAAGCAGCAGAAGATGGCCCAAGTCCTTGGGCCCCTGTACCCATGTGGGAGACCTGGAAGAAGCTCCTGGCTCCTGGCTTCGGATCAGCTCAGCTCTGGTTGTTTCGGTTATTTGGGGAGTGAACCAGCAGAATGGAAGACCTCTCTGCCTCTCCTTCTCTCTCTGTGTAACTCTGACTTTCAAATAAATAAAATAATTCTTAAAAAAAAATACTTGAATGACATAGAATCCAATCTTCCCAGATGTCTGTTTAGAGTAATAATTCCTAAAAGTAAACAATACAAGGTGGAATTACAGAAACAACAGTCTCAATATTCAAGACAAGATTCTTTTTTAAGAGATTATTTAATTTTTTTATTTTATTTATTTATTTATTTATTTATTTTGACAGGCAGAGTGGACAGTGAGAGAGAGACAGAGAGAAAGGTCTTCCTTTTGCCGTTGGTTCACCCTCCAATGGCCGCCACGGCTGGCGCGCTGCGGCCGGCACACCGCGCTGATCCGAAGGCAGGAACCAGGTGCTTCTCCTGGTCTCCCATGGGGTGCAGGGCCCAAGTACTTGAGCCATCCTCCACTGCACTCCCTGGCCACAGCAGAGAGCTGGCCTGGAAGAGGGGCAACCGGGACAGAATCCGGCGCCCCGACCGGGACTAGAACTTGGTGTGCCGGCGCCGCTAGGCGGAGGATTAGCCCAGTGAGGAGATTATTTAATTTTTTTAAAGATTTATTATTTATTTGAAAGTCAGAATTATACAGAGAATGAAAAGGAGAGGCAGAGTGGGGAGGGGGAGTGGGGGAGAGGGAGGTCTTCCATCCACTGGTTACTCCCCAGACTCCTCCAGGTCTCCCATGTGGGTGCAGGTGCCCAAGAACTTGGGCCATCCTCCACTGCTTCCCCAGGCCTCAGCAGAGAACTAGATAGGAAGAGGGGCAGCCGGGACTTGCACCGGTGCCCATATGGGATACCCGCACTGCAGGCAGTGGCCTCACCAACTACGCCACAGCGCCAGCCCCCTTATTTGTTTATTTATGTTGAAGTCAGATTACAGAGAGAAGGGGAGTGACAGAGAGAGATATTCCATCCACTGGTTCACTCCTCAGATGGCCACAACGACTGGGGCTGGGCCAAGCCAAAGCCAGGAGCCAGGAGTTTCTTCCATGTCCGCTACATGGGTAGCAGGGACCCAAACACCTGTTCTTTCCCAGGCTACTAGCAGGGAGCTGGATCAGCAGTGCAGCCCCTGGGACGGGAACTGGCGCCCACACAGGATGCCAGCATCTCAGGCTGCAGCTTTACCTGCTACACCACAACGCCGCCCCCACCCCCCACCCCAAGACAGGAGTATTTTTGTTTCATTTTTCCCTTGAAGCTTTCTCACTTTGACTCCACTCCCACAGAAGAGGCCTCTATGGTGCTCCCTTTTAAAAAGTATGACCTGAGAATGAACAAACACATCCTTCCTAAGACAGCTTGACATTTTCATAAAGAGCTTGATTAAAATCTGAGAAAGAAGAAATAATTGCAAAAATGCAGATGGTATAAAAATAGTTTGGTTTCTAAAGCACAAGTTTGAAATCCTAAGCATTCCAGTAAATTACTACTAAAAACAATGAATATCCCCCAAACCCTCATCCCCAGGTAACTGCTGCCCAGTTCTCTGCTTTCAAGTTAACAGGCCCTTTGCCTGGCTCCTTTCCCTTCCCTCTCTTGTCTTCCTGCTCTCAGAGTTAGCCCCCACTTCCCACCTAGCATCTCTCTCCTAGATTCAGATCTCAACCATACACCCAGGTCCCAAAAATGATTCATAGCAGGGTAACTGCTACAAAGATCTAATAAGCACTACTACACATGCCTTCACCCGATTTCACAAACTCTGTAAAGGCCAATTTTTTTGAGTTGTTTCCTCATCTTCCCACATATTCACACATGGAAATTGCCTTATAAAAGCCCTTCCACCAGAATTTTAATATATTCTTAGTCATTCACCAAGTGAAGCTCTGATCTGAAGAGCCTGACGCTGGCCTGGGCTCAGTGGGAAAGAATACAATAATCAATTAATAGCATCTGCCATGGGCATGGGAAATCCATTGGCATTATCCACAAACGTACCTAGCAACCACAACTTTAACTTCATCATAACCATAATACCAACACAGAGTTAGTAAATAGGCAAGGGTCATTCTTTCCTGGTTGGTTGGGCCAAGAAGCAACCATTTCGTTCACATAAGAAAATAGTTACAACAACCACAGAGGAACATAATACCAAGTTTCTAGACAAATGATTATCTACTTTCCTAACTGGCTCTAGGCCTCTTCCATCAACCCTATTTTACTTTCTGCCAAAAAAATGAGATCCTCTTTAAGCAAACATTCCTCTTTGTTGCATGGATATGTTGCAAATGCTGTAGTGACAACTTTCTTCAATGTAATCAGGTTGAAATTGCTGATACCAGGCATCTTCCTGGGCCACATAGCCCTGCAGATTCTGAGTACAACCAAAAAAAGGTAATTGGGTTGCAAAACCAAATGGGACCTATCACAAGTTAATCTTTTCCTGGTTATGTGTCTAAGATCCAAATTAATCACCATTTTATAGATTAAAAACAGTGACTTCAGTCTATCAATAAATATTTAGGATTTAAATGCAAATATTGTCACAGTGAATGTAAAATAAAAGCCAAGAGTCTTATATCTAGACCAGGTTTCTGCTCCTAAGTTTGATTCCCACCTTGTATAAGGAAAAATGACAATTTTATGATGTTTTTATGCCAGAGGCAACCTACCAGACAGACTGTAAAAAATAAGGTGAAAATTAGCAGTAGAGAGCAAAAGGTAAAAAGATAGCTGACATATTGTTAAAACTCTCAGGTAGCAACAGAGGATATGACAATATGAAGAAAGAAGGGATATCTTCTCTGTTAGTTCTAGCACTCATCAATACTTGGTTAACACTGTGTTGAGATTCTCAAGGATTTCATAATATGAAAAAAAAAATTCTCATTAAGTCTACACAACAGAAGATGAGGGGGAAGTAGGTAAAAGGTCATAGACATTTGCTTCATTATTGAGGCAAATTCTTGATATTAGTGTCTGGGTTTCTGGAGAGCATGACCAAAGAATTTAGAAATAAGAAAAATAAGATTAGAGTTAGAATTTTAAGACCAATAAAAGAGAATCAGAGAAGAGATAGACAAAGTCATCTTAAGGAAATAAAATAGTTCATGTCACTCTCCCTCTAATTCAGATTCCACATTGAACAAGCAACCTTTTTTATTGTGATGTTGTTTCCCATGTGGTCTGCAGTAGAATGAAGTGTGCCTCTCAAAAAGATGAGTCCAAGTCCTAACACCTGGTACCCATGCATGCAATATTACTTGGAAAACAGTCTTTGTTTACATAAGTACAGACCTCAAGAAGAGATCATCCTAGATTTATGAAGATTCCTAACTCCAAAGACTGTGTCCTTATAATAGAAAAGGGAGGAAAAATTGAGATGGACACAGAGACAGAAAAGAGGGCCATGTAAAGACGGTGACAGAGTTCGGAGTTATGCTGCCATGAACCAAGAAGACATTGGAAAAGACAAAGGAGGACCTCTCCTAGTGTAGCAGGACTGTGGTCCTGCCAACCTTACATTTGGACTCCTGACATCCAGAACTATAAAGAAGCAATGTCTATTGCTTAAAACCATCAAACGTGTGGTAATTTGTTTCAGCAGCCACAGAACACCAACGATGCTACAGTTGAAGGAAAAGATGGGACTGACCTAAGGACTCAAGTGTCCAGCCTTTAATTATGTGTACCATTGTACAAAATTAGCATTGTTTCCGTGCAGCAATTTCATATATTGGCCTATTAGACACAATAGGTTAGGTTATTTGAAAATTGCATTGAGAGACCCGGATTTAAATGTTTTAATATGCTACATGCCCAGAGGTCAGTAGAGGCTTGTGTTCAACATAGTCACTCCAGGATTTAAAATCCATCATGTTGTAGCTGGACCATGCGGAATGCATAGCAGCAAAAGATAGCACATTTTAGACATTTTACATACATACAACTTCTGTGCAGAAACCACCAGCAAATCTAGTCATACCCACTAGCCTTACTGCAGGAGCAATGGAAAATATATGGCAATAAATAAAATATTTTGTAACCATTACTTTTACTGACACACTTGTAAATCCACATGGATAAAAAATGATTCAGAAATGGTGACTACTGATCTTAGAGGACCGAAGTTTAGTCTTTGAACTGGAGCAAATGCCTTTTATGCTCTCCAGGGGTGTTCTGGGTGACTTTTTCTAGTTCACATACCATGTGACTACTTTAGCAACTGTCCAAAAAAAACATAGAACTTACTTTTAATTTCTAAGGTACAAAAATCCTGAAGAAGCTCTTCAAGAGCTATATCAAATCTAGCAACGATGGCTGTAATTCAATACACCTGCTCTGGCATCACTGTGTGTCTGTGCCAGCCGTCTCACTTCCCCCCCTCTTTCCAAGGACTAACAAATTTTAATTGCTCAGGATTCCTAGGAAAGAAGGTGTCCTGGGACACTGAAATTGTTGTCAATTGCAGGACCAAGACCAAGAAAGAAAAATTTTTCTGTCAAACCTTCTACAAATTCTTCTCAAAGGTCTATAGACCAGTATGATTTACTCAGTGGAGTCAAATAAACATAAGAGAATCTTAGATTTTCAGAATCACGTAGCACCTGAGAGTTCTCATTCTCCACAAGACACTGTACTCAGAGCAGGAATAGCCCTTCCCATAGCAAAGACTTCATTCACCTCGAGGGACTCAAACCAGGGAATTCTTCCAGATCCATTCTTTTTCCAGAAATTATCTGGAATCAACACCTATCTTGTTTCCTCCAGATCTCCAGAGCCTGATTCAAATCCAAGTTTGCTTCCTACCATTTTTAAACAACAAAATCTGAATCCCAATAATTACACTAAGTATGATTCTGGGGAAGAGAATTAAACACTCTTCAAATTGCGATCTGCTGCAATTTCCAGCTGAGGTAAACAAGCTTTGCAAACACAAACGTTTGCAGAAAATTCTTCCTGTGCTGGTAAAAACTGTTTTTAAATTGCTGCAGGTGGTCTTGGTGAGACTCAGGCATAGCATTAGGGTATTCCCTTAAGGGCTTGCTCCCTTCCTGTTACTTATTTTTGCCTACAAATTAATAGGCATGGTTAACCTGGAGTTGGGATTTAACTGGTGAATGGGGAATTGAGATCTCAGAGGCTGCATACTAGGTCCCTCCCAGAAGTACTCCCACTTCTCTGGGATGACTCCTTGCAAAGGAACTGGCCTAAAGGAAGCTTAAAAGGGAGCTCTTTTAACTTACAGCGAATCATTCAAATGGGTAGCACTTATTAGAAGAAATGTCATACTCTGTCACCAGCCTTGCCGTCTGCTGTTATCCAATTACAGCCTTATGGGATACCAACATGACCAAGGTCTCAAATGCTGTTTCACAAAGCAGAGAAAACCAGATTCTCCTCCAAAAGACTGCTATAGAGGGCTAATTTTTCAGACAACTGATTAAAGATTAACATGAGTGCTGCGTGGATCTAAGAGCAGCCTTGTTATGGAATGGTTAGACCTGAACACAAGGCTGTTTCTACTAAGGGTTCTCAACAGATGTATTTTGACAGGCACTCTGAGTCAACATTGACTTAATGAAGGTAAATGAGATATATGTCTCTCAGCAGGCCCTGCTGAGGGTGTGACCAATCCAAATTCAAATGATCTAGACTGATCCATAAGTGATTCTCACCTATCTACTGACTCTCCAACATCCTTCATTCTTTTATAGAAACAATATCCCAATTTTGTCCCATGGAAGACTCCTCCCTTCACTCTCACTTGGTGATGCATAGATATTAGTTATCCCCTACCTGGCCTGGCTAAGAAGAATCTAACATCCTTCAGCCATGGCATTGGGCAAGCATCAATATCCAACTAAAACCAATAACTTTTGCTGGAAACATAGATTAGAGAGGGGAGGGGGGAATGGAGGAAGACCAGAGAGAAACTACGAGACGCTCTCTGATTGTCTCATCTTCTGGCCTGGGTTAGTCAGAGCCACACTGCCACCATGAGAAGCCTAAGCTGAGTAATGAGGGAGTCAAACCACAGGAATTAGAACTGAAGAGACAACAGGGCCTGATAGTCGCTTGTGACATCATTTGAGCCTGAATCCAGCCACACCCAAAGGGGAGATCCTCAAAGCCTTTCAGTTACTCACATCAATGAAGTCCCTTTTTGTGTGAGATGGTATAAAGATGTGAGGTAGAGAGAGGTTGTGGTTACTCCATATTGAAATAATGATAAAGATTACATAAGTAGGTAGCTAAGGCTATGAAAGTAATTTTAAAATACAAAACACACACTATCCCCCACAAGAAAAGTACATAGCTAAAATAATACATGTCAGGGCGCCCAGGAATGAATATTCATTGTTATGAATTCAACAACCTGCCACTCTGATAGGTTTTTGGAAAAATAGATCCTGATAAGTTCTTTTGGTTCCATGGAACAAAGAAGTGGGGTTACCCAAGGTTCTGTTTTTAACTCTGGCTACTGAGTATAAAAAAAGGACCCATTACAACAATGATTTGAGAGTCTTATTAGAGTAGATTTAGAGAGCATGGAACCTCCACCCACCACCATCATGTCTTGCTTTATTGTTCAGAGTGCCTAAGGCTTTGGATTCTGAATTTTAAGCTCTTCAGAGTAAAGACCTGACACTGGAATCTCAGCTATACAAAGCACAAAAAATGTCAGAGATGCTCTATAAATTATACACAGCAGCAGTGATGAGACGAAGGAAGTTACAAAGAAATTGTGCTTCTCGGAGGTTTATGAAAATAATATTTCAAACTGAAACTAGAAAGTCTGAGAAACAATTTGTTCTGTGCAGAGTGAGAAAATTGGGAAGCTAAGGTCTGTGTTTCTAATATGTTATGATTAATGTAGGAATGGAAATAGAAATTTTATGATCAGGATCATTCCTCAGAGGAATAATGCCCTGTACATATTTTTGTAAATCACATAGAAATGAATCTTTAGGTTAAAAGCCCAATTCTTTTCATGGATCCATTACTTTTCTCCATGATCTATATATTTAGAAAATTGGTATATAAACTAATATATTAAGATGGAAACTATAAAATACTTTGAAAAGTATTTACAGTTTTGATGTTGCATTTCAGAAAAAAAAATTTCAAATAGTTAATACAAGTATTACTCTCTAAAGTTTGACATAGCAAATGACCTAAGCAAAGACAGAGTATCCTAAGAGATACCTACAAGTGATAAACAAATGTGAAGTATAGGTAAAGACTAACACCGCCATTTTTGCCCCATTAAATCATCCTTCCATCCTCCCACCAAAAAAGAGATTAAAATGGCTCATAACACAGCTACAGAAGGGAGAGTAGCATGCATCCTGATAAATGTTCAAACTGCTACTCAGTCTTTTTGGCATCTAAGAAAGCAAGAAATCAGACCTTTATAAATAACAGCTTTATTGAGATAAAATTCACATGCAATTAAAGTTCATCCTTTTACTATACAATTGTTCATAGCACATTTGCAAACTTCTGAAAGTGGCTCAAGGAAAACTATAAAGAGTTTAGCTTATTGGTTCAATCCATTGATTTACTGTATTTCATTTGTTGTCATGCAATTATTCATAGTATTCCATTCTAATCTTTATTTCTGTGAATGAGTAATGACTTCCCCTCGGTTCTTCCTCTCTCTAATCATTTAAATCTTCCCTATTATTGGTCAGTAAAATTGTCAACTTGGTTGCTCTTGTCAAATAGTCAACTTTGTGTTTCATTGACTTTTTCTCTCATTTTCATATATTTTAATTTTACTTATTTCTGTGCTAGTCTTTATTATACATCCTTCTGCTTGTTTTGGTTCAGTGTGATCTATTTTCTCTATTTTATGTTTTTTTTTTTAAAGATGTATTTATTTTATTTGAAAGGCAGAGTTACAGAGAGAGACAGTGGAGAAAGAGAAGATCTTTCATCCACTGGTTCACTCCCTAAATGACCAGGGCTGGGCCAGGCCAAAGCCAGGAGTCAGGAGTTTCTTCCAGGTCTCCCATGTGGGTGCAGAGGCCCAAGCACTTGGACCATCCTCTGCTCTTTCCCAGGTGCATTAGCAGTGGACTGGATCAGAAGAGGAGCAGCCAGGACACAAACCAGAGCCCATATGCAATGATAGTGCCACAGGCAGTGACTTCACCCACTACACCACAGTACTGGCCCCTTTCTCTTTTTTTAATGTAGAAGTTTAGGATATTGATTTCAGATCTTTCCTCATTTGAAATACAGTTGGTAAAAGCTATAGATTTCTTTGTAAGCATTGATTAAGCTACATCCAGTGTGTGTAGGGGTGTGTGTGTGTGTGTGTGTGTGTGCTTCATTCATCTGAAAGTATTTTCCCATTTCCCTCATGATTTCTTCTTTGACCCCTTGGCTATTTAGTAATGTGCTATTTAATTTCCACATATTTATAAACCTCTCAAATTTTGTTCTGTTACTGATTTCTAATTCCATTCTAACTGTGACCAGAAATCATAGTCTGTATAATTGCAAATCTTTTATATTTGTTGAGTTTTATTTTTGGCATAACACACAATGTCTTCTGGAGACAGTTCCATGTGCACTTGAAAAAATGTATTAAGCCGGCGCCGTGGCTCAATAGGCTAATCCTCCACCTTGCGGCGCCGGCACACCGGGTTCTAGTCCCGGTTGGGGCGCCGGATTCTGTCCCGGTTGCCCCTCTTCCAGGCCAGCTCTCTGCTATGGCCAGGGAGTGCAGTGGAGGATGGCCCAGGTGCTTGGGCCCTGCACCCCATGGGAGACCAGGAAAAGCACCTGGCTCCTGGCTCCTGCCAGGATCAGCGCGGTGCGCCGGCTGCAGCGGCGGCCATTGGAGGGTGAACCAGCGGCAAAGGAAGACCTTTCTCTCTCTGTCTCTCTCTCTCACTGTCCACTCTGCCTGTCAAAAAAAAAAAAAAAAAAAAAAAAAAAAAAAGAAAAAATGTATTATCCCACTGTACTACTGTGGAGTGTAGTGCTCTGTGTCTGCTGGGTCTATAATAGTTTATAGTATTGTTCAAGTCTCCTGTTTCTTTGTTGATCTTAATTCTAGTTTTTTTATACACTGTTGAGAGCAAGTTTTTTAAGATTTATTATTTTATTTGAAAGTTAGAGTTACACAGAGAGAAGGAGACTCAGAGAGAGAGAGAGAGAGTCTTCCATCTGCTGGTTTATTCCCCAATTGGCTGCAACATCCAGAGCTGCACCGATCTGAAGCCAGGAGTTCCTTCCAGGTCTCCTACACGGGTCAGGAGTCCAAGGACTTGGACCATCTTCTATTGCTTTCCCAGGCCAGAGCAAAAAGCTGGATTGGAAGTGGAGCAGCTGGGACTCGAACCGGCGCCCATATGGGTTTTTGGGACTGCAGGCAGTGGCTTTACCTGCTATACCACAGCGCCGGCCCCAAGACAGCGAGTTATGAAAGCCTCCAACTATTATCGGTGGAAAATTTACTTCTCCCTTAAATTCTATCAGTTTGGATTCATTTGAGGGACACAGATCTTAAGAGCATATATGTTTTTAATTGTTACGTTTCTATTTGCCATTTTATCATTTTAAAATATCAGTTTTTGTCTCCAATAACAGTTTTTGTCTTAAAGTCTATTTTGTCTGATAATATATTCACTTTAGCTCTTTTTAAAGGACTGTGTATGGTTAAAATTTTGCATCCTTTTACTGTCAATTTGTGTCATTGAGTCTAAAATTTTTCTCTCACGGGCAGCATATACCTTGATTATAGATTTTTTTTTTTTTTTTTGACAGGCAGAGTGGATAGTGAGAGAAAGAGACAGAGAGAAAGGTCTTCCTTTTCCATTGGTTCACTCCCCAATGGCTGCCACGGCTGGCGTGCTGCGCCAATCTGAAGCCAGGAACCAGGTGCTTCTCCTGGTCTCCCATGCGGGTGCATGGCCCAAGCACCTGGGTCATCCTCCACTGCCTTCCCGGGCCACAGCAGAGAGCTGGACTGGAAGAGGAGCAACTGGGACAGAATCAGACGCCCCACCCGGGACTAGAACCCAGGGTGCCGGCACCTTAGGCGGAGGATCAGCCAAGTGAGCCCCAGTGCCGGCCTGATCATAGATATTTTAGAGTCCATTCTACCAATGTCTTCCTTTTAATTGGGGAGTTTAATCTATGCATATTTAATGTAAGGTAGAATTGTGGCTTCCATTTGGTTGCAAGTGGAGTTTTATGTATCATGCATTTTTCATCCTTCTATTCCTCTATTACTGCCTTCAGTTGTGATAAAGACTTTTCTGTGTACCATTCTAATTCACTTATTTCTTGTTTCATCTTATGAGTTATTTCCTCAGTAGTTGCATGAAGATGACAATATCTTAAAACAATCCAATCACATTAATATGAATGAACTTCAAAGATATATAAAGCTTTGCTCCAACATAGTTCCATTTCCTGCACCCTGCTTTGTACTAATGTCATCCAAATTACATCTTTATGCACATAAGCCAAGCAATACAATTTTACAATTATTTTACATAATTTTCTTTGAAATCATGGACGAGAAGAAAGCAAAATACAGTTAAATTACAAAGCAAAAATACAGTTAAACTTTTTTTTATATTTACCTATATACTTACCTCTACAGGTACTCAGTACTATTTCATATGGATTAAACCTATCTATGAAGTCCTTTCATATTGGCTCAAAGGCCTTCCTTGACTATTTAGTATAAGACAAGTCTGCTAGTGACACATTTTCTCCATTTTTTTTGATTACACTCTCCTTTATTTGTGAAAGATATTTTCCTGGATACAGAATTCTTCAGAATTCTTCATTCACAGAGTTTTTTTCTTCTTTCAGTAGTTTGAATATGTTGTTCCAATGACTTCTACCTCCAAGGTGAGAGGTCAATTGTTAACCTTATTGAGGCTCCTTTGTACATGATGAGTTACTTGTCATCCCTGGATGATTTCAAGATTCTTTGTCTTTAGACATTTGACCCTACATTATTGAATATGGGTCTCTTTGAGGTTATCCTCCTGGAATTCACTATATTTCTTAGATGAACGAATTAATGTTTTTATCAAATTTTGGATGTTTTTGATATTATTTATTCAAGTACTCTTTTTTCCCCTTTCTCCCTCTCCTCTTCTTTGGGAACACCAAGTATGATACATGTGTTAATGCACTTAGTGTTCCCACCAGTTCCTAAAGATCTATTCACTTTTCTCTTTCTCATTTTTCAACTGTTCCTCAGATTGAATGCTCCCAATCTGTCTTCAAGTTCACTCTGTCTCTCTTTTTATTTATTTATTTTTAAAGATTTATTTATTTTAAAGACAGATTCACAGAGAGAGGTAGAGACAGAGAGAGAGGTCTTCCATCTGCTGGTTCACTCCCCAGATGACCGCAATGGCCAGAGCTGTGCTGATCAGAAGCCAGGAGCCAGGTGCTTCTTTTGGGTCTCCCATGTGGATGCAGAGACCCAAGGACTTGGGCCACCTTCCACTGCTTTCCCAGGCCATAGCAGAGAGCTGGATTGGAAGAGGAGCAGCCGGGACTAGAACCGGTGCCCATATGGGATGCCGGTGCTTCAGACCAGGGCCTTAACCCACTGCGCCACAGCGCCAGCCCCATCTGTCTCTCTTTTAAAAAGTTTATCTATTTTTAATAAGTTTAATATTTTTAATAAGTATTTTTAAATAAGTTTATTTATTTATTATTTATTTATTTATTTATTTCAAAGGCTCAGTTATGAAGACAGAGGGAGAGAGTGAAAGAGAGAGAGAGAGAGATCTTCCATCTACCAGGTCACTCCTCAAAAGGTCAAAACTGCTGGGGCTGGGCCAGGCTGAAGCCCAGAGACTAGCACTCCATTCAGGTCTCCCAAGTAAGCGGCAGGGGCCCACGTACTTAAGCCATCTTCTGCTGCTTTCCCAGGCACATGATCAGGGAGCTGGAGCAGCAGTGGAGCAGCTGGGACACAAACTGGCATTCACCTGAGATGCCAGCTTCGCAGGCTTGACCCACTGTACCACCAAACCAGCTTCAAACTCATTCACTTTTTTTCTTCATCTAGCTTAAACTAATCCCTTGAACAAATGTTTGATTTCAGAGATTGTACTTCTCAACTCCAGAATTTCATTCAGTTCCTCGTTGCAACTTTCATCACTTTGTTGATATCCTCTATTTGGGGAAGTAACGTTTTCATACTTTAGTTCTTTAGACTTGATATCCTTGTTTCTTGCCAGGTGATTTAAAGTCTTTGACTAGTGAGATGAACACCCAGGGACAGTTTTTACTTCTACATACTGGTTTTTACCCTGTGTATGGGATGGACTTTTCAACTTCTTTGTGAAACTCATAGTATTTTTTATAAAATCAGACATTTTAAACAATACAATGTTTCAATTCTACTTTCAGATTCCTCAAATTTCAAATTCCTCTGGTATTTATTGTTCTTGCTGTTATTGTTGCTCTGGCTGATGCTGTTTGCTTGCTTTTGGGGTCTGTTAGTTTCTCAACTAATTCTGTGAAGTCTATATTCTTTGTCCTGTGCAGTCACTGAAGTCTCCACATTATTGGGTCCATCAGCTAATTACTGGACAGATTTCCTTAGCTTCTTTGAATCAGTAAGTCTCCCAGTTTTTGTCTAAGAGCTGTGTGTGTGTGTGTGTGTGTGTGTGTGTGTGTGTGAGAGAGAGAGAGAGAGAGAGAGAGAGAGAGAGAGAGAGAGAGAGAGAGAGAGACTCAATGTTCCTGCAGATAGCTTACAACTCCTTCTCAGCCTTTATCTCCTACTCTACAGGGTCTCAAGATCAGTCAGAAAGGGAAGCAGCTTAGAGTTCTCCTAGACCTTTCATGAGCATTTCTTGTAGAGTCCAGGAGTACATCAGAGCTTTTCAAAATCCCCATGGGCTTTCCATTCCCCAGTTTTTCTTTCTAAGTTTTGGGGTCAGCCTCGTTACCCTGGTAATGCCATCTCAGACAGCTGTGGTGTTAAACACCTGTCACTGATTGTTCTCAACAAATGCCTTGCAGTTAAGGCTGCTGGCTCAGAGTGAGTGCTGAGTTAAGTCAAATGATGCCCTAAGAATGGAGTCTGTCAGCAAGCTGCCAGAGGGGCTTTACTGGTGTGGATCTCTAGGAATGGGACTTGAGGGGCAGGGGGGTTCCAAATCTTTTACCTTTTCTAGTAACTACTAATCTATTGGTTTTCACAGCTATTATCCTTGCAAGGTTGTTAGATTTCAAAGCTACCACAAAGCCCAGGAGAGGGGGTGGAATTAGGGCAAATTAAAAGACAACAAAGGTTTGCAGTATTTACCAAGATTTAGCTGTTTTTCTTGAACATACTTAGGTTGTTGCAAGCTTTCAGTTAACTTCCAGGTTCTGAAAAAGTTGCTTTTGTCAGTTTTTCCACTGTTCTCACTGCTTTTATGAAAAAGAAGGTTTTTAGAGTCCTTTACTTTGCCATTCAGAAAGTTAGAGCTAATAGATGGTTATTGTAGCAAGTTCATTTTAACTAGAAAATAAAATTGTACAAACAAATAATATATATAATTAATCACAAAAGTAATAACAAAATGGGGTCGGCACTGTGGCACAGTAGGTTAATCCTCCACCTGCGGCACCGGCATCCCATGTGGGCGCCAGTGCTGGTCCTGGCTGTTCCTCTTCCAGTCTAGCTCTTTGCAATGGCCTGGGAAAGCAGAAGATGGCCCAAGCGCTTAGGCCTCTGCACCCACCTGGGAAAACCCAGAAGAAGCTCCATGGCTCCTGCCTTCAGATCAGCTCAGCTCCAGCCATTGTAGTCATTTGGGGAGTGAGCCAGCAGAGGGAAGACCTTTCTCTCTGTCTCTCCCTCTCATTGTGTGTAACTCTACCTCTCAAATAAATAAATAAAATCTTTTTTTAAAAAAGTAACAACAATCATATTTCAAGACGCCACAATGATAAATACAGTTCATGACTGTCAGTATTTACTTCCACATTTCTAATTTTGAGTTTTTACTGATGTGCTAATACTATATTCCACAGATAACTGAAACATATTACTCCTGTGATTCTCAAATATGAGTAAATTCAATTCACCAATCAATAAGAGAGGTTCTATTATCAAAAATTCATAAAAATTAATGTCTTGATCCCCAAATTTTTATCTCGTTCACACTACATATTGAGTAATGGAGTACACTTGGAGCCCCTGGCCATCACACAAAGATCCAGGCTGACAGAAGCTTCATTTCAACAGATGATCTCACGACTGGCGTTACTTGGGCAGGGAATCTCCCACCAGTTCTTAAAGCTTCCATCCAAAAGCAATATCATTCTGTATCTTTATCATTGTTAATTTAACAATTAGATGAGGTATATACATCAGGTTTCAGAAGCCTCTTAACAAGTAAACCACAGAGGAGAAATACTATCTAGTAGTGTAATAAATTCTAGTCACTCTTCAATTTTTTTCCCTAGAGAGAGCTGGTAAAATAAATTCCAGTGGTAGAAATCTGGGTTCCCCTGTTAGAGTTGACAATGCTGATACAAGAATATTTGGGGATATTGTACCTTACAATATCATTTGGTTTAAAAGGTTAAGAGGCAGAGATTCAATGTCATTCTCAGTATCTATTCCTTCCCTCAACAGGCAATTATTGTTCAAGTAAAAATTCTTTTACTCATTTAACATTCAATGGCAGTCTAATATTGACAGATTCAGTACTACAATCATATACAAGCGCTTGAAATGTTCGAGGGATACAAAGATGAATTTAATCCAGCCTCTAATCTGAAAAGAGCATCCAGACCCATGGAGGGGAATGGTCATGTGAGTACCCAACTATAAGGCAATTTTTGGTGTTTAACAGTAAACAGGTTTTTCATATCCATGGAGAGCCTCAGATTGTCTGTCATATCTCCCCTACCAAAAGCACAGAGGATAAAATAGACATTTGGATAAGAGGAAGTAAAGCCCTCTTCTAGGTCACTGATCCTCAAATTTCTGTGCACAACATAATGACACAAAAACAACTGTAAGCAATGCTTTGCAAAAGCCTCGGACGCACCTGTCTCAGATGTTTAAATTCAGCTGGTGCAGCCCAGGCTGTGTGAGCTTCAACTTCAAACTCTCCCAGTCAAGGACTCTGTTCTCCCTTCCCAAAAATTCTAACCTCCACTGTCTCAATATGTTATCGTTTCTGCAACTAGGGTTGCTGCAGATATAATTAGCGAAGGAGAGTTAAGAATACACCTGGGCCCTTAATTCGCTGTGAACATTACCCTCACACTTGACTCTGCTTTGGTTGCCACAGGCGGCACCACTGACTGAGCAGCATAAACAACATTTCTTTTCTCAGAGATCTGTAGGCTGAAAGTCCAAGTTGAAGATGTCAGCAGTTTTAGCTTCATCTAAGGCTTCTCCCCTTAGTTGGCAGATGGACTCCTTCTGTGTCCTCACGTGGCCTTCCTCAGGGTGCATCCATCCCTGGTGTCTCCCATGGTCAGAGAGGACTGGCATCCACTTTAATGACCTAATTCTAGCTAATCTCTCTAAAGGCCCTATCTCCAACTAGAGTCACATGTTAAGGGACCAGAGGTATGGGCTTCACATCTGGATGGTATACAATGCAGGCTGCACAGCTTACAAAAACGGAAATGTGGATGCGGCAGCCCCCATCGAAAATGCCATGTGAAGATAAAGGCAGAGAGATCTAGTGAGGTAACAAAAGCCAAGGAACACCAAAGATTGCCAAGGATCACCAGAAGCTAGGGGACAGGCATATAAGAAATTCTTAAGAGGCCTCAGAAGGAACCAACCCAGTCAAGGCCTTGATCTTAGACTTGCAGTTTCTAGAAATGTGAAACAATAAACCCGGGTGTAGTCCACCCAGTTTGTGGTACTATTTCTGCAGCCCTAGCCAACTAACACATTCCCCTTTCCCACCACAGTAAATACCGCCTGACGCCCTTATCTGGGAGTTTTCCCTGGCTGCTAAAGTTTGCCTTGGGATACTAATGCCCCAGAAGCCACCTTCAACTAAGTTGTGATGAAAGTCATTGCACAAATACCACTCACCTTTAGGAGTGCTGTTTCTCCAGGGTAGGAAGCTTGGGAACACATCTAGTATGGTCTCCCTGGTCTTCCCTGTCCTTCCCTATCCCTCACCAGAGTTTTCTTCACCACCTCTACATCACTCACTCAACTCTTGTCCTAGGCTGATTGTCCAGGTTCTCAACTAAATTTGAGCTTTGGAATGAGACCGTGGGATTTGCATGTTAATGAGCATCTCCCTATCATTCAAATGCAGATGGTCCCTGGACCCCATCTTGGATGGCAGACTGTCCCAGGAACTTCAAAATTCCACTCCTGGGGCCAGTTAGTACAATCCAAGTCTGAATGATCACCTCATATTGTTCCCTCTCTGGTACAAGCATTCTATTGAGTTGCATTTGTATGCGACATCTTGATAGTGATTTGTGAGAAAGCTATTAGAAACAATCTTGGAATTCATCACAAAATTCTTACTGTATATCTAAAATCCCTCCCAAGATTTATTTTACTCTAAAAATTGTGTTCCAGGAAAAATTAAATCTCCTCTAGTAGACTGAGATGCTTCTGTGTGGCAATGGGAGACTTTTCTGTAAAAATGACAATGAAAGGTCTGGGTTTGCTCTTTCTCACTTTTTGCCCTGGTGACCAGGAAGTCCCAGGGCAAATCAGATGTTCACATTCACATCCGTTTCATGCTCTTCCATTTAAACTCTACCTCTGTTTCCTTTTTGAAAAAAAAATAGGAAGGAAATAAAGTAAAGATGAGAGGATAAACAAAGAGTAACACATTTTCCAAGTTATGCGAGCACCAAGCTAAACAGCATCTTCTTTGCATTTTCAATGGTAGACTTTCCCCAAGAAAACTTTGTGTGGAACATTTCACTGTCAGAGGAAACCTGAGCAACAGGGACACTGACTAAAACTCATTAATGGCATTTGATCTCAGCCACTCATTTGGCCTCTAAATCTGAATATACCCCATGCTATAAACTACACCCAGAAAAATAAAAGATTGTGTATCTAATAGGATACCCAAGGGAAATTTTACCATTGCTGCAGAGGCATCGGTTGGAGGAACCAAGCACATTTTCTCTTGGGAAACCCCTGTTGAAAAGAAGGCAAGAGTTCTATGTTCATTTTAGCTCAGCCCCACAGCAGCCCAGTTAAGACAACAGCAGCAGTATCTACTGAGTCAGACTCCCTCAGCCCAAAGCCCTGCCAGTCCCATAGGGGTTTTAAGAACCCTCCAGACTAGTTACTGATCAAGACAACATGCCTCAGTGGTACCTTGTGATACCTGCACTTCAAAAAAAGAGACGCAAAGACTCCGGAAATGAAACCCAAACAGGGACATCATGCGAAGGACAGAGTGTGTTTGCTAGCAACTGTCTTTGCAGAAAGTAAGTACATCATAGACACTCAATGCTTGCTTCACAAAGTTGTTTATCTAGTTTTTTCAATGTGATAGGTAGGAAGGAAATAATTTTTATTTCACAAGTAGGGAAAAAAGAGCAAAGAAATATTATGACTTATTTGAGGTTATAGGCTGCAAATAACTTAGGACTAGTTATCTCCAGTTTTCCTCTAACAACTTGTACATCCTCCTGGGTTTGATAGCTCAGTTAACTTCATCACCTCCCCTCTGGCTGAGCTGTCAGGGTCACGTACAAGCCCTCCTACTTCTATGAGAGCTCTTACCAATTGGTGCAGATTCTTCCCCAGAATCTGGCCTCTCCTCTCCATTTTTCCAACCATGACCTTGGTCCTTCCTTGTCTCTCCTTGGGACATGCAGCCAATCAGTTGCTTCCAGTCCAACATATTTTCAGACACTTGTGTTTAATCCTGAGCTAGGACACTAGCAATCATATTAAAGGAAGGAACGGAGCATTCCCTGGTCCAGAGGTGCTTACAGTGTCAAGCTGAAGACAGATGGCAAAACTCCAGTGCACAAAAGTGAAATTACAGAGGAGTAAATAAAGGGGAGAGTGATCCAACATGGGAAGTGAGATACTCAGCAGACTCATAGAATGGCAGATGTCCTAAATAGCACTCTGGCCTCAGAATCAGCCCTAAAGGCATTCGGAGCTGGCTGAAGAGCTCATGAGAGTATTTCAGGCATGGAAAGCCAAGACACTCTGGCAAAAGATCTCTGCGAGTGAGATCCCAGTGGAAAGAACAGGTCATCAAAGAAGGAGGTACCTTTCTCTGAAGGGAGGAGAGAACCTCCACTTTGACTATGACCTTGTCTAAACAAGATAAGAGTCGGAGAACTCAGAGGGCTTCCATAGCCTTGGAAACTCATGACTGGAGCATAGGGAGATTACTGATGCCATAGACAGGAGTGTCAATTGGTAAAGTCAACAACAGGAGTCACTGTGCACTTACTCCTCATGTAGGATCTCTATCCTTAATGTGCTGTGCATTGAGATTTAATGCTATAACGAGTACTCAAACAATATATTTCACTTTGTGTTTCTATGGGGGTGCAAACTGTTGAAATCTTTACTTAATGCATACTAAACTGATCTTCTGTAAAAAAAAAAAAAAAGAAAAGAAAAAAAGAAATTATCAATTCCCAACTTGACTCTCACTGGGATTAAACATGACAATAGGTCTGCTCTGATTTCATCATCATTTAAAAAAAAATCATCTATTATTTTTCACTTTATGTTTCTGTGTGGGAGCAAACTGTTGAAATCCATACTTAATGTATACTAAGCTGATCTTCTGTATATTAAGATAATCGAAAATGAATCTTGATGTGAATGGAAGGGGAGAGGGAGTGGGAAAGGGGAGGGTTGTGGGTGGGAGGGACGGTATGGGGGGGAAGCCATTGTAATCCATAAGTCGTACTTTGGAAAATTATATACATTAAATAAAAGTTTAAAAAAAAATCCAAAAAAAAAAAAAAAAAAAAAAAAGAAGGGACCATGGGTGTATAATAGACATTCATTAATTCCCTCATTGAATAAATATTGAACAAACTGTATACCAGAAATGCCTGCATAGAAAGCTGGCAGAAATTGAGCAAAGATATACCTGCAGATTCATAGATAGGAAGCTGGTGGCACAAACCGAAGTGTTCAGTGGCCTCATATTTCTAACCACATAAAGCTCCATAGGTGATGGTGACCATTGTAAGCAAGACCACTAAGGCCCCTCTACACTTGGGTTCCTACTTTCATGGAAAAGACAGGCAAAAGTACTGCATTTGTAATAGACAATGAGATTGGGGGCTGGTGCTGTGGCGCAGTGGGCTGGTGCCCTGGTCTGAAGTGCCAGCATCCCATATGGCACCAGTTTGAGGCCTGGCTGTTCCACTTCTGATCCAGCTCTCTGCTGTGGCCTGGGAAAGCAATAGAAGATGGCCCAATGGGCCCCTGCACCCACATGGAAGACCCGGAAGAAGCTCCTGGCTCCTGGCTTTGGATCAGCGCAGCTCCAGCTGTTGAGGCCAATTGGGGAGTGAACCATTGGATGGAAGACCTCTCTCTCTCTCTCTCTCTCTCTCTCTGCCTCTCCTCTCTCTGTGTAACTCTTTCAAATAAATAAATAAATCTTTAAAAAAATAGACAATGAGATTGATGGTGATGATGATGATGATTAAAATAGATAGACAGATAGATAGATGACATTAGTGACCCTGATGAAAAATGAAGCCAGAAGAATACCAGTGTAGTCCTAGAAGAAACAAGATGATGTCAGGTGCCTCTAGAGGAGATGCCATGGGAGCTGAGACTTAAACAAAGGAGGCACAAGACAACTATTTAAACCAAAGCTTGTAGACTTCATGGAGAAGATGAAGTGCAAGTTAACTGAAGACTGAATGAGCCACAGATCAAGAAGGAGAAAAAGCATCCTAGCCAATGGCAGTTGTAGGCAGAACATGAAACCAGGCAAATGGAATGATTCACTCTGGAGCTCCGCATGGTGAGAGAAATCTGGGCTCCCAACAGTTTTGGTCTATGTCACCAACTTCTGTCCCAGGAATGCAGCAGAGTCATCTTTGCTCAATTTGGGCTGTCTTTCTGTGCAGTCATTTTACCAAGAGCAGTCCTTTGTGTTCACTGGCTCCTATAAAACAATGGCCCAGCCAGGTACCACACTCAAGGCTTTTACCATTTCCACATGCTGGACTGCCCTGAGGGTCCTGATGTGAGGTGAAATTTGCAGCAAATTGCCCTGCACCTTTTGAGGGTGTGTTCTCCTTTCTGATTAATAGCTCAGGATATGAGCTGGGAACACTGCTTTGCTTCATTGAATTTTTCTTAACAATAAGCACTACCTTGGTTTCTCCAACTGTTATATAGGACCAAGAAGCTTCCCTTCCTCTTGTTTTTCAGAATCCTCTAAGTATGTGTAGCCTGTAAAACCCTGTGAATTCTTCCAAGAAAGGCTTTCTGTAAAGATGAGATTAAGCCTTCAGCAGCTGGCGGAGGGCTGGCTTCATTTCTACATCAGCGCTCTTTATTTTTTGCTGCAGAAGCAATTCCATCACACCAGAATTCACAACTGGAAGGAGAAAAAAAAATTCCTGATTTTACTTCCGTGTAATCCAGAAACATATGGCCCGTGGATCTATCACAGAGGACGCCAGAAGGGGCCAGGTGACGCGTCACCAGGCAGAAAGAGCACAGCATGGGAGAAGTGCTACCAGAAACAGCATGAAAAGAAAGAGCAACTAGGCCACACTGCAAAAGAAGGGGAAAGAAAGTAGGACGCCCAGCAAAGGCAAACGACGACTTTTCACCACACGCTCATCCCCAGGAACAGGAGACCTAGAAGAGGCGCCCATAAAAACCCAAGCAGCTCATCTCATGAGTGCATGTACTCATTCCCCAGCTTCCATGGAGAGTTTGTTGCAAACCTGACAGATGCCGAAATCCGTGGATGCTCATATTCCTTATACATATAAGGTGGCATAATCTACACACATCCCGTGCATACTTTAAATCAACTCCACGGTACTTGCAGTAGCTAGTACTGTGTGAATAGTTGTTAGACTATATTGTTTAGAGAATAATGACAAGAGAAAAATTCTACAAGTTCAATGCAGATGCACTTTTTTCTCATATATTGTTGGTTCACAGTTGGTTGCATCTGCTAGAGCATGTAGGCCGGAGGGTCAACTGGATATGTCCTCTGTGACCCTCTTCAGTCATCTTGCTGGGAGCATAGGTGTCCTCCTTGCATGACCCTGGTCCCTCACAGTCTAATCAGTCACTAAGGAAGCTTCAGAGGCAGAGGCTGGGCTCTAAGGATGGTCCTTAACTGGCACACAGGACTTTCCCACCCATGAAGAGGCCAGAACCACACCATACCAGTCCCCTGGAATGAAGCTTCCCACTAGAGTGTGCACCTGTCTCCATTGCCTTGTCTATTGTCTAAGACTTGTCAGACTCTGATGGCTACAGTCCATGACCCTGGACTTCCCCACTGGTGCATTTCTGACACTGACACTCAGTGTTAAGTCCCATGATGGCTCATGTTGAGGGAGGAATGCTGGATGCTTATTCTTAGTTTCCTGCATGTAATAAACATGTATAATGTTCCTACTAGGTGTCACACACAGTTCTGAGCACCAGGCACACCGATGGCCTGTAAACAGAGGAAATGTCGCTAGGAGAGAGGTATTTGGTGGGATTTCCAGACAGCCTAAGACAGATAGGAGACCTCTCAGAGTAAATGACACTTGAAACAAAAAGAGCTAGCCATGCAGAGATGTGTAAAGAGGGTCAAGGGTGGGAGAGAACAGTTCAAAAGCTCCGTGGCAAGGTCAAGCTGTATTCAAAAGGCAGAGGGAGGGTGCATGGCAGCAGCAGAAGGTAAAGGAGAGACTGCCAAGAGATGAGATCCGAGATGGTCTTCAGGCATGAGATAGTCTAGACCCCCATGACCCCTAATGGTTACGGTGAGGATTTTGAGAGGTTCATAAATGAAATAAGAAGGCATTCAAAGATTACAGCAAGGGAGTAATTTGTTCTGATTTGGATAAATCCATTTGTTTAATGATCACAATGGCAGCTGTAGGGAAGGCATGAGTAGCAACAGAGAGGCCAACCAGGGGTCCAAAGGACAGCAGGTGATGGCCATGGAAAGGGTTAACCATGGGGACTGTGGAGCCACCTGCTGTTCACCTCTGCCGCCTTCACCCACACAGTACAGGCCTCCTCACTTCTTGCCCAATCTATTACAATGGCCTCTAAATTTTTTATCCTTCCTCCCCAGTCACTCCCACACCAAGCTAACTCTAATCATCACTACCTGGTAAAATATACTAAATTACAGATCTGGACTCAAGGATAAATGTGTGCTGAATCCTAGACATCCCTCCTCCTTCTCTGAGTTTCCTTGTGACCCAATCTGCGTGAATGAAAAGTACATGGGGGTCTCCATGGTGGGGCATCCCAGAACATCATTGCTTTTCTAATATAAATAACGACTGACCTGGCACAGATCTTGGTACAGTTTTTGCCTGTGGTCCAGACATTGTGTCTGGAGGCAGGACAGCCACCTGCTAAGAATGGTGCAGCAGGAAGCTAAAAGGGGCCTAACTCCTGATGGCATCTTTAAGATCCGGCAGCATACCCAGATAGTCTGCCTCTGAACTCTTTGTTAGCTCTGAAAAATAAGCCTGTATGTTATTAAGCCACAATAGTTGGATTTCTATTAAAAGCAGCTGAACACATTTCCTTACCAAAGCAAGGAGCTCGGGGAATTAATTCACCTACAGCCATAGAAGCTGCTGGCAAGTGTATGCTTCCAAAACAAAGAGAGAAGCCGATTCTGAAGACAGGTGTGTCACATGTCAGAGTTTTCGATAATACAAAGCCTTGATTCCTGTGTGTAACTGCTCAGAACCCACCAGCTCCGTGTAGGCAGAAGCACTAGCAGAAGCCTGAGCCAAAACCCACTGACAGCGCACCAGTGGGGCTCATTCTGGGTGCCTGAACTCCCTCCCTTGAACACTGCTTTGCGGGAGCATCCAGAGAGGCCTCCAAATCTGAGCACTGGATCAGTCAACTAACAACAAACCACCTCCATGAACGGCTGTGAGTCAGAAGCTAGACTGGAGTGTAGACAAGACTCACCCTCCCAGGTCCAGAGGGACTCAGAGATGAGGCCAGGAACCACAGAGGAGATTGACTATCAGGCTAAATCAGAACACTACAGGCCCTGAGCTTTGGTTCTGACACAAAGCAGGCAGCATCCAAGAGGGCCAGATAGATGCAACAGAGGCTTCCCAGCGTGGGGGCCATGGCATAGGCTCACCAGGGATCTTGCTAAAATCCAGATTCTGGCAGATTTGGAGGGAATTTGAGAGTCTGCATTTCTAATAACCTCAAGACACATGACCACACTTTAACGAGCAGGTGGAAAACAGAACAGGAAATGTGCTCCATAGGGATTGCTGGGAAGCTGGGGGAGGTCATACATCCATGTGTGTGTATGTGTGCACACACGTGTGCTCATATTTTGAAGTCGGCATCAGATGAGTGAGCAGATTTTCTAGTCACAGAGGATACAATAGGCCTCCCTTATTCACTGCTTTACTTCCTGTGATTTCAGCCACTAGCAATCAACCACAGTCTGAAAATATTACGTGGAATATTCCAGAAATAAATAATCCGTACATTTTAAATTGTGTCCATTCTGAGTAGCATGATGAATGCCCCAGCTCCTTTATGCAGCACATCCACACAGTGTAGGAGACCTGCCTGATGTCAGCTAGCAGCAGGCCCAGTCAACAGACTGACTGTTGTGGTATCCCTGTGATTGTGTTCACGTAACCTTTATTTTGCTTAGTAACAGCCGCACAGCACAGGCGTAGTGCCTGGGTGGGGGTTTGGCACAACAGTTAAGACGCTGCCTGGGATGCATTCCATATTGGAGTGACCAGACATGAGCCCCAGCTCCACTCCTGATTCCTGCTTCTTGCTCATGTGCGACCTGGGAGGCAATGAGTGAGTGACGTCCTAAGTTCTTAGATCCTTGCCACACACATGGGAGACCCAGATTGAGCTTGAGGCTCTTGACTTCAGCACGCAAGCCTGGATCTTGTGGGCATTTGAGGATTGAACCTGTAGATGGATGGTTTCCTCTCTCTCTCTCTCTCTCAAATGAATAAATAAATAAATACTTTACATAAAAAATAAGAGTGGTGAAAGGAGGTATCAAGGAATGAAACATGGAAGGATAGATGAACTCTGGCACTATGTGGAAATGTTGCAAGGCATATAAAAAAAAAAAAAAAACAATATAGACAGGGCTTAGTTCTATCCATGTTTTCATTATCCACCAGGGGTCTTGGGCCATATCTCCCTCAGATAAAAGGGGAATAATTATTCCAGTAACAGGCAGCTTGCCTTTGCAGAAGCTCTAGAAATTGCTGAGGAGTGTCCCAAAACAAGTGACTTCCCCTGGTCCCCTTAGGAGCCCCACCCAGCCACCCTCACTACAGCTGTGACGGGGTTGTCTACAGCCTCAGTCAGTGGGGATGCCATACACCAACACATAGGCTGCTCACCTCTCCCAGGCAAGGCAGTCGTAACCAGGACTGACTGCTCAGTCCGAATAAAGTCCTTGGACACAGCAAGGAAAAACAGACCCCAGGGAGGTCAACACATTCCTGCACTAGTCAGCTGGTGCCCAGGCCATGTTATTTAAATGTAAAAGGAGATCTGACCTCAGTTTGAATTCTAAGCCAGTAAAGCCAGACAGGTTGCTTACCTTTATGGTCAGGGAAAACAATAAAGCTATTTTCATTTGAAAGAAAGTAAAAGTGCAGAAAGGGCCTGGCCTGCTGAAAATTGCTCCAGATTGGCTGCAAAACTACGCGCTCATGCTTTCCCAAAACGTAACCTGGACCAGCAGCTCAGATACTGACAGCCACAGGAACGCTCTTACATGTGGACAGGGCAAGGAATGAGTAGGAGAGGAGACTGGACCTGGAGGCGACAGAAAAGCTGGAGTGCACTTGTCCTCCGCCCTGTCAGTGTGTGGGAGTGTGAAGGGTGTGCCCTAGTCTGTTCCACTGGCCCTCCAGGCTTGTTTGGGCTGCACTAAGGCTTTATGTGAATAAGCTGAGCACTGGGCTCCAGACAGAGACAGGGCATCCAACAGAGAAAGCTTGGAGCTCAGAATCAAACCTCAGTGTCCCCAGAAGCATTTCCTCTCTCAACAGCTTCATTCCTCTTCTTATGGCAACTGCTGCTACCTCCGTTTGTGGTGGAAAGGGTGCATCTGGGACCAGGTCCCAGGAAGGAGTCCATCATCAGAGCTGGTCCTAAGCCCCCCAACACCTCCAGCCTAGCCCACAACAGCTCTGAGTCCACCCTGACAGCTGCCAGGAAGTCCACCGGGGGAGGCAGAGAGGCCTCACCTGCCACCTCCCTCCATATCTGCACAGTGTGCTGACGTCCGTGGACTTGGCTCTGGGATTCCAGGCGGAAGGCTTGACTGGGTTCCCAGGAGACACGTGTAAATGTGCTTCTAAGAGCAAAACAGATTCCCCTTCATCCCTCTTATTGGCATAGATCTGTGTGCTGCTCTGTCAGCAGAGACCCCAGACAGGTCTGAGCATGCCAGAAAAAGTAACTCAGGAGAAAAATCATCAAACTCTGTCATGTTGTAGATAAGGAAAGATTGTAGGAATGCTGGGAGTTTCTGATATAATGTATTAAAAATGTAAACCAGAGGTTCTCAAATTTTTTAATCAAACTTATATTGTGAACGCAGAGTTGTTATGAATCATGATTTTTTTTTATTTTGGTTAGAGGGTGGCAGTTCAAGAACTAAAGACTTACAAAGTGTTATATCAATCTGCCCTGGAGTTACTGTCCAGTAGCCACAACCATATTCTTACTCAGGGCTGCTTGGAGATCCGGAGTCTCAACTGCAGCTCCTGTTAAATGCACCTCCCCTGGTCAGTTAGAGCATGAAAAGACTTAAAGTACAACAGATGGACTTTCCTGGTGAGTACATCCAGTTGATAAGAACCAAAGGTAAAGGCCAGTTTTCAAATTTTCCTAAAGCACATAGGAAAGTGTTTTCCATTCAAAAGTTAAAGCATAAAGAGATAGATGACACTGGAATAAATAACAGGGAGAAGGTCCAAGACACAGGATAGATTAAAAATTCCCATAGGCAGGAGCCGGCGCTGTGGTGTAGCGGGTAGAGCCGTCAGCTGAAGCGTCAGCATCCCATGTGGGCGTGCCAGATTGAGATCTGGCTACTCCACTTCCCATCCAGCTCTTTCCTATGGCCTGGAAAAGCAAAGGAAGATGGCCCAGATCCTTGGGCCCCTGTACCCGCGTGGGAGACCCAGAAGAAGCTCCTGGCTCCTGGCTTCAGATCAGCGCAGCTCTGGCTGTTGAGGCCATCTGGGGAGTAAACCAGTAGATGGAAGACCTCCCTCCCTCCCTCCCTCCCTCCCTCTCCCTCTCTCTCTCCCTCTCCCTCTCCCTCCCTCCCTCCCTCTCTCTCTCTCTCTCTCTGCCTCTCCTTCTCTCTCTGTGTAACTGACTTTCAAATAAATAAATAAATCTTTAAAAAAAATTCCCATAGGCAGCTGAAGTTACCTATGTGTATAGATCTGTGTGGGCACAGATATATATAAATGCACACATACACAATTGCAGCACACACTAGGGAAATGTTTCTCAAGGAGGACTAATCTCACCTAAGGCTAAGAAAGGCTTCCCTGAGGAAGCAGTATTTAAGCTATGTATTAAAAAATATAAACTAGATATTTTCAGATTTTTTTAATCAGACTTGTATTATGAACACAGAATTATGAATCATGGATTGGGAGGTAGTGCACTCAGGAGGTTTAACTGATGTTTTACCTGTACTGACTTTAAAAGATCTCACTTAAAAAAAAAAAAAAAACCCTCAGGGCAAGTATTTAGACTGGTGGTTTAGACACCCATGTCCAATAGCTGAGTGTCCAAGTTCAATTCCTGGCTCCAGTCATGACTCCTATCCTGCTAACACAGACCCTCAGAGGCAGCAAGTGATGGCTCCAGTAGTCGAGTTCCTGCCTTCTCCATGGGCAACGTGGATTGCAATCCAGGCTTCCAGCTCATGCCCCACCCAAGCCGCTGCGGGGATTTGGGGAGTGAGCCAGTGGTTGGGAATTTCTTTCTTTCTTTCTTTCTTCCTTTCTTCCCTTCTTCCTTTCGTCTATCTATCCATCTAGCTATCTAGCTATCATCTATCTTCCTCTGTGTGTGTATATGTGTGTCTGCCTCTCAAGAAAAAATATAGCTAAACATGATGCCATGCACAAACACAAATGCCTTCCTGAGGTTTTAATCTCTCCAAGCTCCAAATCACTCTATGAAACAGGAGAGGCAGCAGTAGCAGTGGCCAACAGAGCTGCTCCAGAAGCAACTGGGGTCAGAGGCTCTCCTTTGCCTGAAGTTGGCTGATGTTTGAGCAGATTTGGGCCCAGCCTACCTGGGCCTGAATTCCAACTCTGCCTCATGGATGGGCATCCTGCCCTGTTTGCCGAAGAGTTGATTCCTGACACCAAGCATGGCTGGGACAAGCAGAGAACCAGCATCTCGGGCAGAAAGGGCCTCAACAGCAAGACCAGAAGTGAAGAGCAGGCTCCGACCAGTTAGCAAGGATATAAAGGAGATCACAGGGCATTTGTGAGAGTATTAGGCAGGGAGACCTAGAGGTGGGCAGAGGCCCCACCTTGGCTGGTCATGGATACAATTAGGATTTGTGCAGAAACAGGAAGCTGGGGAGTACATTTCAGTAAAATCACCCTTGCATTGGAGTGAAAATGCAGCAGACGGACAGGAAGATGGAAGCAGAGAAGCTGGAGCAGGAGTTGAGAAGAGAAATGACAAGGTCCCCAACCTAAATAAGGGCAGAGTTGGCGAGAGCTGACGGGGAGGTTACAAAAGAGTCAGCAATAGGTGTAGCACCCGGGTGGATGAGGACGTTAAAGGAGGCCTGCGGTCAAAGAGGATGCCTAGGTTTCTACCTGATCGTGTGGTAGAGGAGATGCCAATCTCTAAGCCAGGAGACCTAGACTAGAAGGGGGAGAGACAGTGATGTACATAGTGGAGGCAAGATGTTGTACAGCCAGAGGGCCCATATGATGTGGCAGCCAGACAGATTCTTACAAGAGAGAAAAGATTGCTCTGTTCTACTCTTAAAATCCCACAACAGGCCTTGGGAGGCTGAAGGTAGAGATCTGAGGGAAGCATTTCCAGCCAAGAAACCCAAGAGAATGCCAGGAAACCACCAGAAGCAAGGAAGAGACAATGAAGGGAGCCCCCTGCAGACTTCAGAGGACCGTGGTCTTGCTGACACCTTGATTTCAGACTGCTGGACTCCAAAAGACAGTGCATTTCTGCTGTTTGAGCAGCCCAGTTTGTGGCATTTTATTACATCCCCTCTCACAACCTGATCCAGTGTCAGGGGGATCATCCGGTCCAGACTGCAAGCAAGGAAGGAAATGAAGGTGTGGGGCAGCCCAGAGCCCAAGAGAGGAGATCCTGAGAGATGGACAAAGGAAACACAGCTTTAGCTCAGCTCCAGTGGGGTCTGGGGTATGCCAAGGCCAGTGCCTAGTGACCCGTGCCAAGTGGCCTGTGGTGGAACAGGCTCAGGTGGTTTAACAGGCTTTGAAATCCACGTGGTTGAGTGGTTGACACGACTGGCTCCCAAGCTTACCTGGAAATAGAATGACCAGTTTTCCCTGTTTTCCCGAGACTCCAAAGTTTCCAGGTATGTGGACCTTCATGCTCAGCCTCCGGAAAATTGGTATGAGGCCAGACTGGATGGGATCCCAAAGGAGGCAGCTTGTTGGAAACAATGGAAAGCCCCCAGAGAGGTTTCCAGGTTAGCCCACAAAATGAGGTAGTGGGGAAAAATAAAAAATAAGAAAATAAGTTTAAAAAACTCACAACAACCCCCACCCACCCACACACACACACACACAAACACCGAGAATAAGATCTACCCAAGCCCTTTTCCAACTTAACCCATATAATCAGGCCCACGCCCTCTGGCCTCAGCATCTCCCCCAGCTTACTGCTGTTCAGAGACACTGGCCTCCTTCTTCTTCAACTATACCTAGCTCCTTCCTGCTCCTACATGCTTGTCCTTTGTAAAATAGGGCTTCTCCCCATTGTTCTTGCCATTCAGGGCCCCCTCCTAGCTGCCATGTTCCCAGAAACTCTTAACCACACAGCTTGCGGTCACAAACTCCCCACCCCCACTACACCCACCCAGCTCTGCAATGTTCCTGCCTTCTCTTTTCTTCGTAGCATGAATTAATTAATATCTGTGGTGATCGACTTGTCTCTTTCTGGTCTCCCCCATAAGGGCAAACCTTCTGCCTGCCCTTTCTTCCCTCAATTCCTAATGCCCTGTACTGGCCGATAGGAGATACTGAAGGAATATCCTAGAAGGAGCAAAGGACCCAGCCTGGGTCGTGTGCCCACCCACAGTGTTTGGTTTTGATTCTGCAGTGATACTGAGGAGGAGTGGGATGCCCAGTGCATCAGTCAAGTTGACAGTAAGCAACAGGCAGACCTGCAATGGAACAGCTGAGGAGAGTTTAAGAAAAGGTCTGTCCCCAGAGGTGTGGTCAGGAATAGAGGACATTTACAAGAGATGGTGAAGGGCTCTAGACCTGGGAAAAGCCAGAAGCTGTGCTCTCTGGGTGTAAAAGGCACAAAGCAAATAGTTCTTGGGACTTGAGGCAACTGAGGGCACCTATGGGAGGCAGGAGCTTCAGTGAGGAATGAGGCCAACCTGCAGCAGCCCTGGGGGAGGGAGGTTCGGGAATGCCTCACTCCCAGACCTGGGCCTGTCAGTGTATCTCACCAGAAGGCAAAGCAGGGGAACCTGGGAAATAACATTCCTAAGGATCAGACTTCCAGGAAGAGAGTACGGAGAAGGGAAGGGGGTGGCTCCGAAGTGGCAAAGGCAGTGACCTGAGCATAAGCATGTGAGAACCTCACACAATAGAGAAGAAGGAGCCGTTCACCTGAGTGACACTGAACAAAACCAAGCAACACACAGCAACTCAAAACACCAAGCAACTCAACTTCTGATGGGGAATGTCCCAGCATGCTCATAGTAAGTTGAAAACATCAACAGTCAAAAATGTATTGGTTCCTCCTTACCCACCAAACTTCATAGCTCAGTCTAGCTCAGAAGACTCATTTTAGCCTGCAGTAGGGCAAAATCATCTAACACAAAGCACATTTTATAATGAAGACTGGACTATCTCTTAGAACTCATTAAATACTGCATTGAGAGGAAAAATGGAAAAGCCATTCTTTACCAGGAGTCCAGGAAAGACCAAAATTTGAAGTGAATCCGGATCACTTCCACCCATCATAAACTCGAAACATCTGTATTTTCCTCCACTGTGTGTACTGATGTACAGGAAAGGGAGTCTTGTTTCCCATCACCCACTCCTGGTCCCTTTGGAGTCCGGGTTTCTCTTTCTGCCTGGTGCCATGGCCACAGCTTCTCCCTCGCCTTTGCTTGTCAAACATGGAAACAGCACGGTGGCTGCAATCTGTAGAATCGCCCTTTACATGTGGCTACCGCCTCGGGTCGTGGTGCAGAATAAACTGGAGGCATAAAAAGGGCCGTGTTCTGAAATTCTCACTGAGTTCTGAAGCAGCAGGAGATGGAAGAACAAGACATTTGAATTTCATGCCCTCAGTCACCTGAGCTGCAAGTTTCGAAAATGCAGAATTCCTGAACTGCTTACGCTGGAAATGACAAGATTCAAGCTCAGAATCCTCAGGAGGATTTGGGAGGCTCTCAGTTTTCCCCACAGACTGGGGTGCCTGCTTTTCTGGCAGAGGTAAAGCCTGCGGACGTGGGCACACACATTCCGGAGAGTCAATGCATCTCTGTGCTTCTTAAACTTCTGATTCTGTGTTCCGCCCCAGGCTTCATATCACAGGCATAATCAAGCATTAGCTATCAAAATCTTTAAATGTGGCCAGGACTTAAAGAGTTTTTCTTTATGTAATAGACACTTGTGGGTGGGGAAGGAGAGAGGGAAAATTTTACAGTCCACCTTCCTCTGGTGTAAGAGGACAAAGGTCCTGCTACTGGGACGGATCTCATCTGCTGTCGGCAGTCCTGGTGCCCGGGAACAGTTCTGCTTTTAGGATGTGCTCACCGGTGAATGGCAGCACCAAAAGAACCTGTCCCCCAAAGTTCCAGGCACCAGGGATTGTCACTGGCTTCACCCCTCACCATTGATGAAGACACTTTCCCCATTCAAGGATTTCTGTCTTATGCTTTTTGCACCACTAAACTCACAGATAAACACTGTGCATTAGGCATGCATTTTCAGTGTCAATTAGATGCCTGTGATGGACTGAGTGTAGTGCCTGATAATGTAAATGTTTCCTGTTTATAGAGTCACCTTCAGGCACTAGAAATAGCCTGGAGTGCAACTGGGAGAGCTGTCTGCAGGTCCGGGCCAAGCGCTGGGCCTCATGGTTGCCCTGCTACAGGCCACCCATGGACAGAAAAGAAAAACATTGGAAAAACAGAGAATGAGACTATGGGGAGTAGAGAGGAAAGACAGGGAAGGAGAAGAAAAGGGGGAACAAAATGAGGATTTTAATGATTAGCCCATGATCATTCATCTAGTAGGTAAAAGAGAGAGAAATTGGATTCAAACCCAGGCCTGTTGGACCCCAAAATCCATCTTCTTTCCTTTGTGACAGAATCAGACAGAATCACAGGTAGCTCCCAGCAGAGGAAAGGCATCCATACGGAGAGCTCCCAGATGACCCGTGAGCTCTGCCGAATTCCACAAAAGCTTTTCTAATGGGTGCCTGATAATGAACTAGATATTTGGGGTCCAAGGATGAACAAGACACAGTTCGTATCCCTGACAACTTTAGTCCATTGGAGAAGTAAATGTACCAGAAAATAATTACACCAAGCAATGTAGTAAGAGTAGGAGCATAAACACTTATAAACTGCCACAATGTCAGAATCGCCTAACAACTGATCTGGAGAATTTGAGAAAGATAGGGACATTGGAGGTTTGACATAAGTTTTGAAGGATGATTAAGAGTGCAGATGGCAGACAATGGCAAGGAATGGTATTACCAGCCCAGGAACAGTTACTCCAATAGAAAACTACAATACGTGGATATGATAGGATGACAGATTTGGTTCAATAAAGCATGAATGGCCCAAAAACAGAAAGTTTCTCTAGAAAATAAGAACTACCCCATTGCCGTAAAGGGGCAAGCAATGTGTGAAAATCCTTTTGTTGGACTAGTAATGTGATTCAGCAGGTTAAGCCACGGCTTATAATACTAGCACCTCATATGGGAGAGCACTTCGAGTCCCAGCTGCCCCATGTCTGATCCAGCTCCCTGTGAAGGCATCAGAGGATGGCCCAAGTACTTGGGCCCCAGCCACCCTTATGGGAGACCCAGATGGAGTTCTGGGCTTCTGGCATCAGGCTGTTGGCTTTTGTGGTCATTTTGGGAGTGAACCAACAGTTGGAAGAACACTCTTACCGTACCCCCCATCCCCTCTGTCATTCTACCAGTCAAATAAATATTATTAGGGTGGGGGGAGAGGGAAGGAGGGAGGGAAAGAAGGAGGGAGGGAGGAAGGACTGACCCTGTATCAACAAAAGGACAAATGAAGGGGGCTAGTCCTGTGGTGCAGTGGGTTAACACCCTGGCCTGTAGCGCCAGCATCCCATAAGGGCACAGGTTCAAGACCCAGCTGCTCCACTTCCAATCTAGCTCTCTGCTATGGCCTGGAAAAGCAGAAGGTGGTCCAGGTCCCTGGGCCCCTGCACCCGTGTGGGAGACCCAGAAGAAGCTCCTGGCTCCTGGCTTCAGATCGGTGCAGCTCCAGCTGTTGTGGCCAATTGGGGAGCGAACCATCGGATGGAGGACCTCTCTCTCTCTCTCTGCCTCTCCTTCTCTCTCTGCATAACTCTGACCTTCAAATAAATAAATAAATCTTAAAAAAAAAAAAAAGGACAAATGGGGACTGCTCCTTAAACTCTTGGTGCTCCTTGAGGTGTTCCTGATCCTCTGTGTGCATGAAGCACCCTGGGCTCACTCTGAATTGGACTATGATGCCGTGAAGGAGGACACAGCCTAGGTTGGAACCCTGGCTCTTAACCTGCCTGACAGCAAGTGATTGAAGGTCTCTGAGCCTCCAGTTCTATGCCTGTGGACTCCACAGTCCACCCCACCTGCTGGAGTAAAAGGAATTGCTGGTGTTCTACACCAGACCAGCAGTGTCTGCAGTGCACACGAGTTCACAATATATGAGGTGACTTCAAAAGGTTCATGGAAAATGGATTTTAAAATCAACTTTGATGCAAAAGGATTTTGAAATCTGTGCACAGTTTTTGCACAATACATATTTCCCATGAACTCTCTGACGACCCCTAGTACAATCGTGAACAATGACATTAGAGTAAAAGGGGGGAAACAGCAGAGGTCATCAGCTTTGACCTGCTCTCATCACCCAGCCAAGGTGCTCTGGGAGGTGGCAGTGCTGGCAGAAGCCGAGTTAATGAGTGTGCACTGTGGGCAGGGCAGGGCCAAGGTCAGGAGGGGATGTGAATCATGACAGCGCAGGGGTCAGATCCCAAGTTTGTTTAAAATTTGGGTATTTTCTTTGTCCTTTGATTTTTTCACTTTTATTTTTGAGTATTGCATTAACATATTATATACTTTGATTTCTGAGGTTGTAGTACCTCCTTAAAATTGGCCCTTGGGGAAGATTCTTCACTCACCTATCCTGGTGGAGGTCCGACCTAGGGTGGACCCCCACCCCCTCCCAAAACCTTTCCCTGATGTTCCAGTTCCCCACAGCCACCATAAGCAGCCTTGCAAGTCCTAGCCTCCTTCCTGGGACCCACTTGTCCCTGTCAAGGGCCCCATGGGGTCCAAAGACGCCAAACAGAACTCCTGGGTGTGGTGATATCTGACTTCGCTTCACTTGTCTTTTCTTTTTTTCTTTCTGTTTTATCTATCCTATGATGAATTTCATAAAATACATTAAAAAAAATTTTATAGTTAGAAGGCTGAGAGCTGTCTGCTAGAAAACCAACCTAAATTGTGTCATTACCCAGAGGAGCTAGAAGAGTGAATTGAAATGAATACATAGAATTCGCATCACCAGCACATGAGTAGTCTTAATGCAGTTTCTGCCAAGAGCCTGTGTTTGCAGAGCCTGTTCCCCAGGAGGAGGCTACAGCAGGTGCAGCAGGCTTCCACCTGGCAGTGGCCAGACATGATCCACAAGGTGTGTATACTTCAACAAGACAGTGTCACCAGTTCTCTTTGGTGCTGGCCCTGCTGACTTCTCTCCCTCTGCAGCAGCCCTAAGTGATGCCATTAAGCAATTCATTTTGAAGAACTCTTCTGGAGATCAATTTTACTAATGCACACACAGCATAATAGAAGCTGGGCCACTGTAGACAGAAGAATCTCTGTCCTTTAAAAAAAATCGAGAGGAAGAAAAGGAATTGTCGATCGGATTGGTTCTGTGGCCCGGGGATGGCTTCCCTATGGATTAACATTTCCTGACTTGGTGCTTTGCAGAAAGGTTACAACTATTTATGTTATGTGCAAGCCTTGCATAGGAATGAGAACCGCTGCACCGCTTTAACCATGACACTTGTTGAGATTTCAAGCAGACATCAGAGTCCCTCAATTTCTGAAGACAGCTGCCACTCAGAACTGGTGGCAAGCATCTGATATTTTACTTCTCTCTCTCTCTCTCAAATTAGCTTTTATCATACCAAAGTATTCTCGATTCCTTTACAGATTAGCCATTCTGTTATCAGTTTTTATTTTCCAAATGTAAACAGTTACTCTATGCAGCCTGTAACTTAGCAACTATCCTGCAAGATGGAGACCTAGTTTATAGACAAACCTCGGTCATGTGTAGTGATTTATTCAAAACATGTAGCATTAATAGATGTCAGGACTCAACAAATTGCAAGCAACATAGGAAGGAAACATTTTAAAAGATTGGGGGGTTGGAATATTCTAGAAACTGAACAGAGAATCATTTTGGACAAAGTGATTGTGCTATTCTGTTGCTATAATAAAATCTCATTAACTGAGTGGCTTGTAAACAACAGAAATTTATTTTCTACAGTTCTACCAGCTAAGGAGTCCAAGGTCAAGGTGGCAGCCAGCTTAGTCTGGTAAGAATCCACCTTCTGACCTACAGATGGCACCTTAGGGCTGTGTTCTCAAATGGTGTGAAAAATGAGGGTCTCTCTTATAAGGACACCAGACCCTTCCTAATCACCCACCACAGACCCTTCCTCCTGATCCCGTCACATGTAAGTCAGGATTTCAACACATGAATTTTGGGAGGACACATTTAGACAATAGCAATTACCTATGAAGTTCATGCATATTAAACCCATTAGCCTCTGATGACAGTGAGCAAGTAGATGAAGACTCTATATATCCCAGGACTCATATGCTATATAAAATGTGTCCCATTTTTTAAAAAATTACTCAACTGCTCCCTTGAATAAATGCCATTCCTTTTTTATTTATGAGAGAGAGAGAGAGAGAGAGAGAGAGAGTGTGTATGTGTGCGCTTCCATCACTGGTTCATTCCCCATATGCTTGAAATGGCCTGGGTTGGGCTGGGCCAAATCTGGGAGCTGGGAACTCAACCCAAGCCTCTCGCTTGGGTGGCAGGAACCCAATTACTCAAGCCATCACTGTTGCCTCCCAGTATCTGCACTGGCAGGAAGCTGGGATCTTAGGAGGCCAGAGCCAGACATCAAACTCAGGTATCCTGAAGTGGGATGCAAAAATCTTAACTGCTATGCCAACTGCCTGCTCCAAAAATCTCTTCTCTTAAAAGGTATGATTTTCCAGTAACAGAGTTTCCCATTCATAAGCTTGTGTGAGTCAGATTGTCCCAATATAATTCTGACTATATATTAAGTTCATATTCATCTTGAGTCCTTCGAAAAGTAGGACATGAGAGAAGCATTCGATCACTCAGGCCACTTCATACCACTTAGAAGATTAGTAATCTACAAGGGCACACAAAACCTCTTTTAAAATGGCTTTAGCTTTCCAGTATCTAACTCGAAATAGGCTTCCTGGAAGAAAAGATAAGGGGATGGGAGAGAGGGCAGCAATTAGCAGTGAGGAGGTCTGCTAGGTTCAAGTCTATGCCAGGCACTGCACGGACCCTGTCCCGTAATCTAGGTCACAAGGATGTGAAATCATCTGGGTTTTTTCCTTATCATTTTCTTTTTTTTTTTTTTTTTTTTGGAGAAGCCCATTTGCTGCAAAATACCTTACATACCCCAATTTAATTGCTCTTTCTATTAGTTTGGTTGCGAGTGACAGAATCTCAATTGAAAGCAGTCTGACAAAAATGAAGATTTTTTTTTACTCAAATCCAAAGAAAAATGAAGAAAGCAGACCGTGGAAAGGACAGGGAGACAGTCCAGTTTTCTGACAGCTACAGCCTGGAGATCAAAGTTCACCAGGATTCTCCTCCCGAAACTTCTCTCTTTTTTTTACCCCCCTGGGTGTTACTTCCTTTTTCTCGAAATGCTCACTGCTTGTCTTCATGCCCAGCAGTGGGGTAGGGGAACCATGGCCCTCTCCAAAGCACTTGAGCTTGACATTTTTCAGCTTCTGCACAAGAGGGACTAAGTAATATCTGTTATGTCAAGACACAAAATCCCAGAAAGAAGCCCCATGGACCTGGCCTGGTCAGATGCTGGCTGTGAGGGTGCATGACAGACACAACACTGCCAAGCGTCACCATAGTGATGAGAAGTGAGCTCCTGCTAGAAAAAGGGGACAAGGTGCCGCAGCCCACGTAAAGTCTCCTACACCCATTAGAAAGTATTTCTCTCCTTACTGAATGCCTACTTGCATTGTTAGCACAGAACAGGCCTTCAGTAAATACTGAATGTCAAGGGTAAAACACGAGAAGTAGAAGAAAAGGCAGTAAGCAAAGCAGACAAAAGCCAGGGCTGGACCATGCATGATACAAGTTCAAAGAAATGTCTCTCCCCTGCAGGTGAGCTCACCACCTGCAGAAATGCTTTTGTGAGCCCCAGGGAGAGTTGCTCACAGGTGTACAGATGTGAGGAAGGTTCTCCCTCAACTCACTGTCAGCTGGCACAGACCCCCTGACCACACGACAAGCCTCACCAGCTGCCAGCATTTCCAAGCTTATTTTATCTTTCCCCTGCACAGTACTATTTTTTTTCTTTTAGAAGCGAGCACGAGAATCCTTCCCCCAGGGAGAGACCCACTTTTGTCAGGTGAATGCTTTGATAAACTCACGCAGGGGCTGGGTCAGCCAGGCCTGGGATTAGAGAAGCAGGAGGGGCAGGTCCACTTGAGCTGGAAGTGGCTGCTCTGCTTCTGAGATGCGGGAGAGGAGGGAGGAGAGGAGAGATGAGAGTCCAAGTGCAGGGCACATCCAAGGAGTCTGGGAAAGAAAAGAGACCCACGTGTGGTGAGTGAGATGTCCTGGCTCTGCTGCACGAGCCCTCCCCGAGCCCCCACGCATCCTCAGCAAAGCAACAGCAAAACCCAGCTGCTCAGTGGGGCCTTTTTGGAGAAGCCTAAGAAGAAATGGATTTTGTGTCAAGGTCAAAGTCTGACCTGTAGGTAAAGGGGGCAACATCTGGCTTGGGTTCTCAATGCACAGACATGAAAATGACCGCAGTGCTGTACCGTAGTCTGTACCTGCTGGGGGCCCAGGCAGGTACCATCACAAAGAGTCTGAGATAAAGACGCTGCACTGCCCTCCTGTTCTTTACAGGAACAAGTTGAAGCTCTAACAACAATTCTGTCTGTTATGTCTAACCCCTGTAAACAGATGCCAAGTTCTTGTTCTTTGCAGGTTTCCTGATTTGAGATCGTTGGTCCTCTCTTCCTCTCCCCTTCGCCCTTCTCCCCTCCCATCCCATATTCTCATTCACCCTCTCTCTCTCTCTTTCCATCCCTCCCTCCTTCCCTCTCCCTCCCTCCCCCTTCTTCCCTCCCTCCCTCCCCCTCCCCCTCTCCCTCTCCCTCTCTCTCATCTTCCTTAGTCTGGTTCCTCTTTCTCCCGAAATCACCTGGAAAATTCTTCCAATCTGGCCTCAGGGTTCCTTTTCCTAGGGGCCCTTCCCCAAACTCCCCAAAGCTAGGCCCACATCCCTTTATGTGGTCATGATTTCCCAGCTGATGTCCAGCACCCCGTGACCATGCTGGCTTATCATTGTTTACCCGACACTCATCAGCCCATGCCTTACATAGACTATAAACTGTCAGAACAAGGGCCAAGTGTCCGATGTGTTCCCCATCCTATGCCTAGCCCAATGAATACTCCTGGCCAATATATACAGAGTTCAATACATATTTGATGAATGTGTTGAATAAATGATGGAATTAATGAGGTTCTGGGAAGACCACACACAGCCCCATCATCCCAGGTAGACCTGTTCCCCTCTTCTGCCCCACGTCCTCCTGCTGCTCCCTGTCAAAGACAGGTAGAACCTGCAGTCACGGCTCTGCCATCAGCAAGTATGGTGCACCCTGTGGGGGGTTCCAAACAGAAGAACACCTCCCCCTAGAGTTCAAAGATCCCAACCAAGGCAAGTGAGGCTGGGAGGAGAAACCTCCGAAACTGCATACCTCCATCACCCACCCAGCCAATGTCACCACATCCAGAAAGTATATGGGCCCAGAGGCATCTACTAGGTCCTCTCCCTGGTGCCATTAGATGAACATACAAGTAGCAACAGAACCTTCTAGAAGCCTTTCAGTTGTTCTGGCTCTATGAACCCATGGGACAGACACAACATGGTGCCTGTGCACTCTAGCTGAGAAGATTGGCTGCCACCCAACAGCAGCAGAGAGAAGACAGTATGTGGTTAAAGCCCACAGGAGAGCAGTCTCTTCAAAGAAGGGACAGGGATGACTCCCTTCCAAGGACTTAGAAAACAGATGTCTATGGATAGGAGGACAGAATTAAGAAGGCATTGAAGACATGAAAATCACGTCTCTGCCACAAAGCAGAAGTGGGAAGTCAGAGGACCTTCAGAGGCCGGGAAGAAACCACCATAACTGGAGCAGATGATTCACAGACGAAGAAGGCAGGAACCAAAAGCTTAGCAAGGGCTCGGGCTGTGCACATCTGAGCTCCAGGCTTTAGAGTTTCCACACTGACTTCTAGGCAACCAGGTGCCTCGGGAAGCTTTAGGGGCAAGGTCCTCAGAGTGGAGTGTGGGAACAATTCATCTGGCATGTGAAGGATGTGTTAGAAAAGGGGACTGTGAAGGCAGGGGAGCAGGCTAGGAAGCGGCATCCTTGGTGAGAGAGGGAAGATGACCCTCATTGCTCTACACGACCAGAGCCAAGGAGACAAAGGGGTGGGGGGATGTGAGGGCAGGAGGGCCAGGTTTGGGGGTGGGTTGTGAACAAAGGAGAATCTAGCTTAACCTGAACTCTTTATAAGGAAGATGTGTTTACGTAATACCTGAGTGTCTAAAAAAACATTTTTTAAACTTTAAAGGAAAAATAATAATAGAGAGAATATGAAAGAAAGAACAGAGGAAGATGAAAGAAAGAGAAAGATTGAGTTACAGGAGCCAGAGAGGAGAGGAAAGATGGAAAATATGGAATACAGTTCAGTGGATTCAAGATTGTTATTCATTCAAGAAATATCTACCAAGTCCCCACTATGTGCCAAGCTCTCTTATAGGCACTGGGGTGAAATAATAGAGAAGACAGAAAAAGTTTCTTCCCTCATGCAACTTATATTTAATGGAGGAGACAAATAATAAACAAGTAAAAGTAAATCCTCATAGTGATAGATAATTTTTAAAAAAACTAAAAGTGTGAGAGGACAGTGTTCCACTCACCTTTGCTATACAACAGTCACACAACAAACTGTGGCTTTAAATAATAATAGTTTGGGCTGCTTATGTTTCTGCAGTTTGGACAGGGCTCAGCAGGGCAGCTCATCTCTGCTCCACTCAGCATCACTGAGGCAGCTCAATAGTGGGAGGCTGCAACCAGCGAAAGCCGTCTCTTCTCACATATCTGGAATTTATACTGACGGCTGGTTAGCATTTTGGCTGGGGATGTTGGCTGGAAGAGCAGCATGTGGCTTCTCCCTGTTGCACTGGCTGCCTCACAACAGGTGGGCATGTTCCAAGAGTAACATCCTAAGAACATCATAGATGGATGATAGAATATAGATGGATACTGATGATGAAGCTGGATGGAGATAGAGATGGATAGATGAATGGATGGATGGATAGATATAGAGATCGATGATAGATGGACAGAGATAAAAATGATACACAAATGCATATGGAACGAAAAGATAAATTTATTTTTGGTGCAAAAAAATTTGAGATTCATGCTAAATGTCTTCATAATATACATTCCCCATAAACTTTTTAAAGAGTCCTGCATATGTGGGTTTCCAAGTTTTTTGGCACCAAAATAAATTTATCATTCCTTTCCATTTTTTCATGAGCTTTTGAGGCACCCTCCCACATGCATTGCATAGAGGTGGAGGCTGAAATCGCGGGCATACAAGGCTCAGTGAGGGAGAAAGCAGGCACAGGATTTGCAGTGAGCAGCTCTTTGTGGTTATCTATTCACGGCCTCAGAAAGAAGTTTCAAGTAGTTGAGGGAAGAAAAGGAAAACAATTTGAGGAGAACACTTCTGTGTTCTGTGCCTCCTGGAAAGGTCGCGCCTGTGATGAGGTATTAAAGGCAATCCGGGAGACAGTGGCGAGGCGAGCAGCATGCATGCATGCATTACTTATGAGACTCTACTGAAATGTAAATTGGGGTGAGTTTATTGGTTCCCTTTGTCTTAAATGCAATCATAAAGTATTCATTGGGTCCAGCCAAGGCCTTTCAGATCTAGAGCTCCATGAGAAATATGTGGCATGCTAAGGTTACATTAATAAAAAATAAATTAATCCATGTCCAAGAAAGGCGTGCTTGTGCACTATAAAACTGCCCATTCTGTAGATATGAATGTTTAATGTGTTTGTAAAAAGCAGTCGGCATTGCCGAGCACAGCAGCAAAAACCGCCCCACACCCTGCGCACTTCACATCTCAGCAGGTCTCCTAAGTGCTCTGCTGGAGAACGCGCCAGCCCAGGTGGGAAGAGAAGGAGATCTAGGCAGTGCCCAGAGGAACCCACTGAAAAGGTGCTGTGCTAGGAGGATGCACGAGAGCCAGATGCCACCCACCTTCCCACCCACTTCACCCTGCACAGACGAGACGGTGAGAGGAGCTGATGTATTCAAAGCTGCACACACAATGGCTAGAAGCCTGTTTAAACATAGACACTCAAAAAGATAAGTGCACCAAAACAATCAGTTTGTTTTACAGACAAGATTCATAAATATCTCACTTCAGAGAAGCCAAAGTACCTGCCCCGCTCCGCCCCACTCTGGACCAATTACATAACCTTGCTGTCTCCTAGACGTTTCTAGAATGTTGACACCGATCAATGAGAATCACCAGCTTCCCATGCATGCCGGCAGTCCGCTGCACAGTGAGAAAGCTGCACTTGGTATCTCTGATGTTTGCGTTTTGTCCCAACTCAGTGCAGAGAAAGCTCTGCTTCTCCTAAACTGATGGGCAGTCAGGAAACATCCCGCCAGCCCTTGGCCCTGCCCACCAAGACATACTGCATCGCCTTTCTCCCCTGAGGCATTGCCAGGATGTAAGTGGGAAAATGAGGAAGGCCAGGTATGGAAAACAGAGGCGGACATTGTAAAATGGGATATATATACGTCAACCTAGCACCAGGCACCAGGCACCCAGCCTGCTCGCCAGCTGAGGAGCAAACTGTAGCAGGGATCAGCAAAAAAAAAAAAAAGAAAGAAAAAGAAAGATGACAGCAAGCAGCAGAGTCTCTTTGTCTCTCTCTCCGTGCCCTAGAACTCAGCAGTCCCATTTTCTTTACTGTCTGGCCCTCAGCACCCATTGATAGAGTCCCTGAAATAATGAGCCACACTTCCCAAGAGAGAACAAGGCTTCATGGCATGAGGGCTGCTGGGAGACCCCTGAACTCTGCTTCTTATATGAGGGAAAGAAACTGGTTTAAGAGTCATCATAAGAAATCTTTGCTTCTCTCATCCAGAACTGTGGCTTCAACTGTGTTCCCCAGAAAGATATGTTGAAGCCTTGTGATGTAATCTTATTCGGAAATAACGTCTTTGCAGATATAATCAAGTTAAGGTAGGGTCAGCCCCTCAAGGGCTGGTTTCCTATTAAGGAGACAGAGACTGGAAACACACACCTAGAGAAAGGTCATGGGATGATGGAGGCAGAGACAGGAGTGATGCTGTCACACAGTGAGAAACATGGATTGCCAGGATTGCCTGCAACCACAGGAAGATATGAAAGGATGCTCCCCTACAGGGAGGCTTCAGAGAAACCATGGCCCTGTAGACAAAGTGCTTCTGGTATCTAAGGCGCACAGTGTGCACCGACTTGTTACCAAAGATCTAGGAAACACCACACTCGGGGACACTTAGGAGTAGCTCAGAAATAAAAAGAAACATCTGAGATCCGGGGCTCAGATGTGGTTACAATGTACAGATCTCCCTAGCTGGCCCCCAAGAGGCTTCCTATCTGGGACACACTGAAGTTACCAAGAAAACCCCACCCAGGCAGGATGTCTTGCTAGAACACATGGACAGTGCATGCTGAAAAGAAAAATAGAAAAAGAAGCAACTACCAGATCTTCACTGAGACCATGAAAGAACAAGACAAGAGGGAGCTGGCTCTCCAGAGACACTGGGACCAAGGCAGTAGGCCAGACCCACTGTGGGCCAGGCAACCACATCACCTCAGGGGCTGCTCCAAGGAGAGACACCTGACTGTCCCCAAAACTCAGTCTGCTGCAAAATCTCTGGCTTATTTCTAAAATGGCTTACCATCATGATTGGTGCTCACCATCGCATCCCAGCGGCTACAGGAGGGCCTAGTAAAGAGTGGTCATTCCATGGATGTTTGTTGATGGACTAAAAATGGATAAAGCGATGCCATGATGTGATAAAAGCAGAGAGCAGAGGGGAATTCACTAAGATCCTGCAGAAACTAAGGGGAATCTAGTGCTACTGGAAGCACAGTGAGCCGAACGGTCACCTTTTAGGGTAGCTCTGAAACACCAACCCTTCAGCCTTCTCCCTCTCTCCTCCTCCTTTCATACCTTAGGCCCGGTTATTTCTAACCACTTCCAGGTGCCCACACTTGCTTTGTGGTTTTAGGCCCCCAGGACTTTGCACATGCTTTTCCCTGAGCCTGGAAAGCGGCCCCTGTGCAGCTTCTAAAACACTATTCATCACTCCCGCTCTAAAAACCCTCCTAGATACTTGCCCCGGTGCCTTCCTGCACACCCTTTGTCATCTCACACATGTCCCACAGCATTGCAATGCCATGGGGGTCTGCTAGAACCCCCTCTCTGTAGCCTCAGGACAAAGATATATCCTATGTAAATGTTTCAGTGAACCAGGTTGGCTGGAGCAAGTGAGAGAAAAGGTAAGATGAGGCCAGAGCAGAGAGGGAAAATATCAACTCAGGAAGAGGGAACAACACTGGATTTGAGAGATTTTTCCAGGAATGAGCTTGATTTTGAGTCATCTGTTCACAGCCTTGAGAACAGTGTGGTCATGTGTCTTCAGGGAAGAAGCTAGGCACTTCTAAATTACCCGTTCTTCACTTCAGAGAACTCACAGCTGGGCTTCTGGGATCTACTTTGTCTGAGCAGCCACACTCTGGCCCGTGCCCAGGAGTACAGTCTTCTGAATTCTAGTTTCTGCAATTCAACCACTCGAAAAATAGAACAATGACCTCTTGGAGCTGAGTCCGCCATTGGTTCGCTGGGACAGACCAGCTCCATGTCTCTTTGTTTCTTAAGCGGAATGAGCAAGTGAATGCATGAACAAATGAATGAAAGCTTCAGACACACAGTTGCACACAACACTGCAGTAAGCAACATGCCTGTCTTCAGCCAGCTGCAGAGACTCTTATCACTGTCATTATTATTATGCTGATCCTCCAGTTGCTTGCCAGTAAGTCCGAGACCACCACAGAAAACAACGCACAGAAATTGAATCATAGTTTCAGCTAAATACATATTTAATTCCTTATGTATTTTTTATATTTTGTTTTGTGCAGGACTGTTTACCTAGTTAATGGTGAAAGGGAATCTATTGTCACCAAGTTGTTGGGTTTTTTTTCCTTACTCAGTCTTGAAGTGCCCCCTAGTGAAAAGTTTTCATATCTAAGAAGTTGAGAAATAAGCCGAAAATAAGATTCTCAGGAAGCTGAGGAAAATTTGAGAAAGAAGGAGCGCAGCAGAAAGGTTTGAGCACGATTCTTTTCAAATCTCTTCCTGAGCCCTCTCCTGTATGCGCACACATGCCATCGCCTTGCAGACGTGTGCCTGGGACAGGAAGGTTCTACCCGAAAAGCGTACACCAGCAGTTCTGCACGCTGACTTGCAAGCCGAGTGGATGAGTCTGCCCCTCCATGTACACTGCAGCCACAAAGAAGCCAGGGACTCCGCCAATTTACTCAAGGAGCATCCATGGAACTTGTGCCGAATCTAGACTTGTGCATGAGCAATGTTAGGGAGCGTCTTTTAAGGTGAGGAAATCAGTCATCCTCTGGTCACAGCCACTCATGCAAATTTGTATTGAGAAAGGCATGGCTAAGGGAGGCTGTGGCAGGTACCTGGGAATCATTTCTACTTGTCCTCCATTTTTATATAAACCTAAAACTACTCTTAAAAAAGAAAGTATATTACTGAATTAAAAAAAAAAAAAACATAATGGACAGAGCAAAGACAACCCAAGGAAGCAGCCTTGAAAGCCAACTCAACATCAGCTCCATCTAATTGGCAATTTGCAACCCTGCCTATGCATAAGAACCACTTCAAAACCCTTTTAATACATGCGCTCCCTATCCCCACCCTGGAGGCTCACATGGACAGGTTTCCCACGGAACAGGCATTAGTCTTCCACCTAAAGTTCTCTCGAGCAGCCTGTTGCACAACCAGGGTTGAGAAACATCTATCAGACTCCAGGATCTCACCAAGGCACCTTCTAGAACATGACTTGATTCCCTTGGGGTCTTCCCATAGGCAGACAGACAGGAGCAGCTGGCCATGCAGAAGGGATGGATGTGCAGATTTCAATCTCACTTGGTCCCCTGGACCCTTGTGGGGAGTCAATAAGAAGTCTTCTGATGGACTGGCACCCAAGATGACCCAGAGCCCTACGTGCATTTGAATTATCAGGGTAGCTCCGTGAACAGCAATGCCCGCAGAGCAGTGTGGCAATGTGGCCTGCACCCCCAACACGAGGATCATGCTGTGGAGAGGGCAGTATGTCCCCCAGGGAATGCACCTTGCACTCCCGACAAGGCTGCAAGAAAAGCTGAAGGACTGCTGCAGAACACACGGCCACACCTCTGGTCCCAGATGCCCCCAGCTCCATCTGTCCCACAGGTCTTAAAGCCTGACTGCTCCCATGGCCTTTGCACAATTAAGGAGGAAATAAATAAAAACGGGAGCTTCTAGGCAGTTCTTTATCCCCCTTTTGAAAGAAAAAAGTGTGGCTCTCACCAGTCACGGTAATGTCCAAGGAAATGCAGAAATAAATAAATAAATAAAAGATGGTGGAAGCTGCCTGGATCAGTCTTTTTGTTTGTTGTTGTTGTTGTTGTTGCTACAGCAGAAAATCCTGAGTTGTGTCCAGCACTGTGGCACAGTGGGTAAAGCTTTCACCTGCAGTGCCCTCATCCCATATGGGCACAGGTTCAAGTCTCAGCTGCTCCACTTCTGATCCAGCTCTCTGCTGTGGCCTGGGAAAGCAGCAGAAGATGGCCCAAGTCCTTGGGCCCCTGCTGGGAGATCTGGAGGAAGCTCCTGGCTCCTGGCTTCGAATCAGCACAGCTCTGACTGTTGCGGCCACTTGGGGAGTGAACCAGCGGATGGAAGTCACCTCCTTCTCCCTCTCTCTTTTTCTCTCTCTCTCCCTCTCCCTCTCTCTATGTAACTCTGCCTTTCAAATAAATAAATAAATCTTTAAAAAACAAAAGAGGCTTATTTGGCTCCTGATTCTGGGGACTAGAAGGTCCAAACAGCATGACACCAGCTCTGGTAAGGCCCCCTGGCTGTGTCAGCATGGCAGAGAAGCAGAAAAGGAAATGATCCATGCAGAAGAAGTCACACAGTGACACAGGAAGCCAGAGGGATTCGGGGGAGGTGCAGGCTGGTTCTTGAGAGACTTCCTGAGATGGAGTGAGACTGAATTCCAGGAGAAAAGCATTAAGCTCTTTAAAATAGTGTTGTGCCCGCCCCCATCTTCATCATCTCCCACTGGGCCCCACCTCTTAAAGGTTCTACCACCTGTCAGCATCACCACACTGGGGACCAAGTTGTCCCACACGCCTGCAGAGGACCCACCAACACCGAATACAAACCACCGCACTACCCAATTCAGTGGTTATCAAACACAAATAAAAATCACCTAGGGCTCTTATAGATGAAGATTCTAATCCCACCCCCAAGATGCTAGTGCAGTAGGGCTGGACTGGTTCCAAAAATTCATTCACTCATTCAGCAAAAATTTAAAAGTTCCAGCTATGTGCCAATCTCTGTCCTGGGTCTGGAGACATGCCACTGAACAAACCATCCCTTGCAGTCATGAGCTTACATTCTAGTGGATCTGCATTTCTAAAAAGCAATGCAAGTGTTGTCAGTGCAGCACGTTCTAGATCATGTTCAGAGAAATGCTGATCACTCAACACACTCACATGACAGACATGGAAACTGAGGGCCAGAGAAAGGAGTTAACCTGCCAGGACTTCCTCCATCGTGTCTGTGGGCCAGTGCTACCAGTGCACCAGTGGGCACATTCTGTCCAAAGCCATCCAAACATTCTGCAGATGGACATTTGTTTTGGTTAATCCTCTCCCTATTCCAACTGAAACAGAGGAGACACCTGCATTAGCTGCTGGTTTTATATGGATGGAAACCAAGCAATAAATGGTATGATTGTCTTAGCGTTCACACAGCAAACCAATAGGAGAGGAGGCAGGGATGTGGTGTGTTGCACCTCCCACCATCTCTCAGGAGGCTGGGTAGGCTGGCTTCACACCACCACCCTCATTGAACTGTGGTAGGATACAGTGGCTCTTGTTACTGCAAATGTCTAAAAATGCTGATCCCCAGGCATGCCCCAGGCTTCTACATCAGCCTCCAGGGGTGGGGCCCGGAAATCTGTTTTATAAATGCTGCCTGGATAATTCAGATGTGTGTGGCAGCCACCAACGCATGAGAAACAGCCCAAGCTTTACATTCAGACAGAGCTGGGATCAAGTTCCAGCTCTCTCTCCCAAGAGCCGTGTGGCCAGGGATAAACTGTTTGACTTCTCCGAGATTCTGTTTCTTTATTTGTACAGTGAAATACATATTCACCCTCACCAAACTGGGGATGAGGCTCTAATCCAGGGTGTGGGCAGGCGTCTGGCACACGGCCCGAGGGCAGTGAGGCTCCATCAGCAGTGACTCGCACTGTCAGGCTGCAGCCCTGATCTGGCTCCGTAGAAGCTGACCCACTTGATTTGAGCAAATAACTTCTCAGAAGCTCTGTCTTCTCATCTGAAAATGAGCACAATTATCATCATGACAATAAGCAATATCATTGTTTTTGAGGACTAAATGAGCTAATTCTTGGAGAGAAAGCTCTTGGAACAACTCTGGCGACAAGCAGTGTTCAGCAAATGCTGGCTCTTTTCACCCTGTCACTTTCTGTAGTATTTCTGCTCCTTTTTTAAAGGGCCGGCGCTGTGGCGTAGTGGGTAAAGCCGCCACCTGCAGTGCCGGCATCCCATGTTGGCGCTGGTTCAATTTCCGGCTGCTCCACTTCCGATCCAGCTCTCTGCTGTGGCCTGGGAAAGCAATAGAAGATGGCCCAAGTCCTTGGGCCCCTGCACCCATGTGGGAGACCCAGAAGAAGCTCCTGGCTTCAGATCCGCGCAGCCCCAGCTCTTGCAGCCATCTGGGGAGTAAATCAGAGGATGGAAGACCTCTCTCTTTTGTCTCTCTGCCTCTAACTCTGCCTTTCAAATAAATTAATTAATTAAAAAAAAAGCTCAGTAAGCATTTCACCTTCTTAGATTCACCCCCAAGCAACTGCAAGATGCCTTCAAAATGCAAGAGGGAAACCAGAAGCTATGGAAGCCAGTGGATCCGGTCTCAAATCAGCACGGGCCTTCGCAGTGTATGTCCTTGGTTGTTTTCTTAACATCTGTGCCCCCTCAGCTTTCCCGTCAGTAAAATGGGCCTATAAGGTTCTCCAGATGTCAGATAACATTTCCATGCTCACCCACCACAATCTGCGCCCCATGCTATGACTTTCATGTATCTCCTCTCATCTTTCTGAGGGCGCACAAGAAGCATTTCATGCTGCAAAAAGCAGTCCCAGCTGCTGTTGTTGGCTTGAACTCACACTCCGAGCCCACAGCTGCTGCTCCCCCTCTGTGTCTCCTTGTAACCACTTCTTCAAGCCCTGTCACTTCATCTCACTGTGTCCCAGCAGATCCTTGTCCTATGTTGCCTTCAAGGGCTCCTGTCTCGGGCTGCAGCATTTGATCACCACGTTTGACTGAAGGCCTGAGTTAAACCTCAAGAAGTTTCATTTTTAAAAAGACTGTTTTGTTGTGTCCTGGGTTAAGACACTGCCTGTGACACTAGCATCCTGTGTTCCAGCTGCTCTACTTCCTATATAGCTCCCTGTTAACAAGCTTCGGAAAGCAGGAGATGGTGGCCCAAGTACTAGGGTCCTCGTCACCCATGTGGGAGACCAGGTGTTCCAGGCTCCTGGCTCCAGCCTGGCCCATAGCCACTTGAGGAGTAAACCAGTGGATTAATGATCTCCCTCTCCCCCTCCCTCTCCCTCTCTGTCTCTCCCTCCCTTTATAACTCTACTTTTCGGATAAAATCTTGAAAAGAAAAATGATCATTTCAAACAGGACTCCCAGCTATTCCCATTCCAAAGTCCATCAGCCTCGCCCCTTGTTGGGGTGCTCCACTGAGAAAGAAAAGGAGACTCAGGCTACTCGAATGATGCAGAGCTAAGGAGGATGTAGGTTCAGTCCCCAGGGGCTCGAGTAGGGGGCCAGCAACCCTGGGACCCACTCATTGGCAGCATTGGCAGTCCTGAGAATGTCACCCACGGAAAAGGAAAGGCCTCTGCCCAGGGAACACTGTGTCTGTGGGGACCTGACATGGGCCACCTGGAGGCTGAGCTCCCACCACCACTGATGGGCACGGCCTCCATAGGACCTATGGTGCTTGACAGCACGAGACAGGACGCCTCCTTTGCCACAGATTGTGGCACTGCTGGGCTTCATCCACTGCCCCACATGAATGCAAGTCCCCTCCTCCATAACCCAAAACCCCTTTGAACTCAAAAGGCTGATAGGCAGAGACATGCAGGTGGGTGGTGAGGGGACAGCAAGCTGCCCCACCTGTTTCAGAGGACATTCAAGTCCTCCCCTAGTGACCTCCCTTAGGAGTTGGTGACACCCCCCTGCGTGTCTGTCAGCAGCTCTGATCACCTCACCCCACAGGGACAAGCATCATTGCTGACAGACAGCGTGTCACCAGGAGACGGGGCGCCGGCTACACCCAGGTAGCTGCTTGGCACATACAACCTGCTCCCTGCTCCTGGGAGGCTCCCACTCCTGGCTACCACAGGACAGTGTAGTGGCAGTATAGCACAGCACGCATCTGGCAAAACCTACAACACGTGCACTGCAAAGGGCCAACCCAACGCCAACTACGGACCTGACTTGGTGACAGTGTCCCAGTACTGGCTCATCAATTGCAGCAAATGCACCACACCAAAGCAAGATGTTAACAGGGAAACTGGCGGCTGGCTTGGGATGCAGCAGCTTCATCTGCAGCTCATCACAGCTGCAGCCCACATTGACATGTAGCTTCATATCCCAGCTGCACCCCTCCCATTCAGCTCACTAAAAATGCACCCGGGAGCCGGTGCCGCGGCTCACTAGGCTAATCCTCTACCTGTGGTGCTGGTACTCTGGGTTCTAGTCCCGGTTGGGGTGCTGGTTCTGTCCCGGTTGTTCCTCTTCCAATCCAGCTCTCTGCTGTGGCCCAGGAAGGCAGTGGAGAATGCCCAAGTGCTTGGGCCCTGCACCCACATGGGAGACCAGGAGGAAGCACCTGGTTCCTGGCTTCGGATCGGCGCAGTGTGCCAGCCATGGTGGCCATTTGGGGGGGTGAACCAACGGAAGGAAGACCTTTCTCTCTCTCTCTCTCTCTCTCTCTCTCATTAACTCTGCCTGTCAAAAATAAATAAATAATGCGCCTGGGAAGGCAGTGAAGGCTGGCCCAAGTGCCTGGGCCCCTGCCACCCACACAGCAGCCCAGGACAGAGTTCCCAGCTCCTGGTTCCAGTCTGGCCCAGACCTGCGTGTTGTGGCCATTTAGGGAGTGAACCAGCAGATGGAAGATCTCTTTGGTTCTTCCCCTCTCTCTGTTGCTCTGCCTTTCAAATAAATAAATATTTAAGTTGTTCTGCCTTTCAAGTAAATAATATATATATTTAAGAGGGGAAAGAGGAGAAGGGGGGAGGACAAAGCATATGATGCAAATTCTACTTTCTGCTCAATTTTTTTTACACCTGAAACTTTACCAATTCACAGAACATGCGCTGGCCCAGCCAGCTTCCCTGGCAGTGGGACGTCTGGCCTTCCCCTCAGAAGAAGGTTCTGTTTAAATGTCAGCCAGGCAAAGCTCCTGAGTCCCGCACAGGAGAACAAAGCCCACCTGAGCAAACGCACGTACGCCCCACAGCTCCAGCCCTCCCGGGCCCCAGCACTGTGGACCCCACAAACTAGGCCAGGAAAGCCCCAGCCCAAGTCCCCAGGGCCAGCCCAAAGGTAGTGAGAGTTCAGGTATAATCGCAGGAGCCCAAGACAGCCCTGCCTGCATTACTTACTCTCCAAGGTGAGAGCTTTCTCCAAGGCTGCTTTCGCCAGCCACCTTTCTCCGCACCTGCCCCCTGATGAATGAGTGCCCTGGGCTGCAGCCACCGCATCTGCACGCCCCACTGCGCCCACCGCCCTGAAATCTATCCCATACTGAGGAAAGCCATGGCTGCCCACCCCGACTTCGCCAATTTGTCTGCTCCAGGGGGAAAAAAAAACCACATTGAAAAGAAAAGAAAAGCCTATTTTAAGACAGAGGTTGCTTTTTTGTTATTGTGAAACATTTAGTACACAGGGAAATTTATCACCCTTTGCTTACCGCACTGTGCCCTGATTTCTGTATTCTGCCCAAGGATGCTGTTGCCCCTTAAGGGGTTAGATTTGTTACAGCAAAGCTGCCAGGAAGCTGGAGCACCAGTGGGGAGATTCTACACAGAGCCCCCAACAGGTGCCTTGACAAACACAAAACTAGGGCCACAAGATAGGGACATGAAGGAGGAAGGAAGAGCTGGAGCAAGCGAGGCTGTGGTCTGGAGAAAGTGTGTGTCCAGTGTCGCGGCTCACTGAAGTCAAGACCCACTCACAAGCTTATAGCACACCTCCCTTCCCTACACCGTACCCCCACATCACTCAGAGCTGGAGGCCAGGGAGTGCGTCAGGAAGTGGAGGGCGGTCCTGTGACTGGTCTGCCTACCAGTGCCCACCTGGACTACAGGAGACCACGGTGTGGGAAGGCAGCGGCAGTCCTGAGTACGCGCCAGGGTCGGCAGGGGGTCGGTCATTTTTGTGGCCCAGACAACGTCCTCGTTTCATCTGCTTGTTGTGGCTGGCATCCCTCAGGGTCACAGCGCAGCCTTTGCTGTCCCTGCTCTTTGAAACTGGCTGTGTTTAGGAGGCAAACACCATGGTCCTGTCTGGGTGCCAGACCGGCTCCTGGCTTCTGGGAGCTGTGTTCTTTTCTCAACACTATTCATTACTTCTGATTTATGTATTCAATAAATATTTACTGAGGACCCACTTGTGCCAGGCACTGTTGAAGGCACTGGGATTACAGAACAGAGACCGACCATGCTCCCTCCCTGTAGAGCCTTACATCTAGCAGGAGGCACACACAAGTAACAATAAACAAATAAGCAGGGACTAGAAGTTGAGTAAACTAAGTGCTGTGAAGAAAAATAAAGTGGGGAGGAAGACACAGGTAGAGCGATCTTCGAAGATGCATTTAGGCAGAATGTAATGCATTCAGCCATGACAATATCAGGAAAAACCCTCCCACGAGGAGGACCAGCAAGGGCATGGAGAAAACTGGGCACATTTGGAGAACAGCAAAGTATGCAGGGTGGGCAGAGGGCAGTGGACAGGGTGAGTGGCAAGAAGGAAGGGCTGAGAAAACAGGGACAGACAAGGGCTCAGGCACACAAGGCCTTCAACGCCTCGGCCAGAACTCTGCTGCCACACTCAGGCTCTGGCACCGAGTGAGTCTTCAGTGAGCTGCATGTTGTCACTCCTTGTTCTAAAAGCTTCCAACACATGTAGAGGTTGTGCTGGCTGACAAGGAGGAAGACTGGAGTCACCAAAACATGAATTTGAAGAAGGAACCAGGAATGGAAACATCCGGACGGGGACTGTTGGGCTCTGCTCTGAGCTCTAAATTTAACAAGGACAGTGAGCGACAAATCGGACTATCATCAAGGGAGGTTACTGGAGTGTCAGGAGTGGTCTCAGAAATTAGGTCATGTGAGAAACTGTCCAAGCACCTGGGGCTGCTTACTTTGAAAAGAACAATGACCTGGATGGTACGAGATGGAAGTGCCCTGGCCTTGTTCCCGGAAGCCAGGAAAAGGGAGAGAAGACCTACTTCTCCCAGGCCTGCTTTTATCATGGAAAGACTCACACACCAGTGACAATCAGTGGGAAGCCCAACTTAAAACTGTGTCTCATTCAATGCCCACAGCAAGTGTGCCAACCAGGTCTTCAGATCTCATTGCCCATGAACTTGATGTCACAGGAACTAAGCACCTACTGAAGGTCACGTTATTCTATTATATGTTTGTTAGGCACTTACTCTGTGACAATGTCCGTTCTAAGAAACGGTCAAAAATCATTTGGTTCTCACAAGCTCATAAGGTAGGAGCTTTTTCCTGTCTCTGTTTTATAGACAAGAAAACTGAGGCTTATAGGAGAGGTGACGTATGACTTAACACAAGGTTGTTGGGCTCTCGATCCTTGTCTACAGCCACGGAGCCCACAGCTGCCCAAAAGTGGAGGGAGGGCATTAAAACTGGGGTCTATGGTAGCTAGCCATGGTCCCTTTGCTCCTCCCCACACAGAATAAGTCAGGTAAGCTCTCTACCACCACATGTGACTAAATGAGTTCTAGTGACATTAATAGGAAAATGGGCAGGGGGAAGGGGAGGAGGAGAGAGAAGACAAAAAACACAGGCTTTTCAGTGGTTGCTAGAGCTGGGTGTGGAATGACTATGGGCAAAGTTTCCTTTGTGGATGATAAAAGTGTCTGAAACTGATAGTGTGTCCTTGGCTCCCACCAACTATCCCCTCCCACCCACTCCTCCCTGCCCCCAGAATCCCTGCCCAACAAGGATCACAGGAGCTCACTGCGACCTGCTGTACCCAGCCGAAGGCCCTAAGAGATCTGCACAGAATTCCTCACTCTTGATCTTCACGGGCAAGTACATTCAGGGGGCGTTTATTGCTCTTCGTTTGCAATTTTAATCGTTCATTTAGAGAGCGCTGGGAGACATTGTGCTAGTGCTTGGACATTAAGCCACAGCATGGGCAAGGAAGGTAAAACCCAAAGCTTAATCAACGAAAAAAAGAAAACATCACACTGGCAGGTCCTCAGCACACTGAACAGTGCTGTCCTTCGTAACGAATTCACCTGAGAATTGTATTTAGCTAGAGTCATTGTTAATGCTCTTTCTCTTTGAAAAAGAAAAGGGTAAGGGGACGTGTGTTTACACCATGAGATAGCTGCGGAAGATCTGCGCTGCGTTTTGCTCCGTCCTAATCTCCACATTCAAGGCCACGCTGCGTTCACTGAGTCAGCACCATTCCTTTAAGTGACCCGATTCTGTAATTCCAATATTAATATTATGAAAATGGCTTTCCTCTCCACGATTTTGTGCTATCAATGGGAACCCACAGTTCCAAAATGCATTAGCCATTGCAGGCTCCGGCAGGATTATTTGCATCAATAGAAACCGAGTTAATCAGGGGCCCATTTGACTGCCTCCGTCACATGGCAGCTACCACCTCCCTGCAGGGAGAGAGAATTTCACTGGGTCTCACAATCTCTAGAGTACTGCAGACCTCGCTGCTCACTATCGCGGCAGCATCTTGCCATTTACTTTGCAATTTTTTCCCCCTTCCCTGACAGTGATGGAAGCTCATTGCCAGCCCCCTAATCAGCAGGTCGGAGGTGGTAAATGGCTGGGTTAAAACCGATAAGCATAAGGAGAGAAGGAAACGTTCATTAGGAAAAATAAGGCGCCTGGGTATAATAAATGTCAGAACAGCAAAGACGCCTCTTATTTTTCACGATAGAAAATTGCCTTTGGTATCTTAGGCCTTGAGGTGATATTTTACTGATTTATAACCTCCAAAAGCAAAATTAAGGCAGAAGCGGATGGCGTGGAGGCAAGGTGCGATCAGATACTTTGGATGCATCTTCCCCTACCCGAGGCTCCCAGTGCTGTTGGGGCTTCCCACCAACCATGTTGCTGGCCATCATTAGTAAATTAGGGAGCAGGGCACTGAGGGGCAAAAAGTGTAGCCAAGGAAATCCTTTTAAATGCAAATCAGATCACCTTACAGGCGCTGAAGTCAGCCCCACAGCTGCTGGAGTCCAAACTTCAGCACTAAGCAGCTTAGGCTGTGCCCTCAGAGCCCACCTCTCTCTCCAGTGCCTGGCTCTGCTCTGCTTCCCTGTGGCCACTCCGCTGTGTAAGTTTCACTTCCATTTCTACCTCCCAAGGGGAGCCTCTGTCTGTCTTTGCACCCATCTATCATCTGCCCCGGCTCTCATCTACCAAGAACCTGATGTCACTTCCTCTGACCTCCAAAGAAGAGGCTGTTTCATCAATTTCCTGAGAACCCTGCTAATCCCCTCTAACACTCACACTCGTAACAATTCTCCACCACCTGTAGGGGTTGAATGATGGTTCCCCAAGAGATACGTTCCTGTCCTAAACTCCAGAGCCTGCGAACGTGACCTTATTTGAAGAAAAGGTCTTTGTAAATAGAATTAAGTTAGGGAACACGAAATGAAATCATCCTGGTCATTCTGGTGAGCCCAAAGGAAATGTTCCCATAACAGATGTGCAGAAAGGCCAAAAGCCCGTGTGAAGTCAGAAGCATTTGTTGGAGTGGCGCCACCAATGCTGCGGAACAACTGGAGTCACCTGAAGTTGGGGGAGGCAAGAAAGGCCTCTCCCCTTGAGCCTGCAGAGTAGGCATGGCATTGCGAACATTTGGATTTCAGACTTTTGACTTCCAGAACCAAGAGAGAATTCATATCTGTTGTTTAAGCTTCCAAGTTTGTAGTAACTTACTTGGCAGCCTGGTAAACCAATGCACCATCTCCGTCTCCTTTCTCAGCCCAAGGGGTCTGTGAAGTCAGGCACTGTGTCTGGGTTGCTCAACAACTTCTGCAAGGAACCTAGCACAGTGCTCAGAGGAGGTAGAGCTCAGTATACGTTTGCTGAATGAATTACTGGGCAAGTGGTAAAGTACATTGAAGAGATGTTAATCTTCAATATAGGCCTACAGCCTATATCTATCTAACTAGACTAACAGAGTTATCGGAAAGGGCTCTTTTGTTTGCAAGTAACAGAATCTAACCTAAACTACATAACAGTGCCTTGAGGACAGAAATGTAGACAGGTCTCAGAGGACCCAAAAAGAACTAGGAACAATATCATTGCTCCATCTCTCGTGTCAGTATTGCAAACACTTGTATACACACACAATCACAGCTGCTTATTTATGCTTCTCTCTTGCAGTATAAGTTTTCTCTACCTGGTAGAATTCACCAAGCCCCCATCTCCTTTGGGATGGTCCAGCCACCCACAAAGTGTGACTCTCTTGCTATACCCCAATTCTAAATTTTCAGGGAAGAAACTGGGTCAAGCATTCACCTTCAGTCAATCAAGTGTAAGGAAGTAAACAGGGCTGCAGGGAGTCACCTACCTTTTCAGTTCTTAAAGCAGATGTGAAAGAACAGGTAACCCAGTAGTGCTCTTCCAGATACCCTGAACTCGTCCTGTACTTGGAGCCACCTCATCCTTCTTGGGCCAGCAGCCTTGTGAGCACATGGCCGGCCAGTACACCAGGGTAGATTTCTACAGTTGACTTGAATTCAACCCTAATCCACCAAGACTTTTCTAAGTTCCTTTCAATTAACTGCAAATCCCAACTGGACCTGCAGCATGGCCATGTTTCTTGGACATCTCAAGAAACCTATGCCCAGAGTGGGGCCAGTCTGAGGAGGAAGTGGAGATCAGCACCCCTAACCCTTGCTGGAAGATGGTTTCCTCACGCACAGGACACCTATAGCTATTAGGAGAGTACACGCAATAGAAACAAAACAGAATGTGTGCGAGGTGACACCTCTCTGAGAAGTAAAAGGCCCTCAGTGTTTGCAAAGCACTAAGGGCTAAAGACTCGGGCTTTTGAAGACATGATGATAGCATGGTGAGAAGCCACTATAAACAAAATCCCACAGTAAGAAAAAAAAACTGCTTAGAGGCACTTAACATAATGAAGCTACTTTCATAAATGACAACAAACAAATGTCTTCTTGAAAGAAAATCTGCAGATAAAAAAGCTTCAACTACTAAACTACTACAGAGGGCCAGAAATGTTAGAATTGGAAAGGAGACTAACAGGACTCCAAGTCATGGGCCTCACCTGACCGATGGGGCAGCCCCAGAGCATAAAGGATGTGCCTGGTCTGATGCACATTTGGAGAGAAAGCCCTGAGCAGAAGTGAGCTCTCCCAGGGCCAAGGTGGTGCCATAGTGGCCCCTCTCTGTTGGCGCAGCAGTCAATAAAACCAAGAGAGGGGAGAACTAGAGAGGGCTAAGGGACAGAAAGGATGCCAACCAACAAAAATGCAAATACACAAACAAACCAGAATGCAGAATAATATAGTCATTCCCTCCACAACTAGCCTGGGATGTAGTCACTGTTCAGTGAACAGAATTTAATCAATTAGTGATGTTGGTACTAGAATAGGCTCACCATTTACAAACAACTAAGTCACTCTTGAAAGGGCCACAGCCGATTGACAAGAATACCCCCCATAAAGTTATTTCTCATTGCTTCTTTCACAGCACAACTATGTTCTTTTGAGCATCAAGACAAAAATGAGAAAATTCGTGATGGTGGTGTGGGAGTGGAGATTTTTAATCCTAATCTCCACACATTTCTAGAACCCACAATGATTTAAGAAGACATCATTTGTGGAAAGTTGATGATCCTTTTGCCAAGATCACCGGTTGTCAGCATGCATGATCTCATGGGCTGTTAGAGGAAGTGCCCAAGTCACCTCCTGGATCTTCCCAGAGAAGCATAAGGAGGCCTGTTGATGGCTCCACTTTAAGTGAATAAAACAGAAACAGATCCCCAGCTTTTTGCAGCTGATTGTTGCCACTGGAATCATGGCTGACCTGCACTGGCCAAGAGGAGATATGGACTAGAAAAGAATATGTCCTTTCCACCAATGAAGAAGTTGGAACTGCCATCTCCAGTCACCCAGCCTACTTGGTGCACACAGGTCCCTATGCCTCCTGAACCAGCCTCCCCCCCCTTCTCTTCAGAACAACATCCTGAGGGAAGCATTGCTTTCAGTAGAACATCAGCTAATCAGCCCCTCTGCAAATTCTGAACAGGACACAGGCTCAGCCCTCACGCCCATCTCCGCACTTTGCCTGTTTGGGGGTCAAGGCTGCACATGTGGAGAGGACAAGTAGCAGCTATCCTCAGCTCAGGCATGTCTTGCTTGTGCAGATGCTCAGGGCAGTTGGGGGCAGGACAAGTGGTTGCCACCAGAGTCGTTGGAGGTGCTCAGGGAACATTCTTCTTGTATCAGAATCTTGATCAGAAATTCCTGGGTCCCATTCTCTTTATGCTTTCTTTTAAAGAGCTGAGGCTTAAAGAAGGTCCTTAACACTGAAAGCCATGGTAGTCAATGGAAAGAGAAACAAAGGACAAAGAACATGCATTTAAATGGCAAGCAGTAGGGCCAGAGTGTAGAGGGCAACGGTGACAAGAGATTTGCTCACAAGACAGTGGGAAAAGACAGGCCGAGCAGGTGAAGCCAAGAGTCATCCCTGAGACAGGGGGAGGGTTTGGAGGTCAGCAATTTTCTGTACTGTGCAGCACAGAATTCCCTGGCATCCTGGGAAGACCGCTCATGGGCAAAAAGTGACACAGGCAAAAATGCATCTCACTTGCCTCCCCATCCGCCACAGGAAGACAGAAGATCCTACTATGCGTCATAAAACTCCAAGGCCCAGACTCCAGCAGCCACAATATCTCAGACCCAAGACCGCCATGCCAGCTTCTTCCTTTCTGACCGTGTGCCTGGCTGACCCATGGGGCCCAGCTCTCCAGACTGATGACAAATTTATCAAGGACTCTATTTGCCCTCCACTGCTCTTGGAACTTGGTTGAAATCAGCCTGTCCTGGTGTCAACTTTGGGCCAGCAGAGGTTGAGGGCCCCTACAAGCTGCCCTCTCCCTTCTAGAACTCTACCTACAGAAAGGAGAGCCAACATCCACCAAACCCACAACATGATAGTTACACCCAGTTCTCAGGAAAATGGGAACCTCCTCTCCTTGCTGGCTCTGTGACCCCTGCAGAAGTCTCCTGAGCCTGCTTTCTTTTCTACAAAATGGAAATAATAGCAGATAGGACCTAGCACCTAGGACTTTCGTGAATTTAACTGAAATACTGATGTCAAGCGCTGAGTCTGCACACGCTCAGTAAATAATGAGCATCCTATAAAATGTTGCTAGGATTATCATTCACCTACATTTACATAAGTAAGGTTTTTCAATTGACCCTCTACAGACTGGAGGTCTGCTAGAAACGGGCTTTCTGTCTCAGCCTATTTCTGCTACAGCTAGAATCTTCTCTCAACTAAAGCATGTCCTCCTCTACCTGTCCACCAGTTAATGGTCCCAGCGCCCTGGCTACATAAAAAGTTAATTCAGGCTTCCCAATGCATTGCTATCCAGAGGTTATTCTGCATATTGATGCTGCTTGCCTCTCATTCATCTCTGATGATCCTCCCCTACACACACACACACACACACACACACACAATAGCTACTAACAAAAGAAAAAGAAAATAATAAAAGGCTTTCCAAAGACAGAAAAAAATATTTCATGAAATTGCTATTCTATTCTCATGATGTACTGATAGAAACACTGCAGCAAATGTTTAACTCATCTGAATTAAATAATGCATTTGCTCTTGCTCTGTCTTTTCTAACACACAGGAGTATCTGTCTAATAATACATGTAGCCCACACTCCCGTAGTTCAAGTCCTGGTAGAGCAACCACTTTGTAAGAGTGCAGGATCACCTATGCATTCATTTATCTCCTTACAAAATAGATCCTTAGCAATTGTCACTTAAACCTTATTAGGATGGGAAAATGGAAGGAAACCAGGATTTAAATAGGCTAGTGAGCTTAAACGCGATGCTATCGAACACATAAAATCATTAGTAAATGTGACTGATGTAGTATTGCATTAAAGAGCTGTTAAGACAAGAGTTCCTTTTGCAGCATTCATCTATGGAAAGACCGTTTGATGGTCCCCTTCCCCATCCCTCTCCTCCTCACCACCCACGTCACTACTTGACTGTTCGGACGTCACTCATCCTAACAAGCTGCTATTAGGTACCCATGACGTGCCCAGCACCTTACCAACCATTAGAAACCCAGAAATGAAAACAGATGGCGCCAGGTTTACAGGGACTTACAGTGGAACACGGTACTGGACATGATAAGCAAGGAAGCATTGTGATGGAACCAGGGAGAGGACATTTGGGGGCCAGAAGGAAGGCGTTACCTTAGGAACTCTAGGAAGGCATCAGAGAACCCATTCCAAAAAAGATTTTAAGGAAAAAGCCTCTCTCTCACCAGGGAGAGAAGGGGCCCTGTATGGGGAGGGAAGGGTGGAGATTGAAGGAAAGAAAGCATCTGGTATATGTGTTTTCATAGCCCTGCAAACCCAACAATAAAGCGAAAAGAATGAATTTTGTGTCAGGAAGGTTGTTGACCCCAAGTAACAAAAAGCCACATCACCAATAGCTGGAACCAATAAGACAATGACTGCTTACTTACAAACAATCTGGGGGCTCTAATTGACTCCAAAGCTCATTCCAGACTCCACTATGTCATGAGCTATGGAAGCTTTGACCACCCTTTTCTTCCACCATCCTCAAAGCGTTGGCTCTGCCCCTGCAATCATGATTGCAAAATGGCTGCCACGGTTGCAAGTATCACATGTTCTTAGCAACATCCCTAAAAGAAAGAAGAGACAGGAGCCAATGAAATTCTTTTTATCAGAAAATAAAAGCTTGCCAGAACCATGCCCTTCACCCCAACACACTTCCCCTTAGGCCTGAAATTGGGTCATTTTTCTCCCTTTATGTAGAAGGGAAGTAGGAGAAATGAGTGTCTGGCAAAGGGAGGTGGTATTAGCACAGTAGGATTCGTTCAGTCCTGGTTAGTCTCTGGGGAAGGGCACATGACTGGGTTGGCAGCCAGTAGTGCTGCAACTGTTGAATTGATTTTCTAATGCTTAAGACACACAAAGCGGGATAAAGGATAACACTGCAAACACTCCAGTACTCACCACCCAGTCTAGAAACTGACCTGTCGCCAACACAGTTAAATTCCTCTACAGGGCCCTCTGCATTCCTCCTCCACTGCTGTCTCCCAGGAGAAGCTCTGTCCCTATTCCAGGGGTTTATCATTCACTTCACTTCCTCTTTCCTCTCCTTCTCTCTCACTATGAGACAGAGAGAGAGAAACGCTCCTAGGATTTTTGCATATAGATTTACTGCAAATATTCATTTGCAGATTGCTTTCTTTGATCAATATTTTGTTTGTGGAATTAATCCATATTGATTCATGTAGTCGAGTTCATTCCTTTTCTCTGCCACATGAAATTCCATTATAGACAGCACAATTGATGTTTCCTCTGGATGGACTTTGGGAAGTTTTCAATATTTTACTATTACAGACAATTGCTCTGATTGCTATTTTTCATGGCTGCTGACATGTATGTGTGTGTATCTCTGCGGAGGTGTATATGTGGATACACACGCATGTATATGTATGTGCATATATGTGAATTCATCTAGGATCTATATCTAGAAGCATACTTCTAAGTAACAGTGTGTACATATCTTCAACATGACAGAAGTTGCCAAATTTTTTCTCCAGTGTGTTTCTCCAATTTTCATCACAACAGCAATGGATAAAGACATGCCATTACTCCACATTTTAGCCAAAAATTGGTACTGTCAGATTGCTAGATTTTTGCCAAGCTGATGGTGTGAAACAGCATCTAATCTTAGTTTTATGCATTTATTAGCAGTAGATGTGTCTACTTCAGCAAACTGTCTCCTGAACATTTTGCCCATTTGACTAACCTTATTGTCTTCTTCTTTTTGAATTAAAGCAATTCTTTATGTATTCTGGATATTAATTCTTTGTGTCTTTCTTATTGGGAATTATCTTTTCATTCATTTAAAGGTATCTTCTGTGGAACAGAATTTTTTTGATTTTAAGTCAGATTTTCCAATTGCATGCACTGATTGAATGCCAGTGTAGCCATTACACGTGTCCTGACCATGTCAGTGAAGTAGGGGGAAGTGGGTTGGGGAGGGGGGGGGTCCACTTGACTGCAGCACGTCTCCTGCAAGTCGAGGCAGGGGAGGCCACAGTGTGCAGGGACTTAGGAAACCTCAGCATCAGGGGCCGAGGGTGCAGTGGTGGAGTGTAACGGCGTTATGCTTCCCCATCCCCGTGAGCTGCCCCAAACCCTCCCTACACCTCATTTTTCACTCCTACCGCTTCCTCCTTCTGCCTAACACAGCAAGAAAGAACATTTGAGTCTACCTCACTCAGGCTTCCTCTAGCTGTCCAAACTCTCAGCATCTAATTTAATATCTAGATTTTCCCATTCTAGGTTCCAGCCACTCTGTTCACATGTCCTCAGGAATTCCCAATTTCTCACTTTTTTTTTTTTTTTTTTTTTTTTTGACAGGCAGAGTTAGACAGTGAGAGAGAGAGAGAAAGGTCTTTTTCTGTTGGTTCACCCTTCAAGTAGTTGCTACGGCCAGCACGCTGCGCCGATCCGAAGGCAGGAGCCAGGTGCTTCCCCCTGGTCTCCCGTGTGGGTGCAGGGCCCAAGCACTTGGGCCATCCTCCACTGCACTCTTGGGCCACAGCAGAGAGCTAGACTTGAAGAGGAGCAACCGGGACAGAATCCGGCGCCCCGACCGGGACCAGAATTTGGGGTGCAGACGCCACAGGCCGAGGATTAGCCTAGTGAGCCGCGGCACCAGCCACGTATTTTGTTTTAACATTTATTTAGTTATTTGAGAGGTAGAGTTACAGAGAGAGAGAGGCAGAGAGAGAGGTGTTCCATTCGCTGGTTCACTCCCCAGATGGCCGCAACTGGGCCAGTCGGAAGCCAGGAGCTTCTCCCGGGTCTCCCACGCCAGTGCAGGGGCTCATGCGCTCCGGCCAACTTCACTGCTCTCCCAGGCTATTATCAGGGAGCCGGGTCAGAGGAGGAGCAGCCGGGACAGGAGCCAGGGCCCATATGGAATGCTGGCACCTCAAGCAGAGGCTTAACCCACCACGGCTGTACATGCCAGCCCCTAACTTGTGTCGGGCACAGTCATATTATGAGCCTGTTCAAACATGCTTTAGGAGCTAATCCAAATCTACGTCCCATTTCCCAGACACGGGGTTGAGCGGCAGGGAGACGAAGCAACATGCTCAAGTATCTGTGGCCTCCCCAGGGCTGGAGCGGGAGACTCGTCCCGCCCAGGCCAAAGCCCTTTCTACGCCTCCCTCCTCCCTCACTGACCTGCTGGCCCCGTGAACTGAAACTCCAGCGGCCAATTTGGCTGACAAGGACTCACCGCGCCGAAGCGCTTTCCAGGACCATGAGACAGAACTTGGCTTCAAGGAACAGGAAAGCGATCCGCCGCCTGAGGGGGGCGGGACACGCTTGTGCGCGCGTGATTGATTCAGCGTGCATCTGAAACGCTGCGGGCGTGGTGACCCCTCTGGCCAATTCCCCTTTTTCATTCTGAAGCCCTCAGCCCTCTACCTAAAGCAAGGAGTTTTCAAAGCTCCTCGGGAAAGGCGAGGAAATCTTGATTCCGACTTAAAAGCTCTATGCTCGCAGCAGGAGCCGTCATTTTGCTCTGAGAGCCGAGGCCTCGCCTGATGAGTGCGGGCAGATGCCCTGTCCAAGTTCAGAAGGAAGAATGGCCACACATTGTGCGCGTGTCAGCACAGGTGAGGAGGGCGGAGGGATGAGCTTCCTCTAAGAACTCTGCAGCCGGAAAGACGCTGCCACAGAGCAGGTAGCGCAGGTAGGGCTAACCTACAGGGAGCACACTCATGCCAGCGATGCCTGGGCTACGTGTGCACTTGGATTCAGGCCACACAGCCCAGGGCCCCTACTGCAGCTGTGCCCACGTCTCTCACTCGGGTGGGCCTGAGGTGAGGCCTGAGAAGGTGTGTTTCCATCCTTTGGGCTCCCAGGAAATTTGGTGTGTCAGGTGCATCAGCCACACAATGAGAACCATGGCCCTAATCAAGTCAGTTAAACAGGATCAGAAATTCATCTGTCACATACCACAGTAGGCACCAGGCACTGTAGGGGCAGGGAAACAGTGTATCCCTCCAGGGGTGGTAAATGTCAAACACTTCCTCTGCCCACTGGCGATAATGGTGTGTGTACAAAGCCTAGTGATTCCAAAGAACTATAGGGAAAACTTGAAAATCTACAGCCGTCAAGGTTCCTTCCAGAAAATACAGAATCAGTACACCTGTGATGGGATCCAGGCATCTCTGCTCTCAACAAACTCCCCAGGTAAGTCTTGTGATTGTGAGATTTAAGACAGCCGTGAAAAAAGGCCAAAACTTCTTCTATAAGGACAGCACAAAGTAATCAAATACCTGGCACCTGCCACAAATTATTTCCAAAGTAAGCTGGCTCGTTCCCATAATGCATCCTGAACAAAGAGCCCTGGAATCACAAGGAAAGAGGAAAATGAAGTGGGCCCAAGGACAGGCAAATATTAGTGAGCCTGAGTGGAAGGCATGAGGTGCTTAGAGAGGTGTCTGAAGACAACCTGGGAGATTGCAAAACGACCACCTCACTTTGTAGCTCCTCCCACAAAGAGGTAGAATCTATTTGCTCACCCCTTGAAGCTGAGCTGTCCTTGTGACCTGCTTTTATCAACAGAAGGTAACAGAAGGGGCATCACGCAAGAGTCTATCCCCCGCCTCAGCAGTTCTGACAGCTGCGCTGTTTGCTGTCCCTGAACCCTGCTTTCACCCTTGGAACAAGCCCAGGCTAGCCTGTGGAAAAGTAAGACTACACGGGGACACCAAGGCCAAACCACTCTAATCCTTCATAAGCCAGTAAGCACTAGCAGAGGCCACAGATGCTTTAGCAAGATAGACAAGACCAGCTGAGCCCAATCAAAATTACTGCAGAATCATTAGCTAAATGGGTGGCTGTTGTTTTAAGCTATCACATTTTGCAGTGGCTTGCAGCAAGATCCTTTAATCAAGAAAGAGACCAAGAAACTTGGCCGGCGCCGCGACTCAATAGGCTAATCCTCCACCTGCGGCGCCGGCACCCTGAATTCTAGTCCCAGTTGCTCCTCTTCCAGCCCAGCTCTCTGCTGTGGCCTGGGAGTGCAGTGGAGGATGGCCCAAGTGCTTGCGCCCTGCACCCCATGGGAGACCAGGAGGAAGCACCTGGCTCCTGGCTTTGGATCAGCGCAATGCACCGGCCGCAGCAGCCATTGGGGGTGAATCAACGGAAAAGGAAGACCTTTCTCTCTGTTTCTCTCTCTCTCTCTCACTGTCCACTCTGCCTGTCAACCAAAAAAAAAAAAAAAAAAAAAAAAAAAAAAAAAAAACACATGTGGACAACTCTGAGCGCAATTCCATCATTGAAACATTTCACCTTGGGCCAGATCTGAATACTGAGCCCCTGCTGTGTGATAAGGCTACCCTCTGGCTCTCCCACCCCAAATTCCCCCAAAAGTGGAAAGCTCTTCTATGAGTAGCAAGTAAGAAAATTTGGATTGTGCTAACATGTAGTTTTTCTCATTGTCCCATTGCCTTGAACTCAGTCATCTCGCTCACCACTTGCTTCAGTTTCCAGCTAAGAAAACAAAGCAAGACTGTCCCCTCGATGCACACATCCAAGAGTGTTGGGACGTCTAATGCATAATTAAATCCTGAGAATTCTCAGCCCAGCAGGGCATGTGCACTGAGCTAACTCTTAGAAAATGGAGAAGCCACCCAAGCAGGAGCAAGAGGATGTGGGAGAGTGACAATGGACCAGGGATTCTGGGCTCCAGGCCTGCCTTTTCTTTTTGAGATTTCAGGATAGGCACTTAATTTTTCTTGAACTGAGGTCTTCGATGGTTGGAACTGATCACCAAGTTTCTAAGGACCTATAGGAAAGAGCATGATGTCCAGGTGAGAGATTTGGGCCAGAGTACTGGACAGAGCTGGCTTTGTGAATGTGCAAGCCGTGTAGTTGTACACACGAGGGTGTAGGCTCAGAAGAACCACATGCTTGGTTTTATGCTCAACTGTTGCCATTTTGACATTATTAATAATGTAGTCTTTGAACTTGGTTTTGTAAATGAAGTCCAAGAGTACAGTGAAGCATGCAATATGCAGCCTGCTTCTGTTCCTTGCCACCACATTGTATCCATGACTCCCTGTGAGCACAAAATTCCAGCAGACCCAAGGTGTGCGGGACCTCAGCAAGGCTCAGATCCATGACTGAGTGACGTGGCACTGACAGCCCTGACAGGTGACACCTTCTGTACAAGCCAGAAAGAAGGCGTGGCATCCTCAGAACCGTGAGCAGCCAAGGAGCGTGTTAGGGTTTCAATGATGCCCCCTCCACCAAAATTCACATGCCAAAGTCCTCCCTCTGAATGTGACCCTGTTTGGAAATATTTTTGCAGATATTAGTTGGGAGAAGTTAAATTAGGATAAAGTTGTTACTGGTCTCCTCATAGAATGGGGGAAATTGGGGCACCTCACACAGAGAGAAGACCATGTGAAGATTGGATTAGGCTGTCACAAGCCAGGGAACTCCCGAAAGTCAACGGTCAGGACAGGAAGACCCTTCCCTACCCCTTCAGACGCTTCAAGACCTGCCAACACCTTGATCGTGGACTTGCAGCCTCCAGAATTGAGAGATGCTGCATATGGTTGCTTAAGCCCCACGTCTGGGACACTTCTCTATGGCAGTCCTTCCAAGTGAATCCAGAAACCCGTCTTAGCCTCCTTTCTCATGTTACTTCCCTGTGTCAGTCAACCCCTGATGCTGAAAATGAAGGCAGAGGATCCTTTCTCTCCTTCCTTCCTCCCTCACCAGCAAGTCAAAGGCAGAGAGTGTGGGGCGAATGTGTGAACATCAAGAAGTGAAATAAAAGCAGGTGGGTTAATTTTGTGCAGCATTTCCACTGTTCTGGGAACATGTTTATTTGTTCTGGAAGAACAAAATAAACATGTATATACCTAGGAAATACAAGTTGTGTAACGTCAGTAATTCTGCCTTCTGTTTGCATTGAAATGTGGCAATGCACAACATAAAGATGATGGTGAAATTCATATTAATAATGAAAATTTTATTATTTCTTTAGAGCATTAAAAAGCTGAATATAAAAAACCATGAAAAATAGAAAAGAAGACCATGGAAGAAAGGAAAAAGTTGTGCATCTGACCACCTTTAATAGCTCCTTTTCCCCTGCTTTTTGAAGAAGGAGACCTGAATTTTCACTTTGCCTTGGCTACTGTGAATTCTGCATCCCAGAGCTGCAGGAAATGCTATTTTTACTCAGATGCTTCAAACTTTTGCTTTTCCCCAACTCTAAAATCTGGATCTCCCTCATATAACCCCTTATAGCTCTTTGTGTGCATAAAGAAAACACAAAACTGCATACACTGCTCAGATCTGCAGAAATGTCACTTTCTTCCTTTCCCCATAACTGATAGTTCTTGAGACTCTATCTACCCCTGACAGTGAAGGAAACATATCTGCCAGTTCAAAGAAAATCAGTGACTTTGGGATCTGAACTCAATCAATTTGGGAGCCTCTGTCCCACCCCTCAACCCCCTGCCAACTCCCCAGAGAGGGATTTAAATCTGGAAATCATTCCTGGCCTGCTACAATTATCCACTGATACGCAGGGTCCCAGTGAGACTTTGGTCATCCATCCTCCTCCTTTTTTTCTTTTTTTTTATAATACATTATTTATTTATTTATTTATTTATTTATTGACAGGCAGAGTGGACAGTGAGAGAGAGAGACAGAGAGAAAGGTCTTCCTTTTGCCGTTGGTTCACCCTCCAATGGCCGCCACGGCTGGCACACCACGCTGATCCAAAGCCAGGAGCCAGGTGCTTCTCCTGGTCTCCCATGTGGGTGCAGGGCCCAAGGACTTGGGCCATCCTCCACTGCACTCCCGGGCCATAGCAGAGAGCTGGCCTGGAAGAGGGGCAACCGGGACAGAATCCGGCGACCTGACCGGGACTAGAACCTGGTGTGCCGGCGCCCCAAGACAGAGGATTAGCCTAGTGAGCCACGGCGCCGGCCCCATCCTCCTCCTTTTTGAAGGCAGATGGAATGTCCAAGCTTCACGCTGCACAGGGATACACCCCACCCTTTTAGATTCCTTTCAAGCCCCCCAAGAAGCCCTCCCTTCCAACAGCACCCCACCATCACAGCCCAGTAGCCTGCCTTCACCTCTTCACATTTCACATAGGTATGTTGGAGACTCAGAGGTTTGACTTACATCTTCCTATCATGGAACAGGTTGGCAAAAGAAGGTCAGGGACCCAATCCGGCTCACTGTTTCCTTTTAGAAATAAAGTTTTACTGAAACTGACCACTCATTTATGTTATCCCCATGGCTGCTTTCAGTCCACAGTGGGGTAATTAGAAGTTCTGAATGACCCACTAACTGTGCCTTTAGAAAACGTTTGTCAACCTCTGCCCAGCTATTCCCAATGCCTGATGTTACTTCAGTCCAGTAGATACTCTTTTCTTCTTCAGGAATTTTTCTGCTCCTTGGAAGCAGAGTGTAAGTCTGCTCTACTTAGGACAATCCCCTAAACTTACTGGGAGTTGCCATCAACCCCGTCCCAAGACAGAGATGCCATTGTCTTGACGCTTGTGGCATAATCTCTGCCTATCTCTTCCCACCAATAAGCCATCAGATCATTTGCTTCTTAGAGTAGGAAAACTTACCCAACATCATTGTGTATTGACGAATTGTATTAGTTATCTATTGGTGTATAACAACTTACTCAAAACTTAGCATCTCATTTAACAGCCATTTGTTTTCTCGCAGGGTCTCTGGGTCAGGAAGCCTGCATGATTTGGTGGGTGTCTCCGGCTCCATGTCTCTCACCAGGTTACAGCCAATCTGTTGTTGGCCTGGCTGCAGTCATCTGACAGCCCAATGGGTGGAAGAATCTGCTTTGACATCTATTGGAAGGTCTCGAAAGATCTGCTTCCAAGTTCATTCCCATACAGCTCTTCACAGGGCCGCCTTAGACATGGTGGCTGACTTCCCCAAAGCAAGCAATCCAAGAGAGAGTGGGAGAGGCTCCCAAGATGAAGGCACCATACTTTAGGTTACTTCCTATCACTTCTTTTTTTTTTCTTTTTTTTTATTTGTTTATTTAATGAATATAAGTTTCCAAAGTACGAATAATGGATTACAATGGCTTCCCCCCCATACCGTCCCTCCCACCCACAACCCTCCCCTTTCCCACTCCCTCTCCCCTTCCATTCACATCAAGATTCATTTTCGATTATCTTAATATACAGAAGATCAGCTTAGTATACATTAAGTAAGGATTTCAACAGTTTGCTCCCACACAGAAACATAAAGTGAAAAATAATAGATGATTTTTTTTTAATGATGATGAAATCAGATCAGACCTATTGTCATGTTTAATCCCAGTGAGAGTCAAGTTGGGAGTTGATAGTTTCTTTTCTTTTTTTTTTTTTTTTTTTTTTACAGAGGATCAGTTTAGTATGCATTAAGTAAAGATTTCAACAGTTTGCACCCCCATAGAAACACAAAGTGAAATATACTGTTTGAGTACTCATTATAGCATTAAATTTCAATGCACAGCACATTAAGGACAGAGATCCTACATGAGGAGTAAGTGCACAGTGACTCCTGTTGTTGACTTTACCAATTGACACTCCTGTCTATGGCATCAGTAATCTCCCTATGCTCCAGTCATGAGTTTCCAAGGCTATGGAAGCCCTCTGAGTTCTCCGATTCTTATCTTGTTTCGACAAGGTCATAGTCAAAGTGGAGGTTCTCTACTCCCTTCAGAGAAAGGTACCTCCTTCTTTGAAGACCTGTTCTTTCCACTGAGATCTCACTCACAGAGATCTTTTGCCAGAGTGTCTTGGCTTTCCATGCCTGAAATACTCTCATGGGCTTTTCAGCCAGATCCGAATGCCTTTAGGGCTGATTCTGAGGCCAGAGTGCTATTTAGGACATCTGCCATTCTATGAGTCTGCTGAGTATCTCACTTCCCATGTTGGATCACTCTCCCCTTTATTTATTCTATCGGTTAGTGTTAGCAGGTACTAGACTTGCTTATGTGCTCCCTTTGACTCTTAGTCCTTTCATTATGATCAATTGTGAACAGAAATTGATCACTTGGACTAGTGAGATGGCATTGGTACATGCCACCTTGATGGGATTAAATTGGAGCACCCTGGTATGTTTCTAACTCTACCATTTGGGGCAAGTCAGCTTGAGCATGTCCCAAATTATACATCTCTTCCCTCTCTTATTCCTACTCTTGTGTTTAACAGGGATCACATTTCAGTTAAATTTCAACACTTAAGAATAACTGTGTATTAATTACAGAATTAAACCAGTCATATTAAGTAGAACAGACAAAAAAACTACTAAGAGGGATAATGTATTAAGTTGTTCATTAACAGTCAGGGCTATGCTGATCAAGTCACCGTTTCCCATAGTGTCCGTTTCACTTCAGGAGGTTTCCTTTTTGGTGTTCAGTCAGTTGTCACCAATCAGGGAGAACATATGGTATTTGTCCCTTTGGGACTGGCTTATTTCACTCAGCATGATGTGTTCCAGATTCCTCCATTTTGTTGCAAATGACTGGATTTCGTTGTTTCTTACTGCAGTATAGTATTCTAAAGAGTACATATCCCATAATTTCTTTATCCAGTCTACCGTTGATGGGCATTTAGGTTGGTTCCAGGTCTTGGCTATTGTGAATTGAGCTGCAATAAACATTAGGCTGCAGACCGCTTTTTTGTTTGCCAATTTAAATTCCTTTGGGTAAATTCCAAGGAGTGGGATTGCTGGGTCGAACGGTAGGGTTATCTTCAGGTTTCTGAGGAATCTCCAGACTGACTTCCATAGTGGCTTGACCAGCTTGCATTCCCACCAACAGTGGGTTAGTGTCCCTTTTTCCCCACATCCTCGCCAGCATCTGTTGTTGGTGGATTTCTGAATGTGAGCCATTCTAACCGGGGTGAGGTGGAACCTCAATGTGGTTTTGATTTGCATTTCCCTGATTGCTAATGACCTTGAACATTTTTTCATGTGCCTTTTGGCCATTTGGATTTCCTCTTTTGAAAAATGTCTATTGAGGTCCTTGGCCCATCTCCTAATTGGGTTGTTGGTTTTGTTTTTGTGGAGTTTCTTGATCTCCTTGTAGATTCTGGTTATTAACCCTTTATCTGTTGCATAGTTTGCAAATATTTTTTCCCATTCTGTCGGTTGTCTCTTCACTCTCCTGACTGTTTCTTTTGCAGTACAGAAACTTCTCAATTTGATGCAATCCCAATAGTTAATTTTGGCTTTGACTGCCTGTGCCTCCCGGGTCTTTTCCAGAAACTCTTTGCCTGTGCCAATATCTTGAAGGGTTTCTCCAATGTTCTCTAGTAACTTGATGGTGTCAGGTCGTAGATTTAGGTCTTTAATCCATGTTGAGTGGATTTTTGTGTAAGGTGTAAGGTAGGGGTCTTGCTTCATGATTCTGCACGTGGAAATCCAATTTTCCCAGCACCATTTATTGAATAGACTGTCCTTGCTCCAGGAATTAGTTTTAGATCCTTGATCGAATATAAGTTGGCTGTAGATGTTTGGGTTGATTTCTGGTATTTCAATTCTGTTCCATTGGTCTATCCATCTGTTTCTGTACCAGTACCATGCTGTTTTGATTACAACTGCCCTGTAGTATGTCCTGAAATCTGGTATTGTGATGCCTCCGGCTTTGTTTTTGTTGTACAAGATTGCTTTAGCTATTCGAGGTCTCTTGTGCCTCCATATAAATTTCAGCACCAATTTTTCCAGATCTGAGAAGAAGGTCTTCGGTATCTTGATTGGTATTGCATTGAATTTATAAATTACTTTTGGGAGAATGGACATTTTGATGATATTGATTCTTCCAATCCATGAGCATGGAAGATTTTTCCATTTCTTGGTATCCTCTTCTATTTCTTTCTTTAAGGTTTTGTAATTTTCATCGTAGAGATCTTTAACATCCTTGGTTAAGTTTATTCCAAGGTATTTGATTGTTTTTGTAGCTATTGTGAATGGGATTGATCTTAGAAGCTCTTCCTCAGCCATGGCATTGTCTGTGTATACAAAGGCTGTTGATTTTTGTGCATTGATTTTATACCCTGCTACTTTGCCAAACTCTTCTATGAGTTCCAATAGTCTCTTAGTAGAGTTCTTTGGGTCCCCTAAATAAAGAATCATGTCATCTGCAAAGAGGGATAGTTTGAGTTCTTCCTTCCCAATTTGTATCCCTTTAATTTCTTTTTCTTGCCTAATAGCTCTGGCTAGAACCTCCAGAACTATATTGAATAGCAGTGGTGAGAGTGGACATCCCTGTCTGGTACCAGATCTCAGTGGAAATGTTTCCAACTTTTGCCCATTCAATAGGATGTTGGCTGTGGGTTTTTCATAGATTGCTTTGATTGTATTGAGGAATGTTCCTTCCAAACCCAGTTTGCTTAGAGTTTTCATCATGAAAGGGTGTTGTATTTTATCAAATGCTTTCTCGGCATCTATTGAGATAATCATATGGTTTTTCTTCTGCAGTCTGTTAATGTGGTGTATCACATTGATTGTCTTGCGCACATTAAACCATCCCTGCATACCAGGGATAAATCCCACTTGGTCTGGGTGGATGATCTTTCTGATGTGTTGTTGCATTCTATTGGCGAGAATTTTATTGAGGATTTTTGCATCTATGTTCATCAGGGATATTGGTCTGTAATTCTCTTTCAGTGCTGCATCTTTTTCTGGCTTAGGAATTAAGGTGATGCTGGCTTCATAGAAAGAATTTGGGAGGATTCCCTCTTCTTCGATTGTTCTGAATAGTTTGAGAAGAATTGGAGTTAGTTCTTCTTTAAATGTCTGGTAGAATTCAGCAGTGAATCCATCTGGTCCTGGGCTTCTCTTTGTTGGGAGGGCCTTTATTACTGTTTCAATTTCTGTCTCAGTTATGGGTCTGTTTAGGTTTTCTATGTCTTCCTGGTTCAATTTAGGTAGGTTGCATGTGTCCAGGAATCTATCCATTTCTGATAGATTTCCCTGTTTGCTGGCATACAAGTCCTTGTAGTAATTTCTGATGATTCTTTTTATTTCTGTGGTGTCTGTTGTTACATTTCCTTTTTCATCTCTGATTTTATTGATTTGGGTCTTTTCTCTTCTTTTTTTAGTTAGTTGGGCCAATGGGGTGTCAATTTTGTTTATTTTTTCAAAAAACCAGCTCCTCGTTTGGCTGATTTTTTGGAATGTTTTTCTTGATTCAATCCTGTTGATTTCTTCTCTGATTTTAATTATTTCTCTTCTCCTACTAGATTTGGGTCTGGTTTGCTGTAGGTTTTCTAGATCCTTGAGGTGAATAGAAAGCTCATCTATTTGGTGCCTTTCCAATTTCTTGATGTAGGCACCTATTGATATAAACTTTCCTCTTAACACTGCTTTTGCTGCGTCCCATAAGTTTTGGTATGTTGTGCTGTTATCCTCATTTACTTCCAGAAAGTTTTTGATTTCTCTTTTGATTTCTTCTATGACCCATTGTTCATTCAGGAGCATGTTGTTCAATCTCCATGTGTTTGCATATGCTCTAGGGATTCCTGAGTTGCTAATTTCCAACTTCATTCCTTTATGGTCTGAGAAGCTGCATGGTATGATTCTAATTCTTTTGAATTTGCTGAGACTTGCTTTATGGCCTAGTATGTGGTCAATCCTAGAGAAGGTTCCATGTACTGCTGAGAAGAATGTAAAATCTTTAGCTGTAGGATTGAAAGTTCTGTATAAATCTGTTAGATCCATTTGGGCTATAGTGTCGTTTAAATCTACTGTATCCTTGTTGATCTTCTGTCCTATTGATCTGTCTATTTCTGAGAGTGGAGTATTGAAGTCCCCCAGTACTATTGTATTGGGGTCTAAGTCTCCCTTTAAGTCCGTTAACAAATCTTTTAGATAAACTGGTGCCCTGTAGTTAGGTGCATATACATTGATAATTGTTATATCTTCCTGTTGAATTGATCCCTTAATCATTATGTAGTGTCCCTCTTTGTCTCTCTTAACGGTTTTTGTGGTAAAGTTTATGTTGTCTGAAATTAAGATGGCTACGCCTGCTCTTTTTTCATTTCTGTTGGCATGGTATATCTTTTTCCAGCCTTTCACTTTCAGTCTGTATGGATCTTTGTTGGAAAGATGTGTTTCTTGTAAGCAGCAAATAGATGGGTTTTGTTCCTTAACCCAATCAGCCAAACGGTGTCTTTTAACTGGACAGTTCAGGCCATTCACGTTCAATGTGACTAATGATAAGTGGTAACTTTGCCCTGCCATTTGCCAAAGATAAGTTCTAATATATGCTTTGAATTCCCTGTGATCTTTTGCTGTGAGGTTTCCTTTCTTTACCTTCTTTCATATTGATGACCGTGTTTCTTTGTTTCTGTGTGTAACACATCTTTAAGCATCTTTTGCAGGGCTGGACGAGTGGCAACAAATTCTTTCAATTTCTGTTTGTTATGAAAAGTCTTTATTTCACCTTCATTCACAAATGATAGCTTTGCAGGATATAATATTCTGGGCTGGCAGTTGTTCTCTCTTAGTACCTGGGCTATATCTCGCCATTCCCTCCTAGCTTGTAGAGTTTCTGATGAGAAGTCAGCTGTGAGTCTGATTGGAGATCCTCTGAGAGTAATCTGACGTTTCTCTCTTGCACATTTTAGGATCTTTTCTTTATGTTTCACTGTGGAGAGTTTAATTACAACGTGTCGTGGTGAGGATCTCTTTTGGTTGTGTTTATTAGGGGTTCTGTGAGCTTCCTGTACTAGGATTTCTCTGTCCTTCTCCAAACCTGGGAAATTTTCTGCTAATATCTCACTAAAAAGGCCTTCTAATCCTTTCTCCCTCTCCATGCCTTCAGGAACTCCTAGAACCCGAATGTTGGGTTTTTTAATAGTATCCTGAAGATTCCCGACAATATGTTTTAGATTCCTAATTTCCTCGTCTTTTCTTTGGTCTGACTGTATCCTTTCCTGTTCTCTGTCTTCTAAGTCTGATATTCTCTCTTCTGCTTCTCCCATTCTGTTTGTAAGGCTCTCTATTGTGTTTTTCATTTGATCTATTGAATTCTTCACTTCAGTCACTATCCCAGTTTCCTGTTGTACTAGTTGTTTCATTTCATTTTGATTCCTCCTTAATATTTCATTTTCACGAGAGAGATTTTCTATCTTGTCCATTAAGGATTTCTGTAGTTCAAGAATTTGTTTTTGAGAACTTCTTAATGTTCTTATCAATTTTTTGAGATCTGCTTCTTGCATTTCTTCTATGTCATCATCCTCATAATCTTGAATTGGGGTGTCTTTTTCATTTGAGGGCTTCATGGTGACTTCCTTGTTTTTATTACCTTGGTTTTTGCGTTTGTTATTTGTCATATTGGAGATATTTGGTTTCTTCACTGTGGTGCTTTTTCTTGTTATACTATGACTCTAGATTAAGTGGACTATCTGTTTTTGATGGAGCCTTAGGGCTTGAGATGGGTGTGGCCTGAGAGCTCTGTTTGGTGTGCCAAAGGTGACACTCCCAGGTTGGGCGTGGTAAACCTCTCTCTCTCTCTCTCTTTTTTTTTTTGATTCAAAAGGGAAGTTATTCTGCACAGCTGACCGAAGTTGGAGGTAGTTAGCAGGCAAATGATATACCCACAGGAGCCAGAGATCGGAAGCTCTTTCCCAAGGACCACACAGGGAATCTGTTCGGCCCTCGGAGTGGGCTCAAATTCTCCTTCAGTCTCCCACTGGGTTGCCAAAGTTACGGAATTGTAGCGTCTCTGGAGAGTGCTCACGTGAATTCCGTGAGTTCTCTCCCCCACCGTCTCTTTTTTCACAGTCTCAGTTCAGTAGCACCACAAATTTACTAGGTCCTAATCTCCTGTTAATTCGCCCCGCCCAGAGTCAGGTTTTTCTGCTAGGCTCAGGGCCGGTGCAGACCTGAGGTCACTCTGCTTATGACGTATGTCCAAGATGGCGCCTGCTCTTTGTCTTGCTCGCCCTTGAGAGGTGAGCGGAGAGAGAGAAACCCGTGTCCGTACCAGTCACCTTTTTTTTTTTCCCCTCTCTCTCTCTTCCAGTTAGCTTGGTGAAGTCCCCCCCCCCCCGGGGGTCGTTCCCTCTAGTCTCCTCTCTCCGCTTGCCTGCCGGTGTCTCGGGTTATTGAGGTTCGGCTCACCTTGCGTTCCAGCGCTGGTGTGTTGAGTCTGCCGCTGATGTCCCGAACTGTGGGCTCCCACGCTCTCCACGCAGGTCTGCTCCCCTTCCAGCGCCGATGTGTGGACTCGGAGCCCTGGACGTCCCAAGTCTCCCCGCTGTTGCACTCCCCTTTGAGCACTTGCACGCAGACCCTGCAGCTTGCACAGCTCAGTCCCGCGGCTCGGCTTCCGCGGCTCAGTCCCGCGGCTCGGTCCTGCGGCTAGGCTTTCGCGCGCGGTGGGCGACCTTGTTCTCCCAGTAGGTCCTCCGATTTACGCCCACTGGATCCAGAAGAGTTTCGTCTGCAATATTTTCCTGGTTCTTTTTTCTGAGGCTACCGTAACTCCCCTTTTATTAAACTAAATTTTCCCGGACTATTGGTGCGCGCCCTCACTATTCCGCCATCTTGGCTCCGCCCCCACTTCCTATCACTTCTGCCATGTTCTACTTGTTGGCCCACACTTAAAGGCAGAGGAATTAAGCTCCACTTTTTTAAGCAACAGTCTACCCTTTGTCAAGAGTTTTTATGTGTTTATTTTTATTTAAAAGGCAGAGAAATGGACAAAGTCAGACAAAAGACAGATCTTCCATCCACTAGTTCACGTCCCAAATGCTTGCAACATCTAGGGCTGGACCAAGCCAAAACCAGAGACCTAGAATTCCATCTGATGGAGGGTGGGTGGCAGGGACCCCAGAACTTGAGCTACCACCTGCTGCTTCCCAGGGCACACATCAGCAAGAAGTTGGAGCTGGGAATGCAGCGGGGATTCAAACCCAGGCACTCTGATATGGGATGCAGGTGTCACCAGTGGCATCTTAGCCATTGGACCACATTCCTGCCCCTGAATTTCACTTCTTAAAAGGAAGAGTATCAAAGAATGTGTGGCTGTAGCCTGAAAAACACTGCATGCCACCTCTGTGAGGCTCATGACAAGCTCTGGCCCCAGACACCCTTAATCCAATAGCAACAATAACAACAGGGGTGGTGCTTTGGAGTAGCAGGTAAAGCTGCTGCCTGCAGTGCTGGCATCCCATATGAACACCGATTTGAGCCCCAGCTGCTCCACTTCCTATCCAGCTCTCTACTATGGCCTGGGAAAGCAGTGGAAGATGGCCCAAATCCTTGGGTCCCTGCACCCAGGTGGGAGACCCTGAAGAAACTCCCGGCTCCTGGCTTCAGATCAGCTCAGCTCCAGCCATTGCAGCCAACTGGGGAGTGAACCAGTGGATGGAAGATCTCTCTCTGCCTCTCCCTCTCTCTGTCTGTAACTATGCCTCTTGAGTAAATAAATAAATCTTTAAAAAAAAAGGCAATAACAACAAAGTTCCCACAGTCAAAGACTGGGCAACCAGGATAACTGTGTCCATGATTATCTTTAAAAGTTTATTCAGAAACTTGTCTGAAAGCCATTTGATAACATCTTAATTCTCCCTTCATCTCATTTTTTTCCCTGTAAGCAATGAATATTTTGGGGGCAAGAACACACACACACACACACACATACACAGTACAATAATGGAACCAGCAAAAAAACCCTGATTATTATCTTCTAATATTATTCTATGATACTTACTTTGCAAAGCCCATTGGATGTCTAAAACCCATTTGGACAAAGAAAGCAGAAAAAATGAAACAAACGAGTATGGACTGACAGAGTACTACAGCCCAAACCCTCCACTGTTCTAAGGCACCATTTGAATGAACATTTAGATTTCACATAAAAATATTAGCAAGATAGTCTTGCAGGAGCACCTCACTGGGAAGTACTAACTGAAAAAATATCACAGCCACTGCTCAAATGGAATCCATTCTCATATTTTCTTCTCTCTGGCTAGCTAGTCCGGGGTCTTGCCGAATCCCATGATAACACAAATTTCACAATCTGTAAGATCTAAGCCTCCATTAAGACTAGTCAAGAAGATTCAACACATTTCTTCACTTTCTTCCTTAGAATAAGTAGCAAAGAGTAACTGCCAGTGTTTCCTGCATATATGTTAATTCTCACCCTCATAACAACCCTGCCAGGCAAATATTGCTATCATTTTTTTCCAAATGAGAAAGCAAGCTTAGAGAAATGAATCTGTGTTCCCCAAGCCACACAGCTATAAAATAATGGAGCCAGAATTCCAATTCGTATCTGTCTGAGTTCTGAAGTCCCAGCCTTGCAGTACCCCCGTGCAAAGGATCAACCTGGCACAACACATCTTCCAAAAGTGTCAGTCACCTATAAAGATGTAGGGGGAAATGCTATTGTTATATTAGAATAAACATGAATCTATTCTGCATAAAAAGTTACTGTGCATCATGAAGGTCAAGTAAATGTCACAAAACTGGCCCTTGGATTTGGACCATCCACTGGGATCTCCGCAGAGACCGATTTCCTCCTCCTTGCCGGTGTTTCCAGTGTAAAGAATTTCAAGAATCCCGGCCTCCCGTGCCTCCTTACAAGAAAGCAAACAACAAACTGAGACTATCAAGACTCTAGATACAGTTTTTTGATTCTTCATTTTTAATACAGCCTTAATGCCTTGTGGGATGCTGCCAACACAGAAATGGCAACTGCCGAACAGGTGGAGGCGGAGGATTGGGTTTTCATCCCTGTCCTCCCCCCACCCCTTCCCTTTGAGTTCTAATATAGTCCTATGAGATACTTGCTGGGGAATGAAACATTTTGATTTGTTTGTTGATTTCAAAGGTAACTCCCTGGAAATACAAGATCAATTGTGTTCAAATTCACCAGAGTACAATGTGGTTATTAAAAAAAACAATTTTTGCAACAAGGGCAAGGCTGAAGAAGAGGCAGAGATCAGAGAGGAGAGGGACCAAACAGAGGTGCTCTGGCGGTTACTGATAATTTGTAGAGATGCACTAATGAGTCCTGTTTGAGAGCAAGGTGAAGGAAGCAAGGCGAGGTTATTTGAAAGGGTCTAGTTCCATCATCCGAACGCCATCCACTAAAAATTCAGACACTGCCTGAGCAGATAAACCACTGGCATTCAGAGAATGACAGCTGCAGACACTGTGAAGTCACCTATTCCTAACAACCACCCCCGTGGGATAGGAACTGTTACCCAATTAGCTCATGAGGCTGAGCCCCCAGTTGAAGTCTGGTTCTGTGAGGTCGTCGGTCCTAGATTAGGCCCAAGAAGTTCCCTTATTATGACAGCGCTGGCATTCTAATTTCTCATCTATTTGGAAGTCTCTCCCACCGGAGGCTTTCGCACCCCCATGGAAGGGGTCAGGGAGGCAGCTACTGCTTGAGTTCCTGAACTCACAAGGCACCAGGACAGTGAGGAAGTAGCCCGCAGCCCCAGAGTGGTGATTCCTGGGAGCTCCCCCAGAAGCCGCTGCAAACCCATGCTGACTGCCTGCTAACACTTCTGCCCACAACGACCCTTCTCCTCTTCCTCTTTGTGAATCTCAGTCAAGCACATTCGATTGGCTGAATATCACTAGCAACCCTGCTCGTGGGTGTAAAAGTCCTTGTTTCTTCCTTGCAATGCAGGAGAAACTGGACAACGAGGCAGTAGTGGTACTCAACTGACCGTAGGCAATCTGACCAAAATGGTAAGCAAGATACGCCCTGCCAGTTTGTAATCCCAATTTATAGTCCTGGATCTACTGAAATGAATCATTTAAAAAAAAATGGGAGCCACCATTGTATCAATAATCTACGGCTGCACAACAAACCACTTATGACCTGATGACTTCAAACAGCAACTGTTGATTTGACTCAAAATTCTCAGCGTTCACCTGCTTCCCCTCATATGTCCATGGTCACTTCCAATAATCAGATGGCTGGGTTTCCCAGTAGATGACCCAGGCTGCAAAACCTGTTCACTCAGAACTGGTATCTCTGCCAACCACATGGTCTGTCCCAGATTCCAATGGAGGAGAATGGACTCCACTTACTAATGAGGAGCTCCCATGCCACGCTCTGATGGGTACATATCCCCAGAGCAGAATGACTGCAATCCCACAAACACCTACTAACCTCAAACAAGGCTGAGGAAGAGAAGGGAAGGCTCAACACACTGCCATGCTTAATGCACTCAAGTAGACTGTTAATCACAAAGAATAAGGTGTAAGGTATGGGGTCCCCCCAGAACAGGCAGCCACAAAACTCTCTTGGTTTTGTGCATCTGATGGGCCTGGTGCTCTGGGAATCAATTCTGTGAAACAGCACTCTGGTCAACTGCAAATCCCAGCCTGCCACAAAGCAGAGGTCTCTTTTCATAATTTAGGGAATGAAATGCCAGCAATGGGGCAGGCTTTTGGATGGGGGAGGATGCTTTGTTTTATAGCAGAGGTGAAAGAGGAAGTAATGCACCATCGAGTCCCTCTGTCTTTGGTTTCCAACCTGGAAAGACCATAGCACGTGCTGCAGCCACTTCTCTGAAGTCATGATGGCTTCTATGCCAGCTGAGTTGCTCAAGAAGAACAGTTCTTTGCGCTGATAGAATGCACGTCCTCCAAGGAGCGCCAAGTAATTTGCGATCGCTCCTTAATTAATCCTCAAACCCCGCATGAGATGAGGAGGGGTTATTAGGCAGCTCTGACAGATGTGGGAGGTGGGAAAAGGAAGACAAAGAGACCTTCAGCTTTGGTCCAAGGTCACCACACTCTGAAACGTGCCGGACACATGCCCAGCCCCGCTGCTTTTCCCATCAGTTTGGGTGTCTCTCCCACTGGGGAGTGGAATTGCTCAGGGCTGGGTTCCAGCCATTTCAGAAAAGTCTGAATTGGACAGAACAAACGTGGAATTTGCTGTTCTGTAGCAGGTGGGTTTTCATTTATACAGTTCTGCTTTGGGCTTGGTGTCATTTGCAGTTTTGGGGTCTAATGTTCATGTGTCCAAGAAGAGCCAGTTCTAAATGCATTCCTTTTGTACTTTCTTCACAGAGACCTCACCTACTTGGGGAGCACATGCAGTCCACAAGCGGAAGCAGCTGCCGTAACAACGTATGGCAGGCGTGGGAAAGAGGGACTGAGAAAGGGGGAGGGAAGTGCCTGTTGTCTCTGCCAGGACCTTGTATTCTCACAGCCACATCCAATTGGGACATAAATGCAGATTTGCTTTTCTAAACAGAATGCACTTGTACCAACACTCAGCTAAACTGGAGCCCACTTTCCTTAGCAGCTGAACAAATTATCAGAAAATGCTGCTGGCTACAAAGGAGTCTTTGAGACTCCTTTCCAATTTATTTCCAAAAGGGTCTCTGCCTCGAGTATAGGCTTTTCCACACAACAAACCAAACCAAGCAGAGTAGGTTTGCTTTTGTGAAGGGGAGAGCCTGCCTCACGGAAAGGAAAGGTAATGAGTGGAAGGTAAAAATCAACCACACCACGAGAGCCCTGACCTGCCATTCTGAGCCGCCTAAGGCCAGCTGCAGCCACCCCTGGCAAACAAGAATGGTCACTTAGGGTGACATCAAACCCAGGAGCCAGTACGGAGTGCTTAAGCATGGTGACTGCAAGGCTCACATTAATGGAAAAAAGCTTTGTAATATTTAAAACTTGGAGAAATATTCTTTTGACATTATGGCCAAAGTTATGCTAACTGATGAAACCCCTTTGGTCCCTCATTCACTCACTCGTGTCAAATGCTTCCTGAGCACTTACTTTGCTGATGGTCCCACTCATGGGCTCTGGAGAGATGTATCCAAAGCCTGCAGTCTGCAATACAACTTTCATGAATTCATTTCCACGGACTGCTCCTACTCCCTCCCTTCCCCATCATGTCTGTGTGTCATTTAGGTTCTGCCTGGGTGTGGCATTAGCTATACTTCCAACAGATAAGGATGCAATCAGACCCAAATAGTTCAAGGCTCCAAAGAAGGAGGCCAGGATGGCAGAACAGCACTTGGCTGGGCTGTCCTCTGTGGAGCAGAAGTGGAGCTACCCATGAGTCCCAAACACGGCATGCTGTAGGAGCACCTTAGAGTGGATAAAAGACAGCACAGGAGCCTGGAACTCTGGGACAAGTGTGCCACTGTGCCCGAGACAGGCCTGCAGCTTGCACTACTGGTTCCCCCGTGGGCCCTGGGATGCACCAGCATACTCTCACGCTTTCTTTCATTGTGAGCTACAACATTCACTTTGTTCCCCCGGCTTCTGAGATTAATTTTGCATATCTGCATATGACAGGTGAATGTATGTCCTTCCATGTGTTTTAACTAATTGCTCATTACTGAGTGAAATTTATCATCTTCAACCCATCCTTGGCCCTCCCAGCTGCCCTCGCCTACTAAATCTTCTTGGTACTCCAACCGCATGTCTGAGTGGTTCAAATCTCACCTCTGCCACGGCATAGCCCAGAATGAAAGACAACTTGTGAGTCTCACCGCTTGCATTTGATATCCACTTTACAGGGTCATCATGCAATGGGAATGAAATAACCTATGCAAAGCCTCTGTCACGGAGTTAGCAGCCAGTAAACACCAATTGCTGCTATCCCTCTTCCAACTTCTTTCTTTGTGTTCCCATGGCAGGTTGCTCATTCGGCCACACTTGACTAAAACTAAAGGAGGCTGCTTTGTATAAAAATGGCAACTAACCCTTTAAATGGATGGTGAATAATTTTCAAAAGAAATGGACCCTGTGTTGACTATAAGGTACCAAAGATGGCAGTGGAGTTAGAAATCATAGATAATCTGCCTATATGAACATTTATTGGGGAGTTAGAACCAGTCATTTGTTTATGATCAAATCCTATGATTTCATGGCAAGTGTTTGGTCTAGTTATTAAGATAGCATTTGGGAGGCCCACATCCCATATGAGAATGCCTAGGTCCAAGACTTGGCTCCACTCCCAAGTCCAGGTTCTTCTAATGCACACCCTGGTGGGAGACAGCAGGTGCTGGCTCAAGGACTTGGATCTCTCACACCCACGTGGGAGACTCAGATTGAGTTCCCAGGTCTTGACTTTGTCCTGGCCCAGCCCTGACTGTTGTGGGAGTCATTTGGGGAGTGAACCAGTGGATGAGAGCTCTCTCTTTTTCTCTCTCTCTCTCTCTCAAATAAATCAATAATCCTATAACTTCAAATATTTGCGAAGCATTTGTCAAGTCACACACAACCATGTTTCAGAAGACAATCTTCCAAAACTTTGCTGCATATGAAATTTATGCAATATTGAAATAGACAAAGGGAAATGATGGCTGGTGATAAAACAAGTTGCCCTCAAAAGGGGGATATAAAGATGATGCAAGATAACCCACAAGAAAATAAACATGGGACCTTGATAAATGACTTGCTATTTGGGTAGATCTTCAAGTGACTACCAATGTCACTTGATATGTAAATTATTGAATATGTACAGCATAAAGCACAAAGTTTGGCAGTCATTTGAGAAATAGCAACTAATGGATAATGAATTAACAATTCCATGTTTTCTGACCTATTTGGAAATTAAGGATAAACAAGCAGATCCTACAAGAAGCAAAGAGAAATTCTAGATCTTTACCAGTGTTCTCTTTCCAGAATTCTTCTCAAATTTAGTATGTTAATGCCTTGATGAAACTCCAGTGATCCAACAGAAGACTTCAGTTATCTGCTAATTATTCAAAGGTCATCTATCTCCAGAACCAAGTTGGAAAACATAATTTGCTTTAGGAGCTGGTAAGACCATTTTGAGAAAAACAAGAGTCAAAAAATTAACCAGTGCCTTTTGAGGTCCCACTTTTGCACCAGAGGGATGGATCTGCATCCTCAGCAGGGGGGTTACTCGGTCTCCATCACCAGCAGGTGCCTCAGCCACCACAGAGCGGAGAAGGGCTGGTCAGCACCTGTCACCCCCAACCTATTCCTGGGCCCGGCTGGAGAGAAAAACCACAAGCAAATCAAGTATCCTCCTCCTCTGAGCCACGCTCAGCCCAAAATTTCTAATTCCATTCTCTCAGGGAAAGAAATGTACCTTCATCCACATTTTATTTTGAGTCAAATATGCTTTGGGCGATCAAAAAGAGATGTTAACCAACCGTTCCCGCCGCAACTATGTCTGTGGATAATTAAGGATAATCAGGGCTCTAGGGTCAGAAAACATGTTAGAATTCTAAGCCAGGCCAGCGCCGCAACTCACTAGGCTAATCCTCTGCCTTGCGGCGCTGGCACACCAGGTTCTAGTCCCGGTCTGGGTGTTGGATTCTGTCCCGGTTGCCCCTCTTCCAGGCCAGCTCTCTGCTGTGGCCAGGGAGTGCAGTGGAGGATGGCCCAAGTGCTTGGGCCCTGCACCCCATGGGAGACCAGGATAAGTACTTGGCTCCTGCCATCAGATCAGCGCGGTGCGCCGGCTGCAGCGCACCGGCCACAGTGCACCAGCCGCGGCAGCCATTGGAGGGTGAACCAACGGTAAAGGAAGACCTTTCTCTCTGTCTCTCTCTCACACTGTCCACTCTGCCTGTCAAAAAAAAAAAAAAAAAAAAAAAGAATTGTAAGCCAGCCCTAGCTCCACACAGTCCCTAACCAGGTGGAAATCAGGGAAACCAGTGAGAGGGCAAAGGTATCCAACCAAGGGAAGGTGGCAGCTCTCTGAGGCTAACGACAGAGGCAGAAAAAGCCTCCGCAGCTGTTCATCCATACAGCTGTGCCTCTGCATGGCCAGGGAGACAGGGGTACTCACGGGATAGGTGGGTTGAAATGTCCCTGTGGATAAGATGATCAGCCTTCAAACACACACACACGCATACACACACACACACACACATCAGAAATGCTTTCCTTAAAGACATGCTGTAAGTGAAGAATGGGACTTTGATCAGTGACTCGGACCCCTCCGGCCTCCTCTGTGCTGAGCCAGCAGGAGCCTCACCCCGACAAGGGTGTGTGCTGGCCTTGGTCTGCCAGGTGGTCACACTTTCCACAATGATAGATGGCCGCCTCCTTGTGCCTCTACTTAGCCAGCCGAGTGCCGGAGCCCCGTGAGCCCCCAGAACTCCCCTCGCCATCTATCACTGATCACAACGTCGTAAGGCAAGCATAATTGATTTCATTCAAAGTAACGGCACCACTGGGAGACAGTTTTAAATTTTATTCCATAATGAGGGTGGTTTTATCGTTGACGATACGGGAGGAATACAAATCGGCCGGATTTCTGGTCCATAAAAAGGCCAGTGTTCAAGGCTGGAGGAACGTGGGGTTGAGCAGGAGAGCTCTCCTAGAGATTTATGTGTAAATAAAGTTACAGCTCCAAACAGGGAAGCTGGAGTCTGGAAGACAGCTCTGCTTTAGAAATATTTAGACAAGCCTTTGAACTGAGCCCAACAATGCAGAGTTGATACCGTGCGCCGTTCTCAAAAACTTATCAAATATTAAAAACCCCATTTTGCAGAAAAACAACACTTTATATGCTGAAAAGGCAGAGAAATATTTAAGCAGCCTCCCTTTGTTTTCCACCGAGAGGAACGCCAGCATTTCTTTCCCCTTTCACATTCTGTGGAAGTTTGTATTTCCCCTGCTGCAGAATCAGACAAAAGCTGGCAACCTGGAAACTGTGACTGCTCTCATCTGGGATTCTCCCTGCAGGATCTCAGTCTTGAGGAGTTACTGAGCACAGGCCAGGCCCTTGGCCAGACACAGAAAAGCACGCACGCAATCTGCAGGGGCCTCCCAGAACGAGACGGGCAAGGAAGGCACTGTGGCCTGAGATTATCGGCAAAAGCTCTCTGCAGGGAGCAGAAAGAGGCTGGTTACTGGGTAGAGGGGTCCAGTCCCACGGGAGAAACAAGTTCTAATGTTCTAAAGCATAATGCTGTTCTGCACAAACATCGATGGCTACACCGTGGACAACAATTACCTATATATTTTAAAACAGCGAGTAGAGACCGCTTCCCACACAAACGACACCTGCCTGAGCTGGTGGGCGACAAAGGAGCGTCTGAGCTGAAACGCCGATTATCCTGATCTGATCAGTGTGTCCGAGGGTTGAATTTTCACACTGTACCTGGTGGAGGATACATAGTGACCGGGTCAATTAAAAATTAAAACTGTAGCCTGAAAAAGAAGGCAGGAATGAAGCTGAGCCTTGAAGAGAAGAGTGTACGTGGAGAGCAGAGAGACGACGCAGGGAGCGTGCAGCCCGGCTTCACCTCGGCACGTTTGCGCGCACTCTTTCCTCTCCCTGGAACGCCGTTCTTCATCCCATCTTCTCGGAAAACATCTGTGCTTCCTTCACGAATCTTCAAGTCTAAACTCAGGGCATTTTCACACCCAACCCAGCTCTTAGTTCTTCCCCTCTCGTCCCTTTGAGTCGCTCAGCCTCTGCGGACTCTCTCCGTGATGCTGTGCTGTGTGCATTTTGACAGGACAGCAGGTTTAACACAGGACCTCCAGACCCAAAGTGAGACAAGACTGTCCCAAGGTAGAAATACAAACCCACCTTCTTCTTTTTTTTTTTTTTTTTTTGACAGGCAGAGTGGACAGTGAGAGAGAGAGACAGAGAGAAAGGTCTTCCTTTTGCCGTTGGTTCACCCTCCAATGGCCGCCGCGGCCGGCGCGCTGCGGCCGGCGCACCGCGCTGATCCGATGGCAGGAGCCAGGAGCCAGGTGCTTTTCCTGGTCTCCCATGGGGTGCAGGGCCCAAGCACCTGGGCCATCCTCCACTGCACTCCCTGGCCACAGCAGAGGGCTGGCCTGGAAGAGGGGCAACCGGGACAGAATCCGGCGCCCCGACCGGGACTAGAACCCGGTGTGCCGGCGCCGCTAGGCGGAGGATTAGCCTAGTGAGCCGCGGCGCCAGCCCAAACCCACCTTCTTAAAACAAGATCCCACTAGCCAAAGGCTACAGGGGTGAAAATACATGCTTCAGGGCCGGTGCTGTGGCGTAGCAGGTAAAGCCACCGCCTGCAATGCAGGCATCCCATATGGGCGGGCGCTGGTTCATGTTCAGGCTGCTCCACCTCTGACCCAGCTCTCTGCTGTGGCCTGGGAAAGCAGTAGAAGATGGCCCAAGTCCTTGGGCCCCTGCACCCATGTGAGAGACCTGGAAGAAGCTCCTGGTTCCTGGCTTCATAAAGGCCCAGCTCCCGCCATTGTAGCCACTTGGGGAGTGAACCAGCAGATAGAAGATCTCTCTCTCTCTCTCTCTCTCTCTCACTCACTCTTGCTCTCGCTCTCAGTCTCGCTCTCTCTCTTTCTTCCTCTGCCTCTTTGTAACTTTGCCTTTCAAATAAATAAATCTTAATATATATTTATATAAATATGCTACATATAACAGGTGACTTGTCTTGAAATTTTTCTTGTAACTAGAAGAGTTGTCAGAATTTTAAAATTCTATTCATTCATTCATGCATGCATTTGAAAGGCATAATGACGGAGAGAAAGACAGAGACACAGATCTCCCCCAATTGCCCACAACAGCCAGGGCTGGGGCAGGCCAAACCTAGGATCCAGGAACTCCATCCAGATCTCTCGTTTGGGTGTCAGAGGCCCAAGCACCCGAGCCATCATCTGCTGCCTCCCAGGGTGTGCAATGGCAGGAAGCTGGATCAGAAGCAGAGAGACCAAGACTTGAAACTACAGGTCAATGCGGGATGAGGGTTTCCCAGGTGGTGGCTTACCCCACCCACAATGCCAGCTCCTGAAGTCAGAATTTTCAATACTCCAGAGAAGCTGGATACTTATTTGCTCTGAGATCATTGAAGCCTCTGAAAACCTAGACAAAAGGACAGCCAGGTCCCACACCTGACTGGGGAATCGTTCAAATTACCTCTAGTGGGGGAGCTAGGAGTTGATGCAGGGAAAATTCTGTGGGGAGCAACTGGGAGCAACTCGGACTAGACTAAGTTACTGGAATTAAGACTTATTCTATGCATCTGCTCTCCCACAATATGGTGCTGGGAGAGGAGAAAACAGCTTCTACGCAGCTGCCTCTTGCCAACTTGAGTGATGACCTCCAGGAGCTGATCCTGCTCCTGATTGGAGGAGAGCAGCGTACTCGGCGTGTGGGTAGTAGAGTTGGGATTGGCGGAAGAGGACTATAAAGGAGGAGAGAGACAACATGCACCAGGAACATCTATCTGAAGGAACACCTGTGCAGCCCCCGAGAGAGCCGGCCGGCGGTGTGCCGCTCCCCCACGGAAGTGGGGAAAGTGGCAGGGGGAACCGCCCTTCCACGGAGGTGGAAGGGTCGGTAGCCAACCTGGGAAGAACCAGCAGCAAACCCGGGGAGGGCCGAGCAGACAAAAGAACAGCGCAGGGTCCTGTGTCGTTCCTCCACGAAGAGGGGGAGCGACAAAATTCGATCATGGAGGCAGAGGTGGGTTGGGGCAGTCATGGTCGCAGCATGGGACCTGTGGGAAGAGAAAGCAGGAAGACCCCTAGGAGTGCCAGGCACAGCAGAGACCCCCTACTCCCCGGTCAGGGTGCGGTGGAACTGGACATGAGGCTAAGCTATGGCTTTGCAGGGTGGGACCCGCTCATGCCAAAGGGCAGCTGTCAGGGAGCAGCGGCCGATGTGTCTTTTTCTAGGCGTCTAACATGGATGCTATGCAGACTGAACCAGAAGCCACATCCCCCAGGGGCTGTGGAGTAGGAAGTTCATCCCTGGGATCTAAGATCTGGGGCATTGACGGTGGGGGTGGGAGGCATCAGGGCCCAGAGCCCAGGCTATGAGGGGCTTCCTGGGCCCGGTGAGGGTGGTTGTTGAACCCCAGGAGGCAGGCAGGAATAACCTCCGGTGCCTCTCCTGATGCAGGCATTGCACCTGCCGAGAGGGCGACGTTGAGCAGGACTCAAAACTCTTCCACACCCTGCCCACGGGGCTGACAGCCCTTCCTACAGCTCATTGTGTGCTTCCGGGCTCACTGTTAGCCCCATGCCTCAGTGGGGCCCTCCCCGGGTAGACAAAACCCACAGCATTGCCCTCGGTAAGCAACTTAGGCAGACACGAGAGGCGCCATCCGCCAAGCTGTAGCACTTGAACACTGGATGTGAGAGACCCTCATGGAGCGCTCACAACTCCAGCATCTTGGGACGTCATCAGGGTGATAAAGACAACAAAGCGAAGTCTTACTTGGATTGGTCCACAGTGTAATTGACCAGACTTTTATAAAGAGGACCAGGGGTCCCTGTTTCACACTCCGCCATCAAGTGGATTAACCAAGCACCGAAAAGAAGGCACTTTCAAAGCCCAAAGCACCAAAACCAAAAAATGAAATCAGTGAAATATTAGTGGGTTGCGCTTGAAGATAAAATTGAATACTTAATATTTGCCTGCCGCGCACCAAAGTAAATTACACAAAATAACTCAAAATGAAATATTTAATTAGCTCCTCTGAAATGGATTTGTTCTCAAACCATTAATCTAATTAACGAACACACACAACTTCCTGTGCAGCACTTGCTCTTTAGGGAGGAGGCAAACACCTAGCTCCCATTTGTATGCTGTGTACAGGGCTATCTCTAAGAGCCTCCAGCCTGTAGCACACGCTGCGTTCTGCTCCCCTGCTCCCCGTGGTCGTAGGTAACATTCGTCGTCCACAGAACAAAATAAAGGCATTGCTCCCGACGAGAAACGTTTGATGTTCCACGCTGCACGGAGAAGGGGCTGTTTTTCCAGCATGCGCTGTAGACGTGGCAGCTGAACGTATGTGCACACACAGGCTGTAAGTGAATAGTCCTCGAGATCATGACAATTAGACATTGCCGTATGCTCCGTTTCCACTCCACTCAGGAAGCGCCAAGGAGCTGTGTCATTTTGTTCTTTAAGAATTGCAAGTTTATGGACTCTACCTGCTTACTGGTAAATTTGACATTATTGAAAAATATTGTAGTAAATTTGGAAATAAAAATTATCTCCACTGAAAAATTGTACAGTTAGCATTTTGAAAGTAGCTGGAATGGGGGAGAGCTGAGAATACTTGGCTAATACTGCCATCTAGAGGAGACTATGAGGAACCACAGTCCCTTTTTTATTTTTCCGAGTGGCTTTCTCCCAGGGATATAAAATGAGCACAATAAAGGGACTTGCTAGTTCTTGGAATAATGACAGAGCAAGGAGATTCGCCATCTCCAAGTGACGTGACCTCTGGATCAGAGACCTCCAAACTTTTCCTCACTTCCCTGAGCTCTGGGGGGTGCGAGTGCTTGAGGCGGCTGTGCTGAGCAACTCAGCCACACAGCTGAACCATCAAGAACCTGAAGGACCGACCAGGCCCAGACTTAGCACGGCCTGACCTTCCCTCGTGCGTGTTTAAAGAAAGCTGAAAATGTGTACTCGCGACATCGCCATATATTTTAATTTGGCAATTTTTTAAAGAACTGAACTGTGCAGTCCAAATAAAACACACAAGTCAGCTTGTGTGTGACTCTTGGGATGGAAGAAGAAATATTTCCAGTGACTGATGGCCGAGTGCAAAAGGAAAAGAGAATTTGGGGGCGGGGCGCTTACCAGCCTGGAAACTTACCAAGTGAGATTGTGTGCCATACACAGAAACGCCAGTCCAGCCAAACAGGAATTCAGGGTTCTAACCCAGCATTAACTTCAGCATCTACCCTCTGGAACTCAGAGAGCTCCGAGGTGTAGGACTTAACAAATATAAATAAATATAACAAAATTTGCACAACCTTCTCTGTGCAAATGCAGTAAGCTATTTCCTGGCCTCGCCACGTAGGCTGAATCATCCACATGTTCGGCCAGTCATTTCCCCTAATTCCGGTTAAACCTGAGAGATCTCCCCACCGTGAATTAGGTGATGCAAAACACAACATGAGAGGAAGGAGAAGGGAGCTCCCGGGCGTGCACGCACACAAACACCACAGAGACAGAAGCTGCCAAAGAGGAAAACAGGAGCTTCACTCTGGTACTGTTTTCAAACAATTGCAGTGGAGCAAGCAGGAAAATCGCAACTTACTATGGCTACAAAATCAAGTTAAAAGAGATTTATATAAAAAAAATTGTACAAAATGATGCCAAATTCTGCATGTGTCTCTACTGAATGAATAGAATTTTTGCAAAGCTAAAAGAAAAATCACCAGGGGCCGGAACCGTGGCTCACTTGGTTAATCCTCTGCCTGTGGCACCGGCATCCCATATGGACACCGGATTCTAGTCCTGGTTGCTCCTCTTCCAGGCCAGCTCTCTGCTGTAGCCTGGGAGGGCAGTGGAGGATGGTCCAAGTCCTTGGGCCCTGCACCCCATGGGAGACCAGGAGAAGTACCTGGCTCCTGCCATCGGATCAGCGCGGTGCGCTGGCCGCAGCGTGCCAGCCACAGCGGCCATTGGAGGGTGAACCAACAGCAAAGAAAGACCTTTCTCTCTGTCTCTCTGTCTCTCTCTCTCTCACTGTCCACTCTGCCTGTCAAAAAAAAAAAAAAAAATCACCAGACAAGTTGAGAAGCTGCAACTGATTTGCATTCTATGATTTTTTACTTTACCAAGGTGCTCATTGTTTATTTTTTCCCTTTCAATTATACTGCCTCAGATCAAAGGGACCCCTGAAATAGGGTTCACAATTTGTCTAGCTGATTCCACATACTTTTGGTAAGCAAAGGAATTGAGGACATTTCAAATACGAGCAGGAGAGACCAAGAGGAACAAGTAATGGGGCATGAGTGGTCAGAGAGTGGGGTGCACCCTTCCAACTTTGCCTTCTCTTTCCTTGCTAAGTCCTTTTGCCTCCTTTTTCCAGCAATTTATGAAAAAATAGTGGTAAGGTCTCCAGTTATTATGAGAACTTGACTTGTTCTTGCCTTAATCCTGTTGAATTTTTGTTACATGTGTTTTGAAGCTCTCAACATTTAACATATAATACATACCATATTTAGGATTTTTGCACATTCCTGTTGAAAAATCCCTCTCTTAATTATGAAATATTTTTATCTAGAGTAATAATTTTTATCTTGAAATCTGTTTTGTGTTAAACTTATGTAAGTACATCAACTTTCATATACTTACTATTTCCATGGTGTATTATTTCTCCCTTCTTTTCTATATCTATATTTTTCTTTTTATTTATTTATTTATTTATTTGACAGGCAGAATGGACAGTGAGAGAGAGAGACAGAGAGAAAGGTCTTCCTTTTCCATTGGTTCACCCCCCAATGGGTGCTGCGGCCAGCATACCACGTTGTTCCGAAGGCAGGAGCCAGGTGCTTCTCCTGGTCTCCCATGTGGGTGCAGGGCCCAAGCACTTGGGCCATCCTCCACTGCCCTCCCGGGCCACAGCAGAGAGCTGGACTGGAAGAGGGGCAACCGGGACAGAATCCGGTGCCCCGACCAGGACTAGAACCTGGGGTGCCAGCGCCACAGGCGGAGGATTAGCCTATTGAGCCACGGTGCCAGCCAATATGTATGTATTTTTCTACATGTACGCTTATAGTAAAATTGCATGATTTGTGGACAGTATCTTGTTGAGCCTCACACTTTTATCCAATCAGTCTCTGCCTCTTAAGTGAAGAGTTTAGACATCCTACTTTGTGGGGAGCAACTCGGACTAGACTAAGTTACTGGAATTAAGACTTATTCTATGCATCTGCTCTCCCACAATATGGCGCTGGGAGAGGAGGAAACAGCTTCTACACAGCTGCCTCTCGCCAATTTGATTGAGCCGCAGGAGCTGATCTTGCTCCTGATTGGAGGAGAGCAGCGTGCTCGGCGTGTGGGTAGCAGAGTTGGGATTAGTGGAAGAGGACTATAAAGGAGGAGAGAGACAACATGCACCAGGAACATCTAAGAGGAACATCCGGATAACATCTGAGCAGCCCCCGAGAGAGCCGGCCGGCGGTGTGCCGCTCCCCCGCGGAAGTGGGGAAAGTGGCAGGGGGAGCCGCCCTTCCACAGAGGTGGAAGGGTCAGCAGCCAACCCGGGAAGAACCAGCAGCAAACCCGGGAAGGGCCGAGCAGACAAAAGAACAGCGCAGGGTCCTGTGTCGTTCCTCCACGAATGGGGGAGCAACACTACCTCACACAATTATTAATATGATTGGGTTTAATCCTACTATCTACCTATTTGTTTTCTCTTTATTCAATACTTTTTGATTTTGGTGTTCATTTCTCTTTATTTGCTTTTGAATTAATAAAAATGTAAGTATTTGTTGTCTTTGAGATTTTGGCAATACTTTATTTTTTATGGTGGTTTCTCTGTGGACTACAATATTCATACTATTACACCTTATACATATTTATCACCTCTTACAGAGAGTTAATATTATACTGTGTCATTTGAAACCTGAGAGGCTCTCAAGGGTATAGTTTCATTTTTGCTATTTGTGCTATTATAGTCTTGTAGTTTAGTCTAAATTTTATGAATTCCAAAACACAATGTTACCTTTGCTTTAAAGTATCATATATTAAAGAAATTGAGAAGTAAAAAAGACAGTCTCATTAAATCTAAAGGGAGAGATAAGTGGCCACCTCCATAGCATAGCAACTAAAGGTGCTGCCTACAGTGCTGGCATCCCATATGAGTGTTGATTCGATTCCCAGATCTTCCACTTCCAATCCAGCTTCCTGCTAACAGCCTTGGAAAGCAGCAGAAGATGGGCCAAGTGGTTGGGCCCTGTGCCTACGTGGGAGACCCAGAAGAAGCTCCTGGCTACTGGCTTCGGATCAGTAAAGCTCTGGCCATTGCAGACAATTGGCGAGTGAACCAGTGGATGGAAGACCTCTGTCTCTCTCTCTCTCTCTTCCTCTCTATAATTCTTTCTTTAAAATAAATAAATAAATAAATATTTTTTTAAAAAAAGGGAGAGATATACATCAATACAGTAATGGTAGGGGACTTTAACACCCCATCCTTATCAATGGACAGATCATCCATACCAAAAACTCAACAAAGAAACATCAGTAAAATCACGCTACAAAGCAAATAGACCTAACATACATTTATAGGACATTTGATTCATCAGGGGCATAACATATTTCTTTCATCAGCACATGGAATATTCTTTGGGATAGACCAGATACTAGGCCACAAAACAAGTCTCAAAAATTCCAAAGAATTAAAATTATATTATATCTCTTTTATGATCACAGAATAAAACTCTAGAAATTGTACGAATCCATGGAGACTAAACAACATGTTCCTGAATGAATGATTTGTCATTGAAGAAATCAAGAGGGAAATTTAAAAATTCCTTGAAACTAATGAATATGGAAACACTATAAGTCAAAAGTTATGGGATATAGCAAAAGCAAGACTAACAGGGAAGTTTACAGCGATAAGTGCCTACATTAAAAAATAAAAAGATATCAAATAACCTAAAAATACATCTGAAGGACCTAGAAAATTAAAAAAAAAATCCAAAGTTGGTAGAAAAAAGGAAATAACAAAGATTAGAGAAGAAAAACTGAACCACAAAATATAAAAATAGTACAAAAGGCCAATGAAATGAAGAGTTGTGGTTTTTGTTTTTTTTTGGAAATGACAAAAATCAATAAACTTTTAGTTCAACTGAAAAAAGAGAGAAGATGAAAAAGTAGATATTACAACTGATACTATAAAATTACAAAAGATCGGGACCAGCAGTGTATTGTATGGGGTAAAGCCACCACTGTGATGCCAGCACTGCATATGGACTCTGGTTTGAGTTCCGACTACTCCATTTCCAATCCGGCACCCTGCTAAGGTGCCTGGGAAAGTAGCAGAAGATGGCACAAATGCTTGGGCCCCTGCACCATGTGGGAGACCCGGAAGAAGCTCCTGGCTCCTGGCTTAGGCCTGGCCCAGAGCCAGCTGTTGTGGCCATCTGGGGAATGAACCAGTAGATGGAAGATTTCTGTCTCTGTCTCTTTTTCTCTCTGCAACTCTGCCTTTCAAATAAATAAGATAAATCTTTGAAAATATACAACAAAATATCATTAGGGACTATTATGAGTAACTATAATGCCAATAAACTGGAAAACCTAGAGATCTACATCTATATCTATATCTATCCTCAAAATAGAACTTTGAATAGACCAATAAGTAATCAGATTGAATCTGTAATCAAAATTCTCTCAAAAAAGAAAAGCCCAAGACCAGAAAGCTTCACTGCTGAATTCAATCAAACTTTTAAGGAACAACCAACACCAATTCATCCCAACTGTTCCAAAACAATTGAATGAGAGGGTGCCTTTAAAAACTGGGATTAAACATGACAATAGGTCTGATCTGATTTCATCATCATTTAAAAAAAATCATCTATTATTTTTCACTTTATGTTTCTGTGTGGGAACAAACTGTTGAAATCCTTACTTAAGGTATACTAAGCTGATCTTCTGTATATTAAGATAATCGAAAATGAATCTTGATGTGAATGGAAGGGGAGAGGGAGTGGGAAAGGGGAGGGTTGTGGGTGGGAGGGATGGTATGGGGGGGAAAGCCATTGTAACCCATGAGTCGTACTTTGGAAATTTATATTCATTAAATAAAAGATAAAAAAAAAAGAAAAAAAAAAAAAAAACTCATTCTATAAGACCAGACATGGACACAACCCAAAAAAGAAAACCATAGACCAATATCCATGATTATCATAGATGCAAAAATTCTCAACAAAATATTAGTAAATGATATCCAACAACACATCAAAAAAGAGCAGACATCACATCAAGTGGGATTTATCCCAGTGATGCAGGGATAGCTCAACATATGCAAACCAATAAACATAGTATATTATATCACTAAAATGAATATAAAAATTATATGATCATGTTAATAGATACAGAAAAAGCATTTTATAAATTCAACATCCGTTCATGATTAAAACTTTGAACAAATTAGATATGGAGGGGCCAGAACCATGGCGCAGTAGGTTAATCCTCCACCTGCATTGCCAGCATCCCATATGGGCGCTGGTTTGAGTCCCCATTGATCCTCTTCCAATCCAGCTCTCTGCTATGGTCTGGGAAAGCAGTAGAAGATGGCCCAAGTGCTTGGACCCCTGCACCTGCATAGGAGACCTGGCTCCTGGCTTTGGTTCAGCGCAGCTCCAGCCATTGTGGCCTTTGGGAAGTGAACCAGAGGATGGAAGACCTTTCTCTCTGTTTCTCCCTCTTACTGTCAGTAACTCTACCTCTCAAATAAATAAATAAATAATCTTAAAAAAAAATTAGATATGGAAGGAATATACCTCAGTATAATAAAGTCTATGTATGATAGACCCACAGCCAACATATTGAGTGAGAGAAAGCTTAAAAATTTCCTTTTGGTGCCTGAGCTGTGGCATAGCAGGTAAAGCTGCTGCCTGCAGTGCCAGCATCCCATAGGGGTGCTAGTTCAAGTCCTGGCTGCTCCACTTCTGTCCATCTCTCTGCTGTGGCCTGGGAAAGCAGTAAAAAATGGCCCAAGTCCTTGGGCTCCTACACCCTTGTGGGAAGACCCGGAGGAAGCTCCTGGCTCCTGACTTCGGATTGGCGCAGCTCCAGCCATTGTGGCCAACTGGGGAGTGAACCAGCGGATAGAAGATCTCTCTGCCTCTCCTTCTCTCTGTGTAACTCTTTCAAATAAATAAACAAATCTTTAAAAAAAAATTTCCTTTTAGATCTGGAACCTAACAAAGATGTCCAATTTCACCACTCCTACACAATCAAGAACTAGAAGTTTTAGCTAGATCCATTGGGCAAGAAACAAAATTGTAAACAGGAAATGAAGAAGTAAAATTATCAGTATTTGCAGTTGACAGCCCTAGAGGGCCAGGGCTGTGGCATAGTGGGCTAAGCCTCCGCCTGCAGCACTGGCTTCTCATATGGGCACCGATTCGTGTCCCAGCTGCTCCTCTTCCCTTCAAGCTCTTTGCTTATGGCCTGAGAAAGCAGCAGAAGATGGCCCAAGTGCTTGAGTCCCTGCACCCCCATGTAAGATCTGGAGGAAGTTCCTGGCTCCTGGCTTCAGGTCAGCCCAGCTCTGGCTGTTGTGTTGCGGCCATTTGGGTAGTAAATCAGGGTGGAAGACCTTTCTCTCTGTCTCTCCCTCTCTCTGTAACTCTGTCTCAGAAATAAATAAATAAAATATATTTTTTAAAAACCTGAAGATTCCACCAATGAACTGTTAGAACTGATAAACAAATTCAATAAAGTCACAGGCTACAAAAGCAGCACGCAAAAATCAGGAGCATTTTTATATACCAATAACAAACTCAATGGTACCAACATGATCAGATTAATACCATTCACAATAGATACGAAAGAAAGAAAGAAAGAAAGAAAGAAAGAAAGAAAGAAAGAAAGAAAGAAAGAAAGAAAGAAAGAAAGAAAGAAAGAAAGAAAGAAAGAAAGAAAGAAACTTGGAATAAATTTAAACAAAGATGTGAAAGACTTTGACAATGAAAATTACAAAACATTGATGAAAGAAATTGAAAAAGACACAAAAATGGAAAGCTCTCCTATGTTCATGGATTGGAAGAGTTAATTTGTTAAAAAGTCAAAATTACCCAAAGCAATTTACAGATTAAATGCAATTCCCATCAAAATAGCAATGACAGCCTTAACAGAACTAGAGGAAGAAATCCAAAAATTCACATGAAAGCACAAAAGACCCCTAATAGTCAAGACAATCCTGAACAAAAAGAACAAAGCTAGAGAAAAATAAGCAAGTAGGATCATATCAAACAAAGAAGATTCTGCACAGCAAAAGAAACATTCAGCAGAGTGGAGAGCCAACTGACAGAACTGGAGAAAACATTTATAAACTATGCATCTGACAAAGGATTCATATCCAAGATGAGGGAACTCATAAAACTCCACAAAAACAAACAATCCAGCTAAGAAATGGGCGAAGGATCTGAAGACATTTCTCAGAGGAAGAAATACAAATACCAACAAATTCACAGGGGGAAAAATGTCTCTAGCCAGCAGGGAAATGTAAATCAAAACCACAGCTGGGTGGGGTCTCATTCCAGTTAGAATGGCTATTATAAAAAGGACAAAAAAAATCACATGCTAGCAAAGTTGTAGAGAAAAGGGAACATTTATACACTGTTGGTGGGAGTGCAAATTAGTACAGCCATTATGGACAACAGTATAGAGGTTCTTCAAAAAAATAAAAGTTTATCTACCATATGACCCATTTTGCTATCCCAATTTTGGGTATATATCCAGAGGAAATGGGAACAGCATGTGAAAGAGAAACTTGGATTCTCATACTCATAGCCAAGCTATGGGATCAACCTAATTGTGCATGAGTGGATGAATATATTGTGTATGTACATGATAGAATATTACTCAGCCATAAAAAAAGAATGAAATCCCAACATTTACACCAAAATGGATGGAACCAGAACTCATGGTAAGTGAAATAAGTCAGATCAGAAAGTCACCACATTTCTAATTTGAAAGTTAAACAAGTCTATCTGAACTTAGAATAGTGATTTCTATGGGGAAACTGGGGAAGGGAGGTAGAAGAAGGTTGGACAACAGAACCAAGGCACAGAGAGAAATAACAAGATTTAGTGTTCCATAGCATGGTGGTGCAGCTACAGTTCACAAACATGTATCATACACTATAGAGAGAATTGGAAGAGAATGGCAGGGGGCTCCAAACACAAAGGATCAGGAAATAGAAAGGCTGGTTGCCTGGTTTAATTGTTTTATGCTGTGTATGTGTGTTGAAATATAGCACTCTACCCCATAAAAATGTACAAGTATTATATGTTAATCAAAGCTTGTTAAAAATAAAGCAATTATTTTAAAAGACAGTATTCTATATTTATCCACTCATTATTATTTCCAATGTTTTTCATTATTTTCCATGGATCTGAGTCTTTGTCTGACATCAATCCTCTTTAGGCTAAAGAAGCACCTTTCATATTTTTGTAGTGCAGGTTTGCTAGCAACAAATTGCCTCCATTTTTATTTATCTGGGAATCCCTTTACATCATCTTAATTTTTGAAAGATATTCATGCAGAATAGAGATAGCAGGAAAAGCCTGCCTTTGCTGAGTTTTCTTTCTTGTTTCAACACTTTGAGGATGTGGTGCTAATGTCTGGCCGCATTCATTTCTTTCCTAATAGAAGCTGTTTGTCATACACACCTTTGTTCTCTTGTGAGAATTGGGTCTTTTTGCTCCAGCAGCTTCTAAGACTTGTTCTTGATCTCTGATTTTCAGAAATGATGTGAGGTGTCAATGTAGAGCTCTCTTTGTCTTTATATTTGGGATTCACTGAGCTTCTTGAATGAACAGATTAATTTTTCTAAGAAATTTCAAAAATTTCTGGGTATTATTTTTTCAAATATGTTTTATTCCCCATTCCCTCTCTTCTCCAACTCCAACTGTGTGAACATGATGATTTACACTTTCCCATGATCACTGGGGCTCTGCTCATTATTTTCATTTTTTTCTTCTTCTTCAGATGGGATCATTTCTTTCTTTCTTTTCTTTCTTTTTTTTTAAACTTTTATTTAATGAATATAAATTTCCAAAGTACGACTTATGGATTACAATGGCTTCCCCCCCATACCATCCCTCCCACCCACAACCCTCCCCTTTCCCACTCCCTCTCCCCTTCCATTCACATCAAGATTCATTTTCGATTATCTTAATATACAGAAGATCAGCTTAGTATACATTAAGTAAGGATTTCAACAGTTTGCTCCCACACAGAAACATAAAGTGAAAAATAATAGATGATTTTTTTTTAAATGATGATGAAATCAGAGCAGACCTATTGTCATGTTTAATCCCAGTGAGAGTCAAGTTGGGAATTGATAATTTCTTTTTTTTTTTTTTTACAGAGGATCAGTTTAGTATGCATTAAGATTTCAACAGTTTGCACCCCCATAGAAACACAAAGTGAATTATATTGTTTGAGTACTCGTTATAGCATTAAATCTCAATGCACAGCACATTAAGTACAGAGATCCTACATGAGGAGTAAGTGCACAGTGACTCCTGTTGTTGACTTTACCAATTGACACTCCTGTCTATGGCATCAGTAATCTCCCTATGCTCCAGTCATGAGTTTCCAAGGCTATGGAAGCCCTCTGAGTTCTCCGACTCTTATCTTGTTTAGACAAGGTCATAGCGCCGGCCTCAGATGGGATCATTTCTATTGATCTCCTGTCAGGCTCACCATACTTTTGTTCTAAAGTCTATAATCTGCTGTTAAATCCTTCCAGTGAATTCTTCATTTTCAATATCAATGTTATGGAATATTCATTTAGCTTTTTATAATGCCTATTGCTCCTTAGTTTTCCCATTTGTTCACTTACTGTGTCCATCTTTTCCTTTTAGTCTTTGAATATATTTATAGTGTCATTCTTAAAAAGTGCATCTGATAGGTACAACATCAGGATCATATTAAATCTATTTCTATTGACTGGTTTTTGTGTTCTTGATCATGGGTAACAACTACTAATTCCTTACATGTCTATCAATTTTTTTATTTTATGCTGAACATTGTGGGTTATAGATTATAAGGAATCTTGATTATGTCATTTGCTTTAAAGAAGGATGATTTTGGGCCGGTGCCGCAGCTCACTAGGTTAATCCTCTGCCTTGCGGCGCCGGCACACTGGGTTCTAGTCCCGGTCGGGGTGCCGGATTCTGACCCGGTTGCCCTTCTTCCAGGCCAGCTCTCTGCTGTGGCCAGGGAGTGCAGTGGAGGATGGCCCAAGTGCTTGGGTCCTGCACCCCATGGGAGACCAGGAGAAGCACCTGGCTCCTGCCATCGGATCAGAGCGAAGCGCCGGCCGCAGTGCACCAGGCGCGGTGGCCATTGGAGGGTGAACCAATGGCAAAGGAAGACCTTTCTCTCTGTCTCTCTCTCTCTCACTGTCCACTCTGCCTGTCAAAAAAAAAAAAAAAAAAAAAAGAGGATGATTTTGTTCTGCAATGCAGCTAATTATTAGATTTCCTTCATTTTAGGGTGGTTTTGGTTATATGTATTCCAAATTCAAGACATGGCCTTACTCTATCACAGGAACTGTCAAATATCTATATAAGACCAAGTAGTAAATATTTTAGACTGTCAAAGACAAATGTTCTCTATCTCCTTCTCCTTCTTCTTCTCTTTTCTCCCTCATTTTCTTACTCTATCTTCTGCTACTGACCCTGAAATATGAAAACCAGAGGTGGCATTGTGGTACAGCAGGTGATGCCTCTGTTTACAAGGTCAGCAGCCCATGTCAGAGTGCCAGTTTGAATCCTGGCTGCTCCACTTCCAATCCAGCTTCCTGCTATTGCACCTGGGAAGGGGAAGGCAGCAAAGGATGACCCAAGTGCTTGGGCCCCTACTGCTCTAGTGGGAGACCCATATGGCGTACCTGGCTCTGGCTTCAGTCTGGCCCAGTCCTGGCTGTTGCAGCCACTTGGAGAGAGAATCGGTGAATGGAAGATCTCTCTTCTTACTCTCTTTTTCTCTCCCTCTCTCAACACTGTCTTTCAAATAAATTGGTAAATAAATATTTTCAAAATATATATAAAAGCCATTCTTAGCTTATGGGATGCGTTTAAAAAAAAAAAAGCCCGGCCGGCGCCGCGGCTCACTAGGCTAATCCTCCACCTAGCAGCGCCGGCACACCGGGTTCTAGTCCCAGTCGGGGCGCCGGATTCTGTCCTGGTTGCCCCTCTTCCAGGCCAGCCCTCTGCTGTGGCCAGGGAGTGCAGTGGAGGATGGCCCAGGTGCTTGGGCTCTGCACCCCATGGGAGACCAGGAAAAGCACCTGGCTCCTGGCTCCTGCCATCAGATCAGCGTGGTGCGCCGGCCACAGCGCGCCGGCCGCGGCGGCCATTGGAGGGTGAACCAACGGCAAAGGAAGACCTTTCTCTCTGTCTCTCTCTCTCACTGTCCACTCTGCCTGTCAAAAAAAAAAAAAAAAAAAAAAAAAAAAGCCCAAAAGTCCAAAAGTTGATCTTATAATTTTCTGAACTCTGCTCTAGATATGGTCCTTACCTCTGGCATATGACCTTATGAGGTCTCAGCTGAATGCTTTAAGTATTTATTGAAGACATTCCACTCTGGGTTGGCTAAAATCCCACTGTCTCGCTGCTCCAAGTGATCTCTAGCCAATCAAGAGCCTCTCTGCTAAACCTCATGAAATCTCCCCTGAATACATGTGTGTACCTCGTCCTAGGCCAAGGACCCCTAAGAAACCCTTGTGCTCTACAACCATACCTAAGTCCCACACTTGATGTGTTCCCTTGTCTTAAAGAAACTAATTCCATCACATACATTGAACTGTTTTATACTTGCTTATGGTAGACCAGTTACTCCATCAGGTCAAACGGTGGAATACCTCCTCAGTGAACTCTAATTTAAAAAGCATGATCCTCCGCCTGCAGCACTGGTACTCCAGGTTCTAGTCCCAGTTGGGGTGCCGGTTCTGTCCCGGTTGCTCCTCTTCCACTCCAGCTCTCTGCTGTGGCCTGGGAAGGCAGTGGAGGATGGCCCAAGTGCTTGGACCCTGCACCTGCATGGGAGACCAGGAGGAGGATCCTGGCTCCCGGCTTCGGATTTGGGGGGTGAACCAATGGAAGGAAGACCTTTCTCTCTGTCTCTCTCTCTAACTCTGCCTGTCAAAAGAAAAAGCATGAGTTTTAGCAACTTCAAAACCTACCACTAAAGATGACAGGGACAGATTATGTGGCCTGGACAAGATAAATAAAAATACAAATTTTATTATATGATGTTTAATATGCCATTATGGAGATAAAATTTCTCAGAGAAAACATAGAGTTGATAAGAGAAAAGGGAAAGACAAATGTCTTTTACCTAATGGTGCTTGAAGTACTAGACTTAAGGGCACAGACTTCCAAGTGACACCACTTAGACACTTGCAGATTGTAGCAGGACAGTGAGTTGAAGTTTCTGGGGTTTTCAACAGAAGCAGCAACTTTGTAAAAGCCCAATGCAGACCCAAGATCCAGAGCAACCAGTAGTAGTTACAGAAGACTGAGTGAACCAATAAAGTGAATGTAATTGTGGTTGTTTTGAGATTTCATTTACTTACTTACTGCATATTGGTATATTTTTAATGTTCAGTTTCATTATGCGCATTTATAGAAGATCTGTCCCCTTTCTTTCTTTCAATCCTTAACTTTTACTTAAAGTAAGTGTCGGGGCTGGTGCTATGGCATAGTGGGTTAAGCCGCCACCTGCAGTGCTGCCATCCCATATGGTTTCAAGACCCGGCTGCTCTACTTCCTGTCCAGCTCTCTGCTATGGCCTGGGAAAGCAGCAGCAGATGGATCAAGTCCTTGGGCCCCTGCACCCATGTGGGAGACCTGGAAGAAGCTTCTGGCTTCGGATCGGTGCAGCTCCAGCCGTTGCAGCAAATTGGGGAGTGAACCAGTGGATGGAAGACCTCTTTCTTTCTCTCTCTCTCTCTTTCTGCCTCGCCTTCTCTCTGTGTGTAACTCTTTCAAATAAAATAAATAAATCTTTTAAAAAAATAAAAATAAAAAATAAACTAAGTGTCATCAAACCATGGTCCAGCTCACACAGGTCAAATTCAGGCAAAATCCGATACACTGATTGTTTGAAACTGTCTGTGCCTGCTTTCCTGTTACAATAGCAGATCTGAGCACAAATCTTGCCCACAAACCATATTTGTTCCTGTATAAGAAAAGTGTGTTGGGGGCCGGCGCTGTGGCGCAGCGGGTTAACACCCTGGCCTGAAGCGCCTGCATCCTATATGGGTGCCAGTTCAAGACCCAGCTGCTCCACTTCCCATCCAGCTCTCTGCTATGGCCTGGGAAAGCAGTGGAAGATGGCCCAAGTGCTTCGGCCCCTGCACTCGCATGGGAGACTCAGAAGAGGCTCCTGGCTCCTGGCTTCAGATCAGCACAGCTCCGGCCATTTCGGCCAACAGGGGAGTGAACCAGCAGATGGAAGACCTCTCTCTCTACTTCTCTGTCAAATAAATAAATAAACTTTTTTTAAAAAAAGTGTGTTGACCTCTGTATTAGATTATGCTTTTGTAAATGAAACTAAATAGTGTTTTTTTCTCACTGAACCTCAAAATTCAGGGATGATTTTTTTTTTTACTTCATCTCTTTGCATTTAGAACAGAGTAGTTTCCCCAAGGAATAAATAAGTGGCTCTTGTTGTTGACAAAAATATAGTCAGAAAAAAACAATTATATAACCAAAGCTATAGTTAATGTGTCACATGAGAAATAAATCTGATTTGATGAGGTGTGATGAGCCTGCATTAGGGAAAGAGCTGGGCTTCAGACATGGAAATAAGGCTCGCAAAGGCTCTCAGGATCCAAGTCTGTTCTGTGGCTTTGGGGGCATTGGACTTACAGGTGGAAGAGACATTTCCTGGCAGTCCAGGTACATTAGCAGGTTGGGAGGGGGTCAAGGAGATAACAGGTACTTCAGGCAAAACTGGTAGAATTTCACTACTTGCATTTTGCTTTTTAGCCTCAGAACATGAGTAGACACAAGTGCGATAAAAACTTTTAAATAATGGAGCCTGTTGAAAATAAAATAGATTTCCCATGAAATTTCTCATGGCAGAGGTTAATGTTCTGGCCCTGGTACTTGCTGAACACCACGTGCACTGAATTTCCTAGCCATATTTCAAAGGAATTCATATATTAATTCACACTTCTTGCAACACCTATGTTAATGAAGCAGAACAGAGTAAAATCTCATCAGCTTTTGTGATCAAGAATAATCTTCAAGGATTATTTATGATCACAAAGGATAACTTAAAAAAGTGTCCAAAACCTGGACATATGCTAATATCATCTAGCAGGTCTGCCCAGAGTCCTTCTGATTCTCCAGGAGTGTGTGTTACTTTATTTGACTTGATATTTATTATTCAGGGTATTTTTCAACTTTCTAAGAGAAGATATTAATTGCATAATTGGACAGAAATGCAAGCTATTCTGTGTTGACAGAAATTCATCCCTGGTGAAAAGCAAATAAAAATATTTTATGACCCAAGGGTTAATTTGGATTGTAATGTAGCAATCTCATTCAAGGATCCTTCCAATAACATTAAATACCCAACTTATTAAAGTTTCTTTAATCCAACTCCACCATTCTTTTGGGTACTTCATTAATCAGTTTATTAAAACTTGACATGGGTTCATGTAAGAAAAAAGTAGACATAGAATCTCACTACCTTTGCAGATGCTTGGGTTAGACAGGAAAGCAAAAGAGAGTTAAGGTTTTTCTTTGAAGATAAAGATTTGAGGCTGTTTCATAATGCAAAAATAAAAATAAAATCATGGAAAGAGGTATTACAGATACAGTAGAGGTGAAATAATTAATGAGTCAAATTTCAGAAAAGGCAGGAAAGCACAAAATTCAAAACACCAATGACCGGATGAATTTGATAGTAAAGAAGTAACGAAAGTTTGGCTCTCAATATATATAATTTTTGTTTTCATAGCAAACAAACTTAATTGGGGAAGCCAGATGTGATTCCTTAATTATGATAAACACACTAGTATGAGATGTTAATAGGGGGATGGGGTGATAGGTGTATGGGAATTCTGTACTACTAACACACAATTTTTGTTTTGTAAATTTAAAACCCTTCTAAAATAAAATGTTTTTGAACAACAAAGCAAACTTGCTACTGAGATGAGGACTTGGTGGTGTAGCAGGTGACATGAAGAGATAATAAGGATTTCAATAGTCAGTGATAGAAAGGAAAGCTGGTTGGTTGGAACAAACTGAGAGTCAGGAGCTGCAAAGCGAATCAAGGACAAGTGAGAGGGAGTCCGAGGTGACTGTAGTGACGCATTATGGAACACAGGACCACATAGGAAGGAGAGCCGGGAAGTGGCTGAGGGACTCGGAGGATCTAAGTGATATCAGGAGAGTGGGATGCATGACGAGGCTGAAAAGGAGAAGTAGGAACCAAGGTACCGGCACCCAGAAGAACAGGCCCAGAGGGAGAAGTGGCAGGTGACAAGGTCAGGGTCACAATGCACAGGTGGGCCATTCTGGATGGTGGTGAGGCTTCAGAGTGAGCAGCACTGGTATCTGTCAATCACTCAGGTAACCAAGGATCTCACAGCCACCCGTCCAAGGGGGAGCTCGAGGAAGGGCCGGGAAATACAACTTCGCTGAAGAACATCAGTGTGACAGGAGGCTCACACTCTGGGAAGAAGACAAGGCTTTTTATTTGCATGGGCACAGCTTGTGAGCTATCCCCAGATTCTCTACGTGACCCAACAGCTGACGACCACAACGGGAGAGGGCTATGGTAAAACCACCTTCTATTTTGCAGCACCAGGATGGGCCCTTGACACACACCAGCACATCGAATGCTCATGACAGTGATGAAGCAGATGCAAACACACACTGAGAGGACAAACTCAATGCCAATATCACACAGGTAGGGAGTGTCACAGGCATGCACAGGCCCATAGCACATTCCAGTGCCCATTTGCACAATTAGTGTAGTACCTAGTCCCGCAAGAAGTAAAGAGACAGGATTCAAGAGGGGGAGAGAAATGCGGAAAAGCATTTACTGCAGAGTCAGGCAAGCGCCCACTGACATCCCCTACTTTCACACACACAGACGCATGCCCCAGAGAACAGTGCTCCCAGGTGAACAAGCTAGACTGGGAATTCAGCTTGCCCCTGGGGCAGGCATAAGATTTTTTAAAAATTTCCTTGAAAAGTGGAGACAGAGGGGTGGGGGGAAGGGGGGGGGGGAGAGAGATTCCATCTGCCCCTCAAATGCCCACAACATCCATGCCTGAGCTTGGCTGAAGCCAGGAGGCCAGAACTCCACCCAGACCTCCCATGTGGGTGGTAGGGACCCAGCACCTGGGCCAGCATCCACCTACGTCCTCAGATGCATTATTAGGAAACTGGGTCGGAAGTGGAGTATCCAGGACTTGAACCAGGCACTCCAGTTTGGGACGCTGGCGTTACGAGCAGTGGTTTAACTGGCTGCACCACAACCCTGGCCCCTGTGGTAGATATTGCTAATTCTTTATGCAAAATCCACTCTCCCCTCTTTGTTGTCAGTAGAAAAGCAATTGTGTTTGAGAGCAGCAACATGTTAAACTCAGAGATATAGGAAAATAAACGCTCCCTTGTGGTATTTCCCAGCTTCTCTGACTGAGGCTGCGTTCTGGCCAAGGAGTTGAGAAGGGCAGTTCTTGGAGAGGCCTTGTCATAGATCGGTACAAGGGGAGGCATCAAGGACACACACTGTTCCATCTTCACCACCTTCTCTCTGGCTGCCTGTGGATGTGGCACCAAGTCATCTTGGGGCACTAGGCAACAGAAGGACCTGAAGACTGGAGGTGTCCACTCTCTGATGGCATCAGAGCCACCACACCACCCCTGCCCTGCTTTCCAGTGGACAGGCAGGTGTGTCAGGAACAATAGACCCTGATCCCTTAAGGCACTGCTGCGTTGTGTTTGCTGAGACTAGCAGCTGAATGCAATTTTGTCCAAGCCCTGAAGTCAACTTGTGCTTCCTACTCCTCAACAACCAGACCTTGGGATCTACCTGTGCCAAGCCAGGTGCATCTCGCACCCAGCCGGCCATGTGCACGCAAGATTTCAGCTTACTTTACAACCCAGTCAGCTACAGCCAGACGAGTTCAGTGTTCAGGAGGGTAAAAGATCAACTGCTTCTTCGGTGCAGCCCCAGGAAATGTTGCATTCTCGCTGGTTTCTCCGATCAGAAGGAAACAAAAAGGAAGAGGCTGAAATATTTTCCAAGTGAGGGAAAAGGAGAAGAAACGAGGGGAGGAGCCCTTGGTTTGAAGAGGAAGAATAAAATGCAGATACACGGTGTTTTCTGGTCGACAGAATTATTCCAAGGAAATTTTTGAAACTTGATTCTGGGTCCCCACCCCAAATAAGGCAAAACAGAAAGTCACAAGACAGGTCTCCTACGTGCCAGGTTTGAGAAAGTCCCCCTAGTGTTATTGACGTGCACCCTGATTGACAAGCACTGCCTCAGTGGTTATGGGTTGAACTTTGCCCCCGCAGAACTCCTGTGTTGAAGCTCTACCCTCCAACATGACTGCATCTGGAGAGGGAGCCCACAAGGAGCTAATCCAGGTTAAAAGAGGTCTTAAGAAGGGTTTTAAATTAGAGAAAAATAGGAGAGGAAGGAGAAGGAAGGGTGGGAGCATGACAGGGAGAGAGGGTAGGGTCGGAAGTATCACTAAGTTCTTAAATCTGTATACATGAAATCTGTATACCTTAAATAAAAAAAATTTTATAGAGTAGGGTTTTATTTAATCCAGGAAGATTCATGACCTTTCTTCCAGTTGAAGAAGAGAAAGCGATTTCCCTACGTGACTGCAAGCCAGAAAGGGAGCCCTCACCAGAACCGACTCTGCTGACACCCTGATCCCACACTCCCAGTCCCCAAAACTGAGAAAAGCAATGTATGCTCTTGAAGCTGCCAGTGTGCGGTGTGTCCTCAGGGAGACCTCAGCTACCACAATGCCTCTGGCTGGAGGCGGAAGCCATGCTGCTAACCTGATTCGCCACTGCACCATGTTCTCTCTAGGGTCCTCACTAATCCTATGAAATACCCTACACATCTTCACCCTGTACTTGTCTCCCTCCATTTGGAAATCAAATTGCTGAATCTTTTCTGAGTATCTAACCAATGTTTACTTCTCAAGCAATGGGAATATAAAAGAAAACCATTTTCTTACCTATCCTTAATCCTCCAGTGATTTCCCATGGACCTCAGGATCAAGTCCAAAACATTCAACAGGGCCTGGACAATACTGCCCCATCTTGCCCCTTTCCTGCTCCCTCCCTACCACCCAGTCCTACAGCCTTCTTCCCATTTCCTGAACACACCAACAGTTTCCTTCCTGGAGCCTTGCTGTGTGTGCCATTACCACTACCTGGACGGCTCAGAAATCTGTTCTCCTCCTTGTGTGCTTCCTAAAAATTCTACAGAGTTTAAGATAAATTAGACCTCCTATAAATAATCTCATAGCCCTGTGAACATTTTCTTCACAGCCCTAATAACAGGCATGTTAGTTTAATTATTTATGGATTTGCTCAAGTAGTAAGGACTATGCTGACCTTACTGTTGTTCGCCCAGGAGATTTAGACTCACTACATAATTATTGAAAGAATAAGATCTAATAATGTAAGAAATCACTCTAATTCCCAGATGTGCAGTACACCCCCTGAAAGCTGAATTTGGGATGAGGGAAAAACTAAGGACTAGACAGGCCAAGTAACTCTACTGAGCAAAAACCCGAACATGACCTGAAAGATTCTGCTCCTTTTGGGCGTATTCAGACATGCCTCGCCCTTCAGCGTACTGCTCTAAAAATGCCTCTCCAAGGAAACACACTATAGGTACTCCCCGTCATTTTGATCTCTTCCCTTCCTGCCATCCAGCCCAAGACAATGAAAATGCAGTCTATCATGCTCATTTGTACTGGATGGTAGTCTTGTTCTCTATGCCTGAAATTTGTGAAGGCTCCCAGCCTGGAACGCGAAGGCAGCAACAGCATCTGTTGTTCATTTATTCATCAAGCACATAACGATATTGAGGAGCTAAAGGGCTAGCTCTTGGGAGTCCACAACTAATTAAGCAAGGTGCTTTTCCTTAGGTAGTTCAGTCGATTGGGCAAACAAGTGAAGAGACCATTTTAACATATATGACAAGTATTGTGATAAGCACCGAAAATTCTGGATATTCACCGAAGTGGTATCTCATCCAGATTGGGGGCATGCAAGGAAGACTTCTAGAGATATCCGAGCTTAGTTAAAGACTCAGTTAGCGGCCGGCGCCGCGGCTCACTAGGCTAATCATCCGCCTTGCGGCGCCGGCACACCAGGTTCTAGTCCCAGTCGGGGCACCGGATTCTGTCCCAGTTGCCTCTCTTCCAGGCCAGCTCTCTGCTGTGGCCAGGGAGTGCAGTGGAGGATGGCCCAAGTCCTTGGGCCCTGCACCCCATGGGAACCAGGATAAGTACCTGGCTCCTGCCATCGGATCAGCGCGGTGTGCCGGCCGCAGCGCGCTGGCCGCAGAAGCCATTGGAGGGTGAACCAACGGCAAAGGAAGACCTTTCTCTCTGTCTCTCTCTCTCTCACTGTCCACTCTGCCTGTCTAAATAAATAAAAAATAAAAAAAAAAGACTCAGTTAGTGACCCCAAGGTGGGAGAGGACTTTCCAGTCAAAAGGAAGAATGAGTGCATAGGAAGGTGAGTGGGAGGCTTCTTGGCTCATCCTGGAAACTGCAGGAAGTCGTGATATCCATAAATGGCCAGTCGGGAGGCCAGAGGAGTAAGCAAGACCAAAAGAGTAAGCAAGGCCAGAGCACTGGGTCCTTCTTCAGCCTCTGTGAAGTTTCTGTTTTATCACACAGGCTATAGAAGACAGGAAAGTTCTACTCCAAGAGAATCGACTGTGCCATTAGAAGTTCCCCAACAAAGGATGCAAGGAGGTGAGGTTCAGTTCTGGTAGCTTTTTGAAGTTAGTAAAATGAAAAACAAAGCCAACCAGGCCCCAATGCAGTATATACAGAGGACAGGGATCTGCTATTTAAGAACAATCAATGTATCCTCCCCTCCTCTCCCCTCTCTCCCTTGGCTCTGGTCCCATGCCCAGTCTTATTTCCAGGTTCACTTTCTTCCCATTAAATGTCAAAGGCCACTTCCCGCACAGTAGCTCACTAGTGTACCCAGGCTGTACTCTACACACACCTCTTTCAATTTCTTGCCAATACATTTTTTGGCTACAGATGCACATCTTGAATGCTAATAGCTGTTCAGGAACAAGAGTCAAATTTTTAAAAATTTATTTTTCTGAAAACTTTTCTAGTCCCTCTCCAGAATCTGATGCCACCATAAGTCAGGGGCCAGAGGTCTGTAAAAGGCTTTCAGCATTAGCATTCCCACACATGAGAAAATTAGCCCAGGTGGGTATTTTAGTGCTAAGATGCTTCAGTTAGAGGTGGTGATTGTGGTACAGCAGATTAAGCCCCTACCTGGGAAGTCTACATCCTGTATCAGAGTGCCCGGTTCACACCCTGGCTACCCTGCATTTCTGATACAGCATTTCCACTAACCCACCTGGCAGGCAGCAGATAATGGCCCAAGTGCTTGGGTCACCCACACAGACCTGGATGGAGTTCTTGGCTGCTGGGTTCGGCCTGGTCTATACCTGGCTATCGCAGGCATTTGTGGAGTGGACCAGTAGATGGAAGCTCTCTCTCTTTCAAATAGCTAAATAAAATTTAAAAAGAAAATGAAGAGGTAGTGATTAATAAACACAGGACGGTCTCATGAGAACTGCAGTACTCGGGGGCTGCCCTGTAACAAAACTATCTGAAACTCAAGTGAGGCAACCTGCGGCGAGGAAGCGCGGAGCCTCCATGAGCCCGGGGCCAGTCAGCGCTTCTCTCAGTGTGCTGTGCCGGGAGCTCCTACCTGACCACCTCATTGCTCCTCCTCCAGTTTGAAGGCTGCTGACACTACGACAGATCCAGTCAAGGCTGGAGAACTGGGCAGTCAAAACTCTCACCTGGCACAGGATGCTGGGCATTTTGTCCCCTCACACTCCCAAGAAACCAAGTCTGCACGGAGGCCGGTCGACATGTCCTCTCTGGGCCTCCAACGAGCATTCCCAGAAGGACTCAGACTTGTGGTCAGCTCGAGGAAAGCCCAGTCCTGGGACAGGGGTAAAATCCTCCAACTTGACACAGCTGAGTCAAGATAGGATCAGGCCCACCTGGGTCAATCTGAAGGCCACCTGAGGGCTGGGAAGAAAAATTCTTTACTCAGTACTATCAGGGATTAGCTGAGATTGCCCAAATGCAGCATTTCTGCAGTTCATCCCATGGTTAGCACCTCACAGCTGCTATCAAGTGTTTTGCTGGAACTCTAATTGCAAGCTCATTTGCTAGACCTAGACTACTGGTTAGTAGAAGGTCTAACACTAACTTGCTCTTGATCCCATGTGTTTCCACCATAACCGATCTGTTTCTTCTGGACAAAGGAGCACCACTAAGCTAAATTGTCTTTAATAAATACTTCTGAGCTACAGAATCCCTCTACTTGGCTTACATTCCTATCACTCCACTTACTACAAGGACCTCTGGCTGAGTTCCTTTAAAAATAGGCTCTTTGCACCTTCAGAGTTCACCATGATGCTTGGTAGAGTAGGCTATTAAATATTCATTGCATAAATTAGGCAGACTGTATTGCCTCTCACCTGTGATTTTTTGGGGGAAGGGGTGAGAGGTGGGAGGAGAAAATCCACCTCAATCACATACGATGACACTCAGCCATTTAAGACCTCAAAATGGGAGATCAGGAAGTCTAAAACTTAAACCCAGGTTTTCTTTGGATCTTCACTTTTTTTTTTTAACTTTTATTTAATGAATATAAATTTCCAAAGTACGATTTATGGATTACAATGGTTTCCCCCACATACCGTCCCTCCCACCCACTACCCTCCCCTTTCCCACTCCCTCTCCCCTTCCATTCACATCAAGATTCATTTTCGATTATCTTAATATACAGAAGATCAGCTTAGTATACATTAAGTAAGGATTTCAACAGTTTGCTCCCACACAGAAACATAAAGTGAAAAATAATAGATGATTTTTTTTAAGTGATGATGAAATCAGATCAGACCTATTGTCATGTTTAATCCCAGTGAGAGTCAAGTTGGGAGTTGATAATTTCTTTTTTTCCTTTTTTTCTTTTTTTTTTTTTACAGAGGATCAGTTTAGTATACATTAAGTAAAGATTTCAACAGTTTGCACCCCCATGAAAACACAAAGTGAAATATATTGTTTGAGTACTCGTTATAGCATTAAATCTCAATACACAGCACATTAAGGACAGAGATCCTACATGAGGAGTAAGTGCACAGTGACTCCTGTTGTTGACTTTACCAATTGACACTCCTGTCTATGGCATCAGTAATCTCCCTATGCTCCAGTCATGAGTTTCCAAGGCTATGGAAGCCCTCTGAGTTCTCCGATTCTTATCTTGTTTAGACAAGGTCATAGTCAAAGTGGAGGTTCTCTACTCCCTTCAGAGAAAGGTACCTCCTTCTTTGAAGACCTGTTCTTTCCACTGGGATCTCACTCGCAGAGATCTTTTGCCAGAGTGTCTTGGCTTTCCATGCCTGAAATACTCTCATGGGCTTTTCAGCCAGATCCGAATGCCTTTAGGGCTGATTCTGAGGCCAGAGTGCTATTTAGGACATCTGCCATTCTATGAGTCTGCTGAGTATCTCACTTCCCATGTTGGATCACTCTCCCCTTTATTTATTCCATCGGTTAGTGTTAGCAGGTACTAGACTTGTTTATGTGCTCCCTTTGACTCTTAGTCCTTTCATTATGATCAATTATGAACTGAAATTGATCACTTGGACTAGTGAGATGGCATTGGTACATGCCACCTTGATGGGATTGAATTGGAATCCCCTGGTATGTTTCTAACTCTACCATTTGGGGCAAGTCAGCTTGAGCATGTCCCAAATTATACATCTCTTCCCTCTCTTATTCCCACTCTTATGTTTAACAGGGATCACATTTCAGTTAATTTTCAACACTTAAGAATAACTGTGTATTAATTACAGAATTAAACCAGTCATATTATGTAGAATAGACAAAAAAACTACTAAGAGGGATAATGTATTAAGTTGTTCATTAACAGTCAGGGCTATGCTGATCAAGTCACCGTTTCCCATAGTGTCCGTTTCACTTCAGGAGGTTTCCTTTTTGGTGTTCAGTCAGTTGTCACCGATCAGGGAGAACATATGGTATTTGTCCCTTTGGGGCTGGCTTATTTCACTCAGCATGATGTGTTCCAGATTCCTCCATTTTGTTGCAAATGACTGGATTTCGTTGTTTCTTACTGCGGTATAGTATTCTAAAGAGTACATATCCCATAATTTCTTTATCCAGTCTACTGTTGATGGGCATTTAGGTTGGTTCCAGGTCTTGGCTATTGTGAATTGTGCTGCAATAAACATTAGGCTGCAGACCGCTTTTTTGTTTGCCAATTTAAATTTCTTTGGGTAGATTCCAAGGAGTGGGATGGCTGGGTCGAATGGTAGGGTTATTTTCAGGTTTCTGAGGAATCTCCAGACTGATTTCCATAGTGGCTTGACCAGTTTGCATTCCCACCAACAGTGGGTTAGTGTCCCTTTTTCCCCACATCCTCGCCAGCATCTGTTGTTGGTAGATTTCTGAATGTGAGCCATTCTAACCGGGGTGAGGTGAAACCTCATTGTGGTTTTGATTTGCATTTCCCTGATTGCTAATGACCTTGAACATTTTTTCATGTGCCTGTTGGCCATTTGGATTTCTTCTTTTGAAAAATGTCTATTGAGGTCCTTGGCCCATCTCTTAATTGGGTTGTTGGTTTTGTTTTTGTGGAGTTTCTTGATCTCTTTGTAGATTCTGGTTATTAACCCTTTATCTGTTGCATAGTTTGCAAATATTTTTTCCCATTCTGTCGGTTGTCTCTTCACTCTCCTGACTGTTTCTTTTGCAGTACAGAAACTTCTCAATTTGATGCAATCCCAATAGTTAATTTTGGCTTTGACTGCCTGTGCCTCCCAGGTCTTTTCCAGAAACTCTTTGCCTGTGCCAATATCTTGAAGGGTTTCTCCAATGTTCTCTAGTAACTTGATGGTGTCAGGTCGTAGATTTAGGTCTTTAATCCATGTTGAGTGGATTTTTGTGTAAGGCGTAAGGTAGGGGTCTTGCTTCATGCTTCTGCACGTGGAAATCCAGTTTTCCCAGCACCATTTATTGAATAGACTGTCCTTGCTCCAGGAATTGGTTTTAGATCCTTGATCAAATATAAGTTGGCTGTAGATGTTTGGGTTGATTTCAGGTGTTTCAATTCTGTTCCATTGGTCTATCCATCTGTTTCTGTACCAGTACCATGCTGTTTTGATAACAACTGCCCTGTAGTATGTCCTGAAATCTGGTATTGTGATGCCTCCGGCTTTGTTTTTGTTGTACAAGATTGCTTTAGCTATTCGAGGTCTCTTGTGCCTCCATATAAATTTCAGCACCAATTTTTCCAGATCTGAGAAGAAGGTCTTCGGTATCTTGATTGGTATTGCATTGAATTTATAAATTGCTTTTGGGAGAATGGACATTTTGATGATATTGATTCTTCCAATCCATGAGCATGGAAGATTTTTCCATTTCTTGGTATCCTCTTCTATTTCTTTCTTTAAGGTTTTGTAATTTTCATCGTAGAGATCTTTAACGTCCTTGGTTAAGTTTATTCCAAGGTATTTGATTGTTTTTGTAGCGATTGTGAATGGGATTGATCTTAGAAGTTCTTCCTCAGCCACGGCATTGTCTGTGTATACAAAGGCTGTTGATTTTTGTGCATTGATTTTATACCCTGCTACTTTGCCAAAATCTTCTATGAGTTCCAATAGTCTCTTAGTAGAGTTCTTTGGGTCCCCTAAATAAAGAATCATGTCATCTGCAAAGAGGGATAGTTTGAGTTTTTCCTTCCCAATTTGTATCCCTTTAATTTCTTTTTCTTGCCTAATAGCTCTGGCTAGAACCTCCAGAACTATATTGAATAGCAGTGGTGAGAGTGGACATCCCTGTCTGGTACCAGATCTCAGTGGAAATGCTTCCAACTTTTCCCCATTCAATAGGATGTTGGCTGTGGGTTTTTCATAGATTGCTTTGATTGTATTGAGGAATGTTCCTTCCAAACCCAGTTTGCTTAGAGTTTTCATCATGAACGGGTGTTGTATTTTATCAAATGCTTTCTCGGCATCTATTGAGATAATCATATGGTTTTTCTTCTGCAGTCTGTTAATGTGGTGTATCACATTGATTGTCTTGCGCACATTAAACCATCCCTGCATACCAGGGATAAATCCCACTTGGTCTGGGTGGATGATCTTTCTGATGTGTTGTTGCATTCTATTGGCGAGAATTTTATTGAGGATTTTTGCATCTATGTTCATCAGGGATATTGGTCTGTAATTCTCTTTCAGTGCTGCATCTTTTTCCGGCTTAGGAATTAAGGTGATGCTGGCTTCATAGAAAGAATTTGGGAGGATTCCCTCTTCTTCGATTGTTCTGAATAGTTTGAGAAGAATTGGAGTTAGTTCTTCTTTAAATGTCTGGTAGAATTCAGCAGTGAATCCATCTGGTCCTGGGCTTTTCTTTGTTGGGAGGGCCTTTATTACTGTTTCAATTTCTGTCTCAGTTATGGGTCTGTTTAGGTTTTCTATGTCTTCCTGGTTCAATTTAGGTAGGTTGCATGTGTCCAGGAATCTATCCATTTCTGATAGGTTTCCCTGTTTGCTGGCATACAAGTCCTTGTAGTAATTTCTGATGATTCTTTTTATTTCTGTGGTGTCTGTTGTTACGTTTCCTTTTTCATCTCTGATTTTATTGATTTGGGTCTTTTCTCTTCTTTTTTTAGTTAGTTGGGCCAATGGGGTGTCAATTTTGTTTATTTTTTCAAAAAACCAGCTCCTCGTTTGGCTGATTTTTTGGAATGTTTTTCTTGATTCAATCCTGTTGATTTCTTCTCTGATTTTAATTATTTCTCTTCTCCTACTAGATTTGGGTCTGGTTTGCTGTAGGTTTTCTAGATCCTTGAGGTGAATTGAAAGCTCATCTATTTGGTGCCTTTCCAATTTCTTGATGTAGGCACCTATTGATATAAACTTTCCTCTTAACACTGCTTTTGCTGCGTCCCATAAGTTTTGGTATGTTGTGCTGTTATCCTCATTTACTTCCAGAAAGTTTTTGATTTCTCTTTTGATTTCTTCTATGACCCATTGTTCATTCAGGAGCATGTTGTTCAATCTCCATGTGTTTGCATATGCTCTAGGGATTCCTGAGTTGCTAATTTCCAACTTCATTCCTTTATGGTCTGAGAAGCTGCATGGTATGATTCTAATTCTTTTGAATTTGCTGAGACTTGCTTTATGGCCTAGTATGTGGTCAATCCTAGAGAAGGTTCCATGTACTGCTGAGAAGAATGTAAAATCTTTAGCTGTAGGATTGAAAGTTCTGTATAAATCTGTTAGATCCATTTGGGCTATAGTGTCGTTTAAATCTACTGTATCCTTGTTGATCTTCTGTCCTATTGATCTGTCTATTTCTGAGAGTGGAGTATTGAAGTCCCCCAGTACTATTGTATTGGGGTCTAAGTCTCCCTTTAAGTCCGTTAACAAATCTTTTAGATAAACCGGTGCCCTGTAGTTAGGTGCATATACATTGATAATTGTTATATCTTCCTGTTGAATTGATCCCTTAATCATTATGTAGTGTCCCTCTTTGTCTCTCTTAACGGTTTTTGTGGTAAAGTTTATGTTGTCTGAAATTAAGATGGCTACGCCTGCTCTTTTTTCATTTCTGTTGGCATGGTATATCTTTTTCCAGCCTTTCACTTTCAGTCTGTATGGATCTTTGTTGGAAAGATGAGTTTCTTGTAAGCAGCAAATAGATGGGTTTTGTTCCTTAACCCAATCAGCCAATCGGTGTCTTTTAACTGGACAGTTCAGGCCATTCACGTTCAATGTGACTAATGATAAGTGGTAACTTTGCCCTGCCATTTGCCAAAGATAAGCTCTAATATATGCTTTGAATTCCCTGTGATCTTTTGCTGTGAGCTTTCCTTCCTTGGTTTCCTTCCTTTACCTTCTTTCATATTGATGACCGTGTTTCTTTGTTTCTGTGTGTAACACATCTTTAAGCATCTTTTGCAGGATCATTTACTTTTTTAAGTGTGAAGCACACATATACGGGGATGGGCACTGTGGCACTGCCACATGCAAAGCCAGTGCCCTTTATTGGAGTGCCTGGTAAGTTCTAGCTACTGTAGCTTCGATCCAGCTTCCAGCTGATGTACCTCCAGGAAAGCAGCAGATACCTCAAGCACTTGGGCCCCTCCTACCATTCATGTGGGAGACGACGATTGAGTGCCCTGCTCCTGGCTTTGGCCTGCACCAGCCCTAGTTGCTGAAAGCATTTGAAGAGTAAACCAACAGCTAGAAGATCTCTCTCTACCTTTTATATAAATAATCTTTTTTAAAAAAATATTTATTTATTTATATGAAAGGCAGAGTTACAGAGGCAGAGGCATAGAGAGACAAAGAGATCTTCCATCCACTGGTTCACTCCCCAAATGGCCAGAGCTGTGCCAATCCAAAACAAGGAGCCAGGAGCTTCTTCCAGGTCTCCCATGCAGGTGCAGGGGCCCAAGCACTTGGGCCATCTTCTTCTTTTTTTTTTTTTTTTATTTAATGAGCATAAATTTCCAAAGTACAGCTTATGGAACCACAATAGCCTCCTCCCCCCCCATCTTCCTTCCCACCCACAACGCTCCCCTCTCCCACTCCCTCTCCCCTTCCCCTTCACATCATGATTAATTTTCAATTATCTTTATATACAGAAGATCAATTTAGCGTATGTTAAGTAAAGATTTCCACATTTTGCTCCCACACAGAAACACAAAGTGTAAAATACTATTTGAGTACTAGTTATAGCATTAATTAAATACCTAAGAGTAATTGTGTATTAATTACAGAGTTCAACCAATAGTTTTAAGTAGAATATAAAATGCATCTTTTGTATTGTTGTGGCTTCCCTCCCCCCCCGACCTCCCTCCCTCCCATGGCCCTCCCCTCACCCACTCCCTCTCCCATCCCGCCCTTCATCACGTTTCATTTTCAATTACCTTCATATATTGAAGATCAACTTAGTATATACTAAGCAGGGATTTCAACAGGTTGCACTCACACAACCGAACCAGGTATAGGGTATTGTTCGACTAGTAGTGTTGTTTTTGAGTTTCATAGTTAAACATATTAAGGACAGAGATCCTGTGTTGGGAGCATGAACCCAGTGACTCCCGTTGTTGATTTAACAATCGGCACTCTTATTTATGATGTCAGCAATCACCCGAGACTCTTGCTATGAGCTGTCTAGGCTATGGAAGTCCCTTGAGTTCAGCAACTCTGAATTTGTTTAGTCAAGGCCATATCACAGTGGAGGTTCCTTCCTCCCTTCAGAGAAAGGCGTTGGGCCATCTTATACTGCTTTCCCAGGCCATAGCAGAGAGCTGGATCGCAAGTGGAGCAGCCAAGTCTTGAACTGGCGCCCACATGGGATGCTGGCACTGCAGGTGGCGGGTTTACCTGCTACACCACAGCACTGGCCACTATAAATAATCTTTAAAAAAAACTTTTGCACAGTCTTCCAAATGTAGTTATTACATTTGAACTTAATGAGCAAAAAAGTAACAAATCACTGAAAGATACACAAGGCTATTAGAACATGAAAAATTTTCCAACCCTACTAGTTGTTCTTTACCTATTAAATTAGCAAAATTTTAATGAAATGGCAAATTCAGAAATGACAGGAAGTAAAAAAACACTCATACATTCAAGTATTGGGCAGCAAAGAAATCTATATGGGTAAGAAACCTTAACAGTTATATCCAAGGTATATATGTGGGACTATATGTGATGCACATAGTCACATATAAATGAAAATGTAAGCTATATATTTATACTTTTCTATTAACTCCTAAAAATGTATGTCCCACGAAATCCAAGTGCTGACTGCAATGCATGTACTCAGAAGTGCAGAACATGGCTTTGCCACTGCCCAGCTGTGTGACCTTCAGCAAATTACTAACTTTCTGGGCTATCTCCTCCTCAGTAAAATGATGATTTAAAAAGGAAAGCAAAGTACCTACCTTACAGCGTTGCTGTAGACTAAATGAGAATATTTATGAATTTCAATAAACGGTAAATGCCATTACTCCATGTATACGAGATCTGTAAACAGCCTGATGTCTAATGACACAGAATGGCTTAAAAGATAAGGGTAAATTCATTCCCTGACTTTATCAGTCATTAAATTGGTGTTCAAGAGTTTTTAATGATGTTGGAAAACACTTGTATTAAATGGAAAAGCATGATGTAAGTTTAGATAAGTATGATTTTAGTTATGCAACATACACACCAATATGTAGAAACAGATCTAGCACAAAACATACCAAAATATTAAAGGCAGTTCTTCCGAGTAGCAGAATTTCATCTGCTGGAAACTGTTTTCTTCTTTATATTTCCCTATCATTATTGTTGTCATTATTATTTTTGGGTAAAAGGTATTCCTTTCAAAACATGGAAAACACTAACTCTGAAAAGTCAAAGTAACAAATGGGTAATTTAAAAAATTCATAAAAATGCCCAACTTTTCACATGATATAAAATACAAAATTTAGTGTAGCTTTCCAAGACCCAATTATTTTCTGTGAATTTGCAAATATAGAGTATTACATTACTGCAAAATAAATATTTCAAGCAACATAAAGCAGTAAATATTCCCTGACTTCAAATCCACACTTGGCTCGGGTGAGCCTCCGCTACTCCTAAGCAGGTGCTGCGGCCTCCGCCGGTTCTGACGCAGGCCTCCCACAGAAACCTAGACCAGCACCGGGCCCTGCCGGTAGCTACTTCCGAGCTGCCCTCCACGTTCCAGTGGGTTTTACCTTCTGTATCTACCACGTCACAAAGTTCTCTTCCTCTTTCCATTTAGGAAGGAAAAAACTCTCCAGTCTGCTTCTTAGAAAAAGAAAAGGTGATAATGCTTTTCCTTCACCAAGAATAAACTTTCCAGACACTTTCCAACTCTTTTGCAAGCTTTCCCTTTCTTGTGTTCCTTGTGTGACCTTCAGCAAATTACTAATTTAATTACTAATTACTTTCATTTGTCCAAAACACTACTGCATTTCAGACCACAATTTTTCCCACACAGCACTCAGTCTATTCAATATATGAAACATCAGCCTATATGAATAGCACTCAAGACCTTCTGTAACAGTTCCCAACAGGAGCATACAGAGAATAAACAATCACAGTTTACAGGAGATGTCAGGAAATCCCTCATACTCTTCAAGGTGTTCCTTTGAAGCAAATCAAAAAGAAACTTCTTGCTTATCAATCAGCATGTCCACTCACCTGCGTAGCACTGGAGTAGACATTACTTATGTGTGTAGACGGGAAAACCACGCTAGCTTTATGTGTCTGCTGTTCACCCAAGCATCCATCCATGTTGCATTAAACAGATCGCTGATGACCAAATTTTTAACAGCGGTAGAAGCAGAAACCCCTAGGTGCTAATGCTCTTCGCTGCTCCCTGTGACTCAATTCTCACCGGCAAAAGCTACCCTTCTAACAATCTGTCCATTGAATGAACACCCAGCTTTACAAATTAAAACAACACAATCTAAATGCACCATAAATTTATATTTGTTAATCTTGATATTAGAACATTTAAACATTTCAAACTACATAAAAATATGACAAACAATATAAAATAGAAAGAAATTTGTTGACAACTTACTTCCGAAACATCACTCTTTCTTATATTGCAATTAAGCAGTAAGACAGTTTACAGAGCTCTCCAGAAAACATACAGTGTTTTTAGTGGAGTGTTATCAACAAAAATCAGCACAATCCCACACAATAACGTCTCCAATTTATTATCTTTTCCACAGTACAAATTTCTCACAAACCATAAATCCTTTGCAGTTATTCAAAGTCTGTAAACAAGTGCCTGAATCCCCACAACCCCCCGCCTCGGTTTAAGCTTGTGAATGTTTTAAGTCCTTCGATCAAGTTTCAACTCTTCCGCTTGCATAAGGAATCAAGAGCCTTCTCTCTTTAAATTATTGATATTTTATCATACAGCCTGCAATGCAGTAAATCACAGTGAAAGCCCTGGGGAAAACGAAACGACATGATCTTCACGGCAGAACTTGAAACTCTGTAATATTAAATGCAGTTAAAGAAGCTTCCCATAACAAAAGCATGGGTTTTCATTTCCAGAAATCAAGTCAATTAGAAACCCTAGGTTCTACTTAAAAACCCATTTTGATCTAAAAGTGAAAACAGTCCCCTTATCCATAGTCATTTTTATAATATAAACTCTATACAGTTTCACTTGCAGAGATTTTTTTTTTCCAGTCTGGAAAACAGTAGTGCAATTGGTTTTACTTCTTTTAAGTTAGTCAGTCCAGGATGTAAATAAGCTCTGTGGAAAGATAAGAAGATGCTCTGGTAAACAAGAAATTCTGGCAAGCCCATGCTGGCTTACGAGTCCGTTAAAGCTTGTAAGTCCATAGTGGCTCTCAACGAAATATTGTATTTACATCACTAATAACAAAGCAGAAATAAATAGGCGGAAGTGACTGTAAACTGTCTCCTCTCTTGATTTTTCAATACTAACTGCCTTGACGAGTCGACTGTATAGTCATTTAAGTAAGCAGGCAGTAGACAGTGGCCCTTAGGGATGTTCCACTGGGGCCCACCCCGGTCCCGAGAGCCCCAACAGGGGTTACATTCCTAAAATGAAGACAAACAAAAAAAACAGGAGTGGGGGGTGGGAGGTAAAAGTTACAGATGCCACTTGGATGCGATTCCACGGAGGCTGTCAGGTCACTTTGATTTCTTCTTAAAAAGGCTTTTGATTTTTGATGGCTTTTTGCTTTTCTCTCCGTTGTGACAAAGGTCATGTGGGATGCTGCCGATCCTGGCGACCGTGGGGGCTTCCTGGGCTGCTTTGCTGTCGTTGCCAGCTGAGGAACAGGACGTGTGGCGCGGCTTGGGCACCGGGATGCCACTGGAAAGCTGGTTCATGCTACACGACTTCTCCAGGATGCCGTTGTACACCTTGCTGGCGGGACTGAAGATCATGCTCTTGGTCTCCGTCAGCCCCGCGCAATCAGGGGAGCCCCTGGAGAGATCTGCCGTGACAGGCGACTCCCCGCGGGAGGAGTCCTCCAGGGAGAGCTCGTCGCGGGAGACCTTCCGCGAGGACAACGTCTGGTGTATCTCCAGGCTTGATGGAGGAGACTGCTTCCTTCCAATGGAAGAGTTCAAGGAGTCACATTCGGAGGCCGTGTCCGGCACTTCCCTGAAGGAGACAGAAGCAAGGTGAACATTTATGCCTACGTATCCATCCCTAAGAGTACTGGCTGATACCCTAACTAAAACGACTTTCAGGGCTGAACCGTTAAAATCGAAAAGGGAGATGAATATCGCAACTCCATACACCTTTCATCCAAATTAGAAAATTGTTACCTTAAATAATACAGCTTACCAACACTCGTGCTGAATTTTTAACAAACTATGACAATGAAATTGTGAAATATAAGAAGTCACATAATGTAAGCTACCCCTTCCTCAACCGTCAGAGAGAGATGTCTAAGTGTTACAGTTTATTTTTTCTGACCATTTCAGTGACTTAAGTGTTTTGTTTCAATACAGAGTGTTTTTCTTCTTAACTCAGAGTTGACAATATATATTGGAAAAGACAAATCTTGGGTGCTGTCTCATTTCTTAGATATTACTTGATGAAATACAGCTTTCTAGAGAAGGAGGTGATACACTAGGCTACCCTCTAAGTTCTGACAAGTTTTAAATCGGGGAGGCAGGGGAACTGAGGCACAGCAGGCCGTGGGAGTGCATGGGAAGTAAAAGGAAGTATATGATGCTATTTTAAAAAACAGACATTTGATCAATCCTCACAGGGTTCCTCCTTGGAGCATTTCCCCCTTTCTCTCCACAGTGGATAGAAAAGTGAACACGAATGGAGAAATAAAGTTCATAACCCCACAGCCAATGTACAGAAAATGGAATCAGCCATTCCCTCAAAATATAGCTCATCTCCATTTCTTATCACCCTCCCTGCTGCCATCCCTTTCCCACAACCACCATGAACTCATTTCAGTGATTGCAACAGCCTTCTAATTGGTCCCCTTGCTTCCGTTCTTGTTCTTCCCTCTACGTTACTTCCCCACGCAGCCATTAAAGGGATTTCTTAAATGCAATCAGCACATCACTCACGTGCTCCAAACTTCCCAACGCTTTCTCTCATACGTGGAGGAAAACCCAAGATCCTTGTCAAGGCCTAGGACACCTGTTTGGCCCTGGCTCTCTCTCCGAGGGCACATCCTACCTCTCACTCTTCCAACTTGCAATCCGGGAGCATCCTGGGGCTTTGTGCTCATTCCTCCCTTGGCTAGATGGCTGCCTCCCTCTCCATCTGTACATGGTTAACATCTGCCCTTCCCGTTACCACTGTCTCCCCAGAGACGCTCCCTGACTGCCCTAATGCAGCATTCTGTTTGCCTGTCTTTAGCACTCCAGAACTTAGGAGTGCCTAAGAGGATATTTCCAGAAGGAAACAACCTTAGTAAGAACAGGGAGCCTTCCTAACTTCTGTATTCTTTCTATCAGAATAGTGATAAGCTCACAGGAGGGACTCAATAGAAACGTGCTGGGTAAATGAGCAGAGTTAGATCTTGAAGACTTGGGATCGTGACTTGTTCACTTTCATACGCACTGAGCCCGCTGTGAATACTGTTCATTTTGCGAAAGGGATAATTAAGGATGAGAGGGTCAAGGCAAAAAGTAGCTGGCAAAAGAAACAAAGTGGGAGAAGGAACAGAGCTAAGGATAGAATAGGAAGGCAAGAACACACACGCTTATAATCCACCAGCAAGAACCAGGCCAGGACCTCGTATCACTTGTCTTGGCAGCTCAAGCTATCGCAAGTGCACAGCACACAGCAAGGACTAAATTCGTATTTATAGAGTGAATGAACTGCACCACCTCTCACCTCGGATGGCCTACAATTACCATCATTCTTCACGTTATTTATATGCATGTTTATTGAAGGTACAGTATCTACTTTTGACATAAATTTTATGTGGATATATGTTAGATATATTCTAAGTTGCCTAATTTATGTAATTATGTCTATATACATGAATGCTACCTCCAACATTCTAAATCCCAAACAACTAACAACATAAAGTGCTGCTTGTTCTACATAACTACTCTGATTTGGAGTGTAGCTTTAGAACAACTGAAAATTGCACAGTCTTCCTACAGCATGTTCTTTTATAAATTTAGAAGACCTAATTCAGAGGGAAGTTTAAATGGGCATACACACACACACACATGCACACAGTGCATACAACATAGATCAGTAAATACTAAATACTATCATTTTGTAAAGATTCTGCTGATTCAACAGTCGAGCGACTGAAAATGAAGAGAAAGAAATGGTGTTAGAATGTGAAGTCTTCTCATATTTATGAACTAGCTGTGACTTTTTGACACTGCTGTTTGAGATGAGGACTAAAGATGTCTATCAATGCAAAAAGTTCTATTGGACAGCACAGCACTGGTTTTCCTACTGATTTCCAGAAGCCACACAGTCATCCTGCTGATGACTACAGTTACATGGCAAAGAGCCCATCACCAAGTGCTATCCACACAGAGGTGCAACAAGTTCTCCAACTACAAGGAGGATACAAAACCAGGATCACCTCCTTAGGAACATGCTACAGTGATCCTCTGCTAACCGGACAATTTCCATTGACTAGCTGGTAAGACAGTTATGGGCAGAAAATGATTACCTGACAATGTCATCTAGGGAGTCATGTGACAGAGAGCTACAAGGGATTCCTGAAGGCGCCCAGCCCATGGCTTTACTCTCTCATATGGAGGTGGTAACATGTTGTGGCTCCATGGCGGCTAAGTGGTAAAATCTGAAACCAACACCAGTTTCTCTGTCCCTCCATGACACACTGCTTCAAAAGGAGAGTGATCTAGGAAGAGCTCCTCTGCGGCACCAGGACTCAGGAACATGGCTGTCCTGGGCTGAACTGGAATGCAACGCTGCTGCTGCACCCATCTCGCTAAAAGAAGAAGTTTTGAATGCAACCTCCTCCTCTAAGTTTCTGACATTTTTTTAAAACCTTTGGCGTATGACACTGCTTGTTCAGCACATTAACAGAATGAATCATTAAGTGACAACAAATATTTTTAACGCGAAGTGGTATCAGATGTTTCTTTGTGCTCAAGCACATTTCAGCTCATGTTCTACATTTTACATATAAAATTGTTCATATAGTGAGTTCACATCCTGAGACCTCCATCGACTGTGTCCTGTGGCGTCTAAGCACTTGTATGTCAAATCAAATGCTTGTGAAGCAGAATTTTTAAGACGGTCCCTAATTCTGCCAGGCCCTAAGGCACACACACCTTCTTCCAGTTATTCAATGAAACACACATAGGTGCCGCTGTGCAGGGACCACGCAGAGAAAACCAAGGCCTCCAGCTAGCTGACCGTAATATAGAGACTGTTATTAGGGGAGTCTTTCAAAGTTGAGTCTAGCGATCAAATAGAGAGGAGTACCTGCAGGGGAACTTCTCTACTGCTGGCTTTGAAAGTGGAGGGCACAAGGCAAGGAACAGCAGTGTCCTTCTAGAACTGAGAATGGCCTCTCCCTCACAGAAGGTACCAGAACCCGTACCACAGTGCTATAACCACAAGGAACTGAAGTCGGCCACAGCCACAAGAGCTTGGAGGCAGCCCCCTGAACTCTGGTTGAGAATGCAGCCCCGGCAACACGTTGGTTTCAGCTTGCTAAGACCCTGAGCAGAATGTGGCTTGGACTGTATCACAGGAAACCGAGAGCTGAGAAACGGTGCGGTCTAAGGCCCATAACAATGTGCTAACTTGCTCTGTGCATCAAGGTCAGAACACTAACACAGTGCACCTCTCCTCCCACCGTGCTGCCATCCTCACAGCGCACTTCCTCCCAACCCCAACATATGCCGCACTGTATTCACTGCCAGTACCATTGCTTTTCAGCAGAGAAGTAGATGGCCTCCTCCTCCTCTTCATTTCGATAGAGCGCAGGGCAGCTTGACACGGAGAGGATATCTGGATCAGGGGAAGGCAACGAGTGCTGTGTGTGCTGGGGGAGGTGGGGGTGCCGAGCGTGCGGCGGGAGAGCAGCGTGGGGGGGAGGCTGGGCTCGCTGAGACTGCGGCGAGGACGGCACAATGCTGCGACGAGAGCGACACAAGCTACTGCTTCTGGCCAGTGATCCAGCAGGTTTAGCCATGGTCCCTGGAAAAGAGCAAGGAACAAAACCCTGACTGAGTCAGCTCGACACTCCCTTCACGGTTATTACAAATGCACACACTAGGGCAATGATGTCACCAAGGGGCCCCTGTTCAATTTCCCTTCATCGAAGTAATTGTGCGACTATAGCCATTTTATACCACCTACACTAGGGAAGTTAAAAAACAGAAATGTAACAAAAGTAAAAACAGACCTGAAAAATAAAAGGGAAGTTACCATAAATGCATGAGGCTTTCACATCAACTCTAACATTACTAATCACAAAGGTTTAAAAAACTTGCCCAAGGTAACAAATCCTTAAGTTCAGAAATCCTTATAGCACACTAATAAAGACTCTGTGTTGCCCTGCCAACACTGTATGAATGCTGACAATAAAACAGGAGAACTACAATTAAAGTAGGGTGGAACTTTTTTTTTTTAAACAATGGTATCTCTTGAGGTAGCACAACCTGATTGAACTTCAAGAAGTTTAAAACACTGTCCTTCGGTCTCAGAGCTGACTAGGCCCAACTAAGACCAAAACTTTTCTCTTCTACACTGATCACTGTGGAACTAATGTAAGCCTTAAGTCACCCTGTTTCTGCTGCCAGTCTGCCCAGACCTATGCAGACGGTAAACAAATTCCCCCACATCCTCACTGTCCCCACTGAAGGGGCAGTCCATTTCCTCTTTTCATGGAAACAGCTTGCCCAAGACCACCTTCTAGAGCTGACACCATTCAGTGCCGCACACCTCATGCTACAGCATCGGACCCAGGGTCAGTGGCTCCTGACTCCCAGTGCTGCCCTCAGCACTTTCGAAACAAATGAGTTCCCTCTGAAGCTCATGGGGCTACAGAGTATGTATCTTCCATGTCTACTCACCGGTCCCTCCCTGGTCACTGTCTCCTCTCCTCTCAGTCCACCCACATGACTGCCACCTGCACAAGCAACTTCACTTGAAAGACCTAGCCCACACCTTCACCACGGAATGGACAGTTTCTATGTCTTCTCCTGTGACCTTCGTCTCTACGCCCCCACCCACGGGCACGCTTTGTTGTGCTAACCGTAAGAACTGTTCAAACTTAAAAACTACAAGTTCAGTCATCGACACTTGGATTCTAATCAGGTTTCTGTCCTTCCGCTTTATACACTCTGATCCTTCCATTTATCTATCTAACTCTTTACCCCAGGTTCAAGGACCTTAGTTACTGATTATTCTTTCCCTAGCTTATATTTTCACTTAAAAACAAATGCTGAAAATGTAAACCTAAAAAACCAAGCAGAGAAAAATAAACACAACAAAATACTCTCCTCTACCCTACAGTGGTTTTCAGCTGGAATCTCTCTTCCGTTTATGTATTTATTTTTTTAATGATCAGGTTTATTGCAGTGGAACTTACATACAGTGAAACTCTCCAGGTTCAGCATGCAAGTCCGTGAGTTTGAAAAGATGCATACCATCACGATCAAGAGACGGAATAGTCCCACTATCCCAAAACTCCTGTGCCCTGCTGGGGTTCACCCTTCCGTGCCCAGCTCCTGGCAACTGCTAACTGTTTTCTGTCTACTCCCTATGTCGCCACTGCTGACAGATTCCTGGACTGTTAGACCAGTCTCCCAACTGATCTTTTCCCATGAGTTTATTCTCTACACTGCATTCTCTACCTGCATGCTGACTGTAAAATGGAAAAGTGACATCTTTCTGATTAAAACTCTTAAAGCCAAACTCTTTAACGTGGAATAGACTGCCCCATTCATCCAGCTTCTGTTTTGGAGCTAGTATCCCTCTCTTCCATCATAGGAGTGTACCTCTCTCAGTTCCTTGGATATACCATCTCTCTCTTCCCTCCATGCCTCTTTTCCCCATCTCTCTCTTGACCTGTCATTTCAGGTCTTGCCTTAAATGGCAGCTCCTCAAGAATTCTTCCAACCTCTCCAAGTTTCAGGTGTGTTTCCCTGTTGTGCTCATTTAGTAATATCACAATACACTTCCCCATTACATAACATATCTCAGTGCATGGCTCTTGTCTGTCCTCCAATGGACTCCGAGGTCCAAAAGACATAATCATAAATCATCACTATTGCATTATAACATCTGGCATAGGGCTGGGCAAAAAGTAAATGTTCAGCAAGTATTTACAGAGTAAACCAACGCCTGATGCTAACAGAAAATAGCCACTGAGGGGCCAGCATTGTGGCATAGTAGATAAAGCTGACGCCTGCGACACCAGCATCCCATATGAGTGCTTATTTGTGTCCTGGCTGCTCCACTTGTGATCCAGCTCCCTGTTAATGTCCTGGGAAAAGCAGCAGAAGATGGCACAGGTGCCTAAGTCCCTGTCACCTATGTGGGAGACCCAGATGAAGCTCCTGGCTTTGGCTTGGCTCAGCTCTGGCCATTGTGACAATCTGGGGAGTGAACCAGCAGATGGAATTTACCTCTCTCTCTGTCACTCTTTCAAATACATAAGTAAATCTTAATAAAAAAAAAAAAAAAGCCACTGAAACGACCCAATGGACTGAAATGCAGAAAATAAAGTAAAATTAAAAGGAGTATTTCAAAAATTTTTATTACCTCCCTCAAAATCAAATAACGTTTATTCCAAACAAATGACATGGAAATAGAAATATTTGTTAACTTAGTAGGCAAACAAATTTTTAGATTTTTCTCTCTCTGATTTCTATTCATAGATTAGAGAATCTGTTGAATCCCTGGAAATCTTTAGTCCAATGTTCTCACTTTGCCAAACAGAAGAAATTATGTCCTGCAAATACTAAAGGATGTGTCCACGGTACAATTCATGGCATATACTGCAGTCATTTGCAGAAATCACCGGTTGTTTGGAACATGCAGTGAAAGTAGCAAGATCAGTGATGGGAAGGTCTGAGAGGGATCAGGATTAACTCAAAAAAGGAGCATGGCCCACAGAGCTGGGAAACTACTGCATGAAGAAGTTTTAACGAGGCAGTCACTTATGTAACGAAACTTCAAAGTAATCCAGTGAGAGAACATAACAAAAAGAATGGGAATCAGAATACTGGCTGCTTCTGTAAACGGCTGTAATTCAACAGGCTTTCCTGAACATTACTTCTTCTGTATGCTGCCATCTCCTTTGCCTAGGAAATCCCTCCACTGGAGCTGAGAGGCCCCGATTCTGTTGCTCGAAGGGCTCAACACAGAGCTGAACGCAGCTGTAGTATCACGAAATTCACGGAAGATTAAAGAGCAGTGCACTTTAGCCTTGAAATAAGCCTTCATTTTATGAAATGTGAAAATGAATGTCTTATCCCACCTTCAGGTCATCATTAATTCTTAATGAAGACATTCATTCATGCCTGTGATTCATAAGGGCAAATGACACATTAAAGTTCACTGTTTAGAAATTTATTTCTGAGGTAACTTTTTATTCTACGAAGACCCATCAAGAATAGTGCATGTAGACTTATAGCTCCACCAATATGGCAGTAAATAATCTCATCACTATCTCCCAGTCCCCACCAACACACTTTGTATTTGCTTAAACTCTCCAGAATGCTGGACAAAATCTAGTAATTGTTTTCAATGCACAGCTGAACACATAAGGGACACCAGATAATTCTCAGATGCCAAAAGGAAGAGACTGAAAGCAAATGTGAACCGGCCTGTGAGTGAAGCTACACCTGCTGTGAGGCTTACCAGTCTTAGGGAATGCAGTTTAATTTGAGGATCTAAGATGAGGCCTGTGTCCATGTGAAGTGAAGAACTGAAATTTTATGAGTGCACGACATAAAAGCCCAAGCCTGGAAGGGGAGAATCCCTCGGTGAAAGGATCTATTAAAAATCTCACCAGGGCCAGTGCTGTGGCATAGTGGGCTAAGGCTCCGCAAGCAGCACTGGCATCCAATAGGAGCACTGGCCCAGGTCCTGGCTGCTCCTCATCCAATCCAGCTCTCTGTGGGCAGCCCACGAAAGCAGTGGAGGATGGCCCAATTGCTTGGGCCTCTGCACCCACATAGGAGGCCTGGAAGAAGCTCCTGGCTTCTGGCTTCAGATTGGCCCAGCTCTAGCTATTGCAGCCATTTAGGGAGTGAACCAGTGAATTAAAGACCTCTCTCTCTCTGTCACTCCCTCTCTCTGCCTGTAACTCTACTTCTCAAACAAATAAATAAATAAAATCTTTAAAGAAAAAAAGCTCACAAATGAATAAGGAAATTTCTTTCATTGTGTGATGTCCCAATACAGAGATTTTTAAGACTCCTGTGAAAAACGTAATACTCTGGGTCTGTGTCTCATATTAACTTGGAATTCAATGTTCATTCTAGCAGTTGGATTTGTGAAACTCTAATAAAGAAAAAACAGCAAAGTCTTCTGAGGGGTACTTCTACTCCTCACAGAAAGAATTTTCCAAGGAAAATACTGGAAGTTCTTTTAATAATAACTCAAAAGAATTTTAAATGAGGGATTACTGGGGCCAGCACTGTGGCATAGCGGGTAAAGCTATCATCTGCAGTGCCAGCATCCCATATGGGTGTCAGCTCGAGTCCCACTTCCAGTCCAGCTCTGCTATAGCCTGGGAAGGCAGTGGAAGATGGCCCAATTCCTTGGGCCCCTGCAGCCTCGTGGGAGACCCAGAAGAAGCTCCTGGCTCCTGGCTTCGGATCGGCTCAACTCTGGCTGTTGAGGGCATCTGGGAAGTGAACTAGTAGATGGAAGACTTTTCTCTCTCTCTGCTTCTGCCTCTCTGTAGCTCTGCCTTTCAAGTAAATAAATAAATCATTAAAAAATAAATAAATAATACTCTCATTATCAAATGACAATTTAAATGAGTATTTTTAACTCATTAAACTACAAAATAATAAAGTGAAAATATGAGAAAATAGGCATTAAAATAGACTTTAAAAATAATCAGGGAGAACTAATAGAAATGAAAAACAAAGTTACTGAAATTAAAAACTCAGATGATAGGTTAAAAGAGTATTAGTTATAGACTAATAATGGTCTATTAGTTCTATGTTGGATTTTACCTTATCTTTCACATGTCTGAATAATTTAATAGTCTCTTTGTACTACATTCATAGAAATTTTCTCAGGTTTATCTTTTAGATTACTAATTTTTTAAACTGATTTATTTATCTGAAAGACACAGTTACAGAGAGAGGGGGAAGAGACAGAGAGAGATCTTCCATGTGCTAATTCCCTCCCCAAACAGCCACAGCAGACTGAAACTAGGCCAGTCTAAAGCCAAGAGCCAGGTGCTTCTTCTGGGTCTCCCATGTGGGTACAGGGACCCAAGCACTTGGGCCATCTTCTGCTTTCCCAGGCCACCAGCAGAGAGCTGGGTCAGAAGTGGAGCACCCAGGACTAGAACCAGCGCCCATAGGGGATGCCGGCAATGTAGCAGCAGCTTTAGTTACTATGCCACAACGCCAGCCTCCTAATTCTTTCTTAAAACCACCCAGATGCAATGGTTTTAGACAAGAACAGAGCTCTCAATGGAAACCTTCAGATCAAGATCCTGAGGCATTTCTTTGAAGATCTGGAGCAAGAGATGAAACCTGGCTTTGCCAGTATGGTCCTGAAGACAAAGCACAACCAAAGCAATGACTACCAAGAGGGGAAGTATCCAGTCACAGCAAAAATGGACTAGCAAAAGCCACGGCAACAGCTTTGGTGACACTCAGGACATTTTGTTGGTGGACTTTCTGGAGGGCTGAAGGAGGAGACCATTTGCTTACCAGGAGAGTGCTGTGAGAAAACGGGCTGAAGCCTTGGCAGACGAACTCCCAGCAGAGCACTGCCAGAGCCCTCCTCCACGGAGGACTCATCCCTTTCATTAAGTAAGGACCAACTTTGCAAGAGATGGGAAATCCCCAGGCATCCAACTTTTTGCCATCTTTTTATTTCCTAATCTTAAAACAATCTTTAAAGAGTGTTGTAATGTAAAAAAGGAAAAAAAACAAAAACAAAAAGGTTGCATTGACAAGACTACCACCAGTTCCTCAGGAAGACTAAATGGTTGGTGTCATCGCTTACGAAAGTGTCTTGAACTTGATGGAGTTTACATACATTGAAAAGCCTTTGTTAAAAAAAATCTTTTAATTCCATCTTTCCACAGATTTTTTGAGGTCCCCTTGCATATTAAGGAAGAAAAGAGAACTGAAAATTTATGACCTAGTGTTTAAATACTAAAACAAAACGAAACAACAATAACAAAAAGAAGCCCTCCAACGATAAAAAAGAAGTAAAATAGTAGAAATAAATGAATGGGGCCGGTGCTGTGGCACAGTGGGTAAAGACACCGCCTGCAGTGCCAGATGCTGGTTCGAGTACCAGATGCTCCAATTCCAATCCAGTTTCCTGCTGATAGCCTAGGAAATCAGTAGAAGATGGCCCAAGAGCTTGGGCCCTGCACCCACATGGCAGACCAGGAGGAAACACCTGGCTCCTGGCTTCAGATTGGCGCAGCATGCCGGCCGCAGCATGCCATCCTTACGGCCATTTGGGGGGTGAACCAACGGAAGGAAGACCTTTCTCTCTCTCTCTCTCTCTCTCTAACTCTGCCTGTCAAAAAAAATAAATAAATAAGAGTTCACAAGTAAAATAGATAAAATATGCCAGATTAAGGGGAAAAGGAAGCCAACAGAAGTCAGTAATTATTGGGAACAAAAAGATTCAAGGACTTCTTGTTTTGTTTTACTGATGATTTATATGACAGAGAGTTCCCATCAGCTGGTTCACTCCCAAAATGCCTGTAATGGCCCAAAGCCAGGAGCCACAGTTCAATCCATATCTCCCGAGGGGTAGCAGACACACAATCCTTGAGCCATCACTGCTGCCTCCCGCGGTCACCAGCAGGAGGCTGGAATCAGGAGCAAGAGCCAGGAATTGAACCCAGGCACTCAGCTGTGGGACACAGGGATCCCAACCAGTGTTCTAACTATTATGCCAAATGCCTGTGCCTACCTTTACAGCTTTAACTGATTTTAAAAATCAGAAACAATGGTATGAATTACTTTATGCCAGCAATCTGAGAACTCGAATATAAAAGGCAATATTTGAGAAACATACAATTGAACAAATCTATACTTTCAACACCAGAGAAGCTGAATCAGTATTTGAAAAAACTGTCCCCTTCTCTATTGCCAAAATATACACACATACCAGGTTAAACTTACAGGCGCTTTCTTTAAAATAGTGGAAGAACAAACGATCTGCATCTTTTACTGCTCCAGAGCACAGAATAAAACTTTATACCATTTTGGTTGAATATTGCAAAGAGCCTTTTCTAATCGCTATACAGGTATTATTTAGTTTTAATTTTAAAATATTCCCAGAAAGCAGGCTACATCTTTAGAGGAGGAAGCTGTGACTCAGACGGAGTACCACCTACAAGTCATACAACATACAGTGGGGATGGTTTCAACCAAAGTGATCTTATTCCAGAGTGCAATTCTCAATCACCACCTTTGATCTCCTCTCTAAAAGCTTCAAAGAATGGAACAGAAGAATAGGATTACTCTTTCTTTATGATGCTAATATCATCTTGATACCAAAATCAAACAAAGACAGTATTATTATAGGCAAATTATTGGTTAATCCCATGTCTGACTAAAGGTGCAAAAATCTAATTATAAAAATAGTATGTTGGGGCCGGCCCTGTAGCACAGCGGGTTAAAGCCCTGGCCTGAAGAGTCGGCATCCCACATGGTCCTAGATGAGCCTTTTCTGATCCAGCTCTCTGCTATGGCCTGGGGAAGCAGTAGAAGATGGCCCAAGTCTTTGGGTTCCTGTACCCACATGGGAGACCTGGAAGAAGCTCCTGGCTCCTGGCTTCAGATCAGCCCAGCTCCAGCCATTGCGGCCATCTGGGGAGTGAACCAGTGGATGGAAGACCTCTCTCTCTGTCTCTACCTCTCTCTGTAACTCTGCCTTTCAAATAAATAAAATCTTAAAAAAAAATTAGTTTTACTGACATTTAAAAGAATTTATGTAAACAAATTAAAATTCAACAGAGTAAAGAAAAATAAAACTAGTGATACCTAAAATTAGGCAAAAGAGGACCTGGTAAAATTTAACACCCATTGATTTAAAAAATATCTAGCAAGATAGGAATAGGCACAAAATTTCCTTAACTTAAAAGTGATCTCTACCTATAACAGCACACAAAAAAAATCATACTTCACAGTGAAATATTGAAAATATTCTCTTTAAAGTCAGGATCAGCAATCACTATTGGAAGCAGTCACTACTTTTATTCAACATTTTACTGAGGGTCTTAAACAATAAAGAGAGCGGGAAAGACATGAGAACTGGAAAGGAAAATACAACTTATTAACCATACACACAATTTTCACAATGAATTAAAAAATGTGAATTATAATTTTTCATAGCAAGGTAACAGACAGAATTACCCAGAAAAGCTACAAGGTATCTAGAAATTAATCTTCAAAAAGGACATCAATATTCCTATAAAGCTACAGCAACACAGCAGAGTGGAGCCAATGGGACCAGAGAGCCAGAAGCATTTCTGGATCTATGGAGAGCAAGGCATTACCAGTGGGCAGTGATGGGGCAGGAATGTGGCTGGGACAACTGTTTACCCATACATCAAGAGATATATTTAGATTACAACCTCACACTATGAACAAAAATAACTTGCAGGTGGATTAAAGGACTAAAGGATTAAAGAAAAACGTAAAAACTTTTAGAAGAACAAACAGCAATCTATCATCTTCCAAAGAAGCCACAGAAAAACACAAGTCAGAGTCACAAATTTGTCACTCAAGTCAAGAAGAACCACCAACCTCAAATAACCAGAAAACCTGAAGAATCAGCAAGGAACCCCAGAAGGACTCCATGGCAAGGATGCGCAATTCAGATGGTTGGAAATCAGAACAAACGCCAACAGATAAGCACTCATGAAGGAAGCCAAGAGTTAGACACAAGAAGGTGGCACTTGACACCACTCCAGTTGGGGTACAAATTCACTGGTGAGGATCCAGTCACACGGGTACTTTCAGAAACGCTGAGTACAAACACTAACAGAACCGTTCTGGGGGCCGCTTGGCAGTGCCGACTGAGAGGTGCCTTTCCAATGGCCCAGCAATCCATTCTAACTCCTCACAGAGAAACCCACAGTCACGCTCAAGGTCAGACATGCGAGGAGGCCTCTTGCTGTACAGGTTCTATTGGAAAGTAGACAGAACTTATACAGTAGAGAAAGACACAAACAAACTGGGGTCTTTTACTGCAATAAATTGTGCTTAACTCACACTCAACAGTTACATGCATTTAATCTCCATATAAACACACTTTTGAGCAAAAAAAGTTACGAAGTTTAATAACACCTATGTAAAATTTAAGCACACAACAACCACATACATTGCTATGCAGTGAAACTACCACAAGCCTCCAGATGATACACAACTGAGCAGAGGGGGAAGGGAAAGCGAGCTGGCTTAGCTGCATCTGTCCTGATTTACTGTAAGAAAAAGGATGATGTATGTGGCAAAACGTTCAAATCTGTTTAACGGGAAACATATTATTGTCAGTAATTGCAAATACGTGAGTGACTTTATAATAATTTGTTTTTACATAACTTGCTAGTGTGTTCCCACAAAGAAAGCATTTGGTAGATACTAAAACAGGAATAAGACAATAAGGACCATCCATTCTTCTAGCTACAGAGGGCTGGCAGCTGATATTTCCTACATGTTTTCTTTACACATAATTAAACACAGACTACATTATTCTGTGTATTTATTGCTACAGCTTTCTATTTTGCACTTAATACTTAAGGTCACTTATTAGGGTACAAAATTAAAGAGCCCTCATTCTACCCTCGATGTTACTTCCACTACCAAGGGTTTCTTACGAACTAGGTTCAGAAACTATGCTTTAATAATTAAGAATGGTGTACCCCTGAGGTGCCACTAGATGGCGGCAGAGCTCTCAAACTGCAATCTTTGGCAAGAGGTTTTTTTTGTTTTGTTTTGTTTTTTGTTTTTTTGTTTTTTGTTTTTTAAAGATTTATTTATGCATTAGAATGGGAGAGTGGAAGACAAAAAGTCAGAATGATAGAAAAATCTTCCATCCACTTGCTCATTCCCAAATGTGACCAGCTAGGCCAGGCCAGGCCAGGCCAGGCCAGGCGCCAGAACTCCATGCAGTCTCACTTGGATGGCAGGAACCCAAGCACTGGGGCCACCATCTGCTGCCTCCCAGACGCATCAGCAGGAAGCTATAGCTCAGAAGCAGAAGTGGGACGAAAGCTCAGGCACTCTGATACGGGTTGCAGGTGTCCCAAGCAGTGGCAAAACCTGCTGCACCACAACGCCTGCCCCCAGCTTAGGTTATTTTTTACAGATAATAAATAAGAACAGGGGATTTTTGAAACGTCGTATTAAATTTCAAATAAACTGGTATACTTTTTCAAGTATAACACAATTACTTAATTGTCATTACTTAATGACAATTAAGGCTTTAGGTAATTATTTACAGTTAGGGTGCTTTCTTGTACTGTACATGAGGATGCGGCCACCCAACATCCCTACTCAGAAGTGCTTTTTAGGGGCCAGCACTGTGGCATAGTAGGCAAAGTCCCCACCTGCAGTGCCGTCATCCCATATGGGCACTGGTTCAAGTCCCGGCTGTTTCTCTTCTGACCCAGCTCTCTGCTATGGCCTGGGAAAGCAGTGGAAGATGGCCCAAGTGCTTGAGCCGCTGCACCCACGTGGGAGACCCAGAAGAAGCTCCTGGCTCCCAGCTTTGTATTAGTCCAGCTCTGGCCATTCTAGCCATTCAGGGAATGAACCTTCAGATAGAAGACCTTTCTCTCTCTTCCTCTATCTATAACTCCATCTCTCAAATAAATAAATAAATCTTTTTTTTTTCAAAAAAAATAAAAAGTGCTCTTTTTTAAGATTTATCTATTTATTTGAAAGGCATAGTTACAGAGAGGCAGAGGCAGAGAGAGAGAGAAATAGAGAAAGAGAGAGGGAGAGGTCTTCCATCTGAAGGTTCACTCCCCAGATGGCTAAAATGGCTGGAGCTGCGCCAATCTGAAGCAGGAGCCAGGAGCTTCTTCCAGGTCTCCCACATGGGTGCAGGGGCCCAAGCACTTGGGCCACCTGCTTTCCCAGGCCATAGCAGAGAGCTGGATTGGAAGTGGAGCAGCTGGGACTTGAACCAGCGCCCATATGAGATGCTGGCACTGCAGGCTGCAGCTTTACCCTCTACGCCACAATGCCGGCCCTGAAGAGCTTCTTAAAAGCAAAGCACTTAATAAAACTAAATTTAGGGAATACATCTTTATAAGCAATTTTGGTATCAAATAATTTTAGATTTAAATGAGACATTGTGACTTTAGAAAGCTGATTTCTAACCAAAAGCACACACATACTATGAATCAGTGCTGCATTTGGTGAACTTATGGGGGTATAATAAACACAAATGGAAAATATTCAAACAGCAGGGCCAGCCTAGATCTAGGCATAACTTTGAAACCACTATTAGCCTACAAGATGGGTGAGTGAAATGAATGAGGTCGTATACCCTGAGTGCCCGCTGTATTTACAATCTACCCACTCCTCCCACCTCCTTTAAGGGTTAGGTGCTGCCTCACTTTGCTGGCATTATCTGTGCATGTTTAAACCAAAGACTTAAAACCTCAGAAATGATACAAGAACACAATCACTGACTGAGAAATAATTTGCAAATGAAGCTTTGAATTAATAAAATTTTAAAAATTAGAACACTTTCTAAATTATAATTTCAAAAAAGGTGTAACAATTAGACTGAAAAATTCCAAGTGGAAAACAGTCATATATCATGATTTGAGTGTTGTCAAAGGCTCAGATTTCCATGTGAATATTCACATGGAATGCTTAAATTCTATTCCCCAATCTCTGAAACCTTGTTCTAAATATCCTGTTTCCAAAGAAGTCACAAATATCAAAAAAAAAAAATGGATCAGGTAGATAATAAAGATAAAAAAGTTTTAAAAATTATTTCAAATATAAGAAAGAGGGGCTGGTGCTATGGCATAGTGGGTAAAACTGCCGCCTGCAGTGCTGGCCTCTCATATGGGCGCCGGTTCAAGTCCCAGCTGCTCCACTTCTGATCCAGCTCTCTGCTATGGCCTGGGAAAGCAGTAGAGGATGGCCCAACTTCTCGGGCCTCTGCACCTGCATGGGAGACCCAGAAGAAGCTCCTGGCTCCTGGCTTCGTATTGGTGCAGCTCCGGCCGTTGTGGCCATCTGGGGAGTGAACCAGCAGATGGAAGACCTCCCCGCCCCCCTGCATCTCCTTCTCTCTCTGTGTAACTCTGACTTTCAAGTAAATAAATAAATCTTTAAAAAAAATACAAGAAAGACATCACTTTAAACTCAAAATCCAGGGGCCAGCATTGTGGTGCAGTGGGTAAAGCTGCCACCTGTGGTGCTAGTATCCTATATGGCAGCCGATTTGTGTCCCAGTTTCTCCAGTTTCAATCTGGCTTCCTGTTACTGTGCTTGGAAAGCAGCAGAAAACTGCCCAAGTGCTTGGGCCCCTGCCACTTAGTGGAAGACCCAAATGAAGTTATTGGCTCTTGGCATCAGGCCTGGTTGCAGCCATTGGGACGGGAATAAGCAGGTAGAAGATCTATCACTCTCTCTCCCTTTTTCTCTGTAACTCTGCCTTTCAAATAAATAAATAGATCTTTGTGAAAAATAAATTCAAAACCTAATCAACTTTGCAAAAAGTTACAGCTAATATACTCATACAATGTAAAAAAATGTTAAGCACAGAACCAAAGTAACTGATATAATAAAAATTATATATGCAAAAAAAACCTTTGAGAAGAGTTATACTATCTAGCAACAAAAAAAGTATGTTTTCTAAATATAATGTTTAACTTTGTTTAAAGGAAAACTGCTCCGTATTGTATTATTTAAATACATCAGGGCAATATTCTTATACTAAAAAATATAATTGAAATAGTTAAAAAAATATTTAAAACATGCCTACTGGGAATGGCAAAAAAAACTCAGACTGGCCCAAAGCCCACAGTTGGTTAACGGCAGAGCTAGAATTCAAATCCAAGTTTCGAAGATCTTCCTCTAATTTTATTTCCAAAGTAAGTTAAGCTGTCATTTGAAAGATGTTTTCCTTCAATACTCAGTTCTTCATTCACACAATAAGTTGGCATTTATAATGCGCTATCTTTACTGTCGATCATACTTGTATGTGACTCCCCCTGTTTCAATTTAATTATAAGCAGTGTTGTAACAGTTGCTCAAACCAACATTTGTTGATCAATCAGATTAATCAAGTATTGAGGCTTCTTAACACTCTGAGTATGTACTATGTATATGATATATATATATATATATGTCATATATACATATACACAGCAGAGAAAGAATGCATATATACATATATGTACTTTAGAGGGTATTCTCAAACAGTAGGCACTCAATTTTCTAATATTAAAAAGAAAAAAAAAACAGCAAATGAAGGATGAAAAAACTTTTTGCTACGCATTTCAAAATACATGATTTCTACAAGGACAAAGTAGAAAATGACTACTAAAACCTGCACCACCGCACTCTGTTGAACCCAGCACTTACCAGGAAACTGTGACACGATTGGGGGTGTGTCCTCATCTAAGTCATCAACCCCTCCGGCAATCGGATAGGGAGGAATGGAGACTCTGGGCATCACCACCCAGCTGTGATCTGAATAAAGGGAAGAGGTCAGGCTGGGGAGTCCCGAGTTATGGGCTATCTGAAAGCCGCAAATCTTCTCAATCTGCTGCCAGCGAAAGAGCCGTTCCCGCAGACAGGTCGTCAGCTCGGAGAGAGCTTTCCTGGAAAAGCCGAGAGAGGAATCCATGTTGCACTAGGAATCTTTACTAGGGCACTGATAAGAAGCAATTACAAGAACACAAAGGTGGCAATGCATTCATCCAAGAAATCACCCAGCGTCAGAACAGATGTAGGTTTCAGAATTCTACATGATTAAATAATTTAAACGTAAGTGGTCTATCTGTGACTTATATCCACACAGCTAAAATAGGACTCTTACTTTGCCTCCAGGATCTTGTGGTCTACCTCATCGAGGGAGGAGCTGTGTGCAACGTGCAGAGTCCCGAACACGGTGCTTCTCTTCTTCTTGATTTTTTCTGCCTAGAAACCCAAGGGGAGAAAAATAAGACAAGGTCTGAAAGCCAGATTATTTTGGTTTTGAATATATTAATAATCATTAATCTACTGGTGAATTATTAGCCAAGATAGAGCCCTGTTTTCTGAAAAAGAAAACAGATGAGAGAGAAAGCAAGCTTTCCTAAGCCAATCGACAAAACTCAGAACTTTGTTCTGGAGAATTTTTCTTTTATTTTGATGGTTCAGAAAGATCTGGATCTCTAAGTCAGACGAATATTAACTATATCCTACTGCAATGGAGGTGTTAGTGAATGAACTGAGTTGTTTTTTTTTTTTTTTGCTAGAGTTCAGATTAAGTCTTATTTCAGATGATGAGTGTCAACATTAATTTCTAGTAACTACTAACCTGAATCAGATATGAAGCAGCAACCTAGAGGAGAAAAGCTCTGTATAAAACATTTATCATAGTAATATAATAATGATGAACTTTTAGTGACCCTAACTAAGGTCATTCTGGAAGGTATACATGTTTATACATAATTTTACTTTAGTCAATTTCAATTCAATAAATTTCAATTCAAGAAAAGAATCTGGAATAAGAAGTCTTCTCTTCAGATCTCTGTATCTTGGCTGATTAATCCCCCTAGCCTATGAAACAAATTCAGTGAATTCTGAAATGTAAGCTTACCTCATCCTTAGCAATAGCTAACTGCATTTCAGCATTCTGTCTTTTAATATTGTAGTACTGTACTTCCACTTCATGTGTTAACTGAAGCCATTTCTGAAGTGCATCTGGAACAGACCAGCTGCTTCTCAGCTCAAATTCTTTTTCAGCCTTTTTCAGAGCCATACGGACCTAGAAGAAGAAAGGAGGCAGGAAGAAAGGATTTAAAACAATGTTTCCAGTACCCAAACTAAAATAAATTAATAAACAAAAAGGCAATTGTAGTTATGTTCTCTGTAAACATCTTTTTAAAACACTATGTCTAAGAATGATGTATCCCCAACATTAAAACAAAGGCTCGAGATTCAAATGTGTCTTAAACCCCAAGCAAAGTTGTGAAGTCACAGAAGATACAGCAGGCTTCTATGTATCCTAAGGTACGAAGTTTATTCATGTTTTTACATTTTATAATAGGCTCACTGAAAGAAAAAAAAATCCACACATATATACAAACTAAAATTGATTGCACTTTTTCCACAGTGCATTTTGTTCTTTATGAATCAGGATATGAAGAAATGACCAAAAACCAGTGAACAACTCTTCTATTACCTCTAACATTCCCAGAAGATCCTACTACTGTGTAGCTCCTTACTCACACATTCATTTTTTAAAAAGATTTACTTATGTGAAAGGCAGAGTTCAAGAGACAGAAACAGACAGAACCATCCACTGCTGTACTCCCTAAATGTCTGGAACAGGACCTCCATGCAGGTCTCCTACATGGGCGGCAGGGACCCAAGTACTTGAGCCATTACCTGTTGCTTCCCAGGTGCACAAACAGGGAGCTAAATCAGAAGAGGAGCAAACTAGGACTCAAATCAGCAATCATATGGGATGCTAATGTCACAGGTGGCACGCAGCTTAACCTGATGTGCCACCACAACACCGGCCCCTATACCTTCCTTTTTGAAAGTTATTATATCTTTTATCTTTTGCTTTCTATTACGCTTTCTTTATACTAGCTATTTTTACTCACTGTTACAGACACACCTGCCTATTACAGTCTGTTTTACCACTTCTATAAATTCACTGCTTCTAATTGACCAAAAAGTAGACAAGTGGGTATTTATAGAATATGCACCCATTTTGAGAAAACAGATTCTGAGTGAGAATCCATTTGATTTTTCCCTTGAGGAACTGTGCATGGCCTTCAGTGTAAAGATGTCAGAGTATTTCTTCCACTTGCCCTTTGGGGAAATAAACAGAGAAAAACCTGAACTACTGAATCCATGTCGTAGACAGAAATAAATGCCAGGGAGAAAAAACATATCTTAAGAAAAACCTCATTAAGAAAAACGACACAGCAGGAAGAGAAGGCTCATTCTCACAGTGATTGACTTAAAAACAATCAAGAGTCCAAGCTAAAGATGTGTGACACGTGGATATGTGCGCAGTACTTGCAGAATGCAGACCAAGTGCAGAGGAACCCTGGAACACCACAAAGCAGCCTCGGTTGCCTCCAAGCCACCCAAGGTAACTGAAGCTCCGCCCACACAGGAGTGCACAGGGATGTTTGGTCTGAACAAACGCCGCTTGTTTAAACAAACTTCATTGTGTGCCAGAATAAACTAAGAAGGGGACTGTACACAAACCTGGGATACAGAACAAGAACAGCTGTCAGATACCGCAGAAAGAAAAAACTGTGCAGAAAAAACACTGAACTCCATGTGTTTCTCTAAATTCCCAATGAGACAGTACGTAGACAATTCAAAAAGAGAGACACTGTAAGTAAAGGTAAGACTGCACTTACACACTAAAAACAAACCCTAAGTACCACGAGCCTGGCATGATTCGCTGTGCAATGTGCGGGGACACTACATGCACGTGTGTTTCATACATCGGCTGGCTAAGCTGGCTGGCGTCTCGGATAAGCACTCAGGAAAGGAGAATCTGAGAACAGGTCCTATGACCTGCACTAGTGCACAACACCAAAGCGTACGTCAGCAAGACCTTGCTTTCTCTCACAAGATTTTTTTTTTTTTTTGGACAGGCAGAGTTAGAGAGAGAGACAGAGAGAAAGGTCTTCCTTCTGTTGGTTCACCCCCCAAATGGCTGCTACAGCTGGCGCGCTGTGCCGATCCAAAGCCAGGAGCTAGGTGCTTCCTCCTGTTCTTCCATGCGGTTGCAGGGCCCAAGCACTTGGGCCATCCTCCACTGCCTTCCTGGGCCACAGCACAGAGCTGGACTGGAAGAGGAGCAACCGGGACAGAATCTGGTGCCCCAACCAGGACTAGAACCCGGGGTGCTGGTGCCGCAGGCGGAGGATTAGCCAAGTGAGCTGCGGCACCAGCCTCTCTCACAAGATTTAAAGCCATGATTCCTATTTCCAGGGAATTACACAGAGAACCTCAACAAATTCATTCAAGTTATTCTTTTGAATCATCTTTTCCTTAAAGTTATTTCCATAACTATTTCTCCTGATAGCGTTCAAAAGGAACACACTTCATACATATACTATGTATTTTTAAGTATAAATTGAGACTGAACAATTTTCGAGAGACTGTTAAATAATGTCTCAACCTTGTAGAAATTAACCTTCTACTAATTTCAACCATTTAACTGTTAGCTCTGCTATCAATCATATGTTTATCATTTAACCTGACACCCAATCCTTAGTCTGAATTACATTGCTATTTTACAAAGGAATGGACAAGGTGAAGATAAAGTAATTAAGTTTTTTCCAATGATGAATTACTGTTTAAAATATGACAATATTATTTACATAATCTGTATCTTAGAAATAAAACATCAATAAGTAAAAAAATTTAATTTAAAAAATGACATCATTAAAAAATGAACTAGTCTAAGTATCTGAAAATCTGGCTTCCAGACCCAATTTCGTACTATTACCTGTGCTACCTGCAGCAAGTGCCCACCTCCTTGACATTTCATGGAAAATAAGGGCCCTGTGGCTTAACTCCAGGCTTCTTGATATATTTTTTTAAAGAACAACATAATTTATTTGCAGACTATTTAAATCACACAAAAGCCACAAAATGCAAAGCTGTACTTTTAGTTATCCATACGTCTTTGTTTTAGGGGAAAATAACACAATACAAAACATCTACCAGATTTTTCTGCCTTCTAATTTTGAGAAAATAATTATCCCCAGACAAAAATACAGTAATTCTAACTGTGGAAGCATGGGTTATGTAACATTATCTGTAAAATAATTCCCCAGTTAAACTTACAAAGCTTTTAGCAGCAATAGAGGAAAACATAAACTTCAGGATATAATATAAAAATCTTGCCTGTTTTATGTAATAGCTAAGCAACCGAAGACAAGTTAATGGGGATAACATCCATGATTTGCAAGAATTAAAGTTTATAAGCAAACCACTGACTACATACTGCTGGCATAAACCAAGTCCTCCAAAAATTGGATTTTGAGGGTAGGCTTTTTGGCACAGTGAAAAAGATATCTCTTGGGATGCCCACATCGCTCATCAGAGTGCCTGCTTTGTGTCCTGGCTCCACTTCCAATTCCAGCTTCCTACTAATGTACACCCCAGGAGGCAGCAGGTGATCAAGTAGTTGGGTCTCTACCACCCAACATGGGAGATCTGTCCCAAACTCCTGGCTTTAGTCTATCTCAGTTCTGGCTGTTGCAGGCATTTGGAAGTGAACCAAAATATGGAAGATCTCTCTGTGTCCATGTGTCTCTCTAGCTCTCTGCCTTTCAAATAAGACAAAAATAGTCTTTTTCTAAAATTATATTTATTATTAATATAATCATGTTGGACAGAATTTTTCCTGAAATACCTGTTTCTCCCCCTTTAAGCCTTATCTTTCTCTCTCTAAAAGATTTATTTATTTGGAAGAGTTACAGAGAGAGATGGAGAGACAGAGAGACAGAGATCTTCCATCCGCTGGTTCATTCCCCAAGTGGCAACAATGGCCAAGGATGAGCCACGAGCTTCATCCAGGTTTCCCACATGGGTGGCAGAGGTCCAAATACTTGGGCCATCTTCTGCTGCTTTTCCCAGGCCATCAGCAGGAAGCTGAATTGGAAGCATTGCCAAGTGGAGGCTTAACCCACTATGCCACAATGCCAGTCCCTAAGCCATTTTTAACTGACTCAAGATCTCGCTAGGATTATGTCCGTCCAGGTACATTACACTGCAGTGACCCGAGGGTCTACTGTGGTGTGCAGGGGCTCCACATGAAACCTCAGATTAGACTGCTCATGGTCTTGGGTCCTTCTTTTACATCGTGTCCCTCCCTCCCTGGGAGAGAGTCAGCAGCCTCTGTCTCTGTGGAAGAATTCCCCTGCTGCCTTCTGAGTCGCTTTCTGATACTGCAAGGTTCAGAAAAACAGCCAATAGGCTTATTAGCAATACTGGGAACAACCAAGATACAGGCGCCTCAATGGGAACAGGCTAGGAGTTCTCCCAGGACCAAAGCACTTAACACCTACCTTGGACACAATATAATTTCGGCTAGGCCTTCTCTGTCAGCAGTCTGATTCTGTACTAGCTCGGTATAAATACGGTTGTCAGGTGCACAAAACACAACTACAAAATATGTTTAACATTAAAAAATGATCTCCTTACAGGGGAGAAATCCAAAAGACAGATGTCCCGGCTAAGAGGGTAGGAGCAGTTAACTGTGACAAAGAGATGGCTGTGTTCAGTCACACAAATCCTCCCAAAATGACAATCTTGAAAGAAACAGCCAGAGTGTCTCTTATATTTTACCATGTGGTGAAATGAAAACTCATTCATCATATAATTCTTATTTCTTATTTAACAACCAACTGAGAAGGTAACAGTACATAAAACAAAGTAGGAGGCAGCCTTTCTAGGTTCTCAACTCTGCCTTACAATTGGGGTGCTCTCTGTTTTTGAGCCAGGGTTCTAATCCTCACTTGGTTCCTCAGTCTACTTACCCTCACCATTACAGAAAGGGTCAACTGTCGGAAGGAGACACCAGAGGAGCGGTCGGAGCAGCACACGCTCTGACGATGAGGTAAGGGGCTGCAGGGAGAGTGCTTGTGTAGAACCGACTCTCCCCACAGCCTGCAGCAGGATCCCAGCCTCCCATGTCAGACTCTGGCCTCCTCCAGAACTTTAAGGCCCTAAATTTGTGATTATTGAAGCCATTAAGTTCATGATAATATTCTACAGCAAAAATAGGAAACTATTACATCTGCTTATAATTAAATTCTCTCAGAACCTGACCTTCTCTTAAGGACTCAGAAACGCCAGAATGCCTACAATTCTGTCTTAAGCATCTGAACGGGAGAAAACAGACATTGGGTAGGGCCGATTTTAGACTTCAGAATTCTTAGCAAATTACATTCAAAAGTATTTAACGAGATTCAAATGGATTTTTAATAGAGATCCTTTACTGATGCAGAAAGCTCAAAATTATATGCACTTTATTTTACGAGATTACAGCCAGAAACTTAAATGCATTACAAATACTAAATTAAATACCACAGTTTATTCAAGAAAATTAACATGGGATGAAGTAAGATTTCATGAATGAATGAACACGATGGTGATTTTACCTTTCAGTTACTACTTTGCTACTTTGTGAAGTGGACTTGGATGCATGCTAACAATATGAACAAATGATTCTTTTACACAACAGAATTAAATAAGAGACTGTAGCTTGGATCCCCAGAACAGCAATGGAAATACACCTCATGACAAAGCGTTCAACCCGTCAGTACCTGTTCCAGCTCCTGCTCTGCATACTGACGCCGACTCAGCTCACACTCCGCTCCCTCCCTGAGCTCTCTGAGCCTGCAAGCCTCCTCCTTGGCGTAATTGATTTCATCCATCATTTTGCGCTCCAGGTTTTGCTTCTCTACAGCCACATTTCTGTTTTCTTCTTGTGCCTTTTCAAGTCTAGGGAACAACAGCAACAAACGTCCTTCACACACATTTCCATAAGTTCATTTATCACCAAAGAAATTGCACCAAGAATCAGACACATATTTCGGTCAGAACTCATGGTATTTTTTATTAACCCTAGGGTTGGATAATAAAAACATTAGGAAACCTACCATACAGCTATTTTACTTATCTTGGGCTAAAAAGTCACTGAGAGCAGGGAAACACCCTTCCACAAAAAAGACTTCCAAGAAAGTCATAATTATTTAAATCAAGTTAAAAGTAAAATTCAACTATACATTTAACTCTACCTACACTTGACTTACTTCCACTAGAATTCTACCCATTTATTCCCAAGAAATCTGCAATTACAGTGATTCATTGATACTTCTCTAAAAACATGAAATAAGTTGTGCAAAACCCTTCTGATATATGCACTAACCTAAGTATGTTTTAAGCATAGGCCCCTACTCCATTTTTACAAACTGTATTTTCCTACATAAATACCAAGGACTTGCGACTTTGCTCACTTACCTTTCTTGTAAGTCCATTAGACTCTGCTCTGCTGTTTGCAGACTCTCTAAGTCTTTCATCATTTTTGCAACATGTTCTTTTGATGTCTTATTCTGTGTGTAAGCAAACCAGCACCCTCCAACACCAATTACTATAGAAACCGTGAGGATGAAATCCTTCATCCAGTTATGAGGGGGGCCTATGAAGAGAATTACAGTTAAATTAATCTTTGATTATAATAAAACTTGAATATACAGAGGTACGTCTCTTGGTATTTTTAATTATTTCTTAATATTATATTTGTTTTAAAGCACAGAGATACAGACCAACAGAGATTCTCCATCTGCTAGTTCACTCTCCAAATGACTCCAACAGTCAGAGCTGGGCCACACCAAAGCCAGGAGCCATGAACTCTATCCATGTCTCCCAACATGAGTGACAGGGACCCCACTACTTGAGCCATCACCTGCTACCTGCAAATGTGCTCATCAGTAGGAAGCTGGAATCAGTACAGCAGGAAATCAAACCCAGGCACTATTATAAGGGATGCAGGCACTCCAAGCAATATCTAAATATCAAAAAACAAAACAAAACAAAACAAAACAAAACCCTGAATATCTCCTTTCTACATACAAGCTCTAGCTTTTTTGAAGGATTCATTTATTTGAAAGGCAGAGTTACAGGGGGTGGGGGAGTCTTCCATCCACTGGTTCACTCCCCAGATGGCCACAATGGCCGGAGCTGTGCCGATCTGAAGTCAGGAGCTTCTTCCGGATCTCTCACGTGAGTACAGGGGCTCAAGCACTTGGGCCATCTTCTACTGCTTTCCCAGACCATACCAGAGAGCTGGATCCTAAGGGGAGCAGCCAGGTTTCAAACTGGTGCCCATATAGACGCGGGCACTGCAGGCGGCAGCTTTAGTCTTCACACCACAGTGCCGGCCCCTGAACAAGTTTTAAAAGACTAGTGGGGGTTGGCGCCATGGCTCACTTAGTTAATCCTCCGCCTGCGGCACCGGCATCCCATCTGGGCGCCGGTTCTAGTCCCAGTGGCTCCTCTTCCAGTCAAGCTCTCTGCTGTGGCCCAGGAAGGTAATGGAGGATGGCCCAGGTCCTTGGGCCCCTGCACACACATGGGAGACCAGGAAGAAGCACCTGGCTCCTGGCTTCAGGCTGGCGCAGCACCAGCTGTAGCGGCCATCTGGGGAGTGAACCAACGGAAGGAAGACCTTTCTCTGTCTCTCTCACTGTCTATAACTCTACCTGTCAAATAAATTAAAAAAAAAAAAAAAAACTTAAAAAAAAAAAAAAAAGACTAGTGCTTGGGGCCGGTGCTATACTGGGTAAAGCCACTGCCGTGTGCACATTTGATGAGATGAAGAGCTCTACAGAGCCCAGATCACTACGTGGCAGTGCTTGGGTCTGTGTTTGCACTGAGTGTAAGTGGCATGCTCTATGTCACAGACCTGCAGTGTGCCGCATCTCCAGAATGCGCCCCCTCACCAAGCAGCAAAGAGACACAATACAGGAGGCTATCGACTCAAAAGGATAGGTCTTGTGGCTGGCATTGTGGTGTAGTGGGTGAAGCCACCGCCTGTGATGCTGGCATCCCATGCAAGTCTGGCTGCTCCATTTCCCAGCCAGCTCCCTGCCAATGTGCCTGGGAAGGCAGTGGAAGGAGGCCCAAGTTCTTGGGTCCCTGCCACCTGTCACACAAGTGGGAGACCTGGAGGAAGCTCCTGGCTTCGGACCCGCCCAGATCTGGCTGTTGAGGCCATTTTGGAGGTAAACAGCAGATGGAAGATCTCTCCCTCTCGGTCTCTCCCACTCTATGTAACTCTCCCTTTCAAATAAATAAATACATCTTTAACAACAACAACAAAAAAGATTTGTCTTTATATCTGGCTTTAAGTGATTTGGCTCAGGCTGTCTTTCAACCATAACCCTGGTCCTCTGACTCCAGCTGAAATACAATTGCCAGGAATAGCAATAAATAGGACAAGTCCTCAGCTCTGTAACAAGCACCACAAACTGGAAAATAGTTACGTAAAAACACCTTTAACACGCTACTACCTCTGTTCACTTGACACTGTTGGATTTGACATGAATCTGGCCTGGGGGGTATGATTGTTGGGGCACCTTCACGCAAACAGTAACTTTAAGAAAAACACTTTTCAGAAGTAAAGCATCATCAACTTCTTAAATGATTTATTAAAATATCTGTTTGCAACATTCTTTGAGAACTGCTGGAGTTCTTTTCAAGTGACTTGATAATATTTGTATAGTATTTATTTTGGCTTAGAAAGGGATTTATTCCCAGATTAATAAAAATAAATGTTTCTCACAGGGTTGAATACAAAGACAAATCTATACTTTTAATTCCTATTTTTGTCAACCATCCACATGGAAAAAAAATTAATCACAGAAGACAATCCCCTAATGGAGTCAGCTGAGAACTGAGCACAGGGACGGGCTAGCAGGAGATCATCTCTGTGGAATGCTCGGTATTTCAGCAGTGCCCAGCTTCCTCCGGCTTGTGATTTCCACCAATTCTCACAAAGGGGATCCAGCTGCTTGACCAGCTGCTCACTGCCGGAGCCAAATGAGAGCCACCAGCAAAGTCATGGAATCCATTCAAACCCCTAATTTATAATGTATGGAAATCATTTTTCTTGTTTCATTTTGTTGGTCCTTTATGGCTTCTGAAAAATAAAGCATGATTTTTTCTAACATATGTAATTTTCAAATACTTTCAAATTTTTCTGAAATTTGAAAATAAATGAAATAAATGTATACTTTCTCTGTGGGGGAGAAAAGTTTTCCTGTCAAAGGAAGGATAGACAAAGTTTACTTTCTTACAATTATGATATCACACTATTCAAATAACATTCCCACTTTGGGCACCTTCCAGTCTTGCTAGTTTATAAAGCTTAAAGTAAGTCTTTGCTTTTGTCTATGTATCTTTAAAAATAAAAAAAAATAAAAAAAAAAACCTTTCTTTGGGAATTAATGAAATCATTAAGATCTATTACTTTGAGGCTAGCATTATGGCACAGCAGGTAAAGCCACCACCTGGGATGCCAGCATCCCATATGGGCACCAGTTTGTGTCCTGGCTGCTCCACTTGTGATCCAGATCCCTGCTAATGGTCTGAGAAAAACAGCAGAAGATGGTCCACAAGCTTGGGCCCCTGCCACCCATGTAGAAGACCCAGAAGAAACTCCTGGTGCCTGGCTTTGGCCTGGCTCAGCCCTGGCCATTGTGGCAGTCTGGAGAGTGAACCAGCAGATCGAAGATCTCTCTCTTGCTCTGTATCTCTCCCTCTCTGTAATTCTCAAATAAATAAATAAGCCTTTAAAAACAAAAAAACAAAGATGTACTACTTCATATTGTTGGCATTTTTAGATTGCACTGTGTTTAAGGGATTCGTCGGCAACTATCCAGCTAAAATAGCATAAACGCTAAAATTGCTACAGAAATTCAAAGTTTTAAATATAGAAATTCTAAATTACAGCTGATCATTGTTTTAATGTTTACGATAATAACCAGCTTTGAAAATTCACACTCTGTGTTTCAATGACCAAAGATCCCATCCATAAATCTTTTAAAGATAGTATTACATTTCTTTCCTAGCTAATGGATTATTCTTAGGGATCTACTACGTTTAGACTCAACTTTTTTTTTCCTTAAATAAAACAGAGATCATTGGGTTATTCTTTTATACCACGTTCTTGGTGAGAGAGAATACTAACGTGTAAGAGGTCCGAACAAAACCACATCCAGTGCCTTGAGTTGCAGCTTTTGTCTGTGACTCCGGTCACTGATTTTCAATTGGGAGATCATAAATGAAGGCTCATGTACTGCTATCCTGTTGATTTAAAACACACACACACACACACACACACATTAAATACAAATATTGGTAATACAAAATTTAAATATCTGAGCAACAAACTTAATATTTTACATATCAGTGATGATCACTGTAACAGCTCATCCATGTGTGATTTAGTGCTTTATTATGCTTCAAAACCCTTTTAATTCAAACTTAACTACAAGAAAGATTCTTATAAATTGATAACTGCTATATTGATGAGTTTTGTTTTTAAAGGTTACTTTCTGCTGTAACTTACTATAATTTAGAAATTTATAAAGTGGAAAATTAATGAGTATTTTATAATCATTAATTATCAGCGTACCTCTAGCTTTTTACTATCATTTGACACCAAAAAATGGTAAAATTGTAAGTAACTTACTTAATATCAAAGGCAGACTTTAAAAAAAATAGTTCTCAATTTAGATCATGTTGCTTTTCTTTTAAAGCATCTGTAAATTACACCTTTACATTACAATGTTTAAATGGTTTAGAAACTGAATAAGGTGTACTGAAATCCCAAGTGGGAACTAAGAAGCCCCCCAGGTTGGGTGGGTGGGTAAGTAGAGGAGTACTGAATTGGTTTATTAGTAATGAAAACCATATGTAGGGGGTTAAAAGTCACAAGTTAAATAAGAAAAAAAAAATCACTTTGTTTGGGACTGCAAATCCAAGCAACTCAGTACTCAATTGTGACTTCTTAACAACTAAGTATGACCTATCAAGACACAGAGTCTAATTATATAATTAATAACAATAACAATAGAAACAAGCATTACTATATGCTGGGTCCTGTGCCGATGGCTAAATTCATACTCAAGAAAACCCTGTAATATATATATATTATCTCCACTTTACAGGATACTTGTGAGAAGTTCAGTAACTTGCCCAAAGTCAGATAATTAATAAGAGGCAGGCAGGGATCCAGACCCAAATATTTTTTATTTCAAAGACAACTCTAAACCACAACATTTTATCTGGGAAGGTACAGTACCTTTGAGTAGGGAAAAATGAGAACTCCTACGGAGCCTCTGTGAAACTTTAAAGGAAAAACCCTAAATTTCCCTTTACAAAATACCTCCCTTCACCTTCTCCACAGCTGTCTTCCCTCCACACCTGCCTGACACCTTTAACACAAAACTTACCAACTTTTCAAGGTTAAAACTAAGTGTTACCTCTGCACTTCCAAAGCCTAACATGGTACTTGACAAAAACAAAAGCTGTGATCAATGTTTCAACAATAGCTGAATAAATGCATGGGTGGATGTACAAATGAATCAATACCAACACGACCAGTAGACTAAATTTAAAAAAGATAATGAGGGGCCAGTGCTGTGGCATAGCAGGTAAAGCCACTGCCTGCAGTGCTGCTGGTTCAAGTCCTGGATGCTCCACTTCCCATCTGGTTCTCTGCTATGGCCTGGGAAAGCAGTAGAAGATGGCCCTAGTGCTTGAGCCCCTGCACCCATGTGGGAGACCCAGAGGAAGCTCCTGGCTCCTGGCTCCAGATCTGCGCAACTCTGGCCATTGTGGCCACCTAGGGAGTGAATCAGCGGGTGGAAGATTGATCTCTCTCTCTCTCTCTGCCTCTGCCTCTCTGTAGCTCTATCTTTCAAATAAATAAATATGTCTTTCTTTTAAGAAGGAAGGGAGGGAAGGAGGGAGGGAGGGAGACAATGAGATGTAATGAAAATTAAACTGTGATATGAAAATTTATGCAAGTATGAGTCCAGAGATGGAAGTGAATCCTCTCAAGTGTATAAGGATGTCAGGGAAGACACATGTCTGAAATGAATAAGGCCGCATGTGTCAAGTGTTTGAGTATGTGCTGTGGCAATAAAAATTACAAAAGATAGTAAAAGGCTTACAATAACTATCATAGAAAACATAATCCTGTTGTACTTTTGGTTAACTACAGCAGATGTAAAAGTGTTTTAATGTCACAGAAAAGAAACATTATACAGAATGAAAAATCCCTTACTGGAAATGTTGAAAGCAAAGATGTTTCAGGTTTTTTTGCATTTTTGAATATTTGCATATATATATAATGAGATATCTAGACACAAAATTCATTTTGTATTTCTATACACATAGCCTAAAGGTATTTTTATACAATAATTTTAGTACACCTGCATTTTCACTGTAATCTATCACATGACATCAGAAATACAAAAGTTTCTACTTCTGGCATCAGGCTTAGGAAGCATTTTAAATTTCAGATTTTTCTGAGTAGGGATGGACAATTTACAACAGGATTGTTGTAGTAAGCCAATTATGTGGAATGTGTAATACATTTTCCTATATATTCTTATGATCTGGTATCTACTGATAATCTATAAAAAGCTCTGTAAGTTTCACAGTAATGATCGTTACCTGACATTGCTCCTTTAAACTGACTTGTCTAATTGTCATTACCCTAGAAGCAGGGCTTTCTCTTCTACTCAAGAAGACTCCAAAGGGCTCACCTGAAAACTGAACTTCTACATCTTTAATTTTTCTGTGTAAGAGGCTGTTCAGTATTTTAAAAATTAATCTGACAAGTGTAGAAAGTTATCTCCCCAGTTCTTTAGCACTGAAAATTTGGGGCTGCTCTGATAACCTTCACTTACCCAAAAGAAAAAAAGACTATCATATTTACTGACCAAACATGTCAGTTAGCCTTTTTAATTTCCCACTGTTGTTATATAAGGAAACTTCCCAAAAGACAACAAAATAAAAACAGGGGGTTCTCACATCCAGGATAACACATATATACTGGAAACCCCTAATCCCATTTTATTGCTCTGGCCTATTTTGTTTAATTCAAATTATATTTTATTTATTTTTGTCTTTCTAAGTAAAATAAAGACTGTCTTGGCAAACTTGTCTCTCTCTCAGTTATTTTTAGTCTGCGAAATGGGGATGGTACTATATTACATTTTAATCAAGAGACTTAAATGAAATAATATAAAGTACTTCCATGTAACATGCATTTAAAAATGTTGCTGTTTATTAAATTTCAATTTTAATTGAGGTATAATTTATGGCAACTATGATGAAGTTGTTATTGCTGTCATTTAAAAAAATTGATTAAGAAAGATCTTGGCATCAATCCATTCAAATATGTGTCTTCATGAAAATTCATCAGCATCAAATAAATAAGTTTTTCTTAGATCTGCCAGGTGCTCAGAGGTTGACCTTTGACGTTATCTGGAAATGATCTAGTTGACCCATCTTCTAATTCTCTAATTCTACTCTCCTTGGGAATAAAGTTTTTAAAATGGCCTGATTATTTTGACAAGAAAAAACAATTAAACTTGAAAACACATACTTTTAAAAGATGAGAATGAATATATTCATAAAATTTCCTTTGGGCCCTCAACATGGATTGAGCGCTGAAAAATTACATCTAGTATATTAAGTTTATCTGTGAGCAGAAAAATATACTTGAATAATAAAGACCCACCTGGGAAGCGTTGTTCCTTTGACATTATTGTCTCTGAAATTCTTCTCATACTGGGGCAGTTCAACAAATTCTATCAACCACTGAAGTGTATCCTCAAGGGTCCAATTATGAACTGCAAGAGGTACAAGAGGAGGGCATATTTTCAACACACCTGCTCTCTGAGTTTTTGCATATTTATATATATGTACACACATATATATGCATGTGTGCATATATCTATATCTATATATAATAACTTCAGAGAAAACAAAAGTGTCAGACTGCATTTTCAACTCAGTGTTATCAACAGTACTAAAATAGTACACAGTATTCTATGAGAAGCTAAAAACAATGAAAGACATCTTATGACCTTTAAAGCTTTATAGTCTGAAGCAGAAGAGGCAGATCAAAGTAATTGGAACAAATATTGGCAGGATTTGATTTTAAAATAAGCTCTATACAAAGACTGTGCAGGATGAAATACTCCATCATCTCCCTGGCTGTGGAACACTTACCAGATATATAGCTCTTCGCTCTATCCATGGAACACTCTAATACACCTTCTGAGTATCAGGTTCCATTCTAGGCACCGGGTGGAAGGCACTGAACGAGACAGACACTCCTTGCCCTTGCAGAACTTAAATTCCTTTGGGATCAAGATGGGGCGACTTACAACAGAAGGAAGAAGAGGAAGGAAATTTCAGATAGTGACGGGTTGTTAAGGAAGAAAGGAAAGATGTCAGGGTAAGCTTCTCTGAGGAGTTGACATCTGAACTGAGACCAAAAAACTGCAAGGTGCCATATTGTGAAGATCTGGGAGAAAAATCCTCCAATAAGAGGGGAAAGCTACTGCGAAAGAGAGATAACCAGAAAGTCTAAGAGGGGACAGGTCATGAGAGGCTTCCACAAACTCTGGCTATCTCCCCACTTCAGTGACAAGGAGGGGAATAAAATAATCTGTCTTTAAAACATCATTCTAGGGCTGGCTGTGGCACAGCGGGTAAAGCCGCCGCCTGCAGTACCGGCATCCCATATGGGTGCCCATTCGAGTCCCAGCTGCTCCACTTCTGATTCAGCTCTCTGCTATGGCCTGGGAAAGCAGAAGATGGCCCAAGTCCTAGGGCCCCTGCATCCGCATGGGAGACCCAGAAGAAACTCCTGGCTTCGGATCGGCGCAACTCCAGCTGTTGCAACCGATTGGGGAGTGAACCAGCAGGTAGAAGACTTACTTTCTCTCTCTCTCTCTCTTTCTCTCTCTCTCTCTCTCTGCCTCTCCTTCTTTCTCTGTGTAACTCTTTCAAATAAATAATTTTTTTAAATCATTCTTTGATATGGAGAATGCACTATACAGGGTAAGACTGGAAACAGGGACAAAGGAAACCATTCCTTTCCTAACTGTCCAGGCAAAAGAGGTTATAGAAAGAAGTGCAAAAAAAAAAAAAAAAGTGCATAGGGACTTAGACTCTGGTGGGAAGAGAGAAGACAGTGACAATCAGTCACATGCAGGATATATTCTGGGGATAAGGCTGATAAGATAAGCTGATAAAACGGACAGGGGTTGGTAGCTAGTGGAAAGCCGAAAGCACTAAGAGTGGTGTCATTAACTGAAGTAGGAAAGGATATGGAGAGGAATAGATTTGGGGCGGCAAGTAAGGGCAGGTGATGGCAACCAAGAGCCAGCTTTAGACATGTTATGATTGAAGCATGTGTTAAACACCTAAGTATAGACAATACAGTAGCAGCCAGACGCACAGCCTGAAGCTCAGGGACAGAGATATTAATGGGGAGTCATCAGCATTGAGATGATCTTTAGGCAGAATGAGATCACTCTGAAGAGTGACTATAGCTATTAATAGACTTGAGGAGCTAGGATCTACATTATGAACAAAATCAGATCTAACATCTCTTCTGTTAGCTATTCTGAATTAAGTGCTTAAATGCATTTTCTTCTTCAAATTAAAAAAAAAAACACTAGAGTTGTTTACATGATTATCCACATATTGGAGATTAAAAACTGAGAAATTAATGGGATTAGGGGAGTAAGTGGGAATGAAGTTGAACTCAGTGAAATTAATTACACAACCTGACTCTACATTACTCTAAGAGCAAGAATACTAAATAACAGTGAAGATATAAACAAGCCGTTAAAATACTAGAAGCAATTCAGAGGTTTCTGTGTGTAGAATATGAAGGGCAAAGGCAAGCTTATCCAAAAGAAAGAATGCAAGTATGTTTTAAAAACAAAGAGTTCTATGTTATCTGCATTTAATTGGAGGATCTGGGAAAACAAAGTGCTTATCAATCATACAGGAGGTCAAGCCGAGAAAAGCAAACAAGCAACAAAAGCAGATCTGGGAATCCACAGAAAATCATGAATTCATCTGGCAAGCAAAGCTAGGGTCTCAGTAATGTCCTTTAGAGAAAAAGCCTAAGTTAAGTCAAAAACAATTTTAAAGAAACAATTAATTTTGCTTAAAAACTATGTGTGGTAATTGACGATTTTATATGAAGACAAAGTTTTCCCGGATCTTTTAATGTTCTCTCCTTCATGTGTTCCTGCCACAAAGCCTGGATACAGCCTGCGGCTGCTGTGTCCATTTGGCCAAACAACTGAGGACATCAGCCAAAAGTTCAAGCCCTCGGTGCTTTCCACTGAATTTAATGCATTCAAAGTAGCCCTTTTCCTCTTGGGTTTCTTCCTATTCAGGATGAACTGCATGGAGAACGGCCCCAGCTTGGCTGCCAAGAAACCCACAGCGCAGCTGCACCTCCCACACCCACACAGAAACCACGCCAAGAAAACAGGATGAGATTCCCTGCCATTCCCCTGACTGCTTAACAGTAACAGCCCCCAATCCAAACACTCTGGTACATCAGAGCAGGACCTCAATCCCAATGACACGGTAGAGAAAGGAAAACTCAAGTGAAAAAGAATACATACTTAAACTGCTCATATCCTCGGATTACTCTACCTAGCAAATAAAAAATGCTAGTGGTTCTGCAGTAGCTTTCTTCACAATGAATCTTTAAAACAACAGTTTCACACAGAACCCATGGTTTACTTTGTAGGAGGTTCACTTTTCCTTTTGCTGTCTGGTTTCTTTGGTGAAGCCAAGTAAATACCTTCACTTCTCATGATCAGCACTTGCGTTTTAAATTACTTTTCTCTGCTCCAAATATTCTGTCTTCAATTCTTAGGACAGATGACACTCTCTCCTTCCTAGGGACCTTGTACCCGCTTTCCTCGAATGAAATCTTTATTCTCTATCCTTTTGCCTGATCTTTACTATTTATTTTATTACACCTCCACGTCTCGGCTAACACTTTAATTCTACAGGGAGACTTTCCAAACATTGTTATATGACCAGAAATCACACTGCGCTTTTTATGTTTAGCATTTAAACAGCTGTTTACCTGTGTGATTATTCTTTCAACATCTGTTTACCTCACTAAGGTATACTGTCTTGCTCACTACTCTGTCCCCAGCAGTATGGTACACAGAAGGAATCAACCACAGTGTCTGCTTCCTTGTTGGATACTGCTGAATAAATGAAGAACATGTTTAAAATTGATAAGCATTGTTGAAATCTATTTTTCACTTCTTTATAAGGGGAATAAAATAAACAAATCAGGATTCTTCTAAATCACAAATCCTTGATTAAAAGAGTCACTCATTTAAAAGCTATCTGGTTCCTTATCACCCACCTGTCCTATGTCTTTTACAAGAGCTCTTGCTAAGCAACACTTCTACCAGAGGGCAGGCAGAGAAGGACATGGTATTCTTTTAAAACACAGAGCTACAGAAATGCCACTTCCTACCTTGTTAAATTATTCTTCCTGCTCGAGGTGGGTCAGTGGTACAGGCTGATGTCTCACAGTGATTTTTAACAATTTATTCCAAGACCAATGAAGAACTCTGGACTGGAAAGAAACCTGATTATATTCCTAAGTGTGCCACTGATTCGTGGTGACAACATAGCTATGGCTCAGCTTCTTCCCATACGTACAAAATAATGCCACTGAGCTAGACAATCTTTAAAATTCATTCAAATTCTGTTTCTAAGATTATTATAAAGCAACAGAGCTAATTGTGTGCAGAAAGCTAAGCTGCCTCTTGCAATGTAGGCATTCCATACTGGAGTGACAGCATCCTGGCCACTCCACTTCTGATCCAGCTCCCTGGCTATGTGCTTGGGAAGGCAGTGGAAGATGGCCCAAGTGCTTGTATTCCTGCTACCCATGTGGGAAACCCAGACGGAGTTCCTGGTTCCTGGTTTTGGCCCAGCCCAGCAGGACCCAGCTGTCATGGCCATTTGGGGAGTGAACCAGTGGATGGAAGATCCCTGTTTCTCCCTCTCTCACTACCACTCTGCTTTTCAAATGAATATACAGCTAAACAAAAACAAAAACAAAACAAAGCTAACGAAATGGTTAGCCAAGAATGGTGAGTTATAGAAAAAACTAAGAACTTTCACAACAGTAATAAAAATTGTTGCTAACATTTAGTATTCATTAAATATCTGGAGTTTGGAAATGTTATTTCAAATAATCACTGCAACCATCTTTTAATGTAGGCACTTTTATCATCGTGTTGAACCTAAAAATTTAAGAAGGATAAGTTCTTAATTTGGTATAACAGATAAGTAAGTGATCAAACCAGGTTTCAGATCAAGCAGGTTTCCAGAGCTGTTGACCACCCTGCAATGGTGCTGCCTCTCTGAGTAAAGGAGTGACCCTGACAGTCAGGTGAGGTGCCTGGGGGAGATGGTTTGTGGTCACACTTGCTGCCACACATGCAGCTTTTGACAGCTCCACACTCTCTTTGTCCCAGCCACCCGGCAGCTTTGCAGGCTCTGCAACTCAGATCAGGAATTCTCCTTCATGAAGTTGTCCCTGTGCACCCATTTCCAGATGTCAGTGGCTCTTCTTTGGGCTCCCTGGCCACCTGGACATATACGTGCCATAGGATTTATCACACACTACAGTGGAAGTGTGCGTGCATTCCTTCCTCCAGATGAAGAACTCCTAGAGGGCAGGACTTCATTTTTACCTGACTCATAGTGACTGTTAATACCAAAACACCACGTTCATTTGACACGGGGCTTTACATTTTACTATACACTTTCACATACATTCTCTTTTAACTCCCATAACCACTCTGAAAGATGGCTAGGCTGGAGTGTTTCATTACATGGTCACACACATCTAAAAACCAAGAGAGCTATAGTTTCAACTCCAATCTTCTGGCTCCAAGTCCTCTGACAACGTCGTTGGCTCCTAATTTAGAACAGCTCACCAACACTAAAAACTTGAAACATTTTCTTTTAGAAATAAATGTTCCATATAGTACTGATAATAATACAAGAGTCAAACATTCTTATATATGAGCAACCTAACAAAGGCAACTGCATTAATGGACTCAGGATTCTGCTAAGAACCTCCAGTACCCAAGGCCCGGAGGTTGCAAGAGGAAAGCTCCATGCAGCTACGTCAGTTCTTCATCATGGAGGTGACTGCTACAGCGTGAAGGGGGCCATGCAACCTGAAAGAAAAGACGTCACAGAGTCACAGGACTCCAAACTGGAGCAGGGCTTAGAAGCCAAGGTGAGGGCCGGGAGAGCAGGGACAAGATGGTGAGAAGCAGCAGAACCCCTGAAGATGCAGGGATGTGGCGCTGTAGGGTGTGGGGGAACACACATTCATGTATTTTCAGAGCAACAACCGCAAGATGAGGATTCTCCTTCTCACTGCCCCGCCCCCTTGCTGCTAACAGGGCCATTTTCTGTAATTGGGAATGAAGTTTCTGATTCTTCACTGGTTTCCCTTTTATCCCTTGCTGCAGTCTGTCCCACCACCAGATAACTATTTTGGATGAGCACCAGAAAAAGATGAAAGTTGGGACCAAGCAGAAAAGGCTTTGTGACAGCAGTGGGGTCTTGGTAATGGGACCACACAGACACAGGACGGGCTGGAAATAGGTATCAACAGAGAAGTAAGCAAGCTGGCGTTCCTGTGGCCACCCAGCTGAAGCAGCCTTCTGAAAGAGCCCTGGAAGTCATGTGTAGGTACAGTCTCAGCTGTACAACTAGATTACAAATGCAGATGAAGCACTCCAGCGGAAAGCAATCTCTCCCTTCCTAGAATTTCTGTAGTCGTTACTATTTCTATCAAATGGCACATCCTTATTTTGTAACTATTTACGTCTTATATTCCTACTTTACTGTAAACTTCCATGATACAAGGACTATCAGACCAGGTATAAAATTACTATTTAAAGTGTTAACTGAATGTCTAACTAATTTGTTCTTCCTTTAGAATGGGTTTCATTTTGTTTTCAAGACTCTATATGCTATTCCATGGTTGTGTGAAGACAAACAATACTATTTTTATGGTAGCTAATTTCAAAGCAGTACTGGAGAATCCTTGGCCCCAAACAAGAGCACAGAGCCATATAATATAATAGAGGCACCAATCTAGAGCTGTGTGGTTGACAGCAGCAGATGAGAATTTGTGTGCTACAAATCCATTCCCTGTCTTAAGCAAACCTCACATAGACCAGTCTGAAAAATAAAGGATTAAAATATATGAATTTACTTGTTCCTTTCATCTATAAGGTGCAATCTTATAAAACTAATGCTCCCAGAACATGCAGTCATAACCTTGTATTGTTACAGGCTGTAAATATCTCAGTGAAGTACCACTAAACAGATTTCCATGTTACACTTAATACATGTACATGCTAGGATAAACATCTTAAAGATGACTTGTGAAATCATTTAAACATGGTGGAAAGAAACAAATTTCTAATTATAAAGCATTTTTATGCATGTATAGTCATGTTAGTAGCAGTAACATTTTTTGAGTATTTGGCTATTTCCATCAACTGCTCTAAATCCTTTATGACACTATCTCACAAAATTCTCTCAACCACCCTATGAAGTGGGTCTTAGAAGTAGTAGAATCCTTGGTTTACAAATCAGGAAGCTTGGACACAGAGAGTTTAACACCCAAGTCTAAACACCAAGTAAGCAGAGGAAATGGTTTTCAGAACTGGATCTTCTTAATTCAAAGTCCTAACTCCTAACCACTCTGCACTTTCTCCTCCTGCACTCAGAGAAAACTTCAACACACAGCCAAATCCACCATTGGCTATGGCAAATTTTGAATATAACAGACAATCACATTACACTTACTCTCCATTTCATTTTTTAGCACCTCTCCAATCATTTTTTATAAACTGCTATATCCTAAACTTATAATACAAAATTTCCTGTAATGTCACTCATTAATGTTAAGAAAGCAAATGGCAAAACAGTTTCTTTTAGCAAATGAATGCATTTCAGAGAAATTAGTTTCTGATACCATGAGAAAGAAGTACAGTACAGTTAGAAACACACTCACTATATTCCATTAAAGCATGAGAGCGTCTTTATAAATATCAAAAGGTTTGATAAGAGGTTTGGAGAAAAGGAAAACATATTATTAACACTAACTATATTTAAAGTTGGTCATAAGAATGTCTATAGAAAGAAGTTCTGTATTTCGCGGCTTCTCTTAAAAACAAAGCTAAAAATATATACTCTGAAAAAAGTTTTAAGTATTAACATGTTTTTGTAAAATGTTATATTATGAAACAATGCAGTTGTACATTCATGTCCACCACTTTTAAATTCAAGTTCAACTAAGAATTTCAAGTTGCAAAAACCTCAGAAATTCTCTTTACACTGACAGACAACTTATCACAGGAAAATGCAATTAACCTAAAAGTTCACTATAGGAGGGCTATGATAAGGAAAATAAATTAAATGTAATATAAACATGAAAGAGAATAACTTTTTTAAATGTAGAAGCTGAAGAAGTTTAAGCCCTTCCATATTTCATCTTAACTCCATTGGTGCTACGGGTTTCATGGTGTCATTTCTAAGTGGGACTTCGGGTGATCAGCTGCTCAGCATAGTCAAGACAGGCTTATCTTTAGAACAGAGCCAGAATGTGAGCTTGGGCTCCTCATTTGCAAGCTGGTCAGTGGAGCATGTCTTTGTACCCTGGAGGAATTCCTGCCACAGGCTATATTTGGACACCTAAAGCCACACCCTCAACTTGGGAAGTTCAGATATTACACTCTTGCATCAAGCAACAATCACATGTAATTTTTAGAGTCACTAGGCAAACGCTGGTAACTGAATACTCAGAATTTAAGAATTACCAAGGTGTTCTCCTCCCAATTCCTATTACAAATGGCAATCTTATTAGCATTCTAACCACATGTATTTTCAGCACCTAGGCCCACAAAGATGGTGAGAGATAATAAAGACACATCTTAAAACAGTAGAAATTGGAGAAATGCTGTGTCCCAAAATCTTACAACCATTGAGAGGATTAACAGGCAAAATGCATGTGGATATAATTATTACAAATGTAAATTAACATAATAAAATAAATGACAAGTACAGGGCCGGAAATGCCATGTAATAAAGGAAATTCAAGGAATGTCCTTTCTTTGTAAATGATTCAGCAGAACCAGTGAACTAAATGGCCATAAGAGAAATAAATGCTTAATCAAGTTTTCCTAAGTAACTCATTATAGACATCATTGAGGGTATTAATCACCTTAGGGACACAGTGGCTAAATCTTGGCTAGTCATTCCTTCATTTTGCACTCGGTTTTCTTCATTTTATAACAATAAACTGAGAATAAAAATAATATTTCACATTCAATGAAGTTAAGTGCTTAAAGGACAAAGAATGCTTCCTATTCATTTCTATATTCCTCACATGTTACCCAACACCCAAAATAGAGCAGGGACTAGACAAAGGTAGAATGGCCGGTACACAGAACATCACTGTTGTCAGAAAAGTAAATCCAGGGATGCCAGGAAAACGTCACTTTCACTGTTTCACTGTAGTAGCATGTGCAGATAAAGCAACAAATGTCCTCAAAAGCGTGATCCAGCTTCATAAAATGAAGAGCATGCTATTTCCCAGAGTATATTTAATAACAAAATTCTACTTCCTTTTTTTTTTTTTTTTTTTTGACAGGCAGAGTGGATAGTGAGAGAGAGAGACAGAGAGAAAGTTCTTCCTTTGCCGTTGGTTCACCCTCCAATGGCCACCACGGCTGGCGCACTGTGGCCAGCGCACCGCAGCCGGCGCACGGCGCTGATCCGAAGGCAGGAGCCAGGTGCTTCTCCTGGTCTCCCATGGGGTGCAGGGCCCAAGCACTTGGGCCATCCTCCACTGCCTTCCGGGGCCACAGCAGAGAGCTGGCCTGGAAGAGGGGCAACTGGGACAGAATCCGGTGCCCCGACCGGAACTAGAACCTGGTGTGCCGGCGCCGCAAGGTGGAGGATTAGCCTATTGAGCCGCAGCACCGGCCGACAAAATTCTACTTCTAAGTTATAGTTTTATATGTGTTTGCATTAATGGACTGCTGTTAAAAAGATGTTTTCTCTCTTGGAATTTGATTCTTGAGATTTCTACACAAGAAACAATAGTATTATCTAATCCACACTGATAATGAGAACAGCAAACAACAGGCCTCTATTAGCCATCAAGCACTAGGTCTCAGCTCTAAGTCATTTAATTCTCAACACAACTCTCTAAACCAGCATTATTACTAACTTCATTCTATAAACATGGAAAATCAGAGAGAGAGAGATGAATTTACTAGCACAGGGTCACAATCTAGTGCTATACAGAGACCTCAACACAGGCATTCAAGTCCCACTACTTTGGGATGTTGTCTGTCCAGGAGAGGACTGTGGACTGAGGCATTTCTCTAGGTATCAGTACTCAAAAGATGAGAAGCTTTGGATGATAAATCTACTTGTTGCTCAATGAAAATGTAAGATCCTATATTCACAATATCAGAAAACTTTTAGTATGAATTTAAGATATTTACCTTGGGGCCGGCCCTGTAGCATGGTAGGCTAATCCTCCACCTGCAGCGCCAGCATTCCATACTGGTGCCAGTTCGTGTCCCAGCTGCTCCTTTTCCCATCCAGCTCTCTGCTTATGGACTGGGAAAGCAGGAGAAGATGGCCCAAGTGCTTGGGTCCCTGCACTCATATCAGAGACCCAGAAAAAGCTCCTGGCTCCTTGCTTTAGATTGGTCAAGCTCCAGGCATTGCTTGCAGCCACTTGGGAAGTGAACCACAGAATGGAAGATCTTTTTCTGTCTGTAACTCAACCTCTCAAATAAACAAATAAATAAATACCTAGCAAAACAAACAAAAAACCTAAATAAACTATTATAAAATATAAAAACATTAAGGTATCTTTTAAAAACTAGACTTAGAAACAAATATTTTTTGGACTGGGGTTGCATCTGGGAATAAACCGAAACATCAGTAGTTGGTTTAGGAACAGGATGCTTATATTGGCTCAAACCACTAAAACATATAAATTTTACTATTTCTCAACTTTCACACGTACGAGTGAAAACAATCTCCTACCAACCTGCTTCAGATTATTTTGCCTTTTCTAACTGGTCTATTCAGTAATTCTCTGTTCTACTCTTTTCTTTCTTTCTTTTTTTTTTTTTTTTTTTTTGACAGGCAGAGTCGACAGTGAGAGAGAGAGAGACAGAGAGAAAGGTCTTCCTTTGCCGTTGGTTTAACCCCAATGGCCACTATGGCCGGCACACCGCGCTGATCTGAAGCCAGAAGCCAGGTGCTTCTCCTGGTGTCCCATGCGGGTGCAGGACCCAAGCACTTAGGCCCTCCTCCACTGCACTCCCTGGTCACAGCAGAGAGCTGGCCTGGAAGAGGGGCAACCGGGACAGAATCCGGCGCCCCGACAGGGACTAGAACCCAGGGTGCCGGCACCACAGGTGGAGGATTAGCCTAGTGAGCCGCGGCGCTGGCCCCTCCTTTCTATTTCTTTGCTTCTTGAAATTGACTTATTTCCTAGATACAGAAGTGGTTTTTTTTTCATTCCCCAAGCTGTGCCAAAACAGTAATTCTGCTTACTCTTCTAAAAGTGGCAACAAACCAACAAGTTGTTGCCAAATAATTTAATCCAGAATTCATCATAAATTATAATTGTCTTCTCTTACATTTGATATTCTATGCAAACAAAACACTTAACTACTTAGGAAGCATGATTATTTGGTTTCTGTTTAAGCTCTATTTATTTATTTGAAAGGCAGAGTTAGAGAGAGGGGGGAGAGAGAGCAAGAAATCTTCTACCTGCTGGTTCACTCTCCAAACAGCTGCAACAGCCAGGGCTTGGCTAGGCAGAAGCCAGGAGGCTGGGTATCCCACCTGGTTTGCAGGGACCCAAGTACCTGGGCCACCTTCCATTGCTTTCCCAAGTGCATTAGCAGGGAGTTAGATCGGAAGTGGAGCAACCAGGACCCCAGCCAGCACTCATGGGATGCTGGTGTCACACGTAGGTAGCAGCCTAATGTGCTGTGCCACATGCTGGCCCCAATTATGTGTTTTAATTGAATTATGGCAACAAACTGAAAATCATAAAAATGATCCCTAAATCTTGCCTGACCAATTTAGTTGCAAAATAAAGTTTTATAGGCTAGAAGGCAAATACAAAACAAATTTGTAATTATGCAAACCTTCAGTCTATATACATCTAATACAAATATTTTACCAATTCAGTATTTCCTAGAATTCTGATCTTTGCTCCCTTGTAATATAAAAGATGAAAATGTTCACAATGACATCAAATTAATTTAAGAAATATTAGCAAATCTCTTATTAACACAGAGAAAATGGAGAAAGCACTGTAAGTTATAAAATTATCTTAGTAGTAGCTTAAATGACATAAAAGCGTTGCTTTCCCAGATTCGATAAATGCAAGCTATTACTTATAACCTGTAACTACATATAATAAAAACTTCTGTAATTTCACAAAAGCATACTCTCCTAGGTAATTCTCTGGATACCTTTATAAACTTAATTATACTCACTGGCTCTAATTTTACAGTTGCCCCTTTTCCCTCTTGAAAAGTCTTTATTTGGCAAAAATTAACCAGTACCGCAACGATAAGAACTCTAGTACCACATGAAGACACAGCACTGCAAACTCCTCCCACCTTCTTAAACTTTATGGTGAAGTATACCAGTAGTTGGTATTCTTGCATATTAACCAAGTGCGACAAATACTATTTGCCTTTAGGGGATATTCAGGCCATGTGATAAGAATCATCTATTCCCTGAGTTTAGTGATTTGCAAGCCATCTCTTTCTCAAGTTTTCCAAACTAATTTAACTCTGACAACACCTAGTTTTTGCTATCTCAAATTCACTTTTCTCCTTCAACAGTATTGTTTCTTAAAAAAATATATTTATTTATTTATATGAGAGGTAACGTTACAGACAGAGAAAAGGAGAGACAGAGAGAGAGGCCTTCCATCTGCTGGTTCAATCCACAAATAGTTGCAGTGGTCGGAGCTGGGATGATCCAAAGCCAGGAGCCAATAACAACTTCTGGGTCTCCTATGCGGGTGCAGGGGCCGAAGAGCGTGGGCCATCTTCTCCTGCCTTCCCAGGCCACAAAGCAGAGAGTTGGTGAAGAGGAGCAGCTGGGACACAAACATGCCCCAAATGGTGGAGTTAGAAACGTGCCAGGGGATTCCAATACAATCCTATCAAGGTGGCATGTACCAATGCCATCTCACTAGTCCAAGTGATCAACTTCAGTTCACAATTGATCACACTGATAGGTCTAAGAGTCAAAGGGATCACACAAACAAGACTAGTGTCTGCTAATACTAGCTGATAGAATCAAAAAGGGAGAGAACGATCCAACATGGGAAGTGGGATACACAGCAGACTCATAGAATGGCAGATGTCCTAAATAGCACTCTGGCCTCAGAATCAGCCCTTAAGGCATTCGGATATGGCTGAAGAGCCCATGAGAGTATTTTAGGCATGGAAAGCCAAGACACGCTGAGGAAAAAAAAAAAAAAAAAAAAGATGACCTAAATGAAAGATCTCTGTGAGTGAGATCCCAGTGGAAAGAAAGGGGCCATCAAAGAAGGAGGTACCTTTCTCTGAAGGGAGGAGAGAACTTCCACTTTGACTATGACCCTGTCGGAATAAGATCAAAGTCGGTGAACCCAAAAGGCTTTCATAGCCTTGGCAACTCATGACTAGAGCCTAGGGAGATTACTGACGCCATAAACAAGAGTGTCAAATTGTTAAGTCAACAACAGGAGTCACTGTGTACTTACTTCTCATGTGGGATCTGTCCTTAATGTGTTGTCCAATGTGAAGTAATGCTATAACTAGTACTGAAACAGTATTTTTACACTTTGTGTTTCTGTGTGGGTGCAAACTGATGAAATCTTTACTTAATTTATACTGAATCGATCTTCTGTATATAAAGATAATTGAAAATGAATCTTGATGTGAATGGAATGGGAGAGGGAGCGGGAGATGGGAGGGGTGCAAGTGAGAGGGAATTTATGGTGGAGGGAGAGCCAATGTAATCCATAAACTGTACTTTGGAAATTTATATTTACTAAATAAAAAAATTACCAATATTTCACCTTTCACAGTAAAGATTTTGCCAAAGTGAAAAGTGCCAGGAACTAGGGAAAATCTCTAATAGCCAGTGGTAAAAGTTACATTAGCTCATTTCATTAAAATACAAAATGGAGTATCTATGTTTGCAAAATAATCCACTCATTTATCAGAAAATTCAAAATGAGACCAAAAGAGGCCTACATGAAAAATCCACTTATAACTCAAAGGCACTACAAATGTCAAGAACACAACAGAGTGTACTAAAAGAGTAGGCATATTCTGTATCACAGGAACTATGCAGCCAGACCTCCTAGCTACCCATCCCCTAGATCCAGAAAAACCTTTTAAAGGTTGCCTCTTGGCCAGTGCGGTGGCTCACTAGGCTAATCCTCTGCCTGTGGCACCAGCACCCCAGCTTCTAGTCCCGGTTGAGGCGCCAGATCCTGTCCCGGTTACTCCTCTTCCAGTCCAGCTCTCTGCTGTGGCCCGGGAAGGCAGTGGAGGATGGCCCAGGTGCTTGGGCCCTGCACCCACATGGGAGACCAGGAGGAAGCACCTGGCTTTTGGCTTTGGATAGGCATAGCTCGCCAGCCGTAGCGGCCTTTGGGGGATGAACCAATGGAGGGAAGACCTTTCTCTCTGTTTCTCTCTCTCACTGTTTAACTCTGCCTGTCAAAAATAAATAAATAAATAAATTAAAATAAAAAATAAAGGTTTCCTCTACCTGCTCTTCTCACAGCTTAATTTCTCTTGCTCATCAATCTGTACTGACTTCTGTTAAGTACCTCTTCTTTCTCTGCCTTCTGCTGAGCCAAAATCCCTGATAACCTGGGAGAAGACGCCATCACAGGAGCCCACCCTGGAGGACTCAGCGATGGGTCTGCGCTTGGCACAGGTCTCACACCAGTGACTTCCTGGCACGTCTAGCTACAGCAGGCAGGAAGGACTCCTAGCCCTCTGGTCACGATCCTGGGGAAAGGCAACTGCCACCACGCTAGCCTCTAGGAAACACAGCAAGTAAAAAGCAAAATCAAAATCTAGAAAGAGAGAGAGAAAGACAGAATCAGAAGAGATTAAGCTCTTGACCCCACACGTGTATTCTCCTATTAAATATGGATAGTTTTTAAATTAATTATATAGTTTAATTTTTGCCCATTTCTTAACTGGGTCACTCCATTAATAAACATACTGCAAACGCTCTCGTCATTTAAGAGGAAAAATAAAACAACTTTCTTCACATTGTATCTACATTCAGGTATCACAGCCCCATTTCTGTGCTCATTGTACAAGTCAGTAATACTTATTTCCCTTACTTCCTCTAAATACACTTCCATCAGACTTTTCACTTCCACCACTACAGTGAAAGCGCTTTTATCAAGGTCATCAAGAACCTTCTCTGCTTTACCAATCTAACAGTGGGAATGCCCACATTCCCATGAAATTCTAGTATCACAAGTGCACAAAACCTAGGAACTATCCTTTATTCCTGTCTCTGCTCCCAGAAATATCCTGAATTCAGTACCACAACACATCCTGCCAGTGATTCCTCAAAACATATCATCAATCAGAGCTTCCTCTCACCAGAACACCATCACCTGTCACCAGTTCACTGGACAAGTCTCAACAGGTCTCCCCGCTCTACTCTTTAAACCCTTTCCTAAGAGCCTCATATCCACACAGTAACTACAATAATCTTCTCAAAAAATAAATCACATTTCTACTTTACTCAAATCTCCTGAATGAAGTTATACTTGCAATATAATTACATTTTACTTATACGTCTCATATTCCTTACTGGAACCTATGGTATCTGGCCTTGTCTATCTCCCTGACCTTATTTGTCTTCCACCATTCTCCTCTTCACTTCCTACCTTCTAGCTATACCAGCCTTCCAACAGTCCCCTAAATACTTTGAGGTCATGTTATTCTTAGAGTCTTACCCTGGCTGGTCCCTAAACCTGGACAATAGGTTCAATTTCTATCATTGTGCAGGTCTATAACCAGTTATCACTTCTTTGGGAGATTTTTCTTGACCATATTATTTAAATTGGCCTTTCCCTTTGGTCATTGTCCTTCTTTGCTTTACTTTTATCACATAAGTTACCTAAGCCAGCAGTTATATCAATGTGTATGTATCTACACATGCACACACACACATATATATATATACACACACACACTTGTTTACTGTCTCTCTAAAAGAATAATTTGATGAGAATAAGGTATCTGCTTTGTTCAAAATCCCATTCCCAAAGCTCAGAATAACACCTATCTCACAGGGAAACTAAACAAATTCTTGATGATTTAATTAATGATTGGGGCAAGAGACTTTGATTTTTGTTATTTGAAATCAATGATCAAGTAGCCTTACAAATTTTTCATGACTCGAGGCAACCTGAATCTATCTCTTGCCACTCAACAAAAGACTTAGCAACACACACTGCTCAATCTTTAAAATAAAGCTCTGTAGTAAAACATGAAGACATACTATAATTTCAAGCCACTCAACAAAGCATGTTCAACAATCTGTTATGCAGAGGAATTAATATTAAGTGCTTTAGTATTTTGATAAATTCAGCCACCATTATTTAATATAGAGTGGGTACCATTAGAAACCAGAGTGATTACTTTCTTGGGCATTTCTGAAAACTATTGAAGAATCTAGACACAGTCCTACAACATATATTCACTAACTTAAAACATATCTTCCTTCTCTCAAAAAAGCTTCCAATTACACACCTAAAAGAGAATGCAGTCTAATGCCATGGTCAGATTCATGCAATTGGGCATGCACATTAAAAAGAGAAATTTAGACCACTACAAAGCAGATCAATCTTCAACTATCTAACACTGCAATCTCGATGCTTACCTTTGCTAAGGTCACAGGCTCTGGATCAGTAGGTATGCAGCTAGTACACAGAAACCTATTATTATTCATTGTAGCAGAGCTGTAGCACTATCATTAAAATTCTCCCATAAAGACATGCTCAAGCTGACTTACCTCAAATGGTAGAGTTAGAAACATACCAGGGGATTCGAATTCAATCCCATCGAGGTGGCATGTACCAATGCCATCTCACTAGTCCCAGTGATCAATTTCTGTTCACAACTGATCATAATGATAGGACTAAGAATCAAAGGGATCACATAAACAAGAATAGTGTCTGCAAATACTAGCTGATAGAATGAAAAAGGGAGAGAATGATCCAACATGGGAAGTGAGATACACAGCAGACCCATAGAATGGCAAATGTCCTAACAGCACTCTGGCCTCATAATCAGCGTTAAGGCATGCGGATCCGGCTGAAATGCCCATGAGAGTATTTCAGGCATGGAAAGCCAAGACACTCTGGGAAAAAAAAAAACCTAAATGAAAGATCTCCAAGAGTGAGATCCCAGTGGAAAGAATGGGTCATCAAAGAAGGAGGTACCTTTCTCTGAAGGGAGGAGAGAACTTCCACTTTGACCATGGGCTTGTCTAAATATGATCAGAGTCAGTGAACTCAGGGGGCTTCCATAGCCTTGGCAGCTCATGACAAGAGCCTCGGGTGATTACTGATGCCATAAACAAGAGTGTCAATTTGTTAAGTCAACAACAGGAGTCACTGTGCACTTACTCCTCATGTAGGATCTTTGTCCTTAGTGTGCTGTACATTGAGATTTAATGCTATAACTAGTACTCAAACAGTATTTTTCACTTTATGTTTCTGTGTGGGAGCAAACTGTTGAAATCTGTACTTAATATATGCTAAACTGATCTTCTGTATATAAAGAAAATCGAAAATGAATCTTGATGTGAAGGGAAGGGGAGAGGGAGTGGATAAGGGGAGGGTTGCGGGTTGGAGGGACGTTATGGGGGGGAAGCCATTGTAATCCATATTCTGCACTTTGGAAATTTATATTCATTAAATAAAAGTTAAAAAAAATAAAATTTTATGATGAAACATATTAAATACAGAAAAATAATAATAAAAATACAAAAAATAAGGCTAAAAAAATTCTCCCATAAAATATTTGGTACTAGTCAAAACATGGAAAATAACGAAGTGAGAAGTCTATATACTTACACAGCGAACTCAGAAACCAAACAAATACATAAGCTAATTTAATAGGTAAGCAATTTCTTGGGCCTCGTCTTCAAATTACTTACCCTTCCTTCTCCCCTTTGCCATCCCACCTCCAACACCTTCCAAAAAGTTCAAGACATTTTTAGGAAGGATTGTCATTCAAATACTTCATCAGACATGAATTCTAAGAAGGATTTAAAAATATTTAGTGACATGCCATTAGTTACTGCTATCCAGCAATGGAGAATTATTCTGTCAACAAGTTTCCTGCCTATCTGAGATTAAATCCACCTATATTATCCTAACAAATTTTTCCATCCAAGAACTAACACAATTACCCATGAAGAAAACAGACTCTGACACTAAATAGAAAGATGTAGTAAGACACCTCTTTTATATGGTGAACACTGAAGAAGTACTTGGTGCAAAGTATTTTTAAAATATTCAGCTTAAGAAATATCAGTTGAGCATTTCCCTTTTTTCTTTTAAGCAATCATCTACCACTTCTTTTAAAAAAACCCTTTCCTTAATCATACTACCCACTTGTAACTACCATTCAATTTCCCTCGATTTTCTTGCTTATCTCTTAAACAGGGAACTACCCATTGTTGCAACTTCACATCTACTCATTCTCAACAATCAAAATTCTTCTATACTGTAATAAAATACATAACAAAATTTACCATCTTACCCTTTGTAAGTATATAATTCTATAGTACTAAGTACATTCATTTTGTCGTACAACCACTGCAATTCACTCCTGGAACTCTTTTCTTCTTGCAAAACGGAAACTCCACACACATTAAAGACCTCCGCATTCTTCCTTCCTCTTAACCCCCAGCATCCAGCTTTCTACTTTTTTTCCTCTGTTGATTTTGACTACTCTAAACATCTTACATAAATGGAATAATTCAGTATCTGTCTTCTATAATTATTCTTCCCCAGAAACCTTTTATTCAAGGCAAACTTCATGCATTTCATAAATACAACTTTAAGAACATAGTGTTGGTGGTTCTTCCCACTGCACCCATCCTCCCAGCTCCACTCCAACCCTTCTTCCTCTTCCCTCTTTTATTCCCATTTTTATTTTTTACTAAGAGCCATTTTTCAATTAACTATACACAGAAAAGTAAATCTATACTAAGTAAGGAGTTCAACAAATAGTATGAAAAAAGAAAAAAAACCTTTTCCTCAACAGTTTTTTTATTTCTCTTTTGATTTCTTCTATGATCCACTGTTCAATTAGGAGCATGTTGTTCAGTCTCTGTGTGTTTGCATTATGTTTTGGAGATTCCTGAGTTGGTGATTTCTAGCTTCATTCCACTGTGGTCAGAGATGATGCATGGTGTGATTTAGATTTTTCTGAATTTGCTGAGACTTGCTTTATGGCCCAGCATATCTTCTATCCTACAGAAACTTCCACACTTGTGAGAAGAATGTATATTCTGCAATTGTAGGATAAAATGTTCTGTATATATCCATTAGGTCCATTTGGTCTATAATGTCAATTAACTGTTGTTTGCTTGCTGCTTTTCTGTCTGGTTGATCTGTCCATTGCTGAAAGTGGGGTACTGAAGTCCCCCATTGCTACTGTATGAGAATCTATGTCTCCCTTTAGATCCATCAATGTTTCCTCTAAATAGCCAAGTGCTCTGTAATTAGGTGCATATACATTTTTGATAGTCCCATCTTCCTGCTGAATTGATCCCCTAATCACCACTTAGTGCCTTTCTTTTTCTCTTTTAACAGTTTTTGTGCTAAAGTTTATTTTATCTGATGTTAGGATGGCTACACCAGCTCTTTTTTGGTGTCTGTTACCATGGAATATCTTTTTCCATCCTTCCACTTTCAGTCTGTGTGTATCTTTGTTGGTAAGATGTGTTTCTTGTAGGCAGCAAATAGATGTGGGTTTTTTTCCACCATTCAGTCAGTCTGTATCTTTTAACTGGAGAACTGAGGCCATTTACATCCAAGGTGACTACTGATAAGTAATGGACTTTGCCCTGCCATTTTTCCATAAATATTCCTATTTTTTACTTAGGCTTTCCTTTGTACTTTTACAGGGAGATTTTTCTGCCTTCACCTTCTTTCATAGTGATGACATGTTTCTGTGGGTAGCACATCCTTAAGCATCTTTTGTAAGGCTGGACGAGTGTTAACAAATTCTTTCAATTTCTAATTGTTATGGAAAGTCTTTATTTCACATTTCATTCATAAATGAGAGCTTTGCAGGTATAGTATTCTGGGTGTTTGTTTTTTTTTTCTCTTAAAACTTGGAATATATCTTGCCATTCTCTCCTAGCTTGTAGGGTTTCTGATAAGAAGTCAGCTGTGAGTCTAATTGGAGATCCTCTGAGAGTAATCTGGCATTTCTCTCATGCACATTTTAAATCTTTTCTTTATTTTACTGTGGAGAGTTTGACTACAATGTGTCATGTTAAAGATCTTTTCTAGTCATGCCTATTAGGAGTTCTATGTGCTTCCTGTACTTGGAGGTCCCTTTCTTTCTCTAAATTAGGGAAGTTTTCTGTAATAATTTCACTAAAAAGGCTTTCTAATCCATTCTCTCTCTCAGTACACCTTCAGGAATTCCTAAGACCCATATGTTGGGTCGTTTGATAATATTTCATAGATCTCCAACACTGTTTTTTTGTTTTCTAATTTCTTCTTTTTTTTTTGGTCTGATTGTAAATTTTAAGAGATTTATCTTCTAATTCAGATACTCTTTCTTCTGCATCATGATCTGTTGTTAAAGCTTTCCACACTTTTTATTGGTTCTACTGAATTCCTCACTTCCAATATTTCATACTAATTTCTCTTTAAAATCTCAATTTCATGAGGAAAATTTTCTTTCATGTCATGTATGGATTTCTTTGGTTCATGGATTTGCTTCTGATTATGTCTAAGCATTCCTATGATCAGTTTTCTGAATTCCATTTCTGGCATTTCTTCAGTCTCTTCAACTTCACATTCTAGTACTGAAGTGTTGTTTTCCTTTGGGGGTGTCATATTGTCTTCCTTATTCTCGTTTCTTGAATTGCTGTGTTTATATTTAGGCATTTGTGGAGATACTTTTTTTTGCCCCTGTGATGGCTTTTATCTTTGGACTGGACCTCTGTGCATTAGTGGAGTGTCTGCTCTTTCAGTGAACACCCTGAGGCATTGCTGGGTGTAGCCAGGAAGCTCTGTTCAGTGCCAGGGTAAGAAGAGTGTCCAAGGTGACTCTGTTGGCATAGTCTCATGCTCATCTCCTCTCCTCCAAGGTGACCAGTGCCTGGGCACTAGCCCCAGCAGGTCTAATATTCATCTGCCCTGCTACAAAAGCAACACAAAGGATCTATGCTGTTCTCAGTATAAGCACAGATTCTGAAGCAATGACCCTCACCAGGGAAACAGGGAGCCTGAGCATGTGGAGCTACCCACAGTGATGGCCCGAAGAGCCAGCCACACCTGGTACCCTCCCACGCAGCCACAGTGCTTTTTTCTTTTTTTTTTTTTTTTAAGATTAATTTATTTACTTGAAAGTCAGAGTTACATAGAGAGAAGGAGAGAGAGAGAGAGAGAGAGAGACAGACAGACAGAAAGAGGTCTTCCATCTGATGGTTCATTCCCAAATTGGCTGCAATGGTCGGAGCCGAGCTGACCCGAAGCCAGGAGCCAGGAGCTTCTTCCAGGTCTCCCACACCGGTGCAGGGGCCCAAGGGCTTGGGCCATCTTCTATTGCTTTTCCAGGCCATAGTAGAGAGATGGACTGGAAGTGGAGCAGCCAAGTCTCAAACCAGCGCCCATATGGGATGCCGCGCTTCAGGCCAGGGTGTTAACCTGCTGTGCTTACAGCAGTGGCCCCAGCCACAGTGTTTTCACAATTTCAGCATACAGGCTCCCACAGTCACGAGCTCCCAGACCCTGTCAATGCTCCCAGCCAGACTCAGGTGTTTCCTCTCAGCTGTTTGCTGGACAGGCAGACAGGAGCTGGCTCAGCTGTTACGTATGTCCAAAATGGCAACTGCCTGCTCTTGGCTAGTTATACGACACCCATGCTGTGTGGTGGGGAATCAGAAGCGCATCCCTTCTTTCCCCCCTTGGTTGGCAGGCACACTGTGCCCCACAGGGCTGCAAGTCAGACTCACTCCAGGCTCTCCCTGCAGCTTTACTGCCAGTGGCTTTAGCTGCTGCAGTCTGATCTCACCTCACTCTCCAAAGCTGGTGCTGAGGCTCTGGGCTGCTGGGGTCCTGAGTTGTGTGCCTGTGATTAATTTTTTTTCACTTAGCATAATATCCTTAATATTGCAGCATGTATCAGAACTTTCTTCCTTTTTAAGGTTGAATAATATCCCACTTTATGTATATCTACAGTTTGTTTACCCATTCTTTCATCAATGGATCTTTCTATTGAGCTCCATCCACTTAAGTATTTCTTTGTTAAAAATATTTATTTCTTTAAAAGGCAAAGTTACACAGAGAGAGAGAGGGAGGGGCGGAGAGAGATCTTCCATCTGCTGGTTCACTCCCTAAATGTCCTGAGTGACCAGAGCTGTGCCAGCCCAAAGTCAAGAGCCAGGAGCCAGGAGCTTCTCCCAGATCTCCCTTGTGGGTGACAGAGGCCCAAGGACTTGGGCCATCTTCCACTGCTTTCCCAGGTACATCAGCATAGAGTTGGATCAGAAATAGAGCAGCCAGAACTCGTACTAGCACCCACATGGGATGCCAGTATCGCAGGCAGCGACTTTACCCACTAAGCCACAACGCCCGCTCCACTTAAGTCTTTTTTAAGAAATTATGTTTGGGGCCCACACTGTGGCACAGCAGGTAAAGCCACCACCTGCAGTGCCGACATCCCATATGGGCGCCGGTTCAAGACCCAGCTGCTCCATTTCCCATCCAGCTCTCTCTTATGGCCTGGGAAAGCAGCAGAAGATGGTCCAAGTCCTTGTACCCCTGCACCTGAGAGAGAGACCCAGAAGAAGCTCCTGGCTTAAGACTGGCACAGCTCCAGCCGTTGCGGCCAGTTGGGGGGTGAACCAGCCGATGGAAGACCTCACTCTCTTTCTCTACTTCTCTCTCTGTGTAAACTCTTTCAAATAAATAAATAAATAAATCTTTAAAAAAGTTGTGTTGTGTCTGTGTGTGTATATGTCTGAGACAACAATATTTAAAATGATTTCTTGAAGGTTAATACTAATTTTCTTCTTGCCAAATCTAATCAGTTTTCCATGTATTTTATTTCTCCCTATAAAACCACTACCCATTTCTCATTTTACTCTGTCACCCATTCTTATGGATAAAAAAAAACTGCTTACAAAGGTTCACATAAGGTAAAGAGAATAAAAGATGAAAGATGCTATTGAACCATGAAAAATAAAATAAAGCTGAATTAAAAACATGAACAAAATATACAAATCGCTTAGTAACAGCTATGAAAGGTAGGCAAAAAAGGAAACAAATTAGTCACAGGATTCACAAGATAAACACAAAACATCACTCAGGAGGACATGAATTCTGATTACTGAGACCTAAAAGAAACAACCTCCACAAGAACTCTCGGCAGATACTTTGCAATATGGTAGACCACACTCCCAAAGTGGCATCTATCCCTTCCTACTGCCTCCCAGGCTGTGCATTAGCAGGAAGCTGGAGTTAAGAAGACTTGAGCCCAGGTGACACAGGCAGGCAGATGGGATTAAATCAATTAGACCCATGAGCTGGAAAACCACACCCCTTCCTGACCTCACCTGTACACTCACCTACCAATCCGACTACTTTGGATGTGAATAAAAAGCCTGGAGCACAGTGGGCCCTCCCCTGGCTGTCCCAGGCCTTCGGGCGTGTGGCCTTTTGGCCGCCTCTCTGCCTCAGCTTTCTTGCCACCGCTAAGCTGCCTGTGGCTGCTCATAATCATACACTTTGCTCCACGTGGCAACTGGCCAGCTGTCTGCCTGGTATGGGCCCTGCTTGTGTTTCTAGACTTCTTCCTCCCCAAAATAAAGCCCTCATTTTCCTGTGTATTTCTTTCACTGAATAAAAGTTTAAAACTTACCACCTTGTCGCCTGGTTTATTTTGAGCCAATATTCAAAATTCTTATCCGAATAGATGGCAAGAACCCACCAAATATTAATATTAAAAATTATTAATAAGGCTGGACCATATAACAGGCACTCCAATATGGGATGTGGGAGTCTCAATCTGTAGTTTAACCACTTGGCCAAATACCCATTGCTGATTTAGCATATGTTTTATCATTTATTTTCTCTGAACTATGTATTTATATATGCAATAAAACAAATGTGTATATATGTACACATTTCAAAATTATATAAATAGAATCTTTAGAACTGAGCCACAGCAATATTCAAATTAAAAGTCTGGCTAATTGCTATAGAAATTTCAATTTTCAATGTATTTTCAATTTGCATTACTTCTATAACAACTGCTTCTAAAATGCTAACTTACATTCATTTGAATAGGGGGAAAGAAAGGAATCAAGTAAGCATAAGACATATTTGAAAAGAGAAGGACTTCCTTGAACTGATCATCTTTGAGGAGAAGAATACAATTACCAACAAAGACGACCCTTAAGCAACAGCAGCAGGAATGTGCTCCATGTAAAGTGGAACTGCAATACCATACATCTGACTTTCCATGGCTACATTCTGAGTCCTTTCTACCCACCCACTTCCCAAACCAAGGACTGATGAAGGAAAACTTAGCATACATCCATATGAAAATCATTCGCTACTGTTGGGAAAAAGAACAATCTAATATTTCAAAAGCAGGGGCTGGCCCTGTGGCTCAGTAGGTTAATCCTTCGCCTGCTAGGCCAGCATCCCATATGGGCACTGGTTCTAGTCCCGGCTGCTCCTCAATCCAGCTCTCTGCAATGGCTTGGGATAACAGTAGAAGATGGCCCAAGTCCTTGGGCTCCTGGCCCTGCGTGAGAGGCCCTGAAGAAGCTCCTGGCTCCTGACTCATGGCTTCGGATCGGTGCAGCTCCGGCCTTTGCGGCCAGTTTGGGAGTGAACCAAATGATGGAAGACCTTTCTTTCTGTCTCACCCTCTCACTGTCCGTAACTCTACCTTTCAAGTAAATAAATAAAATCTTTAAAAAAAAAAAAAAAAAAAAAGCCTACTGCAGGTAGTCCATTGCAGTCACTGAAAGGTAGACAGCCCTCATTTTTACCTTCTGCAGGTTCTGTTATTATACTCCAAACTTGAGGTATCTCTTGAGTCTGAACATAGCAGAGGAGAAATGTACAATAATTCAGGTATATAGAAAACCATAGTAAGGCAAATAAAACAATCTTAGGAAAGTTTCATAGGATGAATTATACACTGGAAAATTTTGCTGTGGGGAAAAAATGACGTTCAAAATATGTTTACTTCATAAGTTCCTAAAGAAGAGAAATTCTCAAATTTTCCAGAGTACAGAAATATTTGATAAGTAGTTTGCAATCTCTTCTGAGAAGCGGACTCTATTTCAGAATAAAGCCAAGAACGACCTATAGGGGTCAGTGCTGTGGCATAGCAGGTTTGGTCTCCACCTGTGGTGCCAGCATCCCATATGGGCACTGGTTTGTGTCCTGGCTGCTCCTCTTCTGATGTAGCTCTATGCTAATAGCCTGGGAAGGCAGTGGAAGATGATCCAGGTGCTTGATCCCCTGTACCCATGTGGAAGACCTGGAAGTAATTCCTGGCTCCTGGCTTCAAATCCGCCCAGCTCTAGCCATTACAGCCATCTGGGGAGTGAACCACTGGATGAAGACCTGTGTGTGTGTGTGTGTGTGTGTGTGTGTGTCTTTCCCTCTGTCTGTAACTCTGCCTCTCAAATAAACAAATAAATCTTAAAGAAAAATGAACGATAAAAGGAAGACAGAATTGTATCCAAGTTAAGTGTCTTCCACAAATTAAAAGACAAAATTAATCCTGGCAAATCAGCAATATACAGTGAATCTGAATCTCCAAAACTCAAATGCCCTAAAGTAAAAGAGGAAGAATGTCAACAATAAAAGAAAGAAGGGGGCAGGTGTTTGGTGTAGTGGTTAAGATAGCACTTGTGGCACCTGCATCCCAGCTCTTACAACTGCAGCTTCCTCCTAATGTGACCCCAGAGAAGTGGTAGTGACAGCTTAAGTAGTTCTGTCCCTGCCACCCACAGAGAAAATACAGACTGAGTTCCTGGCTGCTGGGTCCCAGCCATTTTGGCCTTTGGGTAGTGAATCAATGGATGAAAGATAACTCTCGTCTCTCTGTGTCTCGGCCCTTTGAACAAATAAAATTAAAGTTTTTTTTTTTTAAGAGAGAAAAAGAAATTTGAAAACTAATAAAAAAACAGTTAACTTTGATGGGAAGATCTGACATGAAGGAAACAGATACATAGAAATATTTGTGCTAACACGGGATCATGATTACAACAGATTAGCAACTTATTTTGAGTGCTCTGAACTCATTTGGATATTATAATAAAAAGAAATCTACTCGATTATAACAGAATAAAGGGCACACTTGACATACAATATAAAAATCTATTCTAATAAATACATAAATGTGTTTGCCTACGTTGTAAACTGATCAAGAAATACTGACAGCATTTTGCTAGAAAAAATGCGTTTTAAGGTCCTTGATGTGTTGGGCTGGTAAAAGTGACTAAGCAGTATGTCTGTCTCCTATTCTCTATATAAAAGAAACTTTTTAAATATTTATTCCAGAGACACAGAGATACTGAGGACTTGTCTGCTGATTCACTCCTCAAATGCCCACAATCCCTGGAGGTGGGCGGAGGATGAAGTGGGCAGCAGTGTGGATGGCAGGAACCCAGTTACTGGAGCCATCTCTGCTGCCTCCCAGGGTCTGCATTCCAGGAAGCAGGAGTCAGAAGCTAGAGCTGAGAGTGGAACTAAGTACTCAAATGCAGGATGCAGACACCTTAACTGCTAGGCTAAATGCCTGCCCCTAGAAAAACCTCACTATGAAAGGCCCTTTTTTAGTGGTACAAATGATGACATCTGTCATTCTGAAACTAGACTCCACTTCAAAAACAGGCCTTCCCTGTAGAAACTATTTCCTGTGGACAGTGAGAACCCAATAAATACTTCTTCTGATGGCTAACAAGAGCGTCTCCTAAATCTAAGAGGATGGTATGAACATTGAGAAGTGTTAAAATCTGATCTACTAAAATAACACAAGAATTTATACCATATTAAGAGACTTGTGTTTCAAATGTCATTCATTAATTCAGTGAAGATGTGACAAGAGACAAAAGGTGAACATCCTATAATACAATTCCCTGGCCTTTCTTCTTTTTAAAAAAAAAAAATTTATTTATTTGAAATTCAGAGTTACACAGAGAGAAGGAGAGAGAGAGAGAGAGAGAGAGAGAGACAGACAGAGGTCTTCCATCCACTGGTTCACTCCCCAGCTGGCTGCAACAGCCGGAGCTGTTGATCCAAAGCCAGAGCTTCTTCTGGGTCTCCCACGTGGGTACAGGGGCCCAAGGACCTGTGCCATCTTCTACTGCTTTCCCAGGCCATATAGCAAAGAGCTAGATTGGAAGTGGAGCAGCCGGGACTTGAACCTGAGCCCATATGGGATGCTGGCACTGAAGGCAGAGGCTTTACCCGCTATGTCACAGCACTGGCCCCAGCCTTTCTGAACCTCTGTAAAAATACCCTTCTCCTCTTATTGCATAGAGCCTGCAACACAGTCTCAATTATAGATCACAACACAGGTCTTAATTACTTGTAAACAGATCTTTCTCCACCAACAGACTATGGATAGGTGAAGAACAGAGAACGAACGCATTCTTCACCTTATACCCTCAGTAGCTAGGTTAATGATCATAATAAGCACTCACTAAAAAAGGCCGACTGTGTGAATCAGTATAAGGAATCCCTTCATGCCCAATGGGTCCAAAACCACAAGGAGAAAAAAAATGAAGTTCATCCCAAACACAGGGAGAAAGTTGAACTAGGTATTCCTTTAAAAGACATTCACAATGTTTCATCCTCTCTGCTCAGATCCACATTAAACTCAATGCTAATCTTCCTGCCTACAGTGAACTCACCTCCCCATAATCTATAGTACAAGATTTTCTAAGCCAAGATGCTGCAGTAACTCCTCAGTGCAATGATGATAAAAATGCTAAAGGGCAAACCACTATCACTTAACACACAGTACAAATATTTCTAATCAATAATTTCTACAATATTCTTCTTTGCTACCAAGACCAAGCTCCCTTAAATACGGCACTCCAGGCAACCACCATGGACTGGCAGGCACTGGTGTACGAAGGGCATCTTATTTGCCACTTTTGGAGCCAGCTTATCAGGTTTAAACGGCACTTTCACTATAGTTTGGTCTCCCTCTCTCCCTCTATTCTTGTTTTCCAACGTTGCATAAATGTGCCACGGTCACAGCTGCCTTGCTAAAACAGTATAACAACAGACACTCACTGAGCACCTGCTTCGTGCTAGATGCAGCTCCAAGCCCTTTACATGTATAAATTCATTTCATTCTCAATAATCTGATGTGGTAGGAAACTTTTGCGCGCATTTAACAGAGGACATAACTAAGACACATACAAGTTAAACACTACATGTCAACGGCAAGGCAAATATTGAAACAGTGGTCATTATTATTTCACATAGTCCAAATTTTTTTGGTTTCCAGGGGTAGCACTGTGGTGCAATGAGTTAAGTTGCTACCAGTTACACCAGTATTCCATGTCACACTGCTGCTGACAGTCCTGGCTACTCTACCTGTCATCCAGCTCCCTGCTAACGTGCCTGGGAAGGGGGCAGAAGATGGCCCAAGTACTTGGGTCCCAGCCACGACCCATGAGACCCAGACAGAAGTTCAGGATATTGGTTTTGGCCTGGCCCAGCTCTGGCCGCTGCGGCCATTTAGGGAAAGAACCAGTAGATGAAAGATCTCTCTCCCTCTAACTCTGCCTTTCAAATAAATAAATCTTAAAAAAAAAAGTCTGGCTCATAAACTTTATTATTTGAGTAATTTAGCATGTAAAAGTCTGGAATTGCACCTACTCATTTTTTTATTTTAAAGTGTGCTAACCCATACAGCCCTCTCTCTCATTTCTATGAAAATTTTTGTTTTCAAAATCTCATTGAGGATCCATCTCCCAAATGAAAATTTCTCCATGACAAATCTAGCCTTTCTCTTAAATTCCTATATTAGTACCACTTACACAGTATTTAACCAAACCTCCTTGCGCTGCTATTTAACATTTTACCTGTTTGCATGCAAATTACTGTCAAGCTCCTTGGGAGGAAAGGCCATATTTTATATTTCCTATACCCTACCACTGACTACCAGGCATATTGTTAGCACACAAAGAAATATTCTATTGTTGAGAGATGTCAGAAAGATAACATTACCTCACTATCAGCAAGGCCTCCACTCTGAGTTACTCTTCCAATAATATCTAAACAACATGCACTGATATTTTTTCATTTACACTTTTTTTTTCCACTCCAGTTTTACTGTAACCAACAGCATACACCATCAAAAGCTGGTAGATTTTACCAACTTTTAGAAATCCACTTATATTTTCACATCCAGAAGAACTTTATATAAAGGATCTCTATATAGGAATTATTGATAATCCCCTATAGGTTTAGAAATTTAACAGCTGAATTCAGATGTGGATTTCTTCCTTTACTACATTTACATTTATATTGTATTTTTGCTGTCCTATCTAAACAGGAAAAAAAAACAGACTTGTTCATTTTCTCACTGTTGGGCTTAACACTGGAAACTACTAATTGCCTTTGTCTATTCTTTTAAATATCTAATTCTTTAAAAAGAATTAAAATGTTTCCTAAATTTCCAAATGACTATTCAATTTGTAAAGCCCAAAATTATATGGTGCTCTTAGGTACAATAAGATCCATATTGAGCAAGACAAAAAGATTACCTCGTGGCTGTCACATTACATTAACTACCTACTGAGTTTTCATTTTAAAAACAGCGTATTACTTAATTAATTGTTAAGATATTCTAATCCCTAAATCTTATTGTAAACAATAATTTTCTATCTACGCTCTCCTTGATTGAGTACCTGACTACCATTTAATTATATCCAGCAATTCTCAGAAATTACTCAATGTAGGGGACAGCACTGTGGCGTAGCGGGTAAAGCCACCGCCTACAGAGCCAGCATCCCATTTGGGCACAGGTTCGAATCCTGGCTGCTCCACTTCCTATCCAGCTCTCTGATATGGCTTGGGAAAGCAGTGGAAGATGGCCTAAGTCCTTGGCCCCTGCACCCATGTGGGACACCCAGAAAATGCTCCTGGCTGCTGGCTTTGGATCAGTGCAGCTCTGGCCATTGCAGCCAACTGGGGAGTGAACCAGCAGATGGAAGACCTTTCACACTCTCTTCCTCTGCCTGTATGTAACTCTGCCTTTCAAATAAATAAATAAACTTTAAAAAATAAAAAAAACCACCCAGTTTATCAAAACGTATCTGAAATCTCATATCAGCTTTTAAGATGGTTTTCATTTTCATCGGACTATTGCCATGTACAACTTGACCAAGTAGTCTCTACACAAACAAAAAACTGCATTTAAGTCATTGCTGAAATTTTCCTAGTTGAAGTCAGAATCAATGTCTGCATAATGCACTTTTACTTGTCCCCAGCTGGCAACTCCAGAAAGATCTTGGGTACGTTTTACCATTCAGATATCTGCACATTACCATGGTAGTACATAGCCTAATCTGTTCACTTCATTGATGAATATTGTAAGACTTTATCATAAATGCTGCAAAACTTTAAATACAGTGGACCATGTTTATTCAGCATTATTACAGAGAAGTCAGCATTTACTAAGTACCTACTAGGTGTTGCTAGGAATTACACCAGGTACTTTTATTACAGTATTCATTTCTATCAAATAAGAATTACACCTTAGAAGTGAATTTTTAAATGTGTTCACATTAATAAATAGAAGAACCATGATTTAAAGTTGCATAGCTTAAAAGCCCACACACGTATCTATAGCATGCCATCTCCACTTGTAGCAAATTTTCAAGTAACTGAAAAAAAACAATGGGGCTGGCACTGTGGCTCAGCAGGTCAAGTCACCATAGCAGCAAAGTTCTGAGTCCCGGCGGCTCTACTTCCAATTTGGCTTCCTCCTAATACACCTGGGAAAGCAGCAAAAGATGGCCCAAGAGCCTGGGCCCCTGCACCCATGTAGGAAACCCATATGGAGCCCCAGGATCCTGTCTTGAGCCTGATCCTAGGAAGTCAACCAGTGGATGGAGGACCTCTTTCTCTCTCTGTCTCTCTCTTTCTCTGTCATTCTGTCTTGTAAATGAATAAAACAAATCAAGAGCAACAGTGAGAGGAGGAGGAGGAAGGAAAGAAGAAAAGGGAGGGAAGAAAGAGAGGGAGGAGAAAAAAGGAGCTACCATTTCCTTATCTGCTTCCAGAACTCCTGATCTACCTTCACAGCCCATCCCAAACACCACCTCTGTATAATCCTACCATACCCTGAACTTCCTTTCATTTTAATACATGCCACCGTATATTTTAAGTTTATGCTTACTTTGTCTTTTCTACTCAGATACTTGTACTATACACCTCAGACCCATGTTCAATTTATCTTTAATACCTAGGATCCAGTGCGATTCCTGCTTAACAAATAATAGGCACACAAACAGTCTATTCTGCATATGCTTCTGTAATGTGAATTAGCTTTTGTAAACCTGCTAATTACGGGTCCCACTAATATTAATAAAAAAGTCACATCATTTCATAAGTGAGTTTTCCAAGCACATTATGATTTCACATCACAAAGTAACTGCAATACTAACCCCACCTCAGCAAGCTGTGAATATCACATCCATCCACCCCTCCTTCTTCCTCTTAGCTCAATTTGGACACAACCTGTCTTGGAAACGCTTGCTGCTCAGTTGTCATCTCCATGTGGTTTGTCTTTCTTTTCATTTTTAGCAATCTTAACCCTACCTAATACCTTCCAATAAGTTAGCTTTGCTTCTTTTTCAAGATAATTACTATATCTACTATACTATTTATCGATTAGAAATTTTAAAATTCCTTATACCTCTGCTAGTATTTTTATTAGTACAGCTGCTACTCTGGTTAAAACTGCAGATTTTAAGTAGTTTGCTTCAACCCCATTTCTCCTAAACTGTCATTTTTAAGTTTACAAAATTTAAGTTTTTCAGGAATACATGTAATGCATTGCAATAAAATTGTCTGTACTCAAAAAACCTGATTAAATAAGGCCCTATTCTAGGCACAGGAGACACGACAATGATGGACAAAGAATGAGACTACATGTTCGTGTGTGTATACACTTATACACATATGTGTACCTACACATGTTTTATACAATTATTCATTTCATTTCATTTGTGTGTATACACATATATACATGCACACATTTTTGTACATATTCAGCTAAACAACCTTAAATTATATATTATTGTGGAGGCATATTCTAATAACTACTGCAACCATTTTCAAATATTTTCAGAAGAACCATTCTGTTTCCCAAGCGAAATCTTAAATAGAAACAAAACAACACACAAAAGCAGAACTCTGCACATTCAGCAGGCCCTGTCCCTGGGACACTTCCAGGAACCCTGAGGTTCGTCAAAGAAGGATTTCAAAACCACTACTCCAGCAATAACACCCCGCCCCCAGTAAAGAGTCTGATAGGTTAAGAAAATCAATTAGGTCACCATTCCAGTGAATGTTTGCATCACTACACTCTTCCTTCTCTTCTCTCCTAAGCAGCTGTGTTAACAGGAGCCCTCTCACAACCACTCCCATCCCTGACCACCTACCAAGCTTAAATGGGACACTGGATTTGGCCAACTGGCTGGATTTAGGGGAAAACCATCTCACTATCATAAGGTTAAGATTTTAGAGGGTAAAGCTAAGAAAAAAGAGAGCTAAGAAGCTATTCAACTTGGAAATGCTGTAAACTAAAACACAATAAGCAAACAAACATTCTCACAGATTATAAAAGATTTCACCAAAGTCACTGGGGTGGGAAACCCCAAAATGGAAGTGAAGACAGAGCCCCCTCCCCCAGTTTGGGGTACATTAATGAACAAAATAAAGACACACAACTCTCTGAAGCTGACACTCTTGGGGGCAGAAGAGAGAGAAGTGAGGCATTGAAACATAATGAGTAAGTCAATTCTACAATAGCTTAGAAGATACCAAATAACATGGGGAAAGGGAAGTGTGGGCCAGGAAGGATTAAGAGTGCTTGCAATTTGAAGTTGGGTGATCAGAGGGGCTAAGGGAGTTAGCCAGGAGCTCCTGCATTTGTGGTACAGCAAAAGGTCCAGCTTGGATGGAGCAGTGAGTGAGGGAGATGGATGGAGCAAAAGAGCTTATAAGAAAGATGATGGGGCAGGGGTGGTCAAGTAGAGGTTTACAGGTCACTGTAATAATTTCAGCTTTTACTCTGAGCTACGCACTGATCAGATCAGATTTATACTTTAAATAGGTTACTGTGCTAGAAAATAATTGACTATAGCAGGGTGAACCATCAGGTGGCTACTGCAATTATCCTGGCAAGAAATGCTGGTGACTGAAGCACAGTGGCAGCATTAGAATTCAGGGGTCAAATACATCTTTCTTCACACATAGCCAAATGAGTTCCACTCAATGTACCTTATACCCAAATCCTTATATATATGTATACACACACACATATGTATATATATGTTATGTATATGTGTGTATGTATGTGTGTGTGTGTGTATATATATATATAAACAAACTAGTAGCATTAGATTCTTTAATGGAATCCCTTTGGTAATAGCTACATATTGCTGAGATATTTCTCATGAATAAATTAAGACTGTTTTCACACTCTCTTTTCCCTGTGAAATTGATACTCTTACTTATATTCTTATCAGAGTTTGTATTATTTTTAAATGGTGTTGAAGAGAGGAAACAAAGAAGGTTTTTAAGTCTATAACTTTGATCCAGTGCTTTTTCTTTGTCATCTTATTTCTCTTTCCTGGTATATTTCAACAGATGCCTCTTTTTAAAAATGTGTCAGCAAGCCACAACCTTCTTCTATATTAAGGAAATATTGCAAATTGGTAGGATAGTTTTCTATATTTTTCCTTTTTCAAATGTTACCACTGACAGCCTAGTAAATTTTACTATTTCTTCACATTCCTACTTGGTAATCTGCACCAGGTTCCTTTTAATTTTATTTCATTATTCAAATTTGCAGAGAAAAATATATGCTACAACATAATTTGGTGACTTCCATAAAAGAACAGATACCTTAGGAAAGAAAACATTATGGCTGACAATGTTACTCAAAAAAATAAACAAATAGTTTTTTTTTAGTAGCTTCCTAGTTTTAGGGACCAAGTTTTCAGATCACAGACTTTTCCTGTCCTAAAAGTCTACTGTTCACAGATAACTTGAGAACTTAAAGGTAGAAAAAGGAATAAATACAAGCAACACAGTTTTGTCACGCAATTATGGTAGATCCCCATTATCTACAGTTTCACTTCCCATGGTTTCAGTTATCCACAATCATCCCTGATCTGAAAATACCAGATCAGTCCAGAAGTAAAAACTTTGTAATTGTTCAATCGCCATTTGAGTTGCATGATGAAACTGTGCACCATTCTGCTCAGGGCATGAATCATCCCTCTGTCCTGTGCAACACTGTATGTGCTACCTGCCCGGTGGCAGTAGAGACAGGAGAGGCCACATCCACGTAAATTTTACTACAGTATACTGTTATGTTCTATTTTCTTAATTATTGTTCCTAATCTCTTTTTGTGCCCAATTTATAAATTAAATTTTCTGGTAATGATTATGTATGTACAGGAAAAAAACTGTACATACAATGTGCAACCCAGCATCTACTTGGGTCTTAGAACATATCCTATAAGAGTGGGCTACTATATTAGGAAATTCCAAAAAGGACTTACTTAAGTAAAAGTTCAAAAGTTCTGGCCTTCTAAAGACTTAAGGAACTATTCTCTACAACTGAAAAGAAAACTGGGTTTCTATAAGTCTATTTGATTAAATCTTTTACAATAATCACATTTAAAAGCTGAGACAATGATTCACACCTTTAAGCTCTCAGACATCTAGTGTAAGTATCTGGTATAAGGTGCCAAATTATCTGAAAATTATCTGATGCTTAAGGAATCTAAGAAAGATAAAAATCACCTTTCAAAACTAAACACAAAAAAATTGTTTCTAAATTATAATGACAAAATCATTCCATCAATTAATGAGTTAACAATGGCTGGAGTGGGACAAAAGTACAGAAAGCAAGGGACCCAAAATCACAAAGTCTTACCTTCTGATGTTTTCCATTGTTTCCATAAGTCCTCCACAGTTATATGCTTATCCTCCCTGTGCAGATGGCTGTGTTTATTAGTAGCATCTTTGTATTTCATATCTTCTCTGATAAACTATGGAGGAGAAAACATTGAGTTAAATAGACTTAAATTCACTAATTTAGTCTTAATAAAACAATAACCAGAGGGCAACTATTTTCAGATACTAACTGGCATATTTTTGGTATTTTATAGTCATACTATTCTTAAATATTTGTAAAATGTATTTAATGAGATGCCTTCTACTACTAATCACAATGTTGATAAGAGCAGTTGTACAAGCACTTATTCGATGCTATTATTTACCAGGCATTGCTTAAAGTTAGATAACAAATGCATCTACACACCAGCATCAACAAGGAACTGGACTGGGGAGCATGGTCTGGCGTCCCAAGCAGTGCCAAGTGCCAATACTCTCTGGGTTCTTGATGGCTTTCCGGTTTTAGTTCCTTGGGAGGCCTGGGCTGCACAATTTTGATGCTGATTTTCAAGATTTATATTCGTATTTCCCATTTTATTTTAAAATACCCAATTTAAGACCTTAATACCCAGGAGAAGTCATTTATCACCAACATTAAGCACTCAAAGTCTGTGGTCTGACAGACAAAAACTACTTAAATAGTGATACCTTTGCCAGAAGCTTAACCTCTCTTTAGCCTCATATTTCTCATCTGCACAATGAGGAAAATGAAACTGCTTACCACAGTTATGAAGATTAAATTAAAATGCATGCGTAGGATGTATTAAAGTGCTAGACAATAAAAATACTTGGAGCAATTTTTATACAGTCAGCACCGTGTATTTGTGGATTCCACACCCAGGGATTCAACCAACTACAGATCAAAAACACTCAAAACAAAAAATCCCATCTTTCCTAAAAATGTATGGACTTTCTTTTATCTTTATTCCCTAAACAAAACAGTGCAATAGCTATTTACAAAGCATTTCCATTGTACTAGGTGTACGTAATCTACATATTATTTCAAGCACATGCGTGGATGGACACAAGTTATATGCAAACACTATGCCATTTTGTACAAAAGACTTGAGCCTCTCCGTAGGTGGATATCCACAAGGGGTGCAAGAACGGTCCCTGAGGGATTTTTTTTTTTATAATAATGTGTCAACATTATGTTACTGTCACAGTTTAAAGTGTGAATAAATGAACTTCCCTCGGACTAGAATAGGTACATTTAAGACACATTTTGGAGACTATGAAACTTTAAAAAGGTAAGACTGCCTGATACTAGTAACAGTTCAGATACTCTGAAATAAAATGTTAGTATAGAGGTGGAGAGGAAACCCTGCTTCTTCACTGCAGTGTAAGCAGACTTTGCCAAAGGACAACTGTCATGAAAATAACACACTGTCCAAAGTCTAAACCTGAGCTGGTTAAAGCAGATGAGTTCTTTACCAACAACTGCAGGGTCTTCCTGCCCTGAAAATACTACTAACACAGCTTAGTGTGATGTTTCAGAGAAAGAGAAAGGAATGCACATCAAGGAAAGTACTGTCATTCTCATTTTATTTTATTTTATTTATTTATTTGAGAGGTAGAGTTACAGACAGATGGAGAGACAGACAGAAAGGTCTTCCATCCACTGGTTCACTCCCTAAATGGCCAAAATGGCCAGAGCTGGGCCGATATGAAGCCAGGAGCCAGGAGCCAGGAGCTTCTTCTGGGTCTCCTAGACGGGTACAGGAGCCCAAAGACTTGGGCCATCTTCCACTGCTTTCCCAGGCTATAGCAGAAAGCTGGATCAGCACCTGTATGGGATGCTGGAGCTACAGGCAGAGGCTTAGCCTACTATGCCACAGTACCAACCCCATTCTCACTTTTAGAGATGAAAAAACTAAGGATTGAGAATTAGCAATTTATTTTATTTCATACAACTACTGGAAAAGAGATATAATATTTGAAGTAAATTTCAAAGTTTGAAATCTTCACCGCTGGACCAAGCTGAATGTTCTGTAAAAATGCACTGACTCCCAAACTCAGAGAAGTGACATCATGCTAGTAAAGCACAAACTGCATCTGTGGCTCTCTCCAACCTAAAACGGTGATATCAAACAGCACACACTTGGTCTCCAGGCTACACAGATAATCCAAATCTCTTCTCTACTTCAGTAAACTACATTACTCTCTGTACTTCAGTTTTCTTACCTGCAAAATGCTAACCTTCAAACTGTGAGGATTCAGTGATTTATTTCACAAGAAGCATAAAAAAAAGCAGTGCTTGACATATAGAAGTATTTAAATTTTTTGGCAAATCATTTAATTGTAAAACAAGTTAAATTTTTACCTTGATTTGTTCACTCTATCATAGTCTGAAATGAGTGAAGATTGACCGAGATTCTGGAAGATACCAGCTAACAACCTCTGATCTGAGAATTCAATCTACAAGGATAGCAATATCAGACTGATACGCACCACCCCAGATGCCATAACTGGCTTAGAGATAAGGGCCGCTGGTACTTACACATTCCCTGTTTTAATAATTTTAATCTTAGCATGCAAGATAGACAAAGACACTGACACTAAGTACAGGAGAACACAGGCAAAGTGAAATACCTTTTCACCAAACAGAAATAAAGCTAAGTTTGTGTCGAGCTGTGATGCAGGTCTCTGTTCCGCAGGATGGGGTTTGTTAAAGTCATCTAAAACAAGGCCTTCTTTAAGAGATAACAAGTGAAACATAAAAGACGATGAGGAGAGGATAAAGCTGATTACTGTGCTAGGAAGCACTTGATGATCCAGGATAAAATTAAGTGCAGTGCATCCAAATACAGAATGATAGGTCACGTAACTAACAGAGATACATTTGTCAGATTGTTTATGCCCTGTGTACAGAAGAGCGTATGACAACCTGCACAGCTTATGCACAAGAATGACCAAACTCTAGTGTGAGAGCTGGCCTGACCAATGATGCTGCAGCATACTGTACTAGCCTGCTGCCAGCTCGCAGGCTTCTCAGTAGGTCTGGCACAGACAAGATCTATGAAGGCCGAGTGGAGGTGACTGGAGATGAATCCAATATGGAAGGAATTGCTGTTCAACCTGGTGCCTTCACCCACTATCTGGATGCAGGCCTTGCCAGAACTACTACTGGCAATAGAGTTTTTGGAGTGCTGAAGGGAGCTGTGGATGGAGGCTTGTCTATCCCTCACAGCACCACACTACTCCCTGGTTACCACTCTGAAAGCATGGAGTTTAATGCAGAGTGCATGGGAAGCACACCACAAGGCAGAACATTAGGGATTATGCGCATTACCTAATGGAAGAAGATGGACATACTTACAAAAGCAATTCTCTCAACACATAAAGAACAATGTGACTCCAGAAATGATGGAGGAGATGTATAAAAAAGCCCACGTGGACATACTAGAGATCCAGTGGCTGAGAAGAAGCCTATGAGAGAAGTTAAAGAGATGAAACCATCGCAAAATGTCCCTTGTCCAGAAGAAATATCAGGCAGCTCCAAAGAAAGCAAACTTCTTCAGAGCTCAAAAGCAGGCTGCTGAGAGCTAACCCAACTTTTAAACAATGATTTTTCCAATAAATGTATTAACCAAACATCTGAAAACCTTTCTTCAGATCCTGAATTCAAACATTTAAAATCCGTTAAAGAAAACTTTAAGTTAATGTGAACAGTTTCTATCCTTTAACACAAGCATAACTTTAACTCCTGCCCCATCTCCTACCCCTGTAACTCTGCTGCTGTAGCACCAATTCAGCTCTTAATCCCATCCCATGAGCTACCGACATCCAAAATTTTATCAGCCAATCTTCAAAGAAATCATTAATAGGATGCTGCTCTCAGATCAGAGCTGAGGAAACCTCATGATTACTATCAATACCACCTAACTTGTATCACAACCTTTTCTGAGAAAGCCAGAGATCTTAACATTATTTTTAATACTGATTCAATTGACTCATCAGTCAACAGACAGGCCTATGAGAGACGATAAATGCAAGCAACTAATTTACAACAAAATTTGTAAAGCCCTTCAAGATTATTGTTGATTATAATCAAAATATCTCTAACAAAATTACCCATGATTCCCTCAGTCTTCACTAATAACCAAAACAAGTGTACTGAACCGTCATTAAAAACAACACCAAAGTAAGAGTTCAGACATTTAGGCAAACTGACTTATTTTCTGTTCTCATTTGGAAATTAAAAAGTAAAAACTACCAATCTCATAAAGCTACAGAGATTTATAAAATAAGAAAGCATGGCTTTACAAATATAGGAGTTGGAAGCATACCAGGGGATTCCAATTCAATCCCATCGAGGTGGCATGTACCAATGCCATCTCACTGTTCCAGGTGATCAGTTTCAGTTCACAGTTGGTCATGGTGAAGGGACTGGGAGTCAAAGGGAGCACATAAACAAGTCTAGTACCTGCTAACGCTAACTGATGGAGTAAATAAAGGGGAGAGTGATCCAACATGGGAAGTGAGATACTCAGCAGACTCATAGAATGGCAGATGTCCTAAATAGCACTCTGGCCTCAGAATCAGCCCTAAAGGCATTCGGAGCTGGCTGAAAAGCTCATGAGAGTATTTCAGGCATGGAAAGCCAAGACACTCTGGCAAAAGATCTCTGCGAGTGAGATCCCAGTGGAAAGAACAGGTCATCAAAGAAGGAGGTACCTTTCTCTGAAGGGAGGAGAGAACCTCCACTTTGACTATGACCTTGTCTAAACAAGATAAGAGTCGGAGAACTCAGAGGGCTTCCATAGCCTTGGAAACTCATGACTGGAGCATAGGGAGATTACTGATGCCATAGACAGGAGTGTGAATTGGTAAAGTCAACAACAGGAGTCACTGTGCACTTACTCCTCATGTAGGATCTCTATCCTTAATGTGCTGTACATTGAGATTTAATGCTATAACGAGTACTCAAACAATATATTTCACTTTGTGTTTCTATGGGGGTGCAAACTGTTGAAATCCTTACTTAATGCATACTAAACTGATCCTCTGTAAAAAAAAAAAAAAAAAAAAAAAAAAGAAATTATCAATTCCCAACTTGACTCTCACTGGGATTAAACATGACAATAGGTCTGCTCTGATTTCATCATCATTTAAAAAAATCATCTATTATTTTTCACTTTTTGTTTCTGTGTGAGAGCAAACTGTTGAAATCCATACTTAATGTATACTAAGCTGATCTTCTGTATATTAAGATAATCGAAAATGAATCTTGATGTGAATGGAAAGGGAGAGGGAGTGGGAAAGGGGAGGGTTGTGGGTGGGAGGGACGGTATGGGGGGGGAAGCCATTGTAATCCATAAGTCGTACTTTGGAAATTTATATGCATTAAATAAAAGTTTAAAAAAAAATATATATAATGAAGGACTATCGCTATTATTAGGGTTAAAACAAGAAGGTACAATGGTAACTACACATCTATCAAAGTCTAGCTTTAGTCTTAGGGTCCAGCCAACATCTACCACTAGGTTCTGTCCTCAGAATTCTGACTGCTCAAACACCTACTGCAGTGTCCTTCTACCATCAATGAACTTAAACACATGATCAATACTCACACATTCACGTAAGTTAGCATCATATACAATGAGTATAACACCAGTAATACTCTAGGTAAGGTACTGAGAATTAACATTAAGATAAGAATACACACATTAAGTTTCAAGGCGTCCACTCAAGCCACGTGTTGGAAGCTGAATCTCCAGTGCAATAGTGTTGAAAAAGTAGGACCCTGAGTGGTGATCAGCCCATGGGGGCTCCATCCCCTCACATGGATTACCATGTTACAGCAACTTTGAGTTCACCATCAAGAGTGGGGTCCTCAGAAAGGATGTATTTTGCTCTTTCTCTTGCTCTCTCCACGTCATGTGATGCCTTCTGCTATGTTATGACACAGGAAGAAGCCCTCACCAGATGTCAGCCTCTCAAACTTGAACTTCCCATCTTTCAAATCCGTGAGCCAAATAAATTTTTATTGGTTCTGAGTTCCCCAGTTCTGGTATTTCCTTTTAGCAGTACAACAAGGAATAAGCCAGTGAGCATTTAACTTAACAAATGAAATATCCTCTGTGGTTCACTTGCTAAAATTCAGTAAGTCAGAATTTGCATTTCCAGCAAATATGAGGTTACAGGGATGAGGGTTACAATAAAACGCACTCAAAACAAAGAAATAAATAAATTTAAATACACACACACACACACACTATGGTTTTCAAGATACTGAGTATCGGGCAATAAGGGATAGTAACGAAACTCGGAGTCTGGGAAGGCCAAGAGTGATAGAAATCACAGGACTTGGCAGGTGTTGCGGCTCACTAGGCTAATCCTCTGCCTGCAGCGCCAGCACCCCAGGTTCTAGTCCCAGTCGGGGCACCAGATTCTGTCCCAGTTGCTCCTCTTCCAGGCCAGCTCTCTGCTGTGGCCTGGGAGGGCAGTGGAGGATGGCCCAAGTGCTTGGGCCCTGCACCTGCATGGGAGACCAGGAGAAGCACCTGGCTACTGGCTTCAGATCAGCGCAGTTCACCGGCCTCAACGCACCAGCCATAGTGGCCACTTGGGGGGTGAACCAACAGAAAAAGGAAGACCTTTCTCTCTCACTAACTCTGCCTGTCAAAAAAAATAAATAAATAAATAAATAAATGAAAGAAATCACAGGACTAAGACCCAGAGGAGAGTGTGCGGTTCAGAGTGAGAACCCTGGACATCTGGAAAGGGCTGCTTGAGTCTTCAGCTGACTACTGATCAGCAGATGCACCAGAGGAGGCCACCACACTCACCAATGGCTACACACAGCAAGGAATAGTGTCTGTTCCAACCAAAGTGGAAAACTTTGGAATCTGTGGGCCACCAATATTAAGAATATTAAGAAGGTTTGTGTCTCTGTACTGAGTAACACTAACCCTAGACTAAACTCTACAATGATCTTACCTAACAAAGCTTGTGAAAGTACGAGTTAAAATGATTAAACTGTCTCCAAGTAACTCAACCCAGTCCTAGAACAAAGCTTAAGAATACAGGAACACAGAATACCCATCACCTAGTAAGGTGGAATCAACAATGTCTGAAGTCCAGTGAAAAACTCTGAGGCATGCTAAGTCAGCTACAGAAAAACAGAAGACAAAATTAGTTCATGAGCCGGCGCCGTGGCTCAATAGGCTAATCCTCCACCTAGCGGCGCCGGCACACCGGGTTCTAGTCCCGGTTGGGGCGCCGGATTCTGTCCCGGTTGCCCCTCTTCCAGGCCAGCTCTCTGCTATGGCCAGGGAGTGCAGTGGAGGATGGCCCAGGTGCTTGGGCCCTGCACCCCATGGGAGACCAGGAAAAGCACCTGGCTCCTGGCTCCTGCCAGGATCAGCGCGGTGCGCCGGCTGCAGCGGCGGCCATTGGAGGGTGAACCAACGGCAAAAGGAAGACCTTTCTCTCTGTCTCTCTCTCTCACTGTCCACTCTGCCTGTCAAAAAAAAAAAAAAAAAAAAAAAAATTAGTTCATCAAAACGAATCAAAAAATCGCATATAGGAGAGAATTAGTAAACAAATATACTAAAAGTTATTATCAGTATATTCTCTATGTTCAAGAAACTGGAATAAAAAGTTTAAAACTAATATGTAGAAGAGAAAAAAAAGATTAATGACGGACACAGCAAACTAAAATATTAACACACTTAAGTACAATAAGCAATAGAAGTTATCCAAAGTAGGGGCTGGTGCTATGGCGAAGCAGGTTAAGCTGTGTCTGTAACACCAGCATCCCATATGGGCACCAGTTCAAGTCCAGCTGCTACATTTCCAATCCAAGTCTCTGCTAAGGGCCTGTGCAAAGCAGTGGAAGATAGTCCACTTGGAAGATAGCCCACCCTTGCAGTCCATGGGTGAGACCTAGATGAAGCTCCTGGCTCTTGCCTTCAGCCTGGTCCAGCCCCAGCCTTTGCGGCCATTTGGGGAGTGAACCAGTGGATGGAAGATTTCTTTCTTTCCTTCTCTCTCTCTCTCTCTCTCTCTCTCTCTCTCCTAACTCTGCTTTTCAAATTAAATAAATAAATCTTCTTAAAAAATAAGATGTCCAAAGTGAAAAGAGAACTGTGGAATAATATCAAGCAATCTATTCCCTGTGTGTAATTCGAGTCCCTGAGGACAGAAGAGAGGAAGATAAAAAATACATACTTGAAGAAAAAACAGCCAAAATTTTTCCAAATCACATTAAAGCTATACCCCACAGATCTCACATCAATAAATCGATCCCAGGGAAAGAACAATGGAAACTACACTGAGACACATCAGAATCAAAAAGCTTAAAATCGGGAATAAGCAGAGTATCATAAAATGCAATGCAGAAAGCACTTCATCAGCAAACAAAAAAACTGTCAACCTAGAATTCTTACAAGGCAAAAATAAAAGTGAAATGAAATTTTACAGAAAGGGAAATAATTAAACACCAGAAGTCCTATAATGCTAGAAATGTTCAAGGGAATTCTAGAAAAGCAGAAGAAAAATAATACCAGATGGGAGTCAGATCCTCATAAGGCATAAGTATCACTGGAAATAAAACTAGGTGGGAAAATCTGTGCAGCTGAAAGTAGGTCTATGTTACCTCAAGAGAGATGTTAGAAAACAAAGCAAAACATGCCTTCTAAAGGTGTGGGAAGTGGCACATTCATACACCTGTGAGAGTATAAAATAATGTAGCATTTGTGGAGGGTAACTTTAGCATTTTCAATTAAAATAGTAAATGTTCATCATCTTTAACCCAGAATTTTCACTTTTCAGAATTTACAACAACATTCATACAACTAAGAAGCTCAAGAGTATTCTTACAGTGTTATTAACAATAATGAAAATTTTCTAAGTACCCAAACCTTCTACCACTAGAACATCAGACAAACTGTGACACCGTGATGGCAAAATTAAAGTATCCATTGATTTTTTTTTATTTTATTTTTTTGACAGGCAGAGTGGACAGTGAGAGAGAGAGAGACAGAGAGAAAGGTCTTCCTTTACCGTTGGTTCACCCTCCAATGGCCGCCGCGGCAGGTGCGCTGCGGCCGGCGCACCGCGCTGATCTGAAGCCGGGAGCCAGGTGCTTCTCCTGGTCTCCCATGTGGGTGCAGGGCCCAAGGACCTGGGCCATCCATTCCTGGAGTTCATTTGAAAGTAGAATGGGAATACTTAAAGATACATATTGTAAAACCCATTGTGTTGGCCGGCACCGCAGCTCAATAGGCTAATCCTCCGCCTATGGTGCCGGCACACCGGGTTCTAGTCCCGGTCGGGGTGCTAGATTCTGTCCCGGTTGCTCCTCTTCCAGTCCAGCTCTCTGCTGTGGCCCGGGAGTGCAGTGGAGGAGGGCCCAAGTGCTTGGGCCCTGACCAGGAGAAGCACCTGGCTCCTGGCTTTGGATTAGCACGGTGCGCCAGCCTCAGCGGCCATTGGAGGGTGAACCAACTGAAAAGGAAGACTTTTCTCTCTGTCTCTTCCTCTCACTGTCTGTAACTCTACCTCTCAAATAAATAAAATCTTTAAAAAAGAAAACTCTGGGTGGTTCTTACATATTTAAAATAAACCAATCAGAGCTTCTGATGTACATTTTCACACTCACTTAACTCCCACCCAAATGCGATGGTGTTACCTACATCCACTAAGGCAATTGCCTGATAACTCCCAAGAACGACAGGGAACTAAACTAAATCAGATACTACAGGAGTTTTATCGTATAACATCAGAGAAGACATCGTATCTAAAGAACAGCTTTGTCTTAGCCCATCATGTGCTGCTACAACAGAATACCTGAGCCGGAATCATTCATGAAGAATAGAATGTACCGTCCTCCTGGTTCTGGAGACTGGGAAGTGCCCAAATAAGCCAGCAGCATCTGGGAGGGCCATCTTCCTTCAGCCTCTCCTGTGGAAAGCAGCATTTACCCATTCATGAGCACAGACACTAGAAGACCTAACAACTCCCAACACTTGCACTGGGGATTAAGTTTCTAACACATTAATTTGGAAGGAACACATTCAAACTTCTTCGAAATGTGAATTCACTGTTGAAGAGAGAAATACAAATGTCTACAAAGAAAGGGACTTGTACCAAAGATATGCAACTTGTGTGGATCTGAGAATACCAATAAGGCAGGAATTACATAGTGAAGATGCTTTTACTTCTAACAGAATCAACTGAAAGCTGTTGCATGTCATGGAAACAAAGATTCATTTAGTCTGAATACTTCGATGATGAAATGGCTATCACTGGTACTGATTTATACTACAGTTTTAACAAATTAGTAGTAGAGTACTAGCAGTGGAAGTATATTAGAGATTTGTAACAAGGTCCTACCAGTTAGTCCTAGTATCACCAAGAACAGTAGTATGAGTTATGTTTTCACTGGATAGTGAGCACTTACAAGTACTGCAAAGAAAACTATGGTGTATTTATAATATACACTCATTTAGAAATATTTGTTATCATAATAGCTTAAGAATTCAACTAGATTGATACATTTTTATATAACGAAAATGTATTATGTCAGTGAAGGGCCGGCACTGTGGTGTAGCGGGTAAAGTGCTTGCGGTGCCGGCATCCCATATGGGTGCCAGTTCGTGTCCTGGCTGATCCACTTCCAATCCAGCTCTCTGCTATGGCATGGGAAAGCAGTGGAAGATGGCCCAAATCCTTGGGCCCCTGCACCCAAATGCAAGACCTAGAGGAGGCTCCTGGCTCCTGGCTTCAGATCAGCGCAGCTCTAGCTATTGCGGCTAACTGGGGAGTTACCCACCAGATGGAAGACCTCTCTCTCTCTCTCTGTCTCTCTCTGCCTCTCCTTCTCTGTGTAACTATGACTTTCAAATAAATAAATAAAGCTTTAACAAAAAATGTTATGGGAGAAAACCAAGAGCAGTAATATTGGTTGCCATCAGGGAGATGAGAGGAAGGACCAAGGAGACACACATGCCTAACCATTACGATGTGAGCACCAACAGTGTTGTGGCACAGTGAGTCAAGCTGCCGGCTACAATGCCGGCATCCCTGATAGGCACCGGTTCTAGCCCCGGCTACCCCTCTTCTGATCCAGCTCCCTGTTAATGTGCCAGGAAAGGCAATAGAGGATGACCCAAATACTTGGGCCATTACCACCCACACGGGGAGTCAATCAATGTATGGAAGATTTCTCTGTGTCTTCCTTTCTCTGTAATTCTTTAAAATAAATAAATAAATAAATAAATATCATTTTTTAAAAATGAGCACCTAAGTGAACATGCACATATACAAGTTCAACAATAAAGAGCTGAAGCAAGCCAGAGGGATCCTAGCGTAGAACTCACACAAACAGACCTGCAACTGTCTGTCTGAGAACTATTCCTTAGGCATACTGATTAAGGGTTAGTAGGACTTTCTTTGGAAAGAAAACATGACACCAATTTCCAAACCACAATGTGACATTTATTTCACTGTAAATAAAATTGTAATAAATTACATTTAGTTCTCACTAATAAATGAACTTTATGTTAACAATCAACATTTTAATATAGGTTCTATTTCTTATATTCCTATCCTAAATCAAGATAAAGTGATACTGGGAGATTAAGGTATGATGGAAAATATTCTACAAAAATACAAAATGAATACACTGCTTATACTATATCAATTCAGTAAGCTGTATCTAGTATCTATCATATAGGTATAATCTATCATCATTCTGTATTTGTTATTTTCTCTGTAATTTTCCTTGCTTTTACTTCTCAAAAAAGCTAAAATGTATTTTCCACTCATCAAAGACTCAACTTCTAAGAAGTCACCAGCCCTTTGTTAAACCAAGATTAGTCACCTTCACTTTAATGAATTACAATTTTTTACAAAGCCTATGTAATCAGTAACACCTGATTTATCCAGCCATGCCAGAAACTGAAGGCATTTCCAGACTAATGAAGGCTGCATTCTTCTAATTTTTTGCAATTTTAATGGAAAAATTCTAGTATGAATTATCTTTTCACAGGAAGTATTTTCAAGGTCATCATTAGTTGAACATGACTACTTCTTACAGTCCTGTAGCTGTATTTCCATAGTCCCCAGTTCCTTTCTTCTGTGGAGAACTGAGGATGCCTGGCCACTAAAAAAGTCCCGGGGCCAGTGCTGTGGCACAGTAGGTTAATCCTCCACTTGTGGTGCCAGCATCCCATATGGGCGTCAATTCTAGTCCCAGCTGCTCCACTTCCAATCCAGCTCCCTGCTACAGCCTGGGAAAGCAGTAGAAGATGGCCCAAGCACTTGGGCCCTGCAACTGCGTGGGAGACCCAGAAGAGGCTCCTGGCTCCTGGCTTTGGATCAGCACAACGCCGGCAGTTGTGGCCTTTTGGAGAGTAAACCAATGGATGGAAGACCTTTCTCTCCATCTCTCTCTTTCTCTGTCTGTAACTCTACCTTTCAAATAAATAAATATTGGGGGAAAAAAAGTCCCTATTCCTGTGACCACAGCAAATGGCTACAGGTGGGCCCATTGACATGTCACAACAATTAGAGCCAAAATGCATCCCACCCAACACATCTTCTGAAACACCTGGACCAAATAAGCTCTGTTTGTTGGGGCTACAAAACCAGGATCCTCTGACCTGGAGCTGTTGATGGCTATATTGTCACCGCACATGGACAGCCAGCCTGAGAACATGGTAAATAAAGGGAGAGTGGAGAGAAAAAGCCAGAGTTCTGACAGACAATTGTTCCGACACACGAATCTCCCAGACCTGAGCAGGTCTGGAGTGTTTGATTTTGACATCCAATATGTTTCCCTGTACACTACAGCTATTCGGAATGGAATGTCTTTCACCTACGAGAGCTCTACTATAGAATGCTTAAAAGAATATCAAGTTTTCCATGCCAACACAGAAAAATCCCTGCAGATAGATCTTTGCCAACCTCAGCTCCTTTTCTTAGGCTAGGTTCTTAGAGACACACACACAACTCTAAGGCTTCTGATATACACACATTGCTCTGTGGAAATGCTGGATCAACCCACCCTCCTCCCAGCACTGTGTATGAGCATCTAACATAACACATTTTCATTTTCACAAAAATTTTTAACACTTGGAAAATAAAAAGTAATGTATTTTACTTTCCATTTTTTAATTTTGAGATTATTAATTCAGATATATTTATTAATCATCTGCATTTCTTCTATGAAATATCTACTCCATGTTTACTTTATGTATGGGAAAATGTGCCCTCTTCTTCAGATAAAAGAGAGAAAGACAAGTGGAGATACACAGAGAACACCACCCTCTCCCATTTCCTCACTTCTGATATTATCACAGAAGGACAATGTGTGAAGGTAGTGCAGACACCTCCAATCGTGAGAAGAAAGCCAATGAGAGAAGAGCTGACACAGGGTCCTGCACATCACTGAGCCTCTGCCATAACCTGGAAACCAGCTAGGCCCTGACTCACAGTCACAGAGTTTCAGATATTAAACTCAGGGCTGGCGCTGTGGCACGGGGATCAAAGCCGTGCCTACAGCACCGGTATCCCATATGGGCAACAGTTCGAACTCCAATTGCTCTACTTCCGATCCAGCTCCCTCCCAATACGTCTGGGAAAGCAGTGGAGGATGGCCCAAGTGCTTGGGACACTGCATGTGGGAGACCCACAAGAAACTCCTGTTCCTGGCTTCAGCCTGGCCCAGTCCTGGCTATTACAGCCATCTGGGGAGTGAACCAGCAGATGGAAGATCTCTATCTCTGTCTCTGTCTCTCCTTCTCCCATCTCTCTCTTCAAATAAATAAATAAATCTTTTTTTTTTTAAATTAAACTCAATGCTTAAGCTACTTTAAAAGAAGTATTCTATTATTTCTAGCCAAAATCATCTGAAAATATACAGCTCTCAAATGACAAAACTCTTATAACTTGATAACCCAATCTCTTTGGAATAGTATCTATCTAGTACATACTTTTTTCCATTTAAACATTTACCACACACTACAAGACTAAAAAATCTAGATTGACCCACTTTCACTAGTCAGTATATATATGCCGATATATGCTTACAATTAATGGATAGCGTTTTTGGAAATATTATTTGAGTAATAGATGAAACAAGCAGATATTCAGTAATTGTTAACTTGCAAAGAACATTTTGTTAACTTTCATTAAAAAAAATTTTCACAAGTTACCAGGAAAGATTATTTCACAGAAGTAAAAATAAACTTTCAGAATATTAATTTGAGCCTCTCAGTATCTTGTCACTCTTAACTGAAGTATTTATTTCCCAAAGTTTCTATTTGAATAAACATACAAATTTAAATTTGCTTTCATATGAAACACCTCAAAAGCACAATGCAATCAATTGTTCACATAACTGAGTTCTAGTCCAGGCTGAGGCGCCGGTTCTGTCCCGGTTGCTCTTCTTCCAGTCCAGCTCTCTGCTGTGGCCCGGGAGGGCAGTGGAGGATGGCCCAGGTCCTTGGGCCCTGCACCCGCATGGGAGACCAGGAGGAAGCACCTGGCTCCTGGCTTCAGATCGGCACAGCGGGCCGGCCGTAGTGGCCATTTGAGGGGGTGAACCTTTCTCTCTGTCTCTCTCTCTCTCACTGTCTAACTCTGCCTGTCCAAAACAAATACTGAGTATTACGGTCTGATGGTGGGAACACAACAGGACAAAATAAACAAAAATCCCTGTTCCTGGGTGGGCACGCGGCACAGTGGCTAAGACATATTTGGGAAACCCGCATTCTGTATTGTGGTGCCTGGCTCTGAGTCCTAGCTCTGTTCCAGGTTCCAGCTTCCGACGAATGCACACTCCAGAGGGGATCAGGTGATGGCTTGGGTACTTGCATACCTGCCATCCACGCAGAGACTCGGGCTGAGTTCCAGGCTCTTGGCTTCGGCCTGGTTCAGCCTTACTGCTACAGGATTCAGAGAGAAAAACAGTGGATGGAAGATAATACTCACTCTCTCTCATTCTCTCTCTCCCCATTTCAAATACAATGAAAATAACCAAACTTTTAATCTCTGTCCTCAAAGAACATACTTTCCAGCATGCATGACACAGAAATCAGGAAAATAGTAAAATAAAAGTATGTTACTACTTGAAACAAGCAAGATTAATTTACTAAAAAATAGAAAACAGAAATAGATAAGTATTTCCTTATATTTAAAAGGTGAATGACAGGTAAACGACAAAATTGTGGGGGAAAGAAGGTTATCCTGAAATGGCTGGAGGAAATACAGTATATGGTTTGTGGGAAAGGGACAGAAGCAGTACCTTTTGTATATGCTCTGTATCACAGACTGGACTTTGGAACTCTGTAAATAGTTTTACAAAATAATAACTATAAAAAGTTAATTTGGGGGGCTGGTGCTTCAGCGTAGCGGGTAAAGCTGCCACCTGCACTGCCACCATCCCATATGGGCACCAGTTCAAGTCCTGGCTGCTCCACTTCCAATCCAGCTCTCTGCTATGCCCTGGGAAAGCAATAGAAGATGGCCTAAGTCCTTGGGCCCCTGCACCCACGTGGGAGACCTGGAGGAAGCTCCTGGCTCCTGGCTCCTGGCTCCTGGCTCCTGGCTCCTGGCTCTGGATCAGCACAGCTCAGACCGCTGCAGCCAATTAAGGAGCAAACCACCTGATGGAAAACCAACCTCCCTCCTCCCTCTCTCTCTCTCCCTCTCCTTCTCTCTCTGTATAACTCTGACTTTCAAATAAAATAAATAAATCTTTAACAAAAAAATTAATTTTGTAAATTAATCTCAACTCAAGGCTGGGTATTTTAGTGCAGCAGCTGTTAAACCAACACTTGGGACGCTGACATCCATACTGGAATACCAGTTCTAGTCCTGGCTGCTCTGTTTCCGTATCCGATTCCTGCTACTGCGCCTGGGAAGACGGCAAGTGATGATTCAGTGCTTGGGTCCCTGCCACTCCTGCGAGAGACCCAGACAGAGCTCTGGGCTCCTGACCTCAGCCCAGCCCTGGTTGTTGAGGCCATTTGGGAAACAAATCAGTGGGTGAAAAGATCGCTTTCTCTCTCCCCTTTCCTCCCTCCACCCCTCTTACTTTGCCTTTCAAATAAATAAACTTTAAAAAAAAAAATCTCCACATGTCATAAGTGAAATAAAACAACTGAACTTAACTGGATTTCTAAATGAGTGCTATAACCATACTTTTAAAAACTATCCCCACTAACCTGAATCATACATGTCAAACGGGATACACCCTATAAATAAAAAAGAACTGAAAGATTAAAAGCTTAAACGGTTCTCAGTAATCAGATCATTGGTGTTAACGCTAGTGCTGCTGTCCTGATGCACACTGTTGTATGCATCCTCAGGAATAATCTAATGAATAAATCCAGGGTTTTCAATGTGATTACAGGAAGACATGAGGGTAAGATCAATAAAGTTAAGTTGAAAACTTTTAGTGCTCAACCTGTCAAGTTCATAGTTCATATCATCTTTAAAAAACAAACTAGGCCGGTACCGCGGCTCACTAGGCTAATCCTCCGCCTTGCAGCGCCGGCACATCGGGTTCTAGTCCGGGTCGGGGCGCCGGATTCTGTCCCTGTTGCCCCTCTTCCAGGCCAGCTCTCTGCTGTGGCCAGGGAGTGCAGTGGAGGATGACCCAAGTCCTTAGGGCCCTGCACCCCATGGGAGACCAGGATAAGTACCTGGCTCCTGTCTTTGGATCAGTGCAGTGCTCCGGCCACAGCGCGTCAGCCGCGGCGGCCATTGGAGGGTGAACCAACGGCAAAGGAAGACCTTTCTCTCTGTTTCTCTTTCACTGTCCACTCTGCCTGTCAAAAAAAAAAAAAGTCCACTCTGCCTGTCAAAAAAAAAAAAAAAAAAAAACCTAACAAAACATAGTTCCCAGCCATGTACACTGAAAAGGCATAGAAACCTTGACTAACCCAGCACTGCTATTCCTCAGCTCTGGTCTGGCAAATACTGTTTCCCACTAAAAGAAATCAAGGCTCCTTTAAGAAATGGTTGAAGAAACTAAACTCTAGGGTCAGAAATGTGCAAGGTGAACACAGAACAAAGAATTTTTTTTATTTAAAGATTTATTTGTTTTTTGAAAGAGTTACAGAAAGAGAGAACGAATCTTCTATCCACTGGTTCACTGCCCAGATGGTTACAACGGCCAGGGGCTGAGCCAGATCAAAGAACTTCTCCTGGGTCTCCCACATGGGTGCAAGTGCCCAAGCATTGTCTCCCAGGCCTCCCACAAGGGTGCAAGTGCCCAAGCATTGGCGTCATCTTCCACTGCTTTCCCAGGCACATCAGCAGGGAGCTGAATCAGAAGTGCAACACATCCTGGACAAACCGGGATGTGCGATTTCACAACATCGGCCCCTAGAACAAAGATCTTTAACACTGGAAAGCAAGAAACCCATCAAAGACCACCAATTGGATCCAGCAGATCCAGATGCAAGCCTAAATAAGTTTCCACTAGCTAAACATGTAATAATTGAAACAAAAAAAAGTTAGTAATAGCCTGAAGCTCACTTAAATCCCAAAGTTATGATACTAAATACACATACATCTGTCTTTTGTCTCCTTCGGAGAACCCCTGAAAATTACTTCTTGAAACTCGGTAAATAGGCAAAAGAGTCAAGCATTTATCCTGCCTTCCCTATACAAACAAGGAACCAGATAACTGATATGCTGAAATTACTCCTTAAAGAAATATTCCAACTGGGGCCAGTGTTGTTGCACAGGAGGTTAAGGCACCACCTGCATCACTGGCATCCCATATGGGTTCTAGTTTCTGTCCCTGCTGCTCCTCTTCAATCCAGCTCCCCGCTAATGTGCCTGAGAAAGCATCGTAAAATGGCCCAAGGACCTGGTCCCCTGCCACCCAGGTGAGGATCCAGATAGAGTTCCATGCTCCTGGCTTCAGCCTGGCCCAGGCCCCAGCTGTTGCAGCCATTTGGGGAGTGAACCAGCAGAGGGAAGATATCTCTCTTTGTACTCTGTTTTGCAAACAAATAAATCTTTAAAAAAAAAAAGGAACAGAAATAGTCCAACTAATAAAAAAGAACAATGGAATTAAATACTGGCATTTTCCAGCCTCTAATAAGTTATTGGAACGCAGCAATGATCACCAGTGGCAGATGAGAACACAAAACACTAGGGATGATGCCAAAATTTTTGGCCCACTCAGGGTTTATTACGATGCAGCTGTTTAAACAGGAACTGTGTTATAAGAAATGAAGACAACAAAGAAGAGATATGAGTCAAGCAGAAAACCAAGACTCAGTTTTGAACACTTAGCAATGATTATTAGATATCCAATTGGAGAGAGATGCTGATGCTGAGGGATCTAAGAGTCTGAAGCTCAGGACTCACATGAACGGAGGGCGTTTGAAAGTCTTGAAATAAAGTGAGATAACCAAGGGCATCAGTATAAAGATAAAAACCTGTATATATGGGAGATAAAGAGAAAACGAGCAAAGAAACTAAAAACAAGCAATCAATATGAAGTAAGTAAAATGAGGACAGCATAGTCTCCTGGGAGCCACGCAAAGGAAAGTACTTTAAAAAGGAAAGTGTGCTCAACTTTGATATGGGTTGAAGGACTAGCACTGTGGCATAGCGGGTCAAGCCACTGCCTGCAGTGCCAGCATCCCATATGGGCACTGGTTTGAGTCCTGCTCCACTTCCAGTCCCGCTTTCTGCTATGGCCTGGTAAAGCAGTAGAAGATGGCCCAAGTCCTTGGGCCCCTGTACCCACCTAGGAGACCGGGAGGTAGCTCCTGGCTCCTGGCTTTGAATTGGCACAGCTCCGGCCATTGTGGAGTGAACCAACAGATAGAAGACCGATCTCTCTCTCTCTCTCTCTCTCTCTCTCTCTGCCTCTCCTCTCTGTATAACTTTTTCAAATAAATAAATCAATCTTTAAAAAAAAGATATGCGATGAACATATCCCATAAAACTCATGTGTTAGAAACATAATCCCCAAGGCAACAGCAAGGCTGAAAGGTGGGACCTACAGAGGTGCTCAGGTCACCAGGGCCCTGCCCTCCTGAACGGATCAATGCCACTCCTCTGTTCCTCATGGAAGTCTGTTATCCTGAGAGTGGGCTGCTATAAAAATGAATTCCACTCCCCCTTGCTCTTCCTCATTCGCTCTTACTTTCTCACTTTTCTGACTCCACTGCAGACAGTGTGACAACAAGGGCCTTGCAGATGACAGCCTCTCAACCCTGGACTTCCCGGCCTCCACAACCATGAGAAATCAGTGTCTTTTTCTTCTAAGTTACCTAGTCTGTGCAGCCCACAAAGTGACCTGCGACAGACTGTATGTATCGTGACCCTGTCACGAACGTGAAGATACCGCAGCACAGACATCACTCAGGGGCACAGGAGAACAGTTTGGGAGGTAAGGAGTGCAGGCAAAGGCCTTGGTGAGTTCAGGAAAGAACAAGAGGCGAGAAACAGTACTCGAGTCCTTCTGAGGGACTCTGTTTAATTGAAGGAGAAATAATGGGGCAATCAGGAAAGCAGAAAGGGGAATCACGCAAAGTTATTTTGGGGCCAGTGCTGTGATGCAGCAGGTTAAGCCGCTGTCTGCAGTGCCAGCATCCCCTGTGGTCCAAAAAAGGCAAATATCATGTGTTTTCTCTTATATGTGGTGGTTAACATAGAATACAAAAAAACACTGTGTAAGACTGAAACTGATATCTTAAGATTTGATTATTGCTTATAGCTCTGTCTATATTCCTATGGAACAGTGGTATTCCTACTTTTTACTTGTTGAACATTATGGTAAGTGATGCATTAAGCCTGTGGTTATACAGTGAAATGAAATTATGTCACTGCAAAAATTAAAGGAAAAACAAAGAAAGAAAGGAAGGGGGGAGGGGGATTGAGGCAGGGAAGGAAGGAGGGAATATGGTTATCTCCTTAGAACTGTTTCTATGAGGGGCCAGTGCTGCCTAACAACGTAATACTCCAGACTGAAGGACTCACTGTTGCCTATTTAGCACCCTACATTACTGCTTTAGCACTTTCTCCCTACTCTGTCCCCTGTATCTAAGAACATCTTACCTATCGTCTCAGCCTGTGAAAACCATTCCCATTCCACAACCATGTGTAAACATGTTACGGAGAGTGCTCGGAGTTGAGATAACTGGGCTCTAATTCCAGTTCTCCTTATACACACAAGGTGACCTAAGAGCTTCATCTGTCTAAGCCTCAGTCTCCTCATCTGAAAAACAGGGACACCATCTGTCCTTCTGTCCTGTCCACCTCAGAAAAGCACTATTGAAGATAACATGAGACAATACAAAAGCTTTATAAACCACGATGTCATAATCACACATGCTGGGGTTATCTGAGGACAAGAAGATTTTACCTTACACCTCCCTGACACAGCACAATACTTTACCTTATGACCACCCAAACAGCTCTGTCATCTCCCTCCAGTTGGAATGGCTATTATCCAAAACAAAAGTAACAAATGTTATCAAAGTTTTGGAGAAAAGGGCACACCTAGTACACTGTGGGTAGGAATGCAAATACAACCATTATGGAAAACAGTACGTAGATTCCTCGAAAAACTAAAAATGGACCTCCCATATGATCCATTTCTGGGAATATTCCCAAAGGAAGTGAAGTGAGCTTATGAAAGAGATGCCTGCACTCCCACATGTATACCAGCCAATTCACAATAGCAAAGACATGGAATCACCCTAGGGGTCCGTCAACTGAAGACTAGATAAATAAAATGTGTTGAACATTTACACATGACAGAGTATTACTCAGCCATAAAAATAATGAAATCCTGACATCTGCAGCAAAATGGATGAAACTAGAGACCATTAAGCTAACTGAAAAATGCCAGACACAGAAGGACAAATACCACATTTTGCACCCTTCGGAAAGAGTATAAAAATGGTTTGGCTGTCACATTATTTGGTATATGAATAGTCACAAATATTGCCTTCATTGAATTATACCATCTATATGAACATACACCTTTCTTTCCTCACTCTAGTGATGATTGTCATGAGTCCCATATTTTATGATATTAATATCCCTGTTTTCAAGAAAAATTAGTATATATGAATAAATATATATTATCTACATATGAAGTAAATATGATGAAATGCTTAGGATCATTAAATCTTAAAATTAGAAAACAAATTTTAAAAATCTGAAATTCAAAAGCAGTTTGCCAACAGTAATTGTTCAAACAGTTATTATTAATTCCTGCAACACTTGTGAAATTGAGTCTTCTATTCAGGAACTAAACAAAAAATGAATATCCACAAACACAAACTAGCCAATGGTAAAAGGTTTCAGACCAGGATCGGTGTTGTGGTTTAGTAAGGCAGGTAAAGCTGCTGCCTGTGTGCCAGTACCCCATATAGATACCAGTTCATGTCCTGATTGCTCCATTTCTAGTCCAGCTCCCTGCTACTGCGCCTGGGAAAGCACCCGAAGATGGCCTAAGTACTTAGACCCTGCTACCCACATGGGTAACCCAGATGAAGCTTCTGGCTCCTGGCTTCGGCCTGGCCCAACCCTGGCCACTGAGGCCACCTGTGGAGTGAACCCAGCAGATAAAGGATCTCTCTCTCTCTCTGCTCTCTCTGTTTCTCTTTCTCTATAGCTCTAACTTGCAAATAAATAAATCCTAAAAAAAAAAAAAAAAGGTTTCAGCCCAAATGTACTCTTCATTAATCTCACTGCACTTTTTAAAAACCAAGGTTCCCTAAACCTGAATTCTTTTTTTGTTTTAAGATTTATTTTTGGGGCCCAAGCTGTGGTATAGTAGTCTAAGCCTCTGCCTGCAGCAACAACACCCCATATGAACACCAGTTCATGTCTCAGCTGCTCCTCTTCTGATCCAGCTCTCTGCTTATGGTCTGGGAAAGCAGTGGGAGATGGCCCATGTGCTTGGGCCCCTGGGATCACATTGGAGACCAGGAGGAGGCTCCTGGCTCCTGCCTTTGAGTCGGCCCAGCTCCAACTTTTGCAGCCATTTGGGGAGTGAAATCAGCAGATGGAAGACCTTTCTCTCCGTCTCTGCTCTGTCTGTAAATCTACTTGTCAAATAAACAAATCTTTAAAAAAAAAAAAAAGATTTATTTCTTGGCCGGCGCCGCGTCTCAATAGGCTAATCCTCCACCTTGCGGCGCCGGCACACCGGGTTCTAGTCCCGGTCAGGGCGCTGGATTCTGTCCCAGTTGCCCCTCTTCCAGGCCAGCTCTCTGCTGTAGCCCGGGAGTGCAGTGGAGGATGGCCCAAGTGCTTGGGCCCTGCACCCCATGGGAGACCAGGAGAAGCACCTGGCTCCTGCCATCGGATCGGCGTGGTGCACCGGCCGCAGCACGCCAGCCGCGGCGGCCATTGGAGGGTGAACCAACAGCAAAAGGAAGACCTTTCTGTCTCTCTCTCTCTCTCTCACTGTCCACTCTGCCTGTCAAAAAAAAAAAAAAAAAAAAAAGATTTATTTCTTTATTTGAAAGTCAAGGTTTCAGAGAGAAATAAAGACAGAGAGATCTTCCATATGCTGGTTCACTCCCCAATGGCTGCAACAACTGGTGTTGGCCAGAACAAAGCCAGGAGTCAGGAGCTTTATCTGTGTCTTCAACATGGGTGCAGGGCCCCAGGTACTTGGGCCATCTTCCACTGCTTTCCCAGGCAATCAGCAGGGAGCTGGATTGAGGGACTCAAACAGGTGCCTCCTGAGAACTAAGCGTCGTAGGCAGCAGCTTTACCTCCTACATCACAATGTCAGTCCTGACAGATGTTTTAGTTAGCTTAATTTGTAATCATTTTACATTTGCTACATGTACCATATCGTCACACACAATGACATACAATTTTTGTCAATTATACTTCAAAAATACAAGGGAAAGGGGTTTCTCAAAAAAAAAGAAAGGAAATTTGAGAAAGTCAAGAAATGCATCACTAAAAATATGTTCTAAAAAATCAATGAAAGGATCAACGAGTACTATTTTAATGTAGAAAATGCTTTTCACCTGTATCATTTCTAGAGAATAAAGACAACAAAACAAGAATCTCAAAGTGAAAAAGGAACAGGAAGATTCTTGAGTATCTCTGTCATGTTACTGGAAAATAAGCTGTCCATTAAGTGAGGACTGGAGGCGATGAACTAATCTGAAACAGGTCCAAGTTTTACTAATAGCACAAATCTCGTCAACAATACTTAGATCCACTGAACAACGACTTAGTGAGGGAACAAGACACAAGTAATAGTACAATACAAAGCAGACCGGGGCCAACCCTAAGATGAGTGTAATGACACAGGTCGTTTGCGTGGGATGGTCCCGATTTATACCTGCATCCTCTCTTGCTCTCAGAACAGTCCCTGTTAGGATGATGAATTACAGGGTCACCTGATCTATACCAACAGTAATTTAAGGCAGACAGTGTGTTTAATTTTGCAATAAAGGCATGGTTTTATTTAATGAAGCAGGGATGAGAAATGATTTTCTAATGAAACCATATAATGACGACATGGCCTAAGGAAGCAGGGGACCGCAAGATTCACTAGTTGAAGCAAGAGCTGCAGTCACTCCCAGAAACAGGCCAGAGGAATGGGTCGAACGTGTTCATGTTCTATGATGCCACAAAATGTTTTTGGAATTTTTGGCTCTTCAACGACAGATTTCATACTGTAAGCCGTTTATTCCCAATGTCTCGATCAGATGCATTTAAGAGTGGTCATTCATCATTTGAAGCATATCTTTCCACAGACACTATGTTATGCTGATTAAGTTCCTAGTTCACCACAAAAGCCGCCTCAGTCCATACATAACTGAACTATGTAGTGCCAAAGGAAGGTCTCAAAATGATCTATGGCTAAGGCCACCACTATCATAAATCAGAATTTGGGGATAGAACTTAGCTAGTCTGGATGGCAACTGATAAGGCAGGAGAAAGCCCTCTGGTACGCAGGGTGGTTGCTTTGAAGGAGAGGCACAGACAGGACTAGAAACACTCAGGGAGTCAGTTCTTATCAAATGTCATAAACAGGAAGATAGCAGCAGGTGGTCCATGAATTGAAAAATCAGGAGACAGAGGACTAAGCCCAGTAATGACACCATAATTGTTAAGGCAAGACATAAGAGTCTGGGTATTCAACTAACTACACACTGAGACAGAATAGAAATCCCACAATTTAAGAAATATTCTAACTACAAAACAATGAGACACTTACTAAAAACCTGTCTCCATAACTTACACAATGACTCTTAATAACCAAAACCGAGGATCTTCCCAGCCCTGAAAAATACAAGTATAACCTTGCTTTACAGTAACTGCCTTTGACTTCCTCCAGAACAAGGCAGACCTTGTCAACCGTAAACTCTCCAAGTACAGGAATACAAAAGTCTTTTCTTTTTCTATTTTTTTGAAGATTTATTATTTTACTTATTTGACAGTTACAGAGAGAGGAAGAGACGGGGGTGAGGGGTTGTCCATCCACTGGTTCACTCCCCAAATGGCAGCAACAGCCAGAGCTCAGCCTATCCAAAGCTAGGAGTCAGGAGCTTCTTCCGGTCTCCCACGTGGGTGCAGGAGCCCAAGAAGTTGGATCCTCGACTGATTTCCCAGGCACATTAGCAGGGAGCCGGATTGGAAGTGGAGCAGCAGGGACTCAAATCAGCACCCATATGGAATGCCAGTGCTGCAGGCCGGGGCTTTAACCCACTGCGCCACAGGCAAGCCCCGAGTCTTTCTTAAGACTATCATATTATTAAAGTATAAAAACAACCAGAGGATTTATTAAAGTACAAAGAATAAATCAAAAACCATTTCTTCTTGGATCCAATTATTTAAAAAAAAAAAGGATTTGTTCATAAAAGATCAAAATAAAGAATTTCAAACTCTTCAGTATCCTGGAGATTTAACTGAGTGGTTTTCAAATTTCAGTGGGCGTCAGAATCACCCATAGGATTTGTTAAAACAGAATGCAGGATCCCACCCCTACGTGCCTGATTCAGAGAGGCTGGGGTGGGGCATGGGAATTTGCATTTCTAACACGTTTTCATGTTAGGATACAGCTGCTGATCCAGGGAAAATACTTTTGCTCTCTATTCATTAAAGCAAGTTCTCAGAACCAAGCCAACTCCCTTTTCATCCACTTCTCTCCACTGAGGCCCAAGAATTTGGCTACAATAATCTTCTAGGTCCTTCATCAGCCCCTAAGGCTAAATGTAAAGTATTAGAATATCCCATCTTTGTTTCTATCTTGCTTCATATACACACACACACACACACACACACACACACATATATACATATATATGGGGAGTAAAGGGAGAGGAGAGAGGGGAGAAGGTAGTAGAGAGGGAGCCCTCATACCATTTTAAATAACTGAAACTGCAGTAGTTAAGCAAAAGAGAAGCAACCAAAATGACAAATTTTGAACTTTGCTCCATTCTCACATTATCATCTCTTACTGGCATCAGAGCCAATTTCAATCAAGAAGAGCAAAGTGGTCATCACAAGAATAACACTAATTGAAGTGCTATGTGTAAGAAACCTGCATACAGTGACAGAAGAATAAACCCTATCAGCAGTGTCTCTCTGGAATTTGCTTTCTTGAAAATTTCTCAGTCTGTTCTTATAAAAATGGAATGAAGTCTATGTGACTTCTAACTCGACCTTGCTTATATTCATTACTGCAGCAGCCTCCAAAGTGGACTGCTCAGCTCCCACAGGGATATATAATTTAATTCACTTGAGAGGGAGAAAATATTAGAATTTACATCCATATTTAATTTTATCCCATTCTTTAATTTGTATTTTTGTGAACATTTTAAAAAGACATTAACAATAGTACATAGTTGTGTGTATAAATATGTAAAATATGTAATATACAAGTACACATACACACTACTTACATAAAGCCTTTTTGAAAAAAAGATTTATTTGAAAGAGTTACAATGAGCCAGAAGGGGAGAAAGAGATCTTCCATCCGCTGGGTTACTCCCCAAATGGCTACAATGGCTAGTGCTGAGCCAATCCAAAGCCAGGAGCCAGGAGCTTCTTCCGGATCTCCCACATGGGTGCTGGGGCCCAAGGACTTGGGTCATCTTCTACTGCTTTCCCAGGCTATAGCAGAGAGCTCAAAAGGAAGAGGTGCTGCCAGGACCAGAACCAGCGCCCATATGGGATGCTGGCACTGCAGGCGGAGGCTTTAGCCCACTATGCCACAGCACCGGCCCTATATCTATGCACTATTGATTCTGTACCACTTCTTGGTTCTTTAGCACACATCAATATGTATTTTTTCCATAAAATGACTAGTCCCAAGCATACCAAATATCTTGTGAACCTTAGCAATGCCAGCACCTCGAACATTGTATGGCTACAACAGATGCTCAGAAAAAGACTGTTAAACTATACACTGCTTTACTCCTTAATTGTTTGTTCTGTTGTTGACAAATACTCAGGAGCTGCCGCTGCTTAGCCCGTGAGTGCTGCCCACGCACAGTGTCCACAGCCCACCATGGTCACTTATAGGCCTGGACCATTCCAGCAATTTCATTTCCCAATATTCACTCACTACACACACATATTCTAAATGCTTATTAGGTATTCTTTTAAAAATCTATAGCCAAGATGCACTTCCATGAAGAATTTAATAAATGTAAAACAAAAGCCAGAATTTACCATTTGCTAAAAATTACCTGCCTGGATCTACCAGATGCTGAAGCAAGTTTAATATCAATACTATGGGGAGGAAGCCATTGTAATCCATAAGCCGTACTTTGGAAATTTATTTTCATTAAATAAAAGTTAAAAAAAATATCAATACTAATAGATGATATTAAAGTCACTAAAGATATAAAGGCTCTGGATTCAGCATGGCCCCGCCCCAGCTGTTGCGGCCATTTGGGGAGTGAACCAGTAATGGCGGATCTCTTTCTTTCTGTTTCTCCTCTCCCTTTCACTGTGGGTTTCAAATAAGTATTCAAAAAAAAAAAAAAAAAACCAATTAGAACACCCACATCCCACACCGGAGCGCCTGGGTTCAATACCCACCTATGTCTAGCTTCCTGCTAAGGCATGTCCTGGGAGGCAGCAGTAATGGCTCAAGTAAGTGGATTCCTGTCCACCACATGAGAGACGGGGAACTGGTTCCCTGCTCTCAGCTCTGGATTCAGCTCAGCCACAAGTGCCACTGAACAGCAATAGATTTTTTCCCCCTATTTTTATTTGAAAGGCAGAGAACAAAAGATAGCAAGATAGATGTGGGAGGGAGACCTTCCATCCAGTGGTGTACTTCCAAATGCCCACAAAAGCCATGGTTGGGCCAGGCCCGAGCCACGAGCCTAGAACTCAATCAGGTTCTCCTATGTGGATGGCAACGGCCCAGGAACTAGAGCCATCATCTGCTGCCTCCTGCATTAGCAGGAAGCTGGACGAGAGAGAAGCAGAGTACTAGGGTTAGAACCAGACCTCTCCAATGTAGGATGCTACCGGCATCTCAAGCAGCAACTTAACCTACTGCACCACACATACGCCCACCCCAAAAACAAATTTAAAGTAGGAGAGTTAGGATTTAAAAATAAATAAATAAAACTGAATTTAGGGGCCGGCACTGTGGTGTAGTAGGCTAAGCCGCCATTTACTGCACTGGCATCCCTTATGTGCACCGGTTCATGTCCCAGCTGCTCCTCTTCCATTCCAGCTCTCTGCTATGGCCTGGGAAAGTAGTAGAAGATGGTCCAAGCACTTGGGCCCCTGAAGCTGCATGAGACACCCAGAAGAAGCTCCTGGCTCCTGGCTTCACATCAGCCCTGTTCCAGGCATTGAGGCCATTTGGAGAGTAAACCAGCAGACAGAAGACCTTTCTCTGTCTCTCCCCTCTCTGTAACTCTACCTCTCAAATAAATCAATCGATCTAAAAAAAACTAAAAATACTGAGTTTAAAGCAAAATAACAACACTCTAAAAATGTCAGCAGAAAACAATACAGTCAGGTCAGGAATATGAACTGGCTTAGGCTTGAAGAATTGTAAGTAATTGAAAATGGACAGTTGGGCCAGTGCTGTGGCGCAGCGGGTTAATGCCCTGGCTTGAGGCGCCGGCATCCCATATGGGCGCCGGTTCTAGTCCCGGCTGCTCTTCTTCCGATCCAGCTCTTTGCTATGGCCTGGGAAAGTGGTGGAGGATGGCCCAGGTCCTTGGGCCCCTGTACCCACGTGGGAGACCTGGAAGAGGCTCCTGGTTCCTGGCTTCAGATCGGCACAGCTCCGGCCGTTGTGGCCATCTGGGGAGTGAACCAGCGGATGGAAGACCTCTCTGTCTGTCTGTCTGTCTGTCTCTCTCTCTCTCTCTCTCTGCCTCTCCTCTGTGCGTAATTCAGACCTTCAAATAAATAAATAAATCTTTAAAAAAATTAGACAGGAAAGTTTATAAAAAAAAATGGACAGTCATTCTCAAAGTAAATGTTTTGAGCATCAAGAACCAACCATCAGCCGGCGCCATGGCTCACTAGGCTAATCCTCCGCCTGCAGCACCAGCACCCCGGGTTCTAGTCCCAGTTGGGGCGCCAGTTCTGTCCCCATTGCTCCTCTTCCAGTCCAGCTCTCTGCTGTGGCCCAGGAAGGCAATGGAGGATGGCCCAAGTCCCTGGGCCCTGCACCCACATGGGAGACCAGGAGGAAGCACCTGGCTCCTGGCTTCAGATCGGCGCAGCGTGCCGGCCGTAGCGGCCATCTCGGGGGGTGAATCAACGGAAGTAAGACCTTTCTCTCTGTCTCTCTCTCTCTCACTGTCTAACTCTGGCTGTCAAAAAGAAAAGAAAAGAACCAACCTTCAGAGAATGTCACTGATAGATTACAGTGATTATCAGAGGATGTCCCTGACATGTTACATTTCATAACAGTAAGGAAAATAATGTAACTTAGTACTACGTAAAAAAAGTCAAAGAGAAGTATTTCAACAGCAATGAATGCAACAGAGACTGAAGAGGCCTGAAAAATGACCAGGGAGTTGGTTAGAATGAGCCTACAGTCACAAAAAAGAACACTCTCTCCAGAGAAACTAAGAGAGAAATCTGACCCAGGAGGCAGATGGCAATGCTTAAAACCTAAACAGCAGGTTCAGCAAACAACTAGCAATGAACCACACCTCTTGGTTATCTGTGTCATGGATAATCTTCTCCCACATAGACTCTGAGCTTAGCCAAAGACATCCTTTAGTCCACTTGATATTGGCAAGCCGAGGCATGATAAGCACTTGCACATGGGGACCTGGCCTCCTGGAACACTACCACTTGGAAGCCAGCTGTCATGTGGTATGAAGCTTGAGCTGGTCTCCCGAATAATGACAGGTATGTAGAGAGAGATCACGGTATCAGGCTACGTTAGATAGTCCCATCCCAGTAGCTCCCCCATGACCTCAGTCTACACCTAAAGGAACAGAAAAACTGCCCAGCTGAGCGCAGTCAATCCACAGAATCAGAAGAGATATTAAACTGTTGTCACTTTAAGCTACTACATTTTGGTGTAGTTTGTAAAGTAGCAATAGATAACTGACGCAGTCAGCAAAGGATATACATTTGAGAAATCCGGAAATATGAGTGAAGACTTTTTTAGCAAGCTAGGAAGACTATTCTATAGATGGAGGTGGGGAGGACAGGGCAGGGAGCACAGTGTAAACAGAGGATGAAATTTAAACTTAAAAAATCAAAACTAAAGATGTTGGAGATGAAACAGTTGAGTCATACTGAGGACTAAAGGGAAAACTTGAGACTAGCAGCTCTGTCACTCTGCTCTAAGAGAAAATCAGGAGAAAGTTTTCCACCTACTTCATCACTTTCATCTACTTCAATCCCCCCGTCCTTGTCGTCATCCATTTGTTTATGTATTGTTTGAAGAGCTTCCAGACTAAATCTATCTTCTTCTGTAAAGCACGGTGGGCTCAGGGACATGCAGGGATCTGAAACACAGGAAAGAGCAATCAGTTACTGCCAGATACCAACTCAGGCTGCAGTCAGAGAATGCAACTGAAAAGAAAAAACACCAATTGAACTTCAAACTAAGAGGCTTGAAAAAGTACAGCATTCTTCACATATAACGTATAACGTATGAACACAACTGACTGAAAGTAAATAATCCAGTTCTAATACTAGCCTACTACAACCAGGAGTCACATCCAGAACCTTCCACATCTTAAACCACTTCTTCTTACACAACTCATTATTCAATTACTATTCTTCCCCAAAGTCACATGCTATCCCCCTACAAACTAAAAAAGCACAGAATATAAGGTACTATTTTTTAAAATCCAGTTTAATTAAAATGTAAGTGCAAAAAAAAAAACACAATAAAACAGATTAGTCACAACTCCATTTTTCATTTTCTATTTGAGATGACAGAGATAATCCAAGAGTGTAGTATACACATAGTTTTGTGGTTTTTTTTAAAGATTTATTTACTGGGGCCGGCATAGTAATGTAGCAGGTAAAGCTGCCATCTGCAGTGCCAGCATCCCATATGGGCACCAGTTCCTATCCCGGTTGCGCCACTTCCAAGATTGATTGATTGATTTGAAAGTCAGAGTTCACTCCCCAATTGGCCACAATGGCCAAAGCTGCGCTGATCCAATGCCAGGAGCCAGGAGCTTCTTCTGGGCTTCCTACAAGGGTGCAGGGGCCAAGGACTTGGGCCATCTTCTACTGCTTTCCCAGGCCATAGCAGAGAGCTGGATGGGAAATGGAGCAGCCGGGACTCAAACCAGCATCCATATGGGATGGGCTTTACCCACTATGCCACAGTGCCGGCCCTCTAGTACACACATCAGTTTTTAAAATACATATACATATAACTTCTTAGGTTAAACATAAAACAACAAAAGAAAAAAACTAATTTTTTTTATCTTGGTATTTGTTTTCCTTAATATACTGGTGAAAACTCCTCCTCTGGAATATATGGGAATTTTCATATATAGAATGTCAAAATTAACACATTAGAGAGCATGCAATACTTTTCAATGGCTTAAACTCAAATTGACAGGACTACTTCTTATTGACATAACTAGTAACCAACTCACAGACCATAATGGAAAAGTACTGCCAAGTCTCTCTCACTCCCAGTCAGGCCAGTAGACTGACAAATTCCAGGAACTACCTTGACATCCTTTTATTTACTTATATGTTTCTTTGAGAGGCAGACAATGGACAGACACAGCTCCCATCCACTGGCTCATTCTTCCAAATCTCTTCAATGGCCAGGGTTTGGTCAGGCTAGAAACTCCATCCAGGTGCCCCATATGGGTGGCAGAGGCCCAACTACTTGAGCCATCGCCTGTTGATTCCCAGGGTATGCACTGCAGGAAGTTGGAATAGAGGGCAGGGTTGGGATTCAAACCCTGGCACCCCATTATTAGAAGTGGGCATCGCAAGCAGGATTTTAACCTCTATACCAAATACATTCCCCAATAAAATCCTTTCAAAATGCTATCAGAAGCAAACATTTTGCCTAATAGTTAATACACCCATGTCCCATATCAGAGTGCCTGGGTTTGATATCCGACTCCCACTCCTGCTCCAGCTCCCTGCCAATGCAAACCCTGGATGACAGACAGGAGATGATGGCTCAAGCAGTTGGGTTCCTGATACCCATTTAGGAGACCTGGATTGAGTCTCTGGCTACCAGTTTCAGTCCAACACAGCCCAGGCTTGGGGCATTGTGGACATATGGCAAATGAACTAGCAAATAGAAGCATACTCTCTCCCTCTCAAATAAATAAATTAAATAAGCAACTTCTGAAACAACAAAATGTCATCAGAACCACATGTATGCGGGGCCTTGGAAACTTCATGGAAAATGCATATTATGAAAAAACTGTGCATGGCCGGCGCTGCAGCTCAATAGGCTAATCCTCCACCTACAGTGCCGGCACACTGGGTTCTAGTCCCGGTTGGGGCACCGGATTCTGTCCCAGTTGCCCTCTTCCAGGCCAGCTCTCTGCTATGGCCCGGGAGTGCAGTGGAGGATGGCCCAAGTCCTTGGGCCCTGTGCCTGCATGGGAGACCAGGAGAAGCACCTGGCTCCTGCCTTCGGATCAGTGCGGTGCGCCGGCCACAGCACACCGGCCACGGCGGCCATTGGAGGGTGAACCAACGGCAAAAGGAAGACCTTTCTCTCTGTCTCTCTCTCTCTCTCACTGTCCACTCTGCCTGTCAAAAAAAAAAAAAAAAAAAAAAGAAACTGCATGGATTTCAAAGTGTTTCTGCAACAAAATGAATAGGTTTTCATTTCATTTTTCCTTTTATTTCAAGAAATAATATGACCTCAAAGTTCAATGCGGTTAACATAGACAGGTATTAGCCAGTTAAGTTATTTCATCATCAATAGTTAAAAACCTGGTATACTTTGGACCCTGTTAGGAAATGTCATCACTAAACTGTGGAAAAATCATTTGCCCTGTGTCTTAGCTACCTCACGTCTAAAATAAAGCAAGTAGATCAGATGCTTACTAAGGTCTACCACAGCTAAAAGTGCCCAACAACATCTAGGAGAGGCCGCTATGGCACAGCAGGTTAAAGCCATGGCCAGCAGTGCTGGCATTCCATATGGACACTAGTTCAAGTCCCACCTGTTCCACTTCCAATCCAGCTCCCTGTTACTATGCCTGGAAAGCAGCAGGAGATGGCCCAAATACTTGGGCCCCTGTACCCACATGGGAGACCTAAAGAAGCTCCTGGCTCCTGGCTTTAGTCTAGCCCAGCTCTGGTCATTGAGGCCATTTGGGGAGTGAACCAACAGATAGAAGATCTCTCTCTCCCTATAAATTCTGCTTTTAAATAAATATATAAATCTAAAAAAAAAAAGTCACAGGATTGAAATTTTATTACATCTTTATTTTCAAATCATTCTACTAAATCCTAACATAATGCTAGATTTTCTCAATCTTTCATTGCTATGTTTCGTTCAATACTTAAACTTACAAAAGGGAAGAGACTTTGTTCTTTCATTTCTCACATTTTCCTAATACCCAAGACATGGCTGGGTGTATTTTAGATCTCTGATGAAATTCGATTACTTCACACATTAACTGATTCACAACTTCTAGGCTTCTATATTGTGCAAGGTAGCAACAGGCACGAAGAATTGAAGCAATAATAAGATATCCTGGACTCCAGAAAAGGTCACAGTCTACTGAGAAAGAAGTTGTGTAGACACTAGGATATACTGTAAAATACTTCTGAGTGCAGTGCCCTGGCTTGAATGTTAATCCCCAGCACAATAGCATCAGGAGGCAGGGCCTCCAGGCCAGTGGAACCCCACCCCCCAGTGATCACCGGCCTGAGCTGCCAATCGGATCTGCTGCTCCTTCTTTCAAGCTCTCATGCCCTTCACGCGAGATGGTGCAGGGAGGCCTCTGCCAGATGCCAGCTCCCTAATATTGGAATTCCCAGGCTCCAGAACAGTGAAAAACAAATTTCTACTGTTTGTAAATTATTCAGTGTGTGGTATTCTGATACTCCAGCACAAAGCAGGTTAAGAAGGCAGGCAGGCAATCGGCCTAATGGTTAAGATGCTGGTTGAGATGCCCACAACCTACACTGGAGTTTCAAATCACAGCTCTGCTCACAATTCCAGCTTCCTGTTAATGTGCACCCTGAGAGGCAGCAGGTTACGGCTCCGGTAGTTGCGTCCCTGCCACCCACATGGGAGACCTGGATTAGGGTCCCAATTCATAGCATTTGGGGAATGAAACAATGACTCTAAAATAAATACACACACACACACACACACACACACAAGCATTTTGTTTTAAATGGACTAAGACACAAAGTATTACAAGAACACAGAAAAAAGGCACCCAATACAAACTGTGAAACAGAAATCTGTAAAGATAACTAGAGGTAAATTTGAGTTTTAAATGATCTGTAGTCAGAAGACCATGCCTAGAAAAAGAAGCATTTCATGTTCAATAACAAAAAAATAAAACCATGGAACATGCAGAGAAATGCAAGTGGCTGGAGTCCAGAAATGTAGCGAAGTATTAAGAGATGCGTTAGAGGCTAGATCTCCCAAAGCAGTTTCACATACTAAGGAATTTGGGTTTTTATTCTGCAGATTTTGGGAACTCAATGAAGGGACTAACCCAACCAGATTCATTACAGAAAGGTCTGGTGACAGTGGAAGATAGATGAGAGGAAGACAAGACTGAGTGGCACAGCTGTGGGAAAGAGCTGCAGTAATCCCATGCCTCTGAGGAATGGAGAAGGCAGATGATGAAGACAGTTCTAGGACTTGGGGTTTGGCCAAGTTGGAGCAGCAGAAGCAAAGACAGGAGATGAAGATACAGCAAGGGCGATCCATTTCTCCACGTAAGCTACCATGACTTATGGTCTAGAAATCTCCATTAGAACAGTTGTCAGTTCTGAACTCTATTACATATTCTACTCTGCTTTTTCATTTCTTTTCCCTTCTAGGTTAACTGAGTACAAGTGATCACTTTAACTCAGATTCACTGGCTTAAATTTCTTTTAAAATATACAACCTAGGGGTCAGTGTTGTGGTATAGTGGGTAAACCACCACCTGCAGCTGCCAGCACCCCATATGGGTGCTGGTTTGAGTCCTGGCTGCTCCATTTCCAATCCAGCTCCCTGCTAATGTGCCTGGGAAAGTCACAGAACATGGCCCAAGTCCTTGGGCCCCTGCACACCTGTGGGAGACCTGGAAGAAACACCTGGCTCCTGGAGTGAACCAACAGATGGAAGATCTACCTCTCTCTCTCTCTCTCTCTCTCTCTCTCTCTGCCTCTGCCTTTTTATGTAACTCTTTCAAATAAAATAAATACATCTTTTAAAAATATATATTTATACAACCTATTATAAAAGAGCTGTGCCTATAATGTACCTGGTATAATGGTTTTAAAGACAACTGCTAAAATATCAAAACTATTCTCATATGACAGTATTTCACAGACACCTATTAGCTACCCAAAATGTGCCAGTGCTCACCATGTACTCCACCCCTAGAATATTTTGTCATTTAAACAAAGCCCTTCCTTCCTTTAACCATGAATTGAAGAGCCCTGTTATAATGTGCCAGGCCCTGGGCCAGGTGCTGGGCACACAATGCACCAACTAAGACAAATTTCCTCCCCCACTGCCCTCATCGTGTGCCAAGATATGGGCAAGCTTTCTCTGGACTGACAGCAGCATTTTGCACTGAGGAAAACGAATCAGATGCAACAGAAACTGACTTAGCCAAAGGCAGCAATCAAAACCTTTATTAAATTCCACCTTGTTTTTCCTCTGTTCAAAGCCAAAAAGTCGAGTCATCAGAATAGTTTAATGACTATTAAAATGATTTCGCTTAATGGGAAAAATTTACATTCTAGAAGACAATGCTATTTTACACACACATAATTTAATCCCTGCAAATGACTCTGGGGCAAGTATTAACTCCATTTTTAAGGCGAAAGAATGTGATTGATGAGTAACATGCTTAAGATCACACCTCCAGAAATGAAATCTTGAATTCTAAACAAGTCTTCTAGACTTCAAATTCATGCTCAAGTCAGTGAAGTGAACATAAATAGGTCAGTGTCACAGTGTTGCAGAATAAAATAGAGATTGCCAGGACATGGCATAAATGTGTCCCATGGGAGGGTACACTAGACACTTCCGGAATGATGTTCACAATCCAAAATATTTGTGTATATCCATATTTCTTTACCTTTCCTTTTGATAATATATCTCCACTTCAATTCAAACTACCCTTAAACAAAATATTTTAAGTAAACTATTTTGTATCATAACCTTACCCTGAACATCCCGCACCCACGTGGGAGACTCGGATGAAGCTCCTGACTCCTGGCTTCAGCCAGCGCTTCCAACCATCTGAGGAGTTAATCAATAGATGGAAGATCTCTCTCTCTCTCTCTCTTTCTTTCTCTGTAACTCTTTCAAAGTAAATAAACCTTTTAAAAATAATAATGAAATAGCCTTCCCCTTTACCCCCTACTTGCTCTGTTCTTCTCCATAGCACATTATCACTGGGCACTCTTCATTTCTGCTTCACCATCTAACTCCCACCTATAGCAAACCAGGAGCCACAGGCTGTGTTATCACTCCTCATTCCATAGTGCCTAAATAAGTGCTGAAGTAACACTAGTTACTGAACTGCTTACCTAACTGACTTTCCATTTATTACAAATATTTGGGAGAGACAAGTCCTTCAAGAAATTACTTGGCTGATCAAAAAACTAAGATGTAGAAACTGACAATAAAGCTCTTCACGTCTCTATGGCACTGCAGTTAAATCTCAAGTGGTCAGCAGAATCCTTGTAACACTATACCTCTGTTTAAAACTATTCAGTGCTTCCCTACAGCCTAGAGTACAACATCTAACCACTGTCAAATAATATTTTTAACCACATACTAAACAAAATATACAAAATAATAACGAAGGGGCTGTAAGATATTTAAGACAGTCTTCCTCAAGGCTCATGTTCTAGAAGATAAAAAATCCATGAGCTCAAGGATTAAGGTTGGTTTACTGATTACTACAAACTGCTACTGTATGTAAGTGCTTCCATTATCCATATGCTTATTACTACACATTACTATACCTAGTAAGTAATTTACCTCTCTTACATGAAAGCAATTGTATTTTCAGTGGCCTCATAAAAGAGAAATTGGATTTTACTCAGTGCAGGTCAAAAAAAGGGAAAACAAGCATAAACTCAAGCAGGAATCAAGAACTCCAAAACCCTAGAACCACGTAGTACCCTGAGGCTATTTGACTGCAAGCCTGAAGGTACTCTTCTCCCCCACTCCCCACTGCTGCTGCCTGTGAGTGGACGGCGGCAGGACAAGGATGTGCAGTGTCTGCAGCTCACAGGCGAGATTCACACAGCAAAGAATTGTCCCCTGTTTTGCCAAGAGTACTTCCCAGTGGGAGGAAGAAAACACCAGGGCAAGTTCCGGTGGCAAAGCAATAGGATGAGAATCTGTAAAGCCTGCCTTGTGGATACCAGTCAGTGAAGCAGAGATCATCAGTAAGAGAAACCTAAAACAGTCCAGTGTTGACTGTGACATGACGAAACGTGCAACAGGAAAAAAATTAAATTACCTTATATTTTGTGTAGTGCTTTCAAGTGTAAAAACGCTTTGCCAAGTACTTGATTTTGTTTTTTAAGTCTTCATTTTACTGAGAAATTTTAAGTCCATGGCAAAACTGAATAGAATATAAAGAAATAGCCCATATATCCCTGCAAATATGCAGCCTGCTCCATTATCAACATCTCCCACCACTCCCTGTAACTGAGGAACCTACTCTGACACATCAGGATGACGCACAGTCTACAGCCTAGAGTGAGGTCCACTCTTTGTGCTGAACACCTCATGGACTTGGACAAATTTATAATGACATGTACCCCATTACAATATCACATAGCAGTTTCACTGCCCCAGAAGCCCTCTCTACTCCACCTATTCTCCCACCACCCTCTACCAAACCCCAGCAACTGCTGTTTTTGCTGTCTCCATGGTATTGCCTTTTCTAGAACGTCATATTAGAATCGTTGCATGTAGCCTTTCAGATTGGCTTCTTTCTCTCAGTAATGTACGTTTACATTTTCTCCATGTTTTCTCATGGCTTGATAGCACATTTCTTTTTAGCACTAGGTAATATTCCACTGTCTCAATGTGTGACTGTTTATCCATTCACCTAATGAAGGACTTCCTGGTAGCTTTCACATTTTGCCATTATGAATAAATCTGCTATAAACATCCATGTACAGGTTTTTTTATGGACATAATTTTCCAACTTCCTTGTATAAATACAAGAGATGCAAGCACTAGATCATATGGTAAGAATATGCTTAGTTTTGTTAGGAAACTACCAGACTTCCAAGAGGTTGTATCTTTTCACATCCCCACCACTGAAGGAAGAGCTCCTGCTGCTCCACACCGTCACCTCCAGTTGGTGATGCCATGTTCTGCTTTTTGGCCACACTAAGAGGTGTGTGTTTTTACCACTGCTTAAACTGGCATTTCCCTGACGACATAGCATTTGCAGAAGCTTTTCATATGCTTATCTGCCATCTGCATACCACCTTTGGTAAGACAGTCTTATTTTAATCTAGAGATACATGTTTGCTCTCAAAGAATGCCTTCCACAACAGCCCAGGCAGGAAATTATAGAACGCAAACTACAGAACTGCCAGTAAGTGTTTAAAATAAAAAAGGTCAGGCTGAAGTGACACCTGAAAGGCAACAATTATGCTGGTATTTCAGGCCTACAAGTCATGTAGGTAAAACAAAGGTTTACTTCTATTTGGCTGAGCCAAGCCAAATGACACACAGCCACAAAGTACATCAACTGTGGTTCCAGTAAGCCTCCGCCAGAGGAGTAAATATGCCACATTCTATATTTTGTCACCCCAGTCAACTGACACATGGAGGGAATGCAGTTTAGAAACATAAAAAGATTAAGAGCTTAAGAAAAAAAGTGAAGCTGAAATAAGTAGTTGCAACCCTTGGAGTTAACTTACTTCTCATAAACCTTGGAAGTCAGCAGATTTCCTGCAGAAAGGAACAGCCAAGAATGGGAGCCAGGTGACTCTTAATCACAAACCAATGACTCCAGCCCCCTAGCAGAGTAGAACATCATGCGCTGCCAAGAACGTGCAGGCTTCCCACAATGGCAACTATTTACAAACCGCATGATTGGGATTGCCTTAATTACCACTACTGAGAAAAAGGTTGAAAACAACTACTGTTTATATTTATTATTTCCACTAATAGTGCAAGCGTTTATCAAATTGAATACTTCAATCTGAATATTTTCAGAGTAAATTTTCTCTAAAATCTTCAGAGAAAATTCTTTGTTGTAATTTTTTGATATAGTGAAGATCTGACTCAAATGCAAGCGGACAGTGAACATCTTCCTTCTCTTCTGATATCCTGTCTAGGACAGAATTACTCTATATTCCAATATCTAGCATACCTCAAACATCCAGCACATAATAGAATTAAGAAGTATTGCTCAAAACATATAGAAAATAAATATAGTCAAAACAAGGTGGATGCACTTTTTGCGAGAGGAGATTCCAAGTATTACCCATTATAGCAACTGGTACCCACTGGCAGCCTTCAAACCAGGAGCTTACATGCCAGACAAGAAACAAGAAAGTGCTCACAGGATAGGTAATACACAATGCCACAAGCAGGCTGCTATAAAAACGTAGGCAGAGGGCTCTGGGACCTAATAGCTCTAGGATTTTTGAAAAGTTCAATGGGTAAAGGACACAGAACTTACCAACAATGGGCTGGAAACCATGGCTGGTGTATGTGATTATGGCTCATGAGCTATTTCTCTCATGAGCAGAAAAGAAAAGGCCTTACTGAAAACTCCTGACCCATGACTGCCTCTCCAGAGCTCTCAATCTCTGTAATCAGGACCTTGTGCAAAAACTACTTTTAATTTACCTGCACCCCAGGAAAAAGAAAGGCATCTTCCTTGATCATTAGCTAAAAATTCTCCGTAAAAAACTGCCAAGCTCATCTATACCTTCCCAATGCTTTAAATAGATGATCTCATACAAACTCAGTTAATCAGGTTTCTTCCTCCTTTCCAGGGGCATTTTTAAATTTACCAACTTCTGATCTGATTCTTTTATTCCTGTTTATTCCCTGACCTCACCATCCCTACCACCACCACCACCCTCACCAAGCAACAAAAGTTCCTGCTAATCTCAGAGGCTCTCTAAAGGTAGAAATTAGAAGGCAAAGCCCTTGCCTCAAAACTATCTTAATATACAGTGGCTTTACCAACACACTCCTTGACCCAAAAAATGTCCACATTTACATTCATGCTTAGCCAATATTCTCCCTCAGTGCGTGTAAGAGTCTTCATATAACAATCTCTCAACTGATAGCTACTAGAAACCAGTAATATGTCTATAACAGTGTGCATCTGTTGGCTGTGAGGAAAATAACTGTTGACCAGGTGCAAAAAAGTAAACAAGGGTGTGCACACACATCCTGACTCATAGTTTTCTAAGATGATGAAACATTTTTCCTGAAAAAAAAAATTCTTTTTTAAAAAAAGAGGATTTGGGCACGCACAGAACCACAGAAGCAATTCCCAACTTTTCTACAAAGATCACAAAAATCCCATTGAATATACAACTGCAAATCCAATGTGAAATAACGAGTAACCAAGATAAAGTGATAGCTCTTGGAACAATACATGGATTTGCTTCTCAGTGCAAGAACTTAACAATCATGTAAAGTAAAATTAAGACTGGAATTTTACAGATGAGAAAGAACATTCTATGAGGGAAAATACATCTTTGAATTCATGCTCACTCTATTACTTACCGAATAACTTCAGGAAACTTTTTTAACCTCTGTAAAGTGTAACAGCAAATATGCAGGTGTGTTAAAGATAGAACTAAATGCAATGCCTATATATAAAACACCTAACAGTGTGTAGCACATATTTGGAACTTAACGGATACCCACTGTTATCATCCATAGCACTTAGCTAACAAATGGCACAAAAGGAATGCAATGATAAAGCTTCTGAAATCTAAGCGTAGTCCTTTGTATTACTATTACCTTAAGCTACTCTCAAAAAAATATGTTTAATTAGATGACCTCTAAATAACATTTGACTAAGTCCAAAGCCAAATACATCCTAAAATACAAAGAGAAAGAGAAAAGAGAACATTTCCTGTGTAACTACCATATAAAACACTAACTGGGTACTTTACTTGATTTCCAAATTCAAGCAGTCTCAACAATCCTACTGTGTTAGTGTCATATTTATGATGAATAAATCAAGATTCTCATAAAGTTATTTGCTCAAGGTCATATAGCTGTTTTGTTGAAAGTCTATCCAACTCTGTCCAAATTCAAAAATGTTTCCTGCAACCCACAAAATACCCAAAAAAATTTTTTTCCTAGCTTTAAAAGTACCAAAAAGGGGGGCTGGCAATCTGGCACAGCGGGTGAAGTCCCTGCCTACAGCACTGGCACCCAACATGGGCGCTAGTTAAAGTCCCAGATGTTCCACCTCCAATCCAGCTCTCTGCTAATATGCCTGGGAAAGAAGTGGAAGATGGCCCAAGTGCTTGGGCCCCTGTACCCATATGAGAGATGCAGAAGAAGCTCCTGGCTTCTGGCTCTGTACCAGCCAGCTCTGGCCACTTGGAAAGTGAACCAGTAGATGTAAGATGTCACTCTGTCTCTCCCTCCCTCCCTCTCTCTCTCTCAACTCTGCCTTTCAAATAAATAAATCTTAAAGAAAAAATAATCGTACCCAAAAAAAGAATATTCTGAAAGCAGGGCCACTGTTGTGGCATAGCAGTTTAAGCTGATGCTTACAAGGCCAGCATCCCAAGTCCCAGTGCTTGTTTAACACCCAGCTACTGTGCTTCTGACCCTACTAACATGCCTGTGAAGGCAGAAGATGGTCCAACTGCTTAGACTCCTGCCAACCACGTGGAAGACCTGGATGGCGTTCTTGGATCCTGACTCCTGCCTTTGGCCTGGGCTAGACCTGGAAGGATCTGGGGAATGAGCCAATGAGCCAGCAGATGGAAGATCTCAATGCCAATCTTTCTCTCTTTCTCTATCTCCCCTTTCTCTCTGTCATTCTGTCTCTCACATAAAGAAATCTTAAAAAAAAAAAAAAAGAAAGAAAGAAAAGAATATTCTGAAAGCTAATTCCAAAACAGGAATTCTAAAAGCAGATTCATTAAAAGTATCACATAGGAACAGCCATTTAACACAGTAGGTATTATGCACATTTACCAACTCAGAGTGCCTGGTTCAGTTTCCATATGTGGCTCCTGACTCCAGCTTCCCATACATGCAGATCCTAGGAAGCAGCAGTGATGGCTCAAATAACTGGGTTCCTGCCACCCCCATGGGAGACCAATCCCCTCCTGGACCGCGTTCCTGTCCTGGTTCCAGCCCTGGCCATTATAGATGCACATGGGTGCTTTCCTTCTCTTTCCCTCTTTCTCTTTCTCGCTCCTTCTCTCTCTCTCCTTCTCTCCTTCTCTCCTTTCTCCTGCTCTCTCCCTCTCTTTCTCTCTCCCCTCCCCCTTCCACTTTCAGTCTTCTTCCACTTTCTCTCCCTCCATCTCTACCCCTCCATTTCCTCACTCTCCCTCTCCCCCTTCTACCTCTGCCTCTCCAATAGTTACTAGAGGTCTATAACTTCCAAAGACTACTATTTTGAAAAAAGAAAACACGTTTTGTTATATGCTTACTGAAACTTTGTGTTTGTTTGAAAAATTACTTTAGAAAGTTCTTATTGTTTCAAAGTGAAAATTCTCATTTCTAATAGGAAAGCATTGTCTATTACCATACCAATTTGTTATCACCTACAAAAATAGGTATTTCCACCCATGAGCTGTTCATCTGTTCCATAATAACAGATTTAGAAAACTACACCACAATCAGAATGGAGGAAGGGAGAGTCAGGCCTCTGTGCAATGCGCTGATAGCCACAGAAAGGAAATGAGGCCACACACCCAGGGACTTGACTGATGCTCAGACATTCATAAATCAAATATTTTTTAGTTGTGAACTGCTTATACAATGCTTAAACAGCCAACTAACCCCTTTTCTCATTGGGGGGAAAAAAAAAAAAACCTCAAGAAACAGATAGGAACTGTTTTTGCTTGCTTCTGTTTGGGAAAGCAGATAGTTTCATATCTTCCATATTAGTCTCCAAATTCAGCTCCTAACACACAGGGCTCTAAAGCAATGAACGATTACAAGTTTATTGAAATCCCACTGATAATTAAAATGTCAAAACATAAGCCACTGTAATAGTGTCTCTGAATTTTTTATATATTGACACAGAGTAACTGTACATATTTATGGGATACAGTGTGACATTCAACACATACATACAATGCATAAGGATCATGTCTCCAAGTTTGAAAGAAAATATCTTCCTAGAATTTTTTAAAATAGCCTCTTTAAGACTTCCAAAAGTAGCATAGAGAAATTGGAGACCTCAGTACTTGTTCACAGCCTACAAAGAGCTGAATCAGGCAAAGCATCTGTTTAATAGTTCATGAGAGAAGAGACACCTAACTCTTAAGAACATAAACTCTACTCTACAAAACAACCTTTGCTACCTATCCTTTCTCACATGACTTTTTATCCCTTGAAAGTCTAACACCTGTTTCTGCTTTAAAGTAGGTAGAAGTGACGGAAGTTCAGAGTTAAGTTACTGAAGAATCCTCATGTGCAACAAACACTATTTGTAACCAGTAGGTAAACCAAAATACTTCCTAGAGTAATCTCTTCTCTGAAAACCTCATTCCAACTCTTCCATGGGGCTGTAAGAGCTCGCTCTCTCACTCTCGCTGTCTGACACTCTCTGTCTCAACACCACACATTATGGAAGATAGCACTACGTGTAATATTTAATCAATAAACCAAAACATCTATACCGATTAATACTGCCCTTTCCATTGAAAGAATTCTCCTTTAAAAGACACACTTACTCCAGCAATTCAGCCACTACCCAAAAATTATCAAAAGGAATTACTCTAACACATGTGTAATGTTTTCCACATATTCTTATTAATAGCATATTTCTCCCACTTATGGTAAGTTTAAACACTGGAAATTGCTCAGGCAATGAATCTGCAGAATATCACTTTTAGTTCAAATGAGGTATCAAGGTATAGTAAAGAAAAAAAAGATATTCTTGAGTGGTCTATAAACTATAAAGTAAAGTAAATTCATTAGCCCTCAATCTTTCATTTTGTATTTTTTGAATAACCATTAATACTTTGAATTATTTAAATAACTAATCTAAAAAGTGTGTAATAACATAATTTTATAGATGAATAGCATTAAAGATATAAAACTGGTTTAAAGTATATATATATACATATACACATACATATGCTAGTAAATTGAACAAGTTATTTAATATTTAAATAACAGGCAATATAATTTAAGATACCTTTTCCTTTTTCTCCTTTTTAAATTTTTATTTAATGAATGCATTTTTACATAGATAGAACTCTAGGAATATAGTGGTTCTTTCCCCATACCCCCACCCTGCTCCCACCCCACCTCCCATTCCCTCTCCCATCTCCTTCTTCATTATGGATCATTTTTAGTATGACTTTATATACAGAGGCCCAACTCTATGCTAATCATAGATTTCAACAATTTGCCCCCACGCCCACACACAACATATAGAGTACAGTTTGGGGAGAGAATTTACATATTACAATTCAATAGGGACAGAGGTCCTACCTGGGGAGCAAGTGCACAGTGACTATTGTTGTTCCTTTAACAATTAACACTCTTTTTTTTTTTTATGACATCAGTGATCACCCAAGGCTCTTTCCGTGGGCTGCCAAGGCTATGGAAGCCTTTTGTGACCTTAGACTCCACCGGTATTTGGACACGGCCATAAGCAAAGTGGATGCTCTCTTCTCCTTTCAGAGAAGAGTGTCTCCTTCTTTGATGACCCTTCCTTTCCTCTGAGGTCTCACAGAGATCCTCTGTGTAGGATTTTTTTTGTCACAGAGTCTTGTCTTTCCATGCCTGAAATGCTCTTGCAGGCCTTTCAGCCCAACCAGGAAGCCTTATGGGTTGATTCTGAGGTCAGAGTGTTATTTACTGCAAAAGTCATTATAGGAGTCTGCTGTATGGACTGCTTCCCATGTTGGTCCTTCCTTCCTTTTTAATTCTATTATTTTTACCGGGTACTTGGTGTTATTTAAACTTAGACCGGTCTATCTGTTGCCTTTAACATTTAATATGATCACTGTAAGATACCTTTTCATAGAGCTTCAAAAATACTATTTTCTCAATATGAAGTAATTCAATGCAAACTACCGATACATGTTTTGCTCAGTGCTGTTTCCATCACCTAGCACTCTACCTGGAACACAGCAAGCATCCACTAAGTATTTACTGAATGAATACATCAATATGGCCATGAACTTAACTAAGTTGTATGTGCCTGACAATTATAATACAAAAATTGTATATGGAACAATCAACACAACAACGTAATCAACCAAAGAATGTGATAAAGCATTTCAATTGGCAGCACCTCCAATTTTTGGCAGCACCTCCCAGGTCATTCTTAATTTTTTTGAAGATTTACTTATTTACTAGGAAGGCAGTAAGAGGGAGAGAGAGAGAGATAGATCTGAAATTCATTGGTCCACTCCCCAATGGCCACAACAGCCAAGTCTGGGGCAGGCTGAACCCAACAGCCCAGGACTCCTTCTGGGTCTCCAACATGGGTAGCAGGGGCCCAATCACCTGGGCCATTTTCCACTACTTTCCCAGGCACACCAGCAGGAGGACATATGGGAAACACAGTAGCTAGGACTCAAACTGGCACAGAGATATGGAAGGGCAAGGTCCCAAGCAGCAGCTTAAAATCCACTGTGCCACAGCGCCAGCCCCTCTAAGGCCACTGTTGACTGCTCCTATCACAGACATCCATCTAACATCAGGACATCTGTTCAGTCTTGTCTTCAAAACACTCTCCAGACTCTGCTCCACATGGAGCCACCACCATCTTCTGCATAGATGACTGCCCCTTCCTTCCAGGTCCTCTCTCTCCCTCTTTTACCAGCCACTCAAAATCACTCCCCTGCAAACACTCTCAATCCCCTTGCCCTTCTCTCATTTCATCACAATCAGTTTGCAAAACCATAACCTGGTTAAATCTGATTCTCCACCAACTCTGCACTGACACCCTTGTGTGTAAACATGGCTTACCATGATGCTTTCAATTCATAACCTCAAACCTCAATGCACCCTTACTACTGCCAAACAAGAACACTGTAACTTCCCACTCAATTTCACACCTTCCTGGTCCTCAGCTCCAAATGTGCCCCATTCTCACAGTGAAGACTTTGCTTTCTGTACTTTACTGACAGCAATAAAATTTTTAAAATAAAACTATCTGGCCAGCGCCATGGCTCAATAGGCTAATCCTCCACCTAGCGGCGCCGGCACACCAGGTTCTAGTCCCAGTCGGGGCACCGGATTCTGTCCTGGTTGCCCCCCTTCCAGGCCAGCTCTCTGCTGTGGCCCGGGAAGGCAGTGGAGGATGGCCCAGGTGCTTGGGTTCTGCACCCCATGGGAGACCAGGAGAAGCACCTGGCTCCTGCCTTCGGATCAGCGTGGTGCGCCGGCCGCAGTGTGCCGGCCGCAGCGGCCATTGGAGGGTGAACCAACAGCAAAAGGAAGACCTTTCTCTCTCTCACTGTCCACTCTGCCTGTCAAAAAAAATATCTGAACTGAACTTGCATAAACTCCTACGATCCAGTGAACCTCTTCCCAGTGTCTACACCCTAATACCATGGCTCTGCCCTACTGCCACAGATAAATTATCCGTTTCTATATAAATCCTTACATTTGTGGACAAAAATCTCATTCCATTTATCCCCTCAAGAGTTTTACTCCAGCAATCTATCTATACACTTTGCTCTTGATGAATTGTTGTGAAAGAGAGAGAGAGAAGGGAGGCAGGGAAGGAGGGAGGAAACACTTTCAACCACTCTTCACTACTGCTCCGACTCTTTACTGCCTTTTACAGAAAATCTTAAAAACTTTCTTAAATGACCATCTCCAATCTCTCTCTTCCGTTTCTCTCTTAAAATACACGCCAATCAGCCTTCTCACTACTCCACCAAAACCTTCCTGGTCAAAACCACCCCTAACTTCTCCACATGAAAGACAATAGTCATTCTCATGTCTCACATTATTTTTCCTGTTGGTAAGCATTAGTCACAGTTGATTATTTTCTACATTTAGCTTCCAGAATAACACAATATCCTTGTTCTCTTCCTCACTGATTGCTCTTTCTCAGCCTGTCTCCTTCCCTCCTTCCTTCTCTCTCCTTTCACCTACCTAAGTTACTTATTTGAAGGGAGGAGAGAAAGATCAACAAAGCTCCCAGCCACTGGTTCACTCCTAGAATACCCACAATGGCTGGGCAGAAGCCAGAAGCCAGGAATGCAGTCCAGATCTCCCATGAGGGTGGCAGGAACTCAATTAGTTGAATCATCACAGCTTCCTCCCAGGGTCTCCATTGGTTGAAAGCTGGAGTCAGGAGCCAGAGCCCGGTATTCAGCCCAGTACTCATACTGGATACAGACTTCTGAACCATCATCCTAACCACAGGCTAAGTACTGACCCTCTGTTACCTCTTTCAAAGGACAAGAGGAAATTTGGGGGGATGATGGTTGTGTCCAATATCTTGACTGTGGTGATGGCTTTCTATGTGTATGTGAATACTAACATTTCTCAAATTGATAACTTAAAGTATGAACCATTTGCTATATGTCAATTATGCTTCAAAAAATGTTAACAGGCAGGTACTTAGCCTAGCGAGTAAGCTGCCACTTAGGATATCTGCACCTCCTATCACAGGGCCTGGGTTCAAATCTCAATTCTAGTCCCAATTACAGCTTCCTGCTGGCATACACCCTAGGACACAGCAGGTGTTGGCTCAAGTACTTGGGTTCCTATCACCCACAGGGCAAACCTGGGTTAAGTTCCTAGCTCCCAGCTTCAGCATGGCATAGTCCTGGCTCAGCTCTGGCTGTTGTGGCCATGTGGGGACTGAAGCAGCAGATGGGAAATTTATCTCTCTGTCTCCCTCTCTCTCTCCCCTTCTAAATAGACCTTTTTTCAGTTAAAAAAAAAAAAAACTATCTTCACATGCCACTCCTATTCCCCAAAACTTCTCATATTTAAAAAAAATTATTGTCGTTTTAGACCACAGATGAAAAAAGTCCTGGCCACTGAGAATGGTTAGGTCCTTCCTTATCTAATTTCTCTCTCTCTCTCTCTCTCTCTCTCTCATTACTTGGCTTTACCATTTTGAATTAAATATGACTTTCCTTAAAAAAAAAAAAAAAGAGGTAGTTTCACATCTTTTTTTTTATCATCTGTTATCATTGCTGGATCAGAAATAGCCTGCTGCCTTCCCTGTTTTTGCTCCAAACATAACATCAGAAAATGCCTTTCATTATTACTGACATTCTTTGCAGGCCTCAGCTGAGTTTGGCATTTAGTACTCTGAAGATAGCTGTCAAAGATCTGTGCCACTTTATTATCAGTTATGTAACCTGTTTTCTAAATTTTTATAATTTTATACCCTATCTCAAATAACACCCACCTGCATCAGTTACTCCAATAAATACTATTAAGAAATAAGTAAAATAATATTTAAAGCCTATAGGAAAAATTAGTTTTCAAAAATAGTTTACAAAAATCTTAACACATATATGTGTGTATGCACAAAATTGTTAAGCTCATGAGACTTCATAAATATCAAAAGCCCAAAAAGCCTCTCTGGTAATGCCACAACTCCAAGCATTCAACAGATTTCAGTAGCAATAAAAGACTCTTAGAAACATGGGTGGGAGCAGATTTGTGTTATGTGTAGAATATTCAAGAAATGAGAGTGTGGATTTAAGGACAACAGACTAGAATAGAGTCAGGCAGACAAGCAGTCTTACTATCCTAAACAATGAGAACCCAAATTAAGGCACTGTTAACAAGGAGAGATAGGGTAAAAAAAATTTGCTAAGTAAAATATTAATTCATAGAACTCTCCCTAGTGTGTAGCCTAACAAAGAGAAGTCAGCAAGCAGGAAAAGATCTCATTCATTACCAAAGATAAAGCAACCACCATTTTCCTTTGCATTTTGTAATCTTACAAAAACACCTCTAGGTATATAAATTAAATTCCCAACTAGATATGAAGAACTCAACTCATATTATCATAAACTTTTATTTCTGGCCTCATGAGCAACAGGAAGACTCTTCTTACAGACAATCCAAGAAAACTCCACCTCCCACATGACAGGTTGGAACACTGCAACATCTCCCTTCGAGCTCAGTATAGGAGGAAGGGACAGCACACAGGGTGGCACCCAATAGGTAGAAACTGGCCTACAGGACATGTTGTCAAAAAAGACTGACAATTACTGCATTCTTCCTGCCTGCAAAACTCAATCAGAAAGTTCTAAGAAAAGAGTTCAAAGGATCTAGAATGAGCTGAAAGAAGTCATTCATAAAACAGTGCTGATCATTTTAAGCAATATTAGCTCTGCTTCTAGACTGCTGTCACTGTGTAGGGCCCACACTGCAAAGTCTTATTTCCATTATTACCATAATCCAGACACAGATTCAGCCTCCATCTAGAGATACAACGATGTGATTTCTACCCTAAACGCAGCTATGCATATCAGCAGTTGAAGATGATCCGCAGGTTAAGTCAGTCTTCTCAATGCAAACATTCAGCTCTCACTATTTCTGACAGGCAGGACAAACCAATGAGAACAGTGTCAGCACCTTGTGTAATTCTTAAAACCCAGTTTCCTCCTCTCCATCTCTCCACCACTCCCCTGAGAAGCCACCTCATGCTCCTCCCTTAGCCTTCCTTTAATGGTCTCCTTATCCCTAACACCACCACACTACAAAAAGCAGCCCTCCCCCCTCGCCTTTACAGCAACCCTAGGTCATGAGAACACCAATTCTGGTCACATCACTCCGCAGGATGAAATACAAAGGCCATCAGACGACTTAAGCACAATTTTTCAAAACATGCTGCACGGAGAATAAATGCTTGGTATTTTAACACTACCCTGGACAAGCCTTGTAACGTGTCCCTAGGAGTCACATCTTTTCAAACTTCCTGGGAGAGAAACGGTAAGAAGGGAAGGGGAAGGCAGAAATGGGGACAGGGACTGCAATCAGTGCTGGGCCTTACGGAGAGGCCAGGTGGGGCCAAGGGCAGAGCCAGCGGGTGCCTTCCGGGGACTTCCTTCCCCTGCTCTGCTTCGGGACACCACAGCTGTGAGAGGGGAAGTCTCCTCTGGAGGCTGAGAAACCACAATTCAGGAACCTGTGAAGTTCAAATAACAACCAACTTTTCCAGTAGCAGATTCAACTGGAAGAATTTCACAGAAACAGTAGCTTTCCAGAGCGCATTTGGAGCTAACAAGGATTAAGCAGAAAAACTGGATTTCAGGGAACCTTTCACAAAAAAAATCAGTTTCAACGTTTGCATGCCAATTATAACATTTTGTTAAAATTACACTTGAGTTATCGTTTGTAAAATAAAATCTCAACTCAATTCCCAGTACAAGTTAGGTGGCAAGCACACATGATCTTACTTCTTACTGTATTACATGAATTTTAATCCCTGAAAAGTGTAACAAGGCTCTCTTTGTCTAGACACTGAGGGGGGTGGAATTCAATAACTACTTTGACAGGAGTTTTAATTACTGGTAACTTAAGAAATGAGGGTCTTAGAATTCCTTCTGCCCCCTAAAGTCACATGTACTTTTCAACTAAACTCTTGAGAATGACACACTCAACTATACACCTGAAAAAATCAGTTTCTCCCAGTCACCCAGTATTTCATTTGCAGGAAGGCAAAATAGGAAAAGCCCAGTGACTTCGGAAGCAGGAAGCCTGGGCTGTACAGTCAGTTCTGCACACCAGCCAGGATAGTCTTCAGCATGTCTCCAGCTTCTCGGGCTCCCATATCTTATAAACTAGAGAGACTCAAACACAACGCACAGCCTCCTTGTAACTCTTCAACTTTCTCTGAACATTTTACCTACATTCACTAACAAAACTTTCCATTTGCATAGTTGGTAGTTTGTAAAGAATTCTCAGTTTATCCTCACTGAAACTGTATGAAGGAGGCATTTGTTTTACAAAGAAGGAATGTGAGGCCCAGAAACTAAGAGTCATACCCCAGGTAGTAACTGGCAGAGCCACAGGTAGAAACTAGCTCAAAGTCTTTCAAAAATTCCTTCGACATTTATCACTGAAACACATACATGAGAAATCTTACAAATTTGAAAAACTCAACATACATATTTAACTTTATTAAAGACACATATACACTATTTTTAAAATGTAATTTATTCAATATGCTAAGTAATGTCTGTCCCTATCTCAAAAAAAGAGAAAAAAAGATAAAGTAGTAAAACAGTAATAATCAGCGACTGAATTTTTCACTTTTTTTAAGATTATTTATTTATTTGACAGGTAGATTACAGACAGTGAGAGGTAGAGACAGAGGGAAAGGTCTTCCTTCCATTGGTTAACCCCTCAAATGGCCGCTACAGCCAGAGCTACGCAGATCCAGAGCCAGGAGCTTCTTACTGGTCTCCCACACGGGTGCAGGCGCCCAAGCACTTGGGCCATCCTCCACTGCCTTCCCGGGCCACAGCAGAGAGCTGGACTGGAAGAGGAGCAGCCGGGACTAGAACCCAGCGCCCATATGGGATTCCGGTGCCGCAGGCAGGATTAGCCAAGTGAGCCACAGCACCGGCCCGATTTTTTCACTTCTAACTACTAGATTTTTCATCACAGGAAGATGCTACGTTTATCTAACATTCTTCAAAGAAATAAACATTAAACCATCTGGTAATTTTTCCCACGAATAAAGTCCCAACCCCAGACTGTTTCATTAATTAGATCTAGGAATAATAAGGGGCAAAAGAATTTGCAGATGAATGCTCTAAGACAAAGTTAAGAACTTAGCAAGGTTGCTAGATTTTTTAAAATTCAAAATACAGGGAGCCGGCGCCATGGCTCAATAGGCTAATCCTCCACCTTGCGGCGCCGGCACACCGGGTTCTAGTCCCGGTCGGGGCGCCGGATTCTGTCCCGGTTGCCCCTCTTCCAGGCCAGCTCTCTGCTATGGCCAGGGAGTGCAGTGGAGGATGGCCCAGGTGCTTGGGCCCTGCACCCCATGGGAGACCAGGAAAAGCACCTGGATCCTGGCTCCTGCCATCGGATCAGCGCGGTGCGCCGGCTGCAGCGGCGGCCATTGGAGGGTGAACCAACGGCAAAAAGGAAGACCTTTCTCTCTCTGTCTCTCTCTCTCACTGTCCACTCTGCCTGTCAAAAAAAAAATAAATAAATAAATAAATAAAATAAAAAAAAAAATTCAAAATACAGGGACCAGCACTGTGGCACAGTAGGTTAAGCCTCTACCTGCAGTGCCAGAATCCCATATGGGCACCAGTTCATATCCCAGCTGCTCCACTTATTTTTTGTTGTTGTTGTTTATTTGTTTCTGTGAACCTGTCTGTGTTTATTCACAAGCACATACATTATATAGGGCAGGTAAAAGAGACATAACCAATTCTGGGAGCACTTTCAATCCAGCTTCCTCCTAACGACCTGGGAAAGCAAAGGAAGATGGCCCAAGTGCGTGGGCCCCTCCACCCATGTTGGAGACCTGAAGAAGGTCCTGGCTCCAGGCTTCAAATCAGCTCAGCTCCAACCACTGTAGCCATCTGGGGAGTGAATCAGTGGATGGAAGATCTCTTTCTCTCTCTCTCTCTCTCTCTCTGTAACTCTGCCCCTCAAATAAATAATCTTTAGAAAAAATTTGAAATACAAAAATTGTATGTTTAAATACATGCAGATAGACAATGAAATTTTAAAGAAAATGTCATTGAAAGGCATCAAATAACTTTTAAAAATTTCAAATTCACAATCATGCACATAAAGGGGCAGAAATGTGTCTTGTATACTGATACGGTACCAACTCATCTCTCTGAAAACAAATAAAGAGGGGAGAAATTGAGCATTTTTCCTGTCTTTTCTGTATGAACTGCATTTCATAAAAACCACACAGTTGACTTAACTTTGTGAAAGCCTAGCTAATAAATGCAGGATAACTACATTTGAAAATCACTGTTTTGTAACCCCAAATGAAGTCCTGGAACTAGGAAATGATCACAAATGGTTATGAAATATTAACAGAAAACTATTAGGTGAAAGAGTAGCAGAAAAAAATTTTAATGTGGAAATGAGGCTGACAATACCTGAGTCCACTAATCAAAGTTAGTAGCACAAAAAGTAGAAAAACCAAAGGTAATGTGATTCACGACGTGGTGCCACAGGAAACACACAGTAGCCCTATAAAGTATTCCTGTCTAACAATGTATGCCCAAATCTAACCAATCAGAGGAAATGAGATTAGAAGGGAAAGGACAAAAAGAAAGGAATTAGCCAAACCCACATTAGTCTGAGGACACATCACACAACTCCTCCAACAAATCAACTGTTAAGAGGAAAAAGAGCTGTCCAAAAAAGTGTACATAACTCATTTAATAGATCTTTATGTAGATTCTGATGCAGATCAATCACTTTTAAAAATAGAGAAAGAATGTAAATATGGACTAAGTATTAGATGATACTAAGACTTATTGTTGAGGGCCCGCGCCATGGCTCACTTGGTTAATCCTCTGCCTGTGGCGCTGGCATCCCATATGGGCGCCGGGTTCTAGTCCGGGCTGCTCCTCTTCCAGTCCAGCTCTCTGCTGTGGCCCGGGAAGGCAGTGGAGGATGGCCCAAGTGCTTGGGCCCCTGCACACGCATGAGAGACCAGAAGGAGGCACCTGGCTCCTGGCTTTAGATCGGCGTAAAGCATAGGACTTAGCGGCCATTGAGGGGTGAACCAATGGAGGGAAGAACTTCTCTCTCTCTCTCACTAACTCTGCCTGTCAAATAAAAAAAATAAAATAAAATAAAAAAAGACTTATTGTTCAGTTAAGCATGGCAACCTATTAGTTATATTTTTTCAAAAGTCCTTATTAAAACAGCAGTGCAGGAATGGGTGTTTAGTGGTTAAGATACCTGTGTCCCTATCAGGGTTGCCTGGATTCAATTCCCAGTTATGGTTCCTGACTCCAGCTTCCTGTGAATATATACCCTGAGATGCATTAGTGATAGCTCAAGTAATTATGTTCCTGTTTCCCTCGAGGGAGACCCTGATTGTGTTCCTGGCTCCTAGCTCCAGTTCCAGCCCCAGCCATCACAGAATCAACAGGCATTTGGAAAGTGAACCAACAAACAGGATCTCTTTCTCTCTCTCTCCCCCTCCCTGCCTCCCTCCCTCTCAAAAATACAGTAAAACACAATAAACTATTTACAACTGAAGTGTCATGTTATCTATGTATCTGACATGCATTAAAAGAAACAAAATGACAAAACACAACTGTTGAAGCTTGATAATTCATTATACTATTATTTCAGCTTCTGTATTTACTTGAATTTTTTCATAGTAATCAAAACTCAATTACAAATTAGTAAAACATGGTAAAAACTTGACTTAGGAGTTAAATGCCACCTGGACACCCACATCCCATATCAGAGTTCCTGGTCAAAAAGTCCCAGCTACTCAGCTTCCAATTCGACTTCCTGCTACTGCATACCATAGGAGGGACCAAATGATGGGTCAAGTACTTGGGTCCCTGCTGTCCATGTGGGAGAACCAGACAGTGCTCCAGGGTCCTGGCCTAGGCCTGGTTCAGCACTGGCTACTGAAGGCATCTGAGGAGCAAACCAGTGAATAGAAGGTTTCTCCGTTTCAGTCTCTCTCTCTCTCCCTGTCTCTCTTTCAAATAAAAATAAACAAATATTTTTAAAAACAAAATTTAGTAAAAGACATGAAGAAAATACAGATGGCAAATAAACATATGAAAATATGTTCAAAAATATCAATAGGGAAAGGAAAATTAAAACCACAATGAGATACTACCATGCACTTAGTAGCACAGCAAAAGTAAAAAACAGAGACAGTATCAAATGCTGGTAAGGATGCAAAGAAACTCTCATATTCCGCTTCTGGGACTGTAAAATTCACAAAAACCTGGCAATTTCTTTAAAAAGTAAATATATACTTACCACGTGGCCTAGTAAGCTCATTCCTGGACATCTGTCCCAGCGAAATGCAAACATATTCACACAAAATCTTGAATATTAATGCTCATAGGAATTTTATCAGCAAAAGGCCAGAACTGGAACAACTCAAATGGCCTTAAATGACTGAATAAAGTTAAACTGTGTTATATCTATACAAGAGAATATTACTCAACAACAAAAACAAATATATTATTGATACAATCAACAACTTGAATCCTTCTTAAGCATATTATATTGAACGAAAAAGGCCAATAATGTAGGATTCCACTTATATTTTTGAAATGACAGTATAAAAGTAGAGAACAGGGATTTGGGAGTAGGGTGTGACTAAAAATAGAAAACATGAGGGGGTGGGCTCGCGTGTGGCTCACTTGGTTAATCCTCCGCCTGCGGCGCTGGCATCCCATATGGGTGCTGGATTCTAGTCCCGGTTGCTCCTCTTCCAGTCCAGCTCTCTGCTGTGGCCCGGGAGGGCATTGGAGGATGGCCCAAGTGCTTGGGCCCCTGCACCCACATGGGAGACCAGGAGGAAGTGCCTGGCTCCTGGCTTCATATAGGCGCAGCTCCAGCCATGGCAGCCATTTGGGAGATGAACCAACAGAAGGAAGACCTTTCTCTCTGTCTCTCTCTATCACTGTCTAACTCTATCTGACAAATAAAAAAAAAAAAAAAAAAGACAAGGCAAGACGAGGGAATTTCTTTGTGATGACATAGCAGTTCTGTGTCTCGACATGGTGGGGGTTGGTGTGGCACAGTGGGTTACGCCACCACCTGTGAAGCTGGCATTTATTTCAGGGCACCAGTTTGAGTCTCAATTGCTCTGCTTCTGAAACCAGCTCCCTGCTAATGCACTGGAAAAGTAGCACAAGATGGCATATTTGGGACCCAACACCCACGTTTGTGGAAAGCCAGGAAGGACTTCCTGGCTCCTGGCTTCAGCTTGGCCCAGCTCTGATTCATAGAGGGATTTGGCAGATGGATTTGCAGATGGAAGGTCTCTTTCTCTCTCTGTCTCACCCTCTCTCAGTCACTCTCCCTTTCAAATAAATAAATCTTTAAAGAAAAAAGTAATGGTAGATTACACAAATCTATACATATAATTATATATAAAAACATTTAGATATCAATGCATAGAGAAACTGCTAGAACTGAAGTAAAGTCTGTAGTCTACTTAACTGTAATATGCTAGCATCAATTTCCTCTGGTTCTGATAATAGACTACATTTTTATAAGATGCCACCTCTGGGAAAAACTTCCAGGTTTGAGATGGGAAGATTCAATGTCATGATGGGTATACAGGACCTCTCTGTCAAATGTCTGCAACTTCTTATGAGTTTACAGTTAGCTCAAAATAGAATCACCATTTAAAATAACACCCTAGGAGAGATGAGGAATCTAGGCACCACTCCCTGTAGACAACTGAAATTATCATGTATGGATCAAAAGAAGGCAAAATTCCAAGACTGTTCCAAAGGTTCCTGCCTCCTATATATATCTCATTTTGTTCACTTCTCTTGAATTCAAGCAGAACTTATGAATATGATAAGCTATCATTAGTGTGATTATGTTACATTACATGTCCAAGTGTAATTAAGGACACTAAACAGTTAACTTCTAAAGATTTATCCTGGATGGGTGTAACTTTACCCAGTGAGACCTTGAAAGCTATCAAAGAGATGTAAACTGGGAGAGAGATCTATGTGCTGGCCTAGAAGGAGCAAACTGCCACGTTGTGGAAAATCAACTGATGCTGATGGCCAAAAGGCATCAACAAGTGAAGACCTAAGTATTGTAACTTGCCCAACAATCCAAGTGAACCTAGAAGTCAACTTTACACTCCAGATGAAAACACAGCCCAACCTTCTAATCTTGATTTCAACCTCCTGAGACTCTACGTAAGGAGGCCAATCAAACCATGCCCAGACTCACCACTAGTAGAAACTGGGATTATAAACACACATCAATTTAACATGCTACAAATATGGTAATTTATTATGTAGCAATAGAAAACTAACATGTTGAGTCTGATTATTATACCTGAAACATGCTTACAAAGAAACCATGACTCTGAGGTAGTGAATAAGCAAAAACAGATCCACTTACTTTTTCAGACTAATACAAAATTTGTCTGAACCTTAGGCCCTCATGTTCGGGCTGAAAGATTCATGAGAATAAACTATTCAAACATTTCCATGGTTTGGAATTGCAACACTAATTGGCCTTCAATAAATAACAAAGCAAGATGCAGATTTAAAAACTGATGAAACTTATTTATAGTCAAATTTGTGGGTTTTTTACAGTTCTCAACCATAATGAGTTTTAATAACCCAAGTCAAGGCTCAGCTCTTGCCTATTCCTAGTCATATTAAAAAACTTCAGGAACATTTCTAATTTCATGGTTCTTGATACGAGATAGATCGATCGATCTCAAAAGGTCATGGATCAAAGATAGTAGTTGTTATCCTGAAGATTGGGAACTAGAACTCCCATGTTTAAAAATAAAAACATTTGAGTATCTAAAAAGCAGTGAAGGGATCAAAACACAGCATCTAGGAGTAAGTAGAACAATGTGTAAGACCTCTCAGGGGAGGGAAAAACATAAAGCTTCATGGTAGCCAATGAAGTACATATATGTATTATGTGTATGTATAAAACACACACACACCAAATTTCTATTTCTATTCGTGATAGCCATTAAAGTATGTATATGTATCTGTGTATGTATAATTACACACACACACACACACACATATCAAATTTCTAGACCGAAAGAATCAATGCTATGAAGATGTCAACTGTCCCAAAACTGATTTAACAGAATTAATGCAATTCCTGTTAAATACACAGTAAGCATTTTCCCCCAGTGCTTGACAAGCTGATTCTAAGATTTATATAAATATGTAAAGAGCAAAGAACAGCCAGACAATTTTGAAAAAGGACAAAAGTAAGAAAACCTGCTATAAAATATTAAGACTATAAGATGACAGTAACTTGAAAACATTGTAAGTGTTGTCAAGGTAACAGAGAAATAAATCTATGCAAAAAGAGTCCAGAAACAGACTCATACACATTCAGACATTGCCATGTAACACAATTAGCACCAGAGAAAGGTGGGGAAAATTCAAACTTCTTAAATGGTACTGAACTAGCTGAATACCCACACAAAAGGAAAACACACAAAAAACCAACTACTTGTGGAAATTAAATTAAATTTGAAACACAAACTAAATAGCTTCAGTAAAATAATACTGGATAACATCATAAGGGTAGGGAAGGATTCCTATGTGGCTGCGTGTGTTCGTGTGCTAGAATAAATTATTTGGTAAGTCTTAAGTTTTCTTGAAATGGTCACAACAGCCAGGGCTGGGCCAGGTCAAAGTCAGAAGATTTATCTGGGTCTCCCAAATAGGTTCAGGAGCCCAAGAACTTGGGCCATCTTCCACTGCTTTTCCAGGCTCATTAACAGGGAGCTGGATCAAAAGTGGAGCACCCATATGAGATGCTAGCATTGCTCAACCTGCTATGCCAAAACATGAGCCTTAGGAAGGAATTCTTAAATAAGATATAAAAAGTATTAACCATGAAGGAAAAGCCCAGGTAATAACAATACAAACATTGAGAACTTTTATTCATTAAGAAATCATCAATATAAAAAGGCATAAATTCAAGAGAATTCAACTGTAACCAAAGATGGAAATATTTTTAAAAAATCCTTTTTAAAAAATCCGTAAGAAAAAAATGGACCAAACAAACTCAACAGGAATCTTGAAAGAAGACTTGAATAGTCAAGCTTTATTAAAGGAGGAAATCCTGAAAATGGGTAATACGGAGTGATGCTCGACTTCAAAAGTCATGAGTGAACTACAAACTAAATTCATAAGCTATCACTAACCTCCAAAGATACCACCCATGACAGAAAACTTTTTTCAAAAATGAGGAATACCAACCATGATGGCATGGAGAAGCTTGAATGTGCTCCACAGACCCATGTATTGGGGGTTTGGTCCTCAAAGTCTTATGCTAATGGGTAACGGATTAATGTTAATGGTTAATGGGTTAGGGGTGGAGACTTTATTTCATCAGCACATTTAGGAGGTAGGCTCAGCAGGTTATTAAGTGACTGGGCATTGCCCTCAGAAGTTAATTCTAGGAAGGTTGGTTACTGAAGCCAACTGTGGCCTAGCTTCTGTCTGCTATCTGGCTCACGATGTGATCATTACTCCCCCCATGCACTGCCACTGCTGGTCTCCATCAGATACCAGACTGAGGGGGCCACTGGATCTTGGACTGTGAACCTCCAGTTATTGAGGCAAAATCAATCTTCCTTCATAAGCAGCTTCTCTCAGTATTTTAGCTGAAGTAATGAAAAGCTGACTAATGCATTAATGCTGGTGATGCTATAAATGTTATCTGATACATCCCTTTGACAAAGAATTTGGCCTTACTAAGTAAAGCTGATACCATCTGGCCCAGCAACCTTTATGACACAGCCTTGAGAAACTCATAAAGAAGCACAAGAAAGGGATATACACAGAAGCACTGTTCATAAAAAAAAAAAAAAAAAAAAAAAAAAAAACCTAGAAACAAAGTGTTCACTAGAAAAATGGGTAAATATTAGGAAATTCAAAATTGGAAATATAGCAACGCAATGAATGAAGCACAGCTATACAAAACAAAATCTCACAATTTCATTGAGCAGAAGAGGAACAGAAAACCAAAGAATGATTCTATTAACATACAGTTCAAAAAAGATAAAACTTGACATTATCTAAGTAAACATGCAAAACTGCTAAAAGTTAAAACAAAAGGAAGGAAATAATCACAGAAGTAAAGACACGTTTGGCAGTAAGAAAGGTCGTGATTGGGAAGGAGCACAGTAAAAGGGAATTTTTTATGTTATTTAAGGTAAATAAATCTCATATGTTTCACATACAGACTCAGGAACATAGTGAGACTTTCTGCCCATGGTCCACCCGTCATCCTCCTCCCTCTCCTAATCCCATTTTTATTTTTTACAAAGATCTATTTTCAGTTAACCTTACACTCATAAGATTAACTCTACATTAAGTGTTCGACAAATAGTATGAAGAAAAAAAGTTGTTCCTCAAAAGTGGAGACAAGTTCTGCTAAAAATCATCACATCTCAAAGTGTCAATTTCACTCCTACAGATTACATTTTAGGTACTCTATTAGTTACCACAGATCAGGGAGAACACACGGTATTTGTCTTTGTGCGACTGGCTTATTTCACTAAGTATAATGGTTTCCAGTTGCATCCATTTTGTTGCAAACAACAGTATTTCATTTTTTTTTACCACTAAGCAGTATTACATACTACATATATACCATAATTGATATATCCAGTCCTCAGTTGATGGACATCTATATTGATTCCATTTCTTAACTACTGTAAATTCAGCTGCAATAAACACAGGGGTTAAGATCACTCTTGATATGCTGGTTTATTTCCCTTTGGGTAAATTCCCAGGAGTGGGATGGCTGGGTCATATAGTAAGTCTATATTCAGACTCCTGAGGTATCTCCATACTGTCTTCCACAGGAGCTGCACTAGTTTACATTCCCATCAACAGTGGATTAATTTTTCCCCACCATCCTCACCAGAATTACTTGCTTGTTGATTTCTGTATGAGAGTCATTCTACCTGGGGTGAGGTGAAACCCACTGCGGTTTTGATTTGCATTTCCCTGATGGCTAGTGATCTCGAGCACTTTTTCGTGTGTCTGTTGGCCATCCGAATTTATTCTCTTGAAAAACACCTGGGGCCAGCACTGTGGCATAGTGGGTAAAGCCACCACCTGCAGTGCTGACATCCCATATGGTTGCCAGTTCCTATCCCTGCTGCTCCTCTTCCAATCCAGCTCTCTGCTATGGCCTGGGAAAGCAACAGAAGATGATGGCCCAAGACCTTGGGCCTCTGCACCCATGTGGGAGACCCAGAAGAAGCTCCTGAGTCCTGACTTCAGATTGGCCCTGCTCCAGCAGTTGTAGTCATTTGGGGAGTAAACCAGTCGATGGAAGACCCCCCCCCCTTTCTCTCTTTGCAACTCTGCCTTTCACATCTTTTTTTTCTTTTTATGGGATGCCAGTACTGCAAGCAGTGGCTTTACCTGCTAAGCCACAGCATTAGCCCCTGTACTGACTTTAAAAAAAAAAAAAAAAAAGATTTATTTATTTATTTGAAAGGCAGAATTATGGAGAAGAGAGGCAGAGAGAAAGAGAGGTCTTCCATGCACTCTCAGGATGGCCACAATGGCTGGAGCTGAACCGATCCAAAGCCAGGAGTCAGGAGCTTCTTCCAGGTCTCCCCCGCAGGTGCAGAGGCCCAAAGACGTGGCCATCTTCTCCTGCTTTCCCAGGCCATAGCAGAGAGCTGGATCAGAAGTGGAGCAGCCAGGACTCGAAGCAGCATCCACAAGGGATGGTGGCACTGCAGGCGGTGGCTTTATCTGCTACACCACAGTGCTAGCCCCAGTAAATGAATCTTGAAAAAAAGAAAAGTATCTGTTCAAGTCCTTTGTCCACTTAACTGGATTGTTTTGTTGCTGTTGGTTTTCTTGAGCCCTTTACAGATGCTGGATAGTAAGCCTTCATCAGTTGCATAGTTTGCAAATACTTTCTCTTATTCTGTTGGTGTCTCTTCACTTTGTTGTCTCTCTTGCAGTGCAGAAGCTTCTCAATCTGATGTAATCCCATTTGTCAACTTTGGCTTTGATTGCCTGTGTTTCTGGGGTCTTTTCCAATTTGCCTATGCCAATGTCTTACAGAATTTCCCCAAAGTTCTCTAGTAATTTCATGGTATCAGGTCATAGACTTAGCAACTTGATACATTTTTAATAGGTTTTTGTGTGAGGTAGGCATTTTGTTTCATACTTCTGTACACCCAGATCTAGTTTTCCCAGCACCATTTTTTGAAGAGACTGTCCTTGCCCCGGCAATTGATTTCAGTTCCTTTGTCAAGCATAAGCTGGTTGTAGATGTGTGGATTGATCCCTGGCGTTTCTATTCTGTTCCACTGGTCTACACATCTGTTTTGTTTTTTTCACAGTACCAGGCTGTTTTGATTACAACTGCCCTATAGTATGTTTTGAAATCTGGTATTGTGATGCCACCAGCTTTTTGTTGCATAAGATTGCTTTAGTTATTCGGGTCTTCTTGTGTTCCCACACAAATTTTAGCATCATTTTTTCTAGATCTGAGGAGAATGTCATTGGTATTTTGATTGGTATCACATTGAATCTGTGAATTGCTTTCAATGGTATGGACACTGTGATGATATCAATTCTTCCAATCCACAAACATGGACGATTTCTCCATTTCTTTTGTTTCTGCTTCTCTTTCTTTAATGTTTTATAATTTCCATCGTAAAGGTTCTTAGTTAAATTTATTCTAACATATTTAATTTTTTGTAGCTATTGTAAATGGGATCTATTGTAGACATTCTTTCTCAGCCATGGAATTGCTGTATATACAAAGGCTATTGATTTTTGTGTTAATTTACATCCTGTCATTTTACCAAATTCATATTTTACAAGTTCCAATAGATTCTTAGTGGAGTTTTTTAGATTCCCTATAGAATCATGTCATCTGCATACAGGGAGTTTGACTTCCTCCTTCCTGATTTGTATCCCTTTGATTTCTTTTTCTTGCCTAATGGCTCTGGCTAAAACTTTCAGGACTATATTGAACAGCAATGGTGAGAGTGGGCATCCTTAGTGGGAATGCTTCCAACTGTTCCCCAAAGATGCTGCCTGTGGGTTTGTCATAAATTGCCTAGATTGTCTTGAGGAATATTCCTTCTACACCTAGTTTGCTTAATGTTTTCAACATGAAAGGATGTTGTATCTTATCAAATGCTTTCTCGGCATCTACTGAAATAATTCTAAGGTTTCTGATCTTCAGTTTGATAACGTGATGTATCACATACATTGATTTGCTAATACTGAAACATCCCTTTATACCAGAGATAATTCCCCGTTGGTCCAGGTGAATCTTTATGATGTGTTGTTGGATTCAATTAGCTACTATTTTGTTTAGGATTTCTGCATGTTCATCAAGGATATTGGTCTATAGTCCCCTTTCTATGTTGTATCTTTTTTCTGGTTTAGAAATTAAGGTGATGCTGGCTTCACAGAAGGAGTTTGGAAGGATTCCCTCCATTTCAATTTTCCTGAGTAGCTTGAGGAGAATTGGAATTAAATGTCTGGTGGAATTCAGCAGTGAAGCCATCTGTTCCTGGGCTTTTCTTTGTTGGGAGGGTCTTTACTACTGATTCAAGCTCTATCTTGGTTATGTGTCTATTTAGGTTTTCTATGTCTTCATGACTCAATTTTGACAGACACCTAGAAACTATGTAGGTTTCCCAATTTGTTGGCATACAGCTATAATTCCTGATGTTCTTTTTATTTCTGTGGTATCTACTGTTACACTTACCACATTTCATTTTTTCCCTCTGCGTTATAGATTTTAGTCTTCTTTTTTTGTTCGGTGGGTCAATGATGTATCAATCATTTTTTTTAAAGATTTATTTATTTATTTGAAAGTGAGAGTTACACAGAGAAGGAAGAGGCAGAGAAAGAGAGAGAGATCTTCCATCCAATGGTTCACTCCCCAGTTGGTTGCAACGGCCAGAGCTGGGCCGATCCAAAGCCAGGAGCCAGGAGCTTCTTCCAGGTCTCCCACGCCGGTGCAGGGGCCCAAGAACTTGAGCCATCTTCTACTGCTTTCCCAGGCCATAGCAGAGAGCTGGATCAGAAATGGTACAGCTAGGTCTCAAAGCAGTGCCCATATGGGATGCCAGCACTTCAGGCCAGGGTGTTAACCTGTTATGCCAGAGCACTGGTCGCATCATTGTTGTTGGTGGTGGTTTTTTTTTCCAAAAAAATCAGCTCTTCATTTCACTGATCATCTGTATTATTTTATTTCTATTTTGCTTACTTCTTCTCTAGTTATTTCTTTCCTCATCCTAATTTGGGATTTGGTTCGTTGTTTTCCTAGGTCCTTGAAATGCACTGAAAATTCACTTACTTGATACCTTTGTAAAAGGGAATTTCTAGGAGCAAAGTTTGACTGTTTTATTTTATTTATTTATTTATTTTGACAGGCAGAGTGGACAGTGAGAGAGAGAGACAGAGAGAAAGGTCTTCCTTTTGCCGTTGGTTCACCCTCCAATGGCCACCATGGCTGGCGCGCTGCAGCCGGCGCACCACGCTTGATCCGATGGCAGGAGCCAGGTGGTTATCCTGGTCTCCCATGGGGTGCAGGGCCCAAGCACTTGGGCCATCCTCCACTGCACTCCCTGGCCACAGCAGAGAGCTGGCCTGGAAGAGGGGCAACCGGGACAGAATCCGGCGCCCTGACCGGGACTAGAACCCGGTGTGCCAGTGCCACAAGGCGGAGGATTAGCCTACTGAGCTGCGGCGCCGGCCTGACTTGCGGTTTTGATAGTGGTTTTAATGCTCCCTTTATTCATTGAAGTACATATAAGCATATTTCAAAAAATTCATGAAAATGAAGTTAAAAGAGAAAATTACTTTGGAGTAATAATTTCAACATCCAGGCCAGCTCTCTGCTATGGCCCGGGAGTGCAGTGGAGGATGGCCCAAGTCCTTGGGCGCTGCACCCGCATGGGAGACCAGGAGAAGCACCTGGCTCCTGGCTTCGAATCAGCGCGGTGCGCCAGCCGCAGCGGCCATTGGAGGGTGAACCAACGGAAAAGAAAGACCTTTCTCTCTGTCTCTCTCACTGTCCATTCTGCTTGTCAAAAAATAATAATAATAATAATTTCAACATCCAAGTACAGTTCGTTCATAATACGCACTTTTCAAAGTATCCTTGCATTAAAGATCTACTGTCAGGGCCAGCGCTGTGGCGTAGCAGTTAAAACCACTGCCTGCAGTGCCGGCATCTCATTTGGTTGCTGGTTCAAGTCCCGGCTGCTCCACTTCCAATCCAGCTTTCTGCTGTGGCTAGGAAAGCAGTGGAAGATGGCCAAAGCCCTTGGGCCCCTGTACCCACATGGGAGACCTGAAAGAAGCTCCTGGCTCCTGGCTTAGGCTCAGCTTAGTTCCGGCCATTGTGGCCAATTGGGGAGTGAAACAACGGATGGAAGACCGACTGACCGACCTCTCCCTCTCCCTGTCCCTCTCCCTCTGCCTCTGCCTCTGCCTCTCCTTCTCTCTCTGTGTAACTCTGATTTTTCAAATAAATAAATCTTTAAAAAAAAAGATCTACTTTTTTGGACCACATAAATTAATGTATAAGCTTAGAAAGTACAAACCCATATTTTAAAAGAATTGTGGTACATCTAGAAATTACTTTAAGAGAAAAACTATTTAAAATCTGTAATCATAGGTTTTATGTGTCTACATGGCTAAGGTACAGTACTTGATTAGTCACTCACAATCATCTAGGTGTTGCTGTGAAGGTGATTTTATAGACAAAGTTAACATCTAAAATGTTTATTTTAAGCAAGGTGTTTATTCTCAATAACAAGGGTGGGTCTGATCAAATCAGCTGAGAGACCTTAAAATTAATCAAACCAGAAGATTCCCCAAGAAGAAAGAAAGTGTCTCAAGATTGCTACAGCATCAACTTCAGCCCACAAGTGTTTCTAAGCCTTTCCACTTACTCCATGTAATTAAGACTTGCCAAACTCCACAACTGCACCAGCCAATTTCTTAAAATAAATCTCTTGATACAAACACACATTCTTCCTACTGGTTCTTCTTGTCTCAAGAACCTTGATTGATACAGATGTGCACAATGCGAGTGGAGGTTCTAGATGAACAGAATTTTAAGGATGAGTTTCCTAAATTGGTTCTGGGATTTCTGACATTGGTTCTCTACTATGGTTAGATTTTAGTGAAAATCTAGACCGCAGTCATCCAGTGGCAGAGAGGGCACAAGAAGTCCATGGCATGATATGTGAATAGACACAAAAAGTACAATCATTGGATACTCCCAATGAAACACTTAGAAAAGGACAGTTCTGAGAAACCATTCCTTTGGTACTTTAGGACATTTGTTAAACTAACAAGTATAATGAGATTGGCTGGTGGTACCTAACTGCTACATAAAGTGGGAATATAAAAGGTACCACACATTGTAGCACAGCAAGTTAAGCTGCTGCTTGCAATGCTGGCATCCCATACCAAACTGCTGGTTCAAGTCCCAGCTGCTCTACATCAGATGCAGCTTCCTGCTAATATGCCTGGGAAGGTAGCAGGAGATGGTCCAAGCAACTGGACTCCTGCCACATATATGGGAGACCAGAATGGGGTTGCTTAGTTCCTAGTTTCAACCTGGCCCAACCCTGACCATTGTAGCCATTTGAGAAGTGAACCAGCATATCAAAGTTATCTCTCTGTCTCTCCCTCTTTCTCTTTCCCTCTTTGTCACTCTGTCTTTCAAATAAATTTAAAACACACACACACACACACAAACCCACAGGGTTTCATACACCCAGTTCAAGTACTGACTACATGACCTGTAAATGACCTGAAAACAGAATTCTATGTCCCTAAATGAAACCTTTATCTACTCCAAGGGCAGAGCTGATTCCTGAAAACCAGTGTATAATCCTATGAGTGGCTAAACTACAAGCCAAACTGAATTCCCAACTTCCCAGCATACTGTCTACTAACGAGAACACTGATTCAGAAGAAATGGGATCCTACTGGACAGATGTGCACAGATCGCCATGAAGCTGGAGACATCACAGATCTACATCCTAGTTTGCTAGTGTAAGTTAACCTTCTCATCTGAGGTGAACCCAGCTTTACATGAAGCCTCTGTAAGAGCTTGAGATAGCTGCTCTGCCAGACCAGGCTGATTCCCTTCAAAATCCTTACTCTGCCTCCACACCTATGTATCACTAGACTCCAGTTCCAGTAGGCCCCAACAGGTGAAGTACAAACTATGATCCATGAGGAGATATGCTACAGCCCAAAAAAGCTTCATGATTTTTCTCACTTATACAGACAGAAATCTGTGGAATATGTGGGCACTGACATTAGGATGTAGGATAATGTGGATAAAACATAAAGTTGGACCTGGCTGAATTTAATGTTATGGGCCCACTAAGCAAAGATTGTCATAACTCAATGGATCAGAAAGGGCTCTAGCCATTGCAGGCATGGAAAGCCAAGACACTACAGCAATAAAATGTTCTCCATGAAGGATCTCTGTGAGTGAGACCCCAGCAGAAAGCAGCAGCCATCAAGGAAGGATGTACTTTTCTCGAGAGGGAGGAGAGAACTTCCACTTTGCTTATGGCCTTGTCCAAATACGTTGGAGTTTGTGGACCCCAAAGGTTTCCATAGCTTAGGAAGCTCATGTCAAGAACCTCTGGTGGTCACTGATGTCAAACATAAGAGGGATAATTGTTAAATTAACAACAAAAGTCACTGTGCACTAACTCCCCATGCAGGATCTCTGTCCTCAATGAGTTGTATTATGAAAGTTAACTGTGGCCGGCGCCGTGGCTCACTAGGCTAATCCTCCACCTAGCGGCGCTGGCACACCGGGTTCTAGTCCCGGTCAGGGCGCCGGATTCTGTCCCGGTTACCCCTCTTCCAGGCCAGCTCTCTGCTGTGGCCCGGGAGTGCAGTGGAGGATGGCCCAAGTGCTTGGGCCCTGCACCCCATGGGAGACCAGGATAACCACCTGGCTCCTGGCTTCGGATCAGCGCGGTGCGCTGGCCGCAGCGCGCCAGCCATGGCGGCCATTGGAGGGTGAACCAACGGCAAAAGGAAGACCTTTCTCTCTGTCTCTCTCTCTCACTATCCACTCTGCCTGTCAAAAAAAAAAAAAAAAGTTAACTGTAAAACCAGTTCTGTGTGTGTGTGTGTGTGTGTGTGCAAATTGCTGAAATCTGCACTTAGTATAGCCTTGGTCTTCTGTGTACAAAGTTAACTGAAAATGAATTTTAATGGAGAATGGGACTGGCAAGGGGAGAGAGAGGAGGGGGTGGGGTGGGAGGGTGGTTATGGTGGGAAGAATCACTATATTCCTAAAGTTGTACTTATGAAGTTTGTATTCCTTAAAAAACAAATTTAAAAGAAAGTAAGGCAGGCAGGCAGGCAGGCAGGCTGGCCGGCTGGCTGGCTGGCTCTAGCAGGTTGGCTAGTTGACTAGAATGTGGACCACAATTGAGCATACATTAAATAAAACTGAAAAGTCAGAACTGCCTTGGTGTACATTACAGCAAGGCATCCAAAGTTTTGGTGAAATTAGAATATTAGAGTGATTTCATCACGTTAGACTTGCTCGCCCATCCACAAGGGTCCAGAGGACACATCTTTCATACAACTATGAGAAGAGTCAAGAGTCTCAACATAGAGCTCCATGCTTGCTCTCTAGGTTAGAAGTTAAAATGGTAACCAATGCCAATGAACTGTGATTCTTAAATGCAATTAAGATAACTGTATCCTAGGAAATCAGAAGCCAAGTAGTAGCACTTAATCACCAAATACAAGGAGGGCATGGTTACCATCAAAGACAGCAGAGTGAAAGCAGTAGGCAAAAGAGTCTCATTCACAGAGACTTATGTGATGTTGAGAGTTGATCATGGTGCACCTAGAAGAGAAATAAATTCTTACTTGATCAATACAGTCAAGAGTTTTAAGTCAAAAAAAGAGAAGACTAACTTGAATTATCAAAACAGAATCAAGCAAGGTCTCTCAATGAAGTCCCAGACTTGAACAAGTTTATGGACTCAGAATCTCTTGAATGAAGGCAAGGATGTATCCCCTTGAGGAAGGACTTCACTACACTGCAAAAAAATGTTTATCTTCCCCAAAACGATCTATGGCTATTTACTAAGGTGCACACTGGACATTGACTCTTAAATGATAGTAATACCAGGAGACCCAAAACACCACATAGTCCATTTGTCAGAGCAGAGACTTAAGGAAGTCAGCTGGTCAATGAATTTTTAACTCAGGTCCATCTCATAATGTGTCCAGTTGGTCTCTCAACCATTCCCATGGAAATTTCCCACATTCAGAATGCATTACCGGAAGATACAAACTCAGCAACTAGCAGGCCCATGCTAGTTCCCTGACCCCCGGGAGTAAGCAGATTGATGCCACCTTCAAAAACTTAAAGGATGCAGTAGTGACTGCAACTCGTGCTCATTCAGCTCACCTACTGCCCTATGCAGAAAACAGATGGATCTTGGAATGAATCAAATAGTGACTCCAACTGTAGCTACTATGCCAGATGTGGTTGCATTGTTTCAGCAAACTAGCACATCCTTTGGTACCTGGTATAGCAACATGAATCTTTAACATGCTTTTTTCTCAGTTATCAATTAATAAAGACTGTTGGGGGCTATTTGTTTTCAGGTGGCAAGGCTGAAAGAGAATATACTTTGTTTTACCTCAGGTTTATTACCAACTCTCCAGTCCTTATTTCTAAAAGTGGCCCACAGCAAGAAATGGATCTGCACCAAGCCAGGCTGCTATGCAAGCTGTTCTGCCAGTAAGGCCATATGATCCAGCAGATCCAACGGCACTTACAATGCCGGAAGCAGAGATGCTCCCTGGAGCATTTGGCAGACCCACGTAGGTTAATCAGAGGGCAGATCTGAGAGTAAAGCCCTACCATCCTCTGGAAAATGACTCATACTTTGAAAAATGGTCTTGACATGCTACCTGGCCTTTTTAGAGGCAGAATGCCTAACAGTGACTGCTGTATTACTTTATGACCTCAGCTATCCGTCATGAATTTCTACCTACCAGTGCAGAACAGGCCACAGCTACTACTGAGTGTCCCATCTTCCAGCAACAGAGATCGACACTGAGTCCCTGATATGGTACTATTCTATGGAATGATCAAGCAGCTACCTGGTAAGCAGGTAGATCTGATCAACAAATTCATGAAGCTGGGAAGGCACTGCAGTACTCCACCATCAAATGGAAGTGATATATACAAGATCAAAGTCAAGAAAACCCTGAGGATAGAAATAATTTGGCCAACATGCCCGTGGTCCCTCCAGCATTACCTTCTCCCTCCCAGCCCTTGCCTACAATTTCATGGGAAATTTCCCACTATCAGGTAACTGATAAAAAACGTAGACCTGGGTTACAATGATTCTACACAATATGCATGCACCACCAGAAACTGGACAGCTGTAAGCACTGACTGTGGCCTCTTGCTGGGACATTCCTGAAGTATAGCAATAAAGGGAAATCCTCTTCATGGGCAAAACTTTGAGCAGTGTCACCTGGCCATTCATTTTGCTTAGAAGAAATGGCTAGAGGTGCTAATGTGAACACTAATTCATAGTATGTGGTCTATGGTTTAGCTAGACGCTCAGGAACTTGGAGAGCCCTTACTGGGAAACGAGAAACAGGGAGGTCTGGAGAGGAAGTACATAGATCAACCCCAAGGGGAAAAAAAAAGTCAATATATTTGTGTCCCACATGAATATTTATCAAAGGACAACCTTTGCAGAGGATGATGCTAATAATCAAATAGATAGGACAGCCATTCTGTGGACACCAATCAACTTCTTTCCCCAGACATTCCTTTCACTGTCTAACAGTTTTATGAACAGTGAAACTACAGGAGGGAGACGGGTTTGTGTATGGGCTCAGCCACATGAATATCCACCTACCATGGCAGAACAGGTTACAACTACTAACAAGTATTCAATTTGTCAGTCACAGAGCTCAACATTGAGTCCCCAGTCTAGTACTAGTCTGTGGAATGATTAATCAGCTACCTGGTGGCAAGCTGATCACACTGTACCACTTCCATCATGAAAGGGATAGCACTCTCTTCTTAGTGGAACAGATATCCTGGATATGGATTTGCCTTTCCTGCACGCAGTGCTTTGGCCAAACTTACCATCTGTGGACTTACATGGTCAAGGTATTTCACATAGCACTGCTTCTGATTAAGGAACTCACTTCATAGCATACAAAGTGTGGCAATGAACCCATGCTCCTTGAATTCACTGGTCTTACCATGTTCCCCATCATCCTGAAATAGATGGCTTGATATAATGGCAGAATGAATTTTTGAAGAGTCAGTTACAATATCAGCTAGGTGACAACATGTTTCAAGTATGGGGTAATATTATTCATGAGGCTACATACGCCCTAATTCTGTAACCAATATATGATACAGTTTCTTCCATAGCCAAGATTAAAGAATCTGGGAATCAAGAGACAGAAACAGGGGCAGTATGACTCACTATTGCCCCTAGTGATCCAATAGCAAAACATCTTCTACCTAGTTGTACAGTCTTAGAATCTCCTGGTCTTGAGATCGTAGTTCCACAGGGAGGCATGCATCCATTCAGAAACACAGTAATTCCACTGAACTGAATGAAGTTAAAACTACCGCCCAGATACTCTGAACTCTTCGTGCTTTTAAATCAACAGGTAAGGAGAGCTACCATATGGACAAAAGTTGTTGATCCTAATTACCAAGGGGGGAATCCAGACTCTTACCACACAATGGAGATAAATAAGAATAAGTCTGGAATACAGGATCATCCCTTAAAATATCTTGTATTACTACATTCTGTGATTAAAATCAATGCAAAGTTACAACTATCCAACTCGGGAAATGCTACACTACCAAGTACTGTGACTAGTTAAGGCACTTACTGAGGGCAAAGGGAATGTGGAATAGGTGGTAGGAGGAGGTCATCATAAATACCAGCTACAACCATGTGACCAGCTGCAGAAAAGGACTGTAATTATTATGAATGTCTTCCTTATGTTATAATGAATGTCTTTATACACTCAAATGTTTTCTTGCCTCTCTTCTCACTTTCATGAGATACATTAATAATGAACTTTACATCAGGTTTTGAAGTTACAGTTTACTAAGAAGAATGAGCACTGTCAATGGACTCTGCATATTCCGCTGGGAAAAGGCATGGCACATTCTCAGTTGCTCGCAGGATACTTGTTGCACAGTCGGCAGAAGTATGACTTTATTATCATCTTTATGTCAAGACAATATGTGTCGCTCCCCCTCTTCGTGGAGGAACGACACTAGACCCTGCGCTGTTCTTTTGTCTGCTCGGCTCTTCCTGGGTTAGCTGCTGGTCCTTCCCAGGTTGGCTGCCGACCCCTCCACCTCCGTGGAGGGGCGGCTCCCCCTGCCACTTTCCCCACTTCTGCGGAGGAGCGGCCGGCCGGCCGGCTCTCTCGGGGGCTGCTCAGGTGTTCCTTCAGGTGTCCCCAGTGCATGTTGTCTCTCTCCTCCTTTATAGTCCTCTTCCACCAATCCATGCTCTGCTACCCACACACCGAGCACACTGCTCTCCTCCAATCAGGAGCAGGATCAGCTCCTGCAGCTCATCAGTCAAATTGGCGAGAGGCAGCTGCGTAGAAGCTGTTTCCTCCTCTCCCAGCGCCATATTGTGGGAGAGCAGATGCATAGAATAAGTCTTAATTCCAGTAACTTAGTCTAGTCCCAGTTGCTCCCCACAAATATGCTTCGATGACATGTGCATGGGTGCCATGCTGACAGTGGTAGGCTGTGAGTTTTCTTATGTCAACTTGGCTATAGTATCCACATATTCAATCAAACACTAATCAAGGTGATATTGTGACAGTAGTTCTTTGACACAGTTTAAACCTACAATCAGGTGAGTTTCAGCAAAGGAAATTTTTCTTGATGTAGGTGAGTCTGATCCAATCATTTGAAAAGATTTAAAAGCAAAACCAAGGTTCCTCCGAGAAAACAAAAATTCTGCATGAGGACCATCCAAGAATTTCATCTGCCAGCCAGTGCTATAGATTTTGGATTTGCCAGTCCCTACCATCACCTGGACCAATTCCTTGAACTAAGTCTTTTTATACCTCTGTCTACATGTAGCTAAATTAATACATGTATATGCCATGTGCATATAAACAAGCGAACACATACATATTCCTGATACTCTTCATCCCCCTCACCTATTTAATTTCCTTCTACAGCATTTATTACCTCCCAACATATTTTATACTTTTGTACCTGTCTACTTGCTTAGTGTCTCCCCTCCCTACTTAAATGTAAGCTCATTGTTTTACTGCTCCTGTGCCTAGAACAATGCCTGTAAGTGCTCAGTAAGTGAATATACAAGTAAGGCATTAGCCTTAGGGTTGGTGATGTGGTGCAGCAAGTTAAGCCACTGCTGGAGATGCTGGCATCCCACACTGGCGTGGCACTCCATCTCCAACCCAGCTTCCTACTAAACCTAGGAAGGCAGCAAACGATGGCCCAAGTGCTTGGGTCCCTGCTACTCATTTTGGAGACGAGGATGGAGTTCCTGGCTCCTGGCTTCAGCTTGGCCTACCCTAGCTGTTGGAGCCATTTGAGGAGTGAACCAGTGGAATCTCTCTCTCTCTCTCTCTCCAAAATCCCTCCCTCCCTGTCACTTCGCAGTTCAAATAAAACTTTTTTGAAAAAAGTAACACATAAACCTTAAAATCTCAAACTGAAAACTATTTTCTGTTTTTATTACTTTATTTATTTGAAAGGCAGAGTTACAGAGAGGTCTTCCATCTGATGGGTCACTCCCCAAATGGCCACAATAGCTGAAGCTGGGCCAGGCCAAAGCCAGGATATTCTTCCAGGTCTCCCACATGGGTGAAGGGGCCTAAAAACTTGAGCCACTTCCCACTACTTTCCCAGGCACATTTGCAGGTAGCTGCATTAGAAGTAGAGCAGCTGGGACTCAACTCAGCCTCCATATGGGATACTGGCATCGCAGGTGGTAGCTTTATCTGCTATGACACAGTGCCAGCCCCCTCAAACCATGTTCTTAATTATTGGATTATCTATTAAACAATGAGGGCTTTAAGCAGGAAACTGTCATAAACAAGTATCACCTTAGTTCTCCTTCCACTGTTCTCACTGACTTGGTTTTATAGTGAATACAAAAGAAAAGTGAATGTTTCCACCTGGCAGAGTTCTCTTCCTTTCCATGTGACCACAAATTATGAGCCGCCATAGTTCCAACTTCCTCACTGGCTAACTAAGAGGAATTGACCCATAGTAAGCAGCTTGTAAAATAGTCACAAAGTCAGCTCCGAAGCACAGTTTACATGAATTTTTCAGGGAACCGTCATGGAGTTTCTCAGTACTTACAACAAATCAACACTGTGTATGTATGTGCATGCACACAATGCAAATAGCACTGGGCCTTGTATTTCACATTTCACTGCTCCTAAGCACTCAATCTGATAAACACAGCATATAATTCATTGATCTGAAACCTACCTTATGTCTTCACCAAGGTAAAAAAAAAAAAAAAGATAAACATGAAAAACTAAAATCCAAAAGGGAAAACTATGTGAAGAATATCATGCAGTAAAACCCTATATGCTTTACTCAAGGGAGGATCCTTCACATTAATATTTAAAATTAAGGCTTTTATATCCATCTTCCAGTCTTAGTAGATACCAACAATTTTTTCTTTAATTCCCACCCAATAAATAAAATGTGATATAATCCTATGCTGATGACTCCACTTATATTCAAAAATAGAGAAGCAAATCTGTGGTATTAGAGTAAGGATAGTGGTTAACACTGGGAAGACACAGTAGTGATTACAGAGTAGGTTAAGGACTTCTCGGAAAAAAACAATGTTACATTTCTTGACCTGGATGCTGGTAACATGTTGAGTATTCACTTTGTGAGAATTAGCTGAGCTGTATACTGATTGGTTGTACTTCCTGTACTGTTTAATACAGTAAATAATTTCAAGATCATAAAAGATAAGGCTGAACAGCTCAACACAAATCAACACAGTGCTTAAGAATACTTGGATCTAGCGGCTGGCGCTATGGCACACTAGGTTAATGCCCTGGCATCCCATATGGACACCGGTTCGAGACCCGGCTGCTCCTCTTCGATCCAGCTCTCTGCTATGGCCTGGGAAAGCAGTAGAAGATGGTCCAAGTCCTTGGGCCCCTGCACTATTGTGGGAGACCGGAAGAAGCTCCTGGCTCCTGGCTCCGGATCAGCACAGCTCTGGACTGCAGCCAATTGGGGAGTGAACCAGTGGATGGAAAACCAATCTCTCTCTCTCTCTCTCTCTCTCTCTGCTTCTCCTCTCTCTGTATAACTCTGACTTTCAAATAAATAAATCAATCTCTAAAAAAATTAAAAAATTTTAAACAAAATACTTTCATCTATGTTAACCACATTCAGCACATTCTAAGAAAGTAAGGAAGTAGGCTTTAGAAATAATTTTCCACTTAAGTATTTAAAATAAACTTTACATTTCAAAGAGCTAAATTTTAATTACTCAAAGAGGCCTATCAGTATTGGGTAAGGATGAGTCTTGTTGTGAGAATCAGGTGTGTACTACCTGCTACCTCTGTGAACTTGCACTTAACCTCTCCAGGTCACTGCTACTACTTGTGAGAACTAATGGAGCTATTTCATGTGAAGCTCACAAAACAGTGCCTGACACACAACAAATATACAATAAACAGTGGCTCTTGACTCCTGTCATAATCTCCCAGTGACACTACCATCAGGGTGCTCCTACTACAGCCACTAACAGATGAGCACTGAAATACCTTCTTAAGGTATCATGTACATTACTCTCTCCATATTAACTGACACTTTTCTTTATATTAGAACTTCCCAAAGAATTTGCGATAGAATAAAGCATGCTCTAGACTTGCTCTTTTTTTTAATCTTCTACAACAAACCGCTGTAAGGATGTTCAAGGCTTTAAACACTTGCATAGTAATAATATACTCTTCAGATTGTTTGTGCTTTTCCTCCTTCCCTTGGTCCACCTTTTTCTTCCATCTGTTCTTCCCCTTATCCTTTCTTCACTATAGTTTTCCCATGTATTGAAAAGTGTAAGGAACTAGAGATCAAATAATTCACACTGTAGTCATGGCAATATCTTTAAAGCACAAGAGCAAGTCACTCAGCCTTGTCTATAAAATTACTGAGTCTGAGAACATGGACTGTGTAGCTTCACTGCCTGATTCAAATACGAGCTCTACCACTTACAGCTAAGGAAACTTTTACAAGGTATTCATCTTTTCTATTCTCTACCTCCTTTATCAATAAAATGAGATAACAAAGATAGCTAAAATTGTTTTGGGGATCAAATGAGTTATGCATATAAACTGCCTGAAGGATGCCTACCAAACAGAAAGCATTATGAAGAGTTTGGTTTCTATTATTATGCTCACACACCTTTGCAATGATGATTTTAAAAGTGAATTATTCTATGAAAATGTCAATGTAATTTAATAAAGTGTGATGCAATAGCAAAAAAATTATACATGCAACTCTGGGGGAAAAACAGTCATAAGAATTAAATAATCTTTTGGAGCACCATATCATCATAGAAATAAACTACAAAACTCAAAATAATAGTGAGAGTTATGCTTTGTAAGAATTCCTACATGGCAAACATTGTGCTGAAAATTTTCCTTTGTTGATCTTATTTAGTGTCCACAACAACCCTATTAAATAGGTATACTGTTCATCCGAAAATGCCATTAAGTCCATTGTACTGGAAAGCACAGTTTATTTCCTTTATTTCTTTCACCCTACTGAGTGGGCACAGAGTGTCCTGCACTGGAGGGGTTCAGTAATCTTTGCAGGACCCTTTTCATTATAAAGATAAGAGGCAGGGCTGGCATTGTGGCATAAAGGGTTAAGCAGCTACCTGTGGTGCCAGCATCCCAGCTGCTCCACTTCCAATCCTGCTCCCTGCTAATGTGCCTGGGAAAACAGAAAAACAAGGCTCAAATCCTTGGGGCCCTGCACCCACATGGGAGACCCAGAAGAAGCTCCTGGCTCCTGGCTTATGCTTGTCACAGCCATTTGGAGAGGGAACCAGTGGATGGAAGACCTCTCTCTGTCTCTCCTTCTCTATCTGTAACTCAGTCTTGTACATAATCAATTAAAAAAAATAGTATGTCTCCAAAAGCACTTCCTCCAGTTGTTAGAACCTACAGAGGAATTTAGATAAGAATATCTTTTTAAAAAATAAAATAAAAATAAAGATGAGAGGCTGCAACTCTTAAGCCTGACCTGTATCACGTGAATTCTAAAGCAAGCGTCTTTCTTCCAGAAGAATATAAGGAAATTGGGCATCTGATCTTATTATTTCAGACCCTCCTGAGATAACTTTCTTGGTTTCCTGAGGGGGCCATCCATTTGTCAGGTGTTAATCCAAGCGATAATTTGATAATCCTGCTAACAGTAACTTTTTAGAGAATAAGAAAAATGCTGAGGATCCATATGATATTCATGAAATAGAACCCTGTAGATTGCATGATTCACTCAGTGCAGCAACAACACACTCCTGTACCTTACATGCTGCTTTCTTCCCAGCAACAAAGGAACAGAACTTGATATAGCATTATCTCCTCCAAAGACTGATAAATGGTAACAGGAAACTGTCATTTTAAATTAACTTTCAAAGAGTCTTTTCATGCTTTAATTACACAATTCTATCTTTGCTGAAGCTTTGTAACAGAGAATGAATCTGTTAAACTGCTTTGCCCACCTATACAATCTACCTTACCTTACTATGCACCTTTAGCATCTGAGGCAACGTTCTACCTAGCATACACTAGCATACCTCACACTTGTATTTATCCAACAGTGTTCCCAGATGCAGGGTCAATCCCTCAGTTTCCTAAGGAAATAAATAATCACTACACTTAACATAAAATTATATACTACACAATACAGGTACACACATGCATATGAACATGTACTTTAACTTTTACTGTGATCTTCAAAGACAGGATACTTTTCCCACCAAGCAGAAACTGAAGCACCAAACTCTGAGTTAGCAAATTATACACAATTTAAATGCAGTTATGTTCCTCCAAAGCCTATTTCACTCCTTCACTCCACGTTAAGTTTTCCCTTTACACTCCCTTTTCTCCCTTGGCAGAGCAGGCTTCTCTGATCACCGAACTCAGTGGTAAGAGAGACACAGAGATGGTCCCTAGATTTACTATAATAATGGTTCAAGCATTTGTATCATTAGTCAATGATACAAACTGCAGACCAACTATGCAACCAGACATTACGGGTCTCATCGGTTAGTGAAAATATTCATATTCAAGAGGAACTACCAACATAAAGTAATAGTAACAACATTTGTAATATTTGTTTTAACTCAGTTATCTATGTGAAATCTGAACTGTTCAATCAGGAAATTCAAGAACATGGGTTTCTAAATTAGACCAGAAAGGCAAGGGGAAAGGAGACTATGAGTAACTAAACCTGTGACAAAACTGGAGCAAGGGGAAGCACAATTAATCTATTGGAAAGCTTAATCTGTTCACAATCTCACATTTTTACAAGAGTCACCAACAGTGGAATGTCAGGAAAGAATCAGTCTACACCCTATCTTTAGTTTAAGAGACAAGACCTTCAACCAGGATCACTTCAACTCCCAATAACAAGCGAAAATTACTAAACAACCCATAAAGGGGAAAAGCATTCAAACTCTTCAAAAGTAAAATAAATAAAAACATTATATCTTTCACCCAAAAAAGATTCTTTTTCAATATGAGCACTCAAAATCACAATCTTTCCAGAAAGCAATGTGGCAATTAGCAAATATATATAAATATTTTAACCCTTAAAATATACATATCTTTTAACCCAATAATAAGCTTCTTGGAATGCACCTTAACATTCAAAATGCAGAAAAGACTTTGCACATACATGTCTCAACAATATTTTTTATCTTTTTCAACAATATTTTTAAGAGAAACACTGGACACAATCTATTCAACAATGAGAACCTACTCAATAATCAGAATAAATAAGTTACCCCTCCTCCTCCTCCATTTATAGTTAAGGAAAAGCTGAGGATATTTTTTAAATGCAAAATTTCATCCAAGAGCATTACAACTTGTTTTGGTCCATTCAGACTGCTATTTTAAAAATACTTTAGACTGGGTAATTTATAGACAATAGAAATATGTGGTTCACAGTTCTAGAGGTTGGGAAATCCAAGATTAAGACACCCTCAGACTTAGTGTCTGGTGAGGGCTCTCTGCTTCTTACATGGAGCCATGTGCTGTGTCCTCTCAGGGCAGACAAGAAGGGCTAAAGGGGTAACAAGCACCCCAGGTCTCCATTATAAGGTACTGATCCCATTCATGAGTGTTCCACCCTCATGATCTAAGTACTTCCCAAAGGAGTACAACTTTGTTTTTTTTTTTGTTTGTTTGTTTTGTTTTGTTTTTTTGAGAGAGAGGGAAGTGAGGGCCTCTCAGCTGGAGTACTTCTCAAATGCACACAAGAGCCAGGACGGGGACAGGCCTAGGGTGGGAGCTAGAAACTCAATCCAAGTCTCCCACATGGGTGGCGGGAACCCGATCCCCTTACCCATCACCACTCCCAAGGTCTGCATCAGTAGGAAGTTGGAATAGGGAGCTGGAGCCAGGACACAAACTCAGGTAGTAAGACATGGGATGTGGGAGCCGTAACTGGCATCGTAATAGGTAGGCCAAACGCACACATCAAGAGCACCTCCTTAATACTATCACACTTTGGGGGTTAAGTTTCAACATGAATTTTGGAGACACACATACATTCAGAGTACATTACAACTATAGAAAATAATGCCAACTGTATACAAAAAATAATTTAAAAATTGTTCCTTTTAAAAGAGTGAAATTTGTGGGGCCGGCGCTGTGGCGTAGTGGGTAAAGCCGCCACCTGCAGTGCCGGCATCCCATATGGGTACCAGTTCAAGTCCCGGCTGCTCTACTTCCAATCCAGCTTTCTGCTATGGCCTGGGAAAGCAGTAAAGGATGGTTCAAGTCATTGGGTCCCTGCACCCATGTGAGAGACCCGGAAGAAGCTTCTGGCTCCTGATTGGCGCAGCTCCAGCCACTGCGGCCATCTGGGGAGTGAACCAGTGCATGTAAGACCTCTCTCTCTCTGCCTCTGCCTCTAACTCTGCCTTTCAAATAAATAAACAAATCTTTTTTAAAAAAAATTGAAATTTGTTTTACTCTTTGTTACATTTGTATTTTCCAAGTACATAAGTTAAACCATTTATAAAATTCAAGCAGCCCCTTTTCAGAACCATCAACTTCTGTGAAGAGAATGACAATTTCTGAATTGTTTAAGTTAGCATATACACAGTGCTCCCTGCCTTATGCTGGGGTTACAGTAACACACCTAACCTATAGAGCCTCACTGCTTAGCAACACAGTACAAGGCAGGGTACCAGTTATTCAGCCTCGCAGTCATGGGAATGACTGGGGGCTGCAGCCTGCTGCTGCTCAGCACTGTCAGAGAATTCAGTATCACGTGTCACTAGCCTGGGAAAAGGTCAAAATTCAAAATCTGAAGTATGCTTTCTATTGTATGCATGCCATTTTCCCAGCATCACAAAGTTAAAAAATTTTAAGTAAAACCATCATAGGTCAGGGACCATCTGTATGGTTAAAATTGCATGGAATATTTCTTCTAACTTAATTTTCTATCGGCTTTCTATGCTCAGGGGGAAAATATCAAAATATAGAAAAGGGTCTGGGCCAAAAAGTATGAATTAAGATATTCATCAGCTAAAAAGTTCCAGGGAATACCTATGATATACTTATCAGGCACTAACTAAGAAACCACGTAAGACAGACAAGGGCCCATCATTCAGCAGTTTACATTTCTGTGGATAAGTACAGAAAAGAAGCTCATAAATATTAAATTTCTAGTTAAAAGTATTAAATTTCTAGTTAAATTAATATTCTAGTTAAATATTAACTTTCTAGTTAAAAGTATTAAAAAGTAAATTAGCAAAAGGTAGGAGACTGTTCCTATAGAAGATAATCACCAAAATGGCCCTGAGAAAAATAACAAATCAAAAACTAACAGGGGCCAGTGTTGCAGCACAGTAGGCTAATCACTACTGGATAACAGCATCCCATACTGGAGTTTGTTTGCGTCCCAGCAGCTCTGTTTCCAGCCCAGCTCCCTGCTAACGTGTCTGAGAAAGCAGCAGAGGATGGTTCAAGTGCTTGGGACCCTGCCACCACCCACATGGGAGACCCAGGCAGAGTTATGGACTCCTACCTTCATCCTGTCCCAACTCACCCACTGCAACTATCTGAGGCATGAACCAGTGGACACAAGACTGATACTCTCCCTCTCCTCCCCAATCCTATCCTTGTCTTCCAATCTCTCTACCCCTCTGTCTTTCAGATAAATGCATATATATGTATTTGGGGGGAAAAATTGCCTAACAACAGCCAGTCATAGGCCGGCGCCGCGGCTCACTAGGCTAATCCTCCGCCTTACAGCGCCAGCACACCAGGTTCTAGTCCCGGTCGGGGCACCGGATTCTGTCCCTGTTGCCCTTCTTCCAGGCCAGCTCTCTGCTATGGCCGGGGAGTGCAGTGGAGGATGGCCCAAGTACTTGGGCCCTGCACCCCATGGGAGAATAGGAGAAGCACCTGGCTCCTGCTATCAGATCAACACGGTGCGCCGGCCGTGGTGGCCATTGGAGGGTGAACCAACAGCAAAAGGAAGACCTTTCTGTCTCTCTCTCACTGTCCACTCTGCCTGTCAAAAAAAAAAAAGAAAGAAAGAAAGAAAGAAAGAAAGAAAGAAAGAAAGAAAGAAAGAAAGAAAGAAAGAAAAGAAAAGAAAAGAAAAGAAAAGAAAAGAAAAGAAAAGAAAAGAAAAGAAAAGAAAAGAAAAGAAAAGAAAAGAAAAGAAGAATCAGCCAGTCATGCAAAAAGCTAAGGAAGAACCATCAAGACATAGGAAACCTCAAGCATCAAGGTTCAGAAACAAGAATAGAGTTTGGCATATTCTAGTAGCAAAAAGGAAGCCAGGTGGATGGATATGATGGATATGGTAACAAGAAATGAAGCTAGGACGGTGATAAGGGGCCAGATTGGGGGGGGGGGGAGGGGGTGTTGCATGCTAGGGTAAAGTTTCTACTCTACCAAAATTACAAAAGCCACTCAAAGGGGGAAAGAACTTACCTTAAGAATATTTTTACACACTTCGGAGAGACTAGACTGTAGCAGGTAAAGAGCATTAGCAAGGAGCTAAGAGTGGCCTGGACTTGAGCAATGGCAATGAAAACGAAGCAAAGTGGAGAAACTCAAAATATAGTGCTGGTTAGAACCCACGGTTCTTACTGACGCAAGGTCAGGGTGTGGGAGACAAGGACCCAGTGGAATCAAGTATACTTCCTGGAACTTTGGCTGAATCAATATATACAAAGCCAAAGTTTAAAATAATAGAGAATAATTAATAACAGAGGAATATTACTAAGTAGCCATCAGATGGAACATTACCAATGTCTGTGGAAGGTTCACTTCTCTTACTATGAGGTAATGGGCATGACACTTAACTATTTAGGCCTTCATTTTCCTCAAATAATTACTATAAATAATACCTACTTGTGGGGAGCAACCCGGATTGGACTGAGTTACTGGAATTAAGACTTATTCTATGCATCTGCTCTCCCACAATATGGCGCTGGGAGAGGAGAAAACAGCTTCTACGCAGCTGCCTCTTGCCAACTTGAGTGATGACCTGCAGGAGCTGATCCTGCTCCTGATTGGAGGAGAGCAGCGTACTCGGCGTGTGGGTAGCAGAGTTGGGATTGGTGGAAGAGGACTATAAAGGAGGAGAGAGACAACATGCACCAGGAACATCTAAGGGGAACATCTATCTGAAGGAACACCTGAGCAGCCCCCGAGAGAGCTGGCCGGCGGTGTGCCGCTCCCCTGCGGAAGTGGGGAAAGTGGCCAGGGGGAACCGCCCTTCCACGGAGGTGGAAGGGACAGTAGCCAACCCGGGAAGAACCAGCAGCAAACCCGGGGAGGGCCGAGCAGACAAAAGAACAGCGCAGGGTCCTGTGTCGTTCCTCCACGAAGAGGGGGAGCGACACCTACTGCTCTCAAAGAGTTGTCAGAAATATTAAATGTGAACCTATGAAAAACACTTAACACAGTAACTGTAACGCAATAAGTTAAAGCTGCCAGAAGTCACGGTAATAACATCTCAGCACCTAGAATAGAGAAGGTCTTCACTAAATGTTTTGTGGATGAACAGGCAGGCTGATAAAAGCAACGACAGGGCACCCCAACTCATCTGCCCTGACCCCATGATCCTTCTACAAAACTACACACTCTTCACCAAAACCAAGCAAAGATTTTAAAAGTTTAAGAACCATTAGACTGTGCAATGAACTGAAGGAGAACTATGGAATCCCTATTAGAGACTTTTTAGGACAAATTATACAATAATCCAAGGCCTATAGTTTAGTGTGAATATTACAGTCAGGTAAGCAGATTAACTGGATAATTTCTGAGTTGCAAACATAATTGAAAGGATTACTGGCCTACTGAATGCAACGCAAAAAGAGTATATAACTAGGGATTTAGTTACTACAGGGGACCATGCAGCAAGGAATTATAAACAGGAAGTCAAGAGCTAGAAGAGGAATACAGCTGTGTACCAGGATAAGAGAAAACAATCTAAAACCTGGAAGGAAAGCACAGCGTATAAACCAAAAAGCCAGGATTGACTGCAATCTGACATCAAGGACAGACCACAACTTCTGAGGCAGGTGTAGGGATACCTTCCTACCCCCAGGACCTATCCCCTGATCCTAGCAGAGGTAGAAAGAAAAAGCCTATGGCTTCAGCAGAGGTTCAAGAAACCCTCTTGACCCATGGATCCTGCATCAAAAACTAAGCACACATATGCTCCACAGGAAAGAAGAACTGAAAACTCTCTCTGGCTTCAGTGCAACCTCAAACACAGGGCAGAGTTTGGCTGTCACTTACATGGTGGGGGAGGAGAGAAGAATGAAAAGGCACCACTGCCTAGGGGCAGCTCACAGCCCTATCTAAGACCCAGAAAAGAGGAAAACCAAGACCTCCTCCACCCTCACCACAAACCTACCACATACAGAGAAAAGCCCTCTGCAGCGCAGGATGTTGCTCTAAACTGCCGCGGGAACAGAACACTGCTCATGCCACATAAAGCACAGAAGAGAAGCAACCTCCGACTGGAGAAACTCCACGTATGCGGTGCACTGAAGATGACAACATTAACAGCAAAGCTACATCCAGCTCAAGAGTGACAAAATGACTTAACCTCTTATACAGTGTGATAAAAGCAGCAGACCCATTTCTGGACATAGATAATATTCACCTCCATCTCAACTGTTCTATCATTCAATCACAAGTTTTGAGACATCAAAACAGCAAGAAAAAAAAAAAAAAAGATGGCATTGTGGCACAGGAAGTAAGCCACTGTTTGTGAGGCCAGTATCTGGTATGGGAATACTAATTCAAGTCCTGGGTACACTGCTCTGATTCAGCCCCCTGCTAATGGACTGGGAAGATGGCAGAAGATGGTCCAAGTGCTTGGGCCACTGCTGCCATATGGGAGACCCAGATGAAGTTTCTGGTTCCTGGCTTTAGCCTGGCCCAGATCTTGCTGCTGTAGTCATTTGGGAAATGAAACTGCGGATGAAAGACCTCTCTCTCTCTCTCTTCCCTCAACCCCATTTCAAATAAGTCTCTTTAAAAAAAAAAAAAAAAAAAAAAAGGCAGCAGCAGCAGCTCCCTGTTAAGAAAAAAAAGCAAACAACAGCAAAAAACACAAGACGATCCATATGCTGCAACTAAGATAACTATAATTAATACCTTTAAAAAGATCTAGAGGAGGGGGCGGCGCTGTAGCACAGCGGTTAATGCCCAGGCCTGAGGCATCAGCGTCCCATATGGGCACCAGTTCGAGACTTGGCTGCTCCACTTCCAATCCAGCTCTCTGCTGTGGCCTGGGAAAGCAGTAGAAGATGGCCCAGGTCCTTGGGCCCCTGCACCCGCCTGGGAGGCCCAGAGGAGGCTCCTGGCTCTTGGTTTCGGATTGGCACAGCTCCGGCCGCTGCGGCCAACTGGGAAGTGGACCATCGGATGGAAGACCTCTCTCTCTCTCTGCCTCTCCTCTCTCTCTGTGTGTGTAACTGACTTTCAAATAAATAAATAAATATTAAAAAAAAAAAAAAAGATCTAGAGGAAAGACTGATATGTTGAAAGATCTGACAACAGGATGACAGGGAATTTAAGCATAGACATGGAAACTATAAATCATTTTTAAACTAAAAAGCACATTATCAAAAATGGAGAATTCCAGCCGGCGCCGTGGCTCAATAGGCTAATCCTCCACCTTGCGGCGCCGGCACACCGGGTTCTAGTCCCGGTTGGGGCGCCGGATTCTGTCCCGGTTGCCCCTCTTCCAGGCCAGCTCTCTGCTATGGCCAGGGAGTGCAGTGGAGGATGGCCCAGGTGCTTGGGCCCTGCACCCCATGGGAGACCAGGAAAAGCACCTGGCTCCTGGCTCCTGCCAGGATCAGCGCGGTGCGCCGGCTGCAGCGGCGGCCATTGGAGGGTGAACCAACGGCAAAGGAAGACCTTTCTCTCTCTGTCTCTCTCTCTCTCTCACTGTCCACTCTGCCTGTAAAAAAAAAAAAAAAAAAAAAAAAAAAAAAAAAAAAATGGAGAATTCCTTTGATAGGATTAATAGTCAATTTAAGACAATTCAATAGCAACCATCTAAACCAAGCACTTGGGCCATCTTCTGCTGCTATCCCAGGCACATTACCAGGATCAGAAGTGAAGCAGGCGGGACTTGAACCAGTGCGCATATGGGATGCTGGAGCAGCAGGTAGCTCCTTTACTCACTACACCACAGTGCCAGCCCTGAGGGGGTGCTTATAAAGAAAAGAAATGGGACAGCCATTTGCCATAGCAGTTAAGATAACAAACAGGATGCCCATATCCCACTCCAGTATGCCTGGGTTCAAATCTGGGCTCCACTCTTGAGTCCAGCTTCCTGCTAGTACAGAACTCTGTCTGAGAGGCACTGCTGACAAGTGGTTGGGTCCCTGCCAGCCACCCACACAGGAGGTCTGGACTGAGTTCTGAACTCCTGGCTTCAGCCTGGGCCAGCCCCAGCCATCATAGGCATCTGGAGTATCAATCAGTAGACTGAAACTCTCTCCCTGCCCCTTGCTGTTTGTCTCTTTGCCTCTCAAATAAATAAATAAATAAATTTTTAAGTAAAAAATAAACCAGAGAGCCATCCTACAGTCATGGGATAATAACAGTCTAACACACACTGAAATGGAATCGCAAAGGGAGAAAGGTCAAAGGAATTATCTGAAAAGGCAACAACTGGGATTTTCCAAAATGAATGGAAGACAACAAACCAAGATCCAAGGTCAGAAAGCATTGCTCAAATTGTCGAATTATGATTACCTTAAATCAAGTAAGTCAAACCAAAAGGTTAATTTAAAAGATACCTTGAAATTGAGAAGGATATAGAGAGCGAGCGAGCTTTTATTGAAAAAATATACTGTCTACAAAAAGACAATATACTGTTTATCATCTCCACACAGAAAATGAACTAGAGGAAATGGATTAAAAAAGGAAAGATGTTCTCTGAAGGGAGGAGAGAACTTCCACTTTGACTATGACTTTCTCTAAATAAGATCGGAGTCGGCAAACTCAAAAGGCTTCCATAGCCTTGGCAACTCATGACAAGAGCCTATGGAGATTACTAACATCATAAACAAGAGTGTCAATTTGTTAAATCAACAACAGGAGTCACTGTGCACTTATTCCTCATATAGGATCTCACTAACAACATTAGTGTTGTTCAATGTAAATTAATGATATAACTAGTACTCAAACAGTATTTTACACTTTATGTTTCTGTGTGGATGCAAACTGTTGAAATCTTTACTTAATATATACTAAATTGATCTCCTGTATCTCCTGTATATAAAGAGAATTGAAAATGAATCTTGATGTGAATGGAATGGGAGAGGGAGCAGAAGTTGGGAGGGTTGCAGGTGGGAGGGAAGTTAAGGGGGGGAAAAGCCATTGTAATCCAAAAGCTGTACTTTGGAAATTTATATTTATTAAATAAAAGTAAAAAAAAAAAAAAAAGGAAAGGTGTTAAGTGATAAAAAAAATTCCTCACCCAATATGAAGTATAACTCAATAATTAAATATGTTATACATTTATTCCCAAAGCCATTAAACTAATGGAGATATCCATACTGTATTATTTGGCCATCAAACTGTCAATTTTCAGCAAGTATATTAAATAAAGACATTTACTTAAGAGTCATAAATAGATTACTGTAGGGGCCGGTGTTGTGGCATATCAGGTTAAGTTGCCACCTGCAACACCAGCATCCTATATGGACGCCAGTTCGAATCCCAGCTGTCCCACTTCTGATCCAGCTCCCTGCTAATGTGCCTGGGAGAGCAGCAGAAGATGGCCCAAGTCCCTGGGCTCCCACACTCACATAGGAGTCCCAGATGAAGCTCCTGCCTTCTAGCTTTGGCCTGACTCAGACCTACTACTAGCTGATGTGGCCATTTAGGGACTGAACCAGCAGATGGAAGATCTCTGTCTCTAACCCTGACTTTCATATAAAATAAATAAATCTTTAAAGAAATTACTGTAGAATTTAGAAAATCCTCTGGAATGATCATTGCAATTTATGAAAAACTCCATTAGCCAGAAATGTATTCATAGTTTAACATTTCCACAATTGTGAGAATTATGTCAGCGTGACTAGAAAAAGGAAGGATCAAAAGACTGGTAAGAGTAAAGCATATCCTATCTCTTGGCTTCAGATTGGCCCAGCCCCATCCCATTGCAGGCTTTTGAGGAGTGAACCAGAGAATGGAGTCACTCTCTCTCTCTTCCTCTCCCTCTCTCTCTTCTTGCCTTTCAACTAAATAAATAAATCTAAAGAAAGAGAGAAAGAGACAAAGAGAAAGAGAGACAGAAAAGAAGAAAAGAGAAGAGAGAAAAGTAAAGAAAAGTAAAGAGAAGAGAAGAGAAGAGAAGAGAAGAGAAGAGAAAAGAAAAGAAAAGAAAAGAAAAGAAAAGAAAAGAAAAGAAAAGAAAAGAAAAGAAAAGAAAAGAAAAGAAAAGAAAAGAAAAGAAAAGATTAAAGCATGCACCCCCATGTCTGAAAACTGGGAAAGGGCTAAAAGGCTACAATCCAAAAAGACCCATCTAGGTGGCAGGAACACAGCGGAGACAGAATGCCCAACACTAACACTGTCAGGTCTCCTGACGTGTCTCTACAATCAAGAATTCAAAGATTATCTTGTGAATTACTGAAGATGTTTCAGCCATTCTAGTGGAACATTCAGAGACTTGTCAACTAAATCTACTCAAAGCTTTTCCTATTTTAGTCATTCATATTAATCAGCATGTCTGAGACCACTATGGACTTTAAGAGGTATAATCAGTCATTTCAAGCAACAACAAAAAAAATAAAGATACCTAACTTTTCAATAGACTAGTAAAGTAGCATACTAATATGCTTCTTAGTGCACACAGCATCTACCAGAATCTGAAACAGGTTCTCAAGCATCTCACAAGCTAGAAAAAATTGGGGGGGAGGAATACATTTAGCCTAGTGGTTAAGATGCTGGTTAAGAGGAGCAGGCTGCACCAGTTCAAGTCCTGGCTGCTCCACTTCCTATCCAGCTCTCTGCTATGCCCTAGAAAAACAGTAGAAGATGGCCCAAGTGCTTGGGCCCCTGCACCCAAGGGGAGACCCGGAGAAGCTCCTGGCTTCTGATCGGCGCAGCTCTGGCCATTGAGGCCAACTGGGGAGTGAACCAGCAAATGGAAGACACCTCAGTCTATATGTCTGTCTGTCTCTCTCTCTCTCTCTGCCTCTCCTCTCTCTCTGTAGCTGTGATTTTCAAGTAAAATAAATAAATCTTAAAAAAAAAAAAAAAAAAAAAAGGCCCAAACTGGGGCCAGCAATGTGACACAACAGGTTAAGCCATGGCCTGCAGTGCCAGCATCCCTTATGCACACTGGTTCGAGTCCTGGAAGCCCCGCTTCCAATCCAGATCTCTGCTGATGCTCCTGAAAATGCAGCAGAAGATGGCTCAAGTCCTTGGGACCCTGAACCCACATAGGAGACCTGAAGAAGCTCCTGGCTTCAGCCTGGCTCAGCCTTGCCATTGCAGCCATTGAGGAGTGAACCAGCAGACGACAATCCTTCTCTGTCTCTCCTTCTCTAACTCTGCCTGCCAAATAAATAAATAACCCCTCAATAAAAAAAAAAAAAAAAAAAAAAAAAGGCCCATGTCCTGGGGCAGATATTTAGAACAGTCTTTAAGTCACTGCTTGGGACACCCCTATCCCACACAGGAGTGACTGTGTCCAGACTACTCCACTTCCAATTCAGCTCCCTGCGAATGAGCAGCCTGGGAGACAGAGGACAGCTCAAGTTCTGGGTCTCTGCCAACCATGTGGGGAGACGCAGACTGAGTTCCACACTCCCGGCTTCAATTTCACCCACCCCTGGTTGTTCCAGACATCTGGGCAGTGAAGCAGCAAATTAAAGACCTATCTCTTTGATTTTCAAATAAAATGAAAATAAATTAAAAAAAAATTTTGAGTACCTGGAGCTCCAACACCAGCTCTAACTCCTGACTTCAGCTTCCTGCTAACGCAGACGATGGGTGGGAGCACTGAAGGCTCAAACTAATTGGGCTCCTTCCATCACGTGCGAGACCTGGGCTGAGTTCTTAACCTCCAGAGTCAGTCCAGCCCTACCCCAGCAGTTGCTGCTGTTTGGGGAGTGGACCAGTGAATGGGAGCTCTCTGTAGCCCCAGTCCGCCAGCCCTTGTGATTCCTCTGCCTCTCAAATACCTCCATCAGAAAAATAATTTTTTTACATCATAAATCCTCAATTGTAATAAAAGGATGATAAATGGAAGTTAACTTTTCTTACTAATTCATAACCTGCAGATGATTCTTTACTATGTTTTTTTTTAGCAGATATAAATAAGGGCTTTTTGTGTGACTATAGACTCTGTGAAGTGCATTTTCCCCAAAAGACCTTAGTTTTTGAATTTCATATTTTACTAGGTTAAGATTTATCAGGAACATTTCCATCATGATTAGGAAAGACTATCTATAAACATACTATGTCTTGCTTTGGAATTTGTCTTTAACTAAAAACAGCTGCTGTTTATCTACAAATCTTGAAAACTGAATACAAAGACTTACTTATCTTATTATCCTTTCATTCCTGAGCAAAGTCTATTCTCATTTTGTAACATTATAAATTAGAGGCCTGGAATATCCTAACAGCTCTCTATTCCTTTACTACTCTACTGATGAAGAAAAAAAATCCTAATTATTGAGTTCAATATTCACAGCTTACAATGACTCTATCACGATTGTCAGTCACCTCTCTGAAAACAAATTTTAAAGACTTCAAAACAAAACACAATTCTCAGCACACTATAAAAGCTACTGGATAATTCTATAAACAAATTTGAACAATTTATCATACATTACTCATAAATTTGATTAAATTCAGAGGACCAGTATACTTGCAAGTTTCTCTAAGATATTAAGTAGACCCAATAATGCGGCCAACACTATGGTGTAGCGGTAAGCCTGCAGTGCCAGCATTCCATATGGGCACCAGTTCAAGTCCCAGCTGCTCCACTTGTGATCCAGGTCTCTGCTACAGCCTGGGAAACAGTAGAAGATGGTCCAAGGGCCCCTACACTCTTGTGGAAGACCTAGAAGAAGCTCCTGTTCCTGGTTTCAGATCAGATCAGGTCTGGCCACTGTGGCCATTTGGGGAGTGAACCAGCAAGTGCAAGACTTCTGTCTCTTTTCCTTTGCCTCTCTGTAACTCTGCCTTTCAAATAAATAAATAAATCTTAAAAAAAAAAAATAGACCCCATAAAACAGTATCGTGGGCAGGGAAGGATGTGCTTTGGCGTAGCAGGTAAAGCCATTGCCTGCAGTGCAGCCATCCCATACAGGCACCGATCTGTGTCCTGGCTGCTCCACATGCAGTAGAGGCTGGCCCGTTATTTGGGCCCCCGCACCCTCGGGGGAGACCCAAATGAAGCTGCTTTCTCCTGGCTCCCACCTGGTCCAGCACTGGCAGTTGCAGCCATCTGGGGAGTGAACCAGTGAGTGGAAAATTCCTCTCTCTGTTTCTTCCTAACTCTTTCAAAGTAAATAAACAAATTTTTTTTAAAAAGATTTACTTATTTACTTAAAAGGCAGAGTTACAGAGTGAGAGAAAAAGAGGCAAAGAGACCTTCCATTCACTGGTTCACTCCCCAAATAGCCATAACAGCTGGAGCTGGGCAGGTCTGAAGCCGGGAGCCAGGAGCTTCAAAGGAGTCCGTCACATGGGTGCAGTGGTCCAAGCACTTGGGTAGAGCTAGACCAGGAAGCAGAGCAGCCAGGACCGAACCAGAGCCCACGTGGGACGCCGGCGTCACAGGAAGCGGCTCTACCCACCATGCCACAACACCAGCCCCAACAAATAAAAATGTTTAAAAAGAGAAAAGCTGTTATATAGCATATAGCAAAAACACAGGACACGGAGTTCATCCATCTGGGTTCTCTCTAATCCTAGTGCAATCATACTAAGTTAAAGTTTAGAAGATATGCACATGCTTTGTTTGTATAAGACAGAGATTGATCATTGTGACTTGTATAACTGATACTATAAACGAATAAAAAGATTAATAAAACCAATATGCCATTCAGCTTCAATTAAAGGAGTCTCGAAACTACACCGGTATCAGTGGTAATTATAAAATGAGGAAGCTGAGAGTTTGTTCTAAGCTCATATACTGTACATAGCAACATTACAACTGCAGAACAAATAGCCAGAACATTAAAAGTGAAATCGTGAGAGCAGACTTAATTAGTTTAGTTTTCTACTATTTCTACAGCACCTATATTAAAAAAAAAAAACTGCCCAGAACATAGCAGACAAACAGTCATGAATAAATAAACTCCCCAACTAAACAGCACAATGTAACCTCACAGTTGTTGCCTAACACTGACATTACTCCTTCTAGCTTCACATTAACCCTACTTTTTAAATAGTTTTTGAAGTTTATGAGACTTCAAGCTGAATAAAATGATGGCCTTTTAAGTAAGCATTTTAATTACTTGCAACTCTATCAAAAGATGTGAGATTACTGAAGTAAAGGGGAGTTTGTGACTAAAACCAAATGAGCAATCCAGAAGAGGACTTTTTAAAAAAAAAATGTGAAAATATGAAATGAAAATATGGGTTTATTCTGTTGTAAAAATCCTGAAATCCATTCAGTTTTTTCATGTTGTGCATTTTGTACAAATTTTTTGAAGACCTCTTATATCCACCCTAACTGCTCAGGTTACGTAAATGAAGAACTGAAAGTTGATCCTATCGTATTTTTCTACTAGAAGTCAGCAGTCACAAAGATGTGTCACAGTTCTTCCTCAAACTCAAAGTAGTTAATACACAAACAATTTTTAAATGCCAATAAGGACATCTTAGGGAAGAACAGATGTCAATGATTAAGTCACATGATATTCCAGACTAACTCTCGTCTATTTTAAAGTTGGATACACTATGACAAAGTAGTACTTATAAACCATTAATCACTATACACATCTAAGCTATAAACAACTACAACAGATTACAAAACAAACCTTCAATCAAGAAGTATTTATGGGGGCCAGCACTGTGGCGCAGTGGGTTAAAACCCTGGCCTGAAGTGCCAGCATCCATATGGTGCCAGTTCTAGTCCCAGCTGCTCTTCTTCCAATCCAGCTCTCTGCTATGGCCTGGGAAAGCAGTAGAAGATGGCCCAAGTCCTTAGGCCGCTGCACAAACATGGGAGACCTGGAAGAAGCTCCTGGCTCCCAGCTTCAGATTGGCACAGCTCCGGCCATTGTGGCCATCTGGGGAGTGAACCAGCGGATGGAAGACCTCTCTTTCTGTGTCTCTACCTCTCTCTGTAACTGTCTTTCAAATAAATAAAATAAATCTTTAAAATAAAAAAAACAAGTATTGATGATGCTTGGTAAACTTTGAAAAGAAAGATACAATGATGACAATGATGGATACATCAAGCAAGTAAAAAAGAAAAAAACCTGTCACAATATAAGTAGACCTAACTAGTTGGAATTGCAGTAAGAAAGGTATGAACAACCTGTTAAGAAAATTCTAAAGTTTAAAAAGTTACAACTTATTAAGGATAACTGGATAACTTGAGGTTTTTTTTAATGTTTATCATTTTTTTATTTATTTGAAAGTCAAAATGACAGAGAGATATCTTCCACCCACTGGTACACTTCTCTGAATGTCCACTACCATCAAGCCTGGGCCAGGATGAAGCCAAGAGTCAGGAACTCCATCTGTGTCTCCCACATAGGTGGCAGAGAACCAAGTACTTGGACCACCATCTACTGCCTCACAGGCACATTAAAGAAAGCTCAATCAGAAGCAAATATGGGACTTCATCTCAGGCACTCTGATACAGAACCTGAGCATCCCAAGCAGCAGCCCACCCCAAATCCACAATGCCCACCTCAATTGAGGATAACTTCAAAAAAACTTTACAAGACCAGGAGCCACATCAAACTCTTCCCATCACTACATCTCCCAACTTGTGTACAACCTGGGTGAACACAGAATATTCTCGACAAGTATTTACCGACTCAACGAACAAACTTTTGGAATGGACCTAGACGCAGAGGGTGTGCTAGAATGAAAGGAATAAGAAGCAAAGGAATAAAGGAGGAAATCAGGTGTGTAGCCTAATTTTGCTGAGGTATACTTGTGCTATGCAGATGATCAGCAAGAGTTTTTCTCCACTATGAAATTCACAGGAAGTTTAGATTTAATTGCCATTAATCGGAAATACTAAAAGTTTTATTAAAAGAAATAGAGTATAAGACAGTACAAGGTAAGTTACAAAATGACTGCCTCCTCTAGCCCAGAGGATTTAGTTAAGTGTTATTGTGGAGCAATGAGAATAGTACAAAAAAGAGGAAACAGTCAAACATAAATCAAAAATTTCTGTTTGGCAGACTGGAAAAATGGTACAGGAAACAGGTATTCTGGCACACTGGGCTAAAGCCTGCTTGGAAAGCCTTCAACCCTGGGTTAAGTCCCACCTCCACTCCCAAATCAGCTTCCTGCTCATGTGCACCTGAGATTCAGCACATGGTGGCTCATGCACTTGGATCCCTGCCACCCATGCGAGAGCCCTCAGAGTTCCTAGCTCCTGGTTTTGTCCAGACCCAGCTCCGGCTGTTGGGACATTTGGGGAGTGAACTAGTATCAACAGATATCTCTTCCTCTCAAATAAATTTAACTTTAAAAAAAAATACAGGGGCCAGCACTGTGGTGCAGCAGATTAAAGCCCCAGCCTGCAGCACCAGCATCCCGGGTGCCGGTTGGACTCCTGGATGCTCCTCGATCCGATCCAGCTGCTGTGGCCTGGGAAAGCAGTAGAAGATGGCCCAAGTCCCTGGGCCCCTGCACCCGCATGGGAGACCCGGAAGGAGCTCCTGGCTTCAGATCAGCTCAGCTCTGGCTGTTGCGGTTATTTGGGGAGCAAACCAGCGGAATGGAAGACCTCTCTCTCTGGCTCTACCTCTCTCTCTAACTCTTTCAAAAAAGGGAGGCGGGGAGGGGAGGAAAGGAGACAGCAAGGAAGGCAGGCAGGCAGGCAGGCAGGAAGAAACGTAAAGTGAAAGTAAAAAGCTAGCTAAAGGGGAAAGTCAGACAAGAACTTTTATTGAGCATTCCTTCCCAAACACTTCAAATACACTATTCTATTTAAATCTTTTTAACAACCCTATGAGATAGTTACTTTCATTTCACAAGTGAAGTCAAAAGGATCAAGATATTTCTTCAGATCCAATTAATTCTGTATCATTTCCTCCACTCTTCCTTCCTAAAAGAACTTCCACTTTGTTCAAATATGGGACAAGGTTCTCAGAAGATGAGCCCCAGTGACCAGGCCTAGGAGGATAAAGGTGTTCTAAGCAAGGGACTCTATTTCCACTGGGCAACAACCCAAGTGGGAACATGACATGGGAAGAAACATGATGTTGCAGGCTTCTGGAAAAGATTGTCCCACCTACATTAGCATCATGGGAATCATTAGAAATGTTGGGAACAATCCAAGACCTTGATTCCACTCCTGCTTCCCAGCCCATCTATGTGTCAAATCAATTCTAATTCCAAAGTGCTGGTTGAGTGCCAGCTGCTCTACTTCCATTCCAGCTTCCTGCTAATGACCTGAGAAAAGCAGCAGCAAATGGCCCCAGTGTCTGGGCCACTGCCAACAACATGGGAGACACAGATGAAGCTCCTGGATCCTGGCTTCAGCCTGACCCAGCCTGCATCTGGATCAGGGTGCCTGGGTCAAGTTTCAGTTCTGCTTCTGATTTCAGCTTCCAGCTAATGTGCACCCTGGGAAGCAGCAGGTGATGGTTCAAGTCCTTGGGTCTCTGCCACCCATGTGGGAGATGTGGATTGAGTTCAGGCTTCTGGCTTCAACCTAGTCCTACCTTAGCGGTTACAGGCATATGAGAAGTGAACGTGCAGATGGAAGATCTCTATGTCTGTCACTCTGCCTTTCAAATAAAAATAAATTCTAAAAAGTATATAGATAGATAGATGAGTATAACTTGATGACTGATGTATATATTGGGAAATATTTATCACAATCAAACAATTAACATATCCATTATTTTATATCTTTTTTTGTGGGGGGGAGACATTGTAAGAACTTATCCTCTTAGTAAATCTCAAGTATTCCGTACTGGTAACCCCAGTCACATTCTCGCAGACGATATCTCTTAAAACTGAAGCTTTGTAGAGCCAACCCTGGGACAGCAGGTTAAGATGCCACGTTGGCCGGCGCCGCAGCTCACTAGGCTAAACCTCCGCCTGCAGCGCCGGTACTCCAGATTCTGGTACTCCGGATTCTTGTCCCAGTTGGGGCGCCGGTTCTGTCCTGGTTGCCCCTCTTCCAGGCCAGCTCTCTGTGGCCAGGGAGTGCAGTGGAGGATGGCCCAGGTGCTTGGGCCCTGCACCCATATGGGAGACCAGGAGGAAGCCCCTAGGTCCTGGCTTCGGATCAGTGCAGCACACCAGCTGTAGTGGCCATTTGGGGGGTGAACCAATGGAAGGAAGACCTTTCTCTCTGTCTCTCTCTCTAACTCTGCCTGTCAAAAAAAAATTTTTTTAATTTTAAAATATTTAAAAAAACAGATGCCACCTGCAGTGCCGGCATCCCATATGGGGATTGGTTCATGTCCAGGCTGCTCTACTTCCAATCCAGCTTCCTGCTAATGTGCCTGGGAAAACACCAGATGACCCAAGTCCTTGGGCTCCTACACTCACGTGGGAGACCCAGAAGAAGCTCCTGGCTTCAGCCTGGCCCAGCCCAGGCAGCTGTGGCCATTTGGGGAGTGAACCACGGGATGGAAGATCTGCCTCCCAAATAAAATAAATCAATCTTTAAAAAATAAAAAAACTGGAGCTTTGTAACCCCAATCAACCTTTCCTCATACTTCCATCCTCCAGTCCCTGGTAACTACCACAATCTGTATCTATTTAAGTTTGACATTTTTAATTCTCCATAGCCAGACCTTGTAGTATGTGTCTCTCTGTATCTGGGTTATTTCACTTAGCATAACCTCCTCCAGGTCCATCCCATGTTGTCACTAATGGCATGATTTCCTTCTTTTTTCAAGGCTGCATAATATTCTATATGTGTATCTTTCAAATTTTCCTTATGTATTCATCCATCAACATTTAGGTTGTTTCCATATCTTGGCTATTGTAAATAATGCTGAAAAACACAGGAGAGCAGATGTCCCTAACATGTAATTTTAGTTAATGTAGCAACGCTGCCAGATAAGGTACTACAGTAGTGGCCTTTTGAAAAACAACATTTGGGACAGGGGCTGTGGCCCAGTAGGTTAATCCTCCGCCTGCAGTGCCGGCATCACATATGGGCACCAGCTCAAGTCCTGGCTGCCCCTCTTCCAATCCAGCTCTCTGCTATGGCCTGGGAAAGCAGTAGAAGATGGCCCAAGTGATTGAGCCCCTGCACCCACATGGGAGACCGGGAAGAAGCACCTGGCTCCTGGCTTCAGATTGGCATAGCTCCAGCCGTTGTGGCCATCCAGGGAGTGAACCAGCGGATAGAAGACCTTTTTCTCTATCTCTCCCAATCACTGTCTATAACTCTACCTCTAAAATAAATAAAATCTTTAAATAAAGGAATATTTTTATACTTTTTTTAGATTATGCAATCCACTCCTAGACAAGTTTCAGGTTTATATTGTTACTGTAACAATAAAAGTGGTCAGTTTCATCATCTTTTTAAAGAATTATTATTTTATTTAAGAGGCAGTTAGAGAGAGAGACACGCACACACACAGAGGTGTTCCATCTACTGGTTCATTCTCCAAATGGCCACAATGGCCGGAGCTGGGCTGACCCAAAGTCTGCCACCTGGGTGCAGGGACCCAAGCACTTGGGCCACATTCCACTGCTTTCCCATGCCATGAGCAGAGAGTTAGATCAGAAGAGAAGCAGCCAGGACACAAACCAGAGCCCATATGGGCCCGTTTCAGCATCCTAACAATCCAGTTCCTCACACAAAACTGACACAGAAAAAAAAATAACTAAACAATGTTGAAAATTACATGTTCATAGACAACATATTCATAGAGACTGACGTTTTCCCTTCCATCCTCTATAGCTCTTTTTCAGACCCACTATGATAGACACATCAAAGCAACTCAGGGGCTGGCTTGTGGCGCAGCGGGTTAAAGCCCTGGCCTGAAGCGCCAGCATTCCATATGGGCTGTGGTTCTAGTCCCAGCTGCTCCTCTTCTGATCCAGCTCTCTGCTGTGGCCTGGGATAGCAGTAGAAGATAGCCCAAGTCCTTGGGCCCCTGCACCCACATGGGAGATCCGGAAGAAGCTCCTGGCTCCTGATGGGCGCAGCGCCAGCCGTTGAGGCCATCTGGGGAGTGAACCAGAGGATGGAAGACCTTTCTTTCTGTCTCTACCTCTGTCTGTAACTCTTTCAAATAAATAGTTGTTTTTTTTTTTTTTTTTAAACGCAAACTCAAAAACAGCAACAGGGTGCCAGCAATGTGGTGCAGTGGGTCACACCCCTACTCCCGGGTACTCTGCTTCTAATCTGGCTCTCTGCTAACACTCCTAGGAAGGCAGAAGATGGTCCGAGTACCTGGGTGCCACCTACGTGAGGGCACCAGGAGGAATTTTCTGGTACCTACTTTTGGCCTGGCCCAGATTAGGCTATTACAATCATTTAGGGAGTAACCACACACAGATGGAATCAATCTCTCCCTCTGTCTTCCGCACAGTCTCCACCTCCATCTTACCTGTCCTCTCCTCGCTCTCTTTCAAACAAATAAATACATCTTTTGAAAAAACAGCAAGGAGAATCATTAACTGCAGTTGGATAAAGATTTAAAGTAAATTTTTATAATGTGGTATCCAGAAGAAAGAAATAGCAAGGATTAACAGAATACACATGATGTCAAAGTAGAAAGATGAGCTAAAGATAACAACAGTGAAAGACAGTGGGGAGGCCTGCACCGCGGCTCAGCAGGCTAATCCTCCACCTTGAGGCGCCAGCACACCGGGTTCTAGTCCCGGTCGGGGCACCGGATTCTTTCCTGGTTGCCCCTCTTCCAGGCCAGCTCTCTGCTATGGCCCGGGAATGCAGTGGAGGATGGCCCAAGTACTTGGGCCCTGCACCCCATGGGAAAATAGGAGAAGCACCTGGCTCCTGCCTTCGGATAGGCGCGGTGCGCCGGCTGCAGCGTGCTGGCCGCGGCTGCCATTGGAGGGTGAACCAACGGCAAAAGGAAGACCTTTCTCTCTGTCTCTCTCTCTCACTGTCCACTCTGCCTGTCAAAAAAAAAAAAAAAAAAGACAGTGGGGAAACGGGAAAAATGACAAATATGTCATTAATGGCAGGTCAGAAGTTTAGTGCTAGAGAAGAGGAATAAGAAGGCAGATTAAGAGTATCTAGTTACTCAATGTCAGATGTTTCCAAAAAGGGAAGAGAAACAGTAGCAGAAAGAAGACATAATAGCTAAAATATGGACCTGTGAAGCTCACAGTATATGAATTAGAAAAAAACAATTTTGAATAAGGATTTAAATTTTTTTTTTTTTTTTTTTTTTTTTTTTTGACAGGCAGAGTGGACAGTGAGAGAGAGACAGAGAGAGAAAGGTCTTCCTTTTTGCCGTTGGTTCACCCTCCAATGGCCGCCGCTGCAGCCGGCGCACCGCGCTGATCCTGGCAGGAGCCAGGAGCCAGGTGCTTTTCCTGGTCTCCCATGGGGTGCAGGGCCCAAGCACCTGGGCCATCCTCCACTGCACTCCCTGGCCATAGCAGAGAGCTGGCCTGGAAGAGGGGCAACCGGGACAGAATCCGGCGCCCCAACCGGGACTCGAACCCGGTGTGCCGGCACCGCAAGGTGGAGGATTAGCCTATTGAGCCACGGCGCCGGCTCAGGATTTAAATTTTTAAAAAACTGTTCTTACTTATGGAGAAGCTGCAAACCACTAGTTTGTGAATAAATTGTTTAGTATTTTTAATCACAAATATTTACTTCAAGAATTTTTAAAATTAAAAACTCAGCACTTAATTCAGTAAAATAGTTTTGGAAATACTTACATGCCACATAATGACATGCTCAAGAAGATCAGAGAGTGATGGAGAAACACAGTGAACTGACTACAGGAAATAAAGGTCAACTGCACACAGGCCAAGATCCATGAGCACACAATAGAGACCCATTTCTATGCAAAAAGACACTTGGACAGATACAGCACTTGGGTTCCAAGATGAAGCCCAAGTAACCAAGTCAATTGTTCTCACCAGGTGTTGCAGCTCCCTGGGAGGAAGGCGGGGATGATTTTTAAGAAGCCACTGAACAGCCCCATCAAACAGTGTACAGCTGCTCTTAGCCCTAATTCTGAAGTGTCTTCACTTTAAACAGAAAGACTATCAAAGTCTCAAGGCACAGAAATTACTCTCAGAACCACTGCCATGGCAGCTATGCAGTATCACCTCAAGAGCTAAATGAAGTAAAGCCAGAAGCCAAATCAATCACTGGCCTGGGGCTCCCTGCACCCAAACTAGGGCTTTCCTAGTATTGAAGTTCCCTGAGGAGGAAATGTTCAGCCAAAGGAACACTAGCCAGAGAACAGACTTAGGAGAGAACCACCTTCAACTCAGTAACAATGAAACCAGTCAAGAAAAAAAAAAAAGTCCCTGAAAGGAGGATCAGAAATAATCAAGACTGACTGACTATTCAATATCTCCTGATATAAACATCTAGATGGGTAAGAGAACAAACCATCTAGGTTCGGCATCCAAAGTCATCATCTATAGGTCAAGCTTAAAACCTAAACAGGAATTAAATTCAAGAGTTAATTAATTATGAAACAAGTAATATGGCAGTACATGGAAATAGTTATTTGTAGCTATAAGCGAACAGTCCAACTCTGATTGGTTATACGACTACTTCAAACTGAAAGCAGTTCTCTTTCAGTAAGGAATAAGCACATTTTAAAACACAGAACACTAAAAGCTTTATACAGACACGTTATGGCAAATATATCACTTTTGGCTATCAAAATTTTATTTGGGGCCGGCACTGTCCCAGCTGTTCCACTTCTGAACCAGCTTCCTGCTAATGTGCCTTAGAAAGCTCCAGAAGATGGCCCACATGTGTGGGCCCCTGCTACCCAAGTTGAAGATCCAGATAAAGCTCCTGGATTCTGGCTTCAGGCTTCAGACTGGCCCAGTGTTGGCAGTTGTGGCCACATGGGGAATGAACCAAAGGATGGAAGAGATCTCTCTCTCTCTCTCTCTTTCTCACTTTGCTGCTCTGTCAAAATAAACAAACAAATCTTAAAAAAAAAAAAAAAAAAAAAAAAACAACCTACCTCAAATTCAAATCCTATCCTCCTCCAACTAACACTAACAGCCTCTTCTTATCCCTACCATTTTGCAGCCCATTATGGTGCTAATCAGTATATCCTACTACCTTTAGTTGCTTGTATAATGATGCATAAAAGTTAACAGTTAAGAAGGAAGTTTTAGGGCCCATGCCATGGTGTAGGTTAAGCCTCTGCCTGCAGTGCTGGCATCCTATATGGGCACTGGTTCAAGTCCCAGCTGCTCCACTTCCAACCCAACTCCGCGCGCCTGGGAAAGCAGTAGAGAATGGCCCAAGTACTTGGGCCCCTGAACCTACAGGGGAGATCCAGATGAAGCTCCTGGCTTCAGTTTGGCCCAGTCCCAGCCATTGCAGCCATTTGGGGAGTGAACCCCAGCAGATGGAAGGTCTCTCTCTCCTTCTCTCTCTGTATTTCTGCCCTTCAGATAAATAAATCTTAAAAAAAAAAAAAAATGAATGTAAGTTTTAAGGCTAGTTCTGTGGCACAGCCGCCATCCCACATCCAAGCCTCAGTAGAGTCCTGGCTGCCTGCTAATGCACCTGAGAAAGCAGCATTAAATGGCTCAAGTGCTTGGGCCCCTACTATCCACAAGGAAGACCTGGAAGGAGTTCTGGCCTGGCTTCAGCCTTGCCCAGTAGTAGCAGTTAGTCATCTGGGGAGACAACCAGTGGATAGTAGATCGAACTTGCCCTCTCTCCCCTTCTCTGTCAGTCTGTTTCTCAAATAAATGAAACACACCTTTAAAAAAAAAAAAAAAAAAAAAGGAAAAGAATTGAAGCTTTGGAGTTAGAGACTTAGATCAGCATGGAACTCTGCTACTTGCGGGTTGTGACCTTGGGCAAGTTACTGCACCAGTTTTCTCATCAATTACATGAAGACAAGGGCAGTTATCTAATGGAGTTGTCTCAGAATCAAAGCACTGAGGAACAGCGCCATGGCACAATAGGTTAAACACCTGCGCCGCCGGCATCCCATATGGGTGCCGGTTCTAGTCCTGGTTGCTCCGCTTCCAATCCAGCTCTCTGCTATGGCTCGGAAAAGCAGTAGAGGATGGCCCAAGTCCTTGGGCCCCTGCACCCGCATGGGAGACCCGGAAGAAGCACCTGGCTCCTGGCTTCAGATCAGCGCAGTTCCAGCCATTGCGGCCATTTAGAGAGTGAACCAACGGAAGGAAGACCTTTCTGTCTGTCTCTCCCTCTCGCAGTCTGTAACTCTACCTCTCAAATACAATAAATAAAATCTTAAAAAAAAAAAAAAAGGCACTGATGTGCAGAAAGCGAATAGTACAATAGTGACACCCAGTAAAAGGTTAATAAATACACTTAGTACCTAACCCACACCACTCTGATGCCTAAGGAGCAGACCCATGCACCTCTTTTGTAATATTTTCCAGTCTTAGTATGTGGCCTTTCGCGTGTGCTTAGTAACTGCTTGGCTGATGAAGCTTGATCAACTGAAAAGCAATCTCCTAGGCAGATCTTAAGGTAAGGCACAACCTCTACTGAATGGCAAAAATGGCTTGCTGATGATTTATAACCAGTTTACACTTGAACACTTACAGAAATATAAGTTATTTTGAATGTACTCACTCCATATTATCACCAATGACTAGGCCAGTATCCAAAATGCTTGATCTACCCACTCAAAAGAAAAGTATACATTCATCTAAAAGCATAAAGTACAAAGGAGGCCTTCACCAAATTAAAGAATTCTTTGTGGTTCCTTCTTTTCCATAAAATTCAGCTAAATCTTGCACTCACTTTGCCAACTGGTCCTCTAAGTCATTCCTGGGCCATGAGATTCCCAACAGGGACCAATCAGTTCTGCCATGGTATCCTCAAGAACAGCAAGGGATACAAGGTTTCCAGACCCTTAAGACTGTCACTAATTCTTTGGGGCCCGCGCTGTGGCGACGTGGTTAAGGTCACCGCCTGTAGTGCCAGCATTCGATATGGGCACCCGTTTGAGTCCTAGCTGCTCCACTTCCGATCCAGCTCCCTGCTATGGCCTGGAAAAGCAGTAGAAGATGGCTCGAATCCTTGGGCCCCTGCACCCGCGTGGGAGACCCAGAAGAGGCTCGGCTCGGCTCCAGACACTGAGGCCAATTAGGGAGTGAACCAGCGGATGGAAGACTTTCTTTCTCTCTCTCTGCCTCTCCTTCTCTCTCTGTGTAACTCTGCCTTTCAAATAAATAAATAAATCTTTAAAAAAAAAAAAAAAAAGATTGCCACTAACTCTTGAATGTTCAAGAAAGACAAGATCAAATGCATACAAGCAAATTCTTTAGTCCTGTAGTTGGCGCCTGCAATACAGTTACAGCTGAGGCCAAACACTGCTGAAGAAAAGGACTGCTGCTAACTAATACAGAGGAGGAAAATACAACACAGCAAGACTACTGACAGAAAGCCTGACGGAATCGTAAGGCAAATTCAGAAAGAGCAACTTCACAAAAGGAAGAACAAAGGTATCCAATACTATGTGAAATACACTGTGAATTTAACTATTGTCACAACATAAACATTAACATATGTGAATCCACTGTAAAAATATCACGGCAACTTAAATAGGCAATACACACGCCAACTGCTAATTATATAGTAAGGTAACAACGCTCACTGGGTAAATGTTAGGAACACAAAATGAGATAATTAAATCTTCCGCTTAAGACTTTTCCAATAACCATCATGCTAATTTGAGATGGTTCCATCTAAAATTAGGAAAGCCCACAACACAAATGTATTTACACTATTAGGTAAAGTGGTCCTTCCAAATGGTATTATACTTTGAATTAAGAATATTTAAAACTTTCATTGAGGTTTTTTTTTTTTTTTTTTTTTGACAGGCAGAGTGGACAGTGAGAGACAGACAGAAAGGTCTTCCTTTTTGCCGTTGGTTCACCCTCCAATGGCCGCCGCGGCCGGCGCGCTGCGGCCCGCGCACCGCACTGATCCGAAGGCAGGAGCCAGGTGCTTTCTCCTGGTCTCCCATGGGGTGCAGGGCCCATGCACTTGGGCCATCATCCACTGCACTCCCTGGCCACAACAGAGAGCTGGCCTGGAAGAGGGGCAACCGGGACAGAATCCGGCGCCCCGACCGGGACTAGAACCCGGTGTGCCGGCGCCGCAGGGTGAAGGATTAGCCTAGTGAGCCGCGGCGCCGGCCCTACATTGAGATTTTAATACTTACAAGAGCTATGCTTTAAAATATGCATTTTTATATTTTGAATAAGATACCAAATAAGTGAAATGCTATAGTTAAGATAAAACTTTTATATAGCTGCTCAAAAATCTTACTTCAATGACAAGAATGACAGAAGCAAGTATTTCCAGTTAAAATTTATTTTTAGAAATTATGAAACAATTACATGCAACAAGAAAAGTAATGCTTCAATTATTTTGTATAATTTATCACAATAAAATTTCATACAGTCACTTCCCCTTCATAAACTATTTCTCAGGGACCATCTCTGGATGAGATCAATCACTCCCCTCTAGGATCAATTCACTGGTTCTAAATTTGTTAGGCAAAAAAAAAAAAAAAGGAAAGTTTTCAATTATTAAATCACTGCTTAAGAATATAATCAGCAAGCTCAGTCACCAATCCCTAAAAAATATGTAATTTAAATCCTTACTACATAACATTACAAATACTGGGTCCACATGACCAAAAACAGTTACACATTGAATTCTGAAAAAGCAAAACAAAAGAAGGAAAAGAAAATACAATTCTACGTTCATTATGATGATGAATCTTTATTTCCACGTCTTGCTACCACTTTTCTCTATAAGAACACTTGGTTTGCTCAAATCTAAGCACAGGCAAAACACACTAAACCCCTAAAGAAAACCGCTGAGAGCCAAACTTTAGTGGAGAAGAATGTTTTCTACGTTTTTTATAAGGTGCAAACTTTTAGAAAGTTTCTAAAGTTAAGTATTTAAAATATAATCTGGAGAGAAAAATAGAAGAATGATTGTGGATGTCATTTTACAGAGCTCTTAAGAATTCTGACAGTTACATGGCAACCTTAATTAGGAGACACAGAGGACCGTTCTCTCAGAATTCTTTCAAGAATTTTCAATTTTCAAAAGTCACATGAGGCTTAGGTCTGTTATCACAGATGCTCTACTCCATCTATGACACTGCAGAATTTTCCCAAGTTTGGTCTACATTTCTGCTTTCTGAAGTGTACAACAGCACTAGTAAGTTATGGTCTGAGCTTAGCACAACGTTTACAAATTGAGCCATAAAAGCACTGTTCACACAAGCTTAATTGGAAAGGAGCCCTACAGAACCATATACTACAAGCAAAATTTTCAGGATATTCTAACTTCACTATGTATTTTCAATTTACCTTTTTCAAGATGCTGTGCTGCTGACTATATTTATGTAAACATCAAGGTTACTGCAATTTGTACACTGTGTAGTTTTATGACCTTACACTTTAAATAAAAGTTTTAATTTGTTAAAAAAAAAAGCAATGCTGCTGGAAGAGTAAGAGCATCAGAAGTAATCCCAGGTGGTGACGGTGGTGGTGGTGATGGTGGTGGTAACTCACTTTACAAACTACAGCATTCTCATGTGATCGATCACTTTAGATCCAGTGAGATTCATCCTTTTTCACAATACCATAAAACAGATAAATGTTAAAGCCTTAAAACAATGGAAATAGCTTAGCTTATTGAAGTTCTGAAATAGTATCAAATATATTTGTTAGTGGTCAATAAATACTAAATTTTGCAAATCATTGACCCTTCTACCAGTTATATTTTGATAAAGCCAATTATCTATTAATCAAAATTTTCTGCTAGAGAAATTAAGCCACAGTCCTAATGCTTCTAGAAGCCAAAATACTTCTGCTCCCCCTGCCCCCTACTCATGCATAAGGCATTAAACTTGCAGTTAAAGATCTCATCTCACCACTTTCCTGATAATCCCTATTTTTCATTATATTGTTATTTGCCACATTTTCTTTAGAAAAGAGTATCAAGCATACAGCTAACTAGCCAATCTATCTATCCTCCTACTCAAGTTACAATCTGCTCCTAATACTGATTTTACTGCAATTATTTTATCCAAATCTTCCAGTGATAGGTTTTGCTGTTTCAACTTCTTCAGTGGGGCTTTGACATGTTTCAAGGCAAAGTTAAATACACTGATGATTATGTTCTTACCCTACAACTTCCAATTGCTTGACCAAGTCTACCAACATCCGTCTACTTTCTAGAAGAATACTCTAGTCATGGAACCTAGACTATGGCACCTCTGCTCTAAGAATACGGCTCCAGAGTACTGCTCAGAGCAGCTGTTAACTTCCAGACGCCTGCTGGACTATCACTTTGGTTAATTAATGAAAATCATCTTGTTCCACTTTCTCCTTTATAATATTTCAATTAATGCAGAAAACCGGCAGATCTACTTTTAAAAATAATAACATACGACTCGTAAGAGGGGAAAAAACAATCAGCATTACTTTAGCTCCACTTCTTTTCCCAAAGAAATGATCTCAGGATCCTTACAGTATTACTTAAACCACAACAGATCTGTTGTACAAGACACTGGAAGGCTTTTGGAGGATACAGTCTTCTACTTAATCTTACCAAAACATGTTTGCAAGTTTTCAGTAATTGCCAGAACGTTCTATAGTCCAAAAGGTGCCGGTGCGGTGGATCAGAATCGTGCTGCTCATACACAGACCCCGAAGATCCTGCACTCACTCTACGCTGGGTGCATTTCTGGTCACCTGTGAGCTTTCCGCACCCCCTGTCACCAGGGATGCTCCCACCAGCAAAGACGTTCCATCATGTAGAGGGGCCTCCCTGCACCCCTCCACACGCACACACACTCGACCCAGACGTGTATGCACACAAACACGGGACCATGAATACCACTAGGTTTCATGGCTCTCAAAGAATCCTCCTGAGCAGCCTCCCCTGGGACGCTGTGCTCCGAGCGGCTGAGACTCGCCGCCCGCTGCCTTTGCAAAAGCAGCAACCAGAGGCAGACTCACTACCGCATTGCTGCTGCTGCTGCTGCTGCTGCTGCTGACTTTTCTAGCAGCGTCCGGGGGACAACAATCAGCCCCGTCTCCTGCAGACCCTGATGGCTCTGCTGCAGCACGAAAGAGAAACCGCCGCAGTGCTCAGATCGGAAGACCAGGGAGCCCGACTGAAGGGCGGGGAAGCCCGGCGCCGCGGAGAGCCCAGGTCGAGGGCGGGGTGTCCGTCCGGGTAGAAAGGGAAGGCGTCCGGAGCGCAGGGGACCGCGACCGCGCAGCGGCCGTCCGACAGCGCCTGCCGGCCGGGACGCGGACCCTTCCCGGAGTGGGGGGTGGGGGTCCCGGGCCGCGCACGCCGCCCCCCAGGCCCTCACCTGTCATGAGCGCCGGGCTCTCGCCCGCCGCCGCAGAGGAAGAGGAGGCTCCTGCCCCGGCAGAGCCCGACGCCCGCCGCCCGCGGAGGTGCCTCGGCCCCAGCTCGCATCCGTCCGCCGCTCCGGCCACCAGCAGCCCGAGCAAGAGCAGCGCAGCCCAGCGCCGCCGCCGCCGCAGCCAGCCCGAGGCCGAGCCGGGAGTCGCGGCGGGATGAGGGCGCGGAAGAGGAGCGGCCGCCCCGACCGCCGGCCACTCGCCCGCTCCGTGAGGCGCCGCCGCCGGCGACTCCTCGGGCCGCCCCCGCTGCGGGCTCCTGCCGGGCGCCAGCCTGGTCCCCTCGGCACCGGCGGCCTCTGGAGCTCGGGTCCCAGCTACGTTCATTGGTTCCGGTTATTTAAAAAAAAAAAAAAAAAAAGGTGGGGGGCAGAAAGGTACGGCGTCTTCAGGCCGTGCGCGACACCGGCGCTGCTGCCGCGGCGACACCGAGATCCGCTGCTCTGGCGCCGCCAAACCCCGGCTCCAGCGCCCGCGCCGCCGCCGCCGCCGCCGCCGCCGCCGCGGCGCATCCCCCCGCCCCCTCCGGCCCGCGCTCGCCGTAGTACCACGCTCGGCCGGGACGCCTCCCTCCCCTCACACATTCGCTCGCATACCAATCCCCCGCCTCCCTCGGCGCCGCCACGGCGCAGGCGCGGCGCTGCAGCGCGGCGCGTGCGCGGCGCCAGCCCCGCCCCCAGGGGGGCGTTCCCGGACAGGCGGGCGCGCCCCGGGCTGGTTTCTATAACGCTTCGAGGAAGCGCCGGGGCAGGGGCGACTGGGGAGGAGGAGGCCATGTCCCCCTGCCCTCTCCTCGCCTCGACGCGATCAGGGGTGGGAGGGCAGCGAGGGGGCGGGGAGTCGAGTCGGGACTTCCCAGATCCTCGGGACGCGTCACGTCCTTGTAGACGGCTGCAAACAGTGCGTGGGTCCGGGGACTGTTGTCGTCGGAAACAGCGGCGTCTCCAGAGTTTCAGTCTAGTTGGGGGTTACCAGTGGCTGTGAAGACGTGGAGGCTTATGTACTTGCCCAGTATTTAACAGGGCGCTTGCTGCGGGCCAGTATGCCAGGCTTTAACTAAGCAGGTGGCAGACCTACGCATCGTAGCTCTGGGATCCGGGTGACTCTCCCCATTCTACAAGAGGAAAGGAACACAGATGTTCAGGAACTTGTCCCCAGGGCCCCACCGCCAATAAACCGGGAGACGGCCCACATCTAGTAGCCGCTGGATGGAGATGGTGAAGACCTGAAGCCATCGTCACCTCCCCAACCCTGAGTCTTGGCTGTTCTGAACCCACTGCCAGGAGGAGGTTGGTGCAGACGCGGCTTAGGGTTGCTTGCCTGGGATGAAAGTTCCGTGAACCAGGTCTTTGTGCTGCAGGTCCTGCCTATTTGGTTTGAAGTAGATAGAACCAGCACCATTCTCAGGCAAACTTGTTGCCAACACATTTTTCAGGCCACCTCCTTCGAAATATAGAAAGTGTTGAGTATACGCTCACTGTAAATTTAAAGCCCTGTGAATTAACACACAGCTTAGATTTGCAGATAAGATCCCTAACACAACGTTCTGTTTGCTTTTGCGTTTTGGTGTCACTTTGCAGATTGGTTTTGGGTTTTTGGTTTTTTTGTTTGTTTGTTTGTTTGTTTGATCATTTGCTTTCTGAAGTCAAGAAGATACTCCGATTACACAATCTAAAGAATTTCTTAGACAACCTAGCCAAAGTAGCCATGAATATTGTTCATTGTGGAAAAGCAGATGGACGTTTCAGAAGAGAGTCCGGAATCTCTGAGGCTAATCAATCTATCAACACTCATTTCTTGCTTCTTGGGGGCACGGGTTGCTTCTTGGTTGGCAACAGGGAGATTCTGTTTCCTCTGCTGAAAGGCACAGCAATGAAGTCACACATTTGCTGAATGCCAGGAGAAGGTAATTCTGCAAGGGGACTAGAAAAATATAAAGAAAATAGGAGGCTTGTTCCCTGCTCTGCAGGAGGCATGATTCATTCAACACTTAGCCCCTAGTATGTGCCAGGCAGGGTAATAGGTGATGGAAATTCAACACAGAAGAGACACTTGAAAAAGTCAGTTAAATCAGCTCTCAGGGATACAGACAGCCAGCCTAGGGCTCTCACAATCTTGCTTAGGAGATAAAATTTACACCCATTAAACAATTAGAGGCTAGCACTCATACAAGCCAGTAGTTAATCAGTTGCTAAATTGAGTAGTACTAAGTGTGTTACAGCGATAACAATATAAAGCCACGAGCAAGCCACGAGCAAATTAGTAAGTCAACAGGGCCAAGCTTCTTTAAACAAAGATGATACAGTATCTTCTCTTCTTTTTTAAAGACACTGAGAGTGTTGGCGCTGAAAGGGTACTGGATTTTGAGTGGTGTTTACCCCTGTCTCTACTACAGCCAGCAAGGAGTTGGGAATCAGCAAGAGCCAGATCCCTCTCAGCGAAGCCAGGGGCCAAGAATAAATTCTGCACCTTACATCATCTCTGTCACCGGTCGGGAAGATTACCACTGTTAAACGAGCTAACAGAATGTACCTTCTTGCTGCACGGAGATGCAGTGTCACCGGCCTCGCAGCATAAACCTAAGTGCAAGAGACGAGTCCGCCTCTTTGGAGGAAAAGCCCGTGCCGGAATTACAAGCGCTCCCATCTGCAAGCCTAGCAAAACCAGGCTCAGGTGAGGCAATTGCTTCCCTTTCGTCTCGGGTTTCAGTCTTTGCTGTCCCTTCCGTTTCCCTCGCCACCCAGTAGCTTTCTACCGTCCTGTCCTCTGGCCAAATTACATCTCCGTCCTGAGCCTACCCCCACCGGTGCGGTTTGCCATTGTCTTGGCTGTCTCGTTGTCACCCAGTCGAGACTTCGCTGAGCTTCCCAGACAACGCCACCACTTTCCAGCCGCGAGACCTGAACGCAGGTTCACCCAGCCTTGGTGTTCCCCCTCCCCACGTACTCTGGGGACCCCGTACTGCCTGCACCACGGGACTGCTGGTGGCAGCAGGAGAGTACAAGAATCCAGTAAAGTCTTTGCCCGGTGCCTGGCAAACAGGTACGCTGCCAGCCCTCGGGGGAGACCCGGCCCCAGGCTCCGGGCGTGTAGTCTAAGCATGTTCTCAGTTTAGAATGAACGCATCGCGGTTTGCCGACGTTGCTTGATTGTATCTTCCCGCAAATACATCCCAAACTCTTGGGGCGTACCCAAGCACACAGACACGGCAGGATCCGTGCACCCAACCCTCCCCCCACCTCCGAAGCAAACCCGCCCTCGCCAAGGTCTGGCTCCTTCCCGCTCTCCTCCTCCCACCCGCCAGTTCCCCGGGGCCGCCCGCGACGCGTCGCCAGCCCGGACTCGGAGAACCGGATCTCTGGCCGCAAGCGAGGCACGGCGCCTGCGCCACGCGGCAGCCTCGCGCATGCTCGCTGCCTCCAGCCTGCTTTTCCCCAGGTGCGCGAGCTCCCAGGCTCGGCGCCGTTCCGGGCCACCGCCGCGCGTGCGCGTGCGCGCGCGCGCGCGCCGCCCCGAGCTTCCGGCTCCCACTGCGTGGGCGGCGAGGCGGGCGCCCGATGGCCGCGAGGTGACGTCACCGCGTGGGCGGCCGCGGCGGGCAGTCTGTGGGGAGCTCGGCGGGTGTGGAGCAGGAGGGGTGGGGAATTCCAGCTCGAGATATAAACCGGGAGGGGCTTCCTCCTGCGCTGTGCCGCTGGCCAGCGGAACTGCGCCCGCCCACCTTTGATCCTCTTGGTGGGCTGCCAGCGAGGGGTGCCTGCTCCCTTGGCTGGCGCAGCAGCACCTACGACTCCGCTACGCTTCGCTCCGTGGCGGCTACGCCCCTCGGACACGTGCGGAGCGCTGCCTCCGGTGGATACCCCATTGAGTGGGCGCCCCACTCACTCCCCGCAGGAGCTTGCGAGGGAGTCGAGGTGCGGAGAAGTTTTTTGGAAACTTCTCCGGAATATGAAGATGGCTGCGGAATTCAGCAACGAAACCTTGGCATATAAATAGGGCCCCCGAATTGTTAAATAGCAGTAAGAAAAAAAAAATGACGCTGTGAAAGTAAGTCAAGAGCAAGAAGATCCTTGCTACCTAAAACACATGGGATGTGTCTCAGCTAGCTTAGTGACGGTAGAAAGCTGCGTTGCACTTCCTCAGGGCATGGAAGAAGGAAGTGATTTTAAGAAAGTGTTTTGCACCCAGGGAGTGAAATCAAAAACCCTTTCAGAATGTTTATCTTGTTAATACAGTTCTAAAAACCCAACAGAGCAAAAGCAACCGTTTCGTCCACGGAAGTCAAGGGAGCCGTTTGATTTGTAGGGTCATTTCTGATGATGGACTGCTGCTGCTTTTTAATCTGAGATGTTCTGTGAATTAATTGAGCACATACTAAGTGATAAATGCTGAAGTAATAAACTTTCCTGTGAAAAAGGGTGGAATTGTGGTGGAGAGAAAAGTAAAAATCACAATTGAAAATGATGAGAAGTGTTTCATTTGAATACAAGTGTGCCTTGGATAGTAATGACAGTTCTGAAGACGAAAGATACATGATGAACAGATAAAACATGACATGCAAGAGACTTGAGATGTGTTTGATGAATTGGAAGAATGCGTGTGTGATGCAAGAGGCTAAATTTCTAAATCAGGTGCCTACTAACCTAATCTTCATTCACTTAAGACCACCTGTTCTAAAACCAAATCTTAGGATGGTAGAATACATAGATCAGGCAAGCTATAGTGCATATGGGCTCAAGGTACCAATCAAATGTTCATAACACACAAAAATATTAAAAACAGATAAGTTCAGTAAAGATACAAGTTAGAAATCAGCATGCAAAAATCTACATAGCAGCAATGAACTATCCAGAAAAGAAATGAAAACAATGGCATTTTGTGGGGAGCAACTCGGACTATACTGTTACTGGAATTAAGACTTATTCTATGCATCTGCTCTCCCACAATGTGGCGCTGGGAGAGGAGCGTACAGCTTCTACCCAGCTGCCTCTCACCAACTTGACAAGCTGCAAGAGCCGCTCCTGATTGGAGGAGAGCGGCGTGCTAGGCGTGTGGGTAGCAGAGTTGGGATTGGCGGAAGAGGACTGTAAAGGAGGAGAGAGACAACATGCACGAGGAACATCTAAGGGGAACATCTGAGGGAACACCTGTGTAGCCCCCTAGAGAGCCGGCCGGCCGTGTGCCGCTCCCCCGAGGAAGTGGGGAATGTGGCAGGGGGAACCGCCCTTCCACGGAGGTGGAAGGGTTGGTAGCCAACCCGGGAAGAACCAGCAGCAAACCTGGGGAGGGCTGAGCAGACAAAAGAACAGTGCAGGGTCCTGTGTCGTTCCTCCACGAAGACGGGGAGCGACAGCATTTAAAATAACATTTAAATGTGTATTTGGGAGTAAATTCAACCAAGGAGGTAAGAGATCTCTACACTGAGAATTAAAACACGTTTGTGAAAGAAATGGGAGGTGACAAATAGATAGCAAACATTCATGGAATTAAGGAAATAATTTTGTTAAAATGTCCATAGTCCCCAAAGCAGTCTACAGAGTCAATGCAATTCTTAGCAAAATACTAATGTCAGTTTTCACAGAAATAGAAAAAAAAAATCCTAAAATTCATATGGACTCAAAAAAGTTCCCAAAGAGGCAAAACAATAAAGCAAAAAGAACAAAGTTGGGAGCATCACGTTTCATTTCAAAATACGTAATAAATCTGTCAGAATTAAAACAGCATGGTACTGGCATAAAAAGAGACACAGCAAGGCTGGCATTGTGGCATAGTGTGTAAAGCCATCGCCTGCAAGGACAGCACCCCATGTGGGCTCTGGTCCAAGTTCCAACTGCTCCACCTCTGAGCCAGCTCCATGCCAATGCACCTGGGAAAGCAGCAGACGATGGCCCAAGTGGGAGATCCAGAAGAAGCTCCTAGCTCCTGGCTTCGGTCTGGCCCGGTCATAGCTGTTGTGGCCATTTGGGGAGTGAACCAGTAGATGGAAGACCTTTCTCTCTCTCCCTATCACTATCCGTAACTCTACCTCTCAAATAAATAAATAAAATATTAAAAAGAAAAGGTTGCCACCTTTCCCTTCTTTTGTGGAAAATTTATCTACAAATTTAAACCCCTGCCTGTTAAGTTCATTTGATTAAAAAAAAAAAAAAAAGCTGTAAGTATGGCCATCCCAAACCTATATCCTCCTGAAAGAGAGTAGCTATTGTATTCTGGTTCCAGGGAAGCCAGGTCCTGGCTGGGGCTTATTGAAAGAACCGTGTCCTTAAGAATGTGAATTCTGGGGCCGGCCGGTGCTGTCACATAGTGATTAAAGCTACCGCCTACAGTACTGGCATCCAATAAGGGCACTAGTTCAAGTCCTGGCTGCTCCACTTCCAATCCAGCTCCCTGCTAATATGCCTGGGATGGCGGCAGGGTATGGCTCAAGCCCTTGGGCCCCTGCACCCACATGGGAGACCTGGAAGAAGCTCCTAGCTCCTGGCCTTCGATGGACCCAGCTCCTAGCTTTGTAACCATTTTGGGAGTTTACCAGTGGATGGAAGACTTTTCTCTCTGTCTCTCCCTTTGTCTCTGTCTTTCTCTCTCTCTCTCTCTTTCTGTAGCTCTGCCTTTCAAATAAAAAATACATCTTTTTTTGAAAGTATGAATTCTGCAGTTCACGCTGCCATTTGCTAACCATGTGACTTTGATCAAGTTATTAAATGTCACAAGCTCAGTTTCCCCTTCAGCAAAAAGGTGATGAGGTAAAAATGGCTGTAAAAGTGGCTGGGATGTAGTCAGCTATTATTATCCAATACCCTAAGGGTGTTAAGGCCGAGAACTTGTTTTCAGTCAAATTGTGCAAGAGAGTGGAAAGGAAGAACACGAAAAAAAATATGAGAACATATACAGCACAAGTAAGCACCACGTAGAATTCTCTAAGGTGCCATATGCTTAGAGGCACAAAGGCGATATTTTCTTCTACATACCCCAGAAAACAGAACCTAATGGAGAGGCTTTTAGAACAGTGATTCCCCAGAAATATGAATGAAGGGAAAGGAGATATAAGGCAGGGAAGGAGGTAGGTCAAAATCAAGAAGATATGCCGGCCGGCACCACGGCTCACTAGGCTAATCCTCCACCTAGCGGCGCCGGCACACCGGGTTCTAGTCCCGGTCGGGGTGCCAGATTCTGTCCCAGTTGCCCCTCTTCCAGGCCGGCTCTCTGCTGTGGCCCGGGAAGGCAGTGGAGGATGGCCCAAGTGCTTGGGCCCTGCACCCCATGGGAGACCAGGAGAAGTACCTGGCTCCTGCCATCGGATCAGCGCGGTGCACCGGCCGCAGCACGCCAGCCATGGCGGCCATTGGAGGGTGAACCAACGGCAAAAGGAAGACCTTTCTCTCTGTCTCTCTCTCTCTCACTATCCACTCTGCCTGTCAAAAAAAAAAAAAAGAAGAAGAAGATATGCCACTGAGCTGCCCACAGCTTTGTAACAAAGACTGCTGCGGGCTGCTCAGTCTTGTGGGTTGTCTCAAGAGAGCACTTGTATTTTGGAATCATATGACGGGAAGGGCAAGAAATGGAGCTCCTGGTTCCCATCAGCTCAAGTGTTCTGCAGGAGACATGAAGTTCCCCGCACTTCTCAGCCGTGCCAACTGCCTCTCCAGGCAGCTAGCCAGGGAAGCCAGATCTCCGGACGGCAGTGGCGTTACTCAAGCATGAGCTGAGCCAACAGGTGAATGGAAGTCAACGGCACTCCTCAAGTGTCCACCTGGAGTCTGCAGTGTGTGGCCTTCTCGGGAAAGAAGGCTGGGAATTCAAGGCTTATTAAGTCATGCCCAAAAGCAATATGAGAAACCTGGAGCAAATGGCACATCATGACATCTTGGCCACTACCACCAAGGCAGTCACAGAGCTCAACAAACCTCACGCTTGTGAAACTGAAACATCTTTTCTGCAACCTGTAAGGATGCTATTCTGGTATAATGTTCCTGGAGCATGGTACTAACATCAGGCAGAAAACTCTGGCCAAGCAAATGCTGGGAGGCTCATAAACTGGGCTTGACGTAATAATTACGGCAGAGACATTGGAGAACCAAAACGTAAAAGGCATTGAGAGCTAAGAGAAGCCTTTGTGATGCATCCATCAAATACCGAATGCATTTTAGGGGTCAAGTAATATATTGGGTGCTAAGATCAAAGCTGAATACGATAACCCCTATTCCAGGATCCAAGGAGCTCACAGTCATCCAATAACAATAGAAAAGATAGCTACTTACTTCATTTACTTACTCTCGCTTTGCTAATTATTTAATAATATCTGTATCCACTAAATAAATGCTTGCTCTACAATGTCTGATGTGGATAAATCAGTCTAAAGAATAATTTGCTTCAAGATGTTCTTGCTAGGGACCAGTGCTGTGGCTCGGTGTGTTAAGCCACTGCCTACAAGGCTGACATCCCATATGGACTCCAGTGCAGTTCCAGCTGCTCCACTTCCATTCCAGCTCGTTGTTCACATGCTTGGGAAAGAAGCAGAGGATAGCCCAAGTGTTTAGGCCCCTGCACCCATGAGCGAGACCCTGAAGGATCTTCAGGGTTCTGGTTTTGGCCTGGCATAGCCCCAGCCATTGCAGCCATTTGGGGAGTGAACTGAACCAGTGGATGGAAGATCTCTCGCTTGCTCCTTTCTCTGTCTGTAACTCTGCCTCTCAAATAAAAAAATAAACTCTTTAAAAACAAACAAAAAAAGATGCTCATGGTCTTTTAAATATATGTATACATAGAAAATATTTTTAAAAGATGTTCTTGGGGCCAACGCTGTGGCGTAGTGGGTAAAGCCGCTACCTGCAGTGCTGGCATCCCACATGGGTGCCAGTTCGAGTCCCAGCTGCTCCACTTCCTATCCAGCTCTCTGCTATGGCCTGGAGAAGCAGTAGAGGATGGCCCAAGTCCTTGGCCCCTGTACCCACATGGGAAACCCGGAAGAAGCTCCTGGCTCCTGGCTCCTGGCTCCTGGCTGCTGGCTTCGGATCGGCACAGCTCCAGTTGTTGTGGCCAACTGGGGAGTGAACCAGTTGTTGGAAGACCTTTCTCTCTCTCTCTCTCTCTTTAAAAAAAAAAAAAAACTTAAGAAAAAAAAGATGTTCTTGCTTCAAAAATGAATACCAGCAGAATTTATGAGTGCTCTCATGCTTCATATAATGTAGTTACCAGAAACTGGATAAAATTAGGTATTTGCCTAAGAGGATTGATTTGATGATTGATTGATTGATGAAGCAGAGACAGAGAGAAAGCATCTGTCTACTGGCTCACTCCTCCAAATGTCTGCAATGCCTGGGGCTGGGCCTGGCCAAAGCCAGAATCCAGAAGCCAGGAACTGAATCTGGGTCTCCCACATGGGTGGCAAGAACCTAAGGACTTGAGCCATCACCTATTGCCTCCAAGGTTATGCATCAGCAGGAGGCTGGAATTAGGAGGGGAGCCAGGACTTAAACCCAGGCACACTGATATAAAGTGTGATATAAAGGACCTAGGTTTCCCAATCAGCATCTTCACCAATATACCAAACATTTGCCCCATCTAAATACTTCAGTATTTACACAAAAAGTGTTCCAGAATCTGTCTACAATGAGAAAGTTTGGGGACAAGCCTTCTGATATGGAGAAAGCCTTGAAATGTGGCTATTCCGAGCACGTTCTCAAAGTATCGTTACAAATCTAGAGAGAAGATGGTATTGTGAAGCCGTCTTTCTAACCAGGACAAAGTAGTTACTATTCATCCAAAATTTATTGGGCACTTTACTATGTTGCAATAAGAAAACATCTGCTCTCATAGAATTCACGTTCTAATTGGAGAAGCTGAACATACCTAAGATAAATAAGTAAAGTGCACTCTGTGTCAGATAATATCAGGGCTAAAGCCAGGAGGAGTGAGAGGGAGATGATTATCCAAGTAGAGACTTAAACAAAATGAAATAATTGTACAGATATTTGGAGAGAAAGAGCGCAGCAAACTGAGAGGTTTTGGGAGAAGCATGCATGGGTTGTTCAGGAAAAGCATGGAAGTATGGCCACAACATCCAAGGGAGAGATTAGTAGATGATGTATGAGAACTAATAGGTGTAGAACACTCAGAGGCTTACAGGTTATAGCAAGAACTTTGTCCTCCTTCTTGGAATGAGTTTGGAGACCACTGGAAGGTTCTGAGTAGAGTGATGTGATCTCACACGGCTTTGTAAATCGCTCCAGCTTCTTCTCAACCCAGACAATGAACACAACAGTTGAGGCCAGAACAGGTGGCTGAAGTGATGGTAACAAGTGCTGGAATTCCTGACAAATTTTGAAGGTATAATTGACAAGATTTTTCAGCCAACCACATACAGGGTTGGAGACAGGAAAGTCAAGGAGCACACTGAGATGTTTGCCTTCAGTGAGAAGAGCAGACTGGGGGCAGGTGGGGGTGGTGGCAGATCTTTAGAAACTCAGTTTAGGATAATTTTTCATTGGAGACATGCAAGGGGCATCCAAGTGATCACTGGGGTACAGAAGCCTGGAATTCAGAGGAACAGCACAGGCTGGAGATTTAAATTCAGGAGTCAGGGGCACATAGAGTGTGTTTATAGCCATGAGCTTATCCACATTCTTTCCAAACATATTCTCTCTTTGTTGTTCTCCACACAATAATGGGGGCATATAAAAGAAATAGTATTCCACTCAGCAAGGAACATATTTATAGACTTCATTGTCAGAATACCAAATAAACATTTACATAATAACAAAGAGGGTTTAGTTACATTAGTGACAAAACAATGCAGAGAAAGTTTCTTCAGTAGCATGGGTTTGGACTTCTTACACTCCTCACCAAAAGCTGGAGATGCTGAGAAAGTCTTTGAAAAGGAAAAGCCTTTGGAAGCAGTCAAACCTGGAGTCAGTCCACCACGTTTGCCATTGAGAGTGTAAATGACACTCCTGTATTAGCCTGCTATGGATGTGTTCCCTGCTATTTGGATCGGGTTCTCCAGAGCGACAGCACCCAAGAAGATAAATGAGACTAGGATGGGCTAAGATAGACTAGACAGAATAGAGCAGAACAGACCACAACAGGACAGCTAGATGGAAGAGAGGGTACTTATTAGGGGAATTGCTTGCATGATTATGGAAGCTGAGGAGTCCCGGGACAAAGCAGGAGACCCAGGGAAGTTGGTCCTGTGCTAGCATCCAACTCCAAAGGTCTCAGGACTAGAGAAGCCAGTGGTGTCACTCTCAATCTGAGACCAAAGACCTAAGAACTCAAGTGGCTGCTAGGGCTAGTCCCAGGGGCTGAAGGCAGGACAACCTGGACTGATGATGTCCAAGGCAGGAAAAGATGCCCCAGCTCCAGGAGGGCTAGAGCAAGCCCACCTTTCTTCAGCCGTTTTGCTCTGTTCAGGCCCTCAACAGACTAGATGAAGCCCACACACACTGGTGAGGACGATCATCTTTACATGGTTGGCAGACTCAAATGCTGATCTCTTCCAGAAACCTCCTCATGGACTCAGGAGTCATGCCTTCCCAACTATCTACATATGCTTCACCCAGCCAAGCCAATACCCTCCACTGGCCACCACCAGAGCACCACATATCGGGAGCCTTGGACAACAGAAGTTCTCATCTCATGGTTCTGAATGCTGAAGTCTCAAATTTAGGTGTCAACAGGGCTGGTTCTCACTAAACTAAGGGCAGGGAAGTGCTCCAGGCCTCTCTGCTTGACTGTGGATGAACATCCTCTCCTACGTCTGTTCACATCACCTTCACTCTACACATGTCTGTCTTCAAACATCTCCCTCTCATAAGGATACCAGTCATATTGGGTTATTGGGTTATCAATTATTTTAACTTAATTACTTCTGTGACTAACCTATCCTCTCCAAATAAGGCCACATTCTAGGGGTTAATATTTCAGCAAATGAGTTGGGGAGGGAGGGGGACGGAACAGGGGAAAAACACAATTTCACCCACCACAATGCCTATGTAGAATAAATTTCAAAATTTTCTTGAGGCTTAAGTGAGAAAAGCACAGGATCTGATAGGATACCTGGATAGAGTAGAAAAATTGTAGAGCAACTGAGAATAAAGTGGCAAACAACAGTAATCTAGATACAATTCTGAAAAACCTTTCCACTAACATGAGTTAGTGCTAAAACAATGAAACTATTTCTCACCCTTTTTTTAAAAAAGAATATTTCTTTATTTATTTATTTGAAAAATCAGAGTTACACAGAGAGCGAAGGAGAGGAAGAGAGAGAGAGAGAAGTCTTCCATCTGCTGGTTCACTCCCCAGTTGGCCACAAAGGCCGAAGCTATGCCAATTCAAAGCCAGGAGCTTCTTCTAAGTCTCCCACATAGGTGTAGGGGCCCAAGGACTTGGGCCATCTTCTACTGCTTCCCCAGGCCATAGCAAGAGAGCTGGATCAGAAGAGGAGCAGCCGGGACTTGAACAGGTACCCATATAGGATGCAGGCACTGCTGGTGGCAGCTTTAACCACTATGTCACAGTGCCAGCTCCTATTTCTCACCCTTAAGGCACTTAGATGTTGTAGGTTTGAAAATAACCCTCATATCTAAAAAAAGTCACCTTCAAACCTAAAACACTATTTACGATTTAATGTTGATATACTGTGGATTTAAAGGTCCTCCAAACAACAACAACAAAACCCTTCATTTCTCTGTGTGGGTGATTAAAGCTCAGCCATTTGCAGAGGGCACTAATTTTTTCACCACGCATTGATCGGCTGTTTGCTCATACCAGTCACTGTGTCACTTTCTGGGCATCAGAGGTTACAGAGACAGCTTGCCTGCTCCCAAGAAACTTTCCATCTAGTGAAGGAGACAGATTAACAAGTATTTACGGTAAAAAATGTGATCATGGGGTAAAAATAGAAATGTTACACAATCACAGCCCAACTCAGGTGCTAGGAAAAACTTCTGAGAAAAGGTAAGATTTGAGGTGGCTTTGAAGGGCAAGAAGCTATTACCAACTTAATGAAAGGTTAACTAGACAAAGAGGAAAACAAGACATTCAAATCTGAAGTAGTGCCGGCGCCGCAGCTCAACAGGCTAATCCTCCGCCTAGCAGCACCAGCACACCGGGTTCTAGTCCCGGTCGGGGCGCCGGATTCTGTCCCGGTTGCCCCTCTTCCAGGCCAGCTCTCTGCTGTGGCCTGGGAATGCAGCGCGCTGGCCGCACCAGCCATTGGAGGGTGAACCAACAGCAAAGGAAGACCTTTCTCTCTGTCTCTCTCTCTCTCTCACTGTCCACTCTGCCTGTCAAAAAAAAAAAAAAAAAAATCTGAAGTAGTATCATCCATAAATTTGTAGTATTTGGAAAACAGCCATATTTTGTCCAACATTTACATGTTAGATAATTGAATAAAAGAACTTGGCATTGTGAGTTCTCAAAATTCACCAGGTGTAGTGTGTGTGTGTGTGTCCATGTGTGTGTATTTTAGTATTAACCCACTTCACACACCATATTATAATTGCAAGATCTAAATTTGAAATCTATTTATCTAATAAGCAATATGGCTAGACAGATGGAAGAAACTCACTTTACCATCTACTCACAGGGGCAGAAGTGGGTGGGAAAGGACCTCAGGAAAAGCTGGGGACTTCTATTATAAAGTAAAAGAAAGAAGGAATGCTGCCAACATTCTTTGTCTGCCAGGAGCTCCAGGTAAAGTTCGCTGGGAAATTTTAACCATAGGAAAACTTAACTATGTAACAGTTTACTTTTTCTCTCAGTAATTGTCTGTTCTGTCACAAAGGTGGACAATGAAAGAGGGGAGGCCATTGAACTTGTGATGTTTAGTCTGACAACCCTCAAACAGCTTGGAGTAAAGATGATGAAATGGTCAGCAGGGCCCAGCGTGATCTGGCCCCAGGTACCTCTTACTTAAATTCTATTGCTTTCCTCTTCATTCAGTCTGCTCCTGGAACAACCCAAGCACAATCTGGCCTCAGGGCCTTTGCATTTGCTTTCCTTGTTTCTTGCATTGTTCTTCCAACAATGCTTACTCCTTCATCTGTCTCCTTCAGCTTTTTGCACACATGTCCTCCTCTCAGTAAGGCTCTCTCTGATAACACAACTGAAAACCGTAACCCTCACATCCACCCACAGACACTTTTGAACTTCCTTGACTACATTCATTTCCTTCATAGCCCTTATCACTGCCTGAAATGTGGAGTGCTACTTACAATATTGTCAGTCTCACCATCAGAATGTAAGTTCTACACGGGGGGCCAGCGCTGTGGTGTAGAGGGTTAAAAGCCATGGCCTGAAGCACCGGCATCCCATATGGGCGCCGGTTCTAGTCCCAGCTGCTCCTTTTCTGATCCAGCTCTCTGCTGTGGCCTGGGAAAGCAGTAGAAGAGGGCCTAGGTCCTTGGGCCCCTGAACCCACGTGGGAGACCCGGAAGAAGCTCTTGGCTCCTGGCTTCGGATAGGCTCAGCTCCGGCTGTTGTGGCCATCTGGGGAGTGAACCAGTGGATGGAAGACCTCTCTCTCTCTCTGTCTCTACCTCTCTCTGTAACTCTGTCTTTCAAATAAATAAAATAAATCTATAAAAAAAAGTAAGTTCTACAAGGGTAGGCATTTTATACCCCAAGCTAGAAGAGTGCTTGCAAAGTAAGCATTCAACTCCTATTTGATGGATGTTGAGTTAATTAGTGACTAAAAACAGATCTGGAATACAAGTAGGAATTTCTGTTGAAGATCAAAAACAAACAAACAAACAAAAACAAGGTTCATTCAAAATTCTGGAATTGTGATCAAGAGGAAGATTAGTGATTGAGCATATAGAAAGAGAAGAATGAAGGATGGAAATCAGTCTTAGAAGCTGTAGAGAAAGCAGCACTGTGAAGGGAGCCTGAAAGTCTGTCACAAGAGTGTAGAAGGCCGGCGCCGTGACTCACTAGGCTAATCCTCCGCCTCCGTCGGCTAATCCTCCGTCGGCACACCGGGTTTTAGTCCCGGTCGGGGCACCAGATTCTGTCCTGGTTGCCCCTCTTCCAGGCCAGCTCTCTGCTGTGGCCCAGGATTGCAGTGGAGGATGGCCCAAGTGATTGGGCCCTGCACCCCATGGGAGACCAGAAGGAGGCACCTGGCTCCTGGCTTTGGATCAGTGCGGTGCACAGGCCGCAGCGCGCCAGCCACAGCGGCCACTGTGGGGTGAACCAACGGAAAAGGAAGACCTTTCTCTCTGTCTCTCTCTCTCACTGTCCACTCTGCCTGTCAAAAAAACAAAAAAAAAAAAAAAAAAAAAAAAAAAAGAGTGTAGCAGAGCCAGTGGAGAGTGGGTAGCCACGACGGACGCACAGCTGGCCCTCCACTCTGGGTGCTCTGCCTGCATGAATTTAACCAACAATCCACAGTACTCAGGAGAGAGGGGTGGTGTCTGTACTGAACATGGAAAGATATTTTTCTCTGAACAGCTGTTTACACAGCATCTACATTGTATTAGGTGCTATAAGCAATCTAGGGATGCCATAAAGTGCACAGGACGCAGTTAGCTTGTAGGTAAGCACCAGGCTATTTTGTATGATTCAGTTGAGGATCCCTAGACTTTGGTATCCCCAGGAGGCACTGGAACCACTCCCCATTGGATCACAAAGGATGTTGCACTTTTTTTTTTATTTACTTTATTTATTCAAAAGACGGAGTTACAGAGAGAGAGAGAGACAGAGAGAGGGGTCTTCCATCTGCTGGTTCACTCCCCAGATGGCCTCAATGGCTGTAGCTGGACCAATCAAAAGCCAGGAGCCAGGAGCTTCTTCCAGGTTTCCCATGTGGTTGCAGGGACCCAAGGACTTGGGCCATCTTCTACTTCTTTCACAGGCCACAGCAGAGAGCTGGATCGGAAGTGGAGCAGCCAGGACTAGAACCGGTGCCCATATGGGATGCCGGGGGTTTTAACCCTCTGCACCACAGTGCTGGCCCCAGGATGTTACACTTTCAAAAGGAGTGGTCAGCAATATCAAATATAGCCGAAAGGGTAAGACTAGCACTAAAAAGGGTTAATAGGTATTTCTTAGTTGTTTGGGAAAAAAATTAATAAATGTAGATCATCTTACACCACGTATCTAGCTCAGATGGGCAAATTATTGAATGAAAAACATCAGCAAAGAAATATTTTTTAAAGATTTTATTTACTTATTTGAGAGGTAGAGTTACAGACATTAAGAAGGAGAGAAAAAGGTCTTCCATCCATTGGTTCACTCCCCAAATTGGCTGCAATGGCCAGAGCTAAGCTGATCTGAAACCAAAATCCAGGAGCTTCTTGTGGGTCTCCCATGTGGGTACAGGGGCCCAAGCACCTGGGCCATCTTCCGTTGTTTTTGCAGGACATAGCAGAGCACTGGATCGGAAGAGGAGCAGCCAAGACTAGGACTAGTGCCCATATGGGATGCCGGGGCCACAGGCAGAGGATTAACCTACTGCACCACAGTGCTGGTCCCAGAAATATTCTCTTGATGAGAAAGAGTAGCCTTAAAATAAACTATAAACTATATAATTTACAATTGTAGTAACTGATAAATTTCACTCCATTAAAATAAAAAAAATTCTCTATATCAAAAGAAGTTCAACCAAAAAGAAAATACTGGGGCTGGCGCTGTGGCATAGTGGGTAAAGCCGCCGCCTGCAGTGCTGGCATGCTATATGGGCACCAGTTCAAGTCCTGGAATCTCCCATTCTGAGCCAGCTCTCTGGCCTGGAGAAGCAGTAGAAGATGGCCGAAGTCCTTGGGCCCTGGCACCCAGGTGGGAGTCCTGAAAGAAGCTCCGGCCTCCTGGCTTCGGATTGGCGCAGCTCTGGCTGTTGCCGCCATCTGGAGAGTGAACCAGCAGATAGAAGATCTCTCTTTGTCTCTGTCTCTCTCTCTGCCTCTCCGTAACTCTGCCTTTCAAATAAAAAATAAATAAATCTTTAAAAAACCTACACAATAAAATACTCTACTATAAAGTAAAATATTGTACTGTACTATATTACATGTTTGATAAAGAGGAAAATTATGTATTAAAATACTGTTATAATAAGAATAATCTTGAGATTCTAATACATAAAAGTGAAAAAATGAACAGGTATTTCACAAAAATGGAAATACAAACATGAAAAATTATCTACTTGGTTAATAAATGAAGAAGTTCCAATTATAACAACAATAAGATTTTTTTCTACAATTAATTAACAGTTAAAAACACATAATTATGGCAACTGAACTGTGAAAGAGGATTACTTACATACAATCAATAGACCTAAATGGGAACATTGCATTTTAGAAAGCAATTAAAATATACAATAATATATTCACAGTAGCCAAAGGGTGGAAACCATCCAAACGTCCATCAGCAGATGAATGGATAAACCCAATATGGTATATACATAGAGTGGAATAGTATTCATCCTTAAAATCGAATGATGTTCTGATACATGCCTCCACAGGAAAGAGCTCTGAGGACATTATGCTGAGGGAAATAAGCCAGACACACGAGGACAAACAGTGGATGATTCTATGTCTATGAGGGATTGAGAAGAGTCCAATTTGCAGACAAAGAAAGTAGAACAGTTGTTGCCAGGGTCTGGGGGAGGGGAGGAATGGGAAGTAATTGTTAATGAGTAGCATTTTGGTTTGGGATGATGGAAAAGTTCTGGAGATGGATAAAAGGTGATGGTTGCACAACACTGTGAATGGGTCTAATGCCAACTGAATAGAGGACATAAAAACAGTGAAAAGTCTTTTTATATTAGGTATAATTTATCATAATAAATAAAATCTCAAAAAATGTATTAAAATGACTCAGTATTTCTACTTTTAGAAATTACTCCTGTGGAAATGAGCCGAACTTTAAGCAAAGATGTTTATCAGAATGTTATTGGTCATTGCAAAACAACTGTTGGAAACAAACTAATGGTCAAATCAAAGATGGCACAGTGCCACTGAACTGGCAGCCCTGGGACACCGGGGGCCTTGTCTGGTCTTGCTCTGCGTTTTATCTCTACCGCCTTCCTGCACTTGGCACAGAGAAGACACTCAACAAATACTTGTTGAATTAATTAATACGGTGAAATGTGATGTACGAGAATATTTACAAAGGATTTTAATGACACAGGAAAATGGGTTGATACAGTAAGTGAAAAAAAAACAGGATAAAACTTGTATACATAATTTGATTTAGCTGCATAAAACAAGGTTCCTGTTATGTGAAATAATGAATTCACTTATTGTTTAAGCTAATGTGAGCTGCGGCTTATTACACCTGAAAGCGTCCTCACTGATCCTCCCACCTGCACAGGAACTTCTCTCATAAGGAGTTCCTCCTGCTTTCCCAGAGCTCATTCCACAGCAAAGCGGAAAGGAGTAAAACTAGTGGTCCTATCCATAAAATTACCTGGCGGCAAGGGGAAAAGCAGGAAAAATGATTTAAACAAAACACAAAAAAGCAACTGGAACACCATAAAAATACAGCTGACTGGAGCTTAGTGAGGCTCAGACAGTTTAATCATCTGGAATAACTTTTTTCTATCTATTCTTATAATAATGGATATTTGTAATAATGATCTTGAGTCACCAATAAAAATGTCCAGGTGTTACAATCTATTCTGTTTGAGAATATGGTGCATTATGTAACACAGTTTAGAATGATTTTCATTAATATGTTTAAAATACTTACACATTTTAGGGCTTACAAGAATAAGCTGAAATTAAATTCTTCTAGAAACTTCACATAACTAGAACTATTCATTTTCCCCAATATTGGTAAAGAGAAATGAAACGCTATTTCAGCTGGCAATCTAAAAATCTTGTGTTTATGTCGGAAATTGGTTTCTCTAAGATTTGGAGTGAGAACAGATCACTGAGGAGGGCCAGAGGGCTTATTTAAAATGCACTCTCAGGGGCTGGTGGTGCAGCTGGTGAAGCTGCTGCCTGTTGACACCAGCATCCCATATGGGCTCCAGTTCAAGTCCCGGCTGCTCCACTTAGAACTCAATCTAGCTCCTGCTAATGCACCTGGGAAAGCAGTGGAAGATTTCCCGAGTCCTTGGGCTCCCGCACCCACACGGAAGACTCAGATGAAGCTCTGGGCTCCTGGCTTCGGCCCCATCCAGTCCTGGCTGTTGTGGCCATTTGGGGAGAGAACCAGTAGATGGATGATCTCTCTCATCCTCTGTATGTCTCTCCTTCTCTCCCAATAACTCTGCATTTTAAATAAATAAATACATCTTTAATAAAATAAGATAAAATACAGTTTCCCCAACCCTTCACCCAGTTCTAGTGCATCTAGGATTGGAGCTGATTTCTAGCATTTTATTTATTTATTTATTTATTTATTTATTTTTTTTACAGGCAGAGTGGACAGTGAGAGAGAGAGACAGAGAGAAAGGTCTTCCTTTGCCGTTGGTTCACCCTCCAATGGCCGCCGCTGCAGCCGGCGCACCGCGCTGATCCGATGGCAGGAGCCAGGATCCAGGTGCTTTTCCTGGTCTCCCATGGGGTGCAGGGCCCAAGCACCTGGGCCATCCTCCACTGCACTCCCTGGCCATAGCAGAGAGCTGGCCTGGAAGAGGGGCAACCGGGACAGAATCCGGCGCCCTGACCGGGACTAGAACCCGGTGTGCCGGCGCCGCAAGGTGGAGGATTAGCCTATTGAGCCACGGCGCCGGCCTTGATTTCTAGCATTTTAAATAGATGCCCCAGATGATTTGGTGAAAGTTCGGAGACTCGAGCTGTGAAGACTGAAGTTAGGAATCACTGGCGGGTACTTCTGTTCCTTACTAAGCCCCCAGCCCAGGCTGTATTCTTGCTTACTGCTCCATACAGGAGGGTGGCAGGCTGCTGATGGTTTCCCAGAAGCTTGGGCCCCAGGGTGGTGGTGTTGAGGCGGTGAAATCTTTAAGAGTTAGGGCCTGTTGGGAAGTAATTAGGGCACTGGGCTCCATGCTCATGAATGGATTAATGTTGTCCCAGTGGAATGGGTCAGGTCTCTGGGACTTGATTCTTTCCTGCAAGAATGGGTTGTAGCACCAGGAGTTGGGCTTCCTTAGCTTGTCCCCTGGCTTCCTCTCTCACTGTGTGGGCCCTTCTGCATGCTTTCCAGCCACCAGGATCAAGGTCCAGTTAAGTCTCTTTTCTTTATAAAGTATCCAGGCTCAGGAATTTTGCTATAACAATGCAAAGCAGACTAGCACATAACCTCGTGTCTTAGCTTAAAGCTAAGTACTAACCTGTCTACAATATGCTGCTATGCTCTTAAGGTAGTAGAAGATTGTACCTGTCCTGACGTGACTCAGATGGCATGCATCTGAGAACTCCTGCTCTAGTGCTAGCCAAATTTTTTTTTCAACTTTTATTTAATAAATATAAATTTCCTGCTCTAGTGCTAGCCAAATTTTTTTTCAACTTTTATTTAATAAATATAAATTTCCAAAGTACAACTTTTGGATTATAGCAGCTATTCCCCCCATAACCTCTCTCCCACCCACAACCATCCCATCTCCCACTCCCTCTCCCATCCCATTCTTCATCAAGATTCATTTTCAATTATCTTTATATACAGAAAATCAACTTAGTATATACCAAGTAAAGATTTCAACAGTTTGTAGTGCTAACCAGATTTAAAATAAAATCGGGGTTAGCAACCTTAAGGGTTTCATATTTAGGTTGAAAAAATGTCCTGCAGGATTGCTATTAATAGCTGCTGGCATCAATTTGACATTTCCTGAGGGTGTTTTCCACTAGGGGGCTTTGGCGCCATCCGTCCTCTCATGACTCCTTGAGGTGCTTAATCCTAGCCTCTGATACCTACACAGAGGGTGCCTTGTTTGTAAGACACTGGGAGAAACGTTAAGTGAATGTGGGGAGGCTTAAGCAAATGTATCACATGACAGAAAAGTTTGGGGAGACATGGATTCACTTGGACATGGCACTGTTATTCTGCTCCCTGAGTGGACCCTAACGAAACAAACATGAAACTTTAAAAAGTGTCATGTCAACGTTTTCCCAATTATGTTATAGGAAAGGATTCCCAATTCTTCAACTTCTGTTATACCATGTTTCCCTGTTTCTTCTCCTTTCCCCTTTTCTTCGCTAGAACAAGTCTGTGCTGAGAGTGAACCTCTAGTAAACCAGATGTCCCTAGAAAAACATCACGCTGCCTGCAAGACTGGTCCATTCTTCAAAACCCAGATCCTACATTAGCACCTCCCGAAGGCTTTTCTGCATTGCCCAGGCAGCATGAGTCTCTCCTCTGGGACCTGACAGCTGCTACTGCTGCATTATAATTCCTCGTCGAGATGTCCGGCTTCGTGACTAGACAACAAGCAAGTCAAAGGCAGGCCAGGTATCCGTTTAGGAATACAGGAGAGTGCAAAGTGTTTGGCAGCACTGACAGACCTTAGGGACTAATTGGATTCCGGTAACTGAGAGAATGGAGAGAATTAAATATGCTTCTAAGATTTCATTCAAATATATTCCAAAATGCTCTTTTACAATACGGGTTGTAAACGGGGCTGGTGTTTTGGCCCCCTGGGTTAAGCCCTGCTTGCAACACTAGCATCCCATATCGGAGTGCCAGCTTCCAGCTAACGCACCTGGGAAGGCAGCAGATGATGGCCCAATATTTGAATTCCTGCCACCATGTGGGAGACGTGAATGGAATTCCTGGCTTCTGGCTTTGGTCTGGCCCAACCCTGGTTGCTGTGGCCACCTGGGGAGTAAACTAGCAGATGGAAGATCTCTCTCTCTCTCTCTCTCTCTCTCTCTCTCTCTCTCTCTCCTTCCCTCCCTGTCACTCTGCCTTTCAAATAAAGAAGTAAATCTTTAAAACAAATAAACAAGACAGTGCACATATATGAAATTTAATTAAGAGAAAAAGGAAATGCTAGGGGAGAAGCAGATGCTGGGGGATGAGCTTGGATAAGAACAGGGTCTATGAGTATGGCCTGCACACTCTCCAGGAGTGTCCCTAGTGCCCTCAGAAACTAGAGTCTGGGGAGGATGAGCTGGCTTTTGTCTCTTATCCTGGAGGTGTAGGGGCATCCATCAGTAAACAAAGGTCTGGTGTACCCAGACACACAATTTGTGGGGCCTGATGAGGAATGAAAAATGCAAAGTCCCTTATTCAGAGAATAGGGAGAAAGTGCCATGAATAGCTCCAAAGGCAGCAAAACATAAAGCATTTGCTTTATTCCCCAGTCTCTCTCTTTGGGCCATGGTGTTTTTTTTTTAATTTTGCTAACATTCTAAATGAAGGAAAATTTATTTTTTAAAGATTCACTTATTTATTTGAAAGGCAGAGTTAGAGGGAGGAAGAAATATGAAAGAAAGAGAGAGAGGGTATCTTTTCATCTATTGGTTCGCTCCCCAAAGGCCACACCAGCAGGGACTGAGCCAGGCTGAATGCAGCAGGTGCCCCACGTATGTAGCAGGGGCTCAAGTACATGGGGCATCTGGTAAAGAAAAATTTAGATTACTGCCATGACCTTCACGGCTCATTTTTTCACTGTGCGATGTCAGTTCTAAATGTATCAGAACATTTAACTCCTCAGTGCCAACACCAAAAGCACACAATCCACACCATATGGCTTGACCCCAAATGGTACCTCCGGCTGGCCAGAAGAAATGAACACAGGGTAGACCGAGGGAAATTAGAAGAAGGGAGATGGGATTCTCCCAGGCACAGAGTGGCCTGAAGGATCTGACAATATTTACAGGGCAAGTATAGACTCTTGAAGCAAACAAGGCTCTTGCCTGGGACTCAGAAGGTCAGGATGCACTTGGGCCTGACACCTGCCATAGTCCCCTTCCTGTCATCTTCCAGAGCCATGCACCACAGCTCAGCAAAGTGGTACATGGGGAAGTGGACTGGGGTGGGGTGGGGTAGGGGCGGTGTTGAGTCAGGTTCTTCTCTTTCCCAACCCATGGCGGATGGATGATCCAAGAGTATCGCAAGCTTTGTACCAGGATGTACTAGGTACTGGGATCTGGGTGACAAGAGGTTACTGCTAATGATTTGCCTACTAATGAGTTGTGGTGCCACCTGTCTGGGGTGGGAATTGCTGCTGCTGCTGCCTGGCCGTGCCCAGAGGGGTGATCTGAGTGCTAATGTAAGGACTCTAAACCTTCTGTGGGTGCACTCACATCCCTGCCAGGACACAGGGCAGCAGCAAGCATTGGGAGGGCAGGAAGAACCCAGGATAGGTGTGTGGAACTCCTCGCAAGGAGGCAGTTTGCAGAGGGATTGCACTCCAGCTGAACCGTCAATGCCCCAGCACACACTGCAGCATCCAATCAGACTTCACTCACAAAACACAAATTCGGAGATCCTATCATAATTTCAAGACAGCATCCAGACAGCTTTAAATCTCCAAGTGTGGAGCCCTTCTGAGCATGGAGCCTTGTACAGCTGCACTGGTCACCAACCCATGAAGCCAGCCTTGCTCTATGACACTGCCCAAGAGCATAAGGACATAAAAGAGAACCAAAGAATCGCTGGGAATCTCTAATATGGGAGGGTAGGTGGTGAGGAAATAGCAATGAAGAGCAGAAATGAATAGGCAGCATGCAGAGGGAATCAGGCCCAGAAGCTGAGAAAAAGCAACAATTAGCTACACCAAAGGTCTCTCCTTGGAGGCCTACAGGCACCTTTCCTTTTCCCGTGAACATTTTTAAAAATTGAGCCACTATTTAGAAATTGGAGACATGCTCACTAAGAACCAACAATAAACTCTTCCTTACCAAAAATTCAGAACATTCAACAGTGCTGTGTCCACATCCCTCCACGGCCAAAACCAAGCAGAGATGAGCAGCAGCTGTCCCTTAGCAGGGACACAGGCCCTCCGGAGCCACAGCTTCCTATGACTCACCAGCGCCTGCATGTGTAGCAACTGGGGACCAGGCTTCACCCAGGTAGATGTGAGCCGACCTGGCCTTTGGGCACGTGAGTTTGGAACCACAGGTCTGCGTTGCATGTGCAGTGCCACAGAAAGGTCAAGTAGGAGGGGACCTAAAAATAGGTCATTGTATTTGGCAAGTGGGAAAATATTGCTAATCTTGATGAGAACAGTCTGAATGGGGTTTGGCCTGGAAGCCAGATGGCGGTGGGTTGAGAAGTGAATGGGAGGTGATGAAGTTGAGACAGCAAGGGTAGAGACTAATTTTCCAAGTATTTTTTTTTGTCATAAAGGAGGGTGATGGAAAAGTAGATTGAACCCCCATCCCAGCTAGTCCTCTTCCTCCCTCATGCTCCTGCCCACACACCCTCTATAACTAAATAAAGAAGTAAAGCAACATGAAATGAAGGAAGATCTCTGTCTGAAATTTTATACTTTAGAGAAAAAAATCAATTCAGGACCAGGAGTGGAAATTAACTAGCATCTTCCTGCTGCCTGGTAACATGTCATTCTCAAAGATATCAATCATGAGTACAGTCATCTCTTGGGAACCTCTCGGGGACTGGTCCTAGGATCCCCCTCAAAAGCTACAAATGCTTCCCTTATATAAAATAAAAAAGTATGGAGTGGGCTTTTGGCACAGTGGTTAAGTCACCCGGGACACCCACATCCCATATTGGAATGTCTGGGTTCCACTCCCCACTCTGCTCCTGAAATCCTGTTAATGTGCACCTTTGGAGACGGCAGGCAATGAATAGCTTAAGCCGGCGTCCCATTGGGTCTCTGCCACCAATGTGGGAGACACTGACTGAGTTCCCAGCTCTGGGCTTCAGCCTGGCCCCTAAAGCCACTGGGGGCATTTGGGAAGTTAATCAGTGGATGAGAGCGCTTTCTCACTCTCTTGCCTTCTGTCTCTCAAATATAAATAAGCAAATAAAATGGCATGGAATTTAAATATACCTCATGCACACCCTCTCATATAATTTAAGTCAAATAAAAATAAGTAAATAAAATGGCATAGAATTTAAATACACCCCATCCGCACTCTCTCATATACTTTAAGTCATTTCTGGATTACTAATAATACCTAATAAAATGTAAATGCTATGAAAATAGTTGTTATACTATATTGTTTAGGGGATAATGGCAAGAAAAACTGGTCTGTGTGTTCAGTACAGACACAGTTTTTTCTCCTTAATATTTCCAACTTGCTGTTGATTGAATGTGTGAATGCAGAACCCATCAGTACAGAGGGCCGGCTGTGCAGTTGCTGGTAGTGGTAGTTAGAAAAACTATAATTAGGCTGTTTGAGGCTAATTCACAGGTTTTTTTTATTTTAAAAGCTACTTCAAGATTTTTATCCTATGACAGCATAGTTTTTTTTTTAATGGTGAGTTTTTTGGGAAAAAAATCCCACTTTGTTTATATTGTAGAAACAAAGTAGAATTAAACAATTTAGGAGTGACTCTAAAAATCCAGAAATGTATTTGTCAGCCATATATATTTATATATCTTTATATATATGTATGTGTGTATAAATATATATATCTTAAGTAACAGGTGAACTACTTAACTAGTAAGATGTAGTATAGAATAAGCAACATTCTTCTTTTCAATTGTTGACTAAACGAATCTTAAAATAAATGATGACATCTGTTTCCACCTACTGCACTGTTGTTGGGATGTTTTACAGGCTTGTTTGTTCACACAGATTGTCATTGGGAAGGCTGATATTTTATGATGAACATATTTAGGTTTGGATTTAGCAGGCTCTGCATTTGATGAAGGGACTAACTTGGCCGATAGCACCCTAGTCCCAAAGTGGAGCTTCACCATAGTGAGTGCCTGGTGCCACTGGAAATGCCCTTTGACTTGTTAACAGATTCTGAGAGATGATTTAGGTTGAGTTTTGGTATCTTTGTAGTCCTCAGATTTTAACTCTGGCTTCTGCTAGTCTGTCCAAGCTCAGGAAGTCTACTCATTGCCCCCATTGGCCTACTTTCGCCAACTGTTTATAGAATGTTGTCTGTGAATTCACCGGGGTCATGTAACATGGCAACTCTCAACACATAATGGTGTGTGTTGTTATGCTTTGTGACTTTGAGTTGTAGTCAAGTACATGAGACAAGCTGCCCTGGTTAAAAAAGAATAAGAAAACTGGGGCCAGTGTTGTGTAGTGGGTGAGGCTGCTGCCTGCGATGCCAGCGTCCCATGTGGGCGTTGGTTCAGGTCCTGAACTGGTATCTAGTATCTACAACATTAAGTACCAATCTTTGATGATGAATAACTTCCGCCTCCACTAATACTGGTCACACAGACCATGTCTACAGGAAGTCTGTATTCATTCATCTTCCATCGCTATAACAAACCACTTGAGACAAGTGTATTAACGAGTATTAGTGAGTTTTCATAACTACAATCAAAGCCTGAGGCAACTAACCTTACAAAGAGAAAAGGTTTATTTGGCCCACACTTTTGGAGGTTCAAGTCTAAGCCCCATTCATTTGGCCTCTGGTAAGGGTGGCAGAGGCAATGACAGGAGCACATGTTGGAGCAAGTGGTCACATCTCAAGCCAGGAATAGAGAGATTGGACCCAAACTCAGGCTTTTGCAACAACCAGTGTGCAAGAAATACCCTCCAAGGGTGCACTGGCAATGATCTAAGGACCTTCCACTAGGCTCCAGCCCCTAAAGGTTTTACAACTTCCCCAAAAGTGCTACCCTGGGGACCAGGTCATCAATACATGAGTCTTTAGGAGAGATTTAACATGTAAGCTAATATCTAAGCCATAGCCACTCAGAACTTCATAAAGAAAAATGATTCACTTAGCTCATTTTTGGAGGCTGAAAGACAAGATCAGGTACCTGGTCCCATCTATTTGGCCTCTGATAAGGCAACATGGCAGATGTCATCCCAACGGGAGGAGAACCTGTGAGCCGAAACATAGCAATAAAGGAAATCAGAGTGAGGAAGGGGCTGCTCTTGCTTTTATAATAGCCTGTAAGACCTTATTATTGCCCACTAAGCCTAACCTCTTAAAGGTTCAGCCAGCTCTACACTATCGTCACACCGGGGACCAAGCTTCCAACATACGAATTTGGGGGGACAAACTGTACTAAACCATAGCATTCCTCTCCCAGCTCCCAAGATTTATGTGCTTCGTGCCAATGGTCCCAACGTCACAACTCATGAGTTCACATCCAGAGCTTCCTCTATTACTCAAGGCAACCTCCTTCCAGGTAGGAGCCTACAAAGCCACAAAGCAAGTTATTTGCAAGATGCAATGGCAGGGCAGGTGCAGGATTAAACAGTCCTAGATATATGCCAAAAGAAAGGGGTCACATGCCCTCAACAAGACTGAAACCCAACAAGGCAGACATTCAATTTTCTTTTCTTTTTAAGATTTATTTATTTATTTGAAAGTCAGAATTACAGAGAGAAAGGGAGAGACAGAGAGAATTTTTCATCCACTGGTTCACTCCCCAGATAGCTACAATGGCCAGGGCTGGGCCAGGCAGAAGCTAGGAGCCAGGAGATTCATCCGGGTCTCCCACATGGGTGGCAGGCTACAAACACTTGGGCCATTTTCAGTTGCTTTTCCCAGGCCATTAACAGGAGCTGGATCAGAAGTGGAGCAGCAGGCACACAAGCTGGCACTCATATGGGATGCTGATGACACAGGCAGAGGCTTTTACCCACTATGCCACAATCTTAAAGCTCTAAGTCTGACATCCTGTGCACATTGTAGTGGGGGGTGGCACCCCAAGGCTTCAGGCAGCCCCACCCCTATGAATTTGCTGGTCCCAGTCCCTGTGCCTACTTTCTTGGGTTACATACTGATGTCTGCCATTTTCCCAGGTGGGTATTATGTGCTGCTGGTTGCTGTAACTTTATGTGGTCCCAGCTGTGACTCCACTCCCATAGCACCACTAGGCATTGCCCCACCGGGGGCTCTCGAATGGCAACTCCACCCTGCAGCAAATTTCTGCCTGGCTACACATCTCAGCTGAAGCTACAAAATCAGTGTCACCAAAAATGCCAAGAACTTCTATTACAGTGCAGTGGTGCCTGGGCCTGCTTGGATCATGGCTATAGGAACAGTGGAGAGTTTTGCAGCTGGAAAGCAGGGAACAGAATCTTAAGGTGTCCCTTGGCAGCAAGCTCTTACGGAATAGCCCAGTCTGCTTTTGCCTGAAAGCATTCTGCCCTTCGTGGTCGTGGGGCTTGTGATGGCAGGTGTGGCCTCTAAGCTTTCTCAGATGCCTGGAGGTCTATTTCTCACTGTCCTGACAATTAGTGTCTGTGCTAATCTCTGTACTACATAGCCACCCAGCTGCACTGTTATATACTTTTTTCCTTTTTCATTTTTTTTAAAAAATTTATGTTTTATAAAAGAGAGAGAGAGAGATCTTTTATTTAATGATTCACTCCCCAAGTGCCCACAACAGCTAGGGCTGGACCAGGCTGAAGCCAGGAGCCTGGAATGCCATCTGGGTCTCCTACATGAGTGGCAGGGACCCAACTACTTGAGCAATCATCTGCTGCCTCCCAGGGTGCATGCCCTTTCCCTGGTCAGACTTCAAATTTTCTAAATCTTTCTGCTTGGTTTCCTTTCGCTCCTGAGTATCACTGTGACTCTCATTGAAAGCAGCCAGCAAAAAACACATCACAGCCTGGATACTCTGCTGTTCAGAAATTCTATCGACCAAATAGCCCAGGTCAATGCTCTCACATCTGACCTTTCACAAAGCTCTAGGTCATGGACACAGTTCAAGTCTTGCTACTTCATAGCAGGGATGGCCTTTGCTCCGGTTCTAAAGAGGATCCTTTTTGCCCTCTGGGTGCAGCTTCCTGGTCTCCTTGGCTTCTGAGCCCTCAGCAGAATCCTTCATCCTCCGCTCACAGCATTCTAGGCTTTTTCTACTTGATTCTTCCAAACTCTTCTGACCTCTGTCTGTCACCCAGTTCCAAAGCTTCTTCCCCATTTTAGGTATAGTTATAGCAATGGCCTTTCTCCTCAGTACCGATTTTCTGTATTAGTCAGCTTCCATTGCTATAACAAAATATCTGAGGTTAGATACCCTATAAAGAGTTTGGGGGGATTGTGAGGTCTCTTGGGGGTACTAGTAATGCTTTGTTCTTAATTGGGGTGGTGTTGGTTATGAGTGTGATGATGACAAAAAACCTCACTAAACTCTTTACTTAATTGCATGTCTTACATGTATACCATACGCTAATAAAATGATTTTTAAAGATTTATATTTGAAAGGCAGAGTTACACACACACACACACACACACACAGATAGCTTCCATTTGCTGGTTCACTCCCTAAATGACTGCTACAGTCAGGGCTGGGCCCGGTCAAAGCCAGGAGCCAGGGGCTTCTTCCAGGTCTCCCACTTGGGCCATCTTCTGCTGCTTCCCTAGGTGCATTAGCAGGGAGCTGGATCAGAAGTGGAGCAGCTGGGACTCGAACCGGCCCTATATGGGATGCAATGCTGGTATTGCAGGTGACATTATGCCACAACATCGGCCCCAATGAATTAAAAAAAGAAGCTTTAAGAGCTCAGAGAACCTCCCCCCGCCACTTCCTGCCAAAAAATGTATTCTTAATATCCTAATAAACTCAGGGGGACACAAAAAAATCAAGAGGTTTATTAACTCACAGTTTTGAAGGCTAAAAACCCAAGATTGGGCAATCTTGTCAATTTTGCCTCTGCAGAAGTTATCAGCATGGTGGGGGCACCTGTGAGAACAATCACGTGATGAGACAGGCAGCCAAGGAGTAGGGAGGAGTTAGTCCTGCTTTTTATAACAGTTCATTCTCTTGGGAACTAGCTAGGGTCCTGCTAATCCCCGCTGAGGGCAGCACCCCGGTGATCTAATCACCACCCACTAGGCTTCACGTCTTAAAGATTCCACTGCCTTACACCAGTGTCACACCGCAGACCAAAGCTACCCAATGTGAACCTTCCAGGGATAAATCACATCCAACGCTAGCAATGTCCAAGCTTGCAAGGCAGGGAGGCAACTTTTACACACAAGCCAACAACCAGGCCCTCCTAGACTTGGTTGCAGGTGGCCGTGGGAGTTGTGCTGGTGGCTGTGCTGAATGTACAGAGGGAAGCTCTTTGTCGTGGGCAGAAGAAATGGACAAGGAAAGAGGGCAAGAATATGGAAGCATGGGCCGTGTTCTCTAGCTTCCTTCCTCATTGTTCAATCACTCTTTAGCCATGAGAAATATAGATTCTGGACCCACTAAACCATTAAAACCGGTATCTGCAAACCCAGGGATTTTTCTTCAATATTTATTTTCTTTAACACTTTTCATGAAATCTTTTTCTCCTCTGGCTTGTATGGCACAGAACAGCCTTGGCCCTCCTGCTGCCTATCTTCCAGCGACTTCTCCACCTCCTTTCTATCCAGATTTTCTCTTGCCTGCAACATGGCATTCCTCTCTCCTGCCCCCCCCTACACGCACCCTTGTAGGTCTGACTTCTCTGTTCTTGATCTTAATGAGCTCATCCAGTATCATGTGTTTGGTCTCTCTTCTATGCAGGTGACTACAAATCATGTTATGTAGGCTCAACCTCTTCACCAAGTTACAGACAACACCAATGAGTAGTCGGTAATGGAAAGAGCTAGGAAACTGGAATTTAAATCAAATGAGATCACACATGTGAAAATCCCAAGTGCTCCATTTTCTTCTCTTTTTTTAAGGATTATTTATTTATTTGAAAGGAAGAGTTACAGACAGGGAGAAATGGGGGGTGAGAGAGAGAAAGAGAGGTATTCCATCCACTGGTTCACTACTCCAATGACTGCAACAACCCAAACAAGGCCAGGCCAGAGGTGGGAGCCAGAAACTCAATCCAGGTCTCCCACATGGGTGGCAGTGACCCAAATACTGGAACCATTACCTGCTGTCTCCCAGGGTGCACATGAGCCGGGAGCCAGTATCAGAAGTAGTCTAGACCTTGAATGCAGGCCATCTGATTTGGGATACAAGTGTCCCGAGTAGGGTCTTAGCCACAGGGCCAACTGTCCACTACCTAAATGCTGTGTTTCGGAGAGTCTTTCACATCCCTCCCTTCTTTTTTTTTTTTTTTTTTTTTTTTTGACAGGCAGAGTGGACAGTGAGAGAGAGAGACAGAGAGAAAGGTCTTCCTTTTGCCGTTGGTTCACCCTCCAATGGCCGCCGCTGCAGCCGGCGCACCGCGCTGATCCTGGCAGGAGCCAGGAGCCAGGTGCTTCTCCTGGTCTCCCATGGGGTGCAGGGCCCAAGCACCTGGGCCATCCTCCACTGCACTCCCTGGCCATAGCAGAGAGCTGGCCTGGAAGAGGGGCAACCGGGACAGAATCCGGTGCCCCAACCGGGACTAGAACCCGGTGTGCCGGCGCCGCAAGGTGGAGGATTAGCCTATTGAGCCACGGCGCCGGCACATCCCTCCCTTCTTTTCAACACACTGCACACATCACGAAGCAGAGCAGTCTCTTCATGCTGGGCTCCAATTGTAGCATTTGACTCAAGGCCTCCATGAATCTCCATTTTTTTTTTTTCCAAAATCAGAACAAGCCTTCCCACCTAGTATGTGAGTTCCTCCATAACAGAGACCTTTTCTGCCTCTGTGGATTTTTTTACATGTCACTCTCCTATTTGATCACTCTGTCCCAGCTAATTGTGATATTTTTACTCTTTGAAACCCCCCCCCCCCAAGTCCTCTGCCCTGTGGGATTTGCTCACATCAGTCTCCCACGATCTACTTTTGAGGCAGTACTGGTCTGGATCCAAGGAGGAGAATAGAACGTCCTAGGTGTTTTAATCATGGGGATAATGATATGAGGAACTGCTGGGAGAGTTGGAAGAGCAAAAGGAGAGGGAGACGGGCCAAATGAGCTGGAGAAGAAGCCCCATCAGCATCTGCGGGCTGAAGCCCCTAAATTCACACCTTTTGCTATGCTGCTTGTCACTTCTGGGTGAACCCAAGGGGCGTTGCCTGCATTGGCTGGAACTGCTGAAAGACACTGCCTCTTGCTGGGCTGCTGCTGGGATCACGTGTTGAAGAGGTCACATGACAAGACAGGAAGACAGAGACCCAAGACTGCCAAGGCTGCCTGGTAACAACCCACTCTCACGAGAACGAGTCTGCTCCCTGGGACACCGCTGGAACACTGCCACACTGGGGACCAAATCTCCTGCCTGTGATACTTTGGGGGACAAACTGAAAGAACAGCTAAACCATAGCACCTGCCTCTGCAGGGCAGAACATGGAAGGGCTGGTGGAGTTCAAGACAATGGTGAGAACTAGCCAAGGGCCCACCTCAGAAGACGTATTTGTAGATGTCTTTCTGGATGCCTTACTTCTCCTCCCTCTAGTACTCCTAGTTAAAGGAAATGTCTCTTCCGCCTAAATTCTGTGTGCTGCGTTTCTTTGACTCAATTTGGAATACATTTTTTTTTTTGACAGGCAGAGTTAGACAGTGAGAGAGAGAGAGACAGAGAGAAAGGTCTTCCTTTTTTCCATTGATTCACCCCTCAATGGCCACTGCGGCCAGCGCACTGCACCGATCCGAAACCAGGAGCCAGGTGCTTCTCCTGGTCTCCCATGGGGTGCAGGGCCCAAGCACTTGGGCCATCCTCCACTGCCTTCACGGGCCACAGCAGAGAGCTGGCCTGGAAGAGGGGCAACCGGGACAGAATCCGGCACCCCGACCGGGACTAGAACCTGGTGTGCCAGCACCGCAGGTGGAGGATTAGCCTATTGAGCCGTGGCGCCGGCCAATACATTTATTTTTTTAAGAACCACTCTGTGTCGGCACTGTGCTAGGTGCTAAAAATATAACTAGGAGTGAGATAGACTTGGCTTCCATTTTCTGGGAGCTTCATGGGGCTTAAGGTCTAGTTGGGGAGACCTAATTAAATAAGCCATTACATGCAGTTTGATGAGCACTAAGAGTAGCAAGTGTTGGAACTCGCTAGCATGGGAGTTTAAACGAAACAGCAAGGGGGCAGAACCTGCTTCCTCAGGGGCAGGACAAGGTCCATTACCCTTGACAGTTCTTAGTAGCACAAGCTTCCTTACCAGCTACCCCGTCTGCTTTAAGATGCTTTAGAGACAGTTCACGTCCAAAAAGCTCCTCTTTGCCGTCCTGACTGTTTGATGCCATTTATCTGACATTCTAGAAAAGTCAAGACTATAAGGACATTGGTTGCCAAGGGCTGGGAGTGGCCAGAGAGGTTGACTACAAAGAGGCATAAGAGAATTTTTTGTCTTGATGGGAATACTCTGTATTTGTCTAAACCCTTAGAATTTCACACTACAACAGGCAGCTTCACTACCTGTAAGTTATATCCCGGTAAACCAGACTCGACAACAGACGAGGAGCCTTCCTCCCTGCTGGCTCGTGTGCATGGCTGCACGTGTGTTCCACTCTGCACTCGTGAAGTCTAATTACTCTGCATCTGTGTGGTACCCGTGATAGCAAGTCTCTCCCTGCGGTCCGGTCTCTGTGTGTCACAGTTATGACCTCAGAGCAGCTTAAGGACAGAGGGCAGCGTGAACTGACATTTAATTGTGTTTCCTTGAAGTTACTCAGGAATGTCAAGGGTGTGTGCTTTAGTTCAGAAGAGTGATTTTAGTTTTGATTGATTTTTGTGAGCCTTTGGCATCTTTGGTGTCGAGCCCAGCGTTTCCTCTTCTCCTTCCAAGTCACTTGTTAGAATCTTCCTGTCTGTTCCTGTGCGGATGTGGAAGGTCCAACCAGACAGCGTGCAAACCTACACGCTAAACAAGAAGATCCAACGTTGAATCGTTTCACGTGTGGAAAAGTTAGAAGAGACCGGAGCCTTTTCCCACTCTGCCATGGGACTTCTGGAGCATCAAGATTTCTTTTCTCCCCAGTTGGACAAGCGGCAGCCTGAGCCTGGCAGGTGTGGCCTGCTTGTGTTTGCAATGCCAGAGCCTGTGATTTCAAAAGATCAAGTTTCCAGAAAAAGCAGAAGTCTACCTGTGGAGGCCAGGGAGGGACTTCCCACCCAGAGTGAGGCCTTAGGGCAAAAGGATTATTTTACTGTAGTCATTTGCTGGGGGAAAAATCTGATTTCTTTGTGTTGCGGGGAAAGATAAATCATGGTCTAAAGAACCCAGTTTTTCATCTTATGTCTTAGAAACATTTGGTATATGCGAAGTCCTCAGGTTTAAGTCTTGGGTATTTACTGTCACCCATAGCTTGCCTGCTACGTAGAAATAGTGGCTGAAATTACTTTCCTTTCAACACAACTACCAGCAACAAATGATATGATCAGGCATTTAAAAAAATCTATTTATTAATTTGACAAACACACACAGAGTTTCCATTCACAGGTTCTTGCCCCAAATACCCACACAGCCGAGGCTGTGCTGGGCTGAAGCCAGAAACTGGGAACTCATTCTGGGTCTCCCACTAGGTGACAGGGACTCAACCACTTGAGCCATCGTCGGCTGCCTCCAAAGGACTGTATTAAGAGAAAGCTGGAAATGGGAGCAAATCCAGGAATGGGAGGTATGAGTGTCTTAGCTCCTAGGCCAAATACCCTCCTACCCCCTGGACAATTTTGACTTTACAAAGTAGCTTGAAATGGGAATACATCATAAAACTGGATGATTTGTAAACCTGCTGTGTTTTTTTGTTTGTTTTTTTTTTTTTTTTTTTTTTTTTTTTTTTTGGACAGGCAGAGTGGACAGTGAGAGAGAGAGACAGAGAGAAAGGTCTTCCTTTGCCGTTGGTTCACCCTCCAATGGCCGCAGCGGCTGGCGCGCTGTGGCCGCCGCACCGCGCTGATCCGATGGCAGGAGCCAGGAGCCAGGAGCCAGGTGCTTCTCCTGGTCTCCCATGGGGTGCAGGGCCCAAGCACCTGGGCCATCCTCCACTGCACTCCCTGGCCACAGCAGGAGCTGGCCTGGAAGAGGGGCAACCGGGACAGATTCCGGTGCCCCGACCGGGACTAGAACCCGGTGTGCCGGCGCCGCAAGGCGGAGGATTAGCCTATTGAGCCGCGGCGCTGGCTTCCAACACCTGTTTTTGTAAATAAAAATTTTATTGAAAACCTACCACAACTCATTCCTGTAGATGTTATCCGTGCTGCTTTTTGACTGCAACTCCAGGGTTGGATGGTTGCAACAGAGACCATGTGGTCTGCAAAGCTGAAAATATTTACCATCTAACCCTTCTCAGAACAAGTTTAGTGACCTGTGGCCCAACAAATTATATGTCCCAGAATCAGTTTCTGAGTCTCCATCAGTCTTGTGCTCAGGCCTCCTCACTTTTGAAGGTGGAATTGGAATGACAGCACCTGCCATGGGATAAAAACTCACAAGAATGGAGATATTGTATTTGAATAAAAATAGGCCAAGATTAATGAAATTAATGAATGAGTTTCTTTTGTTTCCTTAGAGGAAAAGTTTCTAGTTGGCCCTTTTTGCAATATATGACATTTGTGTCTATGTGTCCTTGTGCATTCTAAATGATAAATACCTTAAAATAACTTACTGTATATACTGTATGAAGCACTAATTTTTTTTTTTTTTTTTTTTTGTGGACTGTGTTGGGCCCTGGCAGCACTCAGGGGTGCGTGTGGACAAAGGGCCTGGCTGACTCCTGGGCAGCTGGGGACTTGCGCTCCCGGAATTACTTTAGTAAGCAGCTGTAAGCTGATCCTGGGGTTAGGTGCAGGTTCTTTTGGCCATGGCTTCTGCTCCCCTTCCACACCTGTCAAACAATGCAGGAGCCCAGTTCAATGCATGGGACCCCAGGGATCTGACGTTTGGGGTACCTGCTAAGACCTAACGATCGTCCATTTGGGTTTAAAGTTGGGCCTACCCGGGTCGACTCAGACTTTGTGTATCATTTCAAGAGTTTGTAGAGGCCTGAAGCTGACCTGTTGGGTCCAGGTTAGTCACTCCTTTCCTGAAGAATGCATCTCTGCAGGCAGAAGCCAAGACACAGACCAATTTGAGGAGAAAGTGGAGAAAGTGTCAGGGAGGAGCTGTGAGATCACACACCCCCTAGGCAGGTGCTTTGTTTTCTAAAACTTGAGGACTTTAAGAGTCTGGGGGCTGAAGATACCAGAGTTGGGGCCCTGCCTGCATGATGTTAGGTTCACACAATAATCTTTCAGAGTCTCTGGGCTGTGGAAGCTGCAGTGTCTGGTTAGGGGTTCCTCGGGAATAGAAAACAATTGCAAAGGTCAGAGGTGATCAGAAGCCCCCAAATATGCAAACAATGCACAACTCTGAGAGTTTTGCAAGGGCCGACCTGCATCTGATTACAAGGAGGTGTATTTCTTATCTCATTAGTGTATGGTGGAGTGAGTTGTGCAGCAACTGTGACCTGCAGAGGTAGGATGTCGTATACCCTTAAGATAAGAAAAAGATAACCCAGGCAAGTCCAAGAACGGATCCAGAAACCTCTTGCATGTCAATGCTGGAACTCTGAGCCACAGTGCTCAGGAGTCCTGGTTAAACAAGGGTGTCAGCCGTTGTTTATAAGCACTGTTTATTCAAAGATGGAGCAGAGGAGGTGATTTGCAAGTACCTGCCAAGCTGAGTAAACAGGTATGTAATCTTCCCTCCTAATTCACATGTGAGATCCAGTGCTGCTCTCTTCCGGCTCATCTCACAGCACATGGCCACTGTAAGTCCCCAGAAGGAAGAGCCAGATCTCTGGGGTCCCATGCATTGAACTGGGCTCCTGCATTGTTTGACAGGTGTGGAAGGGGAGCAGAAGCCATGGCCAAAAGAACCTGCACCTAACCCCAGGATCAGCTTACAGCTGCTTACTAAAGTAATTCCGGGAGCGCAAGTCCCCAGCTGCCCGGGAGTCAGCCAGGCCCTTTGTCCACACGCACCCCTGAGTGCTGCCAGGGCCCAACACAGCAACAGGGTTCAGTCCTGACGAAGTAAAAATAAACAAAAAAACTTATCTGCTGCCAATAGACTTTCACTTTGAATACTTAGTGATGCATTGCTTAACCTAGATACTTTCTCCGATAAATCATCGCAGTTCCTATAGGTATATGTGATCAGTGTATCCTTTTTTCTGCTGAGGGTGGGGTGATTGGAAATTCCACATCAGTATGTGGCATTTTCTTTCCTCCTCCCTTTTCCCTCTTCTTCCCTGTGCCTCCTCCCTTAGGTGGACCGGGCACTGCACTAGCAGTTAAAGAACTTGGGTGTTGGGATGAGTGTTTAGCACACTGGGTAAGCCTCTGCTTAGGACCCCTGCGTCCAACCTCGTCGTTGCCTGGCTTTGAGTCTCATTCTGATCTCCTTTCTTGCTTCCTGCAGGAATTCCATCACTTGCTTAGCAGGCAATGCTTCAAGCACTTGGGTCCCTGCACTGGAGGAGAACCTAACTGAGTTCCAGGCTCTTGGCTTCGGCATGACGCAGTCCTGCCCTTCTTGTAGGCAACTGAGCAAGTGAACCAACAGGAGGGAGCTCTCTGTCTCTCTTTTTCTTCCTTTCACATAAACAAATTTAAAAATTTTAAATTTATATTAAAGACAAAATGCAGGTGTTGCTTTGAGCTCAGCCAGTGGCTAACTCAGTGGCCCCAAGCCAATCACTTAACCGCTCTTGGCTCCTTTCTTCGGAAACAGGCAGAGAGCTTAGGATGAGACGGTTTCCAAATTCCCTTCGAACTCAGTGAGATATTGTGATTGCTTCAGGATACCTTGGAATACTCAAAGCACTTCGGACTCCCCCAGCAGGAGCAGAGACCCACGAGGAATGCGGCTGTGTATTATTTTTTTTCTTTTTTTTTTATTTTTTCGACAGGCAGAGGGGACAGTGAGAGAGAGAGACAGAGAGAAAGGTCTTCCTTTGCCGTTGGTTCACCCTCCAATGGCCACCGCGGCCGGCGCACTGCGCTGATCTGATGGCAGGAGCCAGGTGCTTCTCCTGGTCTCCCATGGGGTGCAGGGCCCAAGCACTTGGGCCATCCTCCACTGCACTCCCAGGCCACAGCAGAGATCTGGCCTGGAAGAGGGGCAACCAGGACAGAATCCGGCGCCCCGACCGGGACTAGAACCCGGTGTGCCGGCGCCGCAAGGCGGAGGATTAGCCTAGTGGCGGCTGTGTATTATTTAAACAACTGAACCGTGACGAGCCTTTCCCACAAAGGCACCGGGTGCAGGGAGCTTCCAGGAGCTCATTTAAAGCTCCACTTGGAAGCAGTCTTCAAAATGAGCTCCTTCCAATGACTTGTTATTTGAGCTTCATGTGCCCTTCCAGTCTTGAGTTTTGGGCATCAGTAGATGCCATGGTGAAGTCCACAGCTCTCATGAGACATAACTGGGTTGGTAAAGATTGTAGACACAATGGCTAAGGAGTATAAATTAAATGGAGATGTCATTTCCCTTGCTGGTTCTTCCCTTTCTGCCGCCCCACAGCCTCCATCACCCAAGACAGCCAGGTTAAAGTTGCCATGTACTTAGTGCCCCCGTCCTGCTCTAAGGGCTCAGGATAAAGGTAGCACTTACGGCTTCGCAAGCTCTGTCTTAAGCCCTTTACATTTGTTCATTTATCTGCCTATCCCAGGTTCTTCCGTTATCCAGAGAGGTTAATAACTTGTCCAAGGCCACATAGCTAGTAAGTGGTAAAAGCAGGATTTGAAGGTGGTGGGGTATCAGAGTTCACACTCCTAACCATCTTACTACACACAAAACACATGGGTGTGTATAGAATCAGGGAGCAGTGTCTTTTTCTTTTTTTTTTTTTAAGATTTTGCTTATTTATTTGAGAGGTAGAGTTACAGACAGTGAGAGGGAGGGACAGAGTGAGGTCTTCCATCCAATGGTTCACTCCCCAGTTGACCGCAATGGCTGGAGCTGCACTGATCTGAAGCCAGGAGCCAGGAACTTCCTCTGGGTCTCCCATGTGGGTGCAGGGGCCCAAGGACTTGAGCCATCTTCTACTGCTCTCCCAGGCCATAGCAGAGAGCTGGATCGGAAGTGGAGCAGCCGGGACTAGAACTGGCACCCTTATGGGATGCCGGCACTGCAGGCGATGGCATTGCCCGCTACACCACAGTGCTGGCCCCTGGAAAACTTTAAAATGTCATTTCATCAAATATTTTACCATCTGAGCATACATTACTCCAAATATGATTGGAACATACAAAAGTTTCCATTTGATATCTTTTAGCACAAAACTGCCACTTCTAAGGTTATATTAAACACCCACAGTTGTTTCAGTACTTTCTTTTCATCTCTGCTCCCATAATGCATTTCTGAAAGGGCTGCCAGGAAAGCAGCCGATCTGGAGTTCACAGGTCGGGTATCACCATTTAAGGCAGTTGAGGCTGGAGCCTAGGAGGCTGCAGCTCATTTCGTCAGTGGACATACATTGTGTCTACTTGGGAGCCATGATCAGAATGGGCGTCCCTCGTGTCCACACACACAGCCTGTTGCTCCTCTGTTAAGCCCATTTTGAAGAACAGGAAGACTGAGGTACAGAGCACTTGTCCGGGGTCCTGATGAGAGCCAGAGACACAAGCAGCCTGGGGGTTTCTGATCTGCAGCATCTGGCAGTCTCCATCCCATCCTTTAGCAAACTACCAATACGTTTGCCAAAAAGATCTTGGAGGAGCCATTTCAGAGTGATTTTTTATAAGAATCTGCAGGGATGGATTTGTTGGGCAGTTCAGTTCATCTCAAAGTCCTCAAAGACAGTGACATAGGGCTGGGTAGGTGATGCCAGCCTCATGGTTTGGACTCATATGATGGATTTGGTCCATCATCTGCTGCCTTCCTAACCCATTAGCAGGGAGCTGGATCGGAAGTGGAGCAGCAGGGACTCAAACCAGCGCCCATATAGGATGCTAGTGTTGCCGGTGGTGGCTTGACCAGCTACACCACAACGCCAGCCCTGAAGGTGGGCATTTCAATTGCGTGAACGTGAAAACAAAGTGTTCCCAACCTTTGGGAGCATGTGTCAGTTAGTGTGGAAAGGAGGGTAAGCCGGGTCTGCGGGAGTGCGCCAGGACAGATACGGGGACGGCCCGGCCATCATGGCTGCAAGTTAAAAATCAGTTACCTGTCCCTGTGGTGTGATTGAATAAGCACATTAACAGTTCATAAAAGAGGCTGTAAACCTCCTAAGGGGGAAAAATGTTACGTAACCTGGGCCACATCTCGGCAGGGGGTTGAGCTGCATGGCTGGGAGGTTCCTTCCTGTTCCCTAACTACTAGTATTTCTCTGGAAGGGTTTATCTTTTATTGCTAATAACACTTCGCTCTCCTCCACTCTCTCCATCTACGTCACCACCCACGCCCAGAACCATTCCAAACATCTACCCAGCACGGGGCCACTAAGCTTCATGCAATAACAGCAGTTGTGTTTTCTGCCTCCCAACAGGGCTATAAACTCTGAAACTGTCCGCCTGCCAAGCGTCACTGGGTTTTGTTGTTAGGGTGGTTGAAGGCCCAGCTGAAACCCAATCTAGCAAAACACATGCGGACCTCACCTCTGACGAGGACTTTCCCAGCGAGAATTTTGAAGGATGAATTGAAGGGGGGAGATCAGTGGTAGTTAGGATCTTCACAGCTCTCTTAATAAGGAGAGGCCTGCTGACAGTGAAAAACTGGGTGTGTTAGCAACGCCATTCTTTCCCCCCTAAAAATGTTGACTTACTGCAAGCAGTTGGTAAGCATACCAATATGGATAAACTTTGAATTGTTTTAAATATCCTGTTTTTCATGATGATTGCCACTATGGAGTATGTATTAGGGAGCTGGACAAGTATGTTCTAAGAGAAGATTTATGTGATATTCAGGGCAAACAAAGTTCTATGTGCAGTGGGAACCAAACTCTCCATTTATTACAGAAATGTGGTCTTCAAATTTTATGAGATGCAAACACTTTGTCTTCTACCTGCGCCCAGAGGCAAGGTTGATGGGTTGAGTGCCTCTTCCACATTTTAACAAGGAGAGGTTGCTTGAATTTTTAACCCCTCTGAGCTTTCCTCTCTTCATATGTAAAATGGACATTAAAAAAAAATCAAGGAGCCCTGGTCAGTGTTGTGGCATAGTGGGTAAAGTTGCTATCTGCAACGCTGGTATCCCATACAGACGTTGGCTCATGTCCGTCAGCTCCACTTCCAATCCAGCTCCCTGCTAATGGCCTGGGAAAAGCAGCAGAAGCTGGTGCAGGTGTTTGGGCTCCTACCACCTGTGTGGGACAACTGGGTGAATCTCCTGGCTCCTTACCACAGTCTGGCTCAGCCCTGGGGGAGTGAACCTGCAGATGGAAGATCTTTCTCTTTCTCTCTTTCTCGGACTCTCAAATAAATAAATATATAAATCTTTAAAAACAACCCCCCCCAAAAAAAAAACAAACAAAAAAAGAGAGAGCTGATTCAGAGTTGTTAAAGATCAAATGGATGTTTGCATCAGTTGTATCACAGTAACTATTCAATACAAGTTTGTTAGTACATTCAGTTACCACTTGTTATTGTTTATTGAGGGCTTATGTTTCCTAGATCCTAGTACCAGGGTATTACCTAACCCACTGATGTCCTCACAACCTTATGAAGCAGGTACTACTATCCGCATATTACAGAAGAGGAAAATGAGACACAGAGATTTTAGAACAATCTGTCTGATTTCACATAACTGCTAAATGGGAAGTCTGGGCTAAACCCATAAAGGCTGGCTCCATATCCCACTTTCTTAATTAGAGAAACTGCACAATAGCACCTCTTAGGTCATTGTGCTTAACTCATAGCAGCTCAGTGGTACGGAAAACAGGTAACAAAAATTCAAAACAATGGGCAGTGGGTGTTTGTAACTAGGGCCTGGAATTTGTTACAGCAGAAAATGTCAACGGAGAAATAACAAAAATGAAAAATGAGGCATGCCTTTATATACCCATTTCCTCCTGGAAGAAAAGCAGAAGAATCTCAATCCTTTGGATAGGATGGGGCAAATCAAGAAAACATCAATATAGCTAACAACAAATGAAAAGAATGTTTAATTAGTAATTGAGGTGACAGTGGAGTCCAGTGTATGCAGAGAAGCTGCCAGGGTATAAATCCAAATAATGGAGAGAGTCAAGATGGTGGAATAGGGAGGGAACTTATGGCTCTAGTCTAGGGGAAGATGATTTAAAAAAAAAAAAAAAAAAGGTGGAGAGAGCACAATCTTAGGGAAGAGTAAATGACACAGGAAACTCTATGCAAATTAGAGGGACACTGTGGACCTACATGAAGGGTGTGAATGCGCACAACCCAGGACCCCAGCAGCAGAGCCTCAGCATCAGCTTTGGAGTGAGGTAAGACCAGACTGCAGCAGCCCAAGCCACTGGTGATAAGGCTGCAGAGAGAGCCTGTCGAGTGTCTGACTTGGAGTCCTGGGAGGACAGTGTACCTGCTAACCTAGAGGAAAAATAAATGGAGGCATATTTCTCTCTCACCAACTACCTGGCACTGGCATCCTGTAACTAGCTGAAATAGGGTGGGCACCATTTTAGACATACACAACAGCTGCACTAGCCTGTGTCCAAGCACTCGGCAACCAGCTGAGAGGAGACGCCTGAGTCTGGCAGGGAGAATTGACAAAGGGGCTGGGTACTCATGACTGTGGGAGCCTTGTGTGCTGGGACTGTGAAAACACTGTGGCTTCATGGGAGGCTTCAGGATGTGGCTGGGACATTGGACAGTCACTGTGGGCCGCTCTACATGCTAGGGGTTCCCTGATTTCCTTGTGAGGGTCATTGCTGCAGGATCCATGTTCATACCAATACAATATATCAAAATTTATGGGGGGCTAACACCGTGGCATAGCAGGTGAAGCCACTGCCTGCAGTGCCAGCATTCCTATGGGGGCAGGTACAAGTTCTGGCAGCTCTACTTCTGATCCAGCTCTCTGCTGTGGTCTGGGAAAGCAATGGAAGATGGCCCAAGTCTTTAGGCCTCTGCACCTGCCTGGGAGACCTGGAAGAAGTTCCTAGCTCTTTCCTTCAGATGGGTGCAGTTCCAGCTGTTGTGGCCACCTGGGGAGTGAACCATTGGATGGAAGACCTCTCACTCTCTCTCTGCCTCTGCCTCTCCGTAATTCTGACTTTCAAATAAATAAATAACTCTTTAAAAAACAAATAAACAAGCAAAAAACTTATGGGATACAGCAAAAGCAGTGTTAAGAGGAAAGTTTGGCCGGCGCCGTGGCTCACTAGGCTAATCCTCCGCCTTGCGGCGCCAGCACACCAGGTTCTAGTCCTGGTCGGGGCGCCGGATTCTGTCCTGCTTGCCCCTCTTCCAGGCCAGCTCTCTGCTGTGGCCTGGGAGTGCTTGGGCCAAGTGGAGGATGGCCCAAGTGCTTGGGCCCTGCACCTGCATGGGAGACCAGGAGAAGCACCTGGCTCCTACCATCGGATCAGTGCAGCGTGCCGGCCGCAGCGCGCCAGCTGTGGCGGCCATTGGAGGGTGAACCAACGGCAAAGGAAGACCTTTCTCTCTTTCTCTCTCACTGTCCACTCTGCCTGTCAAAATAAACAAATTAATTAATTAATTTAAAAAAGAGGAAAGTTTATAGCAATTGGTGCCAACATCAAGAAATGATAAAGGCACCAAATAAATGAGCTATCAATGCAACTCAAGGACCTAGAAAAACAACAGAAAACCAAGCCCAAAACTAGTAGGAGAAAAGAAATAATTAAAATTAGAAGATAAATAAATAAAATTAAAACCAAAAAATCAATACAAAAGATCAGCAAAATGAAAAGTTGGTTTTTTGAAAATATAAAAAAATTACACACCATCAGCTAAACTAACAAAAAAAAGAAAAGAAGACCCAAATCAAAAAGGAAATGTAACAGCAGAAACCACAGAAATAAAAACAATCATCAGAAATTGCTACAAAGAGCTCTATACCAACAAACCAGGAAACCTAGAAGAAATGAATAGATTCCTAGACACATACAATCTACCTAAATTGAGCCATGAAGACATAGAAAACCTAAAAAGACCAATAACCAAGACAAAAAATGAATCAGTAATAAAGACCCTCCTAGCAAATAAAAGCCCAGGACTAGAAGGCTTCATTGCTGAATTCTACCAGACATTTGAAGAAGAAGTAACTTCAATTCTCAAGCCATTTAAAATGATTGAAAGGGAGGGATCCTTCCAAACTCCTTATATGAAGCCAGCATCACTTCAATTCCTAAACCTGTAAAATATGCTGTAGTGTAGTGGGTAAAGCCACTGCCTGCAATGCTGGCTGGCATCCCATGTGGGTGCCAGTTCAAGTCTCAGCTGCTCAACTTCTGATCTAGCTCTCTGACGTGGCCTGGGAAAGCAGTAGAGGGCCCAAGTCTTTGGGCCCCTGCACCCGCATGGGAGACCATGAAGAAGCACCTGGCTCCTGGCTTCTGATCGGCACAGCTCCAGCCATTGCAACCAACTGGGGAGTGAACCAGTGGATAGAAGACTCCTCACTCTCTCTCTACCTCTCCTCTCTCTGTGTAACTCTGAATTTCAAATAAATAAATAAATCTTAAAAAAATGCAACAGAGAAAGAGAACTACAGACCAATTTCCCTGATGAACATAGAGGCAAAAATCCTCAACAAAATCCCCAAATAGCTAAAGCAATTGTATATGACTAAAAGAAGCTGGAGGCACCACAACACCAGATTTCAAAACATACTACAGGGCATTTATAATCACAACAGACTTGTACAAAAACAGATGGATAGACCAATTGTATAGAATAGAAACTCCAGAAATAAAGCCACACATCTACAACTTATCTTGACAAAGGTGCTAAAACCAATCCCTGGAGCAAGGATAGTCTATTAAACAAAAGGTGCTGGGAAAACTGGATCTCTACATGCAGAAGTATGAAGCAAGACCCCTACCTTACACCTTACACAACAATGCCCTCAGAGTGGATTAAAGACCTAAATCTTTGACTGATACCATCAAATTATTAGAGAACATTTGGGAAACCTGTCGCTCCCCCTCTTCGTGGAGGAGCAACACTGAACCCTGCCTAGGCTTCATATCCGAGTCACGGCACCATTATGTCCCTCCCCGTCTTCGTGGGGGAACGACACAGGACCCTGCATTGTTCTTCTGTCTGCTCGGCCCTCCCCGGGTTTGCTGCTGGTTCTTCCCGGGTTGGCTACCATCCCTTCCACCTCCGTGGAAGGGCGGTTCCCCCTGCCACATTCCCCACTTCCGCGGGGGAGCGGCACACCGCCGGCCGGCTTTCTCGGGGGCTGCACAGGTGTTCCTTCAGCTAGATGTTCCCCTTAGATGTTCCTCGTGCATGTTGTCTCTCTCCTCCTTTATAGTCCTCTTCCACCAATCCCAACTCTGCTACCCACACGCCGAGTACACTGCTCTCCTCCAATCAGGAGCAGGTCCTACAGTTTATTGGTTGAACTGGAGGCAGCTGAGTAGAAGCTGTTTCCCTTCTCAGCGCCATATTGTGGGAGAGCAGATGCATAGAATAAGTCTTAATTCCAGTAACTTAGTCTAGTCCGAGTTGCTCCCCACAAAACCCTCTAAGACATTGGCATCATCAAAGAGTTCTTGGAAAGGACTCCAGAGGCACAGGCAATCAAAGGCAAAATTGACAAATGGAATTGCCTCAAATTGAGAAGCTTCTGCACTACAAAAGAAACACTCAACAAAGTGAAGAGGCAACTGACAGAATGGGAGAAATTATTTGCAATTATAAAGGATTAGTAGCCAGAATATATAAAGACATCAAGAAACTCAACAACAACAAAACAAACAACCCAGTTAAGAAAAGGGCAAAGGACTTAAACAGGAATTTTTTGAAAGAGGAAATCCAAATGGCCAATAGACTCATGAGTTAAAATTATTGGGTCTTATTCTCACTGGCCATCTTGGGATCAGGTACTCATCCCAATCCAGTCAAGTGGCCCTGTGAATGGAAAGTCCTAATTGGTTATCTGAGTCACATGTCCAGGATCACTAGCCATTAGGGAAATGCAAATCAAAACCACAATGAGTTTTTACCTCACCCAGTTAGAGTGGCTTTCATACAGAAATCAAAAAACAACAAATGTTGGTAAGGATGTGGGGAAAAAGGTACCCTAATCCACTGTTAGTGGGAATGTATACTGGCATAGCCACTGTGGAAGACAGTATGGAGATACTGCAGAAAGCTGAATGTAGACCTATCATATGACCCAGCCATCCCACTCCTGGGAATTTACCAAGGGAAATAAATTCAGTAAACAAAAAAGCTATCTGTGCCTCCATGTTTATTGCAGCTCAATTCACAATAGCTAAGATCTGGAATCAACCCAAATGCCCATCCACTGAAGACTGGATAAAGAAATTATGGGATATGTATACTATGTTATACTACACGGTGGCAAAAAAATACTGTGATTTGCAACAAAATGGATGAAACTGGACAACATTTACTTAGTGAAATAAGCCAGTCCCAAAAGGACAAATACCGTATGTTCCCCCTGATCTGTGATAACTTATAGAGCACCTTAAAGGTAACTCATACAAATGAAATTAACTGTCCAGATGAAGTGAGTTTGAAAAGCCCTTGTCTTGACTGTTGAGGAACAGGGTTTTTGTTTTTTGTTTTCATACATTTTGTCAAACGTTTTACTTAGTATAGAGTTAGGTGCATGTGTATAAAGATAGTAGAAAATAGATCTTAATAAAAAATAAGAATAGGGGCCGGCGCCACGGCTCACTAGGCTAATCCTCCGCCTTGCGGCGCTGGCACACAGGGTTCTAGTCCTGGTTGGGGCGCCGGATTCTGTCCTGGTTGCCCCTCTTCCAGGCCAGCTCTCTGCTGTGGCCAGGGAGTGCAGTGGAGGATGGCCCAAGTGCTTGGGCCCTGCACTCCATGGGAAGACCAGGATAAGTACCTGGCTCCTACCTTCGGATCAGCGTGGTGTGCCGGCCGCAGCGTGCCGGTTGCGGTGGCCATTGGAGGGTGAACCAACGGCAAAGGAGGGCCTTTCTCTCTGTCTCTCTCTCTCACTGTCCACTCTGCCTGTCAAAAAAAATAAATAAATAAGAATAGGAATAGGAGAGGGAAGAGGAGAGTGGTGAGTGAGAGGGTGGATACCATGGGAAAAATCACTATATTCCTAAAGTATTTATGAAAAGCATGATGTTTTCCTTAAGTAATAGATCTGGGAAAAAAATCCAAATAATGTTGTTCCAGACAATTTGGCAATGTCCTTATAAACCAAAATCCTTAAACATCATTCCTTTTACCCAGAAACTCTACTTTGAGGAGTTTATCCTATACAAAGGAGTACCTCAATAAATTTGCTTAAACCTTGTTTATAATAAACATTGGAGAAAACAATGTGAAATTTATTATGCATATGGCCATGCCAATTTATTCTGGTAAATGACTGTGAATGTATGCAAAACAAGTAAAGAAAGTGGCCACTGTTATTAAAAAGAAAGAATTAGGTAACCAAGCCATAATTCAGTTGTATAATGTGGAAATTATGTTGCAGAAGTCCATAACTATGCCTGTGGAAAAGTCTCAGAGAGCATATACTAAGAGATTAACAGCCGTAATCTCAGAGTTCTAGGATACAATTATGTGTTTTTCTGGGTTTTCCAGATGTTCCGTCTGGAAGATTCACTAATTCTGGGGCTAGTGCTGTACACAGAAGGTTGAGCCTCTGCCTGCAGTACCAGCATTCTGAAAGGGCACTGTGGGGAGCAACTGGGAGCAACTCGGACTAGACTAAGTTACTGGAATTAAGACTGATTCTATGCATCTGCTCTCCCACAATATGGCGCTGGGAGAGGAGAAAAACAGCTTCTACACAGCTGCCTCCAGTTCAACCAACAAACTGTAGGACCTGCTCCTGATTGGAGGAGAGCAGCGTACTCGGCGTGTGGGCAGCCGAGTTGGGATTGGTGGAAGAGGACTATAAAGGAGGAGAGAGACACCATGCACCAGGAACATCTATCTGAAGGAACACCTGTGCAGCCCCCGAGAGAGCTGGCTGGCGGTGTGCCGCTCCCCCGCGGAAGTGGGGAAAGTGGCAGGGGGAACCGCCCTTCCACGGAGGTGGAAGGGACGGTAGCCAACCCGGGAAGAACCAGCAGCAAACCCGGGGAAGGCCGAGCAGACAAAAGAACAGCGCAGGGTCCTGTGTCGTTCCTCCACGAAGACGGGGAGGGACATAATGGTGCCGTGACTCGGATAGGAAGCCTAGGCAGGGTTTAGTGTCGTTCCTCCACGAACAGGGGGAGCGACAGGGCACCAGCTGGAGTCCTAGCTGCTTCGCTTTTGATCCAGCTCTCTGCTAATATGTCTGGGAGTGCAGTGGATGATGGCCTAAGTGCTTGGGCCCTGCACCCATGCGGGAGATCCAGAAGAAATTCCTGGCTCCTGGCTTCAGCCTGGCCTAGCCCTGGCCTTTGCATCCATTAGGGGAGCGAATCAGCAGATGAAAGATATCTGTCTCTCTTTCTCCCTATTTCTGCCTTTAAATAAATAAATAAATCTTTTAAAAAATTCCTTAATTTTATACTAAGGAAAATGATTATAATAAATAAAAATATTGATAGTAGTGCAAAAATTATTTTGCATCTATATTTGTCAAAATTCTAAACCCAAGTGACAGAAAACCCATCTCAAACTATCTTACTAAGGAGGAAGTTATTGTTTTACTGCTTCAGGCATGGCTAGATCCAGGCTCGTTATGATATTGCTAGAGCTTGGTTCTTCTCTCACCGTCTCTTAATGACTTCTTTCTTTCTTCCCTGTTGCTGCATTTTCTGGAATGTTCTCTCCCACATAGTAGCAAGCATGTCCATGAAGATGTTCTTAGCTTCCTTCATCAGCAGGCCTACTTGATTGCTTCTCAGTTAAAATTATTGGGTCTTATTCTCACTGGCCATCTTGGGATCCGGTACCCATCCCAATCGAGTCAAGTGGCCCTGTGAATGGAAAGTCCTAATTGGTTATCTGGGTCACATGTCCAGCCCTGGAAGCAGGGAGTGGGGTCAATGAGGATGGCACAGAGTCAGAGAGAGGCCAGGGTGGCTCTGAAGCAGCACATGGAGTTCCATGTGAAAAGAGACGAGAGTGGGGGCGGAGCGCTAGGGAAATCCAAGCCATAGCAATAAAGACAGGAAAACACGTGGGCCGCCAGATTCCAGGGTCTCGTCAGATGCTGGCTCGTCCTGACTTGGGAGAGCTCTAGTAGCTTGCATTGTTTCTGTCACCAGTGATAGAAAGCGAAGAGTTGAATCAGCTCACTACGGAAAGGGCCAGAGATGGGGCTGGCTCTGTGGGCACGGGGCCCACCAGGATGTGGCCCTGAGCACCTCCAGTGGCCTTGGGGCTCCAGGCAGTGGTGGGCCCTCTCCCCTCAGCAATTCCACATTGCACTTCCCCCACCCTGCCAGGTGCACAGAGACTCTCCTTTCGTGTTTTCCTCCCAAGTTCTGGGACTGTCGCCTCTCTCGGTAGCCCAGATTGGATCACCAGACCATCCCTGAGCAGTCAACATGACCTAAGGAATAAGAGACGCTGATTGGTTTGAGCCAAGTAGAATCTGTTCCTGGGCAGGACCAATGCTACTCAGACCACCAATGAGAATGGAAGAGGGGCGTGTTCCCTTTCAAGGAGGACCCAGGTGGGGAGGGGAGGAATCTGTGCTGGGAGCTAACGAGCAAGTGGGCATCACAACTCTGTGGGCGACTGGCATGCTCTAAACTCTGTCCAGTTGGCCATTTTTGAGTGGGAAGTGTTTATTAAAACTATTTCCGTGGCCGCCACTGTGGCATAGCAGGTAAGGCCACCGCCTGCAGTGCCACCATCCCATATGGGTACTGGTTCAAGTCCTGGCTGCTCCACTTTCAATCCAGCTCTCTGCTATGGCCTGGGAAAACAGTAGGAGATGGTCCAAGTCCTTGGGTCCCTACACCCGCGTGGGAGACCCAGAAGAAGCTCCTGGCTCCTGGCTTCGCATCAGCGCAGCTTGGGTCGTTGCGGCCATCTGGGAAGTGAACCAGCGGATGGAAGACCTCTCTCTCTTTCTCTGCCTCTCCTTCTCTCTCTGTGTAACTCTGACCTTCAAATAATGAATAAATCTTAAAAAAAAAAAAAAAAAAAAAAAAAAAAAAAACAACACTACTTCCTTCTGAGGCTTAATGTATCCCTGGCATTACAGGTCTTCTATCACTTCTCAATTTTAAACCTTTCAAATGGGTCTGCTGTTGTCAAGGCTGGATCGTGCGAAGGCTCCTCCACAGTCCACAGGCAGCCCCCACCCCCAGAATGTAATAACCCGAGTACAGTTTTTTCCAAAAAAATGTATTTGCATGAAACTGTGTTTCATGAAACATATGGGGCTCTGAAATGTCAGCACACTGTCAGGAGGAAAGCAGGACGTGTTAAGAGTTTTGTGCTCCTGTCTCTTGTATTTACAGAGTGGGTTCAAAGTCGTGCTGGGCTAGCAAGAAAAACAAACAGAATGATCTCTCTCTGCGCTGGCTGACATCTGTCCCTTAGGCCCGCCCCTGGCTCTACGCTTGGACAGCCTTGCAGGAGATGGCGCAGGCGAGGGCGGGGCTGTCTCCCTTTCATTGCCAGAAGGAAGTTTGCATGGCTCCTTTCAGAGCCAGCCTCTGCCTGTGACAAACAAATGTACCCCTGCCAGAGAGAGCACCGAGAACCCTCAGCAATGGCAGCTGAAGCTGGTGGTGGTCAGGGGCCTGGGAGAACCACAGGGCGAAGGCTATTGCAGAGGAGGGACAGCCTTGAAGGGGATTTAAAACGCTCTGCCCAGCCAGCGGGCCCTGGTGGCTGATGTGACATCTGTTTGCCCATGTGGCCACGACTGCAGGAAAAGTCCCATCTTGTCTTCCGTGGGTCAGTGGAATTCTGCAAAGGTATCACAAAATGTCAGTAAACACCTTTCAGGCCTTGGAAGGCCTGTGGGCTGCTTGGCCACCAAAGTTGTGCCGTGCACGGGAATGGGTACCCGGCTGCCTGTGCTGCAGGAGCAGGCTGAGATGGGGTTTCCAGGCAACCCCCATGAGCTCCGCCACCATTTCCTGACTCCCTGCCACAGTCATGGAGCATTCCAGCAATTCCACCTCTGATCAGGGCCTGTGTTAACAGGCATTAAAAGGAGACTTCACTTTTGCTAATTTCTGATTCTGGTCAGGCCTGTTTCATACATCAGGTTTTCTAGGCCCAAGCACTGTGGGCCCATAATCATAACTGGATCTCGAAACAGTCATCATCCTTAAACTATGCAAGGAGTGCCGTCCAACCAGGATCAACACGTGTTTAAATGAGTGCCCATAAAGCACCGAATTAGAGCAGCTTCAGTAATTGTCGAAGTGATTATTCATAAAAGTTCCATTCCATCTGAAAACAACTTCAAGGCTAGATTTTATCTGGCTTCTGAAGAATTCTCAAGTACATATGAGGCCCGCTGAGACTCCGAGTCCACTGTGCATTAACTGAGTCACTCATTGCCAATGATTTCCAAAGCAGTCCTCTGAAGCAGCTTCAACCAGAATGTGGAAGGCAGGTGCACCTAGGCATCTTTGCTAAGATGTGAGCAGTGACCCTCAGAAGAATGGGTGGTAAGGAGGGGCTGGCATTGCAGTGCAGTGCAGTGCGCCACCATTTGGGTTGCCCGCATTCCATTTTGGAGTGCCAGTTTGAGTCCTGGCTACTCCACTTCAGATCCAGCTTCCTGCTAATACATATTCTGAAAGGCAGCAGGTTACGGTTCAAGTACTCGGCCTTGAAGCCTCCCATGGGGGAGACCTGAGTAGAGTTCCTAGCTCCTGGCTTAGGCCTGGCCCAGCTCCAGGTATTGCAGCCCTTTGGGGGAATAAACCAGCAGAAGGAAGATATCTCTGTGTGAATGTGTGTTATTATAACACACACTCAAATAAATAAATCTTAAAAAAAAAAAAAAGAAAAAAAGCAAAGGTGATAAGGATGCAGTGGCGCTTTACATAGCCTGGAACCACAACTTTATTCACGTGCATGCTTAATTGAAAGGATCCTTTCTTTCATGCACCACGTTGGCACCGCCTGCATCCCTACCCCTGCACCCTTACCCTGGTGGCATGGAGGCCAGCAGCTTATGTGAGCCCTGTTCATTTTGTGGCCAGCCTACAGATACTCTGGGCCTGCTACATCCCAGGGGATGGTCTAGACACTGAAAACACAGGAGTGAGCATAAACACATTTCTGGACAGAACTTACAGTCTGATGGGGTAAAGACTATCACCAAATGCATAAAACACATACATTAGATAGAGTACGTGTTAAGATCTAAAGGAAAACAGATGGAGTGGGGGTGGGAGGTTGAAACTTGTCATTTTAGACATGGGACCCAGGAAAGACCTCACTGAGAAGGGTTATTTGAGCAAAGAACTAGAGTTGGTAGGAAGAAACTCGTGTAGATGTCGTAGGGAACGGCATTCTAGCCTTCGGAAGGGTAAATATGGTAGCCCTGAGTCATGCGCTATTTGGGTCATGTGGGGACCAGCAGCAGGGTAGGGCAGTTGTAGAGGAGCAATGGAGGTTGGGACCAGCGTTCGTTCAGGTCAGAGAGGTTTCTGGTATCCAGGCGGAGCAAGGTCGTTCAGCCATCTGGACTTTATTCTGAGTGCGATGGAAGCCAGCGGAGGCAGACGTGTGACATGATCTGACAAGATTACTGTGACCGCAGTGTTGACCACAGACTGAAGGCGACAAGAACAGAAACAGGGAAATCGCAGCTTTGACTGTGACTATGACTAAGGCCTTGGCGCCGGCAGCTTGGCCCAGGGTATGTGCGCTGATGATCAGAAACAATAAGACGCTGGATGCACACCGACCACATTGCAATTTGTTTCTGTGCAAATGCTTCCCTCCTCTCTCCACCATTCCCCGCTGTGTTCAGGGCAAACAGAAGCAGAATGACCCCGGGGCTGGATCTGGCCCTGGAAGCCCAGCCACACTAGCAGGCCTTGAAGGTACTCCCTGCTGCCTTGACCTTCCACGTACCACCTAGGGAGCTTCCAGGGACACTGTCCTAAGAGAGGAAACAAATGCCCAAGGTGAGAGCAGTCCGCTCTTCTTTTGTTTTAGGGACCAGTTGGTACTGCGGAAGTCCTTTGTCCTTGCTCCCAATGGCTTTTTGGGAGGTCACAGCCTGCCTTTGCTCACTGAGTGTCAATCTCCTTGGCATCCATTTCTTTAGGGACACCACAGTGATTATTTCCAGAAGCACAGATGATTCTTCTACATACGAACTAAGGCCTGGTCTTGCCCTTGCCCTTGGCATCTGGGAGGATGCACTCAGACAGCATGGCCACACCATGTCTGGCATCCCCAGGGCTGATGCTCTGCTTCCTGTATCATAACAGGCAGCTACAGTGCTGTGATAACAGGGTTGGCATCAGGGAAGGTGTTCAAATGCACTTTACTTGTGTAAACATGGAACAGGATGGTTCCAAAATATTTACACAGTAGGAAATTTTTTAAGAAGTTAAAAGTAAGGGCCAGCATTAAGCCTCTTGCCACGCTGGCATCCTGTATCAGATGGCTGGTGCAAGTCCCAGCTGCTCTGCTTCCAGTCCAGCTCCCTGCTAATGTGCCTGGGAAAGCAGCAGATGATAACCTAAGTGCTAGGGCTATACCGACATGTGAGATCTGAAGGGAGTTCCTGGCTCCTAGCTGCAGCCTGGCCCAACTCTGGCCCTTTGTAGTCCTTTGGAGAATGAACTAGAGGATTGAAGATCCCTGCCTGTCTCTCCCTACTTCCCTCGCCCCTGTCACTCTGCCTTTCAAATATATAAATCAAACAAAAAAAAGTAGAAAAATTGAAAAGTTAAAAAATTCTGTTCTCTAAAATGAAACCACCAGAAATAGCTTGATTTGTGGCCTTACAGATTCTAGGAGCCATTGGATCCTGTCCCAGGATAATTCTTTAGTAGGAGCAGGGTATGAATCACATGGATTTTAATAAGTTCATCAGGTGCTTTTCATGCCCTGTAAAGTTTGAGACCTCTTGTCCTTGACATTCTATTAACCCAAAATGTGTGTGTATGTATACGGTTTTATACTTGCAATCACACGTTTGTAGAAATTAAACACATATCCAAAGGCACAAAAGGATTTACACAACATAAATTGAATGCTGCTTGGTTATTTGGACTTAACAATATATCTTTGATAACTTCCTCTGTTATTATATGCAATGATATCTCATACTTCAAAATAGCTGCTTAATATACTACAGCAGGGATGACCATTTATTATTTAACTAACTTTCATTGTGTTCTCTTGAGTTGTTTGGTGCTGGTTTTGGATCCCACCTTGCCCACTTTGTAGTTGTGTGCCCTGGTCAAGTTCTTTAACTGTTTTTAAGTTGATTTATTTATCTTCTGCTTATTTGAAAGGCAGAGTGACACTGAGGGAGAAATAGACAGATCTCCCATCTGCTGGTTCATTCCATAAATGCCCACAAAAACCAGCGAAAGGCCAGGCCAAAGCCAGGAACCTAGAACTCTCTCCATGTCTCCCATGTGGGTGGTAGGGATCTAAGTTTGTGAACCATCACCCACTGTCTTCCAGGGTGTGATTAGCAGGAAGCTGGATCAGAAAGGAGGCTGGCCTAGATCTCAGGCACTTGAGATAGGATTCTGGTGCCCTAACTGTGGCTTAGCCGTCTGTGCCACAACACCTAACCCTATTTGACTTCTTAGTGGACTCCACCAAGGTGACTGTCATGAGGACTGAAAGTAGTACCTGGGGGAAAGTACCTAACATGTAGTCTTTGGTTCAGTAATCATTGACTAGCCTCATACTTTGGGATATAAAATGTGGTATATTAGATATGTCAAGCAAAGCTTTTGGTATTCCAACTGGAATACTGCAGGGTGTGGCAGGAAGTTCAAGGGGCTGTTATTTGAGCAACACACTCCACAATCTGGGGGCTCACATCAGTGTGGCTCCTGCTCTGGGCCACTGTGCTCACCACAAGGACACAAAAACAAGTTAGAATCTGCTTTGGAAGGCATTCTGTAGGTTGTGTTGAATTTCATACACAGAAAAGTTGCAAGACTAGTACTGAGTCATTGTTCATGTCCCCCAGCATTGATATTTACACATTTGCTTTTACATCTTGTGCTCACACAGGTGTATACACACACGCATACCCTGTTTTATACCCTGACACTTTTGAAAGTCAGCTAGGGTTGGCCAGCTCTTTCCAGGCTGCCAGGGGCATTCCTGATTTTGACACTGGAAATCCTATGTCTAGGGAACTCATCAGGCACAGGTAAACCAAAGCAATTGATCAGTTCCAACCAACATGCTCATCTACTTGTAAATATTCCACAGTGCATGTACTAAAAACAAGGACATAACAGCTGGATAGTCAACAGCATTTGGTAATTAACTTTCATACAAAATACTATTAGGGGCCAGTGCTGTGGCACAGTTGGTTAATCCTCCATGGCATCCCATATGGGCGCTGGTTCTAGTCCTGGCTGCTCCACTTCTGATCAGCTCTCTGCTATGGCCTGGGAAAGCAGTAGAAGACATCTCAAGTGCTTGGGCCCCTGTACCACATGGGAGACCCTGAAGAAGCTCCTGGCTCTTGGCTTTGGATCGGCCCAGCTCTGGCTGTTGTGGCCATTTGGGGAATGAACCAGCAGATGGAAGATATCTCTTTCTCTCTGCCTCTCACTGTCTGTAACTCTACCATTCAAATAAAAAAAAAAACAAAACTATGAAATCCACACAACTTTTTCAAGTTTTGACAAACTTCCAAATAATGAAATTTGGAAAAAAAAGCGAAATCCCTGATTGTGCATCGCATTCATTTGCCACGCTTTTCTCTTCTTTAATCTGGGTGGGTCTCCCAGTCTTTGTCTTTCGTGACATTGACATTGACATTTATGAAGATCATAGCCTACGTAGTAGGTGGACTGTCCCTCTGAATTTGTTTCCCGTTTTCTCGCGACTCAGTTTGGATAAATTTCTTTTTGGCAGGGGCTCTACAGATGTGAGGTCCGTGGTACTGATTTACCTCACTATCAGAGGTGCTAACTTTGCTTGCTTGATTCAGGGGGTTTCTGCCAGGTTTCCCCACTGAAAACTTACTATTTCCCCCTCTGCAATGAATAAGTATGTTGTGGGTGAGATATTTGGAGATCACATAAATATCCCGTTTCTCACTCAACACTCCTACTTATTTCAGTATCCATTGAAGATTATTACATGAATCAGTGATTTTTATGATGGGTTTCTCAATGGTTGGACAATTGTTTTTGCAAAATGTGTAACAATGGAGAATCTTTCCTAGAAAGATTTTTACAGGAGACAAGCAAGAAACACATGACTACTTTACAGTGCAGTGATTGCTCCATTAAAAAAGTAAAGCAAGATTTGACAAGTTATAAGCCCCTAGGTCAAATCTAGCCTATCATCTGTTTTTGCAAATAAAGGTTTACTGGCTGGAAGGCACAGTGATTTGCTTTCTTACCTATTGTCTGTGACTGCTTTTGCACTACAATGGCAGTTGAGAAATTACAAGGAGACCACATGGCACCAAAGCCTAACATACTATTTGCTCTCTGGCCCTTGATGAAGTATGCTGACCTTTGACAAAAGGCCTGAGGGGAGAGTTCTGCTGAAACTTGAACTTCACTTCTGTTTCACTCACACATAGGGAGCAATCATCTACTCTGTGACCTGCACAAAGTCAGGTGCATCCCTACACTGGACGCTAGCAGTGCACAGGGCTTCCTCACTTTGGTTTCCATGCCCACGAAAAGGTGTCACACTGTCTCTTACTTAAAAGTGATTAGTTCCGTGGATTTCTTGAAAGAGAGAGTTATTTATTTATTTATTTGGCAGAGTATCAGGGAGAGAGGGAAAGACAAATGGAGATACAAAGAGAGAGAGAGCTTCCACCCACTGGTTCACTCATCAAATGCCACAATAGCCAGGGCAGAACCAGGCTGAAGCCAGGAGCCAGGAACTCCATCCTGATCTCCTACATGGGTGTCAGGGGCCCAAGGACTTGGGCCATCAACCACTGCCTTCCAAGGTGCATTAGCAGGAAGCAGGATCACAAATGGAATAGTTGACATCCAATACCAGCACTCCAATATGGGAGCTGACATCCCAAGTGGTGGCTTACCCTGTTGCACTGTGACATTGTCCCCTGTGCATTTTTTAAAAATAATTGTATAAGTATAAATTAGCAAGAAGAAAGAAAATGACACTGTGTCATAGTAATTAAATACAGTTTTCACAAGTAGGCTGACCAAATCTTCTGCATATCAAAGCAAAGCCAAGTCCTGAGCTGTGTCCTCTGTTTCTAGCACATATTTGATGCAATGCAATTCCAGGGAGCAAAGGAATTTGAACAACTCTCAAATGTGTCACATGAACACAGTATATGCCACCAGGTTTGTTAAAGACCAAAAATAAGGATTATTAGGCGGCTCACTGTATCAGTCCCATTTAGTTGTGAAATCATCTCTTTCCCATCTTGTTCACGAGAGCTCTGCTCCCCCATCCAACAGACCCCTGTAGGAGCAGATTAAATTGAACGTGTTGCTCAGAAAGCTGTGTTTTGTGATAGGAAGAGGAAGTTCTGGAGAACCAATTATGAACTCAAAGCAATTTAATCTTGTTGATTGTTCTCTTCCACAGGGAACACCCATCTGGGGCTGGAATGACCGACTCCAGGAAGAGACCAGATGTCTAGGCCAAGCCGACGTGATTAGAGGAGAGAGTTAAATATCTTTGTGGTGAATTTTGCCCTTATAACATTGATCTGGATTTTTTTCTAAAGCCAAAGCAATGATTTTCTACTGGTGGAAGTCGTCCATAGTAGAGACCTGCTTGAGACAGTGTTGGGATTGGAGTGAAGAAAATGTTAGTGAATGACAGAGATCTCACTCAGACTGGGCTGCCATGTGCCCTGGTGGGGAAGCGTGGGAGCTTAAAGCAGAGAGAAACCGAAACGTGGTGCAGAAGGCTGGGGATGTGAATGGTGACAGGGTGGCAGAGGCTGCAAGAGCAGGTTGAGGAGTGTACATCAAAGACAGAAGCTTCCGGCCAAGACTCAGAAGGAGGATGAGAGACACTAAGCTCACAGAACAAAGGACTAATGCATTCTGAAATAGATGGGCAGGTGGGAGAGAGGGCTTTCCTGCCCTAGCCATCCATAGCCACCCTGGGCTCAGCCCAGGGCATTCGTTGGTGAACTTTGCTTTCAACAAATTCCAGATTAGTGCATTTTGCAGGACATGATAGGGACTCTGATTTGTCGGCCTATTAGGGAATGTGCAGCAGGAAGCAGGGTTCATCCCAGGTGCGGGCAGGACACAGAGCATGAGCATGGAGGTCAGGGCATGCAGAGGCCTGCAAAAGTGGAGAGCAAGTCCTACCCTGGTAAGCCGAAGGGAGAAGGGGAGGCTGCCCTGGTCTCAGCTCACTGAGTGTCAGAGCTGTGAAGGCCGGGGCTGCCTGGGAGCTGACATGGGGAGGAAGCAGGCAGAGCCAGCCACAGGCACTGAGGTGGGGAGGAAGTGGGGCAGAAACAGCACAACCTCCCTCTCTCCTCAGTTCTCCACCCAGTGCCTGCCACCGGCCATCCACATGGGCTGCATCCCTGGGCAGAGAACAGGACCAGGGAGTAGCGATAGGGACCCAGGAGGGGAAGGAGTACTAAAAAGGAAATCGCTCACTCTTCAGCTTTCCCCAGACAAGAAACCCCAAACAACTGCTTAACATTGACGTTAAGTTGAACATAACTTACACAGGCTCAGCTCAGAATCCCTTATCTCAGGCTCTTTGGGCCAGATGTGTTCCAGAAGCCAGAATACTTCGCATTGTGTGCATAAACTGTAGAGCATGCAATGCCCCCAGCAGGCTGGAGGGCAGCGCCCTATAATAAAACATTCATATTTCTGCAGCACAGGGCTTGAATATTTACTCTAAGTGAGATAAACAATGATAATACACAACTTCTCATTTGTCTGGGTCAGTGTTTGCTGTCATGTGAATTTTGGTGCTCAAATCACCCCCCCCCATGGAATCTCAGAGTTGTTAGGATTTTGGAATTGTAGGCAATAGTTTAATTTCCAGACAGTGTTCTAGGATTTTGAAGCATTTTTGTCATTATTACAAATGCTGGTTGTCCTTGTATAGTTTTTTACTGCTAAGTTATTTATATTTTTCTGGATTCTAGAAGAGTGGAAATAGTAGTTACTTCATGGAGTTTTTTTTTTTTTAATGCCATTAATTAAAAGATAAAAGAGGATGTCAATTTGCTTTGCAAACTCAGTCCCCATCCTGGAAATGATTCACAGCAGGATTCCTTTAAATAGCAGGCATCCTGGTAGTTACAAGTTGACAAAAAAGAGAGTGACACAAGATTTTCCCCGTGGCCGCGTTGAATGCTATGAAATGTATGGGCTCCTGAAAGTAAGACCTTCTGCTGGTCTCCATCTCACTGGACGGTTGGCGCTATCTGGAATGCCCAGGTCAGCGGAGGGAGGGATCCTTCTCGGAATTCCATGGGGATCTTTAGCGGCGATTTGGCTGGCAGGCGTTCCTGGTCTCTAAAGCTCTGCAAGCTGCAGTTCTCAGAACGACTGACCAGGAAGCCTCACCCAATAACAGAGGAAGCCGAGGAAGGAAGGAAAGATGGCAGTGTGGGGGGAGGGCCAGTCCACGAAACAATGAGCGGACTCACAGCCTAGAGCCTGTGTCTACCTGCTCGGAGGGAGCCGTGCCACTCCACGTGCTTTGTGCTTCCTCCCAATGTGCCACAAGGATCCCACATTCCTGCTGAGCTGAGACCCTCCTTATTTCCCTGACTCAGAGGGGTCTTAACACAGGACATTTGAATGCAGGAGTCCTGCTCTCTACATCACTTCGTCTCCTTACTCTTCATCACCTCCAACTCTACTGCTCAACCCTCAGTGGCCCCATGACCTTCAAGTCAACGCCCAGCTTTTTGCAAGGCAGTAACTTACCCTCTCTCTACTCCCTCTTTCCAAAATAAAATATGTTATTCTTTTACTACCTTTTTTTTTTGTTAATTCACCAAGCATTTATTTAAAAACATACTCTGTGTGGTACAGTGCTAGGCTTGGTAAATTGACACTAAAGGAGATAGAGCTCCTGCCTTCAGGAGCTCACGATGCAGTGGGAGAAAGTAGGCAAGCATCAGAAGAGGGTGGCCCATGAGCTCATAAGGGAGACAATCTAGTTACCCAGCTTTGGTGTGTCCTCATGAGGGCGTCAGGGCCAACTGGCACCTCCAAGAGGTGGGTCAATGAATGGTGGGTGAAGAATGCTGCAGGCAGGGAAAACATCACAGCACCAGGCCAGCAGATCAGGATGTGCTCCAAGAACTGCAAATAACTGAGCACAGTCTGCCTGTAGAAGTCAAGCAAGATAGGGTGGTGAGAAAGCACTGGGAAAGGTCAAGCTGCATGGTCAGCTGGATCTGATCGCAAAGGGTCTGAGAAACCCTGCCAGGGCATCCAGTTTACAGACCGTGGTTCCTCAAAAGTGACAGACAAAGCACTCAGCTACGTCACAGATCAAGGTATGGTTCCCTGGTATCTTAGGCTGTGTTCCCATTGAAGCAAATTCAAAGTCACAGATTCCAATGCAAGGGGGTTTGTTGTGAGGTAATCCCAAGAAGAACTGCTAGGGGGTGGGGATGTGGATGGGGAATGGGCAGGAAAGGGGAGGCCGGCAATACAAGGTGCGCAGGGGAACAGGTTGCTGCTATGAGCAGCTCAGCTCCATCCAGACATCTGGAAAACTGATGGAACACAGCTCAGGGACATTCCACCTGAGGGTTGTGGAGGCTCTGCCCAGCCACTGCTTGGGGGCAGTTCTCAGAAGCATCGACTCCTACCACTGTGGACTTCCCTCTGTAAGGACAAGCAGGGCCCTTCAGCCAGGGACATCACAGGCAGAGAGCGAAAAGTGCTCAGAGAAGAAGTGGCCATGAGGAAGAACAGCAGAGATTACAGGATATGGTGGCACTTGGGCATCTGTGACATTTGGTCCGTCTATGGTGGGTTTTGGTCCTTCGTTCTTGTTGGGACCGAGGGCAGGAAAGACTTAATCAAGTCAAGGGCTTAACTGATGAGAGTTTAATGAAGGGATGGTGGTGTGGCAGGGCAAGGGGGCCACGAGGGCAGGGGGAGCAGCTGGAGCTGGCCTCAGTGGGTAACCAATTAGTGCTCCAAGACCTTGAGGTAATCCAGCAATCCAGCTCCTCCCCCTCGGGTGGGACAACTCTGAGACACGTTCCACACTGTTTTCCAGAGGTCCTGGTCATGAGCACACCCTGCATTGGCTGTCTTCCCCTTCCGGATCCGTTTCTGTCCTTCCTGGATTGCCTCCCAATTAACCCACTTGATGGGATAGAGAGAGAGCTGGAGTCCAGGGAAAGAGGTGACCCAACAGGACTTTGGCCTAAGGTAGAAATCTGTTGCCCTGCCAAATCATAGCTTGCTTGGCAGGAAGCTAAAGGCAGAAACACTGTGTCCTCTCTTGTGTCCTCTCTTGTGTCCAGTCCCCCAGCCATAGGGACTAAAAGCCAGAGGTCAACCAGCAATGTGGTTGATCTGAGAGGTGTCTCCCAGGGCACAGGCCAGGGAGGAAAGTGGAGACTGCATTGGGAGAGGGAAGGGAGGTGAATAGAGAGGATCCAGCACCTCTGTCTCACATGAGTGTAGCTTTTACATTTATTTGTTTTAATTTTTATTTGAAAGACAGACGGAGCTCTTCCATCCACTGGTTCGCTCCCCAAATGCCTGCAACAGTCAGAGCTGCACCAGGCTGAAGCCAGGAGTTCATAATGCAGTGTGGATCTCTCATGTGGGTGACAGGGATCCAAGGACTTGAGCTGTCACCTGTTGCCTCCCACAGTGTGCAACAGCACGAAGCTGGAACAGGAGAGGAGGCACCAGGACTCAACTCTGATATGGGTTGTGGGCACCCCAGACAAGCACCTTAATGACTGCATCAAATGCTTGACCCCAAAGAGTACCTTTCAACCTGCTCTGTTCAGGTTCAACACTTCAAACAAAACTCAGCTTTACCCAACAAAGCCTTGCAGTTGCAAGCTCATCACTTACAATGACTTCTCACTGACCCAAGTCTCCTTTGGCCTCAAAGTAACTGGGTCCGCTGGGCAGAGCAGGGGCTAACATCCATTCTCTCCTGAGTTAGGAGCCCAAATCTTATATTTGAATTCAGAGTTCCATGTTCATTTTGTTCCTCAAGTCTTCCAACAAATAGATGCACCCACTGCTCAGCAGTGGCCAAATTGTTCATATTTACTGTGACATCTTCACAATAGTTTAGTTGGCCCTGAAAGTCAGGAATCGAACTTGATTTCTGGAGATTCCTTCTAGCTTCAAATTTCTTAATACTGATCCGACTGAATGTGTCATCTCAGATTTGACCCAGGGTGGGAGTATCCTGTCTCCTCAACTGTGGGGTGGCATGTAAAATCTATGTGGGCAGAGGGAGGCTGACTGAACTAAAATCACTGAATGCTCACTGTGTGTGCCAGGCAACCACAACCTGTGCACATCACTTGGCAGATGGAGTAATCAGGTCTGCAAGGGGGAGTACCTTGCTCAAGATCACACAGCTAGTTAGAGCAGAGCCAGGGATGCAATGCACGTCCTACAGACTCAAGATCACAGATTCTTCTGTTTCCGTAAAGGTTCCCAATGGGTTAGTGCTAAGAAAACCCATGCTCGTTATTTTTAGCAACACAACAAACAAGGAAAAGTACACACTCAAAGGAATCCCTGGGGGTCCTCGGTCACATTATGATGCATCTCGCAAGATGTTTCCTTCAACTTCACTGCTAGCAGTGGCTGGGAGCCTGGGCTCCGGCGCTGACCTCCTGCCATCAGCCTCCAGCCTGTGACTTACCACTTAGTCACTGTGCAGCCTTGGGCAAGTCATTCAGCTCGCTGTTCCTCAGTTTCCCCATCACTAAATTAGAGCTAATAATAGTCCTGGCCTTTAGGGTTGCAGTGCACACTTCAGTTAATGGAGACTGGCATGGAGTAGGCACTCAGTAAGATCAGTTGTCATCATTTTTATTATTCTGCATTTTCCAATCAGCCTGATATATCCAGGAAATAAATACGCCTCCAGTGCATGGTCTGGACTAGAGGCTGTAGGAAATGACCTCAGAAGATCAAGAATCCAGGACCAAGAGAGAGCAAGCGAGCAAGCGAGAGAGTGAGTGAGAGCTGGGGCTGAGTGCCTTTGTGTCCTGAGTGAATTGATAGTGTCACATATGGATGGGAGAGAGTGAACTTGCCAAGCAAGGGGCACCCTGAGGGGTGGTGGTTCTCGTCACAAACATATTTTGGTCTGTGGTTTCGCTAAGCCATTTTTGTCTTTGCCAAATGACCCCCTTGGGAAAATGAGGCAGTTCAATCTGTATAAATAGCCATGGTTCGAGAGAGGAAGTGGGAGGCTTCCCTAGAGAGGACACAGCAGGGCTGTGGTGCTCAGCGTTGGGCCCAGCACCTGGCACAAGGTGTGCGCTGAGAACTGTTCAACTGTGGGGTAGGCTTCAGTGCTGTCATCAAAGACCCTCTACTTTCCTCGGACAGAGGTCGTTGTCCTGATGGCAGGTCGTGGTTCTGGAGTTTGAGGTCGGGGTGGGCTGAGTTTAACTGGAGTAGGGGGCGACTCGGCTCCTTCCCTTTAGGTTTAAGGTGGTCTTCTTACCTCTAAGTTTAAGGTGGGGAGACCTCTGGATCCCCACTGCATCTTCCAAGGGAACCCTGTCTGCTAACACAGCAACACGTTCCCTGGTGATATTACAGAGGAAAGAAGGGGAGAGCCTTTGCCCGCTCCTAGGAGTCAGGATGTCGTGGGAAGGAGGAGACTTCGCTTTGTGCGCTAACTCACCAGTTACTGTTTCAATTTCCTGAGCCTGCCATGACAAAGTTTCAACACTCTCTCATGGCTCTGGAAGACAGAAGTCCAAAATCAAGGTGACAATCAAGGTTCAGCCCTCTCTGAAGAGCCTGGGGGATGAGCCTTGCCTGCTGCTCCCCAGCTCCTGACATCTGCCAGTGATCTTTGGCAGTCCTAGGCTCCCAGCTACGTGGCTTCGGCTCTGCCTCTGATGCCAGTGGCCTTTCTCGTTCTGTGGCCCTCTTCTAAGGACACCAGCCACCCAGTATGACTTCATCTTAACTAATTGCCTCTGCAAAGACTCTGTTTCCAAATAAGGTCACACTCTGAGGATCTGTGCGGACTTGAATCTGGCGGGGAGGACACTATTCAATCCAATGCAGGTGACTTCTTTATGCCAGGCACCCTGCCAGTTGGCTTGCATGCAGAGATGAGTAAGATCCCCATAATCTCACAGTCTACTGAGACCCGTGAGCAAAGCGCTGTCATTCCATGAGATAATACAGCTAATACCTTACATTTACTGAGCACTAAGCACTCGGCGCTATTTTAAGCAAAGTACTTTTAAACTCATGTAATCCTTCTTTCAGCCTTTCAAGGTGGATACTATTACTATCTCCATTTTACAGGTGAAGAGACTGAGTTCCAGAGAGCGCGAGTCACCTGCCAAAGATCCCAGAGCTACTTTCATTGCAGTAGAAGTCAGGGCATCGGAGCAGAGACACAGATCAGGAGAAAGCAGCAACTGAGGGAAGGCTGGGGGCAGAGGGCTGAAGATAAGGGTTCCAAAGCCAGCCCCACGGCCCTGAGTCAGGCACAAGCTTAGCCTGCGCTTTCGATAGAGAGAGAGGAGGCTTCTGGGGCATACGCCCCGCGCAAGGCCATGTGCAATGTTTGGAGGTCAAAGAGAAATGGCCTCCAGGGCCGTGGTGAGGAATTTGGGCCTGATAAATCTAAGACTCTCATGCTTTGTGAGCAGGAGGGCCCCGTGGTCTGATTTCTTTGTGAAGCCTTCTCCAGATGTGAATGGAGAACGGACAACAGCAGGTCAGGGTGGACGCGAGGAGGCAGGGCGGGTTTGGGGTTGCCCCGGGACGTGCAGGGTCAAAGAGGAGGAGAAATCACTGGTTTGGGGCCTGAGTGACTGGATGCATGGGGCTGCCGGAAGGCAAATGGGGGAGGTGGGGCAGGGCGGGAGTGGGGGCCTGGGGAAGACCAAGTTCAATGTGTCTGTCAGACATCTGTTAGTCTCTGAAGCCACGGAATTGACCCTGAAGGAGGACATCTAGGTGGAGAATCCTGCTGGTATCCGTGGGAGGAGATGGAGCCACCTCTGTGTGAGGCTGTTGGACCCTCACTCCCAAATCTGGTTGCCCAGTAGAGAACTCTGGAGAACTTGTCCAAAATTCAGGTTCTTGGGCCCCATGTTAGACCTCCAGGGTCTCACTACAGCAGGAGCCAGGAGGTGGGGTTTTAGCAGGTGCAGTGTAGAGGCGAAGGTGACAGCTTACTTTCACTGAGCACTTCCTGTATGCCAAAACTTCACTTTGCGGTTTTATGTTAGATCTTCATAAAAATCCGACTGCGACGGGTCCATTTCCCCTCTGCGTTCCCATGCCAACACCCAGGCTTAGACCAGCCAAGTAACCTGCCCAAAGTCTCCCAGCAAGGGGCAGCCGCCATGGCAAGAAAAGCTGGGTCCCGGATCACAAAGGCTAAATGGCTCTCACGACTCCCCTGCAGCCGCAGGCCCGAAGCTCCTTCTCATTAGTGGATTTCTTCACTGCCAGCGGCTTCCTTCGGAAAAGCCATCTCCTGTGCTTTGTCCCGAGCCTGGGTTAGGCTGTTTCAGCTGTCTGTCCATCTCCTCTGGGAGTAAATATTTAAATTGGATTTAAATTTTTCCTCTTCAACCTTTCTAAATAAAAATAAATCTTGCCTTCTGGACTGTGTCTGCCGCTTCCCGTTTGTCTGAGAGCCGCATTTCTCATACGCAGCGCAAGCCCCGGCTGGCACGGAGCTGACGGCTGTGGCCGCGCAGGAGCGATGCGGGCCCCGCTGGGTAGACTGGCCCCGGCTGCGGCTGCTGTGACCCCGCAGGCCTCGCTGAGCCTGGCGGCCTGGGCAACCGTGTGCTGCAGCCGGGTTCTTTTCCATTCATCTGAGGTCCCTCCAGGTAAAAGACTAGAGGGGGACTCCGGTAGATTGACAGGTGCCAGGGTGAATGCCTAAGGTATCCCATCAGGTATCACAGGTCGCGAAGCTTTTCATAGCCGAAGAAGGCGGTTGTGTGGTGTTTGAAAAAAGGAGTTCCTTTCCTGGGCTCCCAGAGACGAGCTGAGGGCCTGATGAGTTCCACTTCGCTTCCAGAAAATGCCATGTCTCCGACTGCGATTTCCTCTCCCCTCTCCTCTTAGAACTTAGCTGAGTTCGCCAGCAAGGCCAGCATCAAGACCCCTGTTCAGCCGGCTGGGCAGACGCAGCACCAACGCGATGCCTTTCCCTCGCCGCCTCTCCCCAGCGGCCGCTCTCCTCCCTGTTCTGCCAGGAACCCCACTAGCTTGCCAAGAGCCACCCAGGAACAGATTTCCTCTTTAATTTGTGGCATCTGCTCACCCAACTCCTACTCCCTGCTAATCCCTCCACATGCACCGTGTGCCACAGACGGGCAGGAGACAAATGGGAGCCAGAGCGTGGGGCTGACTTGGGGCTCCAGCCACTCTGGCTTGCTCTGTTCCTGTCCGAGCGGCGGGGAGGCAGCCCCTCATTGTCCCGGCACAGTGACACTTGATCGCTCCCCAGTCACAGGGCCAGTTCCAAAATCCCAGGCTGGGAAGCCAAGGCTTTGTCACTTAGATGTTTGCACTCGTGGATTTTACACTGATGATTTAGTTATATTTATCTAGGAATGGTTATGATTCAAGCCATGGGAAAGTCAGGAGGCTGGGCCGGTATTTATGGTTCAGTAATTGCTTTGCTGTGGGGCCCTGCTGTGAGCTTGCCTTTCTCCTTCTGAAAAACAAGGAGAAATCTTCCATGAAATACTGATTTGTGAGGTGGACTGCAGTCTGCTCCTAAAATGATCCATCGATGCACGCTCTTCTTCTTTTTTCCCCTCCTTTTTTTTAGTCGCTCTGCTGCACCCCTCAATGCATCCTGGGGGGCCTCCAGGAAACACTTAGAGAGAACTTAATACCAACCTGGCATGGACTGAATGTCCGTTCCACCACCCAAACCTACACGCCTATTTAGAAGCCCTGAACCCCGATGTGATGATGGCAAGAGGGGGACCGTGGGAGACACGCAGATCATCATGCTGGAACCTTCGCGGATGGGATCAGCGCCTTCATGAGAAGAGGAACAGAAACCACAGCTTCCTGTGAGGAGGCGGCAGCTGTCGGCAAGCCAGGAAGAGTGTGCTCACCAGAACTCAGCCTGCTGGCACCTTCCCCTTAGACGTCAACCTCCAGATGTGCAGAAAATAAGTGTCTGTTGTTGAACCTCCCAGGCTGTGATGTTTTGTTACAGCAGCCTGAGAAGACTGAGGCATGATCTGCCCATTATTTTGTCTCCGTGTTCATATAATCATCATAAGCATTCATGTACATCTACTCGGAGACACATATGAGCATAATATGTTTGCCTTTGGCTTCTGGTATGTGTATTTTCTGTATCTTGCTTTTCTCTTTGTCCCCTAACACCTAATGGACTCACTTTTAACTCACCTGGTTTAGTTCCAATATATTCTTCTTGATGGCCACATATATGTAAGTCTATAGTGTTGCTGTACTATAATTTATTCAACCATTCTCTTAGAGACAAACTCATTTTTTTTTTTTTTGACAGGCAGAGTGGACAGTGAGAGAGAGAGAGAAACAGAGAGAAAGGTCTTCCTTTGCCGTTGGTTCACCCTCCAATGGCCGCTGTGGCCGCAGCCGGCTGGCACAGCACACTAATCCAAAGCCAGGAGCCAGGTGCTTCTCCTGGTCTCCCATGCGGGTGCAGGGCCCAAGCACTTGGGCCATTCTCCACTGCACTCCCGGGCCACAGCAGAGAGCTGGACTGGAAGAGGGGCAACCAGGACAGAATCCGGTGCCCCGACTGGGACTAGAACCTGGTGTGCCAGTGCCACAGGTGGAGGATTAGCCTATTGAGCCACGGCGCCGGCCAACAAACTCATTTTTCCAGGTTTTTTTTTTCTTTGCCACTGTTTACAGAGTGATATGCTTCTACATAAAAATGTTCCAAGTTCAGAAGCTTTTGTTTCTATGAGATAGATTCCTGGGAGTGTGATTTCTGAGTTAAAGATGTATGTATTTTACTCATAACTTATGTGGCCAGATTGTTTTCCAAAAAGACTGCGCTGATCCATATTCCCAACCAGAAACGTACGACAGTCCCCACATTCCCTTAGCAACAGGGTTCCTAGTTGCTTTCACTTATTCTCCTTAGTTCCAAGGAAACTGATGTCTCATTGTGATTTTACGTGACGTTTTCCTGATTGCACACGCAATAGACCTTCTTTCCAATATACGTGACGCCACGTGAAACAGCTTTCCTGTAAATTCACATCCTTGGCTCAGTTTTCTGTCCTGGTGTTCATTATCTCTGTCGGTTTGGATGCTTTGTCTTCTTGTCTGATCTCTGGGTTGACACTCTCGCCTGGCTTTGCAAGCTAATGTTTATCTGATGATACAGTGTCTTAGTCTGTCCAGGCTGCTATGTAACAAAAACCCTTAGGCTGAGTTATATATAAACAACTGCAATGTTGCTCACAGCTCTGGAGGCTGGGAAGTGCTAGGTGCAGTGTCTGCTGGGTGCCTGTTCCCAGGAGAAGGCACCTTCCTGCGCTCACAAGCTAGAAGGGGTGAACGAACTCCCTTAGGTCTCTTTGGTCAAGTCTTCATGACTTGATCCTCTCCTAAGGGCTTCACTTCTCAGTACCACTGCTGTGGGCTAGGATTCAACATGCCTGTCCTTTCACAGCTTCCATGTCTCCAGTCTCAACTTAAAAGCTGTCACCAGGGGCTGGTATTGTGGCACAGTAGGTTAACTGCTGCTTGTGGTGTCAGCATCTCCAGTTGAAGCACCTGGGGCTCCTCACCTCCCAATCCAGCTCCCTGCTAATGAGCCTGGGGACACAGCAGAAGATGGCCCAGGTCCTTGGGCCCCTGCTCCCATGTGGGAGACCAGGATGGAGTTCTGGGCTCCAGCCTTTGGCTTAATGTGGCCTTGGTCCTTGGGGCTATTTGGAGAGTGAACCAGGAGATGGAAGAGCCCTGTCTGTCTCCTCCTCTCTGTCACTCTGCCTTTCAAAATAAGTAAATCTTAATAATAATAATACTAATAATATAATAATAATAATAAAGCTCTCACCAGTGTAGATTTTATGTGTGGTGTTCTAGTATTATTGTTGTTTACATTTCCACATGTAGGTCATTAACTCACCTAGAATTTCATTTTTGCAGATGGTAGGGTAAGAGAGAGATCCATTTTCCTATCCATCTGACTGGATACTCAGTCATCCTACCATCCTAATTTAATACCTAATCCTTCCCCACTGAACTGAAAAATCATTTAAAACAACAGCTTTTTTTGAGGTATAATTTACACACAATAAAATCTACCATTTGTTGGCTGATTTTAACAAGCTGATAGTTTTTTTTAAAGATTTATTTTATTTATTTGAAAGACAGAGTTACACAGAGAGAGGTAGAGACGGAAAGAGAAGTCTTCCATCCGTTGGTTCACTCCCCAATTGGCCGCAACAGCTGGAGCTGTGCTGATCTGAAGCCAGGAGCCAGGAGCTTCTTCTGGGTCTCTCAAATGGGTGCAGGGGCCCAAGGACTTGGGCCATCTTCTACTGCCTTCCCAGGCCATAGCAGAGAACTGGATTGGAAGAGGAGCAGCCAGGACTAGAACCGGTGCCCATATGGGATGCTGGCACTTCAGGCCAGGGCTTTAACCCGTCATACCACAGTGCCGGCCCAAGCCGATAGCTTTACAACCATCTACGGTCCAGTTTAGTGCTCCTCTGTTACCCCCAAAGTTCTCTTGAGTCTTGCTCTGCAGCCTAGGTGGCCGCAGGTCTTTCTGCTCCTATGAATTTGCTTTCTCTAGAAATGAAAAATCACTTTTGTTCTACTTGTAACCATAAGTGTATGGCTACATCTGTTCAGGATTCTCTCTCTCTCTTTTTAAGAAGATTTATTTAGGCTGGCGCCGTGGCTCACTAGGCTAATCCTCCGCCTTGCAGCGCTGGCACACTGGGTTCTAGTCCCGGTAGGGGCGCCGGATTCTGTCCCGGTGCCCCTCTTCCAGGCTAGCTCTCTGCTGTGGCCAGGGAATGCAGTGGAGGATGGCCCAAGTCCTTGGGCCCTGTACCCCATGGGAGACCAGGAGAAGCACCTGGCTCCTGCCATCAGATCAGCGCGGTGCGCCGGCCGCAGCGCGCCAGCCGCAGCGGCCATTGGAGGGTGAACCAATGGCAAAAGGAAGACCTTTCTCTCTGTCTCTCTCTCTCTCTCATTGTCCACTCTGCCTGTCAAAAAAAAAAAAAAAAAAAAAGAAGATTTATTTTATTTATTCTGAAAGAGTCACAGAGAGGTAGAAACACAGACAGAGAGGTCTTCCATCCACTGGTTCACTCTCCAAATGACTGCAACAGCTGGAGCTGAACCAATCTGAAACCAGGAGCCAGGAGCCTCCTCCAGGCCTACCATGTGGGTGCAGGGGCCTAAGGACTTTTGCCATCCTCCACTGCTTTCCCAGGCACATTAGCGGGGAGCTGGATTAGAAGTGGAGCAGTTGGGACTCGAACTGGAGCCCATATGGGATGCCAGGGCTATAGGCCAGGGCTTTAACCCGCTGTGCCACAGTGCCGACCCCAGAATTCTCTCTTTTGTGTAACTGATTCATTTGACTACCCTTCAATCCAAAAGAAATATGAGCAAAAATTGTAAAGTTTTTGAAAACAGAATACAAATGGCTCTTGATGCTCAACATCACTCCTAAGAAGAAAAAATAAGAACAAATGGAAACTGCACCAAGATGTCCTTTTTCACCTCCTGAATTGGCAATAATTCAGAAGTTTAGTAACACTGTGTGTCGATGAGGCTTTGGAAGAACATATTCTTGTTCCTTGCTGGTAAGAGTATAACCTCTTGGCATAACCCCTACGTGGGGGAATTTGGCAGCATTTCAAATGCATATTCCCAGCAGTTCTGCTTTTGGGAAATTATTATACAGAATTTATTTTTATTAAGGAAAAATGCTATATATTTTGTAAATTGCTTAGAGTAACAACATATTAGGAACACTCTCAATATTCAATAAGAGGGGACTAGTTAAATTATCATCTATTCATACAATGGAAACATAAGACAAGGTAATTCTTTTTGTACTAAAAACATCTTAGGGACATAATTAAGCAAGCAATTCAATATATAATATATGCTCCCCTTTGTATAAAAAATTGGAGAAAACAATTCTACATTCATATCTGCTTCTTGTATAAAGAAATATTAGGAGAAATTTAATTTTAACTTTATATTAAATCTTTACTTATTCAAAATTTTCTCTCATCTATTCTCAAGCACTTATTTCTACATATTTTAAGACAGTTTTGTCTGATTCTCACATTCCCAAACCCGCTGGCATTCCATTGTAACTGCATTAAATTTATACCTTAATTTTGGGAGAATAGACTTTTAAATTATCTTGTCTTCTCAACCAGGATGGAAGTTTTTTTCCATTTGTTAAGATAGTAGTTTACATCTTTGATATACCCTTATTAAATTTATTCTTAGTAAAATTTTTATCTTTTTTGTGAATAAAACATTTTTCTCACCCCCTTTTCTCCCCTTTTTGCTTATTGCCAGAGAGAAAACTAATCCAGTTCTTTTATTGATTCTAGTGAGAGCCTATAGAATTTGGGGGGGGGGGTGTTCTAGGTATATAACCACATCATCAGCTGAGAGAAGTTAAACTCTTTCAACAATTAGTTATTTCATATTCTCAACTTAATGAATTTATTAAAACCTCAAGAAAATATTAAGTGATTATGACTGTCAAGTCCCAATTTTAATGGAAATGGTTTTAGCACTACGCCATTTAAGTTCAGGGAATTGTATTATGGGTCTGCAAAAGTTGAGCATTGGTGCCTGCGTATGAGTCAAACAGTTTGCTTGTAGGTGTTTGCCCTGATTGGAGAGTATGCAGTGTCTGTTATGCACAGAAATATCACATGGACCCCATAAATAAGTACAATTTATCTGCCAGTTAAAAATAAGATTAAATGAAAGCATGCTTGTTCTTAGCTTCTATACCTATTCAATCTACTTTTTAATGTTAGAAATAGCTTTTACAGGCCAGCACCGTGGCTCACTAGGCTAATCCTCAGCGTGTAGCACTGGCACACCAGGTTCTAGTCCCAGTTGGGGCGCCGGATTCTGTCCCGGTTGCTCCTCTTCCAGTCCAGCTCTCTGCTGTGGCCCGGGAAGGCAGTGGAGGATGGCCCAAGTACTTGGGCCCCTGCATCTGCATGGGAGACAAGGAGGAAGCATCTGGCTCTGGGCTTCAGATTGGTGCAGCGCTGGCCGCGGCAGCCATTTGGGGAGTGAACCAACAGAAGGAAGACCTTTCTCTCTGTCTCTCTCTCTCTCTCACTGTCTAACTCTGCCTGTCAGAAAAAAAAAAAATAGCATTTACATGTGTGTTTTTTGGCACTGACCAGTAGGGTTCCTTGATCTTGATCTTTCAATGGTACAGTAGATTGTTTACCTGGTGTCCCAACAAACTATTTCAACTCTGTACTCCCACCTCTGTGTAGTTTCTTCCCACATGGACTTGAAACATGCATGTGACTTCAGCCGATCAGATATTAACAAGCATAATACAACCAGAACTTGATAAGCACTTGCGTGGTAGATTTGGTCCTCTGGGAATCTTGCCACAGAAGCCAGACGCTATACTCTGATGAAGGTTGGGTTATCTTACCGAGTGATGAGAGGCCATCTTGGATGTTCCAAAGACAATCACAGAGTGACTTGTTAATTCCACTTGGAACAGAGCACCCTGATGACCAGGAAATCATGAGAAATAACATGTTGTTATTGATTAAAGCCATTAGGTTTTGGGGTCATTTGTCATGCAAAATAAGATAACTAGAAAAGTATAATTATGAATCCTGTGGCTAATCTGATATTAAGCTACAAGTGATTTTCAGAACAACCTCCAACATCGTGAAGTGATTCTTTTTACTCACTGCTGGACTCTATTGACTAAGTTTTAAAGAAAAATTTGCATTTATGTGTAATTGGTTAATTTTCTTTTAATATTTGAATTATAGAGCTTTTTATATTGTTCTAGAACCTAGAATTATTTAAGTAACATTTTAATTGTTCACTTTTAAAGTTAAAAGTCAACTGTGACACCACCTAGACTTTATCATTATTGTTTTCACCTTTCTAGTTTCTTTTGGCTTAGTTTATCACTTCTAAAATTTTGGAAGATTAACAAAATCTGCAGAATCAGAATGGCCATAGTCGTTCTTGACTGGCCTGGGAGTTTTCCTGCAGGAGTAAGTCGAGGTGAAGTAGCAATGGAATGGATGCCAATACTTCTCATTGCTTCTACAAAATGCAAACTCCTTCTTTTTGGCAACAGAACATCAATTTTCCTTTGGACACATCTTCGCCTACATCCCCAGTCTATGTGATTTCATCTCCAAGCTCAAGGGGCAGGCCTATGACTCAGGCTTAGGTAATCAGAGTTCTATGTATATCTGATCATAGTGATTGGTCCAGGAATAGACGCACAACCCAAGGCGGGCCAATCAAATCTCTTCCTGTTTGCTACAACTCTTGGGAAAGAGGCTGCCTCTGTCTGTCTCAGGTGATGTAAAGTAAGATGTCTGGAGCTGCCAGAGGCTGTCGTTGTTGCCAGAGAGAGCAGACTAAGAATGAAATCAACACAGAGAGGGGCCGGCACCGTGGCTCACTTGGTTAATCCTCCGCCTGCGACACCGGCATCCCATATGGGTGCCAGGTTCTAGTCCCAGTTGCTCCTCTTCCAATCCAGCTCTCTGCTGTGGCCCTGGAGTGCAGTGGAGGATGGCCCAAGTGCTTGGGCCTGCACCCCATGGGAGACCAGGAAGAATCACCTGGCTCCTGGCTTCAGATCGGCGCAGCACCGGCCGTAGTGGCCATTTGGGAGATGAACCAACGGAAGGAAGACCTTTCTCTCTGTCTCTCTCTCTGTCTATAACTCTACCCGTCAAATAAATAAATAAAAAGAAATCAACATGGAGGAACGCAGAGAGATGTATTGTTAATGACATTAGTTATACTCTTCACAGTCACATTTACAGCTGATTAATGCCCTTTGGATATTCTAGCTCTGTGAGTACACAAATTCCCTGCTCGTTGGGTGAGCTTGTTTGGATTCCCATCACAATCCATAGGGTGACTCTGACCGACACAGACCAGCTGGCGCCACTTTCCACGGGAGTACCACGGCAGTGCACACACCAGGCCTGCATCTCGGGCCTTCCCACTGTATCCCTCACTGCTCCTGACTCCCTCGTCCTTGGAGTCATCCTCTCCGCAGGCCTCTAGCACCGCATGTAAGTAACAAGAAGGTCTCCAGACCCTCTGGTATCTGTTAAATGTTGTCATTTTTAAGGGTAACAGGGAAAAATGCCGCTTTTACTCAAAAGACGGATAGAGTCTACATGTTTTGACTGGGGAGAAACACAGATCAGATAAGCTTTTTGGTTATAGAACCATCTCCTTAATATGGGCCTTTTTTTTTTTTTTAAGATTTCATTTATTTGAGAGGTAGAGTTACAGACAGTGAGATGGCTAGACAGATAGAAAGGTCTTCCTTCCACTGGTTCACTCCCCAAATGGCTTCCAATCCAGGAGCTTCTCCCTGGTCTCCCACACAGGTGCAGGGGCCCAAGCACTTGGGCCATCTTCTGCTGCTTTCCCAGGCCATAGCAGAGAGCCGGATCGGAAGTGGAGCAGCCGGGACTAGAACCAGTGTCCATATGGGATGCCAGCACCACAGTCGGAGGATTAGCCTGCTGTGCTGCAGTGCCGGCCCCCAGTATGGGCCTATTTGTATGGGAAGGCTGGATGGCTGTCAAGAGGCCAGCCTGGCTGGAGTAGAGTGTGTCGGGTTCTTAGGTGCCAGGAAAGGAGTGGTGATCCGGGTGCAGCAGCCTAGAAGGTCAAGCTAAGCAGCCAGGACTCAACAGGACCCAGAATCTCAGATCTGGGCATGGGTCCTCTGCAGGACTTGCAGGGAAATAGGCCACAGATAGCCTGTTCTTCCGGAGGGTCACTTTCATTCACAGATCTGGGGAAAATAGATTCCTTATACGATATACTAGCTACTCTTTAGAATAAAAGGGAGAATGCACGTGAATCTTAAAGACGGCAACCACATTTTATGCTTATGTTGGGCTGCTTTGGCTGATGTGTCCCAGACATTCTGGTGACACAAAATTATGGTGTAAGTTTTCCTTTTCTCCTCCACGTGTTCCCTTCCAGCTATGCCTGTTTAATTGGCTTCTTTTATAGAAAAATTCAAAGCATTGTGTCTTGCTCCTGGTTTGCTCTTGTTACGTCCCTAGTAACTGTCATGTTGCTAAATCCAGTGATCAGTGATCTGCTCCCAGCTCCATTCTGGGTTGTAGAGTCCGACACGGTTTGTCAAGCACTTCTGGAGACGTCTCTCGACTTGGCTTGCAGGATCCTGCAAGGGTGTCTTTCACAGTGGCCGTTCCTTTTATGTTTCCTTTGCTGGTTCTTGTCGTTGTCCAGAGCGCTTGGGATGGAGGCCCCTTTTGATTTCTGCTGTATGCGTGTGTTCTGATCTGTGACTTCAGTCAGCTCCAAATACCACCTACGTGCTGGCAACTTCCAAATTTGTTTCTCTGCTCTGAACCCTTCATCTGAATTCCAACTGCATATTTGATGTCCCCTTTTGGTTGTCTAACATGCATGTCTGACTTGACACACCCAAAAAGGAAACTCGGCAGCTTTACTCAAATGACTCCTGTCCCATCACATTAAGTGGCGGCTCTTTCTGTTTTTAGGCCTCAAACCATAGGGTTATTATTGGTTCCTCTCTTACTCTTAGAGCCATCCATCAGTCAGAAACCCATCCTGGCTCTATGTTCCAAATATATCTAGAATTTCCACTGGTACCGCCTGGCTCCAGCTCCTAACTGATCTCCCAGCTTCTGCCTTAGCCCACTTCAGGCCATTCTGCACCTTGCAGCCAGAGTGATGGTTTCCATACATTCAACAGGTCATGCTATTTCTCGGCTTGGAACCCACTAGCGGCTTCCCAGCTCACTGAGAGCGAAAGTCAGACTCCATTGCAAGGTTTCAAACTTTCCTTGACCTGGATGCTCCTCCTTATTCATTCCACACCAGCCCTATTGGACTTCCCGCTGTCTTTTTTTTTTTTTTTTTTTTTTTTTTTTTTTTTTTGACAGGCAGAGTTAGACAGTGAGAGAGAGAGACAGAGAGAAAGGTCTTCCTTCCATTGGTTCACCCCCCAAATGGCCGCTATGGCCGGTGTGCTGCGCCGATCCGAAGCCAGGGGCCAGGTGCTTCTCCTGGTCTCCCATAGGGTGCAGGGCCCAAGCACTTGGGCCATCCACCACTGCCTTCCCGGGCCACAGCAGAGAGCTGGCCTGGAAGAGGGACAACCGGGACAGAATCTGGCGCCCCAACCGGGACTAGAACCCAGGGTGCTGGCGCCGCAGGCAGAGGATTGGCCTAGTGAGCCACGGCACCGGCCCTTCCTGCTGTCTTCCACACAGGCCTGCACTTGCTCCAGACTTTCTCTTCCAGGAATGCCCCTCCTAGCCCTGCCGAGGCTCCGCTCTGCTCTCCACTTAAATATCATTTTCAGGGGCTGGCATCATGGTGTAATGGGTAAAGCCACTGCTTGTGATGTCAGCATCCCATATGGGCGCCGGCTCAAGTCCTGGCTGCTTACCTGCGCATGTTCCTGGGAAAACAGTGCAAGATGGCCCGAGTACTTGGGCTCCTGCTCCTATGTGGACCTGGAAAAAGCTCCTGGCTCCTTGTTTTAGACCAGCCCAGCTCCAGCCATTGCGACCATTTATGGGGTGAACTAATAGATGGAAGATTGATCTCTCTCTTTAAAATAAATCAATAAATCTCTGTTTGAAATGGCATTTTCCAGTAGTGTTTTCCTCATAATCTTGTTGAAAGTAGAATCCTGGGGCTGGCACTGTGGCACAATAGGTTAATCCTCCATCTGAGGTGCCAGCAACCCACACGGGAATCAGCTCTAGTCCTGGCTGCTCTGCTTCCAATCCAGCTCTCTGTTATGGCCTGGGAAAACAACAGGAGATGGCCAAGTCCCTGGGCCCCTGCACCCACATGGGAGATCCGGAAGAAGTTCCTGGCTCCTGGCTGTGGATCAGCTCAGCTCTGGCGGCTGTTGTGGCCATTTGGGGAGTGAACCAGTGCATGGAAGACATTTATCTCTGTCTCTGCCTCTCACTATCTGTAAATCTACCTCTCAAATAAATAAAATAAAAAAAAGAAAGTACCATTTTCTATACCCACTCCTGCCACCACTATTTTTTCCTTATATTTAATCACCATTGAATACACCATGATCTACCTCATTTATCCACGTACTCTGTATCCACTTCACTCTAACGCAAGCTCGGTGAGGGATTTTTCACCTGTTTTGTTCAGAGCTGTATGCCCTGGATCATGGCAGGTGCTCAAAAAAAAAAAAAGTTTGAATGACTATAATCAATGATTAAAGAATGAATCGCACCAATTTATTCTTCTTTACCATTGCCACTCTGTCGCTCCCCCTCTTCGTGGAGGAACGACACAGGACCCTGCGTTGTTCTTTCGTCTGCTCGGCCCTCCCGGGGTTTGCTGCTGGTTCTTCCCGGGTTGGCTACCATCCCTTCCACCTCCGTGGAAGGGCGGTTCCCCCTGCCACTTTCCCCACTTCCGCGGGGGAGCGGCACACCACCGGCCGGCTCTCTCGGGGGCTGCACAGGTGTTCCTCTTAGATGTTCCTGGTGCATGTTGTCTCTCTCCTCCTTTATAGTCCTCTTCCACCAATCCCAACTCTGCTACCCACACGCCGAGTACGCTGCTCTCCTCCAATCAGGAGCAGGTCCCACAGTTTATTGGTTGAACTGGAGGCAGCTGTGTAGAAGCTGTTTCCTCCTCTCCCAGCACCATATTGTGGGAGAGCAGATGCATAGAATAAGTCTTAATTCCAGTAACTTAGTCTAGTCCCAGTTGCTCCCCATACCACTCTTCCCTAGAAAGACTTGAGACTCTTTGGGAAGCAGCCAAGAGCTGTGTGGGGTTTGGAGCAGGATGGGTGACAAAGGAGAACTGGCAGCGATTTTTCTGCACAGATTATAAATGATGGGTTTGGGAGTGGGCAGCAAGGATGAGGGCAGGTTGGCCAGAAGGAGGCCATATTTGTAAATTAAGAGAACTAACAATAACTTTGGGGTTTAGGACTTCATTCTTTATGATTGGGACAGGAAGACACTGCTGTAAGACAGCCACCAACATCTGGACCCAGATACCAGGATGTAGGCTCAGTTACAGCCTGTACTTACTACTCCCCTCATAAGCAAGTGATTTCAGTAAGTAAGTATTTGAGTAGGAAAGTGAAAGCATTATTTTTGCATACATGCCACATTTGGTTAGAAGAAATGTTTTAAATGTCTGTCCTAGTCCCAGTAGACTCTTTGAGGAAAGTGGTGGTCTTCTGCTTTTTTCCCTCCAAGAAACATAGGCTCATGTATTTTTTTTATAATGGCATCTTTTGCCTAAAAAATGCATGTTCTACAGTTATATAGTAAAAATCAATTTATATTATCTTGGTGAGAAGAAATAAATCCCTGGGGCTGGCGCTGTGGCATAGCAGGTTAAGCTTCCACCTGCAGTGCCAGAATCCCATATGCATGCTGGTTCAAGTCCTGGCTGCTCCGCTTCTGATCCAGCTCCCTGCTAATGCATCTGGGAAAGCAGCAAAGGATGGCCCTGGTGGTTGGGCCTATGCACCCATGTGGAAGCTCCAGAAGAAGCTCCTTGCTTCAGCCTGGCTGTTGTGGCCGTTTGGGGAGTGAACCAGTAGATGGGAGCTCTCTCTCTCTCTCTCTCTCTCTGCCATTTGGAGAGTGAACCCGTAGATAGAAGATAGCTTTCTCTCTCTCTCTCTCTCTCTGCCTCCCTCCCTCTCCCTCCCCCTGTGAAACTCTGACTCTCAAATACATAAATCTTAAAAAAAAAAAAAAAGAAATCTCTGGGACCAGCTGCCTTTGTGATGGCAGCATCCTCTATGGGCACCGGCTCAAGTCCTGGCTGCTTAAAATTAAATTCTCGCTCTGCATATCTTTATTTACCTACCTATTCATCACAATAATGGCAATCATGTAGTTCATTATATGAAGAGACTTCAAAAAACTTGTGGAAATTGGAATAAAAGGTAAATCTATTTTTGTGCAAAAAATTTTGAAGTCCCCATATTGAGGGTTCTTCAAAAAGTTCATAGAAGTGAGTATTGTGAAAAAGCTGCATAGATTTCAATTTTTTTGCACCAAACTAAACATATCTTTTAATTCCATTTTTCCACATAAGCTAATTCATTTAATTATTACATCAACCTTATGAGGCAGGCTGGCTACTACAGTACAACCACCTATCATAATTTCTCAGTACCTTAACACAACAAAAGTTTTGCTTTCAACTGAAGTCATATCAGTGGAAGGGTTGGCCAGGCAGCCACCCACATGGTGACTCAGGGGCCAGGCTCCTTGCCTTCGGTGGCTTCACTGTCCCAAGGGCCTCATAGGTGGGATGAGGACAGCTCAGGATGACCCGGGGGTTTCCATGCACCAGGCCTGGAGGTGGCCCATCATTGTCCTTCACATTACATTGGCTGGAGAAGTTAACGACACAGCAAACCTAACTGCAAGGGAGGCCAGGCTGGGAGGATGGTGTGGCTACATGGCCAGAAATGGGTTTTGATTGGCACATATCAATTTCCACCAAAGGCAGGACACTAGCATTCTATTTTATACATGGGGAAGAAATCCAGGGCACAGCAGGTGAGCGAATTGCCCAAGGGTAAGTAAGTGCTAGAGCCAGGATGCAAACCCAGGCCACCTGTCTCCAGAGTTCATGCTTCTGTCACCCCTATGTTGAAACGCACTGAGCTCAGCTTAGGTGATAATGATCCATCCCCACACCTGAGGATGAGCAAAAGAGCCACAGGGGCCCCCAGACCAGTCCCACTTTCCAGCTCACTCGCACTCCGCAGCTTGCCCTGCATGTGCAGGCCGGGGGACCAGGAGCCCAGCTGAGCCTGTCCTCCTCCACGTGCTTGCTACCAAGGGGGAGGGAGCCAGCGCCAGCACCCCTCCGATGGATGGCAAATGCCTGTCACCAAGGACAAGTTGTCCTCCTAGCTGGAGGCTGGCTTGACAGGGGGTGTGGCTGTACAGGGAGGGGCTCATTGGAAGGAGGGGAGGGGTTGGAGGCACAAGTCCCTCTTGACGCATTTGACGTCTTTCTAGGGGGCCACATGCAACATGTCACAGAAAACTGGCTATTTTAGGCTCCCTCCTGGGGCCAGGACAGCAGCCGAGGGCCCCGAGGACTCTGCCTCCACGCTCTTCTCTGCCGTGTGACTTGGGGCAAATCACTGACTCACATTCTTCATGGGGGTGGGGGGAGAATGAGGAATCGAGACAATGTCACGAGATACACAGGTGGTCTTAGAACCCAAAGTGTCTGGGTAGGGGTCCTCTCCCCACTACGTGCACCCACATGCCTCATGGTGCAGGAGTTGGTAGACTTCCTGAGGATGTCCACGGCCTGGCCACAAGGGACAGGCCGACTGTAGGCACTCCGAATGGGAATGCCCTCGCTTTCCAACAGCAATAAAGAAAGGATTGCTCCCTTGGCCTCTGCTGCCTCCTGTGGAAGGAAGCTGTCCTGGCAGCCCCTTGGTTCCAAGGTCAGCCTCTGTGTTGGTTGTTTGGCTGTGGAGCACAGCTCCACCAGCCCAGGTCCCCGGGTGACCCGGTTGGGCCCCAGGTCAGCTGACCCTCCCCCCCCCAGTCTGCAGAGCCCTTGGGAAGCCTGAGTCACACTCATGCTCTTAGGTAGCATCTGTTTGACAAAGGAGCCTTGGGGGTGAGGGGCCCGGTTCGCTTTGTGCCATCTAATCTTTCAAAATCATTTGCGTCTCAGCTGTCTGCTGGGGGTTCTGTAGGCAGCCGTCTTTCAGCTGCTCCCTGCAGATGGGAGAGAGAGCGAGCTGGCCTCCAGCGAGCGCCCTGCAGCTGTCCTGGGTACAGGAAGTCCAGGCTGCTTGTAAAAGGTGAGGGGAGCCATAAATACTGCGGGGTGGGAGTGGGGGAGGAGGGAGCTTCCAGGCTCAAAGGAAGCTGGATGCGGTCAAGGTCAGTCTGTGGAGGGAAGGGCGCCCAGAGGGAGGCTTCCTGCTTCCCTGTGAACCATCACAGGCTTCCTACTTCCCTGTGAACCACCGGCAGCCCCGCCTGACCTCCAGGAAGGGCCGAGACTCCGCAGCCGTTTCAAGTTCTCCCAGCTCAGGCCCCATCGCCTGTCCAGCCCCAGGCAGCCCTCCCACCATGTCCTGCTCCGATTACGCTACCCCCTCCTCCATCCGCCTTAGCTCTACTTTCTTCAGGTCTGGCTCTACCAGAGTGGGGGAACCATTGCTTCTGCCAAGAGCCACTTGGACATTTATCACATCATTTGGGGGCCATTTGAAATTATCAACTTAAAAACCAGCCTGCTATAGATGTGTTGAACTTCCAGTCCTGTTCGCCATTGCCTTGCTAGAGCCAGACAAATGATTTCACCGGCTTTCTTAAGCCAGCGGGCGAGACAGCCCCCGCCCCTCCGTGAATCCCACGTCCACATGGAAATGTTTCTAGACCACGACTAATATTCATAAACACAGTTCCTCTCCACTGAGTGCTTCACCGGTCACGTGCTTCACAAACCTGATCGCAATCAACCCCTCGCCAGACTTGCCAGGCTATTATTGTCCATTTTACAGGTGAGGAAATTGGGCTTGAAGGGGTTAATTGCACCTCCTGAGGTCAGGGAACCAGTAAAGGACAGAGCCTCAAAGCCACCATATTACGCTGCCCTCGCCTGCGCCCTCCCACCCAGTCAGCTGACTGTCCACCCGTAACACCTGCATGTAGCGAGACAGCTGTCTCCCCTCCAAAGTTCTGGGGCTCTCGGTGTTCAGCCGGGTGTGGTGCTTCTCCCTTCCTGCTGTAGGCACGACTACCTTGGACTAGAAGTTCACACCACAGGGGTCAGGGGCCTCTAACCTGGGGAGACCGGACTTGCTGACTACTGGCTAAGAGATGGACGCTCACGCTGCTTTCATGGGCAGCCAGGGTCCCGAGGATCCAAAAGCCAAGGGACAATGTCTTCACGAGACCAGGCTGGGGAGGGCCCCTCAAGAACGGGCAGCAGACGAAGGGCCTCCTGTCAGAGTCCGGAGCCGGAACCTCCTGGAACCCAAGGGGCCCTATTTTAAAACTTTCGAACCCTTTGACAAGGACATGTTGCCATGAAGAAAGTCCTGCAGTGAGCAAGGAACTTCAGCCTGCAGATCCTAATCACAGGAAATGTCCAGTTCAGCTTCCTAAGCAACTATCACTCTTGCTCTTTCCATCCTGCCTGTCCCTTTCTGTTACAATGGGATCTCTGATGACGGAAATGCAAACCCCAAACACTCTTCAGTGACATCCCAAGTGGTGTTTTGAAAAAGCTCCTGGGGATCCTGGTGGCACAAAGAAAAGGAAATGACAAAGGCAGCCAGTGCCTGAACTCCAATCTGTTCCTGCTACGCAGATGAATGGACAACAGTTGTCTTTATGGTCATATGCAGGGTCTTCCAGAAGTTCGTGGAAAATGTATATTATGGAACGACTGTGCATGGATTTCAACATTCTTTTGCACCAAAATAAACTTATCTTAAAAAAGATTTGAGTCCATTGCAAAGGGAGCTGCTATTTTAAAAAAAAGTATGTACTTTCATTTTATTTGAAAGGTGGTAGTGGGGAGGGGAGAGGAGGAGGAGCAGAGATATCTTCCATCTGCTGGTTCACTTCTCAAATTCCCACAATAACCAGTTTTGAAGCCAGGAGCTGGGGACACAAGCCAGGTCTCCCACATGGCTCTCGGGGACCCAACTACTTGCGCCACCACCTGTTGCCTCCAGGTGTGCTTTAGCGGGAAGCTGGATTGGAGGCAAGAAGAGGACTCGAACCCAGGCACTGCCACATAGGATCAGGTATGTTAAGTGGTATCTTCACTGCTGCTGTCAGATGCCCACCTCATAAGCTTACAGCTTAACTCAATTTTCCATGAACTTTCTGGATTCCCTGTGTACCCAAGCGTGTCTGTGTTAGAATCACACAGTCCCCACCACACGCTTTCCCCAGGTCTGGTTTTCTCTCCTTAGTCCTGGTCACACTTCACTTGTCATTCTCACCACACTGTATTTTGACTATCTGTTGAACTTGAATGCTGCCTCCACTGGACTGTGAACTTGAGAGCCACAGCTGTGTGTCACCATCATCATCATCATCTTGGTGCCAGTTAAGCGGTCTCAGTGCTAGCTATGAAAGACTCTGTGTTGTCTTAATTGGACTTAATTCTGCCAATATAAACCTGGGGAGTGTTTTGTTTTTAAAGATTTTTTTTGTGTGTGTGAAAGGCAGAGTTACAGAGAGGGAGGGAGACAGAGAGATCTTCCATTCTCTGGTTTACTCTCCAAATGGCTGCCATGGCCAGGTGTGGTCTATGCTAAAACTAGGAGCCAGTAACTCCATCCGGGTCTCCCACATGGGTGGCGGGGATGCAAACACTTGGGCCATCTTCTGCTACCTTCCCAGGCAGCTGGATCAGAAAAGCAGCAGCCCTGGGGAAGTGGTTTTACAGCTCTCAAGAGCCAGGTTATTCCCTGATGTCCCTTGCATAGATTGTCCAGGTCTACCTTTTAGTAAAAAGTCTTTAATTTCAAAGAAAAAAGGCTGTTTGAAAGAAAATGGAAGCTATAGTTGGAACTTGAACCCAGGCACTCCAATATGGGATGTGGGTGTCCCGAGTGGCATCTTAGCTGCTGCATCAAATGCTTGCCCCTGGCCTTTTAATATTAGACAGTAATCCAGGTAGGGTTTAGCCTGAATTTATGTCAAGGCAGTTTTTAATTTTCTAAAAATAATTAACCAATGTTCCCCACAGCAGAGAACTATTTCTCCTCTCATAAATTCAGAACTTGTTTAGTGTTAGAACATGAACTTGCTGTCCAAGAAATATAAGGACACCCAAACACACTGTGGTGTAAGGTTAAGATCTTTTATGTTTGCAGAAGATTCATGGGTCTCATCTTAGCCTGAGTGACCTCAAAAGCTCCTTTCCTGGGGCTGGGAGTGAAAACAGCGACACAGAACCCACAGAACCGTGGCTCCAAGCAGTTGGAGGCCTTAGGAGGTGTGCGTGTGAGCCCTCGGGCACAGCAAAAGACAAGTGATGAATAACTTGGGAATGCCCCCAGGAAAATCTCCTGCTGGGTTTTTGGTTGTGATTGGGTGGTTAGCTCAATCATTCACTAGCCCAGCATTTGCCAGCAACGTGGAGAAGCCAGGTGCACGAGGCCAGCCACGACCTAGGATCTGAAGCTGGGCTTTCGCCAGGTGCCTGGGGCAGCCAGTCACAAGGTGGCAGTGGGCCCGGAAGATAAGAGGCTTACACAACAATCTTGCATTTCTCACTGCTTTCTCCATCCTGCTTTTACAGAGATGCTAGCGAAGACCTAGTCTGCAAGTCTTCACTACAAAGCCCACTAGGGGGAGATTTCTCTGGATTCTTAGTGACATTTGCCGATACTGACACCACAGCCTTTGTCAGCCTGAGCAAAGAAGGGACAGGATTGACGTCCCCAGATGGCGTGAACACATCCTTTAAGGTTGCTTTCTACACCTGGGAAGGAAGATATAGTTCTTAAGAGTGGATAACTGGAGAGGCCATTCGAAGCCAAAGTCAATGGGTGGCTAAAATCATCTCAATAAGGTTACCAAAGAGAGCTGCTGGAGGAAGCAGGGTGAGCCCCGGTCTGGCATGGTTCTCTGCTGAACAGGACAGGAGCTTAAGGACGCTTCCTGGAGGTGGCTAACAGCACAGGGTGCGCTCCAGGAGGGTTCCACCACGGCTGGTTGAGCCACACCTCCTAGGGGAGCTATGAGCAGCCTCCCTTCTCCTAAATTCGGAGCTGTGAAGAGCATTCTTTCTCCAGGCATCACCTGCCCCCCCCCCACTCTTCCTGTCTTCTATCTCCTCCATCTAGCTATTATTTTGACATTATATTGCCAATCTTTACACTTCAGTTCAAAATGCATACCCATTTTATTCCTCAGAGATGACAAGTCCTTTTTTTTTTCATAAAAGGAGGAAAAACAGGATTGGCTCAAATTTTTACCAAGGAGCTTTTTTTTTAAGTGTTTTTTTTTAAATCTTGGAATTAGGCATTCCAGATTGTTCAGATCTTCCTGATTTGTTTGAAAAGGTTTTTTTTAGTAGACTTTCAATCTGAAACAAAACGTTTTCTTCATGCATTTCAATAGCAGGTGTTTTTTTTTAATACATAGCAAGTCATTGTCAGTGATCAACATCAAGATCTAATCACTCCTCAGGACCTTAATTAAATCTTTAATCTAGGAAACCATGTGGTGAACTTCTTTATTCAAAACACCAGTAGAAAAACATAAGCAGGCTTCATCCCTTGTTGTAACAACGCCAGTTTTCCATAATCCGACCTTTACTTGACATCAGTGCCCAGAACTTTTCTTCAAAGCACTGTATATATTTTTGTAACCTAAATGCACAAGATGACGACAGAGGATTATCTTCGGTCATTAAAGATGCTGGAACATTCTTTATTACAGATGGAAAAAATAGCCCTGAGTTAGTTATGATCTCTGCTTGAAGCTGACTTGAGTTGTCTTTTGTTGTCACAAGGTGTGGACTCCAGCTGCAGGATTAGAAGTATCTACATTCTTCAGGACCATTATTTAGAAGCAGATTAGATACATGACTCACACATCCGCAGTCCTATTTGGCACTATAGTGGAGAGTTACGTGCCATCATAAAAAATTTAAATACATTCACATGCAAGAAAACTGTCTTTCCCGAACAATCTCAATTTCTTTTCCTAGGAGAGTTTATTGACCCATTGCCTTCAGGATATATGCTATGTTTTATTCTTCCATGGACATCTGTTTATTCTCTATGGGAAAAGCTACAATGTAGTTTTTAATCCATACATCCTTTCCTTCTAGAATATGAATAAATGATCGCTTACAAGTGAAGCCAGCTTAGCCACAAAGATGCCAATGTCAAAAGAAATTTACATTGATGACAAAGATTTTGGTTTAAGCTTTTTCCCTTCAGCATAGAATGTCCAATGCTAAATTGAAGACAGAAATGCAAAAGTGTACGTGTAATTAAGAGTTGACCTCCGGGCTTCATGTGTGGTGTGGGGAAACTCAAGGCCAGCCACTGCCCTTTCCTTTTGGCCTCACATCCGGTCACGCTGATTAGAAAGCTCAAGTGCACCCTCCTTTGGCTCCAGTGGGCGGTCCAAACCGCACAAGGTTATCCATGGTGCAGGAACCCTCACCCCATTCCCACCTTAAACCACAATTAAAACCTGAGCTAGTCTTTTTTCCTCTGCTCTCTCAAGTCATTTTTGGACTGCCTTCAGGGCCTGCTCTTCTCTGCCCCAGAAAGCCTCAGTATATGCATAGCAAGACTTTCTGTATCTTCTTGGTTTATGTGTGTGTGTGTGTGTATGAACCATCATCTGTTTTGATTTGTGAACCTAATATTTAGTCAGGGGAGTCTGTGCTGCCTCTATGGGTGATCACAACAGTACAGTGTGATCCCACTGAACTTTTAATAATATATATACATACTAATATTTATGTATATAAATAGGGATAAAAAGATACAAAGAAATATACTAAAACATTGTCAGTGGTTATTTTTGAGTATTAGGATTGGGTTTTTCTCCTTTCATATTTTCTGAAATTTCTGCTATAAAGTTCTCTCTCTCTCTCTCTCTCTCACACACACACACACACACACACACACACAATCACAAGCATTTAGCCTGCTTCCTACATTGGAGTACTTGGGATTAATACCCAGCTCTGGCTCCTGCTTCCAAATCTCTGCCAATGAAGACCATGGGAGGCAGCAATTAATGGCTAAATAATTGGGTTCCTGTCACTCACTTGGGAGATATGGATTGTGTTCCTGGCTCCAGGCTTTGGCCTAGCCCCAAGCCCCAGCAGGCATTTAAGGTGTGAACCAGTGGATGGGAGTTCTGGCTCTCAAAGTTTTTAAAAGAAGATAAATATATTTATAAGCAAAAAACCAAAAACCCACAATGAAATATATAATACGGAAAAAAATATGCTACCTTCGAGAGACAAAAAAATGGGCTAGCACTGTGGTGTAATAGGTTAATACTCTGCCTGTGGCACTGGCAACCCATATGGGAACTGGTTCTAGTCCTGGCTACTCCTCTTCCAATCCAGCTCTCTGTTATGGCCTGGGAAAGCAGTAGAATATGGCCCAAGTCCTTGGGTCCCTGTACCTGCATAGGAGACCCTAAAGAAGCTCCTGGCTTCGGATAAGTTGGGATGTGAACCAGCAGATGGAAGACCTTTCTCTCTCCCTCTCCCTCTGTCTATAACTCTACCTCTCAAATAAATAAATAAATAAAATATTAAAAAAGACAAAAAAAATGCTCAAATCATTTTGATTAGTTTTGTTAAATTTACCTGATCCCAGAATATAAATATAGAAAAAAAGTGGGGGCAGGCAAGGCCAGTGTTGTGGTCAGTAGGTTAAGCTGCCGCCTGCAACACCGGCATCCCGTATCAGAGCCTGGTTCCAGTTCCAGCTGCTCCACTTCCAATCTAACTCCCTGCTAATGAAAACAGCAGGTGATGGCCCCGCCACTGACATGGGAGAGCAAGATAGAGTTGTGGGTGTGGGGTCCTGGCTTCTGCCTGGCCCAGCCGGGCCATTGTGGCCATTTGGGGAGTGAACAAGTGAATGGAAGATCTCTCTGCCTCTTCCTCTTTTTCTCTTTCTCTGCCACTCTGCCTTTCAAACCGGAAAAGAAAAAAAAAGCCCCACTCAAGGCTCACATGATCTGTCCTTCCTTTCTCTCTCTCTCTCTCTCTCTCTCTTTTTTTTTTTTTTTTTACAGGCAGAGTGGACAGTGAGAGAGAGAGACAGAGAGAGAAAAGTCTTCCTTTTGCCGTTGGTTCACCCTCCAATGGCCGCCACAGCCAGCACGCTGTGGCCGGCGCACCGCACTGATCCGATGGCAGGAGCCAGGTGCTTCTCCTGGTCTCCCATGGGGTGCAGGGCCCAAGCACTTGGGCCATCCTCCACTGCACTCCCTGGCCACAGCAGAGAGCTGGCCTGGAAGAGGGGCAACCGGGACAGAATCCAGTGCCCTGACCGGGACTAGAACCCTGTGTGCCGGCGCCGCAAGGCGGAGGATTAGCCTACTGAGCCGCGGCGAGCAGTTTTAACAAGGCATTTCACCGCATGCTGGATACAGTAGCTTAGAAAAAGGTCAGCGACAAGCCCTAGTACCAAACGCGGAATGATCCCAGATGCGACATCCTGAGGTCTCAGGTTTCCCCTTCCCTGTGTCAGTTCTACCCTTGCTATGTCAAATGTAGAGAAACTGAATCAGACTGTTCCATTGTAGAGGTTAACTTCTGGCCCAGCAGAATTCTGGGTAAGTGGTCATCTCAGAAATGGTCAGTTCAGGCCATCGAGGAGGTCCTGAATCTTGGCACATCCAGAAGGAAGTCCTTACTCAGCATTTGCTGCACAATCAAGCAGCTCTACTCAGATCCCCAGGGCTATGAGTCAACACTCAGACCCCACTCGACCCAGTGCAGACCAGCATCACACCATGTCCCACACGACACGCTGATGACAGTAGCTTGGGTCTCGCCAAGGGGGCAAATATATGAATTATAACCTAGAGAGAAAACAGGGCATGTTAAGTCCTGCCACGCTGCAGTTGTCAGAGCAAATCTTGTAGGTCGTGAATGGAGCTAGGATGAAAAACAAATCAAGTCCCGTCATGCCACGTCTCCCAGGCACCCATCCCTGTGGCCTTCATTCTCCTGGCTTACGTTGCTCATGGTTGTGGCCTGTGATTTTACAGTTTTGACTTGGTCCGACACTCAGTAAGCCCCCAGGGAACCAGGCTAGTGCCCCAGGTAATGCTGGGAAGCCTGGATGCAGAAACTCAAGAGAAAGTTAAAAGAAACATCAGGGAAGGAGGAAAAGGTAGATGGTGAAGGCACACGCAGAGAAAAAGAAGTGTGCGCTGGCAAGAGCCCTGACCTGGGGCTGTGTGTGCACCCTGGTTCTGGCTGGCCCACTCAGCCCTAGGAACCACAGACCGACATGGTCAGGTGCATCTGCTGAACTCAGCACCAGGTTCAAGGTAAGCTATAGAGCCACACAGGAGCCTGAAGCATCCATTCCCCTCCTCTTGGAGTTCTTGATTGGCATCATTGGGAGTTAGTAGGCTGGCACTGTGCCTCCAAGAGGCTTGCCTGGGCTCCCTCTCCCTCCTGGTTGAACTGACTGGCATTGCTGAAGGAGGCCCCCACAACTCAGTTTCTCTAGAAACTCCACCGACCAGCAGCGTCTGCCATCTGGGAACTTGTTAGAAATGCAGAGTCCCAGGCCCTCCCCAAGACTGACTCAGTCGGCATCTGCTATTGGAAAAGCGTCCTCATGGTTTCCAGGAACAGCAAGGGCTAAGAGTGCTGCCTCAGGCAATCCTGGCTGCATTTGGAATCAGCTGGGAAGCCTTGAAACACTCTATGCTGAAGCCTGGGCTCCATACCCAGGGATGGACTTCAGCGGTAGCCACTGTGGTTTGCACGAGCCACAGGTACAGCTGTGTTGGGATTGGAAAAGGATTCCCAGGGACTCTAATGTGCTGTAAGGTTTGGGAAACATTGCTTAAAGCACCTCCGGATTTCCCTCCAGCGCCAGTGCTTCTCACATGTTAATTAGTATAGAAGTCACCTGGCGCTAGTGAAAAAATTCAGAGTCTCATTTCGTAGGCCTGGAGTGACTGATAGTCTTCACATCTAATAGTCTTCACTTGTGTTTTTTTTTTTTTTTTTTTTTTTTTTTGACAGGCAGAGTGGACAGTGAGAGAGAGAGAGACAGAGAGAAAGGTCGGTCTTCCTTTGCCCTTGGTTCACCCTCCAATGGCCGCCGAGGCCAGCGCGCTGTGGCCGGCACACGGCGCTGATCCGAAGGCAGGAGCCAGGTGTTTCTCCTGGTCTTCCATGGGGTGCAGGGCCCAAGCACCTGGGCCATCCTCCACTGCACTCCCTGGCCACAGCAGAGAGCTGGCCTGGAAGAGGGGCAACCGGGACAGAATCCGGCGCCCCGACGGGGACTAGAACCCGGTGTGCTGGTGCCGCAAGGCGGAGGATTAGCCTAGTGAGCCGCGGCGCCGTCCAGTCTTCCCTTCTAATTCACTCCTGGTGATGACAGTTCTGGCCTTTGAAAAGCGAGACTTGGAGGAATGTGAGTGACTGTCTGAAGGAAAGACAATAAGATACGTGCAGGGAAAATCTAACCAGGCAATTCTGCTCCATGCAGTGCCTGGGTGTTGTTGGAGAAAGACCTCAGGGTTGAACGCTGAGCAGACCTGGATCCTAGTCCTCCCCCTCCCGGCTGTGGTGCCTTGAACAAATAGCATAACCTTCCTGTGTAAGTCAGCTTTTTGCTACTACAACAAAAATACTTGAGGGGGGGGGAGCTTAGAAAGGACGGTTTTGGGGGAGGCTTACAGTTTTTTTTTTTTTATTTTATTTATTTATTTTTTTTGACAGGCAGAGTGGACAGTGAGAGAGAGAGACAGAGAGAAAGGTCTTCCTTTGCCGTTGGTTCACCCTCCAATGGCCGCCGCGGCTGGCGCGCTGCGGCCGGCGCACCGCGCTGATCCGATGGCAGGAGCCAGGAGCCAGGTGCTTTTCCTGGTCTCCCATGGGGTGCAGGGCCCAAGCACCTGGGCCATCCTCCACTGCACTCCCTGGCCACAGCAGAGAGCTGGCCTGGAAGGGGGGCAACCGGGACAGAATCCGGCGCCCCGACCGGGACTAGAACCCGGTGTGCCGGCGCCGCTAGGCGGAGGATTAGCCTTAGTGAGCCGCGGCGCCGGCCGAGGCTTACAGTTTTGAAGTCCACAGTTGAAGGTCACGCGGCCCTGTTAGTCTGGTGTCTGATGCTGGTGGTGGAGTGTGTGTGGAGCAAGGACCCCAGCGAGAGCCAGGAAGCAGAGAGAAAAGCTGCCTTGAACTCAGCTTAAATAACCAACCCTCTCACGAGATTCACTTTCAAGGGCCAGCTGCCAATGACCTAAAGCCCTCCCACCAGATCTACCCCCTAGATGGCCACAACTGGATCCGGTCTCTCCGCTTCATCCACTGACTCATGTGAGACTTTGAGGACCAAGCCCCCAGCACTTAGGCCTTTGGGATCATCCTGTTATCCAAATCATAACTCTGATTATGTTTTCTCAACTTAAAAATATGGATAACAGGGCCTACTAAAGTGACCAACCATCCCAAGTTTTCCTGTAAGGAAAAAAAAAAAAAACAAAACTGAGGAAACAGGACAAAGTCTAAAAACTACAATTTGAGAAAGCTTTCTTGAAATTAAAAAAAAAAAGATTTGAAATCACATACTTGAAGAGTACGCCATAAGCTTCAAAATATGAACACAAAACAAGCGACACTAAGACATACTTTAGAGCACTGCTTGGCTTAAAGTAAGAGAAAAGATCCTTAGTAAATTTAGGTAAGAAAAAAAAACAGCTAGTGACACATAAGGGAGGGATTATATTATCATCTCATTCTAAGCCAGAAGAGAATAGAGTAACATATTGAAGGCATTTAAGGGAAAGAAATACGAGCCAAGGATTTTATATCCAACTAAACATACTTTCAAGTAAAAAGGATACATACAAGCTGTTATCAACACGTAGATGCGAGGGACTATTGTTCTCCATGAATCCTTGAAGAGCCTACTACAAACCAAGCTTCACAACCAGAATGACCAGCAAGACACTGACCTAAGTACTGATGGTGAGTTTTCAATATAGTAAATTGTAGAACTAAGACTACATAAGGCTTAAAAGAAAGAGGATCTATTACAGTTTTCTCTACGCTCTGATAATGTAGATACAGTATACAGTAGTCCTAGGATGAGGAGAACCTGTGACAAAGGTGTTTAAAAACTGTTTTGGGGAAGATAGTTTTGTTTTCTTGAGACTATTGTATATAAATTGTTGAAGAAGAAAATGAAACATTATAGACATTTAATTTCATCGTTTCTTTTAGCCTTAAGAACAAGGACTATCAATGTAGAGAAAAGGGAATACAAGGGTACTTCCAAATATTTGCGGAAAATGGAATTAAAAGAACACTGTTTTGGTGCAAAAATTTTGAAATTCATGCATTTTCCATGAGCTTTTTGAAGATCCCTGGTATACATAGATTTCAATTTTTTTGCACCAATATAAATTTACACTTTAATTCTATTTTCAGGAAATTTTTGAAGTACCCTCATATGTATAAATCAATATATGGATATACAACTATATCTGCTTATAGAGATGAGCTTAAGTAAAAACACTGTATTGAAATTGGAAATTACCTCTGATACCCGAAAAGGCCTAGTTAACAGTAGCCAACTTAGCAGCAGTGTGTAGCTCTAACAACCAGATTGTGCCTTGGAAATATTGTTTTCCACTAAAAGATACTAGGACTTCTTTGAGAATTGGATTCTTTTAGGTTTGGGGTGGAAAACGTCCAAGATGACCTTGGACTGTCTTGTCATCTCAGACAGCGCGTGTTCAGTGATGGTCAGAGTGAGCTCAGAACTCAGCAGCTTCCTTGAAGGGCTGTCACTGTGTCACTGACCAAAGATGGGGCTATTGAACTTCAATATGCATAAAAACTGCAGTGCACTGAAACCCATAAACTATCTTCTTAAATCCATGCACTAATAAGGCTGTTTTAAAAAGCTGACCCCCATTCCAGGCTGATAAAGACCCAACACACTGCCATGAGAACTAGGTAAAGGGAGAGGACCAAGTCTTTCCCATCTGGTTTGCACTTCTACGATAGAATACCTGAGACTGGATGCTTTATAAACAACAAGTTTATCAGCCCATGGTTCTGGAGGCCGGGAGTCCCATATCAAGGTGCTGACATCTGCTGTGTCGCCCTGTGGCCAAAGGGCAAAGACAGGATGCCCACTCCTGAAAGACCTTTACTAAGGCATTAAACCGACCCAGGAGGGTGGAGCCCTCAGGGGCCAATCACCTCTGAAATCCCCTCCCCTATCAGCATCAACACTGTTACATCAGCAAGTCAAGTTCAACATGAGTTTCATGGGGGACAGACATTCAAACAAGAGCTGTTCAAATTATTCAAATACAATTAACCAATTCACATTAACATGAGGGAAGAACTCAGTAATTTATCTCAAGAGATACCCGAAAAGGCATTTTCACAAAATTCAATATCAATTTCTAATCAAAACTCTCAGCACACTTGGAGTAGAAGGAAACTCTCTTACACTGACAAAACAGCTATGAAAAACCTGCTGTGTGCACCCTTTTCAATGCGAAGAGTAAAGTCTTCCTTCTTAGGTTAGGATCAGCTGAGGGTATCCCCCCTCACAACCTCTATGCAACATTTTATTAGAAATGTTAGCCTATGGAAATAGAGAAAAAAATAAAAGGCATTGATATTGAAAAAGAAGAAGTAAAACTGTATGTACAGACATTATTATTTATGTCAAAAATATTAGGGAATCTACAAAATCCCACTAGAAATAATGTGAATTTATTGAAGTTTCAGAATGACATATATATGCAAGAATCAAATGTATATATATACACACGTACATATATATATGCACATACACATATACAAAACTATCCACTGGAAATTGAAATTGTATAGTAGCAATTACAATAGCATCAAAAATATGAAACAGATGTGGGCATTTGGTGCATAGATTGAGTTGCTACTTGGGATGCTGGATCTCATTTAGGAGACCTTGGGTTCAAATCCTGGCTCTGCTTCTTCTGCTTTACCCTGAAAGGAAGCAGGTGACAGTTCAAATATTTGGACTCCTGCTATCCACGTGGGATACCTGGACTGAATTCCAGGCTCCTGGCTTCCATTTGGCTCTACCCTAACTATTGTGGACATTTGGGGAGTGAACCAGGAGATGGAAATTCCACCCACCCCCTCACTATGTGTGTGTGTGTGTCTGTGTGTGTGTGGCTTTCAAACAACAAATAAACAGGTAAAATAAAATGCTTAAACAACTTGTTTAAAAAGATATGTAACTTAGAGAAAAACTGACAAAGGATGTGCAAGACCTGCCTTAACTGACAACAGAAGCAGATACTCATGCTGTGACTACATTGCTGAGTGAAATTCAAAAATATACAGAGATACAGTATGTTCATAGATTGAAAGAGTCAACATTATTATTTTTTTAAAGATTTATTTATTTGAAAGTCAGAGTTACACAGAGAGAGGAGAGGGAGAGGGAGAGGGAGAGGGAGAGGGAGAGGGAGAGGGAGAGGGAGAGGGAGAGGGAGAGGGAGAGGGAGAGGGAGAGGGAGAGGGAGAGGGAGAGTCTTCCGTCCGCTGGTTCACTCCCCAGTTGTGGAGCCCATGATGGGATTGCCATGGCTTTATAAGGAGACACCACATGGATGAGCATGTTCCCGGGCTCACTCTGCTTCCTGCTTGCCACAAGATCCTCCTTCTATTACCCACACTCCTCATCAGATGCCAGGCTGAAGCAGTCACCTGATCTTGGACTGTGAACCTCTCACACTAGCTGAAAGACTCCTCTTCCTCCATGAGTAGCTCCTCTTAGGTATTTTAGCTGTAATAAGGAGTGAGTGAGAAGATGGGAGATACCCCTCTACCCTCTGCCTCTCAAATAAGAAAATAAAAAAATAAATAAAATACAGCTACTAAAGAAGAAAGTATGGAAGCTCTTAAAAATTAAAAAATAACAATCCCACTTGTGGGTATTTATCAAAAGAATTCAAACCAGGATCTTGAGGAGAGATTTGGACTCCCATTTTCACTGCAGCCTTGTTTGCAATTGCCAAGGTATGAGAACAACCTAAATGTCCATCAGTGGATGAATGGATACAGAACAGGTGGTACAGACACACAGTGGCGCACCACTGTGCCCAACACCAGCCCTGCCATTTCTTTAAAAGTACCTGCTGGTAATGAATGCTTTCAGCTTTTGAATGTGTGAAAATTCAGTCTTCATTTTGAAAGATACTCTGACTCGGTAAAGAGTTCTAGATTGGCAATATTTTTCTCCCTGTACTTTATAGATATTGCTGCACTGTCTTCCAGGTTTCATCCTTCTGATAAGAAATATACCCTCATCCATCACCTTGTTCTTCTCTACAGAACACAACTTCTTGGGATGCTTTTACGATTCTGTGTATCACTGATTTTCACATAATTTATTATGTTGTGTTTTGTAGTTTATGTTTCTTGTGCTTGGAATTTTTTTTAAATCTTCTTGGGCATGAGGGTTTTTATGTTTCATCAAATTTGAAAACTTTTTCTTTATTTTTTCAGTTATCTGCCCTCCTTTCTTTGGAGATTTCAATTACAAGTTTATCATGTTGTTTAAATGTCACACACAGCTCACTCATTATCTTCTCGTTTTACTTTTCTCCTGAAATGTCTAATCGGCTCTTAAAGCATCCAGCTACTATTCATCTCAGATACTATAACTTTTTCTTTAAAAAAAAAAAAAGGTTTATTTGGAATCCTTTTTTTAGATCCTTTGCTTAACATGGTCAATTTTTTCTCTAACTTCTTGAACATATAGGACATGGGTATAAAAACTATTTGGATATCCTTGCTTGCACATTCTATTATCTGTGTTATTTGCAGTCACTATGGATTTATTGACTTTTTTCATATTATATGTTCTGTTTGCCTTCCTCTTTGCATGCCTGGTATTTTTTTTCTTAAACAAAAAATATTATGAATTTTACCTTGTTGGTTGCTGGCTTTATTTGTATTCTTATAGTCTGGAGTTCTTGTCTGGGATGGGGCTAAGTTACTTGGAAACCATTTAATCCTCTTGAGCCTTGCTTTTAAACTTTGCTAGGTGGGACCACAATTGTATCTAGTTTAGAATTAATTTTCTCCAATAAATCAGGCGAAACTCTTCTGAGTATCTTGCCTAATGCCCCATGAATTAAGATGTTTCCATTCTGGCTGCTGGGAACAGGCACTATTCCTGGCGTGGATGAGCTCAAGGGATTGGCCCCTGGAATCCTGTCGCATAGTCCTGTCTTGGCATTGTGCAGTTTCCTAATGTGCAAGCTCTAAGGAAAGCTTCTGGCAGAACAGGGGAGGGGTGTGTTTCGCAGATCCTGGGTTTCTCTCTCTCTGCCTCTTCCTCTAGTTTTCTGTCCTATGAATGCTTGCTGCCTTGGCCTCCTTGCATTCTCAAACCAGGGACAGCACTGGCTTCTTGGATTCCTTCTTCCTTAGGTTGCATCACGGAGACTTTCTACAAGGAAGAAGTTGAGGCAGTCGTAAGGCCCGCCCTTCTTAGTGATCGAGGTCCCCTGTTGGGTTGTTTCAGGTGAAAGGTAAACCTGATTCTGGTTACTCTATTGTCTTGGTCTCTTTGGGCTACCATAACAAACTACCATAGACTGGGTGGCCTAAAAACCAGAAATTTATATTTTATAGTTTTGGAAGCTGAGAAGTTCGAGAGCAAGGTGCTAGCAAGGTGAGATTCATTCTGAGGCCTCTTCTCTTCAGTGTAGGTGGCCACCATCTCACTGTAGGCTCCAACAACCTCTCTGTGAACAAAGAGCCAATGTGCATGTGTGAGAGAGCCTGAGTCTCTTCCTATTCTTGTAATGACACCGATGCCATCATGGGGCCTGCACCTCCATGATCTCTTTTAAACCTAATGACATCCTGAAGGCCTCACCTTCTTCTTTTTTTTTTTTTTTTATTTGACAGAGTTAGACAGTGAGAGAGACAGAGAGAAAAGTCTTCCTTCCATTGGTTCACTCCCCAAATGGCCGCAACAGCAGGAGCAATGCCAATCTGAAGCCAGGAGCCAGGTGCTTCCTCCTGGTCTCCCATGCGGGTGCAGGGCCCAAGCACTTGGGCCATCCTCCGCTGCCTTCCTGGGCTACAGCAGAGAGCTGGGCTGGAAGAGGAGCAACTGGGACTAGAACCTGGCGCTCATGGTCTCACCTTCTAATAGCAACACAGTGGGGATAAGGAAGGGCTTCAACAAACAGCTTTTCGGGGCAGATGCAACCATTTTCATAATATTCACCTTGGAAAGAAATAGAAATCTCCCCAAACTGTGTTTTTTGGAGAACTAAATAAAACAGATGTTAATAGTTTGTGTATATGTGATGTTGAGAAACTGGGTTAATCAGGTTGTTTTATTGCAGGAATTCTCAGTCTCCAATGGGTTACCAGGCTGTAGGAGGATACAGCATGGCACATTTCCCAAATTCATCGATCATGGAACCCTAAAATGGCAGTGCACTCTGGATGAGTCCCACTGTTGGGAGTTTGCTATGTTTTGTGTTACCATGCACCTATTAATAGTGTACCCATCAAAGATAAGAAGAACGGTTCCTTTTTTTCTTGTTGAAGTTTAGTGTCCAGTGTATATGCTTTGTATGCATTATATCATTTAATCTTTGGAGTAATCAGCCCTATTTGCACGGTTTGCACTTCATAGATGAGGAAATTACAGCTTACAAAGGTCAGGTAGTTTAAGTCCATATCTGGTAATGTATAAACAAAAGCTACGCCATGTGAAAATGTTTGTTTGCGACAATTGCGACAATAGCGACTGCTCTTAAGTCAGCAGTCCGAAGGTTGCTAACATGCATGACTACAAAACACAGGTGTAGGAGCTCTTCTTGTCCCTTTCCACTATCTCACTCACGTGGAACAAGTGTCTGGTGGCTCCTTAGGAGTGCAGAGAGAACTAAGCAGAATGCTAGGAGGTGTCCCTATAGGGGTTGACTATTTGTATTGGTTAGAGAAGTACGGGCAGTCTTCAGAAAGGTGTTGCTCCTATGTTCCCACAGAGGCCAGTGATTTCTGTCCTAGGGCTGATGTGCTGTGTGACCTTCTGTGCCCTCATACATTGCCCCCAACATCCTTTCTGTACTTGGCCACCAACCCGGCATCATCCAGACCTTTGACAGAGTGGAGCGTGGAGTCCTATTAGCTGTCCTCAGGTCTAAATCTTTCTTTCCACGTGTGTATTCTGTTCTTTCCATTTCTTTAGGCTCTCACTTAAGAGATACGTATTCATCCACTTTTTTCTTACACTAGGGGAGGGAGCTCATGAACACAAAAAATAGCAGGACTTTCTCTCTGCCTCCCTTCCTCTCCTCCTCCTCACTGCACTCCCACACTTTCTCTTTCTTCATGGGTTAGTACCTCGCCCAAATCTTTGGTGGAATACTATGCACTCTGTGGGTGAAAATTAATTTGTATATTAGAGGTAATTTGCTGATTTCTATTTCAAGGAAATTTGACAGTGGTTCTATTTATAAATGAAGGTATCCTTTTGATGAATAATCAAAACAATCTCTCCCCCTATCACATGTAGAAATAATGAATGGGCAGAAGTCAAAAGAGGGAGGGAGGAGAACCAAATTCACTGGATGGGGAAAACAGCCTCATCGTTAAACTAGTGCAGTGCAGAGCGGAAACCACACAACTCCTGCTCCTCAGGCTATTAGACCATAGCAAGCTTCTGGAGGTGGGAAGCTGCCCCGCCTCAGGCAGAGACCATCTGGACCACAGCAGTAGAGCTCACAGCTGTCACAGCTTCAGTCCCAGCTATGTATCCTATGGACCTCATTCTCCATCAGAGTTCCTAGTTCCCTAGGCATCAACTGCCTGAACCTCATTCCCTTAATCTGAGCACCCTCCAGCCTTCAAACTCTCTTTCCGAGTAAACTATTCCCCTCTACCTCTTGTGAATCCCAATTCCCACTGTGAGATCAACAAACCATAGCCTTCATCTTCTTCTCTGGAGGTCCTCGTCACCTCACTTATATAATAGCAGGTTATAGCCTGGAGATACGGTTTCTCGGAAGCCCTTTCAAACAAATACTGTTTTTCTCTCTTACCCAAAGTGCCTCAGCACCAGCCTTCCTCCTCAGTGCCAACTTGAGAGTGTTATTCGCCTTGCTTCTTGTGAACTCCTTCTGCTCCACGTGGGCTCAGACCATCTGCTGATACCACTCTTCCCCCTCCGCGCTGCTGTCACCTGCTGGTAGTCTCTAGGTCTTTCCTCCTCGTTCTCAGACAAGCTAGCTGGTGGCTCAGTTTCTTCTTTATCCCTACTCCTGTCTTCTTTCTTGGTGACTTTAATACAAACATTGATGATGAGTCGTCTAACAGCATGGACTTTTGGGTTTCTGACCTCCTCATATTTTCAATGATGTTTTCTTCTACTCCGGAAACGCATCATTCCTTACATCATGGCATCAATGGAAATGACATCATCTCCAAAATTTCAAATACAACTACTTCATTCTGACTACAAGATTCACCTTCCAATTTGCTGGCCATCAAAGCGCTCTTCCTTCACAGGGGCTTTTATGTTTTTGTTCTGACCTTCAATCCGCCACCCACCTTTGTCCACATCCATCACCAACCCCGACTGTGTTTCACTTCTCTAACTTACATTCCATGACCCATCATTTTCATTTCTTGCTTGTATGTTCCACTTTCTTTGGCCTGCTGAGAGATATCTGGAGCCTAATAAATAGCACCCTTTCCTGCCTGACTTATGAAGTACTTGAGACAAATGAAACCTAGTCCCATGAAAGCAAATGAGGGTGATGCTTGTGTATCATTTTTCATCCTGATAAATTAATCCCGGAAGTGTGACTCAGTTTACAACAAGGACTGGCTTTTTAAAACTGCGACTCAACCTTAACGCAGTTTCTCGCAGGCAGCACTGAGCAACTGTGGCTGCGGCTTCCCGCAGTCCCTGCGCCGGACCACGGAGCTTGAGGAGTCGAGGAGGAGTACAGAACATATGTTCGCTGCAGGCAGCCAGATTCCAAGGAAAACATGACAGACGGAAATTGGCTCTCTGTGTCACTCCCCTGTCTCAACCTCATCAATAATGTAATTTTCTCCTCTCTGGAGAGGAGGGGGTGAGGGCCAGCTACAGGCCAGGAGCATTAGACCAGAAAGGTCACTCTTCATGGAAGGAAAAATGATTGATTTCTTTAATACCTCTCTTCCCCCATCACACTTGCCCCACTTTCTGGGATCTTACTCCTGTCAGCACTGGGGCAGTGGAAGGTAGGTAGTCTCCAAAATACTTTCACACCTCTTATCCCATTCGATCATTATAAAAAGTATATAGGAGAAACTGGATGGGCCTCATCGCCTATTACATAAGAAAGGAAATTAAAGCAATGTAAATTTGCATTTGTCATGTTATAGTTAAGGTGGTAAACCTTATTCATCTGAGAGGAAGTGGATTAGTTTCCTCTTATCACTGCAACAGATCACCACAAACTCATGGCTTACAACAGCAGACTCACTCTATTGCAGTTCTAAAACCCGGGGTCAGCAGGCTGAGTTCCTCCTGGAGACTCTGGTGGGAAACCCGATCCTGGCCTTCTCCAGCTTCTAGAAGCTAGAAGCGGCTGCATCCCTCGGCTCGTGGCTCCTCCCACCGTTTTCAAAACCAGCAGCACAGCACCTGCAGACCTTTGTCTGACTCACACCCTGCTTCCAGCTCTTTCACCTATCGGAATACTTCTCACATTGGGCCCACCTGACAATGCAGGAGCATCTTCCCGCCTCCAAATCCTTACCAGCGTCAGGAAATCCCTTCTACCATGTAAGGTAACACAGTTGCAGGTTTCAGGAATTAGAATGCAAGTGTCTTTGAGAGACCATTATTGTTTCCTGGCACGGGAAGAATGGCACCATTACTTTGAGAAAAAAAGTGAAAGTGCTAGAATTCGACTTTCACAAAAAGTACTCTTACTATATTTGCTACTGGAAAAGCAATCACACAGATACACATATGGATTGAATGCCTAGCACAGTATCTTGTTCAGAGTAAGCATTTAATGTTGTTCAATACATATATACTTACCACATACCTAAGAAAATGTTGTAAGGATAAAGAATAGTTGAAGTAGGGGCAGCTGTTTGGGCTGCCAGTTAAGATGCTCACATCCATATTGAAGTATTTGTGTTCAAGTTCCGGCTCCACTCCCAACTCCATATTCTTGCTGGTGCACAGCCCTGGGAGGCAGCAGGTGATGGCACACGTAGTCGGGTCCCTGCCATCCACATGGGAGACTTGGATGGTATTCTCAGCTCCTAGCTTCTGGCTGGCCCAGCTCCAGCCTTGGTGAGCAGCTGGCGAGTAAATCAGTAAAGGAGGGTCCATCTGTCTGTCTCTGTCTTTCCCTACCTCTCAAATAAATAACATTAAAAAAAAAAGAAGAGTTGAATAAGAAAATAATTTTGTAATTAACATGATAAGGCACTGATAATACCTGAAGCTAACTGCTTAAGTTAAAAGCACAAATTAAAGAAGTGGTTTGGATGATCAGCAGAATAAAACTTACCTTGTCTATCTTCACTGAATGTCAATGTCTCGCCTAACCTCCTTTTAAATCTGTCTCACTTCTCCCCATTGTTTTACACCTAAATTGGCCAAACTATTATATTGGCATATATCCTTTTTTGTTAAAGTTATTTATTTTACTTGAAAGGTAGAGTTACAGAGAGAGACAGGCAGGGGCAGAGAGCGAGCGAGTGAGCAAGCGAGAGTGAGAGAAAGAGATAGAGAGAGATCTTCCATCCACTGGTTCACTCCCCAAATGGCTGTGATGGCTGTAGCAGGGCCAATCTGAAGCCAGGAGCCCAGAGTCTCTTCCAGGTCTCCCATGTGGGTGCAAGGGCCCAAGCACCCAGGCAATCTTCCACTACTTTTCCAGGCACATTAGCAGGGAGCTGGATCCGAAGTGGAGCAGCTTGGACTAGAACGGGTGCCCACATGGGATGCCAGCGCTGCAGGCAGCAGCTTAACCCACCCCGCCACAGCGCCGGCCTTGGCACACGTCTTATACTAATTCAAGAAAGCAGTACATTTCACTCAACATTAGGTGAGCTGCAACACTTGCAGAGTCTATTGCAGTTTCCAGTTACAAATAAGGAAAGAAAGAGAAATAAAAGGCACACAGATTTGAAAGAAGCAAAAGTTTATTTATTTATAGATAACATAGTATATACGTAGCAAATCCTAGGGAAGCTACAGAAAAAACATGGTAGAAATAGTGAGTTCAGCAAGGTCTCAAGATACAGGTTAGTATAAAAAATCAATTGTATTTCTAGATATTAACAAACAATTAGAAACTAAACCTAAAAAATAACATTTTCAAGAGCATCAAAAGTGTAAAATAATTAGGGATAAGTTTAACAAAATATGTGTAAGAACTGTATACTAAAGACTATAAAACAATGCTGAGTAAAATGAGAGAACACCCAAATAAGTGGATACCGTGTTCATGGGTTGGGGGACTAAACACTGCTACAATATTGTCTCCAAACTGATCCTTAGGTCAAATGCTATCTCAGTAAAAATTCCAAATGGTCTTTTTTCTTTCGTATTTTGGTACAAATGGAGAAGCTGATTCTAAAAGTTATTTAGAAGTGCAAAAGGGTTAGAATTGCTAAAACAATTAGAACAGAGGTGAACTAAGTTAGATTTCAAGACTTCCTATAAAGCTATCAAAATCAAGACAGTATGCTATTGAAATAAGGAAAGACATAAATCCACAGAACAAAGTCCAGAGTCCAGAAACCAGCCTATATATATATATATATATGTATGTATATATATATATATACACACACACACATATATATATATAATGAATTGATTTTATACAATGATGGTGATATCAAAGAGAAAGGATAGTCTTTTCAGTAAATAGTATGTAGTCACACACAAAAGCGTGAACATCAATCCTTAACTTGCACAATTCACACAAATTAACTTGAAAAAATCGACAATAGACCTAAATGTCTGAGTTAGATTTGCAAAATTTCTAGAATATAGGAAAAGCATTCTTAGTGACCTTTACTTACCCCAAGATTTCATTGCTAGAACACACACATACACAAACACAAACCCGTGAAAGAAATAAAGGGATAAGTTAGATTTCAACAAAACTAAAACAATGGCTTTTTGAAGGGTAAAAAAAGAAAGAAAATTAGAGAGAAACCATAGGTTAGGAGAAAATTTTGCAAACCATATTGTGTATCCCAAATAATGAATTCTTAAAATAAGATAAATTGATAAAAATGGGCACAAGGTTTTAAGATACTTTGCAAAAGGATACTGTCTGTAGAAATGGAAAATGAGCACAAAATGATGCTCAACACTGTCAATAATTAGGGAAATACAAATTAAAATTATCTATCAGAATGACTAACATGATAAATATCAGGAAGAATTTGGAATGACTGAAACTCTCATGTACTGCTAGCAGGAATATAAAATGGTAGGTCCACTTCATAGAACAATTTGGAAGTTTCCTAGAAAGTTAAACACACCCTTGCATATGGCTCAGAAATGCTGTTTTTAGGTATTTACCCCAGAGAAATTATGATATATGTCCACATGAAGGCTTGTATACAAATATTTATAGTATCTGTATCCATAACACACCAAAACTGAAAACAACATAGAAGTATGTTAACAATGATGGACACATTGTGCAATATTCATACAATGAAATTCTATTCAGCAATAAAAGGGAATGAACTACTTATCACACAACACAGATGATTCTCAAAACATTATGCTAAGCAAAAGCATCCAGACACAAAGAGAACATATGTATGATCCCACTTACATGATATTCTAGAAAAGATAAATCTAACTTTAGGGACAGACACAGATCAGTGGTTGCTCAGATTGAGTGTGTGAATGGGAGAGTGCATGGGAAGGGACACCAAGAGGACTGTTGTGGGTGAAAGTGTTGTGCATTGATTGTGGGTGTTCTAACAGGTGTATCAAACCTTACAGAACTGTGCACTTAAAATGCATTTAATCTTACATAAAATACACATATAATTTTGTTGAATGCAAATTATATCTTGATAAAGTTGACTTAAATGAAAGAAGTTGAGTGAAGCATTGACATTTTTTGTCACAAAACATTCTTCCCTTGTGGACTTCTACAGGTAACACGACAAATCCGCTTGGTGTGTAAGACAGCCATATGACCTGTGACATGTCCCAGACTGGGACGTCATCACTCTGCACAAGTTCTTTCATCAGCAAAACAACTGAGTTAGAGTAGAGGACTTCATTTGTTCATTCAAAAAACATTTAACGCCTGTGATGGGGCAGCCACTATGCTAGGTTCTAGCATTATACAGCTGAAAATGAAGTCCTTTTTGTAGCCAAGGAGTCACAGTCTAGTGGAAGGCAAAGAAAGCACACAAATGATTATGATATAGTTTCTATATCTTCAGTTTGAAGAGGATTCCTAAGAGAAGCAGTCTTTCCTGATGAGGCAATCCCTGAATTCAGTTTTGAGATAGGGATAAGAGCTGGATAAAGGGGGAAGGGAAAGCACTCTAAGCCAGGAAGCTGCATGGGCAAAGAGCCAAAGGTGAAAGATGGACTTGAAGCAGGTTAGGTCTGGAACATTGAATTCATCCTTGTAAGATCATGGTTGCATCTTGACCGAAAGTAGTTTTTAAAAGTACTACTTTAGTTGAGCAGTGTATAGAGAGGGGTCCTGTCCCAAATGATAACTATATTATAGTGAATCATCTAAAGGGAAAATGACTACCATATGTTAGGAGCCTTTCTATTGCAAAGAATATCCTTTGGCTCATGTACCAAAAGGGCCTCAGAACAGGCTGATGATGTGTGATCTACAGAGCAGTGTGGACAAAAGGGAAGCTTTTCACTCTCTCTTCCTGGGATAGGAGAGCTCAGACCCTACATCCTTTTTGTGCTCCCTGAATAACTAAAGCATGGTCTCATAATCAAGTTCTATTGGACCCCATTGGTCTCAGATTTTGCACAGATCCTGATGCGATCCCTGTGGCCAGAGAAATACCGGGGGATGGTACGGGTGACTGCGTGACCAGGAGCTGAGGTCCTGGGGGTAGGAGTTAGCTTCACCTGCAGCACATGGGAGATAGGGTAGATTTCCAGATAAAATTAGAGCCCTTGTGAGTGAAAGGAGATAAAATACACATGAGGAATTGTATCTTTAAAAAACTCCCAACATTTTTTTTTGACAGGCAGAGTGGACAGTGAGAGAGAGAGACAGAGAGAAAGGTCTTCCATTTCCGTTGGTTCACCCACCCTCCAATGGCCGCCGCGGCTGGTGCGCTGCGGCTGGTGCATCGCGCTGACCCGAAGGCAGGAGCCAGGTGCTTCTCCTGGTCTCCCATGGGGTGCAGGGCCCAAGCACTTGGGCCATCCTCCACTGCACTCCCGGGCCATAGCAGAGAGCTGGACTGGAAGAGGGGCAACCGGGACAGAATCTGGCGCCCCGACCGGGACTAGAACCCGCTGTGCCGGCACTGCAAGGTGAAGGATTAGCCTATTGAGCCGAGGCGCCAGTCAACTCCCAACACTTTTTAAACAAGTTAGGGGATACAAGCACATACGGAAAAATGTCTTTTTGCATCTTCTATACCTAGGTTGAATCAATGAAAGCTTCCTTGAGAATAAAGTGATATAATCAGAACACATATTCAAAAACTACCACTCAATATTACAGGCACCATATGAGTAGATGAAAAGTTTTATAAGAGCCAAGGACATAATGAATTCCAATTTATAGGCTCTAGCCTATCTTCACAAGAGATATTTTTTGAGTGGGGCCTTGAAAAATGGAGATCCTCTGGCAGAACAAGTAAGCACCATGACTTGTTGGGGATTAGCATGTGATCTGGTGAGGCTGACACAGTAAGGGGCACAGGAACGCAAAGAACAAGCCGAGACCATTTTCCCCACTGTGTTACAGAGCGCGGACTTTAAGCAATGCACGGTTGTTGGATGTTTAAAGCCTAGAAGTGACACAGTCAAATCTGGAGAGAACTATAGGAACAGGTTAGATAGGCCTCGAGACAAGAATGAGGTATGTATCGGGGGAGATAGAGCTCAGTTTGGAAGTGGAGGGCTGAGGGTGATCAAGCCTGCAGAAAAGGAGAGTGCACACGCTGAGTGTGAGGGGAGCTATGCAGTTAGGACGAGCTGGGAATGTCAGTTAACCAGAACACTGCATTACTAAAACATCCTAATTAAAAAGATTATTCCAGAAACTGTTCTATAATACAGGGCATAACATATTACATTACTGGGCTGAAAATCAGAAAAGCCAAATACGATAGACATATGCTATTTGGCCAGCAGTGTGAACGGCTGTTGGGAGACTAATTAGGTGTGTATTACAGGTCACTCAGATTCTTGTGATCACTGGCAGAGCAGATGTGAATTCAGGGGTGTCAGTGGTTGGTAGAAAATGGTGCTGGAGGATGCAAGAGAAAGGAAGCCCAGAGAAGTAGTGTGAGGAGATGTGGTTAGAGACGGAGTGGGCAAGGCAGCCTGGCACCTGCCCTCCAGTACTTTAACAGGAAGCAAAGAGCAGCACATGACAAAGAGGGGTTTGTGGGAGCCACAAATGTGTGGGAGCCCACCTGATCTACTTTGGGATTCAGACTTAGAACTACTGCTTGGTGACACCTGTTGCAAATGACAGGCTGTGCTGCACCATGGTCCGTTCATTTGTAGACACAGTCTTGAGAGATTAAGTAAATGATATTAATGCAAATACTAATGCAAATGAGATTAATGCAAATGATAATGGAGCTGGGCATTTTTATCCATTATCTTCTACTCTTTGACTTTAAAATGTCGTATGTACCAAATGGTAGAGTTAAAAACATACCAGGGGATTCCAATTCAATCCCATCAAGGTGGCATGTACCAATGCCATTTCACTAGTCCAAGTGATCAATTTCAGTTCACAATTGATCATAATGAAAGGACTGAGTCAAAGGGAGCACATAAACAAGTCTAGTACCTGCTAACACTAACCGATAGAATAAATAAAGGGGAGAGTGATCCAACATGGGAAGTGAGATACTCAGCAGACTCATAGAATGGCAGATGTCCTAAATAGCACTCTGGCCTCAGAATCAGCCCTAAAGGCATTAGGATCTGGCTGAAAAGCCCATGAGAGTATTTCAGGCATGGAAAGCCAAGACACTCTGGCAAAAGATCTCTGCGAGTGAGATCCCAGTGGAAAGAACAGGTCTTCAAAGAAGGAGGTACCTTTCTCTGAAGGGAGGAGAGAACCTCCACTTTGACTATGACCTTGTCAAACAAGATAAGAGTCGGAGAACTCAGAGGGCTTCCATAGCCTTGGAAACTCATGACTGGAGCATAGGGAGATTACTGATGCCATAGACAGGAGTGTCAATTGGTAAAGTCAACAACAGGAGTCACTGTGCACTTACTCCTCATGTAGGATCTCTGTCCTTAATGTGCTGTGTATTGAGATTTAATGCTATAACGAGTACTCAAACAATATATTTCACTTTGTGTTTCTATGGGGGTGCAAACTGTTGAAATCTTTACTTAATGTATACTAAACTGATCCTCTGTAAAAAAAAAAAAAAGAAAGAAATTATCAACTCCCAACTTGACTCTCACTGGGATTAAACATGACAATAGGTCTGATCTGATTTCATCATCATTTAAAAAAAATCATCTATTATTTTTCACTTTATGTTTCTGTGTGAGAGCAAACTGTTGAAATCCTTACTTAATGTATACTAAGCTGATCTTCTGTATATTAAGATAATCGAAAATGAATCTTGATGTGAATGGAAGGGGAGAGGGAGTGGGAAAGGGGAGGGTAGTGGGTGGGAGGGACAGTATGTGGGGGAAGCCATTGTAATCCATAAATCGTACTTTGGAAATTTATATTCATTAAATAAAAGTTAAAAAAAATGTCGTATGTAAATATATATATATAAAACTATATATATACAAACACATATGTGTTTTATTTATATATATATAAACATGTGTGTATGTGTGTAATTACCAACAATATCTTACATTTGCTTTGTGCTTTGCAGCTGGAAAAATCACTTTAAATATATTTTCTCATTTGGTCTTACACACCCTGTTAAGTAAGCGCAGCAGATAGAATAATTTCCTACTGTATATTTCCCCTTCATCCCCAAGTTACAGATACAAGGTAGAAAATGATCCTGGGGCTTATCACCAGGGCTGAAATTCCCCAGTGTAAACTCCTAGACCACTACATTGCCTCTGTTGAAACAGCTCATGAATGTTCTAAAGGAAGAAACCGAAGCTGGGCGTATCTGTACACGCCTGACCTCATCACTGAGAACTCACTCCTTCTTCCATTTTTCCTGTTTTCTCAGAGAGGGGAAGGAGGGAGACAACAGTCAGAGGCATACTCCTGTCCTCTTGATGAATGCGCATCTGCACACACAGAATGGCAAAGCACATGGTTATAACCGCATCACCTTAAAAAGCAACCAAACGGGGCTTACTTAGAACCAATCACAGGATAAGTAATTATTTAGTTCTCAGGAAGTCCACAAGTGCTGATGAATGAAAGGATCCGTTAATAAAACAGGATGCCAAACTCCACCATGCAGTCTCATGATAAATCTCATACATTTTCTAATACATACTGTCAAAATAAGATGCACGAAATAAATTTGGGTAAGACTTAATAATATGTTAGGCAACCAAGCGGATCAATCTATTGATTTAGAGTTTTATTAAGGTGATCAACATTTTGAATTTAAATCTAAAATCAGAAGACAATGGTTTTTGGACCTTTTACCCTCCACATACTACTACTGCATATAGTAGAGACGGTAGGTCTTCAGGAAGTAATATAAAATAAAGACGCTTCATTTATAATAAAGACAAAATAAGATTGATGCCTTTCACCATGTTTTCAGTTCTAGAATAAACCCTACTACTTGCTTCAAGTCCCTCTCAGCTGCTGTGCCCTAGAAGCAAATCTAGTTAAACCAAGCTTCAGCACAGTGGGTGTGGTTTTGATTCTTCCTGCCCTTCCTTCCCTTGGGTGTTCTGTTGTAAACTTCCAACATGACCGAATCTGGCAACAGCCTCAGTGGTGTCGAATCTTCCAAGCAAGAGGAAGGTTGAGACGTGTGAAGCGATCGGCACATTAACTTCTGACTTTCAGAAGAGTGAAGATAAAATATTGTGAGGTGGAGGTGATTGTATTTGACCTTCCCAGTAGGGATGTTTAAGGGAAAAATAAAATGGAGAGGGACCTGAAAATCCCTGAGGAGTGAAGAGTTGCAGAAAACACCAAAAACTTGGTTTATTCCTACTTAGAAGTATGTTTCCCAAGTCTTCTCATACCCTTTCCCCACACCTCTGGTTCTGAGTGAAGAGTAATTTATAAGACAAAACATTACATTTCTAGAAATAAATTTATAAACTAACATGAAAGGATTGTCCAAGAAGCTCCATTACCTCTTGAAGTTTATTACAGTATCTCTCGTTCTTATTGCATATGCTGTTACATGCCTGTTACAAGTCAAGTCAGGATTATATATATATAGTATGCCCAATTTAGCAGGAGTCACATCTATTGCTTCTCTCTTGAAAATAAGTGCATGCAATGCAATATTTGGTGTGCAGAGTTATTGTTTCAAAAAAGTGAAAAACTACTTAGGTTTAAGTGAGGCGGGAACATGATCTTTATTGGCTTATATGCAAAATTTAATTTTGGTTTATGCAGAGTTTGCATAGTTCATGATTAGTTTCTAATGAAAAAATCAGAGATGTTGTCAGTGACCTTGATGAAGATCAGGTGACAGTAGCAAACAGAAAAATCTGAAGAAGAGGCATAACTTTTAAAGTAGAAATGTCAGCAAGAACTGCCTGAAACAAAAAAACAAAAGAAATTATCAATAGCAAAGTGGAATCTCAGAAACCCCACTAACATGCATGTTTGCAGGCAGCACACACTCTGAAGTCTTCAGATCTGTCTGAAGTCTCTGCACTCAAGCTACGGCTTCCCTGCTCTTTGCTGATATTTCAGTGGTAGTACATGTGCAACATGCTCAAAGGTGCAGTAGAAAATAACCTGGACTTCAGCCTTGAGCCTTCTTCAAATATACAAGGTAGCATGGGTTTATAAGAGGTCTAACATTTCAACTGCTTCTATAAATAAGCGTACATTATGAATCCTAGCCCTGCTATTCTAGTGTTATAAGTAACTGACTTCAGGAAATCATTTTGAGATGGAACTAATGTTTATTCAGTTGCAAGAGGCATAAACATCCTCTTCCCTTTAAACAAAGACTCTAGGCAGCTATTTTAAGAATAAAATTTACATTTCTATGACAGATAACAAAAGCAAGTAGAGTAATATGGTAAGCACTATGTAACTGAACCGTATTTCAGGTATATATTATATCACTGAAAAGAAATTAGCCCTAAATAATTAGCTTACAATTTAAGATAATCAAAGAAGCCTATGAGCCTCTTTAACTCTAAACTAGTCTTTCTTTGTTCTATGCATATAATACATGCATGTGGCCGATCAGAAAATGCACATAAGCCTCAGAAGTTTCTATTCAGACTATGAGGAGTATGGTTTCTTATAATTGTACATTGGATTCCTTAATCTTATTTATGACCTTTCATAAAAAGCTTGTGTTCAAGTGACTAGGGAATTGGAACACTAACCATTACTTAGCTGGAAACTTCCAGGGTCTACCCAAGCTAAGACACTCATCTGAGAGTAATGTGTGTCCTATGCATCCGACACTGAAATGACTGAGCCTGGCGGCCTCTCAGGAACTATTTCCATCCCATCTCAGGGAATCTTATCCTTACTTCAGCTGCAGCCAGTGATGTCACCTCCATCAGGTTCACTGCTCGGAAAGCAAACACAGCAGCTGCCAGCACTGGAAAAGAATGAACACCATTTCAACTGTGGCTGACTCGCCAGCCCGGCACAGCTGCTGCCGTGCCCGCAAGCCACTACGAGAGCTCAGAGCGAGTACTCCACACGCCTCCACCTCCCATGTTCTGAGTTACGGTCTTGGCATGAGTGGAAACTGCTACTCAAGAGAACTGTGCTTGATGGCTAGACAAACTGAATCTCAAGGTTTTGGAAAAAAGGGAAATACAGTAGCCTTATTAAAACCATTTTTAGAAATGGTTCTCTCATACCTACAATGAAAATTTTGACAGGTTTTCAGTGGCATGAAGATCTAATGACTGTCTTGTAAAAAAGGGTTGATTTTGATCCAAGTATTTCTCACTAAAGTAATGCAGAGGCTTCTGAAAGGTAGATGGGAGACTACACTTTGAAACAGAAGTGTTTCAAACATACCAAGAAGTCCTGCGAGAAACATGGCAATAAAGCTCTCTTTTTAAAATATATTTTTATGCTATTCTGTTCTATTTATATTGTTGTCCTTCACAGTCACTCTAAGACAGGGCGCCACAAATGGATATACCGGTGAGTGGGGCTGTTGAGGGAACAATCTCAATGGTTACATTGATGTTGGAAACAAGAAAAAGTTGAAACTTTGGAGAGGAAAAAGCCATTATAGGATATCTTGAAGGTCAATAACACACATTCAGCAGCAATAATACACATTCACATTTGGATTATGATTTCCATTAAATGTATTTGTATGAAAAAAGAATAAAGCTAATATGCAACACTTCCATAAATAGACTAGCATAAACACTTCCATGTGAGGGAATGAGTCAAACAGCAGCAGGATCTGGGCAAGACACCGGTGTTCTTGAGAAGGAGATGGCTCTGACTGGAGATAGCTCTTGACTTGCCATCATTCCCTTCTTCCCACCCCCACCACTGGTGGGGATGCATTCTCTACCCAACAAGTCACTGATGTCTAGGAAACTAATGCTTACAAATTATTTAAAATTACTTGGAAGAATGGTTCCCAGGTATATTGCATATATGCAAGTATTCACTTTTAAAAAATACATTGTCATTGTTAAGAAGAATGATACTACTAATGTTATTCTCAGAGCTAAGTACTATTATTAGCACAATCTTACTAAAGTAGAAACTGGCACAGTGAGTCAGGTGGCAGGATCAGAATCACGCAGGTAGCACAGAGGACCAAGCCTCAACCCTGGCTCTGGTGCCCAGGCATTTAACCACTATGTGATGACACCGTTAAGGGTGAAGTTAAGCATCAATGACTCATCCCTGACATAAACCTCTGTGTGCCTTCCTAAGAAACGTCAGCTGTGCTGTCCCTCAGAATGGTTTCCCAGAGATGAGCTGAAGAATGATGGGTAGGTGATGGTACCTAAAGAGTAGGAGTCAGGAGGTGAACCTCTTAATTTCTCTAGAAGGAGGGAGTATGCACTCAGCACCTGGGAAGCACAGGCATTTTTCTAGGGGACCAGAGAGTTTGGATGGCCTGGTAAAAAAGCACTAGTAGTAAAGAAGAAAATTCTAGAAGAAAAAAAAAGACAGTTGGTAGTAGTAAAACAATCTATAAAGTCAAGTAATCTGGAATCATGCAGTGTGTAACAAGGGACATAAGAAGTCTGGGGAAAAGAATTTAATCGACAAGAAGAAATTCAAATATTTTAAAGTCACTGCACTTCTTGATTAAAAGAATATCAAGGAAATGATTTCTGTGGACCAGCAATTCTTTATACCTTCCTGATATCTGGAATTATTGTGTCCAGTGGAGACATTTAGGACCTAAGGAACATGATCGCTATTTCCTTTTTTTGTGTATAATTGAAAGAGCTGCCAAAGCAGGATGGCCACCTTTCCATTGTAACAGGAAAGAGTTTTACAGAGCAGGAAGCTGTTTTCCCAAAGGCAGACACAGGGGGAAAGAGCAGTGCACTAACTGACCTCAGCTTCCAGAACACCCACAATGCCTGTGTGCTCACCACCTTTATTTATCTTGGTGTCACATCACAGCAGTTCCTTTCTGTCGGCTTCGTGTTTGGTTTGCCCAACCCTTCCACAGAATAGGTTTGTTTGCCAAGGAGAAAGCTCTATATTTTGGGATGTTTTCCACTGAAACATGCTTCAGATGAAATACAGAAACTCTGATACTTACTTTTGGTCTTCTAAACCATATTAATTATTTTAAATTGAAGCAGCTCTATCATGAACATTAAGACACCTTTTGCTTTAAACTATTCTTCAGAAGGCTCTAGTTAATTAATAATTAAAGCCAGTAATTTTTATTAAAATATTTTGACAATAATTCATTTGATAAAAAAAAAGTGGTGCCAAAATATTCATTACTGAAAACATATGAAATAATCAAAACTAATCTGTATACAGCTTCATGAAATTACCCTGCAGCTTTTATCTGAATTTCATGGTAGGGGAGCTCCCTTTAATTTAGCTCCATTTCTATGCTCTAGAATACCTCCCTGTCACCTTTTACAAAGCATTCATGGAGCAGTTAAGCACAGCAGCGTGTATTTCATTTCTACCCGTCTATCAGTAACTCTCTCATGAACATATTCACCACATAGCAGAGTTCTGTCCTTATAGCAAACACAGTCTTCAACATGCACTATTTCTCTTTTCCTTCAACTTGATTAGAGGTGATAAGGCACAGAATGAGAGAGGCCTTAAAGGTATTCTAATTCAACATTTCTTTCAAGGTATAAAACATCTTGACCTTTCAGTTGACATTGAAAGAGCCATTTTTTTATTGAACCCAGTTCTTTGATATGCTCTAATGTCCTCTTAAAATGCTATCCAAAGCTACATACACTAGTCTTTAAAATTTCTGGATTACCCAGAGGAGAGTTATTTGGTAGATGGTCTAAACTCCTGTCACTTGAGAAATAGTAGCAGAAAACACAGCTACTTAACCTGAAATAGAAGATCTGGGGAGAGGCAAGTTGTGGGAGCAGAAAAAGCTCGATACATTTAAACTGTATTAACAAGAAATGGCACTGGCTTCATGGGAAATCAGGGATTACCCAACACTGAAGCACTGAGACAGACTCTTGTCAGAAATGTTTAAAAGAATCTGCTGGTTCATTCCACAAATGTCTACAAAAACCAGGGCTGGGCCAGGCTGAAGCCAGGAGCTGGAAACTCATTCCAGGTCTCCCACACAGGGGTGGCCGGGACCCAAGTACAAGAGCCCTCACCTGCTGCCTCCCAGGGTGCACACTGGCAGTATAGGCTGGAACAAGCAGTAGGGCCATGACTTGAATACACTCACTCCAGTTGCATCAACTACAGCAGCTGCAGAAGTGCAGTAGTTGAGAAAGGCCAAGAACAGAGCGTTAACACAGCCAGGAGGGTCTGCAGCAGAATGGAAATAGAGCTCTACTCTGCTGCACAGGCCTCGCACTGCGCTGGGAGACAGCAAGCCCTGGCTGGACTAGAGGAGGGGACAGGAGAAGGAAGACAAGGGAAGGGGAAGTGAGGGGAAGGGGAAAATGGGCTTTCCAGGGAGCCAAGAAGGAGTCAGGAGAGGCTGGTTTGGGGCCTAGGCAAAAATATCAACATGGTAGAACCTTAGTACTTGTCCTTTAAGTCAGATATGTCTATTATGTAATGAATTAGAACAACCGGTTTCTTTTAACAATGAAAAAATATGACAAGTGTCGACTCAAACTAACTACATGAGGTCACTTTTAGAAAAGAAAAGGTCCTTACTACAGAAATGGCATGTGTTTTACAGAGAAGTAATTAAGCCTTACCAGCAAGAATTTCCAGAGAGTTGTATCCCAGGATTCTATCCCACAAAAGCAGGAGCTGATCTGTAGCTAAGTATCCAGAGAAAGCGCGAGCCATCCACTTAAATGATATGCGGAGTCTGTAAGCAAAGAAAAATGAAGATTAATTTTATCAACTAGGATTTTTCACCAAAAAGGCAGTATCAGAAGGGCCCAACTATTCCTGTTGTTAAGGTAACTCCTTTGAGAATCTCAGAGGTCACTTGGGCATTTGAAACTCAAGTCCTTTCCCCGAAGCTACAAAAGCGCACGGTGAGAAACCATGACTTCTTCAGTTGGTCTATAAGTACGAAGAAAAAGAATTATAGATGCTTGCTCCTGAGTTCAGCCCTTTACAAAACCCACTCTTACAGAGATAGAGAGATAGAGAGAGACACACACACACAGAGAATTTCCCATCTGCTGTCTCATTCCCTAAATGGCTGGAAAGGCCAGGACTGGGTCAGGCTAAAGCTAAGAGTTTGCAACTCTGTCCAGGTCTCCCACGTGTGTGGCAAGGGCCTGAGTACTTAGTACCTGTGCCATATTTAACTGCTTTCCCAGGCACATTAGCAGGGAGCTGGGTCAGAACCGGAGCACCCTGGACTCGATCCAGCACTCTGATATGAGGCACCAACATCACAAGCAGTGTCTCAACCTGCTGCACCACAGCCTGGCCCCTATATTTGGGATTTTTTCTTTCTTTCTTTTTTTTTTTTTTTAAGATTTATTTCCTTGAGAGGTAGAGTTATAGACAGGAAGAGGGAAAGGCAGAGAAAAGTCTTCTATCCACTGATTTACTCCCCAAATGGCTGCAATGGCCTGAACTGGGCCGATCTGAAGCCAGGAGCCAGAGCTTCTTATGGGTCTTCCATGTGGGTTCAGAGGCCCAAGTACTTGGGCCATCTTCTAGTGCTTTTGCAGGCCATAGCAGAGAGCTGGATCGGAAGAGGAGCAGTGTAGACACGAACCGGTGTCCATATGGGATGCTGGTGCCGCAGGTGGAGGCTTAGCCTACTACACCACAGCATCAGGCCCTACATTTGGCTTTTCAGAACATGCATTAATTAACTATCAATGAGCTCATCTTCTAACACTTCTTAACAATTCCAGGTAAGCACGATAACTTATAATTTGAATTTTTTTTATCACTTGAAAGAATGGTTTGATAATTTCGTATTTTTCAATTCATAAATTATATTCCTATATTTCAGTCAAATTGGATGAATAAAATAAAATAACAGGAGTTCTGAAAGACAAAGGCAAACAGTTTTAAAGCTGTAAAAGACATTAGAAATAGATTTCTGATTTAAAAATGATTTCCTTGTTTTAGTAAGGAAGATATCAAAATTCCGAAAGATCAATGAGAAAATTCAATTTAATTCCATTTTGCTAAAAACAAAAAAATTCTATAATATATGAGATCCTACTATTCTTAAGTATGTTATATAACAACAGCTTATTTCTAAAATCAGGAAATGAGATTTTGGGCTCTGGTATCTTGACAACTAGTCCCTCACATTTCTGTATTTTCTATTAGAATCTACATATGATATGACTGACTCTGTGCTGGAAGTATTAGAATTTATGTCAGTAGATACCACCGATACTCTCTTAAAAGAGAAAAAGGGACCCAGAGATAGTCCCTGAGTGTGATTGTGTCAATTCTCTTAAGACTGGAAAAGATCCCCAAGTTTTAGAAATTCTTCAATACTTGGTAATTATTGCTCAAATATAAAAATGTACATTTATTCCACAGTACTAATGAATTAAGTTTTTTGCTGGTTTAAGAATATCCCTTTACAGATGTACAAGACATATTTTAATGCTTAAAAATGCACTTGATTTTAAGTCTAAATCATTAACTTCAACTAGTTTCATTTTATTTGAATCTTCAAAGTGTCTTATTAGAATAGTGCCATAATTCCTCTCTTCATATACAGATAACATAGCCTCATCTTTTTTTTTTTCTTTTGATAGGCAGAGTGGACAGTGAGAGAGAGAGACAGAGAGAAAGGTCTTCCTTTGCCATTGGTTCACCCCACAGTGGCCACCGCGGCCAGCGTGCTGCGGCCAGCGCACCGCGCTGATCCGATGGCAGAAGCCAGGTGCTTCTCCTGGTCTCCCATGGGGTACAGGGCCCAAGTTCTTGGGCCATCCTCCACTGCACTCCCGGGCCACAGCAGAGAGCTGGCCTGGAAGAGGGGCAACCGGGACAGAATCCGGCACCCCGACTGGGACTAGAACCCGGTGTGCCGGCACCACAAGGCGGAGGAATAGCCTAGTGAGCTGCGGCACCGGCCCTCATCTTTTAAAAATAAAATCTGTTGACTTTTATAATTTATGTGCACCCTTATTAGTGTATAGTTCTCTAAGTTTTATATAAAGAAAAACCAAATTGTAGTGTTAAAAAAATACAATACCAGCCGGCGCTGCGGCTCACTAGGCTAATCCTCTGCCTTGTGGCAAAGGCACACCAGGTTCTAGTCCCAGTCGGGTGCCGGATTCTGTCCCGGTTGCCCCTCTTCCAGGCCAGCTCTCTGCTGTGGTCCGGGAGTGCAGTGGAGGATGGCCCAAGTGCTTGGACACTGCACCCCATGGGAGACCAAAAGAAGCACCTGGCTCCTGCGATCGGATCAGCGCAGTGCGCCGGCCGCAGCGTGCCGGCCGCGGCGGCCACTGGAGGGTGAACCAACGGCAAAGGAAGACCTTTCTCTCTGTCTCTCTCTCTCTCTCACTCTCTCACTGTCCACTCTGCCTGTCAAAAAAAAAAAAAAAAAAAAAACAATACCAAAAAACCCCCTGAATGTAAGAAGAAAATAAAAAAACCTCACTAGAAGGGTCCAACAGCAAAATGGAAATGACTAAGTAAAGAGCCACAGAATCTGAGTGTAGATCAACAGAAACTGTCCAGTCTGAATCATAGAAAAACAGATTGAAAAAGAAGTGAGTAAAGCTTCAGTGGCCTGTAGGACGATACCAAAGTTTTAACATATGTGCCACTGGAACCCAAGAAGGAGAAAACATCTCCATTTGTTAAAAGACACAAACAGCAAACCCTAACCAGGATAATCCAAGGAAATGCATCTCTACTCACACCATAAACTGGTCAGAACTAAAGGCAAAGACCCTGACAGTACTCACATCAAAACAAGGATGGATACTACTTCCTCCTGAGATATCTGGTAGGGCCTGCCAGTGAAGCCATCCATTCCTGGAGTTCATTTGAAAGTAGAATGGGAATACTTAAAGATACATATTGTAAAACCCATTGTGTTGGCCAGCGCCGCAGCTCAATAGGCTGATCCTCCGCCTGCGGCACCGGCACATCAGGTTCTAGTCCCAGTCGGGGTGCCAGATTCTGTCCCGGTTGCTCCTCTTCCAGTCCAGCTCTCTGCTGTGGCCCAGGAGGGCAGTGGAGGATGGCCCAAGTGCTTGGGCCCTGCACCCGCATGGGAGACCAGAAGAACCTGGCTCCTGGCTTCGGATCAGTGCGGTGCGCCGGCCGCAGCAGCCATTGGGGGGTGAACTAACGGAAAAGGAAGACCTTTCTCTCTCTCTCTCTCTCACTGTCCACTCTGCCTGTCAAAAATTAAAAAAAAAAAAAAACCCTATTGTGTCTCTCAAAAACACAGTTAAAAAGTTAAAAATAGTACCAGTGAAAATGAAACAGAAAAACAATAGAGAAAAAGCAACAGAACTCAAAGCGTTTCTTTCCAAAAATGAATGAAACTGATAAATCTCAAGGCAGAATAATCAAGAGAGAGAGAGTGACAGTACAAATACCAATCTCAGGAGTAAAAGAAGAGGTAATGTCACTGCTGATCCTATGGCTACTAAGTGATTAACTTTACGTTCCTAAATACAGTAACCTAGATAAAATGCACAAACTACGGACACATACTCAAGAAGTAGATAAGCTAATTGTCTATCTTTTTTTAAAGTTTAGTATTCCTACCTTTTTTTCTTAAGATTTATTTATTTATCTGAAGGGCAGAGATGCAGAGAGAGAAGGAGAGGGAGTGATCTTCCATCTGCTGGTTCACTCCCCAATTGGCCGCAATGGCCAAAGCTGGGCCAATCCAAAGCCAGGAGCCAGGAGCTTCCTCCGGGTCCCCTACGTGGGTGCAGGGGCCCACACCCTTAGGCTATCTTCTAATGCTTTCCCAGGCTATCAGCAGGGAGCTGGGTTGAAATTGGAGCAGCTGGGATTTGAACCAGTGCCCATTTGGGATGCTGGCACTGCACGTGGTAGCTTTACCCACTACGCCACAGCACAGGCCCCTAATCTTAGATCTTAAAAAAAATTAAAAATTAAAAACCTTCCACAGCAGGCATTGTGGTACAGTGGGTCAAGCCACTACTTGCAATGCGTGTATCCCACATCAGAGCGCTGGTTTGAGTACTGGGTACTCTGCCTTCAGACGACTCCCTGCTAATGTGAATGGAAAGGGAGCATTGAGTTTTTGCCATCCATGCAGGAGAACAGGATGGAGTTCCTGGCTCCTGGCTTGGGCCTGGCCCAGCCCTGACTGTTGCAGTCATTTGGGGAGCGAATCAGCAGGTGGAAGATGTAGCTCTCTCTCAGACTCTCTCTCTCTCTTGTTGTTCTTCCTTTCAAATCTTCTAACAGTATCAGTTTTCATTTATAAAAGCCTTTTAAAGACTGCTTTTTACCTCAAAAATTGAAACTTCTATACTTCCTCCTGCATAAGAATTTGAATGTTTATTACGTCATTGAAATACACATTTCTTGAAATGATTAAAATGTATAAATAGGATAGAAAAAATTAAGAATTTTAGTTTCTAGCAGAGAACTGAATTTCTTCATCCTTTAAAGAAAAGCCTAGTTATACTCCAATATTCTTTTCACAACAAGAGAAGTCAATTTACAAGTTTATTAAAAAAATCTTGCTTAATATAAACTATTTCTGCCACATTCTTATTTTATAATCTTAATCATGAATAGAATCCTGTTTGTTAATGGCCTCAAAGGAAAAATCTTATTAATAGATGAAATGAGGGATTTATTTTTTTTGACAGGCAGAGTTAGACAGTGAGAGAGAGAGAGAGAACAGAGAGAAAGGTCTTCCTTTTCCATTGGTTCACCTCAAAATGGCCGCTATGGCCGGCACACTGTGCCGATCTAAAGCCAGGAGCCAGGTACCTCCTGGTTTCCCATGCGGGTGCAGGGTGTAAGTACTTGGGCCATCTCCACTGCACTCCCAGGCCACAGCAGAGAGCTGGACTGGGAGAGGAGCAACCTGGACAGAACCAGCGCCCCAACCGGGACTAGAACCTGGGGTGCAGGCGCCGCAGGGGGAAGATTAGCATAGTGAGCCGCGGCGTCGGCCAATTAGGGATTATTTTGAAGTGGCATTTCAGAGATGTCTGAAATTCAGTGGTACCTCATAGAAAGGAGGTACCTCTCTTTCCATTTGTCTCTATCTCTATAATCATTTCATGTTGAGATAACTCATTGAGGCTATGAATCCTCTTCATTTTTAAGATGAAGACATTGAATTACCTTAATTTAAGGATAAAGAAATTGAGACTTAGATGAATTACATAACTTCACCAAGATTACACAGCCAAACTGAAATGGAATTTGAATCTGGGTTAGATTTCCACCCACTCCACCATCCATCTGCTGCAGATGCAATTGTGGTAAGACAGATACTACAGAATTCTATTTCCTTTAATAGCTTCAAAGAGTTAATGCTCTTTTCAAAAAGGCCCTCCTTAATAGAGGAAAATGGTTGCTCATAAAGACAGGAACAAAACATTGATAAATCATTTGGAAATTTCTGTTGTTTCAGACATTTTTCTTTAAAGAGAGACTGAACCAGCAATATTGAAGTCCAGAATTGCTCTACATATTGACCTATACCTCATACTGAGATCCAGTAACAAAACTCAAACTTTTAGAAGGAGAAATCACAGTCATTGGTGGATAACTGATTTGGTTTCCTTTGACAAGAGACAGGAAACTTTAACTTATATAGCTTTCATAGCTTGTTCTCTGATTGATTTAGCCTACACACTATTATCACATTTCTCTGGAAATATTTGTTTCCAAAAACATTTGCCTCAGTTTTCAACAACACTTTCTATTATGAATAGGAATTAGAGCATTTTGGTGATTCCTGTACCAGTCACAAAAATGTTAGTAAATAAGACTTTATTAGGATCTTGGTAATTCTTCCAAGAATTTTTGATAGGATGCCCTTATAATTTATTACTTGATAATTATCATTTTATTGGTGAAACAGCTTAATTTCTCTGAAGCAATAATGAATGTTTGTAAGTGCTTTACAAAGATGAAAAAAAGAGCTTTCTGATGTGAAACTTTATCCTTCAACAATGAGAGAAAAATACTCACGGTTGAGCCCCAATTTCTCGTAGATGATAAAAGAGTTGAGGGAGGTAAGTTTGAAGAAGACTTTCAAACAGCAAACAGAGTGACACAATACCCTGGATATAATAGTAAATTAGAAGAGAAATGGATATTTTAGTATTTAAAGATTAATTATGCCAACAAATTAATCAAAAGAAAAAGAAAAAGACTATCATCAACATAAAGATTCTTCATATAGGTAAGAACCAAAAATAAGGAATGCACTAGTGGAATTCTAATGTGTATTTAGACGTAAACTCTCTCCTTCTTTATGTATACTCACACTCACGGACACACTAAGGCTCCCCACGTAGCCCAATATGTGATTTTTTACAGAGAATCTTCTACTTTGCAAGCCATGAGTTATCACTTAGGCCCAGCAAAATTAGTTAATTTTTTTTTCCCTGGATGCATTCCAGTTTCCAGGTATTTCCCAGTGCTGTGGCCACACCCCTTACTCTTCACCTCCATTTGGCCGCTCCCCTTCAGTGCCATCCACTGGGGAAAATATTTCTTGCTTTTCTCTCTCTCTTTGAAATCCACCCCCAGGAAAAGACTACTGCCTGCTTGACATGTGCATCAGGAGGTAGTATCAAGACTTTTTTTTTTTTAATCAAAATCTACTTCTTTAAAAGGGCATTGTTTGTAAAGTACAAGAAGCAACCAACTTAAGCAGATGGTTTTTCAAGTGCATTATTATTTGACAACTCTGAATAAAGTCTTTCTTGCGGCTCAGCATTCCTCAGGGTTGATCTTTGTAAAGAAATTTTAATCCTCTCTTTGAGTTTCTGAAGAAAAAAGGCTGTCATGACTCCAAATAGTTCCGTGTGGCTACAAGCCAGAAAAGCAGATGACCGCCTTAAGTCTTTATTCCATGGTATAAAAGAGAGCGCAGAGGAGGGTTCGGCCAATCAATTATCTGCAAAGGGACACCTCAGGGCCAGCGTGGCGACAGAGGAGCCATCTAGGGCTGCCCAGTGACAGACTTTAGTGCTCTGCACCAGGAGAGCACCATGGTGTGTACTGAACAGCCAGTTCTCTTGGGACTCTGATGCCTAAGATGGCATAGAATATTAAATTTAAGAATCTGAAATTGCTAGGAATGTGATATAGAAAGTAGGAGGACTAAAATTATTATTACTATTTCAGATTATTCTAGATTAAACATTAATGTAAGATAAGAATTAAAATTCTTGTTAAGAGAAGAAACTCAAAATAATTGCTAGTGCTTTGTTTATCTGTAACATCTTGGAGTTCTTTTAGTTGCCAACTTTCACTAGCAACTTACAAGAACAAAACTGAAAGCTGGGGGAGGTAGGATAGGAATACATATGCTTACGCTGTGGGGATAAGGAACGGCTATTAAATTTAGTAGCAGTGACATGGTCTCCTCTTTGGGAAAATTTGGCAGTGAATGTGTCTCCTGGAGAGGCAGTCAAATTACCCACTAGTGAACCAAAGCAGATTCAAAGTGGAGAAAAAGCTTAATTGAAATAAACACCACCTTTACTCAGGCTTATGGGAGGGGGAAAAAGATATGATAAAAGAGCAGCCAAAATAAACCAGATAAAATGTTCAACTTGCTTTTTCTAGAGTCTCATATTGAGGTCAAAGAGCCTGGTATTAAATAAACACAAAGAAAATCTACTACGATACTGATAATCAGCCCAACATAAAATTGAAAAATTGATAAATAAATGTTTGAGTTTCATTAACAAGGTGATGATTATAATGAAAACAACAACACCAATAATATCAATAACAATAGTTATTTAGTTAACGAACACCTGCTAAGAGCCAGTACTAACTGCTCTAGCAGCTTGGTCAATTCTCTACAGTACAGTACAGTATATAAATAACCTCATTTCATAAAGGGGAAATAAGGAAAGAAGACAGGAATTTTTATCAAAGAAAATAATACATACTACCTATGTTTTTCTCTTCATATATAGATGATAATTTAAGTGCAGCTGATAGACTTTTTCTTAATTATTACCAGAATATTTAAATATTAATCTCTTCTTGATCATTTAATTCCATAAAGACATGCTGCCTATCATCACAAATTAAACTTTATGCTCTATAATTAAATTGGTGACTTTTTTTTTTTTAAGGAAAGAAAGAATAGGTAAGAGTTGGATTTAATCCAATTTTCTTTGAACTTACAGAAGGATGAGAAGAGATCGAATGGAGTCTGAAGAAAAAACGCACATACATCTCACGGAATATCTGATACAATTTGTAAGGCTCATGGTATAGAAAACAAAGTGGTGCAACTGAAAGAAAAACAATTGGTAATATTGCAAAATTACTAAATTTAAAAAATTGTGAAATATAAAATAATAAATCAATATTTTGTTGTAATCATAGTCATTCATAGACAAGTTTAGAATTATGGATAGCTTTGGAAAAGCTCTTTGGAAAAGAGTGTTTATTCACATGTGAAAAGTTCAACAGCCATTAAATATCATAAAAAGGGGTAAATTATAAACTATTGTAATTCCAATTTCACAGTAGACTAGGAATAACATAATGGAATTATATAAGGCTATTAAAAGTTCAAAGTAACTTTAGAACACTGCCTAAAATCACACCTCTTTTTTTTAACTGAAGTAGTAAGAAAGTGATAGACGATTCAGTTTCACTTGAGAACTCAGGCTGCTTCAAGATTTTTAACGTGGGGATTCAGGTAAGTACACTGTAAGATGATTTGTGACTTTTACAACCATGGTCTTCCCTTAATACAACTTGAAAATAAAAATTTTGAGAAGTGGTTTTCCATTCTTGGTCCATATTGGCCTATCTCCATATGAATCAGGATAGCTTTCACCAACTTAAAATAAAACCATCTTCAGGCAATGATTTCTTTCCCTAGTGAGCGTTAAATTGAGTTTTCCTTTGTACAGCGTCTTGGCACTGGAGCACGGGGGAGTCAGCTAGCTTCTCCACAGCTGATGTCAGAGGCGCTCATTTCAGAGGCTGACTTCACCACGTGCCACACTGACAAACACGGTCCCGCTTCGCATCTTCAAGCTCAAGAACTTTAGGCAGCATAACCACACGTGTAATTGGAATGCAGACACAAAAACTGCATTAAATGTTAAGAAAAAATGCGTTCCTCATAGGTAGAAATTTCAAAGGCTATAAACTGGGCAAATCTGAAGTTGTGGGGCTGTATATTCTGTCAGTCATGCCCAGAGTGCAGGAGGCATTAGGTAAGCAGGGAAATCAGTGGGGCCAGTTTAGTTCTCTTCTTTTTGTCAAAGTAAAAGGAAAATGGTAAAATATTTTTACAAGAAAATTCAATTAGTTGGGAAAATGGACAAAGCATGTATTACCAAGGGATAAATTTTCAAAAACTAGCATTGCAAGTGAAAAATTTTACTTCTTCTGAAGGGCAAAAGAAACAAATTATTTTCAGGGGAGTCAATATCTAATTATATATATATAAAAACTACTTGTAAATATATAGAAAAAATTATACACAAAGAAATTCAAAAACAGAAAAGCATGTCCTCCCACTTTAAAACTAAATTTTAAAAACTCATTTTATTATCAAAATAATTGGCTGCTTATTAAAATAGCCCAAATTAGGATATTACATGTATTTAAAAAGAATAACTCAGTTCTAATTACAATAACAACCTAAGAAAAGGCATTGGCCGGCGCCGCGGCTCACTAGGCTAATCCTCCGCCTTGCGGTGCCAGCACACTGGGTTCTAGTCCCGGTCGGGGCGCCGGATTCTGTCCCGGTTGCCCCTTTTCCAAGCCAGCTCTCTGCTGTGGCCCGGGAGTGCAGTGGAGGATGGCCCAAGTGCTTGGGCCCTGCACCCCATGGGAGACCAGGAGAAGCACGTGGCTCCTGCCTTCGGATAGGCAACGTAATCCGGCCATAGCGGCCATTTGGAGGGTGAACCAACGGCAAAGGAAGACCTTTCTCTCTGTCTCTCTCACTGTCCACTCTGCCTGTCAAAAAAATAAATAAATAAAAAAAAAAGAAAAAGCATTGTGATACACACACATATTCTCTTATACAGGTATGAAATGGAAAAGCCTTAGTCCATTAAATATCATATGTAAAAAATCTTTTACATGACTTAATTTTTAATCTTTTTTATGAAAGATTTTTATTTATTTGAGGGGAAGAGTAACAGAGAGGCAGAGGCAGAGAAAGAGAGAGAGGTCTTCCATCTGCTGGTTCACTCCTCAAATGGCCACAATGGCTGGAGCTACACCGATCTGAAGCCAGGATCCAGGAGCTTCTTCCAGGTCTCCATGTGGGTGCAGGGGCCCAAGTACTTGGATCCTCCACTGCTTTCCCAAGCCATAAGCATAGACCAGGATCAGAAGAGGAGCAACCAGGATATGAACTGGTACCCATATGGGATGCCAGCACCATAGGCAGAGGCTTAGCCTACTATGCCACAGTGCCAGTCCCTTAATTTTTAATCTTAAGTATCTGTGTCTGTTGGGTTTTTCCATAAATACAAACTTAGCTCATTATCTTCCTAAATATTTAGATACTTTACCATAGGAATTTATTTATGAAATCATAATATACACCTTACAACAAAACTTTATTAACTTATCTATATGGGAGAGTAGAAGTTCAAATGAGAGAAAAGTTCAGAAACAATTTAAAAAAGATAAATATTATAATTTTAAAGAAATACAGCAACTAAAACTGAAGTAAAATACTAACTGGAATTTCTTAGGAATAATTTGTAATTATTCTAGCATACCGGTTCTAAAATAAGTGGCTGCTGCTGAAGTATTTGTGGATGCTTAAAATGGTTTTCCAAAATAGTATCAATAAACACTATGTCAAACATTTTGCACCATCTGTTTCCTTAGCAAATGTTTTCCCCTTGGGTATAGAAACCTTCACCCATGTAAGTGACCGTAAATGCCAACAGGCAGAGTGAGCATCAGTACTGTATTTTGCTAGAAGATTTAAACCTTCCTGACATCAAGTATCCTCCAGATGACTCAATCAGCACACCTTCTAAAAACTATTGACTTGAAAACTTCTTGCAGTTAGAATAGTAAAATGGAAGAATAAAAGGGCTTACATTTTTATTATTAGAGGCAAAATTTTATTCTTAACCTTTTTAAGTTTTCTATTTTAATTCCTCATATATTTATAAAAGAAGTATGCTGAAAATCCCTATAACATTATAGATTATGTTATAAAAGTTTGGTTGCTCAAGAACATGGGGTGTACTATAATTCTGTGACCATTAAGGTAGCGTAAAGTAAAAATCCCTGGGTATTTAAAATTGTTTTAAATAAATTTTTATTTATTTAATTAATCGAAAGGCAGAAAGATGAGGAAGGAAATGGGGAGAGAGGGAGGTAATGAGGGAGAAAGGAAGACACAGACAAAGACACAGACACACACACACACAAACACCCATTCACTGATTCACTCCCCAAATGCCCTCATCAACTGGTGCTGGGCCAGGTCAAAGCTGGGAGCCAGGAGCTTAATCCAGGTGTCCCACTTGGGTGGCAGGGACTCAGCTACTTGAGCCATCACCTGCTCCTCTGGGGGCACATTAGCAGGAAGATGGGACTTGTACCCAGGCTCTCCAATTTGGGGTACAGGCATCAGAAGCCACATCTTAAGCATCTACGTATTTTGATTCTTCTGATTCGTATGCTAGCTCTGAGAGTTTTATGTCAATCACCATAACTATCTGATGTGAACACTGACTTGCTTTTTCAAAGAAAAGGTTAATTTATTGCTGATTCTTGTTATAAATGTAAAAAACTGACGTATTTCTGTTTATTCTTAAAGGCAGTAGGAAGATATAATGAGGCTGACAACGTTTAATGAATTTATACATAACATATGAAAATTTAAAAATTAAGTGGCATTAAGGTGTACAGCATTCTTCTGTTTGCTAATCTTTATTATGCTTCTTGCATTGCTCATTAAAAGGTGAGACCCAAAGGGCACGCATGGTCTGAAGCCCTCACATGCATTTTCCTGAGCATGAGTGGATCCTGGAAGGTAACCGCTGCTGGGCAGGTGGCCATCATGGAGAAATGATGAGGTCAGTCTCAGCATGGCCTTCCCTGAGATCCTTTCTGACTAACTGCTTTTAAGAAAGACTTAAATGAGAATTAGTTCAAAAAGGTTAAACAACTTGATTTCACCCTAGTTAGAGCTTACTATTAAGGTGGATCTCTATTCCATTGGATTGGAAAATGATAAGCCACAGAACAAATTTCACAGTATGTTCTAATTTCTCAAACAGTAATCACCTACATAATTATGATAATACTTCATTTTTAATTTTTTTAAATTGGACATATAAATAAATAGTAAACTCAATGCTCTAAAATGTTAATAATAACCTGGTATGTGTGTGGGTGATGTAATATAAAATGTGATCTTTATGTTTAATTTTCTAAATTATAATAAAAACAATGAATATATTAAAGTCCAACTTACCATACATTGAAAATCCATGAAAAGGGATTACACCTAAAAAATAAAAGTAATATGCCCCCTGATTATTAAGTAAACTTTAAATGATTAAAACTGAAAATAGATTTTCTAGTTTTTCCTTCAATTTTGTTCATGAATGTCAGAAAAATTGAGTGATCATAACCAATAAAAGGGTTTTTAATACCTTTAGGAAAGCAAACTAGAAACTTCCAAACATATATCCAGCTACCTTTTTATTGATAATGTTGAAAAATTAAAACTCTGAATATACATAAACAAAAACAGGATAACAACATAATAAGGCAAATCACAGGTCTAAGTTTGAGAACTAATTATAACAGTCTCAAGAAGGCCACAGATATGTTCCTCCTCACCAAACTTCATCATGTACATTAGAATCCAGTCTGTTAAAATGCACTTCTATAAAACGTCACTTCACAGAGAACACCAGGACTGTTGAGTGAACTCACTAAAACATCACAGGAGGCGGCAGGAAAACCATACCAATTCAGTATAATATTTGACCAGAGTTAACATAGGTACACAACCTTCTCAAAGAAATAATCAAAGCCTAACTTGGTGTGCTAAACATCTTCACATTTGAAACGAAAAATCAGAATTTGTACAGCTAAACTTCAAAACAGAAGTCCTGTAGTATATACCACGGTACTAAATCAAGTTGCAAACGCAACAGAAAAGAAAGCCGAAAGTTTACTTTTTTGAAAAATAATACAGAAATATTTTATTTAATGGACATATTCAGAGGTAAAAGCTTAGTGTCGGCACATCACCTAGAATCAGGTCTAATAAATGACAGTTCAGTCTTGGTTTAAAATATGTCCAGTGATAGAGGATGCATTAATTCCCAATGCAACCCATTACAAGTCTGAGCTGGTTTAATTTGCTGGGAGTAATTTCCCATACTAGCTGGCTCCCTGTAATCCTTACTATCCCTAGTTCTGACTACAGAAGTCACACAAAACAAGGTTCTTTTTATCTCCTTGGAGTATGCAAATCTTTCAGAAATGTGTGCTCACTCACTTCCCCCCTCGCCATGAGGTTTACTGCGCTAAGACTTTATGAACATCTTTAATTGTTTCCCCGATGAAGTGGCCTCAAGTCACTTCCCTGTCTTACTTCCGCTGGATAAGCTGCAGGTCCCCACAATCCTTAAAGTGAGGTGACTAAAACCTCTAAGCATTTTGTTCCTCCCCACAAACACTTCAGCCAAGACAGCAGAGGAGTATATTCTTATCTTAATTACATTCCTTCTTTGGTGAACCATTCCAATTGCAGATAATCCTGTATTCTCATTCTCTTATCTGACATATTCCTCCTGGTTCCACATTACTGGGAAATTTGATAAGTACACTCTCCATGCCTTCATCCAAAGCACTATAAAAATGCTAAACAAGACAGGGTAAGGAGATAACTGCCTAGGGACTGTTTCTGTATTGGTGTCAATTCATTAATTGGCACCTATTGTGTTAAGTGAAGAGCAGAGATTGGACAGCAACCAGACTTGGTTGGGTCCATCTGAATCTGCCACTCAAGAGATCTGTGTGCCTTTGGGTAAGTTTCTTAACTTTTCCACCTTCAGTCCCCTCCTGTGTAAATCAGAGATAATGACACAACCTACATAATACGATGAAATGAGATGATGGCTGTAGTGTAGCCATTAATAAATGCATAGTTTAGACCTGTAGTAAGTGCTAATTGTTGACATTAAAATTCAAAAATGAGTCATTTCTTTACTGTTTCTAGAAGTAACTTGATCAAAAACACGTATGAGGAAAATCCAGCTGTTATTCTAAGCGAAGATGCTTGGCCAATCACGCACATTTTGTGCAGCTTCACTACTGCTTGTCTAAGATTCACCAGCTAAATGTTCAGGATACACATTTTCCTATCTTCCCCTGGCTTCAGGCACACAGCACACATTTATGTTAAGCAACTCTGGCTGGATTCCCTGTTGCTTATCAACTGTCTTACTCCTCTTGTCTGATTAACCACCCCATTCTTACAAAACTTTCCCATTCTTCAAGTTTTTAACGTCCAATTGCAGAACTCACCTTCCCCTCACTAGGAGACTAGCAATGCCAGGACACGAATCCTCTCACGTATCTGTTCTTCTTATTTTTTCTGTTTTCTCCAAGGAAATGGGTCCTTTTTATTTTTCAGAGCAAGCACCTTCATTTGTGCTCTGAATCCTCATTCCTTGACTTTGACAGCTGTTGTCAAGCTATGGTCAAGTCTAGACAACGTTTATGTGCTGCCTGGGAGCTAGCAATGGCTTTTATATTTTTAAAAGATTATTTACAAGAACAACAAAGAATAGAATGGCACAGAAACTGTGGTAAGAAAAGCTTGAAATAGTTACTATCTGGCTGGTGACAGAAAAGGTTGCCAACCCCTGCTCTGGAATCCCATCCCATCAGCTTCCACCTTCCCTCTATACGCCATCATTGCACAGAGATGTAGTAAACCTCTTTGTCAGACCTTGCTCCGGGAACTGGAGGTACAGAAAAGTAACACTGAAATAGTGAATATTTATGGGGGCTGGCACTGTGGTATACCAGGTAAAGCCGCCACTTGCAGTGCCAGCATCCCATATGGGTGCTGGTTTGAGTCCCAGCTGTTCCACTTCTGATCCAGTTCTCTGCTATGGTCTGGGAAAGCAGTAGAAGATGGCCCAAGTCCTTGGGCCCCTGCACCCATGTGGGAGACCCAGAAGAAGCTCCTGGCTCCTGGCTTCGGATTGGCCCAGCTCTGGCCGTTGCAGCCATCTGGGAAGTGAACCAGTGGATGGAAGACCTCTATCTGTCTGCCTCTGCCTCTCTGTAACTCTGCCTTTCAAATATATAAATAAATCTTTTAAAAAATAGTGAATATGTATGTCAGTAGTGATAAGTGCATGAAGAAAAGTAATATAGGGGAGGGGGACAGAGAGCCCTTACTGATGAAAGAGCCACGGATGCCATGGAGGTGAGAATCACCTGGGAAGGGGTGACCTGGAAGCCCCGAGCTTCCTGTGATGATTGGCATAAACGGGCAAGGTTTCCTGAGGCCAGCTGGCCTTGCACAGCGATGGGATCTGCTGTTTACTCCTACTCAAGGAGCAAGAGGGGAAAGGGATGGTACTTATCCTATCTTCAGTCTCTCCTATTTCGCAGCCAAGAATATCCTCATATTCAGTAATAATTTTAATAACAACAATAATAATCACATCACAATAAAATCCATTTCATTTTCAGATACTAATTTTCCATGGCACAAGTCACTAATCTTCCTCTATTTCCAGAAGCCAAGCTTACATTCAAAAAACAACCATATTCACTTCGTTTACTTCCTCATTCTATATCCCCAAATGCCTGCAAACTGTTTCCATCGCAGTGACTCTAAGTTCTGATTGCTAAATCCAGGGGTCTCCTCTCTTTGCCTGTATCACCTAATAGCCTGACAGCACCTGAAAGTCCCTTCTCAAACTTGAGGCATGTGGCCCTGAAGCCCCTAAGCAGACCAGGCTCCTGGTCTCTCAGAAACCTCTGCTGCTCACGATTTTGTTTTCGCTTGATTTTGCTTTTGGCTAGTTATCTGCCTTCCTGACTTCTTAAAAATGCCTACCCTCCGAGACTCTGTCATACTTGTTTTCTTTCTCCCTCTACCAATATTCTCATCATTGACCAGTAATCCACACTTCCAGAGCCCGGGATCCTGAGCCTCCCTCTGAACTCTATTTTTGTAAACGAGTTGCCACTTCTGAGTCATTTCATTTAGGAAGGAAACCTTCCTTACCCTCCAGTTTCCCATCAGCCCTTACACCTATATGTGTTTAGGATTATGTCCCTTTCTAGTGCCATCAGGCTATGGGTACTTAACACTTCAACACAGCCTCAGCAGATCCGTATGCACAACTCCAACCCTACCAAAGTGATGGCCACCCTATAGCTTCTGGGCATGGAACAGGGGCTGTGGGTAATACTCCCCTGCACCTCCAGCCCTGTCCCTGCCCCACCCCTTCAAGATTTCCTCCTAGAAAGACCTCTCTAATCATCCCCTACATCCTATCCACAAGCAATTCATTAATCAGCATCCTTGTATGGGCTCACGTGCCCTCACTCCTTCTCTCTGCACTAAGAAACACCATGCAATTTGGGTTCTACCACTTTCTACCTATAGACCCTGGCAAAGCTACTTAACCTGTTACCTCATCCAGAACTGTTCTTAGATGAAGGCAAGGAGGCTTGGGATGAGGGCACTGCACAATGGTCTTCCTCTGGCGGTATCCCCTCACCAGAGCCTATGCCTCTCCTTTCAAGCTACATCCCAGGTACCCAAGACTCTGAAATTCCCAGCCCAAAGGCCTCTAAGCCAGCCCCCAGTCTTGCATGCCTCTTTGTTGGAGACATGATCCTGATGAGCATATATCCCAGGGCAGAGAAGAGGCCAAAGGGTAGCTCTTTGTGGAAAGCATGCATGGAGCCCAGGTGGGCAGTAGAGCCACAAATGGGAAGCGGGTGAGGACACCACAGGGAGGGACTGAGACGTCTGAGAATCCAAATTTGAACCTGGTCTTCCAGACTGTTACGATGATGTATGTGTGAAAGCAAGAAAGCAGCAGGCTTCATCAGTTTATTAAAGTCCTTTATAAGTTAAATATTACTATAAAGTAAGCAGGCCCCCATTTGCACTCCTGTCTTGGAACCTACGAAAGTTCGGAACAGAGCTGGGGACAATACCAGTGAGGCACTGAGGATTCTGTCAGATATCTGAGTGGCACAATAGTTGATACAGTGTCATTACTTAACAGATGTTATTTTCTTTCCCTGGTCTTAATGTTGTATAATGAATTTTATCATTCTCTCTCCCCCAACAGAATAAATCCTTCGAGTACAGGAACTTTTTCTTAATTTTCTCCATCCCAAGATAAACACAATGCCCAGAATATTCGATACTCATTAAATGCTTGCAGAATGAATATATGAAGCCCTACAGAATCTGCATTTACCACATTTTTTACCATTTATCTCTTTCCTTATTGTCAGAGCCCAAATTCAGGCTTTGAGGAACTCTTCTCTACCATTCTGTAAGAGTCTGCCAATTGGTATCCCTTCCTCTAAGCTCTCAGCTCTCCAATCAACTTTTTTTTTTTTTTTTGGACAGGCAGAGTGGACAGAGAGAGATAGAGACAGAGAGAAAGGTCTTCCTTTTCCATTGGTTCACTCCCTAATGGTCGCTGCAGCCGGCGCACTGCAACTGGTGCGCTGCACTGATCCGAAGCCAGGAGCCAGGTGCTTCTCCTGGTCTCCCATGCGGGTGCAGGGCCCAAGCACTTGGGCCATCCTCCACTGCACTCCCGGGCCACAGCAAATTGCTGGACTGGAAGAGGAGCAACCGGGACAGAATCCGCCACCTCGACCTGGACTAGAACCCGGTGTGCCGGCACCGCAGGTGGAGGATTAGCCTAGTGAGCTGCAGCGCTGGCCGTCTCCAATCAACTTTGAAAATGCCTCAAGTTATCTTCTGAAAACATTAGTGAGACCATGAAAAAGACCTCTCTCTCACTGTTTTCTACTGATTATTCATGTATCCAGCAATCTTTACTGATCCAGTTAACTAATATTTAAAAAAACCTACTCTGTATCTTCTAGAAATATTAAAAGGAATATGACATTGACCCTGTATTTATGGAATTCACATTCCAGCCTTGTAAGACAGGCTAAATGACTACAGAGTAGAATTCAAAAACCTTTGATCTAACCTTAAACATTCATGATTATGCCCTACAGCCTGAGAATTATCTGCCTCTCCTTTGAAATACCACCTGACTGTATACCCTAAGCTAGATTACTTATCACAATCAGAACTCATCATGCCCTTTCTGTATCCTACTTAGCCCATCAAAATCTTAGTACATTCAGCAACAACCCCGGGGGAACACTTTCTGATCTCTTAATCATAATTAAATGCTCACTCTTTAATGTTCTCACGGAATTTTGTTCGTATTTCCAACAATATGATTTCAACATATTTTGTGTTATAATTAGATGTTGAGCAGATTGTTCCAGAGGACAGGAAATGTATTTTATTCATTTTTCTATGTATCTCATGGTACCCTGCACATAGTTGTTGATGAACATATGTTTGCTGAATGAATAAACTGTGGATAGATGGATAAATAGAGAAGCAACAAGAGAAGTGTTGGTTTCTAGTAGACCTGAATTCTATTGTGGGGTTAACAAAAACCAGCTGGGAAACTTTAGGAAGGTCATTGAACCTCCTGAGGGTCAGATACTTGTGTGACACGTAAAGGGACAAAGATTAGCTGTAAAGTATTGTTTGACTATAAAATCTGGTGTTATAATTATGTAAGCAAGAGTAAATGTGGAAAAATTTGTGAGACTTAAAGAAAGCTATACACATGAAGAGCTTCCAATAGTAAGATTCTTTAGCAACTTAAAGATCCTTTGCTTTCTAGAATCTGAAAAAATTAAAAACCAGATTACATTCACATTCAAGGTCACATGGATTCTTAACTGACACTCTAGTCATCAGCTGCAGTTCCAGGGAGCACTTAGAAGGACAGCTCAAAGATCATCTTTTGTCAAGTCTTTCAGTTTTTTATATCTTCAGTTAAGTCTCTGTTACGATTTTAAAGATTTATTTGAAAGGCAGAGTTAGACACACACACACACACACACACACAGGGCGAGAAAGAGAGAGAGAAAGAGAGAGAGAGAGAGAGAGAGTTTCTATTCCCTGGTTCACTCTGCAAATGGCCACAACACCCAAGGTAGGGTAAGGTCAAAGCCAAGAGCCTGGAACTCCATCAGGGTCTCCCACGTGGGTGGCAGCAGTCCAAGGACTTGTGTCATCTTCTGCTGTCATCCCAGTAACATTAACAGGGAGCTGGACTGGAAGTGGAACAGCTGGGGCTCAAACTGGCACTTATAAGGGATGCCAGTCATGCAGGCAACAGCTTAACCCACTGTGCCACAACACCAGCCCAGGTTAAGTTTCTTCTTGTGAACACCCATCTTTTTCTACCTATCCCCTGTGCTGCTTCATTTTATTTCTTTTACTTATTATAGACTTTTTAAAATGATTGATTTATTTGAAAGGCAGAGTGACAAAGAGAGAGGGAGAAAGAGAGAGAGGAAAGAGAGAGAGAGAGAGAGAGAGAAGAGAGAGAGAGAGAGAGAGAGAGAGAGAGAAGAATTTTCCAATTGCTGGTTCACTCCCCAAATGGCTGCAGTTGGGGCTGGCCCAGGCTGAAGTAAAGAGCCCAGAACTCCATTAGGGTCTCTCATTTGGGTCTCATCTTGGGCTATCTTCTGCTGCCTTCCCAGGCACATCAGCAGGGGGCTGGATCAGACGCAGAGCAGCTAGGACCTGAATTGGTGCTCCAATATGGGATGCTGGCATTGCAAAGCAGTGGCTTAACCTGCTGCACCACAGGGCTGGCCCCACTGATTATAGACTTTTAACAAATATAAAAAAGTGTATCTGTCTTTCCTAACTTCGCTACAATAAACATGTTGACATGAAAGAAAATAAAGATGGAGAATAAGTTAATAAATCTAAGGCATATTTTGGAATCTTACTGAAATATATCTAACATCTTTCTAAATATTAAATTTCAAATGAGATGCTATTCTACAAAATACCAATTTTCTCAGTTTAAAAATATTTTTGACTTCCTCTGCTAAGCCACTGCAGAAACATTTCAACAAGTAGGTTACAGAAATGAAAATCTCGCTGTCATTATTTCCGTCTTCCCCAATGGGTTATTACGCATCTCCTAGGTGTAGGAATACCCAAGTCAGGACAAGGCATTTTTAATAAGGAAGCTTACGATGAACGAATTAGTGAACTGCCCGACAGATAGAAGGAATGTGTGTATTCAGATGACTTGTCTTAATCACACTCTTACTCTACATTTCCCTCAATTCTGAAGTCTCAGCCGCTCTTTAAGCAGCTACATCATACGTTATTTGAAGCAAGACATTTCATACTGTGCATCATCTCCAGCAGCCAGCACAGCAGCTTCTACAGGTGAGATGCTCAGTATATGTTAAAGATGGCCGATGGAGCATTTCTAAGTATAATCAGCCCTTACAGACAAAAACATTAAAGTACACAACTCACACATTAGAAATTAAGATAGAACATAGGAGGTTCCTAAGAACTCATGATTGAAAGAGTAAGTGACCCATAAAGTCAGGCAGACAAGAATTGAAATTCATACAGGATCTGAGTATTTCTGGCAAGTTACCAACCCTCTCTGAACCCCTATTTTCATTCCTGAAAATGGAAATAAACAAGACCAACTTCACTGGGTTGCACTAAAGCACACAGAGTTCATATTGAAGTGCTGCAGCATAATGTTTAGTAGACAGTTGACGCTGAATAACACAGCCATTTTATGCTTTCAGAGGGGAGAAGATCACTTTTAAGTATCAGCTTAAACCTAAGAAAATCTTTTTTTTTCATCAGTACTGGATAAGGGGACACTTCAGTTTAGCTAAGATTAGCCAGGGTTTAAGGCTTCCCCAAAAGGCTACATAATCCACTTTGTCAAGAAAGAACAAAGTCAAATTCTGGCAAACAGAATCAGGAGGCACAAGAGGCAGTGAAAAATCCATTAACACTCTAGTGTGCATACCACCTAGAACATTTCTTTGATCTTAGACGTAGTCATGTTCTTGGCCAGTTTTGCAAAATCCCTTCCTTTGCCTCTCATCGCTTCAGCCTTTCAAGGGTCAAGTTTCATTCACCTGGCTGCCACCCAGCACTGCTTCCAACAGGCATTAGGATGCATGAGACACATCTCATGAGCCCTCAAAGTTCTACAAGTCTGCTATGAATAATTATTTGAGATCCTAGCCTTTCCTTAAGCATTTGAAGAAGTCTAAAATATTGACTGCCTGTTACATTCAATATAAATAGCCTAAGCAATGTTTTAATGGGGCCTTAACTAATCTCAGAATGGTGAACACTGTCAACAAAAATAAATCTTGAACTAGATGGGATATAAATAGCAAATATGACACATAAGATACCCCAAATATTAACACTCTTTGCACTTACTATATATTCTCCCCTCATTTCCTGTCTCCATTAATACTTAGCATTTGTAGGTGTACCCTAATTCTTGCATCTGATTCACTTCAGTTTCACCTCAGTTTAAAGCAACTGCAGCACTCTGTTTAGGATTACTCAGTAGAGTTTATCTAATCCATTTGTTGAGATGGTCATTTCCTCTGTTTATTCTCATTCCACAGGCAGTATGCAGGTTAGTAAGAATAGATATTAGGATTTCCATAGTATTTCTGAATCTGAACTTCAGACTATGACTTTGATACTCTGCTTTACTACTTAAAATGCCCTGAAACGTCAGAACACTACCATATTTCAATATTTATCTGTAAATCACACTTCAAAGAAAATTTTAGTGAAGTTTTTAATTTATGTTGAGGGTTATACTTCAAATGACCTGTATATGGGTATTATGAGATATTTTAGATTTATTTAATTGCTACAGAAGATAAAGTACATAGCTATTTATCAACTTGACATTTATAAGCGTATTTAAGATGACATTCTTTTATTATTTCTTCCAAGAGCCTTTCCAAATCCTTGTGGTAAGGGTCTGTCTTATGTATCGTAGGATGTTTAGCAGCAGTCCACTCCCTCCCTGACTTATGACAACAAAAAGTGTCTTCAGACATTCCCAATATCCTCTGGTATACGTGTGTGTGTGTGTGTGTGTGTGTGTGTATAGGAATTACCTCTGGTTGAGAATCACTGCTCTGGGACCTTGAAACTTACCTTCCCAGTGATAACTAGCAATTAATTATTTTATCTGGTCTTACAGGACCCAAATGGAATTAGCAAATATGATGACTATTTATCACTTGTAATCAAGTTGCGGACAATCTGTGTGTATTTTCCCTGGAAGTCTGTTCTTCTTGGTTCTATTCTTATTCCTCTATGTTCTTCTATGTTAATTCCATCACTCATTTCCTCAGTCATTCAATAACATTTTCTAAGCACAGACTTTACTAGCACTAGGTATTGCATATGCTTTCATAGTTCCTCTAAACTATTAAGGTCCTTGTGCTCTTACCTCAAATGACACTCTAATTCTACCCAATAGTCAGGATGATCTTTTAAAAGTATAGCATTAATCAGGAATTGGAAAAGAGATGTTACTGAGAAAAGTGACAAAAGGTATTACCAAACTTTGCCCCTCCCATAAGGCAATGGTGAAACTGGAAAAAACTTTACGAATTATTTTTTTTTGAACTTTGAAATCCAGTAATTCACAACCAGGGGGAGGCTGAAGGGAAAAGAATCTTGGTAAGAGAAAGTTGGGGAATTTTGGTTTCCTAGCCTACCATCCCCTATTTTCTAAGTTGGCTGTAGGCTCACATTCCCAGTGAAGCTTGGTGGTGCCAGATCTTGCACTTATTTGTTTTGACTTGTCTAGTAGGTACCTGAAGGCCTGGCCCAAGAGCTTACAGTTGTTTCACTGGCCTTGTCTTAGAGCTTTCTAAGGACTGAAGCAGCCTGGCAAGCTGCATTTGTCAAAAGCATTTAAAAGCAAATATGCTAGGTACAGCCATCTGGGAGAAAGAATAACAGATGGGGCGAGCACTAAACAGATTGAAGAGCCTGGGAATGATGAGCCTAGGAAGAGAGCTACCTGGGGGAATAAGAGCTTTGAAAAGCTCCAATGTGTATGGAGGAATCTAGAAAAGACCTTTTAGTTCTCACTGAGTTTTAGGCTCTGTTTAGGCAGGAAGTTAAGGCTAAAGTAGACCTGTATGTAGCCTAAATAAGCCTTGAATCTGTGTCTACCATTAAGCCAACCTGAAAAAGAGTTTTAAGACTTGTAAAAAATTTTTCATTCAAGATTTTTTTTCAAAGAAAGAGATCTCTGTAAAATCACTAGCTGACCATTAAGCTAATGGAACAGAGAACTAAATGGGCACAAAACAGAGAATACCTTTATAAAAAAAAAAGTTTAGAAAACTCACTAAACAACAAACAAGACTTCTGGGGAGGGGCCAGTGCTGTGGTGTAGCAGGTAAAGCCACTGTCTGCAGTGCTGGCATCCCAAGTGGGCACTGGTTTGAGTTCCGGCTGTTCAACTTCCGATCCAGCTCTCTGCTGTGGCCTGGGAAAGCAGTAGAAGATGGCCCAAGTCCTTGGGCCCCTGCACTCGTGTGGGAAACCCGGAAGAAGCTCCTGGCTCCTAGCTTCAGATAGGCGCAGCTCCTGCCACTGCGGCCAACTGGGAAGTAAACCAGTGGATGGAAGCTCGCTCGCTCTCGCTCGCTCTCTCTCTCTCTCTCTCTCTCTCCCTCTCCTTCTCTCTCTGTGTAACCTGAATTTCAAATAAATAAATAAATCTTAAAAAAAAAGATTTCTGGGGATACTGGAAAACTGACTTCCACAGTTACATTATAATACTAAAGATATTCCATTTCCAACAATTAAAAGAATTATGAGCATGAAAAGAAATAGGGAAGTATAGTCCATTAACAGGAAAAGGAGAGATTAATAGAAAGTGGCTCTGACAAAGTCCAGCCATCAGACTTCCTAGAGAAGCCTTTAAATCAACTGCCTTTCCATCCGACCTGTCCTCACCTTGTCAGCCTCCACTTGGCTCACTGCACCAGTCAGTCCCCCTGGCCATCCTGGAGCCTTCAGCCTCCGAACATGCTGTGTACGCCCTCTGGAATGCTCTTCTAGCGTTGCATGGCTTGCACTGCATATTTTGGTTTCTGTTCACATTCTACTTCCTCATTCCTGATTACCTTATTTAAAACAGCGAGGTCTTCATCAATTTCATACACACTTTCTGTTCCTTTCTTTATTCACTACATCATTCTCTGAAATTCTCCCTCTCTCTCTGTCCCTCTTCCTCTCTCTGTCTCTCTCCTCCTCTCTTTCATATCTCCCTTCCTAAAATCGAAGCTCTTTGGCAATGGATACTTTGTGTTATATACTACAGACCACCCACTTAGAACAGCAAGTCAGGGCATGGCTCAACAAATATTTATCAAATGGATAAGGGCAATTTATCCATGTTTAACAAAGGAGAAAACATGAGATGCTTATAAAATTCTTGTGAAATTTTTCTCATCAGCTGTTTAATGAATCTGGTACAGGAATTTACCCACTGATGACACCTCACATGAAGTGAGACAGTGAAGACTAATGTCACTACAGCCTGTCACTTCCATCTCAGGTATGTGGGGCTGGTAGTGAGAAAACCTCTGCCCTGCTGTTAGGCACCGGCCTGATCAGGGACTGAGTGTCAGTGACATGCAGACAAGCCTTGGTGTGGCCCCTGGACCAAGAAAGCTGGCCAGCTTGGGTGGTAGGACTGGTAGGTGTCCTTGAGATTTCAAAATCATACTAACTTTGGCAAAGGTTGGAAAACAGGGCACCTAATAAAAAACTCGCTTATTATTACATAGGGTAAAGGAAAAAGGAACAGAAGACTACTGCTCTTTGTCTCTTCTTGTTCTACAAATGCTCTAGCATGTTCTAAAACAACTTCAGAAAATAAAGAACTCTGAGAATTCAATTTATGTACAGCTGTTATCTTATTAAGGCTTAAACTTTTTATTCTGGATATACATTTTCATAGACTCTATCAAACAAAGGTACTTCAAGAAGGTCCCAGAAAAATGGATTTAGAAAAATGGCAGCTTCGGCCATTGAGGCCAACTGGGAAATGAACCAGCGGATAGAACCCCACCCCCTGCCCCTGCGCCTCTCCTTTTTTCTCTGTGTAACTCTGACTTTCAAATAAATAAATAAATAAATAAATCTTTTTTTTTTTTTTTTGACAGGCAGAGTGGACAGTGAGAGAGAGAGACAGAGAGAAAGGTCTTCCTTTTGCCGTTGGTTCACCCACCAATGGCCGGCGCACCGTGCTGATCTGAAGGCAGGAGCCAGGTGCTTCTCTTGGTCTCCCATGGGGTGCAGGGCCCAAGCACTTGGGCCATCCTCCACTGCACTCCCTGGCCATAGCAGAGAGCTGGCCTGGAAGAGGGGTAACCGGGACAGAATCCGGCGCCCCGACCGGGACTAGAACCCAGTGTGCCGGCGCTACAAGGTGGAGGGATTAGCCTATTGAGCTGCGGCGCCAGCCAATAAATAAATCTTAAAGAGAGAGAAGCTGCGCAGATCCAAAGGCAGGAGCCAGGAGCTTCTTCCGGGTCTCCCATGTGGGTGCTGGGGCCCAAAGACTTGGGCCATCTTCTACTGCTTTCCCAGGCCATAGCAGAGAGCGGGATCAGAAGTGGAGCAGCTGGGACTACAACCAGTGCCCATATGGGATGCTGGCACTGCAGGTGGTGGCTTTACTCTCTATGCCACAGTGCCAGCCCCTGAAGTACTCTTATATGCAGCTTTTACTTTTTCAATATATTGCCACTTTTTCCTCCTTCCAGAAGACACCGTAATGAACACAGCAAAAATTTTATGAGGAATTAGAGTACAACTAGGGAGAATATTGGTTCTGAAGTCAGACAATCTGAGTTCAAAGCCTATCTTTGTCACTTACCACCAGTTGGGTAAGTTAATATTCCATGTCTCAGTTGCTTTATCTATAAATAGGAATATCAACGACTGCCTCATAGGGTTCCTATAAGGATTAAATAAGTTAATACACATAATGTACTTACCACACTGCCTGGTATATAGCACTGCTTGGAAAATGTTAGGTGTTGCCTCTCCAACTACTTGCTACACTGATTATAGCAGCAATACATATTTTTGATGTCTTGAGCTCATTATAAAATCTTTAAATTATAATATTCTACAACCTAGTAATGCCTTTTTATAGGATCACTGGTTTTTTTGTTTTTTTGTTTTTTTTTGACAGGCAGAGTGGACAGTGAGAGAGAGAGACAGAGAGAGAAAGGTCTTCCTTTGCCGTTGGTTCACCCTCCAATGGCCGCCGCTGCAGCCGGCGCACCGCGCTGATCCAATGGCAGGAGCCAGGATCCAGGTGCTTTTCCTGGTCTCCCATGGGGTGCAGGGCCCAAGCACCTGGGCCATCCTCCACTGCACTCCCTGGCCATAGCAGAGAGCTGGCCTGGAAGAGGGGCAACCAGGACAGAATCCGGCACCCCGACCGGGACTAGAACCCGGTGTGCCGGCGCCGCAAGGTGGAGGATTAGCCTATTGAGCTACGGCGCCGGCCTAGGATCACTGGTTTTTACATCTAATGGTCTCAGACTGATTTGCTGGAATGCACTTCGATGCTATTTTATAGTTTTTATATTTTTCTTTGTGAGATCTCTGATTTTCACTTCCCATTATTGTTTATCATTTTTCATATTTATTTCAGCCTTGCTCTAGTTTCAGGGAGCATAAGAATAGTAAACCAAGTTGTTAGACATGTGTATTCAGTAAGATCGCCTATGTTCTAAATTAAGTCAATAAAACACCCCTAGGAATATGGATAAAGAATCTGAGTTCTAGATATCTCTTTTGGCTATTCAGAGGTATTATATTTTTTCTTTAATCTTAGATTAAAAGATATGAGAAAATTAAATTTCTAGGGTGATAATGTAGTAATGTCTAAATGTAAATGTTAAAATTAGTAAGCCTCTAATATTTCAAATACTCACTCCATACCTAATGCATGCTAGATATTGGAGGAATAAAAATGAATGATATGGTACTGAACTTCTAGAAGCTGGAAACTTTTAGAGAGAGAGGAGAAAGTACAAACAATATAGAAAAACAGACCAAGATCTACTAACGATTTTCACACTGGATACTGTGGGAGCCTGGAGGAAGGGTTAACTTAACTTGGAGATTCAGCAACAGTTCCTTGAAGAGGAGCACATTGGAACTGAGCCTTGATGGCAGGCACGTGGAGAGAGACTGCATGGCTGTTCTACGTGTGGGAACGGGAGAGCTAACGAAGTAGGAAGCTTAGTGCTTTGGGGAGAGGACATGTGGGTCTTTAAAAATTCATGAAAAATGTATCATGAAAAACTATGCATTGATATTTCTTGTACCAAAATAAACTTTAATTCCATTTTCCATAACTTTTTAGATACCTTTGTATAGCTCTGTGTGAATAAAAAATAACTTGAAACTGCTGTGATTAGAAAACTGAGATGGGCAAAGGTGAGAAACAGTCAGTAAACCGTATGGAGACTCGCAAGTCCGCATATTCAAGAAGCTTGGATGTCACTGTTAAGAGATGAACAGCCATTAAGAAAACTGAGAAAATATCAATTTTCAGATTTTCATTTTAGATGTGAAACTCACAGAGCAGTGGAAAGACAGCAAAGCTAGGAAAGGCTGGAGAGCGAGGGACAGGTAGGTGACCATTGCGATTAATAAGCTAGAGACAGTAATGCCTGAAAGAGGGCAAGGCAGCCGTCACGGGGAAGGGAGAAGACCCAAGATGTGTTTGGAAGACATATTTGGAATGTCCTGGTGACTTATTAGACGAAGGGCATATAAGACTGAGAGGAACCTAAGGTGACTGACTACCAGTTTCAGGCCTTAAGTTATCAGGTAGACAATAATGCAATTAACTGAGAGCAGAACAGGCATGTATCTTGTGTTTTATTATTTTAATTCACTTTTGTTTTCCATTTTTTCTTTTGGGGAATGCGTTTAGGAAAATAAAATAATGAGTTCAGGTTGGGACATATTAAATTTGAGGTAATTACAGAAAAGTTGGAAATGAAGCTGAAAATTTTAAAGTAACTAACAAATGGAACTAGGGGGGCAGACAGAAGTCCCTCGGAAAATTTGTGAAAAGAGGAGAAGCAGAACAAGGGTGAGTTGCTTAAAGAGCACAGAGGCAGACAGCCCATGAAAGAAACTGGGATGCTACAGGAGAGAACACTGCCTTGAAGGCCAGGAATGAGTATCCGACACGGTGCTCAACGAAGTTACACACGTTCAGTAACAGCTACGTTTTCTAGGCACTCACTGCAAGGTGGCTACTGTGCTGTTTTATATACCAAATCTCATTTAATCTATTATCCACATGCTATTGATGATTTATCTGAAGTTCAATGAAGTCATGTAACTTACCCAAGGTCATAGGGTGAGCTGGCAGAACTGGGATCTGAACCCAGGTCTGCTGGATTACAAAGCCCATGTTCTTAACTCTGCTGAAGTAAAAGAACTTCTTCAGGATGCAACTTAATATCATACTAAGGATTGCTACATATTGCTTTTCCAAGAAGCATATCTTAAAACTGTCTAATAATATTAAATAACTAATGAGGTCATTACATATTTGATCACTTTATATCATCAAAATAGATTATTTTAGTGATGTGTGTTCATAATTTTTTAATTTCATAAATACCACGCTCGTCAACTCAGGAAAACAAAGTGCAATACAAGGCAACCCACTCAACTGATTAGAGCCCTACTCTAATAAATCCCAAGGAAAAGTCCTCATTGGCCTAATCAGTGTTCTTCAGAGAAAAGCTAAGCACCCTGGCCTAAGACAGCTAAACCTACTCAGCTTTCTCACAAAATGTAACATTGGTCCCAAAAAGAACCAGAGAGAGAGTAAGTGTAGTTAGTACAAATCTACCACAAATGTAGAAAAAATATGTGAGATACACATTCTATGAAAGGTTATTTTACATAACAAATTATTATCTTTTTAAAGGTAGACAAAAGGTGACATTTCTATTATGAAAAATGTAATTTCCCTATTTCCCACTAGAGGAAGCAATAACATTACTCTTACCATTTGGTGGATAAAAGACGGCATATTCTTCTAGTCCTATTTTTCCTATAAGAGAAAACCATAGAGGGTTTCAGTGTGATTAAGTAAAACACATCTCTAAGAATGAACGTGAGGCAGTTAAGTCCCAGCTTCCTACTAACGCAGACCTTGGGAGCCAGCAGGGATGGCTTAAGTAGTTGGGGTCTTGTCACCCACCTGGGAGACCTGGATTGAATTTTTGGCTCTGGGTGGCAGCCCCAGGCTGGGCTGGGGAGTGAAAAAGAGTTTGGGAACACTGTTTCTCTCTCTCACTCTCTTGCCCTCTCAAATAAACATACCTTTTAAAAATATTATACAAAAATAATTTTATTCTGTGAAAGTGCTAATATTACAGTAATTTTAAAAGTGACTATACTCTGATCTTATTTCATGATATGGAGTTAATTTGAAATTTTTGTTAGCCAATCTTTTGATATTAGCAAACTTTCATCAATTAAAATCAATATAAACTTAAGTATAAAATAATCAAAAGAAAAATGATTTCAAGCTACTTAAGCACTTAAAAGGAGCATGTATTTACAAACAGAATTATTTTGCTTATTATAAATAATTCTAATCTATTCGTTAAAGCAAACCTTAAGCTTTCAATATCTCATTAGTTTATATTTTTATGGAATGTGCTGAAAAGTTAAAAATTAAATGCTGTTAGCTGTGTGGTAGTCATATTTTCTGAATCCTAAAACAATTCATATGATCTGACAGTAGGGCTATATGTGAAATCCGAATTGTCCCAGAAAAGCAAAGTGTATTCACCACAATTAAATGTTAACAGAGGTTTTAAAAGTAGCTTTCTCTCAACGAAAGAGACACAGAGACAGAGATGGAGAGAAGAAGGAAGGAAAGTATTATATATATATATTTTTTTAACTTTTATTTAATGAATATAAATTTCCAAAGTACAGCTTATGGATTACAATGGCTCCCCCCCCCATAACGTCCCTCCCACCCGCAACCCTCCTCTTTCCCTCTCCCTCCCCTCTTCCATTCACATCAAGATTCATTTTCAATTCTCTTTATATACAGAAGATCAGTTTAGCATATATTAAGTAAAGATTTCAACAGTTTGCACCCACATAGAAACGCAAAGTGAAAAATACTGTTTGAGTACTAGTTATAGCATTAAATCACACTGTCCAGCACAGTAAGGACAGAGATCCTACATGAGGAGTAAGTGCACAGTGACTCCTGTTGTTGACTTAACAAATTGACACTCTTGTTTATGGCATCAGTAATCACCCTAGGCTCTTGCCATGAGTTGCCAAGGCTATGGAAGCCTTTTGAGTTCACCAACTCTGATCATATTTAGATAAGGTCGTAGTCAAAGTGGAAGTTCTCTCCTCCCTTCAGAGAAAGGTACCTCCTTCTTTGATGACCTGTTCTTTTCACTGGGATCTCACTCATGGAGATCTTTCATTTAGGTTTTGTTTTTTTTTTTTTTTTTTTTTTTTTGCCAGAGTGTTTTGGCTTTCCATGCCTGAAATACTCTCATGGGCTCTTCAGCCAGATCCGCGTGCCTTAAGGGCTGATTCTGAGGCCAGAGTGCTGTTTAGGACATCTGCCATTCTATGGGTCTGCTGTGTATCTCGCTTCCCATGTTGGATCGTTCTCTCACTTTTTTATTCTATCAGCTAGTATTTGCAGATACTAATCTTGTGCTTCTTCCTGGTCTCCCATGAGGGTGCAGAGGCCCAAACACTTGGGCCATCCTCCACTGCCCTCCCAGGCCACAGCAGAGAGCTGGACTGGAAGAGGAGCAACCGGGACTAGAACCCGGCACCTATATGGGATGCTGGGGCCACAGGCGGAGGATTAACTAAGTGAGCTATGGCGCCGGCCCCTATTCTATGTTTTAAACAATACTAAATCCATGACTGTCAGAATCACTAGTAAGTTTTATGCATGACTGATTTTTGTTAGGAGTGGTGGCAAAGAGGAAATGAAGCATAAGAAATGTGAGCGATTTAGATTAGGTTGGAGACAACAGGACTGATCTTGTGAGTTAGGAAAGAAAGGAATAATGAAAAATAGATGAATAGATAGAAAACAGAATCAGGTTTCGAGAGGCAAACAGAATCCTTTAATCACGTGGTTTATAATCCAGACTTAACCATGAAACGTTAGGGTATGTTTGCTAACTTTTCTGGCACAGGCTTTAAGTGTTGAACAATTCAAAGAGAAAAATTAACGAAAGGATGGTGGACATGGTGAGATATGGGCTTGTTATTCAAAGACCTATGATTCTGGGTGGGGGTAGAGGAGTGGGAAGCCTTCCATGTGCATATACAGAATACATGGAGACTAGAATGAATACAGTGTTGTGGAATAATCAGGGAAGCCAAGTTAGCTGGGTTAAGATATGATTAACTGATAAAGGGCCTTACAATCCTGAGTTTAGAGGTGATAGTTCTACTACCAATTTTCCAGTAGACTATGTTAAACAAACAAGTTCCTATGAGTTCAATTTAGAAGCAACAGAACTAAGAAAATCCCACACTGGGGAGAATTGGACTCCAGCACAGGTGATGTGCCCTATCCGAGGACAGGAGTCGGAGCAATCAGATGGGCAGGCCAGACTCTGGAGAAACACTTTATTTCTTCATCAAAATAGAAGAATGACTTTTCATAAAAGGGTAATGAGCTTTCAGCCTTGGGGAGTCACAGGTTAATAAGAGGGAAACGGGGCTGGTGTCTGGCCTGACAGTGAGAAGCTGCTTAGGATGCCTGTGTCCTGTATGGAAATATCTGGATCCTAATCCCAGCTCTGCTCCCAAATTAAGTCCCTGCTAAAATGCACCCTGGAAGACAGGTGATGTTTCGAGTACTTGGGTCCCTGCCACTGTGTGGCAGCCCTGGATTGAGTTCCTGGCTCCTGACATTGACCTGGCCCTGTCCCAGCTGTTGTGGACACTGAGCATTCAGGGAGTGAACTAATGGGTGGGAGTGCTTTCTGTCTCTCTTTCTGATAAATAAATAAACAAAAAAATTTAAACAAAGTTCAAAAAAAAAGTAGAAAAAGCAAATCCATGTCATTAACTCATGTAAGAAAAGAAAAAGTCAAAAAAACAAACACGACAAAAGAGCAACAGAAGAGAAAGAAAATGGGGAATAAAAAGAAGGTAAACTGAAATGCTGCCTCAGGGAACCACTGAACTGGTTTGTGACAAGCTTCCTGGCCACTGATGTTAACGTGAGAGAAAGAACAGCTACCGAGATGATCTAAGTAATTCAGAATAAAAACTTGGCCAACAACAATAAATGGTGTAAAACAAACATCTCTGGCATGATTCTGTAAGTCTTAAAAAGAATATTTCTTTATTGTAATTAAAACTTTACCTCTTATGTATGACTTCGGTGGTGAAGCACAGTTGTATGCAAAGTGACCCAACACTGATGTATCACGAGAAAAACAAAGTAATACCTGGGTATAACATTGGAAAAAAAACACAAGAGGTTAAACACAAAACAAGGAATTAAACACTGCTATAAAACCAGATAGTTAATTACTATCTCCTACTTGGGAGGCACTGAGGTGGAATTGTTTAAGCTCAGTAAGGAGCCTTGCAATGGGAAGTGTGCCCTCTACTGGTATACCTATGGGAAGTGCTACAGGGTATGCCAGGCGAGGATGGCCAAAGTTCTTCCATAGATTTCTTGTGGTTTGCTACCTTAAACTTTTAACAATAGCAGAAAATACATGCTGCTAACTACCAGCTGATTCTTTTCTTGTGTTTTCTATCTGAAAAATAGAAAAACCTGGAAAAATGAAGCAGATGAGCAATCTGTACAAAGACCCTAGGTCACAACAGTGACATCGAGCAACATGGGAAGTGCAGGAAATTGGAGCTGGACTCACGCTGGGATTCAGGAAGCAGCTGGGCATGTCAGGGTGGGAGGGAACACAACTATGGTACTTAGAAGAATTTGCAGCAGCACTACGACAAGCAGTCGCCCTGAACCTGAAGCAGGTACAGTGTGGTAGCTCCGACTGGAGATGAAAACAGGCAGGGCAGAAAGTCAGCATCAAAGTTGTCCATTAGGAGGAAAGAGATTGCTAACACCAAGCTCGAGTTTTGGGTCAGAAGTATAATCCCCAAGAAAGTAACAGACTACAGAAGTCCACAACCTGGTATTAGAAGACTTGGGATTCTAAAGACACTACCAAGAAAAGAATTCAGGATGGCTGCAGAAGGCAAATGGGCACAGAGCAGGACTGGACTGGCAGCAACAGCGAATGGCATAGAGGATCCTTTTGTGTCTAAGACTCAAGAAAGGGAGTCGAGCTTCGGATAAAAGATGATACAGGCCTCCGGACTTCTCTGGGGCCAGCAGCCGCCCGACTAGGGGCCCGGGGCCGCGGGCTCTGCCGACGACCATGGGCTCCGTGTCCAACCAGCAGTTTGCAGGTGGCTGCACCAAGGCGGCGGGAGAAGGCGCCTGAGGAGGCGCCGAAGGACGCGGCCCGGGCGGCGGACGAGCCGCAGCTGCTGCACGGGGCCGGCATCTGTAAGTGGTTCAACGTGCGCATGGGGTTCGGCTTCCTGTCCATGACCGCCCGGCCCGCGCCGGGGTCGCGCTCGACCCCCCGGTGGACGTCTTTGTGCACCAGAGTAAGCTGCACATGGAGGGCTTCCGGAGCCTGAAGGAGGGTGAAGCAGTGGAATTCACCTTCAAGAAGTCCGCCAAGGGCCTGGAATCCATCCGTGTCACCGGGCCTGGTGGGGTGTTCTGTATTGGCAGTGAGAGGCGGCCAAAGGGGAAGAGCATGCAAAAGCGCAGATCTAAAGGAGACAGGTGCTACAACTGTGGAGGTCTAGACCATCATGCCAAGGAGTGCAAGCTGCCACCCCAACCCAAGAAGTGCCACTTCTGCCAGAGCATCAGCCATATGGTGGCCTCGTGCCCCCTGAAGGCCCAGCAGGCCCCCAGCGCCCAGGGAAAGCCAGCCTACTTCCGGGACGATGAAGAGGAGATCCACAGCCCTGCCATGCTCCCCGAGGCCCAGAATTGAGCCACAGGGGGTGGGGGCTGGTTTTTTGGCTATCAGGAAGTTTCAAGGAGCAGGCATCAACTGCAGAGTGGAGAAAGTGGGGACAGGGTGGGTTGGGGGGAGCTGGCATTGCCACGTATCCCAGGCTGGGGTTCACAGCATCACCCCTTTTTCCCTCATGCCGGGAGGAAGGAGTGAGGCAGGGAATTCCAACCATGCTATATCCAAATGCAATTAAGGGGTTTGGGGGGGGTATCACCCTGTAGCCCGCATGCTTTATCTGAGGCCCCGCATGCCAAATCTCTAGCTTTGCAAAGTCACCTGGATGGGGGAAGTTTTCCTTTGAAGGAAGGATATGGAATAATACTTCCCTAGCCAGGGTGAGAAGACTGGTTGTGGGACCAGATTCCTGGACCCAACCCCCAAACCACTACGTCCTGTGGGAGGGACTCTCGGGAGTAAGGCAGGGTTTTCCACATCTTGTTTCCTCATAACTCGATCCTGGGACAGGGTGCTGGGAACTGTCCCAAGCAGTGGGTTGTGATGATCGGCAAAAAGGGTGGCTGGGGAACAGTCACAGACCCGCTGCTCCTGAGCTCACTCCTGACCCCATTCTGGGCCAATGCGATTTATTTATTTGCTCCCTTGGATAACTGCACCTTGGGTCCCACTTTCTCCAGGATGCCAACTGCACTAACTATGTGCGAACGACGTATCTTGTGCATTTGAACTTTTTTTTTTTTTAATATAAATAGTCTGGGTTTGTATTTTTGTATATTTTAATCAAAGGCCCTCATTCCTGCACTGTGTTCTCAGGTACATGAGCAATCTCAGGGATAAGTCCGCAGCAGCTCCAGGTCTGCACAGCAGGAAGGCTTTTTGTTGTTTTTATCACCATGGAGAGCAACTATTTGGAGTGCACAGCCTATTGAACTACCTCATTTTGCCAACTGGAGCTGGCTTTTTTGCCACAGTGTCCTCTTGAAACCCCCTCCACCTTGAAAATGTTTCAGGGAGATGAAGTGTTAATGGGGTTGTCCCATGATTGAGCTCCTCCTCCCGGAAGATTGAAAATTAGTCTGGACAGGAAAATGCAGAGAAGTCAGGCCATGCCAGCTGAAAGGCCCAGAGAGGAAGCCATGGTCAAAGTTGCCTGATCCTAGGACACAGGTCTTTTGCTTCACTTAACAGAGCCATCCTTCACCAACCAGATTTAGGCGAGGCCCACTATGCACAACAGGGTATGTGTGTTTGTGTGCACACATGCATGTGTGAAAAATGGGAGCTGGTAAGGATGAGTTGAAGACCAATAACCCTGTACCCATCCTGTGCTGTCCAGGGGTGAACATGAAGCAAGGACTAAAAAATCCTTAACCTTCCCAAATTCTTGGCTTCCAGGGAGACCCGTAAGTGACGGCCTCGGTGGTGGTGTCCGGAGCCAGTGTCCTGCCCTGTGACTGTAGTGATGACTGTGTCATGGTAACTAAAGGAGAAGGGGGTTTCATGTACATGCTGAGAGATCACCGCAACCTACCTCACTGTGTTGAAACGGGACAAATGCAATAGAACGCATTGGGTGATGTGTATCTGGTCCTGGGTTCCTGTCTCCCCCAAATGCTGCCCCCTTCAGTTATTGTATTGGCTGGGCTTTGTAGGACTTCACTGCGTCTCTGAGTTGGTGATTGCTAGGTGGCCTAGTTTGTGTAAATATAATGTGTTGGTCTTTCTCCATGTTCTTTTGGGGTTTTATTGTTTATAAACTTCTTTTTGTATTGAGAGAAAAATAGCCAAAGCATCTTTGACAGAAGGTTCTGCACCAGGCAGAAGGATCTGAAACACAGGAGGCTCTCTTCTTGAAGCGGGGATCTTAAGCTGTCTTTGGTGTTCCCCTTCCCCTATCCTATTCTGGATCTCTGTCCTTAAAATTTGACTCCTAACCTACCCTCTTCTCCATTCCCCCACCCACACGTAAACATTGAATCCTGGGTGTCTCCACACATCTAAAGGATTCATGCAAAAATCCTGAACAAAATAGGAAGCTCCACCCCTTGTTCCCAACCTCCTGAGTCAAGACCATTTCCTGATGGGACTCATGCCAAAGACTTAAGACACTGATGCATTTGGATGGGTCAGACCTCAATTTATCCGAAAGAAGAGAAGCTATTGGGCACCTTCTGTGTAGAAAAGGGGTTTGGAGATCAAGAAGGGGACTATGAATGTACATCCAAGTCACTCAGGAACTTTTATGCAGGTGCAAGAAACTTATGCCAAAGTGGCCATAAGATTGTTTGATAGGAGACGGACGAATGTAACTCCATGTTTACTGCTAGAAACCAAAGCTTTATGTGAAATCTTGAATTTATGGGCGGGAGGGAGGGAGGGTAGGAAAGCTTGCGTCTGTTTTTTGGCTGACCCCCCCCCCAATTCCTGAACTGCAGGAGAATAAGCCCCCTTGGGTTTGGTGACCCCACCACTGGGGAGTGTGTATTTGAAGGTTGATTTTTGCTGTACTGGGTTCCTCCTTTCCCATTTTCTAATTGCTTTGTAACACATATGCTGACTCTCCCCATCCCTTCTCCTTTCCCTGGGGAAATACAATGAATAAATCAAGACTTATTGGTACTGAAAAAAAAAAAAAAGATGATACAGAGATTGCATATTAGTCAGGTTCAATGACAGAATGTATACCAACCACTGCTGCTAATTAGTTTTTATTACATTTTAAAAGGCCACACAAGCAATACATATTTACAATGAATTAGAAACACAGATAACTGAAAAGGGGAGAACACTCATAATCCCACTGGTGTTAATATGCTGATGTAAATCCCTTAAGGCTATTTTAAAATGCACACAGAAAGTTTTCAAACAAAAAAGGATTATGCATACTGCTTTATAATCTATTTTATCTCCATAAAATGATTCCTGTGTATTTTTTAAATGTTGCAGAATATTCCACTATATGGATGAACAAAAGTTTACTTATCCCACCTTACTACTGAACATTTAATTATTTTCACTTGTCCTCAGTTATAAGCAATATATAGTAAACTTCCTTACAGCAAGCTCTCTAGGTAAACCTGTAATGATTTAAGTTCCTGAAACTAGATTATCTGTGTAGTCAAGTGCTATGAGCATTTTAAATTTAAAATGTGTAATACACATTGCCAAACTGCACAGCAGATGGATGGGAATTTATTTTATATTTTTAAGAATTGAGAGGCAGAGAGACAGAGATGGGGATAGAAAAAGAGAAAGGCAGGCATAAAGAGAGAGCTCCCATCTGCCAGTTCCCTCCTCTAATGCCTGCAATGGCCAGGGCTGGGATGGGGGAAGGCCATGAGCTGGAAACAGTCCAGGTCACTACACAGCTGGCAGGAACCCAACTGTCTGAGCCATCACCTGCTGCCTCCTAGGATCTGCACTGACAGGAAGCTGGAATTGAGACTTGGTGCTGGAACTGAACTCAGGTACTCCAGTACGGAAAGTAGATCTCTTACCTGGCGTCTTAACTGCTAGGCCAGATTCCTCCACCCCCACCTCATCTCCACCCCCTCTTCAATCTATCTAGTAGTGACAGTGCATATTTTCTCTTACTCTCATCAAAGTAAGTTACTACCATCTTATACACTAAAGATGGTGCCTGGCTTCAATTTGCATTTGCAGTTCTCTAATGAGGTTGATTATTTGCAGTTTTTCATACTTTGTGATTCATCATCTCATTCCATTTTAAAATTATTGATTTAATAACTTTTTTATTTTAAGAATTCTCACTTTTGCACTCCTGGGAATTTACCCAAACAAAAAAAATCAGCATATGAAAGAGTTATCTGTATCCCCATGTTAACTGCAGCTCATTTCACACTAGCTAAGATAGGAAATCAACCCGGATGTCTATCAACTGATGAGTGGATAAAGAAATTATGGTTTGTATACACCACGGAATACTACTCAGACTTAAAAAACTGTGAAATCCTCAGCAGTACACAAAACAAATAAAATGAAATCTAGTCATTTGCAACAAAAAAATATAAAGCTGGAAAACATCATACTTACTGAAATAAGCCAGTTCCAAAGGGACAAATACTGTATGTTTTCCCTAACCTGTGGTAACTAATAGAGCACCTAAAACGCAATCTGTTAGAAGTGAAATTGACAGTTTGAGAGGCAATGACTTGAACAGCTCTTGTCTTGACTGTTGAGGAAACCGTTTTTTTTTTTTTTTTTTTTCCTTCCTCCATACCATTTGTTGAACTCTGACCTCAGTATCAGCACTTAATGCATTCTGATCTGGCTGAAAAGCCCATGAGAGCATTTCAAGCATAGAAAGTCAATACACCATGGCAAAAAGTGTTTTATAGGAAAGACCTTTAAGGGTAAGACCCCAGTGGAAAGAAGTGGTCATCAAAGAAGGATATACTTTTTTCTGAAGAGAGGAGAGAACTTCCATTTTGCTTATGGCCTTCTCTAAATATATCGAAGGAGTTTGTGGATTGAAAGGCCTCCGTAGCCTAGGCAGCTCATGTCAAGAACCTCGGGTGATCACTGATGTCACAAATAAGAGTATTAATTGTTAAATTAACAACAGGAGTCACTGTGTACTTACTTCCCATGTAAGACTTCTGTCCTCAATGAGTTGTATTATGAGAATTAACTGTAAAACTGTTCTCAAAAAGTTTTTTTGTGTGTGCTTGTGTGTGCAAATTGTTGAAATCTTTACTTAGTATAGAGTTGTGTGTACAAAATTAATTGAAAATGAATCTTAATGGAAAAAGGGACTGGAAATGGGAGAGAGAGGAGGAGGTGGGGTAGGAGTGGAGTGGGAGGGCAGGTATGGTGGGAAGAATCATATATTCCTAAAGTTGTACTTATATTTGTTCTCATTAAATAAAAGGTTTAGTTGGGAAAAATCAAAACAAAAATTAATAAAAGAAGAAGCCACAGTCCCTGTTGCCCTCAGAGACAAGCTATCTGAGATTGCTCTAAGGAGAAAATTGGTGACTGTAAGGTAATAATGCCAGAGGGGTGTGTTAGATAGCATATACTGGTGTGCAACCCTGGGATACAAGCAGAGCTACAAACTCCCATTTTAATCTCAGTTGTTTTAATGCCTGAGATTTTAATTTTGTACCTGTAAGGAACAGACAGTCCAACTGCAAACTTGCTATAAAATGTTGCTATTATTTGAAGATGAAAATTTCAATTAAATAAACTAGAAAATGAATCTCCATTATTTAAAAATAAAGTCAAAATTAAACTTTTTAGATTTGAAGTTACACACGGTTGTGATTTACCTTTTTTTTAGAAGTTATAAGAAACTGGATGTGTAAGTCTGTGATTATTATAGCAGAATTATACCTAAAATGTCAACATATGGCTGCAAAAGATTCACTTGGACATAAATCTTTGTTTAACCTACAGAAAATAGAATTATTTTCAGTGTTTCAGGGAAATATGTTACTTAAGTAGTAAAAAGCACATAAGGAGTGACAAATATCAATTGGACAATCATGTAATGTCCAATTATTGCATATTTTTCACCAGTAGTATTTTTATCTAAACCAATTTGGAGAATTTAAAAGAAAAAATTTTCAAAAAATATCTTTTTAAGACACTGCCCTGATTTAAATTTTCATAAACTGCACCTTAATTCCTAAAGCTGAAAAAGATGCAGCAGAGAAAGAGAATTCCAGACCAATTTCCCTGATAAACATAGATGCAAAAATCCTCAATAAAATTCTGGCCAATAGAATGCAACAACACATCAGAAAGATCATCCACCCAGACAAACTGGGATTTATCCCTAGTATGCAGGGATGCTTCAACTTTCACAAACCAATCAATGTGATACACTACATTAACAGACTGCAGAAGAAAAACCATATGAATATCTCAATAGATGCAGAGAAAGAAAGCATTTGATAAAATACAACACCCGTTCGTGATGAAAACTCTAAGCAAACTGGGTATAGAAAGAACATTCCTCAATACAATCAAAGCAATCTATGAAAAACCAACAGTCAGCATCTTATTGAATGGGGAAAAGTTGGAAGCATTTCCACTGAGATCTGGTACCAGACAGGGATGTCCACTCTCACCTGCTATTCAATATAGTTCTGGAAGTTTTAGCCAGAGCTATTAGGCAAGACATACAAATTGGGAAGGAAGAACTCAAACTATCCCTCTTTGCAGATGATATGATTCTTTATTTAGGGGATCCAAAGAACTCTACTAAGAGACTATTGGAACTCATAGAAGAGTTTGACAAAGTAGCAGGATATAAAACCAATGCACAAAAATCAACAGTCTTTGTATATACAGGCAATGCCACAGCTGAGAAAGAACTTCTAAGATCAATCCCATTCACAATAGCTACAAAAACAATCAAATATCTTGGAATAAACTTAACCAACGATGTTAAAGATCTCTACAATGAGAATTACAAAACCTTAAAGAAAGAAATAGAAGAGGATACCAAAAAATGGAAAAATCTTCCATGCTCATGGATCGGAAGAATCAATATCATCAAAATGTCCACTCTCACAAAAGCAATTTATAGATTCAATGTGACACCAATCAAAATACCAAAGGCATCCTTCTCAGATCTAGAAAACATGATGCTGAAATTCATATGGAGGCACAGGAGTCCTCGAATAGCTAAAGCAATCTTATACAACAAAAACAAAGCCGGAGGCAACACAATACCAGATTTCTGAACATACTACAGGGCAGTTGTAATCAAAACAGCATGGTACTCGTACAGAAACAGTTGGATAGACCAATGGAACAGAATAGAAACACCAGAAATCAACCCAAACATCTACAGCCAACTTATATTTGATCAAGGATCTAAAACCAATTCCTGGAGCAAGGACAGTCCATTCAACAAATGGTGCTGGGAAAACTGGATTTCCACCTGCAGAAGCATGAAGCAAGACCCCTAACTTACACCTTACACAAAAATGCACTCAGCATGGATTAAAGATCTAAACATATGACCTGACACCCTCAAATTATTAGAGAACATTGAAGAAACCCTGCAAGATATAGGCACAGGCAAAGACTTCTTGGAAAAGACCCCAGAAGCACAGGCAGTCAAAGCCAAAATTAACAACTGGGATTACATCAAATTGAGAAGTTTCTGTACTACAGCAGAAACAGTCAGAAAAGTGAAGAAGCAACCGACAGAATGGGAAAAAATATTTGCAAACTATGCAACAGATAAAGGATTAATAACCAGAATCTACAAAGAGATCAAGAAACTCCACAACAACAAAACAAACAACCCACTTAAGAGATGGGCCAAGGACCTCAATAGACACTTTTCAAAAGAGGAAATCCAAATGGCCAACAGACACATGAAAAAATGTTCAAGATCACTAGCAATCAGGGAAATGCAAATCAAAACCACAACGAGGTTTCACCTCACCCCGGTTAGAATGGCTCACGTTCAGAAATCTACCAACAACAGATGCTGGCGAGGATGTGGGGAAAAAGGGTCACTAACCCACTACTGGTGGGAATGCAAACTGGTAAAGCCACTATGGAAGTCAGTCTGGAGATTCCTCAGACACCTGAAGATAACCCTACCATACAACCCAGCCATCCCATGCCTTGGAATTTACCCAAAGGAAATTAAGTTGGCAAATAAAAGAGCTGTCTGCATCTCAATGTTTATTGCAGCTCAATTCACAATAGCTAAGACCTGGAACCAACCTAAATGCCCACCAACAGTAGACTGGATAAAAAAATTATGGGATATGTACTCCATAGAATACTATACAGCAGTAAAAAAAAATGAAGTCCGGTCATTAGCAACAAAATGGATGAATCTGGAAAACATCATGCTGAGTGAATTAAGCCAGTCCCAAAGGGCCAAATAGGTGTTCTCCCTGATTGGTGACAACTAACCGAGCACCAAAAAGGAAACCTGTTGAAGTGAAATGGACACTATGAGAAACAGCCCTTGTCCTGCCTGTCGAGGAACAACTTAATACTTTATCCCTTTTAGTATTTTTTTTGTTCTACTTAATACTATTGGTTGAACTCTGTAATTAACACATAATTATTCTTAGGTGTTTCAATTTCACTGAAAAGTGATCTTTGTTAAATAAAAGAGTAGGAATAAGAGAGGGAGGAGATGTACAGTTCGGCACATGCTCAATCGGACTTGCCCCAAATGGTAGAGTTAGAAACGTGCCAGAGGATTCCAATTCAATCCCATCAAGGTGGCATGTACCAATGTAATCTCATTAATCAAAGTAATCAGTTTCAGTACATAATTGATCATAATGATAGGATTAAGAGTCAAAGGATCACATAAACAAGTCTAGTATCTGCTAATACTAACTGATAGAATTAAAAAGGAGAGAACAATCCAACATGGGAAGTGGGATACACAGCAGACTCATTTAATGGCAGATGTCCTAAACAGCACTCTGGCCTTAAAGTCAGCCCTTAAGGCACTCAGATCCGGCTAAAAAGCCCATGAGAGTATTTTAGGCATGGAAAGCCAAGATACTCTTGAAAAAAAAAAAAAAAAAAAACCTATCTCAAAGACCTCTGTGAGTGAGATCCCAGCAGAAAGAACGGGCCATCAAAGAATGAGGTACCTTTCTCTGAAGTGAGGAGAGAACTTTCACTTTGACTATGGCCTTGTCTAAATAAGATTGGAGTTGGCGAACTCAAAAGGCTTCCATAGCCTTGGCTGCTTATGACAAGAGCCTAGGGTGATTACTGACACTATAAACAAGAGTGTCAATTGTTAAATCAACAACAGGAATCACTGTGCACTTAGTCCCCTTGTAGGATCTCTGTCCTTAATGTGTTGTACAATGTGAATTAATGCTATATCTAGTACTCAAACAGTACTTTATATTTTGTGTTTCTGTGTGGGTGCAAACTGTTAAAATCTTTACTTAGTATACACTAAATTGATCTTCTGTATATAAAGATAATTGAAAATGAATGGGATGGGAGTGGGAGCAGGAGATGGGATGGTTGTGGGTGGGAGAGAGGTTATGGGGGGAAAAAGCTACTGTAATCCAAAAGCTATACTTTGGAAATTTATATTTATTAAATAAAAGTTAAAAAAAGACATACTACAGGACAGTTATAATCAAAACAGCATGACACTGGTACAAAAACAGATGGATAGACCAATGGAACAGAATAGAAACACCAGAAATCAACCCAAGCATCTACAATCAATTTATATTTGACAAAGGCACTAAAATCGATCTCTGGAGCAAGGACAGTCTCTTCAACAAATGTTGGGAAAGATGGATTTCCACATGCAGAGGTATGAAGGAAGACCCCTACCTTACACCTTACTCAAAAATCCACTCAAAATGGATTAAAGACATAAATCTATGATCTGATACCATCAAATTTTTAGAGAACATTTGTGAAAACCTGTAAGATGCTGGCATAGGAAAAGTTTTTTTTTTTATAAAGATTCATTTATTTTTTTGAAAGTCATAAATTCAGAGAAAGAAGGATAGACAAAGAGAGATATCTTCCATCCACTGATTCACTCCCCAAATGGCCCCATTGGCTGGGGCTAGGCCAGGCTGAAGCCAGGAGGTAGAAGCCTGTTCCAAGTGTCCCACACAGGTGCAGAGGCTCAGGGAACTAGGCCACCTCTACTGTGTTCACAGCCTGTAGGAGAGAGGTGGATCAGAAGTGGAGCAGCCTAGACTCAAACCTGTTCCCAAATGGGATGCCATCACTGCAGGCAGAAGCTTCACCCACTACTCCATAATGCCGTCCCCACAGACTATTTGGAAAAGAACACAGAGGCACAAGCAATCAAAGCGAAATTCATAGATAGGATTACATCAAATTGAGAAGCTTCTATACTGCAAAAAACACTGAGAAAAGTGAAGAGGCAACTGACAGAACGGGAGAAATTATTTGAAAACTATGCAACTGATAAAGGATTAATAACCAGAATATATAAAGAGATCAAGAAACTTAACAAAACAAACAACCCAGTAGAGAAATGGGCAAAGGACTTAAAGAGACACACAGCAGACTCAGAATGACAATCACTTTAAATAACACTCTGAGCTCAGAATCAGCCCTTAAGGCATTCTGGTATGGTTGAAAAGCCCATGAGAATATTTCAGGCATGGAAAGCCAAGACAATGGCAAAAAATGTCCTAAATGAAGAACCTCAGTGGGTGAGATCCCAGTGGAAAGAAATGGTCATCAAAGAAGGAGGTTCTTTCTCTGAAAGGAGGAGAGAACTTCCACATGGCTATGGCCTTGTCTAAATACTGATGGGAGTTTATGGATTCAAAAGGCTTCCATAGCCGAGGCAGCTCATGTCAAGAGCCTCGGGTGATCACTGATGTCATACATAATAGTGTTGTTAAATTAACAAGAGTCACTGTGCACTAACTTCCATGCAGAACCTCTGTCCTCAAAGAGTTGTATTATAATTATGTCTAAGTGCTCACAAAAGATATGTCATTTAGGGGTGCTTATTTAAAGTTAATTCAGTGTCTTTAAAAAAAGGGAGTAAATTAACCTCAAGATGCAATGACTGTAGAATGGCAGATGTCCTAAACAGCACTCTGGCCTCAGAATCAGCCCTAAAGGCATTCCGATCTGGCTGAAAAGCCCATGAGAGTATTTCAAGCATGGAAAGCCAAGACACTCTGGCAAAAAAAAAAAAAAAAAAAAAAAAAAAAAAAAAACAAACACCTAAATGAAAGATCTCTGTGAGCGAGATCCCAGTGGAAAGAACAGGTCTTCAAAGAAGGAGGTACCTTTCTCTGAAGGGAGGAGAGAACCTCCACTTTGACTATGACCTTGTCTAAACAAGATAAGAGTCAGAGAACTCAAGGGGCTTCCATAGCCTTGGAAACTCATGACTGGAGCATAGGGAGATTACTGATGCCATAAACAGGAGTGTCAATTTGTAAAGTCAACAACAAGCATCACTGTGCACTTACTCCTCATGTAGGATCTCTGTCCTTAATGTGCTGTACACTGAGGCTTAATGCTATAACGAGTACTCAAACAGTATATTTAACTTTGTGTTTCTATGGGGGTGCAAACTGTTGAAATCTTTACTTAATGTATACTAAACTGATCTTCTGTAAAAAAAAAAAAAAAAGAAATTATCAATTCCCAACTTGACTCTCACTGGGATTAAACATGACAATAGGTCTGATCTGATTTCATCATCATTTAAAAAATCATCTATTATTTTTCACTTTATGCTTCTGTGTGGGATCAAACTGTTGAAATCTTTACTTAATGTATGCTAAACTGATCTTCTGTATATAAAGAGAATCGAAAATGAATCTTGATGTGAATGGAAGGGGAGAGGGAGTGGGAAAGGGGAGGGTTGCGGGTGGGAGGGACGTTATGGGGGGGAAGCCATTATAATCCATAAGCCATACTTTGGAAATTTATATTCATTAAATAAAAGTTAAAAAAAAAGATGCAATGACTGAACATACCATGTCTTAACTGTTGAGGAACAGTTGCTTTTTTTTTTTTTTTTTGCTTTGTTCCATGTAAATTGCTGAACTCTTTTCTTATTATAGAGTTGCTCTTCTGTGTATAAAGTTAATCAAAAATGGATCTTGGTGGAGTTTGTGACTGGGAATGGGAGAGGGAGGAAGAGGGGTGGCAGAGCGGGTGGGAGGGCAGGTATGGTGGGAAGAATCACTATATTCTTAAAGTTTGTGCTTATGAAATGCATGAAATCTGTATTCCTTAAATAAAAGATTTCTTGGAGGGAAAAATAAATAAATACAATTTTAAAAAAGATAACAAAGATAAATATTTTAAAACAAAAAAAAAGGAAACTGCATGAATTTAAAAAACTTTCATGCCAAAATAAACATATATTTATCCCATTTTCATGACAGCTTTTCAAAGCATTCTCACAGATGCTATGGAATACTATTCTGCCTTAAAAAGGAAAAAAAACTGACATACTACAACATGGATGAACCCTGAGGATATTGTGGTAAATGAGTAAGTTAGTCACAAAAAGACAAACACAGTATTATTCCACTTTTATGAGTCCCTATGTTAGTCAGATTCCTGGAGATAAAATAAAATGGTATCATGGGCTGAGACAGGAGAATGGAGTTATTGTTTAATGGATATACAGTTTCAATTCTACAAGATGAAAAGAATAATAGAGATGGATTGTAGTGATGTTTCTACTGCATTACTAACATACTTAAAACCTCTAAGCTGACTATGGTTAATGTAGCAACTTTTATGTTAAGTGTATTTTACCAGAATAAAAAATGGAAAAAATAATTATAAAGTTCAATAAAAGTCTTGGCATACAAATATTCAATGAATTGGGAAGAGAATGCTGATAATATTATTTGTAAAGATTAGAGAATACTGAGAGGGACAGGGTATCCAAGGTGCTGAACACCGAGAAGCCATACCTCAATATACCAGAAAAACAAAGGAAAGAACACATGCCAGGGGACTTACTGCGAGAAATTCTCAGTGGAGAAGTAGCAGAACACTCTGCGTGGAAGCGAGGACAGAAGTCAGATACACCTTACCCCTGCCAAACCACCAGCAACCTCTACACCCATGCACTGGTTCCTGGCCGGGAAATACCATCTTGAGAACAGGAGGTAGGAAAACGGTGCTGCAGCCCCTGCCACTGGCATTTTTAACTGAGGAGGAATCCCACAGTTCTTACTGACTTCAAGTCCAGTCTGGGAAGCTGGCATGGGTCTGAGCAACGACTTGCTCCAAAACGGGATGCCACATCACCTCCTCCTGACACCCACTCACCCCCACGGCGGCACCCTTGTCTTGCAACAAAGTGCCAGACTCGGTTTGCTGTGGCACAGTTGTTGCTGACTCTGTTTTGACTCAGGGAACAGCAAGAAGTCATGCTGCTGCCGGAGGCCACTGGATCTAGAGACAGGGCATTTTACAGGGTGCTGAGCAGAAACCCTCTGCCCTATGGCTGTGGGAGTTCAGGCATAAACCCCCGAGCTGGGAAACTGGTGGGTTTAGGCTGGATTCCCGTGTATACACCTGGACTGACTGCAGAGGCTTGATGCTCCCTGTATACTGGGGTCATATCTCACAGTGGGGTCAGGGGCCACACTAAAGAGTGAGTTGGCTCTCTGGAAGGTGCATGTACCTGGGTAGGTGGGCACCATGGGCTCCCTCTGGGCTGTGAATCAGCTAGTACACTCTGGCACAGATGAAGATGGGGACATTGACATACCAGCTGGCCCCAACATCGCCTCTCACTGACTGTAGCCAGAAGTGCTCCCCATGCCCATCTTTGGTGTCAATTTGGTTTTTTGATTCACCCTCAAACAGTGGCTGGAGCTCCCCTGCTCCAACTAGCACACACCTCAGGAGCTCAAGTGTAAATCTTAACATTCAACTGAGCACAAGAGTAACATCTTCGGAAATAAAGCCTTCAATTAAAAAAAGATGTCAAAAATCTTTCCTCCAGAAGAGACAGAAAAAAGGAATCCACTGGATGTGCAGAAATTGATGCAGAAACATGAAAAAAGGAGGCAATGTGATTTGCCAAAATGAACGGAGTAACACATAAATGTTGGACTGTGAAGAAGTGAAGATAGATGAAATGCCTGAAAAATAATCCAAAAGAATGACTGTCAGGTTACTCAAAAATACGGGGGCCAGCATTATGGCTCAGCAGGTAAAGCCACCACCTAGGATGCTGGCATCTCATTTGGGCACCTGTTTGTGTCTCAACTGCTCTACCTTCAGTCCAGCACCCTGATAATGACCTGGGAAATAGCAGATGATGGCCCAGGTTCTTAGGCTCCTGCCACCCATGTGGGAGACCCAAAAGAAGCTCCTGGCTCCTGGCTCCTGGCTTTGGCCTGGCCCAGCCACAGTCATTGCAACCATTTGGAGAGTGAATCAGCAGATGGAAGCTCGTTCTCTCTCTCTCTCTCTCTGTCTCTCCCCCTCTTTCTGTAACTCTTTCAAATATATAAATATTAAAAAAAATTAGAGGCCAGCACTGTGGCATAGTGGGTAAAGCTGCTGCCTACAGTGCTGGCAACCCATGTGGGCACCAGTTCAAGTCGCAGATGCTCCACTTCTGATTCAGCTCTCTGCTATGGTCTGGGAAAGCAGTAGAAGATGGCCCAAGTCCTTGGGCCCCTGCAACCCTGCACCGGGGAGACCGGAAGAAGCTCCAGGCACCTGGCTTCAGATCGGCCCAGCTCTGGCCATTGTGGTCATCTGGGGAGTGAACCAGTGGATGGAAGCTCCACTCCCCCCCCTCCCCCACTCTCTCTCCTTGCCTCTGTAACACTGCCTTTCAAATAAATAAATAAATCTTTAAAGAAAATACAGGAAAACAGTTAAATGAAATTAGGAAACCAGTATAGGACATAGATAAGAAATTCAGCAAAGAGATAGAGAAACTGAAAAAGATCCAAACAGTAATATTTGGATATTACAAAGTGAAATAAAAAATACATTGGAAAGCTTTAACAACAAACTTGATGAGGCAACTGAAAAAAATATCTGATCTAGAAGACTGGTCTTTTGAAATAGCTCAGATCAAAAAACAAAGAACAAAAAAAAAGTAGAAAGAACAAAAACAGTGTTCAGGATTCATGCATGGGATGCCATCAGATATGAGTCTGAAAAGTTCCTGAAGTCACAGAAGAAAAGAATGGCTTAGAAAACCCATCCAGGGAGCCAGCACTGTGTCACAGGGGGTTAAGCCACTGTCTGTAGTGCCAGCATCCCATATGGTTACCAGTTTGAGTCCCTGCTGTTCTACTTCCAATTCAGCTCCCTGATAATGCTCCTGGGAAAGCAGCACAGAACGGCCCAACTGCTAGGGCCCCTGCACCCATATAAGAGATCTTGATGAAGATTCTGGATTCTAGCTTTGGCCTGACTTAGCCCTGAACATTGCAGTCATTTGGGGAGTGAATCAACAGATGGAAGATCAATTGCTCTCTCTCTCTCTTTCCCTCCCTCCCTCTCTCCCTCCATCCCTCCTTCTCTGTTAATTTTGATTTTCAAGTACATAAATAAATAAATCATTTTTTAAAAAAGAAAAACTATTAAATGAAACAACAGCAGAAACTTCCCCCAATCTGGTAAATAGACATGGACATCAAAATATAGGAAGTACATAGAACTTCAAATAGACATGATCTAAAAAGATCCTCATCACAACATACAAACATTATAGTCAACATTCAAAAGTAAAAAATGGACAGGCTATTCTAAAATTTTCAAGAGAGAAACCCCAGGTTACTTTTAAAGGAATTTCCGTCAAGCAGATTTCTCAACAGTAACCCTACAGGCCGGAGGGAACGAAGAGATATTGTCCAAGTTCTAAAAGAAAAAACTGCCAACACAATTTTACCCAATGAAACTTTTATTCGTAAATGAAGGTAAAATAAAGATATTCTAAGGAAAGCAAAAGCTGAAAGAATTTGTGACCACTTCGCCAGCTTTACTAATGATACTTAGGATGTACTACATACAGAAACAGAAAAGGATAATCTGCATCATGAAATAATGCAAAGGCAGAAATATCCTAGTAAAAGAACAAAGGAGATTAAAAATAAACAATAGGAATACTTACAGAAAACTGGCAAGTTCAAGTCATTATTTGTAAATAATAACCTTGAATGTAAATAGACTAAATTCCCCAATTAAAAGATACAGACTAAATGAATGGATAAAAAAAAAATCTATATGCTGCCTACAACGAACATACTTCACCAATAAACATACATACATTGGCCGGCGCCGCGGCTCAATAGGCTAATCCTCCATCTAGCGGCGCCAGCACACCGGGTTCTAGTCCCAGTCAGAGCGCCGGATTCTTTCCTGGTTGCCCCCCTTCCAGGCCAGCTCTCTGCTATGGCCTGGGAGGGCAGTGGAGGATGGCCCAAGTGCTTGGGCCCTGCACCCCATGGGAGACCAGGATAAGTACCTGGCTCCTGCCTTCGGATCAGCGCAGTGCGCCGGCTGCAGCGCGCCAGCTGTGGCAGCCACTGGAGGGTGAACCAACGGCAAAAGGAAGACCTTTCTCTCTGTCTCTCTCTCTCTCACTATCCACTTATCTACTCCGCCTGTCAAAAAAAAAAAAAAAATACATACAGACTGGAAGTGAAAAGATGGGAAAAGATATTCCATGAAAATAGAAGTCAAAATTTAGCAAGAGTAGCCATACTCATTACCAGAAAAATAATTTTAACACAAAAATTATTAAAAGAGACAAAGAATTATGTAATGATTAAGGAATCAATTCAACAAGAAGATCGGACTATAGTAAATGCAGATGTGCCCAAAGCTAGGGCACTGAGTTGGATAAAACAAATGTTAATGGATTTAAAGGGAGACATAAATTCCAATACAATAATATTGAAGGACTTTAATACATCACTTTCATCGATGGACACATCAGCTAGAAAAAAACTAAACAAAGAAAATGAGGTAATCTGTACCACGGACCAAATGGACCTAAAAGACATCTACAGAACATTCCATCCAATATCTGTAGAAGACATTCTTTTCATAAGTACATGGAACATGTTCTAGTACAGACCATATGCTAGGCCATAAAACAAGTCTCAACAAATTTAAAAACATCATATCATTTAGTTTTTCTGACCACAAGGGAAATAAGCTGGAAACTAACAAAAAAGAAATTCTAGAAAATATACAAACACATGGAGACTGAACAACTAGCTCCTGAGTGAACAATGTGCCATAGAAGAAATCAAAAGGAAAATAAAAAATTCCTTGAAGCACATGAAAATGTGTTGAAACAACATATCAAAAGTTATGGGATATAGCAAAACCAGTGTTAAGACTAAGTTTATAGCAATAAGTGCCTGTATCAAAAAATGGAAAATATATCAAATAAGTAATATAATAATGCCTCCCAAGGACCTAGAAAAATAAGAATAAACCAAATCCCAAACAACTAGAAGGAAAGAAATCATAAAATTAGGGAATAAACAGAACAGAAATCAAAAAGGCATACAAAAGATCATGGAAATGAGAGCTGGTTTTTTGAATAAAATAAATAAAATCTATAAACCATTGGCCCAATTAAGCAGAGAGAGAACCCAAACTAATAAAACCAAAGGTGAAAAAGAGATGTTACAACTGATATCAGATATATAAGGAATCATTAGGAATTATTACAAATAGCTATATGCCAAGAAATTGGAAAATATGGAAGAAATGGATAGATTTCTAGGCACATATAATTTTCTAAAATTGAGGCATGAAGACACAGCAAACCTGAATAGACCAATAACCAAGACTGAGATTGAATCAGTAACAAACAGATTACCAACAAACAAAATCCCTGAACCAGATGGCTTCACTGTTGAATTGTACCAAACTTTTAAGGAAGAACTAATACTATTTCTTCTTAAACTATTCAAAACAATTGAAAGGGAGAAAACCCTTCTAAACTCATACTATGAGACTAAGGTTACCTTAATTCCTAAACCAGATGAAAATACACCAAAAAGGAGAACTATAGACCAATATCCCTGATGACTTAGATGCAAAAATGCTAAACAAAATACTTGCAAATCAAATCCAGCAACATATAAAAAAATCACCCACATGATCAGGTGTGATTTATCCCAGGGATGTAGGGATGATTCAACATATGTGGATCAACTGATGTGATATATCACATTAATAAAATGAAGGATAAAAACCACCATTATCTCAATACATGAAGAAAAAGCATTTAATAAAATATAACATCCTTTCATGATTAAATAACTAAAAACAACTGGTATAGAAGGAGCATATCTCAATACAATAAAGAAAATATATGACAAACTCATAGTCAGCATTATATTGAACAGAGAGAAGTTGGAAGCATTTCTACTATGAACCAGAATAAGACAAGGCTGCTCACTCCAACCACTAATGTTCTATATAGTTCTGGAAATTTTAACTAGAGCCACTAGGCAAGAAAAAGAAATCAAGGGGATACAAATTAGAAATGAGGAAGTCAAATTAAACAAGTTTGCAGATGACATGATCCTTTATAGCAGAACCAAGACTCCACTTAAAGACTATTAGAACTGTTAAAAGAATATGGCAAAATTGAAGCATATAAAATCAACACTCAATAGCATTCTTAAACACTGACAATCTTCTGGCTGAAAAAGAACTAGTAAGATCAGTCCCATTCACAATAGTTACAAAAAAATTTTAAATACTCTGGGATAAATTTAACCAAGGATGTGAAATATATCCTCAATGCAAATTAAAAGAACATTAATGAAACAAATAGAAGAAGACACCAAAAACAATGGGAAAACCTTTTACATGTTTATGGATTGGAAGAATCCACCATCAGATAGTCCATACTACTCAAAGCAATTTACAGATTCAATGTGATCCAAATCAAAATTCCAAAGAGATTCTTCACAAAATTAGAAAAAACAATTCTAACATTCATGGAAACAAAAAAGACCCCAAATAGTCGAAGCAATCTTAAATAAAAACAAAGGTGGAGGCATCACAATGACAGATTTCAAAACATACTATAGGGATATTATAATCAAAATAACCTGGTATTGGCACAAAAATAGACACATAGACCAATGGAACAGATTAGAGACCCCAAAGATTGACCAAATGAGCTAAAATCATTCCCTAGAGAAAGGATAATCTCTTCAACAAATGGTATTGGGAAAATTGAGTTTCCACACAGAAGTTTAAAACAAGACCCCTACCTTACATCCTATACAAAAATCAACTTACAGTGGATCAAGGATCTAAACCTAAGACCTGAAATCATGAAATGACTAGAGGAAAACACCCTAAGATATTGGCCCAACACCCCAGAAGCATAAACAATAAAAGCAAAAAACGGGATTACATCAAGCTAAGAAGCTACTATACAGCAAAGGAAACAAAGCAAAGAGGCAACTAACAGAATCAGAAAATATTTTCAAACTATGCACCCAATAAAGGACTAATATCCACAATATATAAGAAGTTCAAGAACTCATCAACAACAAAACAAACAATGCAGTTAAGAAATGAATAAATGACATTGATGGACATTTTTCAAAGTGTAAAATATAAATGGCCAAAAGACATGAAAAAACGCTCAGAATCACTAGCCACCAGGGAAATGCAAATAAAAACCACAATGAGGTATCACCTCACTTCAGTTACAATGGCTATTATCCAAAAATCAAAAATTAACAAATGTTAGTGAGGTTGTGGAGAAGGTACCCTAATACATTGTTGGTGGGAGTGCAAAAAATTTTTTTTGCAGACTCCTCGGCTGTTTATTTAATGACTATAGTAACTTTTTTTAATAGAAAGCTTTTATTTAATAAATATAAATTTTGAAAGTACAACATTTGGATTATAGCGGTTCTTCTCCTCAAACCTCCACCCAGCCCCTAGACCAACCCACCTCCTACTCCCTCTCCTGTCTCATTCTTCATTAAGATTCATTATTAATTATCTTTATATACAGAAGATCAACTCCATACGAAGTAAAGATTTCAACAGTTTACACCTACACAGACATACAAAGTATAAAGTACTGTTTGAAGGCTAGTTTTACCTTTAATTCTCATAATACAACACATTAAGGACAGAGATCCTACATGATTTAACAACTGACACTCTTACTTATGACATCAGCAATCACCCTAGGCTCTTGTCATGAGCTGGCAAGGCTATGGAAGCCTCTTGAGTGCACAAACTATGACCTTATTTAGACAAGGCCATAATCAAAATGGAAGTTCTTTCCTCCCTTCAGAGAAAGGTACCTCCTCCTTTGATGGCCCCTTCTTCGTGGGAATTCAAATTGGTACAACCACAGTGGAAAACTGTACAGTGATTCTTCAGAAATCTAAAACTAGGTGTACCATATGATCCAGCTATCCCACTCCTAAGAATATTTCCAAAGAAATGAAATCAGAATTGTTGGGGAACCATTCATGGAGAAAGTAATTGTAGCACCCTTTGAAAGAAAGTAACTGCGCAGTAGCCCAAAGCTTGAAAGAAAAGTAGAGTGGTAACCACCCTAGCTGGTAAGATTTGAAAACTGATGGCCTAACCACAAACTGTCGTTGTCATGACGACAGGACCCTGGGGGGGGTCAGAATGTGGGCGGGGCTAGCCTCTAGAAACTGTATATAAGGGGACCCTCAGAGGCTGTAAACCGGAGGTTGCTCAGCCTCTCTCCCCAGTCCGTAGTGCCTAGTGCCCGCGGGGAGAAGCTCCTGGTCCATAGTGCCTAGTGCCCGCAGGAGTAGGCTTGACCTAAAGGCACTCGGATCTGGCTGAAAAGCCCATGAGAGTATTTCAGGCATGGAAAGCCAAGACACTCTGGCAAAAAGATCTCTGTGAGTGAGATCCCAGTGGAAAGAACAGGTCTTCAAAGAGGGAGGTGCCTTTCTCTGAAGGGAGGAGAGAACCTCCACTTTGACTATGACCGTGTCTAAACAAGATAAGAGTCGGAGAACTCAAGGGGCTTCCATAGCCTTGGAAACTCATAACTGGTGCATAGGGAGATTACTGATGCCATAAACAGGAGTGTCAATTGGTAAAGTCAACAACAGGAGTCACTGTGCACTTACTCCTCATGTAGGATCTCGGTCCTTAACGTGCTGTACACTGAGGCTTAATGCTATAACGAGTACTCAAACAGTATATTTCACTTTGTGTTTCTATGGGGGTGCAAACGACTGAAATCTTTACTTAATGTACACTAAACTGATCTTCTGTAAAAAAAAAAAAAAAAAAAAAAAAAAAAAAAGAAAGAAATTTTCAATTCCCAACTTGACTCTCACTGGGATTAAACATGACAATAGGTCTGATCTGATTTCATCATCATTTAAAAAAAATCATCTATTATTTTTCACTTTATGTTTCTGTGTGGGAGCAAACTGTTGAAATACTTACTTAAGGTATACTAAGCTGATCTTCTGTATATTAAGATAATCGAAAATGAATCTTGATGTGAATGGAAGGGGAGAGGGAGTGGGAAAGGGGAGGGTTGTTGGTGGGAGGGACGGTATGGGGGGGGAAGCCATTGTAACCCATGAGTCGTACTTTGGAAATTTATATTCATTAAATAAAAGATAAAAAAAAAAAAAAAAAAAAAAAGGAGTAGGCTTGAGCGATCTCTCCTAGTCACCTAGAGTATCAATAAAGTGTGTTTAGCTTGACCTTCTTCAGTCTCCTCGACTCTTCCTTCGTGGTAACCCGGCCAGTTCCCGAAGGGGGAGATCCTGACACAGAATATTAAAAGGATAATTGATGGCCGGCGCCACGGCTCACTAGGCTAATCCTCCACCTGTGGTGCCGGCACACTGGGTTCTAGTCCCGGTTGGGGCGCTGGTTCTGTCCTGGTTGCTCCTCTTCCAGGCCAGCTCTCTGCTGTGGCCCGGGAAGGCAGTGGAGGATGGCCCAGGTCCTTGGGCCCTGCACCCACATGGGAGACCAGGAGGAAGCACCTGGCTCCTGGCTTCAGATTTGAGGGCGAACCAATGGAAAAAGGAAGACCTTTCTCTCTCTCTCTCTCTCACTGTCTAACTCTGCCTGTCAAAAAAAAAAAAAGATAATTGCACCCCCATGTTTATAGTGGCTCAATTCACAATTGTAAAGATACGTTTTCAACTTAGATGTTATCAACTGATAACTGGTTTTTAAAAAATGAGGTACCTAGACAATGGAATAAAAAAGGAAAAAATCCTGACACTTGCAAGAAAATGGATGCAACAGGAGATCATTATGCTATGTGAAACAAGCCAAACTCAGAAAGACAGATACCATGTTTTATTTGTGGAAGTTAATATAGAATATAAGAATTGTGTGGATGTTATATCATTTAGTATTGTTATAAATATTGCTTCACTAACTCATACCATGTAAATGACAATATACTCTTCTTTCACCATGTTATGATAAATAAAAGATGTAAAATAAAAAAAGAGAATACTAAGAGAAGAAATAAAAATTAGGACCTTCAATATCTTGCTTAGGCACAGGGATCTCACTTAAAATATTTGTCTTCTTGTCTTCTGACTTCCAATTTATACATCCTTCCTTAATTTCTAATATTAATTTCCAATAACACAATCATTACTAACAACTAAAAGCTAAAAAAGATCATCATCCTTGATTCTTCCCTCTCTCTCAACCAAAATCCTCTTAATTCTATTTTGATAGCTTGCCCTTCTTCTGTCTCTCCCTCTCCCTCTCTTTTCTAATATTTATAGAGCATCTAACATGTGGTAGACACTATACTAGAAATAAAGAATGTAACCACGGACATGAAAAATGCCCATCTTCATTGTTCCTATGTTTTTGTTATATATATATATAACATTACAAGTCATATAATGTTAACTGCTATGGAGAAAAACAGGCAGACAAGGGATAATGCATAATGCCTGCACATGTGTGTGTATTGGAAGTGGCTTTCTATTAAATTAGGGACCTGCAGATGGTTAGGAAGTGAATCTTGGCAGAAGAATAGCTTCCTGGAAGCAGATAGGTAAGCCTGAAGTTCAAGGGATAGATCTCAAAAGAGATTAAACATTGGATGTCAGTGAATAGATACTACTTAAAGCTAGAAGACTAGATAAGATCATGAAAAGTAAGGATAGAAGAAAAAATAATGAAGAGGAAGAGGTACAAGGACCACCGGAGATCCTACAGGGTAGGGCAGGCAGATAAGGAGAAACCAGCAGAAGGAACGAGGATGCTGGCTAGTCAGATAGAAGGAAATCCAGGAAGAAGATTGAGGAGAGCACGACCAGCTGAATGTCAAACAGGTAAAGTAAAGGTGAGAGGGGAGAACTGATCCCTGCATTCAGCAATGTGAAGTCACTGTGACATCTCAGGGAGTAGCTGGGAAAAAAATAGAGTAAGGTAGGTTCAAGAAAGAATGAGGAGTTAGGAACTAGAAACAACATCTCGAGATTTTCTTAAAGGACTCTTGCTGAATAGGAAACAGAGGAATGAGGCAGTAGCAGGAATGGCTATGACCTCAAAAAGAGATTGTTTTTATTTTATTTTGCTTTGTCTTTAGCATGAGAGGAATAACAGCAAATCTGTATACTGAAAAGAAGAATCCAATAGAGATTGGGAAACTGACAACTGCAGTGCTTTTGAGTAGCAAGGGGAGATGAGTTTGTACTGCCCAGAAGCTGAGATTGGGCTCATCTTCAGTAAAGCAGTTTGACCATGAGAACCGAAGGGAAAGCTGAGGGTATGGGTGCAGACGCAAGTTGGTTTGTAAGGCATAGAAGCCTGTGAGGGTTGTCTTCCCTCAGCCTCCCCCACATCCCCCCAAAAACCAGGCAGCGAGGTTAGAGAAAGAAGGGATGGAATTCTCTATAGAGAAGGTGCGAAGAGGATAGTGCAGCTAATAGATGTACTTAAGGAGATGCAATAGAATTGCTAAGCAGAAATAAAGAGTTGCAGTTAATGATCATGAATTTAAAGTAAACGAGCATGGTTGCTGTACCATTCACATTCAAGTGTACACTGCAGCCACAGAATTGGCAAAGAGCTATACTTACTCAGGATTACAGTTTGGTCACATAATTTCTATTAGCAAATAGAAGGACAAGAGAGCTGAACTTGTACTTAAGAGAAAGTGATTAGGCCGGCGCCGCGGCTCACTAGGCTAATCCTCCGCCTAGCGGCGCCGGCACACTGGGTTCTAGTCCCGGTCGGGGCGCCGGATTCTGTCCCGGTTGCCCCTCTTCCAGGCCAGCTCTCTGCTGTGGCCAGGGAGTGCAGTGGAGGATGGCCCAAGTGCTTGGGCCCTGCACCCCATGGGAGACCAGGAAAAGCACCTGGCTCCTGTCTCCTGCCATCGGATCAGCGCGGTGCGCCGGCCGCAGCGCGCTGGCCGCGGCGGCCATTGGAGGGTGAACCAACGGCAAAAGGAAGACCTTTCTCTCTGTCTCTCTCTCTCACTGTCCACTCTGCCTGTCAAAAAAAAAAAAAAAAAAAAAAAAAGAGAAAGTGATTATAGTGGTAGATCACACTAGTGATACGTAGTCCACATTTGTACTCTATTCATGTGGACCTCACTCTGTCATGTACTCATTAAACTCTAACCTCAACTTCTGGAGGTGTGCATTAACACAAGAAGCTCATCTCACCTCACCAAACACAGCACACACATGGTTCACGCCTACTTTTATCTTTCTTAATCTTCTTAATTCCTTGCCTCCAAAAGCCAGACATTTTCTATAATATGTCTATCCTGGAGGCACTATGAACATTGTTCCACTCTCAGAGTTTTAACTTATTTGCATAGAACTTTGCTTGAACCTCTATTAATGCATTTATCAAATCCAATTATAACTATATATTTGTCTTTCTTCCTTTTCCCACTAAGATACGAGCTTAGTAAGTATCTTTCTTTGCTGTCACCTAACACAGTGCATATGTCAGAAGAGACTCTAAAAATTTGACTAAATGTATACATGAATAAAAGATACCTAATTGTATTTCACCCTAATCTATTCATTGGCATTAAAACAGCTGTAACTATGGCATATTCCAATATCTCAGTACTACTGTTAAGTACACACCAGATAAAAAAAAAAGTATATGCCAGATTAGCCAAGCAGTCTAGTTACAAAATCTAATCAACAGGTCATGACCCAAAGCAAAGACAGAAACACTAAATTTGTTCCATTATCATTAACAATTTTCCACAGAACCATTGTGTTGCTAGGCAGCACTGCCAAAAGAAAGCTTGTATGAAAGATAAGAAGAGGCCTTCTGTCTTACACACACACATATACACATGTACAGAATTTAAGCCAGGACTCAATTTCTGATAACAGAATATTGCTTTTAATGAATAAAATTATAATTATTTTATTATTTTTAAAGAACTTCTAATAATTCATATCCACATAAAATAATTAAAAAGTATTACCAAGGAAAGCATTTTACCTCATAATTTTCTATAAGAAGAAAACTTAATTTTGCACAATTCCCAAAGAGAGATGCTTAGGTGTTGTAATTGTCCTTCTATGCACATCAGGGGGATAAAAACCTACATTAAAGTCCATTTAGATAAATAAATGGCTAAAGAAAATGTAGTATATTCATATCAGAGACTATTATGCAACCTGTAAGAACAAAGTCCTGCCAAATGTGATAACATGAATGAATGTGGAGGACAGTGTGTAAAGTGAAATGAGCCAGCACAAAAGACAAACACTGCGTGATTCTAGTTATATGTGACATCTACCATAGTTGAACATAGTAGCAGACAGTAGAAAGGAGGCTGACAAGCATGAGGCAGAGGGGGGTCTAACATTTCAGTTATATGAAGTGATAGTTTTTGAGATCTGTTGTACCACATAATGCCCATATCTAACACTGCAATGTACGTGAAAACACTGATAATGTTCTTACCAAAACATTTTTAAAATAGAAGTTTATTTTGTTTCAGTTCCAAAATAGTAAAAGCAGCATAGGTCATGAGACTTATGATGGAAAATTATGTTAAATCTAAAAAATAACATAATTCAGACTAAAGTATTAATAAAATTGATAAAGGTTAAAAGCATATTCATATTTTAAAAATATTTATATAATTTGAAAGGCAGAGTTACAGAGAAAGAGGAAGAGACAGAGAGCGAGAGCTAGAGAGAGAGAGAGAGAGCGCTCTTCCATCCACTGGTTCATTCCCCAAATGGCCACATTGACTGGGGCTGGGCCAGGCTGAAGTCAGGAGACAGGAAAAGCACATTTGTACAGTAATTTAAAAGATTGAATGTTTCACATAAACACTTTAAAACAATTTCAAAAAGATTCTAAATGCTCATGGCCTGTCTTTCAACTAGACTATAAGCCTATAAAATGTTAGCATCATTTGCACTTAGTACAAGGTTCAATAAATATTTATGAATGAATGTTCTGGCTTTTCTTAGAAAGTGCATCCATCAGGCCGGCACCCTGCTCACTTGGTTAATCCTCTGCCTGTGGTGCTGGCATCCCATATGGGTGCTGGGTCCTAGTCCCAGTTGCTCCTCTTCCAGAGCTCTCTGCTGTGGCCCGGGAGGGCAGTGGAGGATGGCCCAAGTGCTTGGGCCCCTACAGCCCATGGGAGACCAGGAGGAAGCACATGGCTCCTGGCTTCAGATCGGCATAGCTCCAGCCTTAGAAGCGATTTGGGAGGTGAACCAATGGAAGGAAGACCTTTCTCTCTCTCTCTCTCTCTCTCTCTCTCTCTCTCACTGTTTAACTCTATCTGTCAAATAAAAAAATTTAAAAAAAAGAAAGAAAGTGCATCCATGTTTATAAATGATTGTTTGTCTCAGCTACTTACAAGTTGTCTTAGAAGTATACGCCATTTATACATGGAACAAGCAAACACAAATCTACCCTGAAGGGTTATTTGTTGCACTCTTTGGAGAAATTAATACTGCTTTCATTCAAAAATGGATCCCCTCACTGACTCTGTACACCAAGTGAGGTGGCTCCATTACCTGGAAAGCCTTTTTTAAACACCACCCAAGAGGCTTTGTGGTTGTAGTTAAAACTGGTGATCCTCTAGTCTCTAGGTTCCAAATGGGATAAATGTGTCAAATTTATAGTCTCTTCACCCACACAGTGACTCAGAGTAAGTACAGTCTACAAATCATGTCATCATTGGTCTTTGGTTGATATTATAATTTTATGTGTTCATGCCTGGTGTCATAAATATTTCATGTTTAGGACCAAAATAATGTAGGCAGGACCAAAGTAGTAGATATTTAGCTTATTATGTTTTCAAATTTTATATAATAACTTTATGATATTAATCTGTTTGGCTTATTAGTTAGTTTATAAAAGAGGATTCACCACTCCACAACTAAACTCTTAAGTAAAGGAAATCTAGAGCCCTCTAAAATTATGGTAAAGCTTCAGTGAGCCAGTAATTACCAACATTAAGCTTTCAAATGAAAAAAGAAAGTGTCCTTCTAAATAATTTTTAAAATAAACAATAAAAAATTATATGACATTAAGAAAAATGTGTATTCAGTATCTATAGTGTGCTAGGTACTGGAAATGATAATGAAGACCAAAACACAATCGAATTCACATAGAAGAGACAGTTACAATAGAGTCAAATAGACTATTTGATTATTATAAGGCTGTTAATCAAAAAGGCAAAATATAAGAAATGCTGGTGAGTTTACAGATTAAAGGGAACTCGGCACACACTGTTGGAGGGAAAGTACATTAGTATAGCCATTATGCAGAAGAGTTTGGTGGCCCCTCAGAAATCTGGAAATGGATCTACCACGTGATCCAACTAGCCTACTTCTGGGTATATATCCAAAGGAAAGGAAATCAGCACACTAAAGGGAAATATGTACCGTTACGTGTATTGCAACACTATACACAATAGCCAAGATATGGAATCCATCAAGGTGCTCATTAGTAGATGAATGGATACAGAAAATGTGGTAATAGGGGTCTTCAAAGACCCCAAGGAAAATTCATGCTGTGAAAAATACTTTTGCACAAAAAAATATTTATTTTTAATTCTTCTTTCCACAATCTTTTTGAAGTACACTCGTAATATACACAATGGAATATTATTCAGTTATAAAAAACTGGAATCCTGTCAATTGTAGAAAAATAGAACTAGAAAACATTATGTTAAGTGAAATAAGCCAGACACAGAAAGGCAAATACTATTTGTTCCCACCAAATGTGGAAGCCCAAAAAGTTTATCTCAAGGAAAAAAAGTAGAATAGTGATTATTAGAGGATAGGAATGGTGGGGAGGAGAGGGCTAGAAGGAGGAATAATGGTTATGCAGGAGGAATAAGTCCCAACATTCTACAGTGTAACAGGGTGACTATAGCTAGCAATGCATTCATATTCTTCAGGAACTGGAAAAGAGGAGTTCAATGGCTCTAAACCCAAAGACATTGTAAGAAGATGAAAATGCTAGTTATCCCAGTTTGAACACGTCTCATCATTACACATTGTATACATGTATTGAATGATCATATTGTGTGTCATAAATATATACAATTACAGTCAAAAAATTTTTAAATAGAAGAAACATATTGAACTTCATTCAAACTAATGAAGATTGTATGCGATTCAAAAGATAATATCCAATGCATTGTAAAAACAACCTACTGAATGGAATAAAATATTGGCAATTCAATATCAAGTACAGGACTTTTATATAGACTATATATTAAACTATCACAACTTTATAAAAAGAACTGCATAATCTAATTTTAAAATAAGAAAAGTATCTTAACAGATATTTCTTTAAAGAAGATATACAAGTTGTCAAAAACATATGACAAATGCTCAACATCTCTAAAGAAATACAAATCAGAACCCCAATGAGATACCACTTCACATCCATTAGGATGCTGTATAAAAGACAGATAACAGGAAGTGTTGGCAAGGATGTAGATATCGGAGCCACACATTGCTGGTGGAAATAAACAACGAGGAAGCACTTTGGAAACAGTTTGGCAATTCTTCAAAACTTGTCAAATACAAAGTTGTGATAGATCCAGCAATTCTACTTCGATGTATTTGAGAAATGAAAATGTACAAAAACTTTGTAAATGAAATGTTCACGGGATCATTATTCATCATATCAGAAAGTTCCAAATGTCTATCAACTGCTGGACAGGTGAATAAAATATGGCTTATCTACAGAATTAAAATTTTTTCATATGAAACAGAATGAACTGCTGATATATGCTACAAACATCAATAAACCGAGCAAACATTATGCCAGCTGAAAGAAGCAGTCACAAAAGGCCACGTACTCTGATTCCATTTATTTGAAATGTTCAGAATACAAGAAGTAGAGTAGTGGCTGTCCAGGACTGTGGGGATGAGAGATGCTAGTGGATACAGATATAAAAATATTCTAAAATTGTGGTAATACCCACACAACTCTGAATATATTATAAACCACTGAATTGTACACTCTAAATGTACAGGCTGCAGGGCATGTGACTTATATTCCAACAATGTGGTCTTTAAAAAAGTAAAAATACTGATCCAGTGAGCTCTTTAAAGTATTATAAATAAAATACATGAAAAGCACTAGATGGTTCTTTCAAGATCATATGATACAGCCATGACCTTGCTGTGTGCGTGTGTGTGTGTTGAAGAGCAGAGGGCTGGCCCAGAAGACACACCTGAGTAGAGCACACGCTATTAGCTGAGCGCAGAAGGAAAACAGGCATTTCCTAGATGAAGAGGGGAATATTAACAATTTCCCATCGAAAAGAAAACAGTAGGCCTTACAGCCCTGAGGTGGAAAACAGTATAGCACACTTGAGGAGTGAAGAAAGATCAGGGTGGTTGGTTGTACAAGAGTGCCAGAGAACTGAACAGTGAGGTTAGAGAGGTACACCAAGATATGCACAGTTGTGCAGCCTCTGTGAAGCACTCTGGTCTTTTTGGATTTAATCACACAAGTGACTGGAATAGTGTTTTATAAGACCACTGTGACCTCACTGTGCAGAATGGATTAATGGTGGAAAATTCAGCATTAGGGAAGAGAGATGAGTAAGAAGGCAAATTTATTTTTCAGTTGCAATAAAGAAATGTAACAAAAAAACACAAAAATTAATACCAATAAAACTTTTGTGCCTTTAAGAGAAAACCAATAGAATTTTCCTGCATACAAATAATAAAAATCTCAACAGATAGGACCCCACTACTAATAACTCTTGAGGTAAAAGAATTTTAAAACCCGAGTTTAAAGAGAACAAAGCAATCTGTAATCAATGATTTTATGGAAAACTTCAATTGCTTTGTCTTGCATAAAATCACTCAATAGGATTTTTTTTTTTTTTAGTTCTCATAAATACGAGGTCAGTCTAATCTAAACCATCATTCTAATAATATGAAAGCTTGTGAAAGTTTGGTTAGCTGCTGAGGATCACAAAGACATCTGGAGTCAAACCTACTCACACGTGAGTTAAACAAAGGAAAAAATCATTCACTATTTATTTCAGCACTTCGGAGACTCTCTCAGTGCCTTTTGCTTCTGACAGTTTGATTATGGATCTGAGTGTGGAGTTTGCTGTTTCCCAAGTTTGTAGACTAATGTTTTTCATTTGGGAAGTTTTCAGTTATTATTTCTTCAAATACTTCTCTTTTCTCTCCTCTCCTTTTGGTACTCATACTGATTAATATATTCGTGAGCATGATGGTTTTTTAAATTTCTCTGAGACTCCCTTTTCATTTATCTTCATTCTTTCCTTTTTACTTTTTGGATGGAAAAATTTCCATAAAATATCTGCACTGATTCTTTTCTGCTTTTTTAACTATACTATTGGGCCCCCCCAGGGAATTTTTCATTTCAGTTATTATAGTTTTCAACTCTGGCATTTGTATCTTATATATAAGCTTTTATAATTTCTTTATTAATCTTCCCTATTTGACAATATATGGTTATATTTTTATTTTTTAAAGAATAGCTTCCTCTTCAGTTCTTTGAATATATTTATAATGGCTACTTGTAAGCGTGTATGTGAAGTTCAATATTAAGGCCCTTTTACAGGCATTTGGGGCTTGTGGTTGTTATCATTAGCTTATTTGTTTAGTTAGTTGGTAGGGACACTGGTCCACTTCTCTTGGAATAAGACAGTACTATTTTCTTGGCCATACTCAGCTGAAGTTGCGTGTGGACTGGGAGGAGGTAAAAAAGCGGGTCATGACTCAAGCGTCACAATTGTTTTGACTGAGATTTAGTAGCTTTTTTTGAATAAATGTTTCTTCACTTGCTGACTTGTTGTATAAACTTAGGACAGTTTCCAGAGATCTAAATGTATCTTATTTTTTTAAAAAATAGTTTTCAATAGTTTTTGTCTTCTGCTGGGGAAAGCTCAATGCAGCCACTCATGCCACCATTCTGGAAGTGGTAATTTCCATTCCATATTTCAGAAGTACAATGGCTAGCAGTAAACTAGTATTACTATATAAATGAGCATTACTGCAATTATTGATAAAAAATTTAGAATCCTACAAATGGCACACATTGCTAGACATTAACTACAATAGACTTTTAGAAGATTTTTATATCTTTTAACCATTATTAACAACTAACATTATATTAAAAATATAATTTTTAATCTTTATTTTTCAATACAAATTTTAATTATATATTTGAAATAATAGAAATCTCTTAAATTTGTGTTTAGCTTTATTTCAAATTTTAACTTTATACTTTAGCTCTTGGAATGCATGATAAATTAAAGCTTTATGAGAGATTACTATTTAACTTTACGTTTTCTTTAAATTATATACATACACCAACAATAACATTACCTGACAAAAATTTGCTCATCCAAACAGTTGGGACTGATTTGTATTTAATCATGCAAAAAATGTTCTGTAGAACCTAGATATTTCCTCCATGATGGTTATATTGATATTTACCAAAAGCAAATTACCAATACAAGTATATATGTGTAATCTTTAAAAATACATCTTTCATCTAGGCAAAGCCTATATAAATTACATACTTTCTATTTATAATAATTGATTTTATTTAAGTAGTTCTGAAAAAGATATATGTAGGGATCCAAGAATCCACAATATCAATCTATTAAGTTATGAAAGAGCAACCCTGACACTTCAAAAAGATTCCAAAACATCTGATTACTTGTTCAATATCTTTAATAGAAAGTTTCATAATAATGATTTCTCTAAACATCTTGAGATGGCTTAAATATGAATTCGACATTTAATTTAAGAATCTGTGCTAATAGCTATAATGAAAAACTTACCTGCCAATACCTGGTTGTACCATATATATCTAAAAGGAACAGCCCCAAAACTCTTTGGGGGACTCTTGTTCTCCAACTTAATTGTACAGTCAGAACAAAACTTAGAACATTAATCTGATACAGATGGCTTAGCCTTCAGATGGATTTAGTTAACAATAGAGATATCTTTCAAAGTGTGATTAAGAGAACCTAAAACAAAAACACTCTATATTTTAATTTTTAAACTTACCTGATATAAATAATCTTCAAATACAAAATAATAATCATCATTGCTTGCTGTCAACTTCACATCCTGTAATTAAAAGTGAAGAGTGCTGAAGAGAACCCAGATAAATCTGTCTATAGTATTAAAGTATACATACAATATTTAGAAACACTATTGCAATAAATGTATTACTTGCTGTATGATTATAAACTTCTCAACTAGATTTTGATACCATCATATATTTACTTAACTAATACATGTGACACATTATTTGAGCTCAAGTTCCTTAGAAGTTTTAAATTCCATTAATAAGTCTTAATTATTTATTTCAATTTTATCTCCTTTTAATCCATTTTTGAAAAAGATTTGTTTATTTGAAAGGTAGAGTTATAGAGAGAGAAAAGGAGAGCCAGAGAGGGAGAGCTTTTCTGTCTGCTGGCTCACTCCCCAGATGGCCACAATAGCCAGGGCTGTATCAAGCCAAAGCCAGGAGCGGGGAGCCTCTTCTGGGTCTTCCATGAGGTTGCAGGGGTACAACGACTTGGGCCATTTTCTGCTGCCCTCCCAGGTGGATTCACAGGGAGCTGGATAGGAAAGGGAGCAGCTGGGACTTGAACTGGTACTACATGGGATGCTGGCACTGTAGGCCGCAGCTTAACCTGCTGTACCATAGTGTTGGCCCCTACCTCTTTTTAATATAATATTTAGATATTTTAAAGCTGGAAAAGATGAGCAGATGCAATTACAATATCCTGAAGCAACCATAACAATCTGGCCCCAAATTACTGCCTCAGTCTCATTGTTTAAGTCTACATCCTTGCCATTCCTTCAAAATACCTTCCCTGGACGTGTGTGTGTGTGTGTGTGTGTGTGTGTGTTTTATGCAGTGTCTAAGATGCAGCTTAGGATGCCTGCATTCCATTTTGGAACGCATGGGTTTCAGTCCTGGCTCTACTTCTGATCAAGCCCTCTGCTAATGTAGACCTCGGGAGGCAGCAGGTGATGGTTCAAGTACATGGGTCACTAACACCAACATGGGAGGTCTGGATTGATTTCTGGTCTCCTGGCTTCAGCCTGCTCTGGCTGTTATGAGCATTTGAGGAGTGAATCAGTGGATGGAAGCTCAGTCAGTCTCTTTCCCTCTTTCAAATAAATGAAAATAAATAAATAAATAAAACTTTAAAAATATCTTCTTCCATGCCTTTGTGATTATCCATTTGTGAGACACTGCTCATCACCAGGAGACTAATTACATTGATGTTATGCTTCACAAACTCATCTTTAAAGGATAGTCCATTGCCTGGATATAGTATTAATTCCTTCCTTTAAATAGAGGTCTATTCTCCCTTCCTCATCTGAGATGACTTAAAATGTTTCTGCTCTTTCTATGGGACTTCAGACTCTTTGAGACCCAATGTCTTAACTATTTTTTGTCCACTTGTCACAAGCACAGTATCTGGCACCTGATAAGGATGCAACACATGTTTGATGAATGAATGAACAATGAAAAATATAAATGAAAGAAATTATTCCTGCCATTATGCAATGTGTCACTCTACTGGTACCTCTTCCCAGTACAAACAAATGAGCTGAAGTCCAGAAAACCAAACCAGAACCACTGCATTTCCCCCAGGATGTCAGAACAGTTTTGTGGGAGGAGTGTGTGCAGCAGCTATGGAGAATGAGTTACGGATGACTCTGGAAGTAATGACTGTAATGACCATGTGCCAAGTCTGGAAAAAAATCAAAGCCACCGACGAAAGGGAGAGAAAGGAGCCAGTCTCCTAAGTGAGACCACAACATGGGCAAGGACAGAGATGAGGTGCACTCCCTATAGGTGATACTGCTTAAGGGAGGTAAAGACTGATTCTTGGGGCCAAAAGCATTTTACAAATATTACAGTGGTATTGTGAAAGTTGTTAGAATAGTAATGGAGTCACTTGTATCAAATCCAACTAATTAAATACACAAAGTTGTAAAGTTCGGAAGGAGGATAGTTCATGTACCTATGTCTGATAACAAAACATTTCCCAAGAGACTGCCAGAATCGCAGCCTTGTAAGAAGGCCACCAAAATCTCACACCACCTGCCCCCAACGAAAACAAACTTCAGTGAAGACATCTGCCCAGCAACTGCCTGTCCAACTGGGGGTTTTATGCTTCCTGTGTTGTTGACCCTTTTAGTCATGGACCATAATTTCCAAACGACCCTCCTCATTTTACCTTAAAAGCCCTTGCTTTTCCTTTCCTCCCTGAAATGCCCATGGTTTTCTATAGCATGCACAGTCCACATTCTCAAACGCCCCATTCATTCCCAATTAATTTCTTTACCTTCAGAGACTGTCTCTCTGTTGTTAACTTAGGCTGACAGTAAGTGAATCTCCAAAGCTAATCCTTATCCAATAAAATCTTATTCTTTGGTATTTAACATTTCTTATTAAAGAGAAATTATTTTTTTTCTTATCAGTAGTGTGATAACAAAGTTTGAGACTGCCATAAATAGTAAATGGTGCAAAACTGTAGAAGGTATGGACACAGGCAAGGTGTGGAAAAAAAACCCAGTTCAGTTAGTATCATTTCATAATGTTCTGTATTTAGTATCACCTTGTTCCATTCATTCCTTTAGGTACTAAAGTAATTCTACTCTGCTTTCAATTAAGTTTAAAACAAGTTGGGGGTGAGTGTTTGGTGAAGCAGTAAAGATGTACTTGGGAGCAGGGGGTTGGCGTTGTGGCTAGCAGAAAAAGAGCTGCCTGCTATCCCATACAGGTGCTGGTCAAGTTCCAGCTGCTCCACTTCCAATCCAGTTTGCTGCTAATGTGCCTGAGGAAAGCAGAAGAAAACGGTACAAGTATTTGAACTGCTGCCACCCACATGGGAGACACGGATGAAGCTCTTGGCTTTAGCCTGGCACCGCACTGGCTGTTGAGGCCATCTGGGGAGTAAACTAGCAGATGGAAGTTCTCTGTCTCTCTCCCTCTCTCTAACTCTGACTTTCAAAATAAATACATAAATCTTAAACATAAAGATCTTGGGCCACCAGCATCTGATATCCTATATCAGAGTTCCTGGCTTTGAGTCCCAGATTCCACCTTCCTGCTAATGCTCACCCTGGTGACGGTTCAAACACTTGGATTCCTGGGAGCCTGGGTTGAATATCTGGTTCCTGGCTTCAGCTTAGTCCTCTGGCTATTGTGAGCATTTGGAAAGAGAATCAGGGGATGGGAGATAATAATCTCTCTCTCAAATAAAATAAAATAATTAAGATTTACATTAAACAAGTCTTTGCCATAGGAATAACAAATCTTTAAATAATTTTTAATTTTATTTATTTTAAAATATTTTATTTGTTTGAAAGGCAGAGTAATAGATATATAGAGAGAGAGTGAGAGAGAGAGAGAAAGAGAGAGAGAGATCTTCCATCTGCTGAAATGTTTCTAACAACCAAGTCTGGGCCAGACCAAAGCCAGAAGCCAGGAACTCCATCCTGATCTCTCATATGGGTGTCAGGGGCCCAAGTACTAGAGCCATCTGCTGCTGTCTCCCCATGCACATTAACAGAAAGGTGGATCAGAAGTGGAATAGCAGGACTTGAACTTAAACTCTGATATGGGATGCTGGAATCACAAGGGGCAGCTGAACCCTCTGCACCACATTGCCAGCCCACTAAATAACTGTTTTAAATGCTCAATCCACTAAGGGCTGATTTTAGTAATGTCTGAGTTAAACCAACAAGATCAGCAGAGCCCAACTGACACAAGTCAAAATCAGCCCAATGCAGATATCTTCCTGAAAACACCGATGTTGTGGATGGTCAGGACTGATGCTCCCAAAACTTACATTCACTTCTTTAGACATAAACTGTTTCCTTCTTTCTCACAACAGATTTTTGTTACTGACTTGAACTCAAATGCATGTTGCCAAAAAGGAGAACTCATGATTTTCTGGGATTTTTCCCACTGTGAGTCTCCTCTTACTTGAATATAAAAAGGTTAAATGTCTTGCAGGCCTCAAGATCCCTGATGCTGTTGTTAAAATAATCCAACCATTTGACCTCAAGGTTAATAGCAGTACTTTCAAACCAAATCTAGTGTAAAACCTCTGTGAGATTCAAGACTTCTCATCTTCCACAGCCTCCTGGTTTCAGATTACTGAATAGTGTAATGGCTAAGAGTAGAATTGGAAAATCAAATTACCTAGTCGAAAATGTGGTGTCACCATTTAATATGTGAATCTAAACACATTTTAAATCTTTCTTTACCTTTAAGAAAATAATAGTAATTTCTTATTTTCTAATACCACTTGTTGCTATGAGGCTGGTAAGTAGGGGAAGGATGTCAGGATAACACGGAAATTATGTTGGTTCAGATGCAATCTTTCTTTAGACAAAAGGAGCCAGAGCAGCAAGATCAGAATTATAACCTGTGACCGGGAAAGCAGCTCTCGGCTCACCTGCTGCACAAGCGTGAGCCTTCGTGACTGCACTGCACCATGTGACAAACGCACCCTTGCACTGGGGCTCCCTCTCTCCCGAGGCACATCCTTAGCCTGGCACATTCCTCAGTGCGGCGCTTCTTGTGCCCACCTTACCCACGGCGCCAGCGGGCCAGAGCATGGCTTCTGTTTGCATTTCTCTTTCACTCTTTTGGTACATTTTCAATCACTGCCATGGGAGGAGCCAGCCTGAGTGGTCCAAGTTTCTCACAAGCTGCCAACCATTATTACTAGTCTTTCCGTAAGCACTCTGGTTGCAAGTGTTTTGCTCAACCCTATTTTTCCCAGAAGTTTTGTTATTTATTTATAATTTATTTGAAAGGCAGAGAGAGTGACAGAAGACAACGGAAGCTCCAATCTATTGTTTTACTGCTTTGCAAAATGCCTGCAACAGCCAGGGCTACGACAGCAGCTGGGAGCAGGGAACTCAATCTAGGTGTCCCATATGGAGAGCAGGGACTCAACCAACTGAGCAATCCATCTGATGCTTCTCAGGATGTACATTAGCTGGAAGCGGAAACCGGGAGTGGAGCTGGGATTCAAATGTAAGTATTCTGTGTCCTACCTGCGAGGCCAAACTCCTACTCCTAGCTCTGTTATTTCTAATGCATAATCTTGCAGAATGGGTGTCCTTCCCACCCTCCAAGAAAAGAACTGCATTTTATCATTTATAGCCTACATGCTGGTATCTATGACACTTCAGGTAGTTTCAAGATTAAATGATAATCTGTATAAAGGGTTTGGAAGACCATACAGCAAACAGTAAGCAGCAGCTAAATGTTAGAAGTTGTTACTATTATCCTTGACCATACTCTATCCAATGTTTTAAGTCCCAAATATGAAATCTCTCCCCTATTTGTGTACCTGTAATAATATGTCTTTTGCTATCTTTCAAATTCTACATGTAAAATCCAAGTCTTTTGGTTAGCCTAATTATTATTATAAAATTAGTCATGCTTAATACACCTACAACTCAACTCTCAATTATCAGACCCCTGGAGCAAAAACTCAATGTTTCCCTTCATAAAGCTTGGGATGTACTTGGCCATAAATGTAGAAATTTAAAATGACTTAAATATAAAGAGAATAAACAAGTAAGCCCTAAAGAGTCAAGAGATAATTACGATTTTATAGTCTAATTTTTTTTTCAGTTTTTTTTTATTTGACTTTTTGTGGAAAACTTGGATTTGCATAGAAATGTGCATTCTCTTAATCAAAATATGGAAGGGCCAGGGAAGAATTATGAGGACAGCAACAGAGGGAAAGAAGATACACTGAAGGCAAACTGCAAGTTTTGAAAGCCAGCCTCAACTTTACATGTGTAATCATCACTTAAAATGTTTTATTTTCATCAATTTGTTTAATTGTATTAAGTATTTAGTATAAGCCCTACATATCGAAGAGTCTCAATTTTAGTGATATTAATGAGATAGAAAAAATTATGCATACTTTTACTTACTTTGTAAGTTAAACGGTCCACCAAAAGGTCATATTGTATCACATTGGTTTTTAGCTGTTCATAGTACAATATATCCTAAATTTAAAAATAAAAAAATTAAAAGTCAACCACACTTATAAATTCAGCCTCAAACTTTAACAAGTAATAGTCATTAACAATATTATAATTACTAATAAGGTAGAACTTCTGTTTTATTTTTTTACAACTGTATTCTCCTATGCCTGACAATAGGAGATATTCAGTATACCTAATTTCCATTGCTTAGGATAATGCTGGAGAGTATTCAATGACTATTTTGTAAATGGATGAGCTATAATTTAACCATAATAGCAAAAACAATATTTTTTAGTTACTAAGTATAAGGCACAGTTTTACACACCATATGAGTTAACTCATTTAAACCCATACTAACAAAGTTAAATAATTATTGTTCCTAATGTCCTATTTACATTTGAGAACTTCAGGTCCAGAGAGAAGAGTAACTTGATGTCCAAGGCCACAAAGCTAGTAAGATTTGACTCCAGAGAATCTGACCCCAGATCCTATTCAAAAACTCAGAAAGACTGCTCTATACTGCAGAAATTTAAGCATGATAAATCACTCCTGGTAATGTTAAGAGCAATCATATGACATTCACAAGAAATCAGCATTTTTATAATAGAATATGATCCCATAATACTATAGAATTTGGTTAAGTCTATATGATGATGAGATTAAGATGTTTAATTTAATATGAAAGAATAAAAAATGCAAGGAAGAGAGGGAAAATGGAAAGGAAAGGTCAAGGAAGGTGGAAGAAATGGGGCGGAAAGATGAGGGGAAAGAGAAAGAAGGGCCTGAGACTGTCACCAAGTTAAGCATCAGGTTGACAGTTGGTCAGGGCATTAGGTCAACAGGGCAGCAGCTGTGCTCAGGAGAAATGGAAATATTATCTTATGAATGTAGCCAACCCCTATATTCCCAGATCGCTGCATTCAGCTCTCAGGCACTTGAGCCCTGGTTTCAGTCAGATCCAAAGCTTCATGACTCCGTAGTACACACACATCTGCATGACTTTTCTCAAAGACATTACCTCAAACAATTATGAATCATGGGACAGGAAGGAATATTTATTGCAAGTATATGTTGGTCAGATGATATCTGACCCTGTGTTTTCTGGTTTCTTAAGCTAACAATATGTTTAATACACAGTTCTCTGATTTGAGCCAAAGTGCTCACTGCCTAAAGATAATCTGGATATTTATTATTTTTAACCATTTTAATTTCAATAAAAAGCTTTACTTTGTTCTCATTCTTGGTGTTTTTTAATCCAAACAAAAGTATTTTATTCTTTTATTTAACTTCCAATGTATCTACTGAATCCGTCTCTTTTAGCTGGAGTACATAGTTCTTAAACACAGATAATTCACGGAATTGAAATGCCAAATTCTTGCTAATTGATAAAGGTTTACCTTTTTTAAAAAAAATAAAGTTTTAATTACCATTAAAATTATTACAAAAGTTTTAATTACCATTAAAACAAATAAATTCATCCAAAATTATTTTCTTCTTCCATTCCACCTTCCTTAAGTAACTAATATCATTTGTACTGTTCTGTGATATTTATAATTTGTACTTTCTATATCTTTCGCCACGCTTTTACAATGTATACATAATCATAGTTAAAAGTTTTGATGATTATTTTTTGACATGAAATGATATCATACTACACTCATTATTCAGTCTCTCTAATCTGATGATATAAGCATACCATCTTATGCCTCCTTGTCTAACTCTTTGTAACAGCTATATATACTTTAATACTTTGTAAGCTGTATCAAATATATACCACAGTTTATTTAATAATTCTGCTAAAGATTGATAATCAAGCTGTTTGTTGCTATAAATAATACTCAATAAATATCTTTTTGTATTATGATTTTATATGGATGGGACAAATTAGCAAAGGTAGGCTTATAGGCTAAACTACAGATTGCCTATTTTCAAAAAAAAAATTGATTCAAACTGCCACCAACAACAGAAAACATTTTGCCTAGATCCTCACCTCTAACTTTCTAAAATATAGGAAATGGTATTTCACTGTGTTAATCTGCACTCACCCAACTAATAATAAGTTTGAAGATCCTTTCCTATGACTCCTGATCATATGATTTCCACTTCTGCCATTTGCCTTCCATGACATTTGTCTATCTTTCTACTAGATTATTTCTCTGAATAATTTGTTGGATTCCTTGATTACAAGGATTGTCACTCATATTGCAAATACATTGTCTTAAAACATGATGTTAGTTGATTTTTGTTCATGTTGTACATTAATAAATCTTTAAAAGTTCTTTATGAAATGTTCCTTCTATACCCAATTTGCTTAGAGTTTTCATTATGAAAGGGTGTTGTATTTTATCAAATGCTTTCTCTGCATCTATTGAGATAATCATATGGTTTTTCTTCTGCAGTTTGTTAATGTGGTATATCACATTGATTGATTTGCGAACGCTGCAGCATCCCTGCATACCAGGGATAAATCCCACTTGGTCTGGGTGGATGATCTTTCTGATGTGTTGTGGAGTTCTATTGGCCAGAATTTTATTGAGGATTTTTGCATCTATGTTCATCAGGGAAATTGGTCTGTAATTCTCTTTCTCTGCTGCATCTTTTCCAGGTTTAGGAATTAAGGTGATGCTGGCTTCATAGAAAGAATTTGGGAGGATTCCCTCTTTTTCAATTGTTTTGAATAGTTTGAGAAGAATTGGAGTTAGTTCTTCTTTAAATGTCTGGTAGAATTCAGCAGTGAATCCATCCGGTCCTGGGCTTTTCTTTGTTGGGAGGCCCTATATTACTGATTCAATTTCTGACTTGGTTAAGGGTCTGTTTAGGTATTCTATGTCTTCATAGTTCAATTTAGGTAGGTTGTATGTGTCCAGGAATCTATCCATTTCTGATAGGTTTCTCTGTTTGCTGCAATACAACTCTTTGTAGTAATTTCTGATGACTCTTTTTATTTCTTTTTTTTATTTTTATTTTTTATTTTTTTATTTTTTGACAGGCAGAGTGGACAGTGAGAGAGAGACAGAGAGAAAGGTCTTCCTTTGCCGTTGGTTCACCCTCCAATGGCCACCGCGGCTGGCGCACTGTGGCCAGCGCACCGTGCTGATCCGAAGGCAGGAGCCAGGTACTTATCCTGGTCTCCCATGGGGTGCAGGGCCCAAGCACTTGGGCCATCCTCCACTGCACTCCTGGGCCACAGCAGAGAGCTGGCCTGGAAGAGGGGCAACCGGGACAGAATCCGGCGCCCCGACTGGGACTAGAACCCGGTGTGCTGGTGCCGTATGGCGGAGGATTAGCCTAGTGAGCCACTGCGCTGGCCTCTTTTTATTTCTGTGGTGTCTGTTGTTACATCCCCATTTTCATCTCTAATTTTATTGATTTAGGTCTTCTCTCTCCTTTTTTTGGTTAGTTGGGTCAATGGTCTGTCAACTTCATTTTTTCTAAAAACCAGCTCTTTGTTTTGGTGTTCTTTTGTAATGTTTTTTTTTGATTCAATTCTGTTGATTTCTTCTCTGATTTTAATTATTTCTCTTCTCCTACTAGCTTTGGGTCTGGTTTGCTGCAGTTTTTCTAGATCCTTGAGATGTACTGATAGCTCATTTATTTGGTGCCTTTTCTAATTTCTTGATGTAGGCACCTATTGCTATAAACTTTACTCTTAACACTGTTTTTACCGTATCCCTTAAGTTTTGATATGTTGTGTTGCTATCTTCATTTGCTTCCAGAAAGTTTTTGATTTCTCTTTTGATTTCTTCTATGACCCACTGTTCATTCAGGAGCATGTTGTTCAGTCTCCATGTGTTTGCATATGCTCTAGGGATTCCTGAGTTGCTGATTTCCAGCTTCATTCCATTGTGGTCTGAGACGATGCATGGTATGATTTCGATTCTTTTCAATTTGCTGAGACTTGCTTTATGGCCTAGTGTAAGGTCAATCCTAGAGAAAGTTCCATGTACTGTTGAGAAGAATGTGTATTCAAGTGTAGGATGAAAAGTTCTGTAGATATCTGTTACATCCATTTGGTCTATAGTGTCTATTAAATCTGCTGTTTCTTTGTTGATTTTCTGTCTGGTTCATCTACCCATTGCTGAAAGTGGAGTATTGAAGTCCTCCAATACTACTGTATTGGAGTCTAAGTCTCCCTTTAAATTCCTTAACATATCTTTTAAATAGCCCAGTGCCCTGTAATTAGGTGCATATTCATTTATTATAGTTATATGTTCCTGCTGAATTGGTCCCTTAATCATTATATAGTGCCCCTCTTTGTCTCTTTTAACAGTTTTTGTGTTAAAGTCTATTATGTCTGATATTAAGAGGGCTACTCTAGCTCTTTTTTTTGTTTTCTGTTGGCATGGAATATCTTTTTCCATCCTTTCACTTTCAGTCTGCATGCACCTTTGTTGGAAAGATGTGTTTCTTGTAAGCAGCAAATAGATGGGTTTTGTTTTTTTAATCCATTCAGCCAGTCTGTGTCATTTAACTGGAGTGTTGGGGCCATTTACATTCAATGTGACTGTTGACAAGTAGTGACTTTGCTCTGCCATTTTTCCAAAGATATTTCTAAAATATACTTTGAACTTCCTGTGACCTTTTACTGAGAGATTTTCTCCTTTACCTTCTTTCATATTGATGACCATGTTTCTATGTTTCTGTGTGTTACACATCCTTTTTTTTTTTTTTTTATTTGACAGGCAGAATTAGACAGTGAGAAAGACAGAAGAGAAAGGTCTTCATTTTCCGTTGGTTCACCCATCAAATGGCCGTTATGGCCAGAGCGCTGCGCTGATCTGAAGCCAGGAGCCAGGTGCTTCCTCCTGGTCTCCCATGCAGGTGCAGGGGCCCAAGCACTTGGGCCATCCTCCACTGCCTTCCCGGGCCACAGCAGAGAGCTGGACTGGAAGAGGAGCAACCAGGACTAGAACCTGCCACCCATATGGCATGCCGGCACCGCAGGCGGAAGATTAACCAAGTGAGCCATGGCACCGGGCCATGTAACACATCTTTAAGCATCTTTTGCAGGGTTGGACGAGTGGTGACAAATTCTTTCAATTTCTGTTTGCTATGAAAGGTCTTTATTTCACCTTCATTCACAAATGAGAGCTTTGCAGGATATAATATTCTGGGATGACAGTTTTTTTTCTCTCAGTGTTCATGCTATATCTCGCCATTCTCTCCTAGCCTGTAGGGTTTCTGATGAGAAGTCTGCTGTGAGTCTAACTGGAGATCCTCTGAGAGTAATCTGGAATTTCTCTCTTGCACATTTTAGAATCTTTTCTTTATGTTTCACTGTGGTGAATTTGATTACAATATGCCGTGGCGAGGATATTTTCTGGTCAAGTCTATTGGGGGTTCTGTGTGCTTCCTGTACTTGGAGGTCTCTTTCTTTCTCCAAACTCAGGAAGTTTTATGCTAGTATCTCATTAAAAAAAAGGCCTTCTAATCCTTTCTCTCTCTTCATGCCTTCAGGAACTCCCAGAACCCAAATGTTGGATTTTTAATAATATTCTATAGATTCCCAATAATATTTTTTAGATTTCTAGTTTCTTCTTCTTGTCGTTGGTTTGACTGTATACTTTCCTCTGCTCTTTCTTCTAAGTTCGATATTCTCTCTTTTGCCTCACTGATTCTGTTTTTAAGGCTCTCAACTACATTTTTTATTTGTTCTATTGAATTCTCCATTTCATTCTGATTTCAAAATCTCCATTTCATGTTCTATTGAATTCTTCAATTCATTTTGATTCCTCCTTAAGATTTCATTTTCACGAGAGAGATTTTCTATCATGTCCTGCATGGATTTCAGTAGTTCATGCATTTGTTTTTGATTACTTCTAAATATTCTTATCATCAATTTTTGAGTTTCATTTCTTGCATTTTTTCTATCTCATTGTCTTCATAATGTTATATTGAAGTGTCATGTTCTTAGAGGACATCATGTTGTCTTCCTTATTCTTGTTTCTTGGATTTTTGCATTTGTTGTTCAGCATTTGTGGAGATACCCATGGTTTCTTCTTTTTTTTTCTGCTTTGTCAGCTTTTATTGTTGTACTATGACTCTGTAGATAAGTGGACTGCCTACTTTCAGTGAATCTCTAGAGGCTTGTGGTGGGTGTGGCCAGAGAGCTCTGTTCAGTTCTTCAGGGTCAAGGGTGTGCCTAAGGTTTGTTGTGGTAAATCTTCTCTCTCCTTTTTTTAATCAGAAGGGAAGTAATTCTGCTCAGCTGAGCTTTTCTCCTCAATGGTGATTAGTTCTTGAGAGCTAGTCCCAGTGGGTATAATATTCGTCTGCTCTGTCCCAAGGACCACACAAAAAATCTGTGCAGTCCTTACTGTAAGTTCCGATTCCCCAGCACTGTCTCTCCAGGTAGCCAGGACCACCCAAGCTTGTGGGGTCTCACAACAAGACTACTCAAAGTCTCAGCCACATCATGAGTTCTCCCACACACCCTCAGTTTTGTTTTGTTTTGTTTTGTTTTGTTTTGTTTTCACAGTCCGGGTTCAGAAGCTTCACACAGTCACAAGTTCCCAGTCTCCTGTTATTTCTCCCCACCAGAGTCAGGAGTCTCCACTCAGCTGATTGCTGGGGGCAGACAGGAGCTGGTGCAGCTGCTACGCATGTCCAAAATGGTGCCTGCTCTATCAGTTTGTATACCTTTTTGAGGTGATCAAAGACAGAGAAACATGTCTGTACTGTCTCTTTTATTTTTTCTCTCCTCTAGTTAGGCTGGTGCACTTTTCCTCTATGGGGCTACAAGCCTCGTTCCCTCTAGGCTCTTCCTGCCACTTTTTTGCCAGTGTCTCAGCCTCTGCAGTCTCGTCTCACCTCACTTTCTAGTGCTGGTGCATAGGATCTCAGCTGTTGGCATCCTGAGCCGTGGGCACCCACACCCTCCACATAGGTCCACCATGTCCCTCTAACTTAGGAAAAGTTTCCTCTGCTGTTTTTTCCTTAACTCTTCCCTGAGACTACACTATCTTCACTTTTATTATATATCTATTATTATATCTTCTCTTAGACTAGGTCAATAAGCTCCCTCCCTATTCTGCCATTTTCTGAGTTAGGTCTTCTTATACATGCATTAAATTTATAAAAGAACATGCTGTAGGAAAATAAATAAATAAAATAAAAATCCTTCATGACTATTGGTTTAGACAATGGCTCTCTAACACATGTTTATAAAAATATTTCTCTAATTTTTTTCTCAAATTATTGAATTTTTTTCATTTAAATATTTACAATTCATCTGGAATTTATTCTTGCATCTGGTTATCAAAACTTTGCCTGTTTTCTTTCAGAAGAATGTTCAATTATCAGCATCATGTATTAAATAAACCATGCATTCCCAATTGAAATAAAATGCTAGACTTGGATCTACATATGAACACACAATTCCTTTTTTTCATAACTGGCTTAGCTATTTTAGATATTTAATATACATATAAACATTAAGATAATTTCATCCAGTTAAAAATAAAAGGGATTCTATTAAATATTTGGGGAAAACTGATAAGTTTTATGATATCAAGGCTTCCTACCCAAGAATATGATGCAGATATTAGCTGCACAACTTAACAAGCTTTCTGGACTTCAGTAAAATGAAGATAATAATAGTACCTTCTTTGTAAGACTGATGAAAGAAATGAAGAATTAATACATGCAGCATGTTCAGAACAGTGGCTGGCTTAGGGTAAGTGGTATATAAGGATTAGATATTATTTTTCTATGTCCTTTATAATCAAAATCATCCAAATAAGATGACTGTGTTTCTTCTTTCCCAAACCATAATACAACGTATTTTATAGTATTAGCTGGAACCTCAAAATTATGCTAAACAATAGTAGTGATAGCATCACTGCTGTACCCCACATTCTAATTACAAGAGCTTCAGCATTTCTGTTCACATTGTACTTATTGTTAGATTTGGAAAATAGTATATTTTAGTAGTTCCAATTAATTTAAAGATTTGATTAGAGATGGCTGCTGAATATTATAAACATCATTTGACACGACTGACATATTTTCCCTTTAGTATGCTGGTGTGTGTGATGGTGTGTGTGTAGCTGTGACACCCTTCACTCATGTACTGTCAGTGTTGATCCAGCTGATCCAAGTGGGCGAGGCAAGTGTCCCTCTTGCTTCTGTGGTGCTCTTGGCTACATGCTTGGCAAAGAAGACAACCTTCCTTGTTGGATGAGTACAACTCCTGAATTAAGGATTATTACTGATATATTTTTATTAGACAATTTCACATTTATTCATGGAGTTTTACATCTCCTATAAAAAGCAAAGAGAAATAATGTAGGACCTGCAGATATCTAAAAAAAATACTGCTTTAGAATACTTTTAGGGGTTTGAATTTATTAATATGTATTTATCTTGGTTTTTCTACAGGCTTTGTTTTTACATTTGTACTGATGTAAAAAACTGAGTTCAAATCCATTAAAGGAATATTTTAGTAATATATACTACAAATACATATTCATAGCTATACTACTACCTACAAATTATAAATGCTCACAGATAATTTCATTTTAATTGCTATTCTACACAGTAACTTACTTGTAATTGCACTTGCAATGTTTTTATTATATATTAATAACATGCCCTTCATGACTAATACTAGAAAACTAATAGTATTTTTTTAATTTTTTTACTTTTATTTAATAAATATAAATTTCCAAAGTACAACTTTTGAATTATAGCAGCTTTTCCCCCCATAACCTCCCTCCCACCCGCAACCATCATATCTCCCACTCCCTCTCCCATCGCATTCTTCATCACAATTCATTTTCAATTCTCTGTATATACAGAAGATCAACTTAGTATATACTAAGTAAAGATTTCAACAGACTGCACCCACACAGACACACAAAGTATAGAATACTGTTTGGGTAGTAGTTTTACCGTTAATTTATATAGTATAACACATTAAGGACAGAGGTCTTACGTAGGGAGCAGGTGCACAGTGACTCCCGTTGTTGATTTAACAACTGACACTCTTATTTATGATGTCAGTAATCACCCTAGGCTCTTGTCATGAGCTGCCAAGGCTATGGAAACCTCTTGAGTTCACCAACTCCGATTTTATCTATATAAGGCCATATTCAAAGTGGAAGTTCTCTCCTCCCTTCAGAGAAAGGTACTGCCTTCTTTGATGGCCCATTCTTTCCGCTGGGATCTCACTCACAGAGATCTTTCATTTAGGTCATTTTTTTTTTTTTTTGTGGTCACAGTGTCTTGGCTTTCCATGTCTGAAATACTCTCATGGGCTCTTCAGCCAGATCCGAATGCCTTAAGGGCTGATTCTGAGGCCAGAGTGCTGTTTAGGGCATTTGCCATTCTATGAGTCTGCTGTGTATCCTGCTTTCCATGTAGGATCATTCTCTCCTTTTTAATCTATCAATTATTATTTGCAGACACTGGTCTATTTATGTACTCGCTTTGACACTTAATCCTATCTTTTTGATCAATTATGAACTTAAACTGATCACTTTAACTAGTAAGATGGCATTGGTACATGCCACCTTGATGAGATTGAATTGAAATCCCCTGGCACCTTTCTAGCTCTACCGTTAGGGGTAAGTCTGAGTAAGCATGTGCTGAACTGTATATCTCTTCCCTCTCTTATTCTCACTCTTATATTTAACAGGGATCACTTTTCAGTTAAATTTAAAACGACTAAGAATAGTTGTGTGTTAATTAAAGAGTTCAACCACTGGTATTAAATAGAACAAAAAAATACTAAAAGAAATAAAGTAGTAAGTTGTTCCTCGATAGTCAGGACAAGGGCTGATCAAAACATTGTTTCTCAGCATGAGAAAAATCCTTGCCCTCAAGTACTCAATTCTATAAAAGGAAGCAGACAAGTAAGCCAAACAAAATAAGAAGTGTCTGTCTCTTTGTGTCTACATCTTTGTTGTGATGGGACAAAAAAGAAGGTAGTACAGCATCTAACTGTAGCAGTGATGGAATTGGGAGGAGACAGGATATGGTGCTAATGTTAGAAAGGCTTTTTAGAAAAGGTGATAAACTAAGCTGCATCTTGAGAGATGAGCTGGCAAAAGACAGAGAAAGCATTTCAGGGAGAGAATACCACCAGTGCAATATCTCATGAAGGACCACAAACACACTGAAATAATGACTGTGTCTTTTCTTTTAGATACATTGAATCTGATTTTGAACATGTGATGGGGTTCTGTAAGCAACTAGAAATAAAAATTTTAGACTTTCATCAAAAGTTTGCACTGAAAAGAGTTGAAGTCATTAGGGAATTGATGACTTGTAGATGAGACAGTTCTAAAAAATGAGTAGAATGATAAGATCAAAATGGAATTCTGTGTACTGGTAAGGTCCAGCAGAGGAATCCTAACAGAGACCAAAGGAAAGGAAAAAGAGAGAAAGAAGAACTAAGAAAACAATGTGAACAAAAATAAGAATCAACAATTTTGGTTAATTTTACATTAGTCAAAAGTACCAAACACAGTTAGATATAAGGACTAAAATACACCCACTGTTCCTTGGTAACTTCAGCTAGGGAAGCTGGAGTCGTGTAGTGGGGGTGTATACCATTCAATAAACAGTAGACTATGGAATGAGATTAAGCAATGGATCTTATTAAATATAATTAATTAGGTCATAATGAAATTAATCCTAGCATAGACTGGTTTCAGAAGGTGCGGCTGTGAAAGGAAGGAGAAGGATATGGAGATAGCTAGGGAAGACATGGGATGAAGATTTGCTCTTATTTCTAAGATACAAAAGACTTGAAAATGTAGGGAAATGAGAGGGTAGAAAGGAAGAGGTTGAAGATTCAGAAGAAAAATTTCCTAAATGACAAAAGGAGGCACAAATAGAGCCTTAGAAAAAGTTGAAAGGGTCCAATAAAGATTAATTTCTAGGGGAAGAGAGAAAATTGAGAGACATTCATAAATTCCATTTTTGCCCCTGTGAAATAGGAAGAAGGATGAAACAGAAAATCTGAAATTTAATGGTGATAGTTGGGCATACAATTTTGGGGAATGAGCTGCCTGGTACCCCAAAAAGGCCAACTATAACTATGCAGGCAGTAATCTACATGATTCTGTGAATCTTAAGTCAGTTCAGGCACTAGAGTAGGATGCTGGCAAACATGAACGCTGCTCCAGGCATCAGGGTCACATGCAATACACTGAAGGAGTTGCTTTATTAAGTCATAATTCTCTATGCTGGCCCTGGTTATTCATCTCACTGGACTGGGTGACTTTCTCTAAGAAATATTTAATGACCACAGAATAGGTTTGATTAAGATCTGATAATACATCATTAGACTTTTCCTCAAAAGTTAAAGACAACTGAATTACAACTGCATCTCTGTAATTCTGTGGTTAGTATACACATGTAGCCAACACAAACACATGTGTGTGTGTGGAGGAGTCTAAGGGTTAAAGTAATTTTGAGCAGAGAAGTAATTTGCCATAGAGAAGAAACAGCAGAGTGAGAACTTGAACCTAGGTCTTCCTAAAGCTCAAAGCCATGGCTATTAAGTATTAAGCTATACTGCTTCCCTACCTTCATCGAAATTATAGTCTGTATCTGTTGGGGATACAAAAATAATTGGTCATTGACAATATGCATATACTGTAGCATGTATGGCAGTGCTATGAAAAAGGAATTGTGGAAGAGTTTGAAACATCTTCATTTGGGGTGCTTGTGAGATATACAAGTGCTTAGGTTCCCTAGGCTGTTTGTCTGAAGCTCCAGTAAAAGAGATCTGAGAAGCATATTTATAGACTTGAGCCAACTGGAAACTGAAGCTGTGGGATTCAGTAAAATCTGTGTAGGAATGTATAAACCCTAACTGCAAAGACAAACCAGACCACCAAAAATGAACAAGACCATAAAGAGTGCTGCCACAAAAGCCAAAGGGCATTTTAAAAAGGAATTGTCAACAAAGTTAAACACTGCCTAGAGGTACAACAGGTAGATATGTCTTTCATTTAAATAAAAGCCAAGGTGATAGATTGGATTAAGATGGCAGAGTAGGAAGGGAGCTTACTGCTCTAGCCTAGCAGAAGATAGTTTAAAAACAGAGGAGAGAGAACGCAGTCTCAGGGAAGAGTTAGGAAGAAAATGGCAGAGGAAACTCCAAGCAAATTAGAGGGACACAGTGGAACTATGTGGAGGGTACGGACGCACACAACTCAGGACCCCAGCAGCCGAAAGCCTCTGCAACAGCTTTGGAGAGTGAGGTGAGGCCAGACTGCAGCTGCCAAAGACACTGGCAATAAAGCTGCAGGAAGAGCCTGGAGGGAATACATCTTGGAGCCCCGTGGGGATAGTGTACCTGCCAAACTAGAGGAGAGAGAAAAAGGCGGGAAACGTTTTTCTCTCCCCAGTCACCCTGCAACGGCATTCTGTAACAAGCCAATAGAGAGTGGGCACCATTTTGGACATACATAACAGCTATGCCAGCTGGTGTCCATGCCCAGCAACCAGCCAAGCAGACTCCCAAGGCTGGCAGGAAGAATGATGTGGGGCTGGGTGCACTTGAATGTGAGAGGCTTCTGTGTTGTAACTGTGAAAACACTGAGGCTGCGTGGGAGGGCTCAGGGTGTGGCTGGGACTTTGGGCAGTCACTGTAGGAGGCTCCGTATGCTCAGGATTCCCTGGTTCCCTGGTGAGGGACACTGCTGGGGAATCTGTGTTTACACCGAGGACTGCAGATCCTTTGCATGGTCCTTATGGTAGCATGGACCAATATAATATCCAGACACTGGTGTCCTTTGAGGAGAGGAGGTAAGCTGAGTCTATGCCAAGAGAACAGAACAAACTTACCCCCAAAAAGGAGAGAGAGAGAGAAAGAGAGAGAGATTTACAACACCCAGCCTGCGTGTCACCTTAGATACTCCCTTCATCCTGGAGCACTGAACAGAGCTCCCTGGCCACACCAACCACACACGTCTAGGTATTCAATGAACAAGTAGATACTCCACTAATCCACAGAGGCACAGTCCAAAAAGAAAAGCTGCCACAATGAAAAACAAAGAAGAAACCAACGAGTATCTTCACAAATACCAAATAATGAAAACACCAATTTAAGAAACAAGAATAAGGAATACAACATGATGCCGCCAAAAGAATACAACACTTCAATACTAGATTCTGAAGCTGAAGAGACTGAAGAAATGCTAGAAATGGAATTCAAAAAATTGACTGTAGGATTACTTAGAAGTATTCAGAAGAAAATGCATGAACTAAAGAAATCCACACAGGACATGAAAGAAAATTTCTCCCATGAAATTGAGATCTTAGAGAGAAAGCAAAATGAAATCTTGGAAATGAAGAATTCAATAAAACAAATAAAAATGCAGTGGAAAGACTTAAAAAACAGAATCAGTGAAGCAGAAGAAAGAATATTCGACTTAGAGATAAATTGCAGGAAATTTTGCAATCAGACCAAAAACAAGAAGAAATCAGAAAACTAACACTGTTGGTAATCTACAGGATACTATCAAACACCCAACATATGGATTCTAGGAGTTCCTGAAAGTGTGGAAAGAGAGAAAGGATTAGAAGGCCTTTTTAGTGAAATAATAACAGAAAACTTCCCTAATTTGGAGGAAGAAAAGGATATCCAGCACAGGAAGCACAAAGAACTACAAATAGACATGACCAGCAAAAATCTGCACCATGACTCATTGTAATCAAACTCTTCACAGTGAAGCATAAAGAAAAGATTCTGAAATGTGCAGGAGAGAAACACCAGTTTAATTTCAGAGGATCTCCTACAAGAATCACAGCTGACTTCTCATAAGAAACTCTACACATGCCTGGCGCCATGGCTCAATAGGCTAATCCTCTGCCTGAGGCACCAGCACAACAGGTTCCAGTCCCAGTCGGGGCGCCAGATTCTGTCCCAGTTGCTCCTATTCCAGTCCAGCTCTCTGCTGTGGCTTGGGAGTACAGTGGAGGACAGCCCAAGTCCTCCCGCATGGGAGACCAGGAGAAGCACCTGGCTCCTGGCTTCAGATCAGAGGCCATTGGGGGGTGAATCAACGGAAAAGGAAGACCTTTCTCTATGTCTCTCTCTCTCACTGTACCCTCTGCCTGCCAAAAAAAAAAAAAAAAAAAAAAAAAAGAAAGAAACTCTACAGGCTAGGAGAGAATGGTGAGATATATTCGAAATCTTAAGAGAAAAAGACTGTCAAACGAGAATACTGTACCCTGCAAAGCTCTCATTTATGAATGAAGGTGAAATAAAGACCTTCCATAACAAATAGAAATGGAAAGAATTTGTCACCACTGTCCAGCCTTGCAAAAGATGGTTAAGGATGTGCTGCACACAGAAACACAGAAACAAGTTCATCAGTACGAAAGAAGGTAAAGGCTGAAAATCTCCCAGTAAAAGTACAAAGGAAATCCTAAGTAAAAAATAGGATATTTATGGAATAATGGCAAGGCCAATTCATTACTTATCAATAGCCACTTTGAATGTAAATGGCCTTAACTCTCCAGTTAAAAGACACAGATTGGCTGAATGTTTTTTAAAAAAATCCCATCTATTTGCTGCCTACAAGAAACCCATCTCACCAACAAAGATGCATGCAGACTGAAAGTGGAAGGATGAAAAAGATATTCAATGCTAACAGAAACTAAAAAAAGAGTTGGTGTAGCCATCCTAATATCACACAAAATAGACTTTAACTCAAAAACTTTTTTTTTTTGACAGGCAGAGTGGACAGTGAGAGAGAGAGACAGAGAGAAAGGTCTTCCTTTGCCGTTGGTTCACCCTCCAATGGTCGCCACGCTGCGGCCAGCGCACTGCGCTGATCCGATGGCAGGAGCCAGGTACTTATCCTGGTCTCCCATGGGGTGCAGGGCCCAAGTACTTGGGCCATCCTCCACTGCACTCCCTGGCCACAGCAGAGAGCTGGCCTGGAAGAGGGGCAACCGGGACAGAATCTGGCGCCCCGACCGGGACTAGAACCCAGTGTGCCGGCGCCGCAAGGCAGAGGATTAGCCTAGTGAGCCGTGGCGCTGGCCATCAAAAACTTTTAAAAGAAGGCCACTATATAATGATTAAGGGATCAATCCAACAGGAAGATGCAACTATTATAAACATATATGCAACATAATAGTAGGACACCTGACTATTTAAAAGAAATGTTAAGGGACCTAAAGGGAGACATAGACTCAAATACAATAGTAATAGGTACTTCAGTACTCCACTCTCAGCAATGGACAGAACAAACAGAGAGAAAATCAGCAAGGAAACAGAAGAGTTAATCAACACTATTGACTATACAGATATCCATACAATTTTCCATCCTACAATCACAGAATACACATTCTTTTTACTAGTGCATGGATTTTTTTTCTCAGATTGGCCCCATGCTAGGGCATAAAGCAAGTCTCCGCAAATTAAAAAAACGAAATTATACCATGCATCTTCTCGGACCACAAATGAATGAAGCAGGAAATCAGCTACTCAGGAATCTCTAGAACATATGCAAACACATGGACACTGAACAACATGCTCCTGAATAGTGGGTCATTGAAGAAATAAAAAAAACTTCTGGAAATAAATGAAGACGAAAATACAACCAATCAAAATTTATGGGATACAATAAAAGCAAAGTTAAGAGGAAAGTTTATAGCAGTTGGTGCCTACATCAAGAAATTATAAAGGCACCAAAAAAAAAATGAGCTATCAATGCATCAAGGGTCTAGAAAAACAACAGCAAACCAAACCAAAAAATAGTAGGAGAAACTAAATAATTAAAATTAGAGAAGAAATAAACAAAATTGAAACAAAAAATTACAAAAGATCAGCAAAATGAAGAGCTGGTTCTTAGAAAAAAGAAAATGGACACACCGTGTCCCAACTAACCAAAAAAATGAGAGAGAACACTCAAATTAATAAAATTAGAGATGTGAAAGGAAATGTAAAAACAGATCCACAGAAACAAAAAAAATCAGAAATTACTACAAAGAGCAGTATGCTAACAAATTGGGTAACTTAGAAATGGACAGATCCCTGAACACACACAACCTACCTAAATTAAGCCATGAAGACATAAAAACCTAAACAGACCCATAACCAAGATGGAAACTGAATCAGGCATTCCCGCTGAGATCTGGAACCAGACAAGGATGCCCACTGTCACCACTGCTATTCAATACAGTCCTGGAAGTTCTAACCAGAGCCACTAGGCAAGAAAACAAATCAAAGAGACAAATTGGGAAGGAAGAAGACAAACTATCCCTATTTGCAGATGACATGATTCAATATATAGAGGATCCAAAAGACTCCACTAAGAAACTACTGGAACTCCTAGGAGAGTTTGGTAATGTCACAGGATATAAAATCAATGCACAAAAATTAATAACTTTTCTGAAAATATTTTTCTGAAAATATTAATTTGTATTATAGATATTGAATAGAACTGTTATTTTGCATTTAGCAAAGTCAGATGGCTAATAGTTCCAAAATCCAAGTGTAAAAATCACCTATAAGCATTTTAATAAACAAATATTATCTGAGATTTTTAAGTCGTTATTATGTAGAATTTTCAGGGTGATATTTCTAGAAGCATTCTAATTTTGTATTTGAAATGGTGGTAATTCCTCTGCAACGAGACAGGATTTGTTAACCTACCTCCTGAAAAATGAAGTTGGCTATTGAAGTTGAAACCTGGTTTCAACTTCCAGCTCCACCAGCTTTCTAGAAATACATCATTTGAACTAGTTCCTTAAACTTCTTCAAACTTCAATTAACCCATATTTAAATATAGGCAATAATATTTATATTAAAGAATTGTTGTGAGGATTCAATGAAATAATATCTGTGAGTCCTTAACAAAATGCCTGGCACATGAATGTTCACCCTCAATGGTAGTACTAATAACAATTACATATTGCATTTAATTATGTTATAAACTAATTATAATGAATTATGAGGTTCTTAAGGAAATAAAGCATTATTAATATCTATTATAAAAAGTATGTGTCTGATTTTTACAGATTATATATATGTTTATTTGTGCGTGTGTTTTATTTTTTTAAATGATTTATTTACTTATTTGAAAGAGTTACACAGAGAGAGAAGGAGAGGCAGAGAGACAGAGAGGTCTTCCATCCACTGGTTCACTCCCTAGATGGCCACAATGGACAGAGCTGTGCTGATCTGAAGCCAGGAGCCAGTGTTAGATCAGGAGAAGAGTTAAAACTTCCATAGGACTTGATAAACTCACATATAAATGCCCAACATAAACATAAGCCTATTTTGTAAACTGTTACTTCTAGAGTGTCACTACAAAGGTCAGCCACATCATTTGGTGTAAAACTGCTCTAAAATAAATCACAAGTTTTCAGAGTAGTGCTTGGCACCGCAGTTAAGATGCTGCTTGGTACGCCTGCATCCCACATCACAGTATCAGGGTTCAAGGTCTGGCTTGGCTTCTGATTACAGCTTCCTGCTAGTATGTATACTGGAAGCAGCAAGTGGTACCTCAAATACTCGAGTCCCTGCCAACTGTGGGGGAGACCTAGACTGAGTTCTAGCCTCAGGGCTTCGGGCTGGTCCAACCCTGGATGCTATAGGCATTTTAGGAGTTAGCCAGTGGCTGCAAGACCTGTCTCTTTCTATCTGGCTCTCTGCTTCTCAAAAACAATGAAATAAACAAATAAGACCCTTCTTATTCTTATCACTGTAGTTACTACTAAAAATTGGTTTTATTCTTGTGAAATGGAAGCAAGTGATTTTTGACAATGCTATTCGCAGAGGGAAATTTAAAATACACACACAGGCCAGCTCTGTGGCGTAGCAGGTAAAGCTGCTGCCTCAGTGCTGGCATCCCATATGGGTGCCAGTTCAGGTCCTGGCTGCCCCACTTCTGATCCAGCTCTCTGCTATGGCCAGTGAAAGCAGTAGAAGATGGCCCAAGTCCTTGGGCACCTTCACCTGTGTTGGGGAACCAGAAGAAGCTCCTGGCTCCTGGCTTCAGATCAGCACAGCTCTGTCCATTGTGGCCATCTAGGGAGTGAACCAGTGGATGGAAGACCTCTCTGTCTCTCTGCCTCTCCTTCTCTCTCTGTGTAACTCTTTCAAATAAGTAAATAAATCATTTAAAAAAATAAAACACACGCACAAATAAACATATATATAATCTGTAAAAATCAGACACATACTTTTTATAATAGATATTAATAATGCTTTATTTCCTTAAGAACCTCATAATTCATTATAATTAGTTTATAACATAATTAAATGCAATATGTAATTGTTATTAGTACTACCATTGAGGGTGAACATTCATGTGCCAGGCATTTTGTTAAGGACTCACAGATATTATTTCATTGAATCCTCACAACAATTCTTTAATATAAATATTATTGCCTATATTTAAATATGGGTTAATTGAAGTTTGAAGAAGTTTAAGGAACTAGTTCAAATGATGTATTTCTAGAAAGCTGGTGGAGGTAGAAGTTGAAACCAGGTCTATATGATTCAAAATCTCTGTTTTTAGTCAAAAGGTTAGATAATTATTGGTATTTTCTTCATTAAAATCTTTAAATGGTTGACTTCCTTGATTGATGGGCTTAAATAAATTTTTTAAAAAATCCTCATTGAGAATATTTCAGGAATTATCAGTGTCTTAAATACTTTTTCTTTACTGAATCTTTAACCCATCTGCTATTGATGATTTCTCTCATATTCATATGCCCACATAATCTGTCAATTTTTAGAACCATAACGACTGCATATTTCCTAGGTAATCATAGTGACAAAGAATTCTTTTACTTACACTGCGTTGTCCTTTATTTCTTGCTATTCCAACCCAATCCTACCACATATCTTCACTGATCTAAACTGTCAGACTCCACTTCTCAAAATCTCATTTTTTGCTTGTATGCATAATCCCATATTATTTATTAAGAAAAAAAATTTGTATTTAAGCATGCTGATTCAATTACATGTTAACTCTTACCTCAGAGACCAAAAACTACCATGATTTTGGAAATAAAAAAGACAGATAAATAATAGAGTAAGAGTGAAAAGTTTCTGTTTTCAACAATTGGCTAAAAATCAAATATCAGTATCTCAGATTTGGCCTATTCTTTTTCCTGCTTACCTCGGGTTGACCGGAAATATTCAAAATGAGAGCCCACAGTTCCGCTCTCAGTGCCGTGGGACTTCCTTGTCTGATGTACTGTTGAGCAGCGGCACTGTCTTGCTCTGCTAGGACTGTCAAAATACATGAAGATCTCATGAGGGAAGCTATACGCAATCTCACTGAAGTCTCTCACTCTAAGTCTTCCGGGAAACTAACATTGACATCTGATGTGATCGCAGCATCGCCTGACCTTTTCTCACTCTGGATTTTATACGGCCCCATTTACAGCCCTGTAAGCTGAAAGCCTTAATTAAACTTCTCCACCTTCTACTCAGCCTGATAAAAGTTTTAAATATAGGCACCTTGAGATTTTGAGATGTTGCTTTAATTAACATGGATCTGAATTACTAAAGCGTGTGTATGTGTATATATATATATATATACACACATATATATATGTATAAAATATGGATTCCATGATTAACTCAAGTTATATCTACTGAAACCATAAATTTCTTACACATATTCTACTAAGTCATGAATGTTCTATTATGGTACATGACATATACCAGATAAGATAATCCATTCTAATAGATGACTTGTTAGTTATCTACCAAAATCAATAGAAAAGAGAATTTTTTTTCAAGAGGCAAAACCAAAGAAGATCTGATAATATTTTAAGAAGGCAAAAAGTACTGTTGAGCAGCAAATTTCACAAAATTAACATATAAACTTCTAAATTTCATTTTTATCTTTTTAAATAAAAATGCTAGCTATTGTTTCTGAAAATAATGTCCCAAAAGGCAAAATACAAAAAAAAAAAATACTAGTTAATCGCTGATGTTTGTCTAAGAGTATTTTTTCTTACATTTATTCTTAAAATCTTGAAAGGGAAAATAGTCTTATACTAAATGAAAATGATATGGCCAAGAGAAACAAAAGAATCACATGAAATAAAAAATTGATGAAACAAATTCTTTAATTTGCAATTGCATTTAATGAAGTTGTCAAGTCATACCAATGAAACCTTTTAAATAAATATGATTTTGAAAAACAGACCTAGAAAGTTTTGTACAAGACAATATAATTGCCATATAGGGTTCATTCTGACACAAAGATTTACCTGCACTTCATATTTCAAAGACAAAAGATTTATATAAATAAGGAAAAGGATCTTTAAAATACAGGAAAATATTATTCCTTAGAATACTGAGAGCCACGTGGGTTAGTAAGTCTTCCTGCGGGGAACGATCAGCAGGAACTGTTGGTTACATGCTCTGCTAATGCAGGAGCATAGTCCCATTAATTCTAATGAGAGATGTGTGAGTGCATCAAAGACAGAACTTACCTTCTGAATTCAAAAGAAAACTCTGCTGAATGAGTTTATCTAACATCCCCGACGAATGTGTGTCTGCATTTCAATTTTAGTGAACTAGTTGTGTACTTCATTTGACATTTATTATAAAGCCAAAACGATGCATTTTCCTGCTCTATAAAGCCTTCTATTAAATTATCTGCATAGATAAATATTGTGCCTCTTTTGGTTTTTAGCTTTTCAGAGATTAAATTTCAATTGGCGATATCTGATGCAGATATTTACTGAAGGTGATCTCATTTTTCAGAAATTAATATAAGTATACTTAAAAGCTTACCTTTTTGACCAATACGCACGTGCTCATTTTCAAAAAGTTCTAAAAACATGAAAAGAAAACAAAATTATTAAATATAAAATATAAATATGCTTAATTACACTTAGAAGAACAGCTACATTTTTTCTGTCCTGATTTTTAATTTAAAAATTTTTTAAAAATTTATTTGCAAGACAGAGAGATAGAGACAGAAAGAGATCAGCCACTTGCTAGTTCACTCCTCAAATGCATGCAATAACCAGAGGTAGACCAAGTCAAATCCAGGAGCCTGGAACCCTGTCAAGGCTTCCTTGTGTGTGGCAGGAACACAAGTACTGGAGCCATCATTACTTGCTGCCTCCCAGGTTTCCATTAGCAAGAAGCTACAATCAGACACAAAGCCAGGACTTAAACCCGGACACTTCATTGTGAGCATCCCGAGCAGCATTGTCACCTCTATGGCGAATGTGTGCCGTATACTGATACTTTCAATTATTTTTAAAGCTGTGTGGCTCTGCAGAAAACTACATTTACCTCATATGCTGGAAAGTTTTTTCTAAGTTATATAATCAGAAGGAAAAATTTGATACTTTAACTTTTCCTTTGTTAGAATATCTTCTCACAAAAAATGTTTCCACTCATCTTCAGTTTTTTTCAAATAAAAAGAAAACTTGTTGGTGGTTCATTTACAGAGTTCTACTTTCACTCCAATCTACGATTAAAGTCTATCTTAAAAGCCTTACGTTAAAGGTAAAATTCCACTATACAAATCCCATTTTAAAAGATTATATGGGATGGGCTGCTTTTTTATAAAAGTACCAATCACAATGGAAAAAGACTCATATACTAAACAATATTAAAATAACAAAGACTTGTTTATCAAAAACACCATTAAGAGTAAAAAGGTAAGTCACAGAGTGTAAGAAAAATATTTGTAATACATATAACTAGCAAAGAACTTTTATCCAGAATATATAAAGAACTTTTGGTAGAAAAAGGAAGACAATGTCAGACAAAAATAGGCCAAGAACCTGACAAAAAAGATAACTTAAAGGGACAATAAACAAAGGAAAATGGCTCAACCACATTAGTCATCCCAGAAATGTTATTAAAACCATTATGAAATACACGATCATCACAATGCCAAAATGAAAAAGATTGACAATTCTAAGTGAAAAGATACCAAACAAACGAATTTCTCATAAAGTTGCTGGGAGCATAAATTGGTTCAACCACTTTGGAAAACTGGCAATATCAAGCTAACACTGAACATCCTACAAAAACCAGCAATTTACTCCCAGGTACATACTATAATGCATATAGTATGTACACCAAGAGACATGTACAAAAATATTCACAGAAGCACTGTTGACAATAACCAAATCGTGGAAATAACTCAAGAGACCATCAACAACAGACCAGATGACTAGTGCTGTATTCATAAAAAGAATTACGATACAGCAATGAGAATAAGTGATTTATAATTCCACACAACACAAGTGATCTTAAAAACAACATAAAGTGGGCCGGCGCCATGGCTCACTTGGCTGATCCTCTGCCTGCGGCACCGGCACCCTGGATTCTAGTCCTGGTTGGGGTGCCGGGTACTAGTCCCGATTGCTCCTCTTCAAGTCCAGCTCTCTGATGTGGCCTGGGAGGGCAGTGGAGGATGGCCCAAGTGCTTGGGTCCCTGCACCCACATGGGAGACAGAGAGGAAGCACCCGGCTCCTGACTTTGGATCAGCGCGCAGCGCCAGCCGTGGCGGCCATTAGGGGAGTAAACCATCGGAAGGAAGACCTTTCTGTCTGGCTCTCTCTCACTGTCTATAACTCTCTATCTCTCTCTCACTGTCTAACTCTGCCTGTAAAAAAAAAAAAAAAAAAAAAAAAAAAAAAAAAAAAACCAACAACATAAAGTGAAAGAAGCCAGACACACAGAGAAGCGTATCCTGTAGAGTTCCGTGATGATGAAGTACAAAACAGGCAAAACTAGCCTGTGTTAGAAGTGTCACTAGTCGTTAGCCGTGGGGCTGGTAGAGCAGCCAAGAGGGCTGCTGGGAGGCTGTAATAGTCTGTTTCTTCATCTGATTGGAGGTTATACAAGCGCACTCACTTTGGAAACCTTCACTGATCTGTAATGATGTAAGTACTTTCCAGCATGCATTTTATACTTTATAAAAGTTGTATTAAAATTAGAGTAAAACAAAGAAATACGAAGTCATGGCAATGGAGGGAGTTGTGACTTTAGATCTTTGGTTCATTCCATAGAAAATCAGTAGCTCAACTTTCTTTCCTCCTCCTCCCAAACTCCTGGGAAAGGAGGAACTGTTGATTGCATTTATCAGATTACACAGCAGTAGATAACTCCTTCCAATGAATTAACTGTGTGTTAAAGGACATGAACTTGCATATGGCTCTCTCCATAAACACAGCCTAGGTCTCCGGCAACTTGGTAGCCAACTTGGAACCTGATGCTCTCCTGACGAGGCTGCTCATGCCCAGGTACTTTGAAGTTCTTATCAAGGGTGGCTTAATGGCCTCAGAGAGTGAGATAAGGACACAGAAGGACAAGGAGACTGATCTTGGGCTAAGTTTTATTTTTAAGGTTTATTTTCATTATTTGAAATGCAAAATGTTAGAGAAAAACAGAGACAAAGAGAGAGGGAAAAAGAGATCTTCTATCCACTGTTTCACTTTCCAAACAACCACAATGGCCAGGGTTGGGCAAAGCAGAGGCCAGGAACCAGGAACTCCATCCAAGTCTCCAAGTGAAGGGACTCAAGTACTTGGACCTCTTTTCTGCCCTCCTAGGCACATTAGCAGGGAACTGGATTGGAAATGGAGCAGCCAAGACTCAAACCAGAGCTCCAACATGGGATGCCAGCATTTCAGGTGGCAGATTAACACACTGTAGCACAAAGCTTGTCCCTTTGGCTAAGATAATTTAACACCGTTTTCTAGAAAGTCTGTTCTGTAACACCCAACCTTATTCCAGCCAAATACAAAATGGTACTATACTTCTGTTTTCCATTTGTTAATATTTCTTGTGCCCATAGCACTCTTGGGAGGATGGAGGTTGCTAGGGTAAAGAGTGACAGAATTTGAGTACTCCAAGGACATCTAAATGCAGAACCAACTACACCATTACTCCCAACAATGAATAATAGAAGCAGCCAGTTTTCCATTACCTGAAATATTTTAAAAAATATGGCTTGATACATAAAATTACAACAATAAGCAAAAAGCAGAAGAATTTTCTTAAAGAAAGATTACTGTATGTTTGGTACATTTTCAGTATTAGATAATTTTTAGATGGAAAAAATAATCCATAGCTTTTTAATTAAATAGAATACCTGAACCAAAGTACCCTTTTTTAGCTTATTGTATTCTATTTCTGATGTCCCCAAAAGTAATCAACTGATCAGTATTCAGTGACCAAGAAAATTGTCTGGGATTCCTGCTAACAAACAATCATTTTTTTGAAAGGCAGAGATACAGAGAGGCAGAGGCAGAGAGAGATAGAGAGAGGTCTTCCATCCACTGGTTCACTCCCCAGATGACCACAATGGCCAGAGCTGCACCAGTCTGAAGCCAGGAGCCAGGAGCTTCTTCCAGGTCTCCCACTTGGGTGCAGGGGCCCAAGGACTTGGGCCATCTTCTACTGCTTTCCCAAGCCATAACAGAGAACTGAATTGGACGCAGAGGAGGCAGGACTCGAAGCTGTGCCCATATGGGATGCCGGTACTGCAGGCAGCAGCTTTACCTGCTATGCCACAGCGCCAGCCCCCATAAAGCCATTTTCTATTAGTAAAATTTAAACAGATTACAAGGAAAAAAAAGTCTGACAAAAACATATTTATTTCAGAGGCTACATATAAAGTAACAATTTTCACCTTACTTATCTATGATTGTCAGGCTTAGTAACCAAGGATCAAACCTTGACAGCAAATTTTTGTTCTCTTATTAAAATGAATGATACTGCTGGATGATGATAGTGTTTTATTTCACAAAGCAGCATGAAATAAGCAATATTCAAGAATACTTTTTTACATAGTTTAACTATCATGTTAATATAATAATTGTACTTTCTAAATGATATTTTCTAGCCAAGAATAAGAAGCCCAAAGAAGGCAGAACCAGAGTCTCCAGTCTATATTCTATTCCATGTTTCTCAGAGTGCTCTGAGGACCATCCTATTAACAGCTGCATCAGTATTAACAGATCTTGCTTGGAGAAAAGAAAGTTCTGTGGTAAAACAAATTTGGGAGATGCCAAGCTAAAATAGTTTACCCAGGAATTTTCATAGTCTTTTAAGATAGTGACACACATTATTCATCTAACGAAAGTATACATCACAGGCCTTCCCAAACTTTATGTGACAACAAGATCCTCTTTCACAGGACAAATTACGAATACTCCCCCAGAATACACTTCAGGAAATTCGGTGCCAACTGAATACCTTTTTATTCAGAAATAACAAACTATTGAAAATGTCTGTTTAGCAAAATTTACATCTAGTAAGATTCACTTTCATATCAAACTTTTCACTAACTCCCTTCCACAATGACAGAGTCTCATGAAAGCATGCTGATCTTGCTGATACTATAAATGGTTTCCACATGAAGTATATGAGTTTGTCTCTGTGTGTCTGTGTATGTGTGCATAAATTTAAAATAAATGCAGGAGCAGACATTTAACCTGGTAGGCACAACACCCACATTTCAGAGTACCAGAGTTCAATTCCTGGCTCCGAGCCCTGACTCACAGACCCTGGGATACAGCAATGATGGCTCAAACAGTTGGACCCCTGTACCTATGTGAGAGACCTGGATTGCATTTCAGTTCCTGGCTTGCCCTGTTGGAGCCCTAGCCATTGTCGGTATTTGGGGAGTGAACCAGCAGATGGGAGCAATCTCTGTCTCTCTCCCTCTCCCTCCCTCCCTCTCTCTCTCTCTCTCTCTCTCTCTGTGTGTGTGTGTGTGTGTGTGTGTGTGTCTTGCAAATAAATAAGGTTTTTTAAAAAATAAAATAAATACATATTCAGGAGTTTGTAGGAACAAGTGATATATCTAGTGTTTTTATTAGTATTATTTGTTAATAAGAATTCTGCAATATAATAGTAAAGACTTTTCTCCTTGATTAATTTTCTACTTGATTAATTAGTATGAGAAGAATGTACTGCAAATATAACAATAATTGAATGGAAGCAATGATAAGACATAGTAATAGGGGTTTTTAAGATGAGTAAGAACACAGTTCCTTTAAGTCACAGTTGGACTTAATCCTAAATATAAAACTTGTCTCTATCAAAACACAAGCAGTAGCAGCATTTTCAAACATTTAGCATTAATTCCCAACTTAACCAAAGTCATAGACAAAGGCTAAGAAAATAAAAATCCCAGTGAACCCTGGGCAAAGATATAATATCCAATTCTTCTTTCCAAGTAATTTTGTTGCCTAGCAATTCTCAAGTCAGGCAAAAACACAAATACTACACCACTGAAAACAATCTTATTAAATGAACATGAATTTAACCCAGCTTTTAGAAAACCTACATTGACAAGCAGAGACAGCAAAAATAACTGATGACTAACAGAATGTCAGGCTGCTCCAGACGGTGGAGGTGCTCTTTGCTCTGATGCAGCTACCCCTTTGCATCTAGTCACAGCATCTGCCACACTGAATCTATGTCGCCTACCACTAAGAGCAGGACTATGCCTTACATCCACGAATTTACTCACCAGTATCTGGCCCTCAGTAGGCTCCCACTGAATATTTATTGCATTATGTGTAAATCAAAGAAGGAAAATCAACACTCTAGTTTAAGAAATAAATCTAGTGTTTTAAAGTATAGCTACTATAAGGTTTAGAATAATTTCAAACAATTTTAAAAAAATTATTTACTTGAAAGACAGAGTTACAAAGAGAGAGGGATGAAAGAGATAGGAAGAAATCTTCCATCTGTTGGTTCGCTCCCCAAATGGCCACAATGGTCTGGGGCTGTGCTGAAGCCAGGAGTCAGAAGCTTCCTCCATGTCTCACATGAGTATAGGGGCCCAAACACTTGGGCCATCTTCTACTGCCTTCCCAGGCATATTGGAGTGTGCTGAATCAAACGTAAATGGTACAGCTGGGACATGAACCAGAGCCCACAGGGGATGCTGGTGTCACAGGCAGCAGCTTAAATCACTGTCACAATGCCAACTCCATAAACAATTCTTAAAGATTATTTCAAAAGGGAAAAATACACATATAATTCAGGGTTGTCTTAGTATTTCTGTTCCTTTTCTTATATAAGGCTATCACTAGCCATGAACAGAACTATATAAGATATCTTATTCTGTAAGATTAATTAATTATGTGCTATAAAAACAGAAGAATACTAACCAGGAGGCACTTGTGTAGAATCATCTATACCCAGTTGTCCTGTATTTAAGCCAAGTTCTACAAAGTATTCTTTCTGAAAAATAACATATGTAACATTAACATACATCTCAGACTTTACTGCACATTAGTATAAGATCATATTCACCTACACATCAGCTTAAATAAAAATTGCAATATAAAAATGAATGTAGTTTTGCCCAATATGAGTATGGCTCATATTTTTTAGAAAGCTTCCCAAAAATAGTTGTTGATTTTTATTAGTCAACAAGTTAATTAATAAAGAATGATAATTGTGCTTTTGAGTAGAGAACTAGAAGCATTGAAACCTTTCCTAAAACACACACACACACACACACACACACACAGTATAAGTAGCACTTGTCACAATTATAATCTTCAAAAATAATTGTCTAAAATTAGTAAAACAATCATATATCTGTGCTTTCTTTGGTATTGTACTTGTCTTAAGGTTTAATTAACTAAACAAATACGCAAAACAAATTTATTTTTATGTAAAACTAGACTAGCAACTGCTCAGTTAAAATAAGAATAAACTGGATTCATTCTCCCTACTTCCTCTACTTATCTAGGAATGTCTAAGGAAAGTAATGTTCGGTATTTTTAAAAATACTATACACATTATTTTTATTCCCTAAGTAATTAAATATTTCTATTAATATATGCCTCAATGTTTTGCTACTATTCTAATTGCTAAAACCATACTTCCTTCTCCATTTAAAAAATAGAATTAGTTTTAATCCTTCCTAATTATCTTGTTATTTAAGTCTGTGATGTATTAATGTTTATCACAAAACAGTTACTCAGCCTAACATGCACATACATACATTTCATTTTGTATTGATTCTAAATAACGGCCATTTTATTTCCATTCTTAACTAAACTTGATTTTGTCTATAGCTTTAAAAAGTACTGCAACCTATGTTCCCACATTTTAATGACTAGTAAGCTGAAAATTTGTTATTCTTCTATTTTCAATCACTGTCTTCCATGCATTTTAAGACACTGTTACTTCATTGACATCACTAGCTTGTTAATTTGTATTTCATTTTTAAAACAAGCTTAGTCTTCATACTAAAGGATGCAGGCCCGATAAACACTTCAATAGTAGGCTTTGTATCCAAAATATTTCTTACTCAACATGAGCAGATGTGGGCTCAAATCTCTGATCTTCAAAACTCGTCTCAGGTTTCATGTCTTCTCAAGCCTTCCTTGATATTCCAGGCTGATGTAAGCAACTCTCTATGCACATACATAAGTATTATCTCATACCAACTTCTATTGAAGCACCTAACCACATCACAGTGAAACTACCTTTTTACTGTTCATCTTCCCACTAGCTTGCAGTGTGAAGTCAAAGACTCATCCATATTTGCACACCCTGTATTCATCCAGAGGCCTGACATAGCAGAGGGGTTCAGTATTTTTTGAACCACATGACTGAATTAGCAAACAGGACATAGATGGAATTTCATTTGACAGTTAATAAATCACAGTTTTAAGGAACTTCCACTTAAAGTGGATGAATCTTCCTAACACTGTGACTAGGTCTAAGTGCTATTCCATTATAGGGTTACAGGACTCACTGAGCCCTTACCAAGTTGAGTACTTAGACATGGCAGGGTCACAGATAAACCATCCAAGTTAGAATCACAGCACTAGGCCACCTGAATACAGGGGAGGCAGAAGAGAAGGACTAACGGTCTGCTAGGGCATAGAGTCACACTTGCTTAGAAATTAATAATAGGCTTTAGGTTCTCCAATAACTAAGAATGCTTTCTCATCAGCTTAAGGTCCCTACAGACAACACAAGACTAGTCCCACTCAGGCACACAGTGGGCCTTTTCCTAAATTACCTTTTCCTGATTCTTTCCCTAGTAAACTCCTTTGAGAACCAGTTCAAATGGAAGTATCTCTGAGTAGATTTCCCACCACTTCCAGAAAGAGAAATCTGCCATTTCCTCTTCTGAAAAGCCAGAGCACTTTCTTGATAAACCCTAACCTCTACTATTAGGACTTCTAACATTTTTTTTAAAGATTTTTTTATTTACTTGACAGCTAGAGTTACAGACATTGAGAGGGAGAGAAAGGTCTTCCTTCCGTTGGTTCACTCCCCAAATGGCCGCAACGGCCGGAGCTGCACCAGTCCGAAGCCAGGAGCCAGGAACCTCCTCCTGGTCTCCCATGCGGGTGCAGGGCCCAAGGACTTGGGCCATCCTCCACTGCCCTTCCAGGCCACAGCAAAGAGCTGAACTGGAAGAGGTGCAACCGGGACTAGAACCAGCGTCCATATGGGATGCCAGCACTGCAGGCGGAGGATTAACCTAGTGCAAAATGGTGACGGTTCTAGTCCCAGCTGCTCCACTTCCAATCCAGCTCTCTGCTATGACCTGGGAAAGCAGTAGATGATGGCCCAAGCACTTGGGCCCCTGTAGCCACATGGGAGACCCAGAAGAAGCTCCTGGCTGCAGATGCACCTAGCTCCGGAATTTGTGGCCATTTTGGGAATGAACCAGCAGGTGGAACATGTCTCTCTTGGTCTCTCCATCTCTGTCTGTAACTCTATCTCTCCAATAAATAAATAAAATCTTAAAAACAAAAAAAGTTACTGGAAAAACAATTAAAAGATAAGTTTATTTTGGTGCAAAACTCTCTGAGGCTGGCGCCGCGGCTCACTAGGCTAATCCTCTGCCTACGGCGCCGGCACACCAGGTTCTAGTACCGGTCGGGGCACCGGATTCTGTCCCAGTTGCTCCTCTTCCAGTCCAGCTCTCTGCTGTGGCCCAGGAGTGCAGTGGAGGATGGCCCAAGTCCTTGGGCCCTGCACCCACATGGGAGACCAGGAGGAAGCACCTGGCTCCTGGCTTCAGATCAGCACCATGTGCTGGCCGCAGCGCACGGGCCGCCGCGGCCATTGGAGGGTGAACTAACTGCAAAGGAAGACTGTCGCTCCCCCTCTTCGTGGAGGAACGACACAGGACCCTGCGCTGTTCTTTCGTCTGCTCGGCCCTCCCCGGGTTTACTGCTGGTTCTTCCCGGGTTGGCTACTATCCCTTCCACCTCCGTGGAAGGGCAGTTCCCCCTGGCCACATTCCCCACTTCCGCAGGGGAGCGGCACACCGCCGGCCGGCTCTCTCGGGGGCTGCACGGGTTCCCTTAGATGTTCCCCATAGATGTTCCCGGTGCATGCCGTCTCTCTCCTCCTTTATAGTCCTCCTCCGCCAATCCCAACTCGGCTGCCCACACGCCGAGTACGCTGCTCTCCAATCAGGAGCAAGTCCTACAGTTAATTGGTTGAACTGGAGGCAGCTGTGCGGAAGCTGTTTACTTCTCTCCCAGCGCCATATTGTGGGAGAGCAGATGCATAGAATAAGTCTTAATTTCAGTAACTTAGTCCAGTCCGGATTGCTCCCCACAGATCCCCCTTTCTTTTTATTTTTGGCGTTGATATGCGCCTGTCTTCGGTGTCCCGCAGCACACACTCTGCTCTACTTGCTAGAGTTGCCACAGGTTCTTACAATCAGGCAAACCGAATCCGGGTCCTCTCTTCGCCATGTTGTGAGGAGGTTTTTAGGCGCTGATGCGTGCCTGTGTTCGGTGACCTGCGGCTCACACTCTGGTCGAGCCGCCTGCTGGCGCTTACCGCCTTAATTAGGCAGACCGAATCCAAGCCTTCTCATTGCCTTTTTGTGGGGAGGCCTTACTGATGTTAATTCGTGCCTGTCTTCGGTGACCTGCAGCGCATAAGCTGCTAGCCGCCCAGGTGCTCATCGCCTCACTAATCGGGCAGACCGAATCCAAGCTCTCACATTGCAGTGTTGTAGGGAGGCCTTTCTATTTCTTATTTCTCTATCTCCGGGCATTCCTATTTCTCCCATTTTACTTCTATCTCCCAGCATTCTTATTTCTCTCATTTTATTTCTAAACTTCTATTTCTCTTATCCCTGCAGCTTCCCGGCTGCGCCCGCCCCGAGGCTGCTTCTCGGCAGCTTTCCGGCTCTGAGCCGCTTCAGCCCGCATCTCTCTCATCTGCGCGGCTCGGCTTTGCGTGGCTTGGCTTCGCACGCTCTGCGGTCTCCACGCCCTTCGCGTCTGCACCACGGCCTCGCGCCAGCCCCGTTCCCTATCTATTCATGCCCCGTGCTCTCTCTGCACGCGGCGGCTTCCGCGAGTAACACAGCGTAGCTTACGTGTCCGCCACTAGCATTCAATCTAAGTTCCCCGGGCTAGCCTGGCGAATTCAACCCAGCATACGTCTCTGCCCCACGGTTTGGCTTCCCGTCCTTTGCTCCCCGGGCTAATCAGACGGATCCCAACCAGGCTCACGTTTCAGCTTCTGGTTTCAACTTTTCGCCCCCTATTCCCGGGCTAACTTGAGAATCCCAAAGTGGCTTTCGTGTCCGCCTTGGCCTGCCCCCCGCGGCTTCAATTTCCCTAACACTTTTCTCTACCCGGTATGTTTCCCCAAACTTTCCTCCAACGATATTCCTCCCTCATTTCTCCTGGCCTCTCCCCACAGTCCGCGTCCGAGTCTGTTTGTTCTAGCTTTCACTTTCGCTTTCGACCTTAGAGATTTCTCCCAGCTTCCCCTGTAGTCCGTATCCGAGTCTATGCCTAGGCTTTCAATAGCTTCTTCCGGCACCCTTTTCGTCCGGCTTTTCCCTAGGCTGTTTGCTAGTCTCTCTCTCCGGTATTTTCCCAGTTCTTCCCGTTTCTTCCCTCCTAAGTTTGCTATCCATCCTAGGTTTCCTATCCGAGTCATTTCTTCCCTCCTAAGTTTGCTATCCGAGCTAGGTTTCCTATCCGAGTCACGGCACCATTATGTCGCTCCCCCTCTTCGTGGAGGAACGACACCAAGCCCTGCCTAGGCTTCATATCCGAGTCACGGCACCATTATGTCGCTCCCCCTCTTCGTGGAGGAACGACACAGGACCCTGCGCTGTTCTTTCGTCTGCTCGGCCCTCCCCGGGTTTACTGCTGGTTCTTCCCGGGTTGGCTACTATCCCTTCCACCTCCGTGGAAGGGCAGTTCCCCCTGGCCACATTCCCCACTTCCGCAGGGGAGCGGCACACCGCCGGCCGGCTCTCTCGGGGGCTGCACGGGTTCCCTTAGATGTTCCCCATAGATGTTCCCGGTGCATGCCGTCTCTCTCCTCCTTTATAGTCCTCCTCCGCCAATCCCAACTCGGCTGCCCACACGCCGAGTACGCTGCTCTCCAATCAGGAGCAAGTCCTACAGTTAATTGGTTGAACTGGAGGCAGCTGTGCGGAAGCTGTTTACTTCTCTCCCAGCGCCATATTGTGGGAGAGCAGATGCATAGAATAAGTCTTAATTTCAGTAACTTAGTCCAGTCCGGATTGCTCCCCACAGAAGACCTTTCTCTCTGTCTCTCTCTCACTGTCCACTCTGCCTGTCAAAAAAAAATCAATATGCAAAAATCAACAGCCTTTGTTTTGGGGTGATAAACAAAAGGCTTGATAATACCTTAACTCCACCATCAGGAAATCTCCACACTCTTCATTTTAAAACTCGCTTCCTCACCAAATGTCAGGGACGGGCTCCAGAGCGGAAAGTCTCTAGCTCTTCTTGACCTTCCCTGTCTCTCCCAGTGTCTCACCATGTTATGAATTCCACAAAAGTTGGATGAAATAAGTAAAATGTACTTTCTTACAAACAATTTTAAAAAACTCACAATTTGTTTCAATCAGTTTACACTAGTGGTTTAGATACACGCTGCAATAAAACACTTTTCTAATGGTTGTCTTCTAAAATATGTTATTTTTAAAGTTTATGCTTACCAATTCAGGGATGTCTTTCACTTTCAGAGGAACTTGGATTAAACCCAAATGAGTCCTGAAACTAAGAGGATCGCCATTTTCATAATTTGGGTTGCGAAGATTAATTAATACCTTTAAAAATAAATCCAACAAAATTAGTTAGTTTCTTTAGAGGATGCTTATGTTTATGAAATTCATAGTGATGCTCTCAAATACCACCACAAAATTCAAAACTATCTGAAGTTATGCATATATTTTAATCACATTCTAAGATAGTATTAAATTATATTGAAAGTTAAAATACCATAAACCTGCTTTTAATTAGGATGGTTTTAATAGTCCAATTAATAAACTACCATGTAAAAACTAGACTTTAAAGTTAAGCACTCAGTTAAAAATAAAAACAACAAAAAATTTTTGAGGCCAGCATTGTGGCACAGTGTATTAAGCTGCCACTTACAGTGCCAGCAACCCATATGGGCACAGGTTCAAGTCCTGGCTACTCCACTTCTGATCCAGCTCTCTGCGAATGTGTCTTGGAAAGTAGTAGAAGCTGGTCCAAGTACTTGAGCCCCTGCAACCCATGTGAGAGACCTGAATGGAGTTCTAGCCTCCTGGTGTCCACCTGGTCCAGCTCTGGCTGTTGCAGCCATTTTAAGAGTGAACCAGCAGATGGAAGATCTCTCTCTCTCTCTCTTTTTCTCTGTGTGTGTATGTGTGTGTGTGTGTGTCGTCCACCCACCCATCCATTTCATCCATCCCTCCCTTTCTCTTTCATAACTCTGCCTTTCAGATAAATAAATAAATCTTTTTAAAGTTATAAAAAATAAAAATAATTATAACATTTTCCCAGGGAAGATGACAGAAAAAACAAAGACTTTATATCAGGAAATATTTAAAAATCAACTCTAACAATTTTAAAAATTAGAAATTTGGGGTGGGTATTCGTCTGAGTAGTTAAAAAGCCATTTCTGGAGACATCTGCCTCCCCTAGCAGACTGCCTATATTTGATTCCTGGCTCTGCTCCTGGTTCCAGCTTCTTGCTAACGCACATGCTAGGAAGCACCAGTGATGGCTCAAGTGGTCGGCTCTCCAGTACCCACACAGGAGACCCAATACTAAATGGAGATCTCTATTTCTGTCTGCATCTCTCAAATAATTTTTTTAAAATTCAGAATAATTAAAATAAATAAAAAGAGAAATTAGCCAGACTTTTATAAGAATGTTGGAGTAGCACTACAGGATATAACCTCTAAACCAAATCTGCAAGGACAAAATAAAGAAATTTTAGAAGCAAAGCTAAAAAAAAGACAATTTACATAGTTCGCAAATATAAATAGATTAAAACTATCTTAGATATTTATATATCCTTTTATCTAGGAATCTCACTTCCACAAGTATGAATACAGAACATGACTTTGAGAAAATAATAAAATATTTGCAAAGACAGAAAGGTACTCAAACATTCACGGAAAGTGGAATTGACAGGTAAGTTTATTTTGGTTCTGCAAAAAAATTTTGAAATCCATGCATATGCAAGGTCTTCCAGAAGCTCATGGAAATGTGTATTATGAAAACCTATGCATGGATTTCAGAGAGTTTTAATTGTTTTTCCATTAACATTTTTTGTTTTTAAGATTTTATTTATTTATTGGAGAGAGAGAGTTGCAGACAGAGAGAAGGAAAGACAGAGAGACATGTTCCATCCGCTGGTTCACTCCCAAAATGGCCACAAATTCCGGAGCTAGACCCATCTGCAGCCAGGAGCTAGGAGCTTCTTCTGGGTCTCCCATGTGGCTGCAGGGGCCCAAGCGCTTGGGCCATCATCTACTGCTTTCCCAGGTCATAGCAGAGAGCTGGATTGGAAGTGGAGCAGCTGGGACTAGAACCGGCACCCATATGGGATGCAGATGCTGCAGACAGAGGCTTGGCCCACTTCGCCACAGCACCAGCCCCTTCCATTAACTTTTTAAATTAAGATTTATTTTATTTATTTGAAAGACAGAGTTACAGAGACAGGGAAAGGCAGAAAGAGATATCTTCCATCTGCTGGTTCACTCCCCAAATGACCACAATGGCCAGGGTTAGGCCAGGCAAAAGCCAGAAGCAAGGAGCTTTATCTGGGTCTCCCATGTGGGTGCAGGGACCCAAGCATTTGGGACCTTTCAGCTGCTTTCCCAGATGCATTAGCAGGGAGCTGGGTCAGAAGTGCAGTAGCCAGGACTTGAATCGGTGCTCATTTGGGATGCTAGTGCTGTAGGCATCAGCTCAACCTGCTGTGCCACAACACTGGTGCCTCCATGAAATTTTTGAGGTTCCCTCATAGTGAAGAAATAATGTTTATGGTATACTGCTTAAATGGAAAAATATCAAGCAATTTAAATTTCTCATCAGAGAGGATTATTTAAATAATGCTTAATTCATACAATAAAATACAGTGTAGGATATCTCAATTAATACAGGCAATGAAATGAAAAATATATCATAATATGTCATTGATCTCTCTCTCCTTTGCTCTCTCTTGCTCTCTCCCTTTTTCTCTCTGGATCTCTCTCTTACGCTCTCCCTCTCCCTCTTTTCCTTCTTCGCCCCTTCCTTCCAGTCTGTCGGGTTTTCCCCGTAAACCTTTTCCCTTAAAAAAATAAAATAAAATAAATAAATAAAATCAAAAGTATAAAAACAATACCATTACTGCTATATGATGGTACTATTAGTAATCTTTAAATTTTATTCTTACGTATGCTTTCTTATTTTTCTAATAGTAACAAGCATAATCTGTAAAGAACAATAATAACAACTTTAAAAAATATTCAAACTCTTCAAGAAAAGAAACCATCAAGAAGTCGGTGGAGATGATAATAACAGGAGCACTATCATATTTGAGTAAGGCATTAATGAACAGTTAACTAATAGCTGATAAAACAAACAGTTCTATTGCCAAATTCTCAGAATTGCAAATACAATATTGAAGCTAAAAAAATTAATGTTTTTGGTTTAAAAACTAAAATATCTATCCTAACAAAGAATCAACAATATTACATATACACTAATATAGAACAGCACAGCTTAACCTTAATAACATAAATAGAAGATCATACTGTACTGGAAATCAGAACAGGAAAAAAAAGGAGAAGAAACTGTGGATACATGAGTAACAGAAAAGAGAAAATATCACAATGTAGAAATTATAACTACGAAAATGTTCTTGACAAAGAAGATCTCAGCATGACTAATAAAAGGGTCAATTTAGCAACAAATCCTCAAGGGAACACAACGTTATGACTATTAAAGAGAAAATACAGTTAAAAATAAGCATAGAAAAACTGTATGAGGAGCCAGTTCTGTGGCACAGCAGGTTAAGCCACTGTCTGCAGTGCCAGCATCCCATATGGGTGCTAGTTCAAGTTCCAGGTGCTTCACTTCCACTTCAGTTCCCTGTAAGTGTGCCTGGGAAAGCAGCAGCAGATGGCCCAAGAGCTTGGATCCCTGCACCCATGTGGGAGACCCGGAAGAAGCTCCTGGCTCCTGGCCCAGTCTCAGCTGTTGTGGCAGTTTGGGGAGAGAACCAGCAGAGAGAAGACCTCTTTCGCTCTGTCTTTCCTTCTTTCTCTCTCTCTCTCTCTCTCTCTCTCTCTAACCTGGCCTTTCAAATAAATAAATAAATCTCTTAAAAAATTACATTAAATTTCAACCCATAATTGCTAGAAAAGGAAAGGCTTTGAGAGAAGCTGAGAGAAAGAAAATCAACATAATAAAGGCAGTTTTTTACCAAACTAATATTTCTTTGAAGTTAAAAATAAACTGTACTTCAAAAAGGCTGAATGTTTCTTTTCTTTTCTTTTTATTTAATTGACTTATATTTTGGAAAGGTAGAGGTACAGAAAGGCACAGGCAGAAGCAGAGAGAGGTCTTCCATCTACTGGCTCACTCCCAAACGGCTGAGATGGCCACAGCTGGGCCAATCCAAAGCCAGGAGCCAGGAGCCAGGAGCTTCTTCTGAGTCTCTCACACAAGTGCAGGGGCCCGAGCACTTGGGTCATCTTCCACCGCTTTCCCAGGTCATAGCAGAGAGCAGGATCAGAAATGAAGCAGCCGAGTCTTGAACTGGCACCCATAGGAGATGACAGCACTGCAGGCGGTGGCTTTACCCGCTACACCACAGCTCCAGGCCCTTAAGTAATTTCTAACAAAGTTTTACTTTGGTCAAACTGGTATCAGACAACAGGTTCAAAATAACAAGATAAAATTAAATGTACAACATTCATTCATTCATTCATTCAATAAGTATTTATTGAGTAACTATGTTCTAAGCATTGTTCTACCTGTTGGTGACACAACAGTTAGGGATAGGATTAATTTGCAAGTGGTTGATGGTAACTCATACTTATCTCTTCCATGAATACCTAGAAGTCTGGTGCTAATCTTTAGCTAAGTTAGATGAAATGTACTAATTAGTCATTTATAATTCACTATTCAATGTTCAAAATTCTCCTGGAGTCATTTCCCTTAACACCTTTCACTAATAATGTCTGCAGCTAATTTAACCAGTCAGAGTATAAAAGATCCCTCTTAAAAACATGTGCCTTGTCTCCTTAATCTACATAATCTCACATATATCTTGATGGTTCCTAACCTAAGAATGAAGAACAGCTAACTGAGCCTTGGGAGCTCGGCTGAGACTGAGGCTCTCTGTGCATTTGTTCTTCCTGAAAGACAGCCTTGCCTGGGTGTTATCAATCACCTGTCCCTGTGTAATTACTGCAGCAACGAACAAAACAGAAGGAAAAGCCCCTGCCCCTGTGATAAAATTATTTTTAACTGAAGAGACTGGTTTCCAGTGTGTTAGCCCTAGGAAAGATCTGAAGAGCTGCAAAAATACTGTTCAATATTCAAAAGCACCAAGTCAAAAGGAAATAAACTTTCTTTTACTATCTCATACTTAGTAGTTATTTAGAAACAGCACAATCTAAAGAAATGCAAGAGAAAATTACTAATTTTTCTAACAAGATAAAGAACTAGTATCTTCTATAATGACAAGTGCTACAGAGGAAAGCAAAGCTGGAAAGAAGTATAATGGATTCCAAGAAGGAGCGCCAGGGAAGACCTGGCTGAGAAGGTGACAATTCAGCAAAGACCTGGGGAGTAAGGGAACATGCAGGCAGGCAATTAGGGAAAAAATACTGAAGCCAAGAAAACAAGAAGCAAGGCCTGCAGATGAGAGGAAGCCAGAGGAACGTAAGCGGCTAAAGTGTCATGAGCAAACAAATTAGGAGGAAAAGCAGCAGCAGGTGCACTCCGAGAAATAACGGGTATCAGATCAGTTAAGGTGCTCAGGGCCATTGTCATGACTTTGGCTTTTATTTTTTACTTTATTCAGATTTAAATTATACATATTTGTGAGGTACAGTCTGATAATTCAACGTATGTATACAATGTGTATGGTCAAATCAGGTTAGTTAACATTTCCATCTATGTAAACATTTTTTAAATGTTTAACACATAATAATTGTAAATGTTTGTGGGGTACAGTATCTATTTCAACACTTATATGCAATATGTACAGATCAAATCAGGGTAATTGATGTTTCTATCCCCTTATCATTACTCTATATTTGGAGAGACTTCAGGGTCCTTGGTTCTAATTATTCATAAAATATGTAATAGGTTACCATGAACTACATCCCCTCACTGTTCTACTGAACACCAGAATCCATTTTTTCTATAAAACTGCCTTTCAGTACCCATCATCCACCTTCCCTCTATCTCTAACCTTTCGCAATCTCTAGTAATCACTATTCTATATTCACATCAACTTTTTTAAAGTTTCCACAGGAGACAGCCAGGAGTTTCTTCCAGGTCTCCCATGTGGGTAGCAGGGGCCTAAGCACTTGAACCATCTTCCACTGCTTTTCCCATGCTGTTAGCAGGGATCTGGATCGGAAGTGAAGCAGCTGGGACACAAGCCAGCACCCATATGGGATGCTGGCGTCACAGGCAGTGGCTTTACCCGCTACACCACAACGCTGGGCCCAGTTGCTGCCATGAGGTAATCTTACCTCCCACTTCCCTCATGTTATTCCTTCATCAACATATGTATATTTATGTAATGTTATTCCTTCATTAACATATGTATATTTATCTAATGGAACCTACCTCAAGAAAATCCTTAGGTGCATAAACAGGTCTGAAAAGGCTTAAATCTAGAATAAGATAGATGCAAAGATTATTTCAGTTACACATTATATGAAGTCTTATTAAAGCTACATGTTAATGATTCTTCCATATGTTGCAGTACAGATACTGAGTATTTGCTGAGTACTGATTATTTGACAGATGTTATGTTACATTTTGGGAACATAAAAATAAAGAAGCCCTCTTTTCAGTGATGGCCTAGATGAAATACTCTAGAAGAAACTCCAGAAATTCATAAATTACAACAAATTATTTACAACTGAATTTGTAAAACAATGTAAATGTAATGCAAAGGTGCTATCTGAAAATTCTCCAGGTACTTAGAATGCAAAGAACACATGCTCAGCATATTCATCTGGTTGCATTAAACCTCCCCCTTTTATCCTCCAACAACACACTGCTTCCTTTACGATGGCACTTGCTGCTTGCCTGTCTCCCAATCTTATTTTTTAAGCAGAGAGAACAGAGAAGAAGAGTTATGTATAAATCTTTCTATGCAATTACAGGCATCTATTTATCACAGTAAATGAAATAAAGCTGCTCTTCATTATATATTTATAAAATTGACTAGATATATTAAAATGCACCAAAATAAGTTCTTTAAGGCCACAAAACACATTTTTCAGTATTCAGCCTATTTTAACATCTCAATGTAACATTATATAAAACATTTACCTTAATTGTCTCAGAAGTCTACACAATAAATTTACTTTTATAAAAATGTTTTAATATGTTCCTTTAAAATGGGTAAAATGATTTAAATAGTCTCAAAATATTGGAAAACACAGACCAAAGTTTACACTATAAAGTAGAAGTTTAAGTAAACAAAACAGAGTTTAGGGAATTAACGGTGACAGAAAGTTGCTATCCTTCCAAAAGTGTTAATTATATTATTCTGGATCCACAATTAAAATGGCAATTCTTTTGCTAATACTAAATTTTGAAAAAAAGACTCTTCATATACCTGGTTCATCGGTTCCCATTTCATTCCATTTATTGAGAAGTTCTTTCTGTTCTGCAACTGGCCTCTACAAAAGGTAATTTTAAAAGTGGTTTCACTTTTTGAAGCTTAGTAATGCAGCTAAAAATCAAAAATCAACAGCTTATTTAAAAAATTAAATAAGCTAGCATAACATAAGAAAAATAATTTCACAGAACATGGAGAACTTTATTTGGTGGGGAGAATTACACTTAAATTATCTATGTTTCTGATTCAAGGAATATGGCTAGTATGCTGAATTAGCCAACAAGGAAAGGTAATTAAAATCTTTAAGGGTATTAATAATCTTTACAGCCAAATATCTAAATAATCTGTACTATGCATTCTATAGTTCTATTTATTCTCAAAGATGTTTTTTATAATAATTATTATAGCATACACAGCAGAAGTCTATAGAGAATAATCCCTCAAACAGACCTTTTATAAATTGGTTTTTTAAAAAGTTGATAAACTAGTAAAAAAAATATGCCTACCAACTGTAGAATTTCTTCATCATTCTTTCTAGTTCTTTTGTTTTTTTCTTTCTAGTTCTTGATTACCAATAAAATACTTAAACAGAAAAATCTTAAAAGTACCTTTCGTGCCAATGGGATACTCAGTTCAGTGCACATACTATTTAAACTCTTCAAAATTCTTTTTTCCCAACTTCCCTGAAACATAAAGAAGAAACTATTATTGTTTCTAGCTATTAATAAAAAACATAAAAGTTACAATTATGAGTTATACAGAAATGGCAGCAATTGGCTATCCTGATTCATTAGTTCACTCAGCAAATAGATTCCTGCCTCATTTGTGCCAGACGCTGGGAATAAAGCAGTGAGTGACAAAGTCTCAGTCCTCAAAGAACAGAGCTTCTAGTTGAGGATGGGAATGAGGATCGACATAAAAAATGAGCCAACAAGTGATATGGTAAAAACATTAGGAAAAACAGTTTACAACAAAAAAGTACATTAAATTAAAGTAATTCTTAAATGTTTGATACTTATCAATTGCCATAATGATCTAGTACACAATAAAATGTTATATATTCTATTGTAATTATTTCAAACATGACACTTCACCCCTGAAACTTCAGCATGCATATCATTAGAATAAGGATCTTCTCCCACATATCACGACATTATCACACCTTAGAAAAGTAATGATACTTCATAATATCATTGAATACTTAGATCAAGTTTGAAGCTTTTCAGGATTCCAAAAATGTCTTTCATAGTTATTTTTTAAAAAGCCAAGATCTACTTGAAATTCAGGCATTACATTTAATAGGTATGTCTCTTTCGATGTAATTTAGTCTACAGTCTCTGTGTCCTTCTTAAGAAAATGACTTTTTTGAAGTGTCTAAGCCAATTACCTTTGAGAATATATCATAACTGATTTTTGACAATATTGACTGATTTTTTTTTCTACCACCTCTATTTCTTGCAAGCTGAAGATTACAAGTAATTTTAATAGTCAGTCATATATTTGATTATCCACAGAACTAATATACTGTATTTTTCAATGATAAGCTAAAATGCCACTTCTGGCTCATTGAAACTGAAATAAAATAATACCAAAGTTCCAAAATTCAGACGTAATGAGAAGAAAAGCGAAGAATTATATAGTATATTACTCATAAAGGATAGTTACAACCTGTCAAACACAGAATTAAAATAATAACAGCCCCTTCATGTGATGATTATAAAGAAGGAAGCTGACACATGTAAACTGCTTCAAACAGTGGCATAATAATGCTAGTCATCATTTGATAATTGTCAGCTTTGACTTTTGTCATTATTCATAGCTTCTTCTTCAATACATATGTAAATACATTACTTTCTTTATGTGAATACGCTTTCCAAGCTCTACACCCACACCCAACAAACATCTTTAATAAAGTGGCAAATGTTAAAACTGAGTGAGACTTTGGCAGAAATGGAGCCTACACATCATGGATACGTTTCAAAACAACCTAAGTGGAAAGCAGATAATGAATAAAGCCTAACAAAAGTACTAGCTGGCAGCAGAAAGACTCCATTGAAAGCTACATCAAGGAATTCAGACTAGACTAATGGTCAGCACAGAAGTCACGTGGTTTTCCCCTGAAGTAGTCAACAGTCAGAAGAGAAATTAGACAGCAGAGGTGGCCTTAGGCTGAGGGCAGCATGACAGAAGTCTGATGGCAAGAGATTTTGAAGTGCAAGAGAGGATGTGATGGAATGGCAGTAGTGAGATACGGACTAGACCGCTTTCATGCAAAGAGGAGAGAGAGCTGAAGAACTGGCTGTCTCAAGGAGAGCAGACTCAGAGTAAGACGACAGGCAGACACCATCTGGGAGAGAAGGCAACTGGGACGACTGTGGTTAAAAATCAATCAGCTCAGCAGATTGAGTGTTCTGCTGGCCAAGTACTGTGCTAGACGCTGAGGATAAAAGCACAGTCCCTGCTCTTAAAGAATGAATAATTGAGTGCAGGAGTTGGCAAACCTCGTGTAAAAGGGCAGATAATAAATATTTTAGGATTTGCAGGCCAGAAAGTTTACATTTCAATTACCTACCTCTGTGATTATAGTGCAGAAGTAGTCATTTAGACAGTATTAAATAAATGAACATAACATTTTTATGTTTACAATAAAACAATTTTATTAATTCTTATAAGTTTTATGTATGCAAGATATTATACTATTCTTATCTTGATGTTTCAACTAGTTAATTTTTTTTTTTTACAAAATTACTTTAATCCTAGCTCTCCATCCCCATAAAAACACATGGAAAGCGACCGGCGCCGCGGCTCACTAGGCTAATCCTCCGCCTAGCGGCGCCGGCACACAGGGTTCTAGTCCCGGTTGGGGCGCCGGATTCTGTCCTGGTTGCCCCTCTTCCAGGCCAGCTCTCTGCTGTGGCCAGGGAGTGCAGTGGAGGATGGCCCAGGTGCTTGGACCCTGCACCCCATGGGAGACCAGGAAAAGCACCTGGCTCCTGGCTCCTGCCATCGGATCAGCGCGGTGCGCCGGCCGCGGCGGCCATTGGAGGGTGAACCAACGGCAAAGGAAGACCTTTCTCTCTGTCTCTCTCTCTCTCACTGTCCACTCTGCCTGTCAAAAAATAGAAAAAAAAAAAAAAAGAAAAAAAAAGAAAAGAAAATATTAAAAAAAAAAAAAAGAAAATATTTAAAAAAAAAAACACATGGAAAGCTGGATTTAGTACAGGGATACTCCTTTGCTAATCCCTGATCTAGTGGGTAAATTCCCAACCAGAAGAATAGCATATTGCACTCATATATAACAAAAATACTGATCTTTCACACAGATTCTCAACAGCTAGCTGTATGCTTTCAGAAAGGAAATACTATTTACCTCTCCATCTCTTCTTTTTAGAAATGATAGATTTTTTTTATTTTTTTTATTTTATTTCTTCTTTTTTCTTTTTTGTCAGGCAGAGTGGACAGTGAGAGAGAGAGACAGAGAGAAAGATCTTCCTTTTTGCCGTTGGTTCACCCTCCAATGGCCGCCGCGGCCCACACACTGTGGCCTGCACACCGCGCTGATCCGAAGGCAGGAGCCAGGTACTTCTCCTGCTCTCCCATGGGGTGCAGGGCCCAAGCACCTGGGCCATCCTCCACTGCACTCCCTGGCCACAGCAGAGAGCCGGCCTGGAAGAGGGGCAACTGGGATAGAATCCGGCGCCCCGACCGGGGATAGTAGATTTTATTTCTTATATCTGTGATTCTAAAACTGATAATTTCACTAAACTTTTTGGAAATTTTCAAACTTCACCAAAAATATTTAGACTCAACCTTTTTAGTTTTATTTTCTTGACTATAAATATGTAAAACAAAAGGCCACACAATTCTTTCACATATGTATCATTTAACTGCAGGTTAAGCATCCCTAAACCAAGATTCTAAAATCCAAAGTGTTCAAAACTTGAAGATGTGCTGACGTGATAGTCAGAAAGTTGAGGACTTGGAAGGATTTTTTATTTGATTTGGGGATTAGAGCTAAATTTATGCAACTATTCTAAAATCCAGAAAATTCTCAAATCTGAAACACTTCTGGTCTCAAGCATTTCCAATAAGGGATACTCAACTTGTAAAATGCTTTATAAATGTCTGGTTTCTAGCTTTAAAAGATGACACTCAGAGATAGAAATACATGTTTCCTCAACTCTCTTCACATTTTTCTTTATATGGTCTCCTTTCATCATCTAATTTTTAGGGCCTTTAAATATTTAAAATAAATGTTAAACAATAAAAATCTATTTAACATTCACGGCTGTGGAATGTGGTAACTCAAGTGCAGTAGACTCAGAAGCTGAGTGATGGCTTCACAGGATGCTATGGGGTCCATTAGTTCTGAGCCGGACAATGATAGCTGATCAGGGCTGTGATGCCATTAAAGACCCCAGCAGTGGCAGTCAGAGAGCCCTGCCCTGCATGGAGAGGGCAACTCGTGAACAGCACTGCACCAAACATGAGTTGGGGCATGAGGGCTGGACAGGCTGGACAGAGAAGGACAGTTGAAAAAGTTAGGGACATGTGACAGAACTTACTGATTTCTGTTTTAACAGCTTTACATTTTTTCTGTTTACATTATTTTACTTTATTCTTTTAAAGTGATTCTTAGTTGTTGCCAGACCAGGTTTTAAAAATTTTTAATTAGTTTCTAACAGACTCAACATAGTTCATAGATACAATTCTAAGAATATAATGATATTCCTTCCTTTCCGCCATCCCTGTCTGCCTGTTTTTCCCTTTTGCTAGTTTTTGAGATAATATTTTTTAAATTCACATTACAATAAAAAAGGCTTAATGCTTCATCAAATAAGAAGCCTAACAAGTAAAAAGCAAAAAGACCCTAGTTTAGTGGGAATATAGACAAAAGCTATAAACAAAAGACTGAATGGAAAAAAGACCATTTTGAAAGCAGGTTCATGTGAATTCTGTAATGGAATACAATCAATATGTGGCATCCTACTGTGAAAACAAATATATTTTAAATACTGTTTCTGTAACTGACTTGAGTGGAAAATTCAAAGGAAGAAGGTGTCAATTCATTCACATTCATTTCTTTAACAAGGTTATGAAGAAGATTGTCACATAATATTTCCATCATATTTAAATTTCAGGCCAGTAGAATAGATGATTTTTCCCCTTCTACTCAACTTTTTCCAGGCTTTCTATAGTTAAATAGGTATGGTCCACAGTTATTGAAAATAAAAGGTAAGACTATGCAAATACTATTAATATTAGTATAGCAGTTAACATTATTACAATGGTTCTTACCCAAACTCTCATATAATGAATAATATATACTCCTGACAACAATAAGAATCTTTTGCTTTGCATTACATTACTTGGCACAGAAAATAAAGTGAAAATAAATAATAGCCAACCTGTGCTTTCCTCATGTATACCAAAGGTTCTTTAAGATGTTCAGGAGGTGCAGCAGGGTGACTAGGTAAAGGAAACCTAGGAGCAAAAAGAGGTAGCTCAATATTATATACTACTCTGGATAATTCACCCTCTTGGTTAGGAACTACTTAACTCTACAGTTCATATTATAAATGAAATAGAATATCTGTTAACAGTTTTATGTGTTTATATACGGTACAAGGGCCTAATACAATTCATATCCCATCAGTATTAAGTTCTAGTCTAAAATATTAATCACAAGTTAAAAGCAAATTAATTGCATGATAACTTGCATGATAAACTGAAGCAAGTTAAATTTATCTCTGTAAATGATCACATAAAAATTTTTATGACAGTTAATTTTAGTGTATAAGTATTACAACAATAAAATATTTTTCAAAGTTAAAAAGTCCATTAACTTACCAATATAGAAACTCATTTCATTTTTCTTAATTTGCTTGTCTACATGATTATATATTTTTTACCTAATTGAAATTATAAATACTAATTTTGGTAACAGTCACATTTTAATATGTAGAACATAAATTCATAAATTTAACAAAATATCAAAATTTTAATTTATTATAATTCTCTCTGTTTTCCAAGTAATAGTACATTTTATATTAAAAACTTATTTTTCTAAGAAAATAGTCAACAAATATATAAGCCATTCTATGTACTACGTCTACTTGTTTTCATGAACTTAGTGAAAAAACACAGTCAAGACTTACGAAAACAAGCAAAGAAATAGGATAACACCAGCCAACAGTAAGTGCCATGAGAAACACAGTCTAATGAGACTGACGTAATTTGGAGGGCAGTAAAGCACTCTATAGGATCTGATATTTGAACTAAGATAAGAGTAAGACAACCATGCAAAGATCTGGGGGAATATTCCAGACAAGCACAGAAATCTGAGATGGGAACATCTGGAATGCTTAAGGATCAGGAAAGTTCAGAATAGTTGGAACAAAGTGGTATGAAATCACAGAAAAGGCAGTAGAAAACATGATGTTTCAATAACTACTTAGAAATTCCAACCTCTTTCACTAAAAATATAACTCCAGTTGAAATTAATCATAACATTTGTACCCACAGCAAAGCAACCATATAATCGAAAATCATGGAAGAAATTCCTGGTCCAAAGGGGAAGAGCGGCATCTAGGCATATAACACAGCATTCCAAACCACCTGCATCTGTCCCAGAGCTTCAGTGCATAAGGCTCACCTATTCATACCGAAACACTTCTGGAGTGGAATAAGGCAACCTATCCTACATAACCTATCAGGCAGTTGACTAATTAATAATAATTCTGGTAAACTATTTTTCCACTAAAATCTTTCCCCACTCACAAATGAAAAGAAAATGACAATCTCTAGATACTTAGGATTTATCCTATAGGCAAGATAGTTTAAAAATTATCTCACATTGTACAATATGTACCTCATTTGTAAAGGAACATGTGGTTTATAATTATTGTTCTAAAATCCTTCCAATTTAATGGCAATTATGTCTAGGTTTAGTAAAGTAGAAATTTAGGGTTAAAATTTGAGACTATTTACTGATGATCTTAAGAGTTATCTAATGATCAAAGAAATCCATCAAAAAAAAGGAGGCAGCAATTCAAAAACTATTCATATTAAGGCCAAAATCAGGGCTGGTGCTGTGGTGTAGCAGGTAAAGCAGCCATCTGCAGTGCCGGCATCCCATATGGGCAGTGGTTCGAGACCTGGTGGCTCCACTTCCGATCCAGCTCTCTGCTATGGCCTGGGAAAGTAGTAGAAGATGGCCCAAGTCATTGGGCCCCTGCACCCTCATGGGAGACCCGGAAGAAACTCCTGGCTCCTGGCTTTAGATCAGCACAGCTCCGGCCATTGTGGCCAATTGGGGAATGAACCAGCGGATGAAAGATCTCTCTCTCTCTCTGTCTCTCTCTCTCTCTCTCTCTCTCTGCCTCTCCTTCTCTCTGTGTGTAACTCTGCCTTTCAAATAGATAAATAGATCTTTTAAAAAAAAAAGACCAAAGTCAAGTTAGATACTTATTCAGAAATATTTAATGAGTACCTATGAAATATTCCATATTAAAGAGTGAACAAAACAGCTAAAATTCAGAGTGAACAAAACAGCCAAAATTTCTGCCTTCCTAGGGTGTACATTAGTAATATAAACAGGTAAGAGCTGACAGGTAGGAATAATGCCCAGAAACCTCACAGTACCCTTGACTCTGGCTTCTGCTTGTCCCCCAAGGCACTGTAAATACTTCTTATATTTTCCACTCACTCACAGTTACCTATTTCTGGAAACCACTTTCCCTTGTTGGAATTCATCTATCAGGTTCCTAAGCAGTTTCTTTTGCTTCCTGACTATTTTTGACCTACCTACAACTTTGACTATTAGCCAGGAATGATGTCTCCCTTACTCACTGGTGATTGTACCTCCAGTGTTTAACATGCCTTGGGGGCTACTGTCTGAATATGATTTGGCCCTTGAACTCATGTGGGACTTTAAACCCCAAAAGTCATAGGTTAATGTTACTAAGAGGGTAGAAACTTAGTCCAGTTACGAGGTTTGGAAGTGGGTCCTTTGGGAAGTGAACAGACTGCATTGGGTCATTAGGGTAGAGACAATAAAAATTCTACTCATGGGGTTGTTACAAAATTATATTAAATAAGTCAATGCATAAAAAAGTGATTAGCACAGTACCTGGCACAAAATAAATATTTAAACGATGTAAATTATCACTAAAGTAATTGATTAGCTATTAATACAATATAAATCTGTAACCATTTAAAAATCAATGGAAAAAAATAATTAAAGTGTATGACCTAAAGTGGGAAGGGCTAACCTGGGTTACAGTTATAAACCTAATGTAAATAACAGAATACAGGTTGGTTTTTTTCCTATTATATTTGTTAAACAAGAATCTGGATTCTTTGAAATGCTAACTAAAATAAAACGAAGTAACTATTTTCAAGTTTGCTCTGGTGAGCTCATGTGTTCCACACTTCAATAAGGAACGTATATGGGAGGGGAAGTGTTTAGCTCCAATTATTTAATATTACCTAATGAAGAGGCCTATTTTGTGCTTTCTTCAGTCATCTATCTAACGGTTGCTTCCAATGAAAAAAGCAACAGAATATGCTAAGTCAACTTTTACCTTTTCAATTTACCTTAGGAGGAACACTCCTTTCCCATTTCCAGTGTGTCCTTCCACGTAGTAAGAGCTGCATTTACTAGAACAGTTTTTGCTTCTCTCCAGGGCTTTTCTTACCTTACCACAGAAGGGTTTAATGTTTGTTCAACTTTTAAATTTGGGAAGAATAAATTCAATATGTTTACCCAGATCCAATACTATTGGATCTATGTTTACACAGATCCAAAAGTAATTCAAGAGTTCAGTTAAGGGGCTCATTTTGCTCTTATTTTTTTTTAAAGGGTTATTTATTTATTTGAAAGGTAGAGTCATAGAGAGAGAATTAAAGAGAGAGAGAGACAGACAGACAGACCTCTTCCACCTTTGTTCATTCTCTAAATGCCATCAACAGCCGGAGTTGCACCAGGTTGAAGCTAGGAGCAAGGAACTCTCACACACGGGCAGGAGGAACCCAAGCCCGTGGGCCATCATATAATGCCTTCCCAGGTACATTATCGGGAAGCTCAGTAGAAAGTGGAGGAACTGGGACTGAAACCAGCATGGCACTCAGATAAGGATGTGGACGTTTCCAGCAACAGCTTAATTAACCACTGTGCCATAACACATGCCTCTCAATCACTAATCTATGTCCTACTTAGTCTTTATCAGTAGTGTAATGTCATTTTGATCTGCAGTTTGCCTTTCTGCTTTATCTCATTTCTCAATTTGTTGAGAACCCTAGTGAGGAAGAAAGGTGGTATTAGTGAACTTTAATAATCCCAACAAATTATTCCCCCCAAAATTGTATTTAAAGATCTATGATATACTGAAGATATAATAATGAAACACAGCGCATGTGGTCAAGAGTCAGTCACAGAACAATATTCAGAAATGCATTAGATCACAAAAATAGTAATCTAAGTTACATGTGTTCAGTTTGCAAATCCAAAATTGGGAATTATACAAGAGGTATCTCTACTACATATTATAATTTTAAACCTTACTCCTCATGATAAACATCTCTTCCCTTGATACCTAGCACTATCAAAGATATCATTACAGTCAACTTCAATTAATAAATAGCACTTATATCTGATGTTATTTAAGAATTCAAAAACCCACCGGGAAGATAGGGATAATCAATAAAAAGATACTAATTTTTAAAATGCATACCTAAATTGTATCATAATATATGGTAAGCAGAGTTATCTCATTTCCCAATAATCAGCAGATTTGAAGGGGTAAGTTAAATGGGGGGAGTTAGAATTCTAGAGAATGATAGGGACAGAGAAAGGAGTAAAAACAAAACAAAACAAAAACCAAAGAACTCAGTCTATGAACTCCATAAGGGCAAAATTTCTGTTTACATCTCCCCAGTACTTAGCACAGTACTGGTATAGGTAGGTACTAAGTAAATAATCAAAGAATAATAGAATTTGAGAATGTTGAATAAACTACAAATACCAATATTCTGGATCTATATTTTTTGTAATGGCAAATTTAAAAAATAGTTGATATACCTAGATTCTAGATTAAACAAAACCACTGATGTTTTAATAATAGTATCTATTTTGCAAAAAAAAATAAAGGTTTCAAATGGTCCTCTTATAAATATAGAAAATAAAGATAATGTTAATAAGCTTCTGTTATCTGAAATATTGACTTAAGACAAATATCTTATTCCCTAATTGTACTGGATGAGTGAATAGTTGATATAAATTTTTTGATGAGAAAAAACCCATCTATTATTAATATAGCCAGGACTGTAGCAATTTTTAATTGTATCAGACTGACTATAATTATGTGGGGGAGATTCCTAAAGACTGCCCTTCCCCTGCAAGAAAGAGCATTCCTTGCTGATGGCTGGCCTATGGGATAGGATTTCCCCAGTTCCCTGCTGCCACCCAACCCATACCAGCCCTCCCTAGGGGAATAAACGTCTTTTTCAGAATCTGATGGGGACGGCAAAGGTGAGCGGAGTACAGCGGGGCTAGCGTCATTAACTGACAGCGTTGTAGAACACCGGGGAGCATGTCAGGTGGTTGTGACCATGAACCAATTTTGACGGCTATTTAATTCTGCCAGGCAAGCGGATTGCTTTCTGATTTACCAACCAACTGGCCGGCCTAAGTTATTCCAATGAGCAGAAGAAACCCATGTCTCTCCCAATCAGACTTTCAAATGGCATCTTTGGAATGAAGGAATATTATGTGCAAGCCTCTTTGGGCTCCCATACCATGACAACATAGCAATATTGATTATATCCTTTACAAAGTAAGTATAGCTAAACAAAACAGTATCTCAAAATATGTGGGGAAAACTCACACACTCAGTTCACTATAAACCGCATTCTGAAGTTTCTTCTCCCAACCTATTTAAAAGAAATATGACCATTAGTTTTTCTAACAAACATACATCAAAATGTATATTACTAACACTTTGGCATCATCTTCATTGGTGAAAGAAACTTGTCATTCACCAATCACTGTGTAAAGTGTTATTATCGAATTATTTCCTACACCCATACCATATCCCTTGGCTAACACTGAATAGCAAAAACATCAATTGATATTATTTTTAAAGCAAAACTATTGTGCCATCTTCTCAAATTGGAAGGAACATTTCCCTCTTCCGCTATTAAAGTGATCAACGAATATAAAAATCTTTGGATGCTGCACCATTCATGCTATGAGGAACATGCCAAGGGAAGGGCAAGAAACAGTTATCTGACAAGGACAGATCACAAGAAATTAGTTACAAAGAACTAGTCAGGGTCCTGACAACAGAAGCAGACTATTGAGTTACCATCAGTCAGACTAGTTAGCTCAGCGGTTAACTACTTGAATTTACCTGGGCAAACCACTTAACGCCTCGGTTCCCATGTGCAGAAGTTGGAATAGGGAACCACTCTTCTTGTTCTACAAAAAAATTAGGATTTTCTTTTTGTTTTCTTTGAAAGCACAGAAAAGAGGTAGAAAAATAATTGTGGAAGAAAAAGAGCCAAAAGAAAAATTAAAAAGAAAACTTACATAAATCAGGAGATACTCAATACTTCAAGTTGTATTTTGAGCAGGAAGGTAAACAGTATTTAAAACTAACTAATGCAGATCAATCACTGCTATATTGTTCCTGAATTTTTCCCCATTTCATTGAGATGTCTGACAGTTCCAATTCTCCTCAAACAGAAACATATTCTGCTACAGTTTTTACAATTCTGAATAAGAAACTGAAAGGTTGGGATAAAATATTATTTTGCTTTAAAGGATTAAGAATAAATAAAAGATTTCCTTATTTTAGCCAAAAGGATTAGAAAAAATTACAAACCTGTTATTTTAAAGAATTCCTTAATATCCTCTTTTAGTGATTCAAGCTTAATCTCAGGTCTCTGAAGACTAGCCTAATAAAAAAAAAAAGAAAGAAAAGAACAAAGGAAAAGACAGAGGTCAAAAGCAAATAATTTGGGTTGATATTTAACACAAAATTTTTAAAAAGGAGTGTCCAAATGCATATATTATTTAAAAAAAATTCTCTTCCAGGACAGAGAACCTTATTAGAATTATCTGGAATAGTACATAAAAGAGAAGAATTTCTCATCTACTCTTAAGATAGAGGATCTCTGATAGTACACTGAAGGGTACTCAAAATACAAAAGCTAGTAGTTTATGAATACTTAACATCTTTTTTTTTATTTTATTTTTTGACAGGCAGAGTGGACAGTGAGAGAGAGAGACAGAGAGAAAGGTCTTCCTTTTTGCCGTTGGTTCACCCTCCAATGGCTGCCGTGGCCGGCACGCTGCGGCCAGCGCACCGCACTGATCCGATGGCAGGAGCCAGGTGCTTCTCCTGGTCTCCCATGGGGTGCAGGGCCCAAGCACCTGGGCCATCCTCCACTGCACTTCCCTGGCCACAGCAGAGAGCTGGCCTGGAAGAGGGGCAACCGGGACAGAATCTGGCGCCCCGACCGGGACTAGAACCCAGTGTGCCGGCGCCGCAAGGCAGAGGATTAGCCTAGTGAGCCGCGGCGCCAGCCAAGAGTCCTTTTCTTTTAATCTCTGATTTGCACGTTAAAAAAGACTGAACAACTAGAGAGCAAAACCAAAATCTCATGGAAAATATTTACAAGATAACTCAGTGGTAAGATATCCCCCACAAATCCAAAATATAAACAACTGGTGACCAACCAACAGCTACAGAACTGTATGGTATTAGCACTAGCACAAGTAGAAGCAGGAGGAAGCAATACAGTATCTGATGTATGTGAAAACAAGAGAATGTCCAATAGTCAGCAAATACGCATTGTAACACATAAGGAGGAGGGCCAGCACTGTGGCATAGAGGGCAAAGCCGCCACCTGTGGTGCTGGCATCCCATATGGGCACCAGTTCGAGACCTGGTTGCTCCACTTCCAATCTAGCTTTCTGCTATGGCCTGGGAAAGCAGTAGAAGATGGCCCATGTCCTTGGGCCCCTACACCAGGTGGAAGACTTGGAAGAAGCTCCTGGCTCCTGGCTTCGGATCGGCGCAGCTCTGGCCACTGCAGCCAATTGGGGAGTGAACCAGCAGATGGAAGACCTCTCTCTCTCTGCCTCTCCTTTTCTCTCAGTGTAACTCTTTTTTTTTTTTTTTTTGACAGGCAGAGTGGACAGTGAGAGAGAGAGACAGAGAGAGAAAGGTCTTCCTTTTGCCGCTGGTTCACCCTCCAATGGCCGCCGCTGCAGCCGGCGCACCGCGCTGATCCTGGCAGGAGCCAGGAGCCAGGTGCTTTTCCTGGTCTCCCATGGGGTGCAGGGCCCAAGCACCTGGGCCATCCTCCACTGCACTCCCTGGCCATAGCAGAGAGCTGGCCTGGAAGAGGGGCAACCGGGACAGAATCCGGCGCCCCAACCGGGACTAGAACCCGGTGTGCCGGCGCCGCAAGGTGGAGGATTAGCCTATTGAGCCACGGCGCCGGCCCTCAGTGTAACTCTTTAAAATAAATAAATAAATCTTTAAAAAAAAATACCACATGAGGAGCCAAAGTCTAACTAAGGGGGAGAATGGGCAGGGGTTTTGCTTAACTGAGTATGGGAAGGAAGATGTGATATGCGGAGACTACAGCACTCGAGCATCTGCTAAGTCTTGATACTGACCCAGCAGAGCTCCTTTCCAGACCAGTCACATGGAGGAGAAAATGCACAGAAAGTAATAAAAAGTAAGGATGACAGGAATCTAACTCATTACCTGGAAAACTGGTAAATAAAGGGATGGACACTTATTTTGTCTTTCCTAAAGAAACTATATTACTAATGGGTACCAAAACAGTAAATTATAATATCACAATTTTGCAGCCCCCAATGAATGACTAATTGTAGGCACTGAACAGAAACAGCTATTAACATCACAAAGGAGCCAAACATTCTGTGCTTCTCAACCAAAGAACACTCTGCTGCCTGTAACAGTGCAACAGGGATGACACCTGAGTCTCAGGAAACCTCTTCATCCAGCTGTCAACGTACATGACACACAAAGGACAAGAAACACGCTGAACTGCAAGAGAAAATTACTAATTTTTCTAAAATTTTCAATATTTTAAAATTTCTTTTATTAAAACCTCCTAGAAATGCTTTTTATATCAAAGCCAAACAAACTTCACTGATACCCTAATTATAAAAATCTTCAGAAATTTTAGAATTAAAACACAATACAGTGACAAGAGGACAACATGGTAAATCACAGTGATTGTCAAACATGAGTTAATACAACCTTCTTGCAATGAAAACTGAATCTAGTTAGGAATTCTACCATACAAAACACACTGAGAGTGATATTGCTATTCAGTGAGGACCTTTTCTCATGGACTAGTGTTATGGCCAATATTAAAAAGATACAATTTTATTCTGATAGAGCCTCAGTAACTAATTTATTTATGTATTTTTCTTTGTTCGCTCAGCACAGAGAAAAATCCTGATTTCCATGGATAAGTGTTTGCATTTTTAATAGCCTTCCTGGAAATCTCAGCACACTCCCAAATTAAACCAAAGCAGAAAACCAAAAGAGAAGTAGTTAGAAATTCTATTTTGGAGATAAGCCCAAAAATTGTTTACCACAAGTACAAAAAATATTAGACAAAGAGCCTCTGATATTTATAATTGCTAAAACGGTGCATAACATGATGTGATTATCAAATGACGTGTCACTGGCTCACTTGTCATCCATCTCAGCAATGTACCATGATGTGGCCATGTTAAGCAGGTGCACTGTGCTTTGCCTGGCCAACAGGAAGCATGGCATACCCGCTGCAGTAGTATACTCACTGATCAAACATGCACAAACTCCAAAATTTTTTTTTTAATTTTTTATTTAGTAAATATAAATTTTCAAAGTACAGTTAATGGATTACAATGGCTTTCCCCCCCCATAATTTCCCTCCCACTCACACCCTTCCCATCTCCTGCTCCCTCTCCCATTCCATTCACATCAAGATTCATTTTTAATTCTCTTTATATACAGAAGATCAATTCAGTATATATTAAGTAAAGATTTCATCAGTTTGCACCCACACAGAAACACAAAGTGTAAAATACTGTTTCAGTACTAGTTACAGCATTACTTCACATTGGACAACACACTAAGGACAGATCCCACATGAGAAGTAAGTACACAGTGACTCCTGTTGTTGACTTAACAATTTCACGCTCTTGTTTATGGTGTCAGTAATCTCCCTAGGCTCTAGTCATGAGTTACCAAAGCTATGGATGCCTTTTGAGTTTGCCGACTTCGATCTTATTCCAACAGGGTCATAGTCAAAGTGGAAGTTCTCTCCTCCCTTCAGAGAAAGGTACCTCCTCCTTTGATGGCCCCATTCTTTCCACTGGGATCTCACTCGCAGAGACCTTTAATTTAGGTCTTTTTTTTTTTCCAGAGTGTCTTGGCTTTCCATGCCTAAAATACTCTCATGGGCTCTTCAGCCAGATCCGCATGCCTTAAGGGCTGATTCTGAGGCCAGAGTGCTATTTAGGACATCTGCTGTTCTATGAGTTTACTGTGTATCCCGCTTCCCATGATGGATTGTTCTCTCCCTTTTTGATTCTATCAGCTAGTATTAGCAGACACTAGACTTGTTTGTGTGATCCCTTTGACTCTTAGACCTATCAGTGTGATCAATTGTGAACTGAAATTGATCACTTGGACTAGTGAGATGGCTTGGGTACATGCCACCTTGATGGGATTGTACTGGGATCCCCTGGCATGATTCTAACTCCACCATTTGGGGCAAGTCTGATTGAGCATGTCCCAAATTGTACATCTCCCTCTCTTATTCCCACTCTTATATACAAACTCCAAAAATTTTTAAAGACCATGTAATTTCTCCTCACCTATTACACATTTGTAAACTATCCCAAACACATAAAGATAAAAAAGATTTTTTTGTTGGATCTACCCAGAAACAATATAATTCGGAACCAAAGTAGTAGATTATGTGGAAAGCATTTGATACTTAATATATTTGAGAGAGGATTGTTTCTGAATACAATTTTTCAATGAAATATTTCTAGGTAAACAGAACTTTTAGAATCCTTGCTATATCACATCAGTTGGAAAACTACATGGGAATAAATAAAAGTAGGATTTAGCATCAAGGGATCTGGAATCATCTCAGCCTTATTTACTAGCTTTGCTAACACTTTTAACATCTCTACAGCTTGTGTTTTTTTATTTAATAGAGAAAATGATACCCAAACTAAGTTATCGTGAGGCTCAAACAGTAAAGTTTCAAAGTTATGTTTAGACTGTGGCTGTAACGTTCAATATAATTAAAGTTGGGTTATAAAACACATGATGTACCCAGATGGCAAGGGAATAAATATCTATATAAGATTGCTGAGGGTGGGGGCTGTGGAGGGCTAGATGTAGAGGTTTGTAAAATATCTAATATGAATATTAAGCTCTCTTTTAAACAAAATGCCTCTAGTGCAATCTAAGAGCTGTTGAAGAATAACCTAACTATATAACCAAGCAAAGGAATATACAGTACACAGTTACATCCCTACATACTTCCTTCACTAATTTATGTATCTTGATTTTTCTTTTATTTTTTTTTTTACAGGCAGAGTGGACAGTGGGAGAGAGACAGACAGAGAGAAAGGTCTTCCTTTTGCCATTGGTTCACCCTCCAATGGCCGCCGCGGCTGGCGCACTGCGGCAGGCACACCGCGCTGATCCGAAGGCAGGAGCCAGGTGCTTCTCCTGGTCTCCCATGGGGTGCAGGGCCCAAGGACTTGGGCCATCCTCCACTGCACTCCTGGGCCACAGCAGAGAGCTGGCCTGGAAGAGGGGCAACCGGGACAGAATCCGGTGCCCCAACCGGGACTAGAACCCAGTGTGCTGGTGCCGCAAGGCGGAGGATTAGCCTTTTGAGCCACGGCGCCAGCTTTGTATCTTGATTTTTAATAGACAACTTCTACACTTCTGCACTCCTAAAAACACATTTCCCCACCAACACACACACACACACACACACACACACACACACACCCCGTAGTGTCTTTCTATTCCAAATATAACACTGTTAATCCAAAGCACTGGGCACTTGCCATCTTAAATTTATAATCTTGGTAAATAAAGAAAACTGGAAAAGCAAAATGGTTGTGTTAGCAGCTGAACCAAAGAAGCTGGGAGATAAGTTGAGGCTACACACTTCACGAAGTACAAAACAGGGCATGGGAAACCCTACACGAAGGGTTCCAAGGATGCTTCAATTCCCTCCAATGAGGCCCCATCCTCTCCACCAACCACAGTTCCACGGTGTGAGTCCTGGGCTTCTCTTCATCAATCTATGCCCAGAGAATCACAGAATAGCAGAGTCAGGAGGGACTATAGTTTTTCAATTGTCAAGTAAACATTTAAAGTCTGATTCCACTCCCCAAGTGGTTTAGAAACTCTAACTTAGGAACTCTAACCCAGTTTTCCTTTTTTTAAACATTTATTTATTTATTTGAAAGAGTTACATAAAGGGTGAGGCAAAGGCAGAGGCAGAGATAGTGGTCTTCGATCCACTACTTCATTCCACAAGGCTGAAATGGCCAGATCTAGAAAAACATGATGCTAAATTCATATGGAAACACAAGAGATCCTGAATAGCTAAACCAATTTTATACAACAAAAACAAAACCAGAGGCATCACAATACCAGATTTCAAGATGTACAACAGAACAGTTACAATCAAAACAGCCTGGTCTTGGCACAAAAACAGACGTGTAGTCCAATGGAACAGAAAAGAAACTCAAGAAATCAATCCATGAAACTACCAACCACTGGTCTTTTTTTATTAAGATTTTTTTTATTTATTTGAAAGATAGAGTTACAAAGAGAGGTAGAGACAGAGAGAGAGAGAGAGAGAGAGAGAGAGAGAGAGAGGTCTTCCATCCACTGGTTCATTCCCCAAATGGCTGCAATGGACAGAGCTGGGCCAATCCGAAGGCAGGAGCCAGGAGCTTCTTCTGAGTCTCCCACATGGTTGCAGGAGCCTAAGGGCTGGGGCCATCTTCTGCTGCTTTCCGCTGTTTTCCACTGCTTTCCTAGGTGCATTAGCAGGGAGCTGGATCAGAAGTGAAGTAGCCGGGATTTGAACCAGTGCCCATATGGGACACAGGTGCTGCAGGCTGGGGCTTTGACTTGCCTTGCCACAATGCCAGCCCCACAACTGATCTTTGACAAAGGAATTAAAATCAATTCCTGCATGGGAAGTGGGATACACAGCAGACTCATAGAATGACAGATGCCCTAAACAGCACTCTGGCCTCAGAATCAGCCCTTAAGGCATTCTGGTTTGGCTGAAGAGCCCATGAGAGTATTTTAGGCATGGAAAGCCAAGATACTCTTGAAAAAAAAAAACGAGGACCTAAATGAAAGATCTCTGTGAGTGAGATCCCAGTAGAAAGAACAGGCCATCAAAGAAAGAGGTACCTTTCTCTGAAGGGAGGAGAGAACTTCCACTCTCACTATGACCTTGTCTAAGTAAGATCAGAGTCGGCAAACTCAAAAGGCTTCCATAGCCTTGGCAACTCATGACAAGAGCCTAGGGAGATTACTGACGCCATAAACAAGAGTGTCAATTTGTTAAGTCAAAAACAGGAGTCACTGTGCACTTACTCCTCATGTAGGATCTCTGTCCTTAATGTGTTGTACATTGTGAATTAATGCTATAAGTAGTACTCAAACAGTATTTTATACTTTGTGTTTCTGTGTGGGTGCAAACTGTTAAATCTTTACTTAATATATGCTAAATTGATCTTCTATATATAAGAGAATTAAAAATGAATCTTGATGTGAATGGAAAGGGAGAGGGAGCGGGAGAGGGAAGGGTTGTGGATGGGAGGGAAGTTATGGGGAGGAAAAAGCCATTGTAATCCATAAGCTGTACTTTGGAAATTTATATTCATTTAATAAAAGTTTAAAAAAATCAATTCCTGGAGCAAGGACGATCTCTTCAACAAATGGTGCTGGGAAAAATTAGGTCTCCACATGAAGAAGTATGAAACAAGACCCTTCCCTTACACCTTACACAAAAATCCATTCAAAATCGATCAAGGACCTAAATATATGACTTGATTCTATCAAAATATTACAGGAGAACATTGGGAAAACTCGGCAAGACATTGACATAGTCAAACACTTCTTGGAAAAGATTCCAGAAGCATAGGTAATCAAAACCGAAATTGACAAATGGGATTACATCAAGCTGAGAAGCTTCTGCACTGCAAAAGGAACACTCAGCAAAGAGGCAACCAATAGAATTGGATAAAATATTTGCAAACTATTCAACTGGTAAAGGATTAATATCCAGAATCCTTAAAGAGCTCAAGAAACAACAACAAAAAAATCCAGTTAAGAAATGGGCAAAGGACTTGAACAGGCATTTTTCAAGAGAAGAAATTCACAATAGCTAAGATATGGAACCAACCTAGATGTCCACCAACTGATAAATGGATTTAAAAAATTATGGCAATATACACTGTGGAATACCACACAGCATAAAAAAATGAAATCCTGTCATTTGCAAAAAATGATGCAACTGTAAACTATTATACTTAGTGAAATAAGCCAGTCCCCAAAAAACAAATACCATATGTTTTCTCTGATCTGTGGTACCTAATACAGTACCTAAAAAGTAATCTACGGGAGTGAATTCGACATTAAGATGCAATCATTTTGAACAGCCCTTGTCTTGACTGTTGAGGAACAGTGTTTTTTTATCCTTCATACTATTTGTTGAAATCTTTACTTAGTTTTAGAATTAATCTTATGATTATAAAGTTAACTAAAAATAAACTTTTGTAAAAAATAATAATGGAAATAGGTGAGGTAGGAGGAAGAAGGGTGGAAACATGGGTAGGAGTGAGGGTAGAGCGGAAAGTATCACTGTCTTCCTAAATCTGTATATATTAAATACATGACATATATACACCAAATATATGTGTGTGTGTGTGTATATATGTATATATATACATATATCTATGTCTGTGTGTATGTGTTTATTTCAAGGCAGAGTTACAGAGAGGCAGAGGCAGAGAGAGAGCGAGAGAGGTCTTCCATCACTGGTTCACTCCCCCAGATGGCCACAACGGCCAGAGCTGCACCAATCCAAACCCAGGAGCCAGAAGCTTCTTCTGGGTCTCCCACATGAGTGCAGGGACCCAAGGCCTTGGGCCACCTTCCACTGCTGTCCCAGGCCATCACAGAGAGCTGGATGGAAGGTGGAGCAACCAGGACTAGAACTGGTGCCCATATGGGATGCCAGCACTGCAGATGGTGGCTTCTCCCCCTATGCCACACCGCTGGCCCCACCTTAAATATACTTTTTAAAAAAGAAAAAATAATGGAAATTTTATCCACCCCTCCAAAAAAAGAAAATAGGTTAATCACTTTCTGCCAGAGACTTTCAAATATTTGAAGGCAAGCTATTGTGTCATTCCTGAAGCTCCTCTACTCAAGGCCACATTCATTATCAGGTTCTTCGAATTCCCTTTATGTAATAGAGTGTTTTTACCACCATGGCCATTTGTCCTCTACTGTTATAGCTTCCTAATGGACCTATTTCACTTATTCCACTAGACAACTGACTCAAACTTTTCAGTCTCATGATATTCACCCACTTAAAAAATTTTGAGGCCCTGAAAGTGCTTTTTTCCCCCAAAGAAACCTTTTATTTAATGAGTACAAAAATCATAAGTACAACTTTAGGAATAGAGAGGTTCTTCCCCCCATACCCATCCTGCCACCCCACTCCCATCCCCCCTCATCCTCCCTCTCCCATTTCCAGTCCCATTCTCCATTAAGATTCATATTTAACTAACTTTATATGCAGATGATCAACTCCATACTAAGTAAAGATTTCAAACAATTTCTACCCCCCAAACACACCCAAAATATAAAAAACTGAGAATAAGTTTTACAGTTAATTCTCATAACACAACTCATTAAAGATAGAGGTCCTGCATGGGAAGTAAATGCACGGTGACCCCTGTTTTAATTTAACAATTAACACACTTATGTATGATGTCAGTGATCACCCAAGGCTCTTGACATGAGCTGCCAAGGCTATGGAAGACTTTTGCATCCATGATTTTCATCAGTATTTAGAAAAGTCCATAAGCCAAGTGGAAGTTCTCTCATCCCTTCAGAGAAAAGTACATCCTTCTTTGATGGCCCCTTCTTTCCACTGGGGTCTCACTCACAGAGATCCTTCATGTAGGGCATTTTTTTTGCCACAGTATCTTGGCTTTCCATGCCTGAAATGCTCTCATGGGGTTTTCAGCCAGACCAGAATGTCTTAAGGGCCGATTCTGAGGTCAGAGTGCTGTTAAGGGTATTTGTCATTCTATGAGTCTACTGTGTAGACTGCTTCCCATGTTGGATAACATTCTCTCCTTTTTAATTCTATATATAGTTATTACCAGACACTTGATCTTATTTATATGATATCTGTAACATTAAATCCTGTCTATATGATCAATTAAACATTTAACATGATTACTTTAACACTTAAGATGGCATTATTACCAGCTGAATGGGATTTGGAATTCCATGGCAAGTTTTTAGCTTTACCCTTAGAAGTACATCTGTAGGAATGTATGCAGATCTTTACAGCTCCTTACTCTCTTATTACCATTCTTATTTTTTATTGGGATCTTTTTTCAATTGATAAAATTTTCAACTTTATACACATACGATTAATTTTATGTTAAGTAAAGAGTTCAACCAATGGTATTAAGAAGGAAATATAAAGAAACTGTTCCTAGACAGACAAAACAAGGGCTGTTCAAGTCATTGCTTCTTATAGTGTCAATTTCACTTCTACAGGTTTCCTTTTGGGTACTCTGTTAGTTATCACAGATCAGTTTGATAATGTATGAATCACATTGATTGATTTGCGAATACTGAACCATCCTTGCATATCTGGGAGAAATCTCACTTGGTCCAGGTGAATGATATTTCTGATGTGTTGTTGGATTTGACTGGCCAGCATTTTATTGATGATTTTTGTGTCTATGTTCATCAGGGAAATCAGTCTATAGTTTTCTTTCTCTGTTGCATCTTTTCCAGGTTTAGGAATTAAGGTGGTGCTGGCTTCATTGAAAGAATTTGGGAGGATACCTCCTTTTCAACTTTTTTAAGTAACTTGAGAAGAATTGGAATTAGTTTTATTTAAATGTCTGGTAGAATTCAGCAGTGAAACCATCTGGTCCTGGGCTTTTCTTTTTTTGGAGGGTCTTTATTACTGATTCAATTTCTGTTTGATTATGGATCTGTTTAGGTTTTCTGTGTCTTCATGGCTCAATTTAGGCAGGTTGTATGTGTCCAGGAATCTATCCATTCTTCTAGGTTTCCCAGTCTGTTTTCATACAGCTCTTTGTAGTAATTTCTGATGACTCCTTTTATTTCTGTGGTGATTGTTGTTACATTTCCTTTTTCATCTCTAATTTTATTGATTTGGGTCTTCTCTCTCCTTTTTTTGGTTAGTTGGGCCAATAGTGTGTCAATTTTGTTTATTTTTCAAAAAACCAGCTCTTTGTTTTGCTGATTTTTTTATATTTTTGTTTGTTTTGTTAATTTATTTCTTTTCTCCTACTAATTTTTGTTTTGCTGTTATTTTTCTAGATCCTTGAGGTGCATTGATAGCTCATGCATTTGGTATCTTTCCTATTTGTTGATGTAGGTTCCAATTGCTATAAACTTTCCTGTTAACACTGCTTTTGTGGTATCCTATAAGACATTGTACTGTCTTCTTCATTTGTCTCCAGAAATTTTTTTATTTCTTTTGATTTCTTCTATGACTCACTGTTCATTCAGGAGTATGTTGTTCAGTCTCCATGTGTTTGCATATTATCTGGAGATTCCTGAGTTGCTGATTTTGTTCATTGTATTGTGGTCCAAGAAGTGTTTGGTATGATTTTGCTTTTTTTTTTTTAATTTTATGAGACTTGCTTTATGGCATAGCATGTGGTCAATCCTAAAGAAAGTTCCATGCACTGGTGAGAAAAATGTGTATTCTGTGGCTTTAGGGTGGAAGGCTCTGTAGGTATCTGTTAGGTCTATTTGGTGTATGGTATTAATTAACTCTGTTTCCTTGTTGATTATTTGTCTGGTTGAACTGTCCATTGCTGAAAGTGGAGTATTGAAGTCCCCCATTACTATTGTATTTGTGTCTGTATCTTCCCCTAAATCCATTAACATTTCTTTTAAATAGTCAGATGCCCTGTACTTAGTTGCATGTACATTTATTATAATAGTCACATTTTCCTGTTGAATTGATACTTTAATCATTATATAATGTCCTTCTTTGTCTCTCTTAATAGCTTTTGTAAAGTCTATGTTGTCTAAAATTAGGATGGCCACACCAGCTCTTTTTTGGTTTCTGTTAGCATGGATTTTCTTTTTCCATCCTTTTGCTTTCAGTCTGTGTGCATCTTTGTTGGTAAGATGTGTTTCTTATAGGCAGCAAATAGATTTTCTTTTTTAATCCATTCAGCCAGTCTGTGTCTTTAAACGGGGGACTTGAGACCATTTACATTCAGGGTAACTATTGTTAAGTACCAACTTTACCCTGCCATGTTTCTGTAAATAGTCCTGTTTTTGTATTTTGTATTTCCTTTGTACTTTTGCTGGGTCATTTTCTGTGTTCATCTTCTTTGACAGTGACGTTCCTGCTTCTGTGTTTCTGTGTGTAGCACATCCTTGAGTATCTTTTGTATCTTTTTGTTGTGGATGCCTCTTTCTCCAGATTGGGAAAGTTTTCTGTTACTACTTCATTAAGAAGGCCTTGTAATCTTTTCTCTTTCCACATCTTTCAGAACTCCTAGGATCTGTCTGTTGGGTCGTTTAATAAAATCCTATAGATCTCCAACCGTTGTTTTCAGTTTTCTAATTTCTTCTTTCATTTGGTCTGACTATAATATTTCTAGAAATTTGTCTTCTAGTTCTGACATTCTTTCTTCTGTCTCACCTAGTCTGTTGATAAGACTTTGCACTGCATTTTTTATCTAACCTATTGAATTCTTCATTTCTAGTATTTCATTCTGACTTCTCTTTATTTTCTCAATTTCTAGGGAGTGCTTCTCATTTAGATCATGAATTTGCTTCTGAATGCTTCTAAATAATCTGATGATTAACTTTCTGAATTCTGTTTCTGGCATACCCTTGGTCTCTTCATCTTTAACTTCTATTATTGAAGCGTTGTAGTGTCCCTTTGAGGGGCTCGTAGTGTCTTATTCTTATTTAGGGTTTTTCCTTGGTTCGTTGGCATTTGTGTATTTCTTCTTTCTTTGTCAGGTTGCTCTTCTCTTTAATTTGTGCATCTGTGCTTGTGGTGAGGTTTCCCTCTGATATGAGCTGCTACGTGTCTGTGTGTTGCAAGTGGAAGCAGGCAGCCCGCCTCATGGAGCGCAGCTCATTTTTCAATCATGTGGTTGCAGGTACAAGCTCTGGTGCACTGAGCCCCACCTCATGGGGCCTGGCTCTCTTCCCAATCATGGTGGTTGCAGGTAGGAGCTCTGGTGCACTGAGCCCCGCCTACTGGGGCCCGGCTCTCTTCTCAATCAAGCGGTTGTAGGTAGGAGCTCTGGTGCACTGAGCCCCGCCTACTAGGGCCCAGCTCTCTTCTCAATCATGTGATTGCAGGTACGAGCTCTGGTGCACTGAGCCCCGCCTACTAGGGCCTGGCTTGCTTCTCACTGCTTCATGGAACAAACTCGAGTTTTCGATATTCAGGACTTTCCCTTGTTGTACAATTTGCATGGTGGGGAAGAAATTACTCTGAAATGTGGCCTCATTCCTGGGTGGGAGGTGTGCTGAGGTGGTCCCCACAATTGATGGGCGTGTGCCCGTCAGGCAAAGGCAATATCGCCCTGCTTACATTCAAAAATGTAAATCTCCTGGCCGGCTGCAGGTCCAGCTGGGGTGGGGGACGTAGATGGGCAGGCGGGTTCCTCTACCTCTGTTTATTCCTCTATGCCTTCTCTTTCTTCCCCACATGGAACTTCAAACACAGTTCGCCAAGCTCCCCTTCCGGCTGCTATCTGTCACTCTGTGGACCTGTGATTTCCTGTCTAACCAGGTCCACTGGGGGCTGGCGACAGCCTCCCCATTCCGCATCTCCACCATACCTCCACCACTTCCCTTTCTTATTTGCTCCTTCAGCATGGACCTGCCCAGTCTGTGTTGGACTCCTGGGCTTCCTGTAGCAAATTTCCCACTGCTCTTTCTCTGCATGTATCCTCTCTCCTTTTTAATTATCTATTTTGCCCAGGGTGACTAGGATCGTCCTGTTGCTATATTGCTATCTTGGGTTCCTAATCCAAAGTGCTTTTTTTGGTATGTATTATATCTACTTATATTTGAAGCACTGAAAGTTAAAACAATTAAAACTATTTAGTATGGTTGTCCCTCCAAAATTATACATAAAATTAACATATGATTCAGTAAATCCACTTTTGGGTACATATGCAAGGTCTTGAAAGTAAGGACTCACAGAGATACTTGTACAACAATGTTAACAGTTACATTATTCACAATATCCAAAAGGTGGAAACAATCCAAAATATCTATAGATGGATGAATGAATAAACAAAAGTTACTGGCACACATACATACAAAGAAATATTATTCAGCCTTTAAAAAGGCAGGAAAACTTGCCACATGCTACAACATGGATGAATGCTTAAGGTATCATCTTTAGTAAAATATACCAGTAACAAAAGGTATAAAATGCATGATGTCACTTATATTAGGTACCCAGAGTAGTCAAATTCATAAAGAGAGGACGCATAATGGTGATTTCCAGGGAATGGGAGCAAGGGAAGCATGTTATGCTATTGTTTAATGGGTACAGAGTTTCAGTTTAGGATAATGAAAAATTCTAGAGATTATGATGGTGATTGGTGCAGGACATGTAAGTGTACTTAACGCTAATTCAGAATTATACAGTTAATGGTTAAAATCATTATATTTGAATTATGCATATGTTGCCACAATAAAATATTGTTTGACATATTTTAAAGTAACAATAAACCCATTATATATTAGCCTAAATATTTCTATTTAAAATAATAAAATATTTATAAAAATTAGTGGGAAAAGAGGTGTCATTTTTACAAATCTATCTGATGACAGTCTTAATGAAAGATAGCTGGATTCTTAAATCTGCCATGGTATTCATAAATCTGCCATGTATTCAATCTGTGGCACCATGTTGTTTTGATTGATTTATATAAGAAAAATCCAGCTTCACACATATATGCAACTGGAAACTATTTTAATACCCTTTTCAGATATTTGGGAGTATTATCCTTTGATAGCATACCAAAATTGGACAAGTCATAGCTTCCTAAGGATTAGTTGCAATGTGGAATCTGAACATAATAAATTGTTTTTATTCTATAACATAAAAATGCGGCCATCTTCCTACCTTTTGAATTGATCTTTTACCTAAACATGGTTTTATAACACTTTATCTTTTACAATTACTTATTTTCCAATATATTAGTTAACTAAGTTATATAGTTGAAACATTTTATTAAAAATATCAAAAAGTAGTATTTGTTAACATCAATACCAGTATCATTAGAAAAGAACTTAAGTATCAGGAAGACATCAAGTTCACAGATACAAGTTTTCCAAATTCTATTTTTTATTAAAAGTTTTAATTTTTATCATTGACAAAACATAATGGCTTTCCTTGAAATGACAGGATTACTCCACTCATTTTTGATAAAATGCCTGCCAAATATCCAACTGAGAATAATAAAAGTTTCATCAGTCACTCTTTCAACTATTTCATTAAACAAAAAAAGGCAGCTCAGCTTTAATTCAAATAATGGCCTAAGTACATTTCTTCTAGATACTCATTTTACTTCACTATGCAGCAGAAGTGCCTTATGTATACTTTCCATTTGTCAAACAGATTATAAAAATGTGTGCTCAAGGGATGAGATTTAACAAGATCAATAATTATTTATTTATTTATTTTTTTGACAGGCAGAGTAGACAGTGAGAGAAAGAGACAGAGAGAAAGGTCTTCCTTTGCCGTTGGTTCACCCTCCAATGGCCGCCGCGGCTGGCGCGCTGCGGCAGGCGCACCGCGCTGATCCGATGGCAGGAGCCAGGAGCCAGGTGCTTTTCCTGGTCTCCCATGGGGTGCAGGGCCCAAGTACTTGGGCCATCCTCCACTGCACTCCCTGGCCACAGCAGAGAGCTGGCCTGGAAGAGGGGCAACCGGGACAGAATCCGGCACCCCGACCAGGACTAGAACCCGGTGTGCCGGCGCCGCTAGGCGGAGGATTAGCCTAGTGAGCCGCGGCGCCGGCCGAATAATTATTTATTGCTTCATCAAAGACACAGAAGTAAAACAGCTTTTACATTTTCACTTGAATACATGGTGGTGAAGAATACAATGACTACTAGTAGAGATTTGTACCAAGACACTAGCAGCTAAATGTATCTCCATTACTTTTATACCATCAGTATAAATGTACAACAAATAAGGTTAAATAAAATTCCTAGTACTACTACAAAACAGTTTTGACTGAGATGATCTTAGAGACTAGCAAAGGCTCAAACACTATACTTTCAGAATCACTGCACTACATAGATTATGAACTTGAGGAAAATTGCTCTTCACCTCTATACTCCAAGATCTTGTACAGCAGCTTCTCCACAAAAATTACCTCTAATTAAAGCATTTGTTCATTCTCTTAGCAGTACAGATTTCTTTAAAACAGATTGATTGAGTGATTGGTTTGAAAATCAGAGTTACAGAGAGAGGGAGAGACACAAAGAGAGCTTCATCTACTGGTTCATTCCCCAAATGGATGCATTTGCTGGGGCTGGACCAAGCTAAAGCCAGGAGCCTGGAATTCCACCCATGTCTGCCATATGTGTGACCAGGGCCACTTGGGCCATCTTCCACTGCCTTCTTTGGTGCATTAGTAGGGAGCTGGATGGGAAGTGGAACAGCTGGGACTTGAACTCGAGTTCATAAGGGATGCTGACATCACAGGCAACAGCTTAACCTTAGATTTCGAGATTTCTTAGAGTGTCCTACAACCTGCAAAATCCCATAAGAAACACAAGAAGAACAAGAATAGTCTTCGTTCTCTGGGACTTCTAGTCCAGTAAAGAAGACAGATAATTTTTTAAAAGCCACTATATAAGGGTACTTCAAAATGTTTGTGGAAAATAGAACTAAAAGTTTAGTTTAGTTTGGAGCATAAAAATAAAAGGATTGCTAACCTGATGGCAAGGATGGAAGGTGCCACTCTGATAGTCATTGAGCACTTATTACTGTGCACATTTAGGCAGAGACACCATGTGTATTACACATGTCATAATATGCATTTTCCATGAAATTTTTGTAGGTACCATTCATAGAAAAAGGAATAATTAATTCTAATTGAAGAAACCAAAAAAGGAGAGCAAAGCAATATAGGCTAAGTGCACAGATTGAACAAGGGCTTAGAAACAGTCTATGCATCATCATTTTGTGAAATAGCAAAGGATTCCATTGATATATGAAGGGGGAAAAATGAAAGATAAAGCCAAAGCATTCTCTACTGTTCCTATCTATCCTGTTCACCAATGTCAGATTAATGCTAAAAAATACACCCATGCCTTCACCTTCTTCAGAATACCTCAGGGGTTGGATGTTTGGTCCAGCAGCTATGACTCCAGCTGGGACACCAGAATCCCACATTTCAGCGCCTGGGGTCAAGTCCCAGCTCTTCTGATTCCAGCTTCCTCTTTTTTGAGATTCATCTGTAGCTCTTTTTTATTTTTTAATTTTTTTATTTGACATGTAGCGTTACAGACAGTGAGAGATAGAGACAGAGAGAAAGGTCTTCCTTCCGTTGGTTCACTCCTCAAATGGCCGCTACAGCTGGCGCTGTGCCTATCCAGAGTCAGGATCCAGGTGCTTCCTCCTGGTCTCCCATGCGGGTGCAGGGGCCCAAGCACTTGGGCCATCCTCCACTTCCCTCCCAGGCCACAGTAGAGAGCTGGACTGGAAGAGGAGCAACTGGGACTAAAACCTGGCACCCATATGGGATGCTGGCACTGCAGGCTGAGGATTAACCTAGTGAGCCATGGCGCCAGCCCCAATTTTTTAATTTTTAAGGTGAACAGTTTTCATGTATTTCATATATAAAGATTTATAAAAAAAGATTTAGAAACTTAATTATATGTCCCACCCTACCTTCCTGCCTGCCAGTGCTCCAACACTCCCTCCTCCTCAATTTACAATTCCTTCCTTTAATTTTTACAATGATCTACTCTCAGTCTATTTTATACTCATAAGAGTAACCCTACACTAAGTAAATAATTCAACAAATAATAATAAGAAAAAAAAACACTATTCCTCAACAGTCAAGACAAGGAAGTAAACAATCATCTAACCTCACAATGTAAATTTCATTCATAAACATTACATTCTTTGGTACTCTGTTAGTTACCACAGATAAGGGACATATGGTATTTGTCTTTTTGAGACTGGCTTATTTCACTAAGTATAACAATTTCCAGTTGCATCTATTTTATTGCATAAGACAAGATTTCATTCTTTTTTATGGCTGAGTAGTATTCCATACTCTATATATACCACAATTTTTTATACAGTCATCAATTGGTAGAATCTAGGCTGATTCATATCTTAGCTATTGTGAATTGAGCTACAACAAACATAGGTGAACAGATCACACTTTCATATGCTGATTTCATTTCATTTGGATAAATTCACAGAGGTGGGATGGCTGGGTCAAATGGTAGATCTATTTTCAGATTTCTGAGGTATCTCCACACTGTCTTCCACAATAGCTGAACCAGTTTATATTCCCACCAACAGTGGATGAAGGTACCTTTTCCCCACATCCTTGCGAGCATTTATTATTTGTTGATTTCTATATGAGAGCCATTCTAACTGAAGTGTTGTGAAACCTCATTGTGGTTTTGATTTGCATTTCCCTGAAGGCTAGTGATCCTGAGCATTTTTTCAAGTGTCTGTTGGTCACTTGAATTTCCTCTATTTAAAAATTCTTGTTCAAATCTTTTGCCCATTTCTTAACTGAACTGTTTGTTTTATTGTTGAGTATCTTGAGCTCTTTAAGGTTTCTGGATATTAATCCTTTATCAATTGAATAGTTTGCTATATTTTTTCCAATTCTGTAGGTTGCCTTTTCACTTTTCTGAGTGTTTCTTTTACAGCGTCGAAGCTTCTTAGCTTGATGTAAACCCATCTGTCTTTTTTGGATTTTTGATTGCCTATGCTTCTGGAATCTTTTCCAATAAGTCTTTGACTATACCAATGTCTTACAAAGTTTCCCCAATGTTCTCTTCTAGTATTTTGACGGTTTCAGGTTGTAGATTTAGATCCTTGATCCCTTTTGAGTTGGCTTTTGTAAAAGCTGTAAGGTAGGGATCATGTGTCACATTTCTACATACGGAAACTCAATTTTACCAGCACCATTTGTTGAAGAGACTGTCCTTTCTCCAGGCATTGATTTTAGCTCATTTGTCAAAGACACACTGATTACAGATACATGGAGTTCTGGAGTTTCTATTCTGTTCCACTGGATTACATGTCTATTTTTGTGCCATTACCAGGCTGTTATGATTATATCTGCCCTATAGTAAGCCTTGAAATCTGGTACCCAGATAGGTTATGTGCCTTTCCTGAAGTTACATGTTTCATAAATGGCACAGTGGTGATAAAATATTAAAGTCCCACATTCTGATTCCAAGATGGCAGAAAATGGAAAGGGCATACAGCTGCAGGATAGGGAAAACAGTAAAAAGGAAAAAAGTGAAGAAAGTACATTCTCAGAGGGGACTTAGAAAACTGTAATGGAGATTCTATGGAAGGAAGAATGCCGTGGATCCATGTGGTAGGTGCAGATATGCAGTGATGAGTATGGACACAACACATGACTTCAGTATTTGGGAGCCAGAGAGAGCACCAGCTTTGGAGAGTGGGGTGAGAACAGCCTCTAGTGGCCCATGCCACTGGTGACACAGCCAGAGGGAGAGCCTGGTGGACTACACTACCTTACAGTCTGGCTTGGAGCCCTGAGGGGGACAGGGTACCCTCTAACCTAGCAAAAAATAGCAGCACATTTCTCTCTCTCCATCCCCCCACAATGGTTCTTGGCAACCAGCTGTGAGAGGGAAGGCACCATTTTTTTTTTTTGACAGGCAGAGTGGACAGTGAGAGAGAGAGAGACAGAGAGAAAGGTCTTCCTTTGCCATTGGTTCACCCTCCAATGGCCGCTGCGGCTGGCGTGCTGCAGCCGGCGCACTGCGCTGATCCGATGGCAGGAGCCAGGTACTTATCCTGGTCTCCCATGGGGTGCAGGGCCCAAGGACTTGGGCCATCCTCCACTGCACTCCCGGGCCACAGCAGAGAGCTGGCCCATTTTTGACATAAGTAACAACCGTAGCAATTATGGCACACACTGAGCAACTAGTGGGAATAGTACGTCATCTTGACAGCAGTAGCAGCAGTAGCAGCTCAGGTGCATGCACCCAGCAATGGGCAGGGAGAAGGAGCCATTCTGACATCAGTACCAGCTGCAGAAGCCCTTGTGCATGCCCCACAACCAGTGAGGAAAGGCACCACTGTGGGGACTGGCACTGTGGCACAGTAGGCTAAGACTCCACCTGTATTACAAGCATCCCACAGGTGTGCATGTCCTGGCCGCTCCCATAAAATCTGCAAATGGCCTGGGAAAGCAGTGGAAGATGGCCCAAGTGCTTGGACCCTGTACCCATGTGGGAGACCAAAAAGAAGCTCCTGGCTCCTGGCTTTGGATTGGCCCAACTCTGGACATTGTGGACATTTGGGGAGTGAACCAGCAGATGGAAAATTTTTCTCTCAGTGTCTCCCTCTCTGTCTCCCTCTCTCTGTCTGTAACTACCTCTGAAACAAATAACAAAATAAAATATTTTTATAAAAAATGCACAATTGTGAAATGAGGAGGGGCTGCATGAGTACTCTTGTGCATGCGTCTGATTCAGATATTTCACCAGAGGGAAAAATCTACATTCCTCACTGACATTGAGTCTGCCTAGGAGGATTGATAGAGGCATGGGACTGTGAAGTGCGACCAGCTTTTTAACATATCACAGGCTCTGGGGGCTCAAATCACCTAGGCATAAAACCCACAGGCAGCTGTCTCTGGAACGTCTCAGCCTCTCAGTGGATTGAACAAGCTAGTGGGGCAGAGTGCTTCCTCTATACCCTGTGACTGTGGGAGCCCTGTGTGCTGAGACTGTAGGAACTCTGACTACATGAGAGGGCTCAGAGTGTAGCTGCATCTCTGGGTAATCACGGTGTACAGCCCCACACACTCAGAGCTCCCTGACTGCCTGTGGGCGGGGGGGTTGCTGTAGCAGAATCCAAGCTCACACTGAGTACTGCACAGATCTTTGTGTGGATCATCTTTGTGTGGCAGTCTGTATGAGTATTGCACCCACTGGGGTATAACATCTGGACACTGACCAGCTTGGAAGAGAGAAGGTAAGGGTGTAATTACACCAACAGAGGTGAGCATATTCTCCTTTCTGTTTACAAGAGAAGATTGACCACACCCAACTTGGGTATCAACCTGGATTCTTGCTCCATCTTGGAGTATGGACCAGAGTTCCCTGGCCAGTCCCAGAACACACCTCTGGGTATTCCCTAAAAGAGCAGACACTCCACTAAGCCACAGATGCATAGTTCAAAGATAAAAGCCATCAGAGGTAAAAACCAAGTACCACAAAAAATGCCTAAAAATAAAAGCAGAAATTCAAGAAACAAGAATAAGGGACACAATATGACTCTCCCAAAGAACAAAACAACACCTCAATATTAGAATGTGAAGATGAAGAGATTGTTAAAATGCCAGAAATGGAATTCAAAAGAATGATAACAGGATTACCAAGAAGCAAATTCAAGAGTTAAAGAAATCTATACATGACATTAATGAAAAATTTTACCAAGAAATTTGCATTCTGAAGAGATTTCAAAATAAATCATTAGAAATGAAGAATTCAATACATCAAATAAAAAATACAGTAGAAAACATTGTCAACAGACTTGGTGAGACAAAAGGAGGAATATCTGAGCTAGAAGACAAATCTTTGGAAATCTTTCAATCAGACCAAAAAAACCAAAAAGAACAAATTAGAAAACTTAAAAACAGTATTGAAGATTTATGGGATACTATCAAATGACCTAACACAAGGGTCTTAGGACACAAATCTAACATAAGGTTCTTAGGATTTCCTGAAGATGTGGAAAGAGAGAATGGATTAAAAGTCCTATTGTCCTATTCAGTTAAATAACTACAGAAAACTTTCCCAATTTGGAGAAAGGGACATCCAAGCCTAAGAAGCACAAAGAACTCCCAATAGACATGACCAGAAAAGAGCTTCACCATGACATATTGTAGTCAAACTCTATACAGTAAAGCATAAAGAAAAAATTCTAAGATGTATATGAGAAAAATGCCAGATTACTTTCAGAGGATCTCCAATTAGAGTCATAGCTGACTTCTCACCAGAAACCCTAGAGGCTAGGAGAGAATGACAAAAATATTCCAAGTTTAAGAGAAAAAAACTGTCAAACCAGAATACTGTACCCTGCAAAGCTCTCATTAATGAATGAAGGTGAAATAAAGACCTTCCATAACAAATGGAAATTGAAAGAATTTGTCACCACCTGTCTAACCTTATCAATGATGCTTAAGGATGTGCTACACACAGAAACCAGAAAGACAGTCATCATTATATAAGAAAGTGAATATGGAAAATCTCCCAATAAAAGTATAAAGAAATCCAAATTAAACAATAGGAATATTTATGGGAAAATGGGAGAGCAAAGTCATTACTTATTAATAGTAACACTGAATGCAAATGGCCTCAAGTCTCCAGTTAAAAGATACAGACTGGCTAAATGGATTAAAAAACAAAACCCATTTATTTGCTGCCTATAAGAAACACATCTCACCAACAAAGAAGCATGCAGACTGAAAGTGAAAGGATGGAAAAAGATATTCCATGCTAAAGGAAAGCAAAAAAGAGCTGGTTTATCCTAATATCAGATAAAATACATTAATAACACAAAAACTGTTCAGAGAGACAAAGATTAAGGGATCAATCAACAGGAATGTGTGCTATTGTAAATGGATATGCACCTAATAACAGTTCACTTGGCTATTTAAAAGAAATGTTAATGGATCTAAAGGGAGACATAGACTGCCATACAATAGTAATGGAGGACTTCAATACTCCACTTTTAGCAATGGACAGATCAACCAGACAAAAAATCAGCAAGGAAACAAGAGTTAATCAACACTATAGACCAAATAGAACTAACAGATATCTATAGAACTTTCTACCCTACAGTTGCAGAATACACATTCTTCTCAGCAGTGCATGGAACTTTCTCTACGATTGCCCACATGCTAGACCATAAAGCAAGTCTCAGAAAATTCAAAAAAAAATCAAAATCATACCATGCATCTTCTCTGACCACTATGGAATGAAGCTGGAAATCAACAACCCAGGAATCCCTAGAGCATACGCAAACACATGGAGACTGAAAAACATGCTGCTGAATGAACAGTGGGTCACTGACCAAATCAAAAGAGAAATCAAAAAATTTCTGGAAACAAATGAAGATGACAATACAATATATCAAAACTTATGGGAAGGGGGGCGTACCAAGATGGCAGAGTAGGGAGGGAGCTCTAGCTTACCACTCGAGTCCAGGAAAAGATAGTTTTTAAAAAGTGGAGAGAGTGCAGTCTCAGGGAGGAGTTAGGGAGAAAACAGTAGAGGAAACTCTACACATATTAGAGGGACAAGGTGGACCTACATGGAAGGCGTGGATGCCCAAAACTCAGGACTTCAGCGGCTGAGAGCCTACCCACCAGCATTGGAAAGTGAGGTGAGACCAAATCACAGCAGCCCAAGCCACTGGCAAAAAAAAAAAAAAGCTGCAGGAAGATCCTAGAGGGAACCCAGCTTGGAGCCCCATGAGGGATAGTGTAGCTACCAAACTAGAGGAGAAAAACAAAAGGAGGGACCTGTTTCTCTCTCTGCAATTACTTTACAATGGCATCCTGTAAAAAGCCTATAGAGTGAGTGCCATTTTGGTACCAGTTGCACCAGCTCATTTCTGTGGCACCAGTTGCATCAGCTCATTTCTATGCCCAGCAACCAGCCAAGTGGAGACTCCTTACTTTGGTAGAGGGAACTAACACTGTTGGTGGGAATGTAAACTGGTAAAGCCAGTATGGAAGACAGTATGGAGACACCTCATAAATCTGAATATAGACCTACCATAAGACCCAGCTATCCCACTCCTGGTAATTTATCCAAGGGAAATGAAATCAGCATATGAAAGAGTTATCTGTACCCCCCTGATTATTGCAGCTTGATTCACAATAGGTAAGATATGGGATCAACCCAAATGCCCATCAACTTTAGGCTGGAAAAAGAAATTATGGGATATGTACACTATGGTATACTACATAGCAGTTAAAAAAAAATCCAGTCATTTGAAACAAAATGGATGAAACTGGAAAACATCATATTTAGTGAAATAAGCCAGTCCCAAAAGGACAAATGCCATATTTTCTCCCTGACCTGTGATAACTAATAGAGCACTTAAAAGGCAATCAATAGAAGTGAAATTGACCCTTTGAGAACAATGACTTTGAACAGCCCTGGTCTTGACTGTTGGGGAACGGTTTTTTTTTTCTTTCATTCTATTTGTTGAAGTCGTTACTTAACACAGAGTATTATATAATAAATAATATATAATCAGACATTTATAAAGTTAATTGAAAACAGATTTTAGTAAAAAAAATAAGAAATAGGAGAAGGAGGCGGAAGATGAGTGGGAGTGTAGATGGGAGGGTGTGCAGTGGGAAGAATCACCATGTTATTAAAGTTGTAATTATGAAATGTATGAAGTTTGTATTCCTTAAATAAATGGTTCCTGGGGGAAAAAGTATTTTATCAAAGCTCATGTAAACTTTTCTTTTAAGAGTTATCTGATTTCTATTAAATGTCTGTGCTAATAAAAATAACTAAGACAAAGCTTGTTTCAAATATGTTTTTCAAGTCCAGAGTAGAACTATTTTATAAAGATCTGTAATTATATTATTTTAAAGCATGAATCTATACTATTATAGATTTTTATTTGTCTTAGATCTGGCCAAATGAATGTTTTTGAGCTTCTCATATAATCATACCCTCACCTTGCTTTATTATTTTCTCTATTCCTTTGCCCAACTTTCTATTTCTTCAAAACAGTGAACCTTCTGATGTTATAAACACAGCTCCATAATTCTTTATTTGAAATTTTCAAACTTGAAACTTCAAAAATCATAATTTTTCTTACGTGACTTGGTGACAAAAATCTGCCTTGACTTGAACTTAAACTTGATAGCAAAACCTGATCTACCTAAATTGGCATGAGACCATTTATAGTTCTCATTTATTATTGTGAAAAAACACACATTTTGCTGCAGAAATGTTAATACACATAATTGCAAAGTGCAGCCAAGCCCTGACACAGATTTAAATAATGTATAGAATTGGTGGGAATTACCTTTCTAAAATCTGAAAAAAATACGAATTCTAAAATATACATGGCCCCCAGGTTTTAAATAAAGATGAGGGACTTGAATTTACTTATCTGTAATACTATCTAGATGGCTTGGTATTGGTGAAAGAACAAATAGACCAAAGGAAAACAACAGACATCCAGAAATAGGTCAACACAAGTAGTGTATTTATCTTTGACAAAGGAGTAAAGCCAATAGAGATCCTCTTTCAATAAATGACACTGGAATAACTAGACATTCATATGCAAAGAGAAAGGTAGGGGGAGAAAAAAAGAAAGAAATCTAGACATAGACTTTAAATCTTTCACCAAAAAAAATCTCCAAATAAATCATAGTTTTAAATATGAAATACTTAAGGCTTCCGGAAGAAAACATTGGAGAGATTCTACGTGACCTTGGGTCTGGTGATTAATTTTTAGATATAAAAGCTAATGTACAGGGGCCAGAGCTATGCCATAGCAAGTAAAGCCACCTCCTGCAGTGCCAGCATCCCATATGGGTGCCAGTTTGAGTCCTGGCTGCTCTACTTCTCATCCAGCTCTCTGCTGTGGCCTGGGAAAGCAGTAGAAAATGGCCCAAGTCCTTGGGTCCCTGCACTCTCGTGGGAGACCTGGAAGAAGCTCCTGGCTCCTGGCTGTGGATCAGGACAGCTCCAGCTGCTGTGGCCATTTGGGGAGTGAACCAGTGGATGGAAGACCTGGCTCTCTCTCTCCCTGCCTATGCCTCTCTGCATCTCGACCTTTCACATAAATAAAATAAATCTTTAAAAAATAGCAAATGTACAATCCATAAAAGAAAAAATTGTTAAGTTGGAATTCAATAAAATTTAAAACTTCTCTAAAAAGCATACTTAAGAGAATGAAAACAATAGCAACAGATTAGGAGAAAATATTATAAAAATATATATCTGATAAAAGACTTGCACCCAAAATTTACAACAAATACTTAAAATTCACCAAAAGAAAACAAGCCAATTTTAAAATCGGCAAGGAGGAGCTACAGATGCAAATAAACATGAAAAGGCAGTATCCTATATCATTAGAGAACTGCAAATTAAAAAATGAGAAATCATAACAAACATTAGGAGGGCTAAAACCCAGACTAATTAGAACGCTACGTGCTGGAGAGGATGCTGAGAAGGAAACAGGAACTCTCACTCATTAATGGCAAGAGTGCAAAATCGTACAGCCAATTGAAACACAGGTTGTCAGTTTCTTATAGTTAAGCATAGTCTTACCATATAATCTAATAATCAAGCTCTTTGATATCATCATATCATAACTGCCAAAACTTGGAAGCAACCAGGATGCCTTTCATGACGTGAATAGATCAACAAATTGCAGTAAACCCACACAATAAAACACCATTCAGTGAAAAAAATTAGCTTATCAAGCCATGAAAAGATGAGAGATAAAGCCATGAGAGATAAAGTGAAAATACTGCATACCAAATGATTTGCATATTTGTTAAAACTCATAGAACTGTATAACAGAAAGCAAACTGTAATGTAAACTATGGATTCCAGTGAATAATAATGTTGCAATATTATTTCCTATGTAACAAATGCACCTCATTTGCATTAGTGTGCTAACTCCTTAAAGGCAAAACCATAAACACAGTTGAAAAAATTAGTGGATGGGCCAGCGGCGTGGTTCACTTGGTTAATCCTCTGCCTGCAGCACTGGCATCCCATATGGGCACCGGGTTCTAGTCCTGGCTGCTCCTCTTCCAGTCCAGCTTTCTACTGTGGCCTGGGAGGGCAGTGGAGGATGGCCCAAGTACTTGGGCCCCTGCACCCTCATGGGAGACCAGGAGGAAGCACCTGGCTCCTAGCTGCGGATCGGCACAGCACCAGCCATAGTGGCCATTTGGGGAGTGAACCAATGGAAGGAAGACCTTTCTGTCTGTCTCTCTCTCTATATATATAACTCTACCTGTCAAATAAAAAAAATTAGTGGATAACAGAGTCTAAGGAGTTAAAGGTATAAGGGATGGAGATGAGGATGATGAGGATGATGACTAGATAGGCCATACAGGATCTTTAGGACAGTGAAACTACCCTGCATAATACTGAAATACATGACATTATATATTTGTTCAAACTCATAGAACTACAACACCAAGAGTAAACTCTAATGTGAACTATGGACACCAGTGAAAAATAATGTATCATTATCATTTCATATGTAACAAATGCAAGATGTCAATAACAGTAGATACTATATGCAAGGGTCCAAGGATATTTTCTGCTTCATTATTCTGTAAATTGAAAACTGTTCTAAAAACATGAAACCTATTAATTTTTTTCACAATGGAAGGCTTTACCTTTATTTAAACATAATGTATAATGGATATTCATTAATACTGATTTATACAAGTTTTTTAACACTGAGAATCACTGCTGAAATATGTATTCTTTCATAATATTTGAGCAGTAAGGCAAGAGGATGTAATGTGACTGTTAACATTACTAATTGCATCTCTTTCTATTTGTACTCAATATATCATAAACTATAAATGCAAACAGGCTCAGATTTCTTCTTGTGTGAATTCTTTAATGCTATTCATTCTTATTCAAATATATTTCTTATATTTTGGTCCTTCCACTCCTAGAGATGAGCCAGTTAGTTTGTGGTTGGAAATGGCAGAAGTGAAATCTATTAATTTAAACAAAATTTCTAAATAGAAAACCCTAGACAACATTTTCATTGAAGAATTCCTCCAAATAGTTAAACTAACAAACCTTATAACACCTTTGCAGCAAATGGAAAGTGAAATAACACTTCCCTACTTGCTTCAGGAGGCCAGCATAACTTTGATATAAACCTGACACAGATACTGTAAGAAAGGAAAATTACATACCGGCCTTCCTCACAACATAGCTGTAATCTATAAACATGTAGTACTGGAGCTCTGATAACTCCACTGTAGAAAGTCACTACAAGAAAATATCACTTCCACCTAACAATGAGGAAAACAACAAACAGAACATTCTACAAAACTAACTTTTGAACTCATCAGAAAACTAAATTAAGTTCCAAAGAGTAACAGGTATCTCCAAGGGCAGATGGGACTCCAAAATTCTTCCCCTTTGGCACAGCAGATGAGGAAAATAAGGCTACCATAGAAAGGAATAAGAAGAAAAACAACTAAAATGTTGACTGTTAGAGACTAGGCGTAGGCCAGCAAGTTCACCTGGAATAGCGGCAAGCACAAAACACAAGGGGAGTTCACATTCGTCTGTGCAGTCATTCCCGTAGGTCTCCATCAGGTGCCCACACAAAAGAATGGGGGAGGACAGGAAACTGCTGAGACAGCCCTTTCGTGACACAGGTGTGCAAGAAGGGATCGGCTACCACTGCAGGAAAATATAACAGCATGATATCATGTCCAAAGTCTTCCCACGCGAGGTAAAGGTCTTAACCACTGTGGGAGGATTCAGAAAACCTCCCATTCTGAACATAAGGAAGTAATCCATTGTTTCTGGGGGTGAGGTAGATGCAAAAGCTGACTGACAAAAAAGATAAGAAGATCATCTGGGGCCCAGGACTCTGCACCAATACCTAGCAGAGGGTAAGCTAACACTAGGGGAAGGGCAAGTGTGTCTCTCTTACCACTATCTGGCAGAGATGCAGACAGAATTCGGATACCAAATGGAGAAGGGGGAGGAACCCTCAAGAAAATGCTCATGACCTGAGGTGGAAGAATACAGAACTCATGCATCTATCATGAACCCAAGACCAACTAACAAACAACATACTACTGCTACAAAAGGGACGAAGGCATGAAGAGATTTCCCTCAGAGGCGCAAGTAAGCAGAGACTGCCAAAGGCTTAGAACAGAACTGCTGAGAAAAACTTGCCCTATGATAAGCCCAAAATCAGAGCAAACCACCACTGGAGGAATTTGAAGCCTCAAGGTAATGAGCCCAATAACAAGACCCACACCTCGCCCGGCCCTTGACAATGTTGACTGCACTCACACTCAGTAATGACAAAGAATGTTAAACAAAATCATCAGCCTCCTTGACCTAACTGTCACTTACAGAACAGCAGAGGAGAGTGAGCTTGCTTTTCAAGTGCACATGGAACATTCAATAAGACAGAATATTCTGGGTCATAAAAGGAACTCAAAAACTTTAAAAGAACTAAAATAATGTATATCAGGTTCTTGACCTCAATATAATTAAACTAGAAATTAATCAGAATAATTTCCAAAATTTGAAAACTAAATAACACATTTCTAAACAAGTCATGGAAAAAATTTTTTGAGTGAAAACAACAATAAGATACAAGAGGTCTTCAAAAAGTTCAAAGAAATGTATATTATGAAAAATTATGCAGGATTTCAAATTTTTGCACCAAAATAAATTTGTTTTTAATTCTATTTACCATGAATTTCTGAAGTACCCCTGTATATCATAATTCATGAGTATCAGCTAGAACAGTACAAATATGAAAAGCTATAGCATTATATTAAAGGAGAATAAAGGTTCAAGTCAGTAATCTAAATTTCCACAGAAATTATTAGAAAAATGAAAATTAAATTCAAAGGAAGCAGAAAAAATGAGAAAAAACAGAGATTAATAACAGGAAAGTGATGAAAACAAGAACTATTTCTTTGAAATGAGTAGTAAAATTGGTAGCTCTCAAGCCAGACTAATCAACAAAAAAAGATAAAACACTTAGTAGAATATTGGGAATAAAAGAGGAACTATCACTACAAAGCCTATAGACACTGAAAAGAAAATAAGGGAATTACATAAACAACTTTATGCTAATAAATTTGATAATGTAGATTAATGTAGCTTGTTTTATGTATTTAACTATACATATTTATGGGGTACAGTGATATTTTGACACATTGTATATAATGTCCAACAATCAAATCTGGATAATTAGCATATCACCTCAAACATTTACCATTGCTTTGTGTTGGAAACATCCAAATCCTCTCTTCCAGCCACTTTGAAATACTCAATAAATTATTGTTAGCTATAGTCACTTTACTGTGCTGTGCAACACTAGAATTTGATCCTCCTATCTGTAAGAAAATCTCTGGTGGTCCATTTTCAACACAGAATGGAAAATAACTGTTAGCTAACTTGCAGATGTAGCAAAACTCATTAGACAAACACACTATAGAGTAGTCAACTTACAAGAGGAAATTAAAGAACAGAGAAGGAAGGAGGAAGGTTACTTTGTACTAAGGTGACATCTGGGAAGACTGTACACTCCAGAGTACTTGGCCAAGGAGGAACTGGAGGAGGGACCTGTGTGCTTGGATAGAAACTGTTTACTGTAACTGCTCCAGGTGTGCCTGCTCATCAGACACCAGATCTTGCAAGACTGATAATCCAGGCTTCCTTTCACTGCACTTCCTGAGTCTGAGTCCATCTCTTGAGTGGACAGGTGAGGACATCTCCCACAAACCTGGAGGCTCATCCAGGATCTCTGTGCCTGCAAGGAGTGGGATTCCCACAGAGGGGGGAAACATGTACCACCTGATTTCAGACGGTCTCCTCTGTCCTGATGCCCATCTCCCCAAAGAAGCCAGAGAAAAGCCCTACACTATTGTTCAGAAGACCGTGGAGGCAACACAGGAAAGAAAAAGCAGGCACCTCATGAGGCAACCAGGCAACTTCATGCATGAGCCAAGGTAGTAAAAACCGGACTATGTACTGCCTTGGTAGTCAGGTATTTTTAGAAGTCAAGTTGTGTGACTGAGATAAGAAGTGAGTAGGGAGTTGCGGAGTCCCAGTACAGTCTCATTCCCCTGCAAGGGAGATGTCCAGAGACAAAGTGTTCCCAGGGTATGGAAGAAACCTCCACTAAGGGAACTGAGCTCACAGGAGGGCTTGGGGTTGTGTGCAACAAATCTCCGTTGCAGGTGAGCTCACAGCGACCAGGCAAAAACGGAAAATACAAATTCTCAGCCCAGGGAAAGGTGGGGGGGGAGCTGAAGAGGCTCCCTCTGACATTCCCCCAGATAATCCACTGAGGAGAATGTTGGGGTCCTGGGGGGAACCAAGAAGAGCAAAAAATGATTGAGTATTGCTGTTCCATTTGGCCTAAAGACCCAATTCATGAGTCCTCAGTCTTTTGGCCCAAATTTGGCTCAGAGGAAGATCAGATGTGCCAGGTCTAATTTTCTTTGTGAACAACGAAAGCTCATTCTTACAACAAGAAACATGCTCACTGCTGGATTTAGGAGTTGATCCCTACGTCCCCGCTCAAAAGGGAGGAGGAGGGTAAAGCCTTGGGACCCCTTGTCATGTCTGCCCCCACCCATGTCCCTCAGCAGGGAGGAAAATCAAGGAGTGGCAGAAGAATCAGGGGAAGTGGGACCCAGGGAACAATGTAAAAAGGACTTAGAAAATTCCCTAACCCCCCAAACAACAAGTATCTAGTATGTTCCCCCTTCAGGAAGTTCCTGCAGGACCAGAGGAAATCGGATTTGTGAATGCACCCCTCACCAGTACTGAGGTCAGAAATTTCAAGAGAAATAAAACCATTCTGAGAGGATCCTATGGGACTAGCAAAACAACTGGATGTCTATGACGAAGAAACTGTTTACAGGGAAGCAGCGGGAGCGATTAGGAGGGCAGCCATGGTCATTTGGGAAAAAGAGCATCCTCATTTGCAAAGGGTCTTATGGATTTAACAAAAGTTTCTGAATGCTGATCCTGAGTGGAATAATAACGAACCCAGAGATTAAGCACAAATGCAAGATCTCAGAGAGCTAATAAAGGAACAAAGGAGTCCGCTCCCAGGTCACAAAATGTCTCTAAGGCATTTGACATTCAACAGGAAAAAGAGGAAACTCTGCTTTTCTACAGAAACGTAAAGATCAAATGAGGAAATACTCTGGACTGGATCCAGAGGACCCAGTGGGACAAGGACTCGTAAAAGTTAATTTTGTAATTAACAGCTGGCCTGATATCATAAAGAAATTACAAACGATTTATGAGCAGAATGAGAATCAACTGAGGAACTATTAAGGGAAGCACAGAAAGTTTTCTCAAGAAAAGAAAAGAAAAAACAAAAGCAAAAAGCAAAAGTCTTGGTAAAAAAAAAGAAGAAGAAATTATCAATTCCCAACTTGACTCTCACTGGGATTAAACATGACAATAGGTCTGATCTAATTTCATCATCATTTAAAAAAACATCTATTATTTTTCACTTTATGTTTCTGTGCGGGAGCAAACTGTTGAAATCTTTACTTAATGTATGCTAAACTGATCTTCTGTATATAAAGAGAATCGAAAATGAATCCTCATGTGAATGGAAGGGGAGAGGGAGTGGGAAAGGGGAGGGTTGCAGGTGGGAGGGACGTTATGGGGGGGAAGCCATTGTAATCCATAAGCCGTACTTTGGAAATTTATATTCATTAAATGAAAGTTAAAAAAAAAAAAGAGATTGCGTAAGAATCCCCCTTGCAAAAGTTGAGGAAATCCCAAATTTCCATGAACAGCTAGGAAGGAACTACAGAAGGGAGCTCCTAAAACTGTAAGTGGATGTTCCAGGTGTGGGAAGATAGGGCATATCAAGAGAGAATGTCCAGAATGGAAGAAAGAAGTCAGGGTAATCTCCCTCATGACTTTTGATGAAGATTAGGGGGGTTATGGGTTTCTTCTGATGGGTCCTATAGATTAGTACAGGACTTTAGAGCTATAAATCAAATTGTCCAAGACTGCCACCCCATAGTGCCAAATCCTTACATACTCCTTCGTAACACCCATGTGAACACAAAGGATTTAGTGTGAAGGATTTGTTTATTTATTTAAATATTTATTTATTTGAAAGAGTTACAGAGAGGGAGACACATACACACACGTATACACACACACACACACACACATACACACACACGGAGGGAGAGAAAGAGAAAGAGAGAGACTGATTGATTGACTCCATCCACTGGTTCACTCCCCAGATGGCCACATTGGCAGGGCTGGGCCAGGCCAAAGCCAGAGGCCAGGAGATTTTTCTAGGTCTTCCATTGGGTGGCAGGGGCCCAAGCACTTGGGCCATCTTCTGCTGCTTTTCTCAGGCCATTAACAGGGAGCTGGATTGAAAGTGGAGCAGCCAGGACATGAACCAGCACACATATGGGATTTCAGTACTGCAGGTAGTGACTTACCCACTACACCACAACATGGGCCAGGATGTCAGAATTAAAATATATATTTGGGGCTTGTCCCTTAGTATAGGGAAGCAGAAATCTGCTTGCTTTGGGTGAGAAAATCCTGAAAATGAAAGGAAACAATATTGCTAGACTGTGTTACCACAAGGCTTTACAGAAGCCCCAAATTTATGTGGCCTAGTGTTAGAAAAAGGCTTGGAAGAGTTCTAACCTTCCACGGAGACTCATTTATTACAATATGTAGATGACCTAATCTCAGGAAAGAAGGGGGATGAAGTATCAGAGACCACAATAAACTTGCTTAACTTTTGGGAAAGGCTAATAAGTCTCCAAAAGTGAACTACAGTTTGTAGAAACTCTTAAAAAGCAGATTGCTAAACTAATCATGGAAGCTGGACCACCTTGAACCAAATATCTTCCAAGAACGCTCTTTAGGATTAGAACAGCTCTGAGAAGGAAGGTGGGAATGTCCCCCTGTGGACTGTTACATGGGCTTCCTTACTTACGTAGGACTACAGACTTTCCTGCCATGGATACCACAGGTAAGTTTCTAAGGAACTATGCACTGAACTTATCCTCTACTTTATCATCCCTAAGGCTAAAAGGACTGTTTGCCCAGACTCAGCCACTCAAGTTGTCAGTTCATCCTGTTGAACTCTGCGACTTGGAGCTGATTAAGGAAGACAAGCTCCAAGTGCACCAGAAAGGGCCCACACCAAGCGCCCCCGACCACTGAGACAGCCTTACTAACACCATGGAAAGGGTGGACTCACTACACTCAGGTTAAAGGAGTGGCAAAAGAAACTCTGGGACAAATCCTGACAGAGGCCACGGAATTGGCTGGTGTAGACGGATGGGCTGACAGAGGAGGAAGCTGAAAAGAGACACCTGAATATGGGTATCTGATATACTCAGGATGCCCTCTAGAGGAAGGCTGGTCAGCCGGATACTACTAGTCAAATGGTCAGGGAAAACAGATTTGAACTAGATACAATTTTAGAATGTTGGAATTGATGATCCCTTTCCATATTGGCTAGAAGGATACTCTGGAAAATGGAGTGGCATGTTAGTGTGGATCCTGACCTCTCTCATAATTCTAACCTGAATCCTGAACCAAAAGAGAGGAGCGTAACGATTTGAAAACAAATATAAGAGTGAAAATGGGATCACAATTCAGGAGAAACATGATATTTGTCTTATTTCACTAAGCACAATGGTCTCCCAAGTTGCACTGATTTGGTTACAAAAGACAGGATTTTAGCCAGCACAATAGGCTAATCCTCCGCCTGCGGCGCCAGCACACTGGGTTCTAGTCCCAGTCGGGGCGCCGGATTCTGTCCCGGTTGCCCCTCTTCCAGGCCAGCTCTCTGCTGTGGCCCGGGAGTGCAGTGGAGGATGGCCCAAGTGCTTGGGCCCTGCACCCCATGGGAGACCAGGAGAAGCACCTGGCTCCCGGCTTCAGATCAGCGCGGTGTGCCGGCCGCAGCGCGCTGGCCGTGGCGGCCATTGGAGGGTGAACCAACGGCAAAAGGAACACCTTTCTCTCTCTCTCTCTCTCACTGTCTACTCTGCCTGTCAAAAAAAAAAAAGACAGGATTTTATTCTTTTTCACAGTGAGCAGTATTCCATCATGTGTATGTATACCATGAATTTGAGATTTGATTGTTTATAGCCCTTGTCTATACCTTTAAGGAACAGTGGTATTTCTACTTTCTACTTGTTGAATTCTTTATTTAGTAGAGGATTAATCTTGTGATTTTAAAGAAAATTGAAAGTACATCATTGTAAAAATTAAAAATAAGAAAAGGAGGGAGGAAGGGAGGAAGGAAGGGTATGGTAGGAAATATAATGCTCTTAAAACTGCCTATATGGGGGCCGGCACTGTGGTGCAGCGGGTTAAAGCCCTGGCCTGAAGAGCGCCGGCATCCCATATGGGCACCGGTTCTAGTCCCAGCTGCTCCTCTTCCGATCAAGCTGTCTGCTGTGGCCTGAGAAGGCAGTAGGAGATGGCCCAGGTCCTTGGGCCCCTGTACCCACATGGGAGACCAGGAAGAAGCTCCTGGCTTAACCCTCTACTAAATAAATAATTCAACAAGTAGTAAGTAGAAAAACCACTGTTCCTTAAGGGTATAGACAAGGGCTATAAACAATCAAATCAGATCAGCACAGCTCCAGCCATTGTGGCCATCTGGAGAGTGAACCAGCAGATGGACGACCTCTCTCTGTGTCTCTACCTCTCTGTGTAACTCTTTGAAATAAATAAAATAAATCTAAAAAAGAACTGCATATATGAAATACAAAAAAAGTAATCGCAAAAATTAAAGGAAAAAAGGAGGGGAGTAGGGGGAGGGAGGAAGGAAAGCAAGTATAATTATCTTAGAATTCCATCTATGAAACATATGAAATCTGTTATCTTTATATTAGTAAAAACTTTAAAAAGAAAATGAGATCGGGCCAGTGCTGTGGTGTAGTGGGTGGGGCCACCGCCTGCAGTGCCAGCATCTCATATGGGTGCCAGTTCAAGTCCCAGCTGCTCCACTTCCCATCCAGCTCTCTGCTGTAGCCTGGAAAAGCAGTGGAGGATGACCCAAGTCCTTGGGCCCCTGTACCCACGTAGGAAACCTGGAAGAAGCTCCTGGCTCCTGCCTTCGGATCGGCGCAGCTCCGGCCACTGCAGCCAACTGAGGCGTGAACCAGAACCAGCAGATGGAGGACCTCTCTCTCTGCCTCTCCTTCTCTCTCTTTGTAACTCTGACTTTCAAATGCATAAATAATTCTTTTTTAAAAATGAGTTCAAAAAGTGTAAAAAAAAATAAAAAGAGAAATTTCCATTCTGTGGAATGGAAAATTACTGTTAGCTGACTTACAGATGTAGTAAAACTCAGGAGACAAACAGAATGCTATGCATAGCCAAGTCACAAGAGCAAATTAAAGTGCCAACTCACAAGAGGAAATTAAAGTACAGAGAAGGAAGGAAGAAGGTAACTCTGTAACACAGGCGACACCCAGGAAGACTATACACCCTATCGTACTCAGCCACTGAGCAATCCCCGGGGAAGAAGCCGCGTGCTAGGACATAAGCTGCTTGCTGTAACTGCTCTGAGTGTGCCTGCTCATCCAACACCCGATCTTGCAAGATCAATAATCAAGCCTCACTTTCACTGCACATCCTGAGTCTGAGTCCATCTCTTGCGTGAATGAGTGAGGATATTTCCTACATCTCACCAACCCTTTCTTCATCTTCCTGTTTCTCCATCCTTCCCAGACTCTGCTAACCATCATTCTACTCTATTTCTATAAAAAACTTTTTGAAACATAACAACTACAAATCTTGCACAAGAATAGATAACCTGAATGCATATATTTTAAAAATTGGATTTTTTTAATTAAAAATGTTCCTACACCCCCTCTAGACCTTTTGACTTTATTGGGAATTACACAAAATATTTGAGGAAATAATATTAATTCTACCAAAATTCTTACAGAAAATAGGACAGAAGGGAAAATTTCCTAACTCATTTTTTGTAAGATTTACTTATTTATTTGAAAGTCGGAGTTACACAGAGAGAGGAGAGGCAGAGAAAGAGTGAGGTTTTCCATCCGCTGGTTCACTCCCCAACTGGCCGCAACGGCCAGAGCTGCGCCAATCCAAAGCCAATCATTGGCCTTCTTTTCAGTAGTCTCATTCAGAGACCCTACCCTACCTCTGCAGATAGTGTAGCTAATTATGTTTCAAAGAAAATAATCTCCAGGCAAGATGGTGGAATAGCAACAGGAAGGTCTGCTCTAGGCTTTATGAACTTTGCAGCAAAAACGGTGGAGAAGTTACACTGTCAGGGAAAATTGCAGTGGGAGGGCTTGTGAGAGCAGTGGAAATGGTCTGGACCTGAGTGGAAGGCAAAGACACACAGCAACAAACATGGAGCACCGAGCACAAGCAGAGGAAAAGACCCAGCAACCCGCTCTGGATAGCAAGCTGTGGTCAGACTGCACCAGCCTGCTGTTGACACAACAGGGAGAGGAGGCAGAGTCTAGTGGCCTGCGCTCTGAGTCCAGCTCAGGGGAGCCAGGCCCTGCTCACCAGGAAGAGGGGGAACACACACACACAGCTAGAGGAGACTGCCGCTAGGGGCAACCACAGTAGTTGGAGTCAACTGATGGGGTCTGTTCCCCCATTGTCACCAGGGCAACAATCCAAGTTCTGTTGCACTCACCCGGCAACAGGCAGGTGGGGGGAGCCATCCCATGGAAGGGAAGTGCTGCCCAGAGGGACTCTTGTACCCACCCCGCACAACTGTGAAAGCAGTAGGGCTGCAGCCGGCAGGTACTGTACATGCTTGTGATTCAGGGATTTTACCAGAGGGAAAAATCCGAATTTCCCTCAGACTTTAAGTCTGGCTGAGGGAATCAGACTCCATCTGCCTGAGTGAAACACACGGGCAGGGGCTCTGGGAAACACTCAGAATCTCTGTGAACAGAACCGAGTAACGGGGCAGAGTGGACTCTTGCTCTCCTTGACTATGGAGGCCCTACGTGCTGAGACCGTGAAAACACTGTGACTGTGTGAGAGGGGGTGGTTGTAGCTGGGGCTCTGAGCAAGCTCTGGGTGCAGAGCCGCACTCTTGGAACTCCTTGGTCGACAGGGCAGCTCATTGCAGCTGGAACCGTGCACACAGGGAGGACTGCACAGACCACTCACGCAGATGAGTGTTGAACTCACTGGAGACTAACACCAGGGCATTGCTCAGCTAAGGAGAGGAGGTGAGGGAGTGATCACACCAAAAGACATGACCACAGCTCTCTCTGTTAACAAGACTGGAGCTACCACCCCCAACTTGGGTGTTACCCTGGATACTCATTCCACCCTGGAGCACTAACCAGAGCTCCCTGGGCACACCCCACCACACATCTCAGTATTCTCTAAAAGCACAGAATTCCACTCAGCCACATGGCACAGCTCGATGATAAAAAACCATCAGAGGGGGAAAAAATTAACTCATGAATGCCTAAATATAAATGCAGAAATTCAAGACAGGAATAAAGAAGACACTATGACCCGCCCCCCAAAATGAACAAAACAACATTTCAATAGTAGAATGTGAAGATGAGGAGATTGATGAAAAGCTGGAAACGGAATTCAAAAAACTAATCATAGGATTACACAAAGACAATCAAAAGCAAATCCATGAACTAAAGAGAACCATATGTGACATGAATGAAAATTTTTCCCATGAAAATGAGATTTTAAAGGAAATTAAAATGAAATATTAGACATGAAAGACTCAATAGATCAAATAAATACTACGGTGGAGGGGCCGGTGCCATGGCGCAGTAGGTTAATCCTCCGCCTGCGGCACCGACATCCCATATGGGCGCCAGTTTGAGTCCCGCTGCTCCTCTTCCAATCCAGCTCACTGCTATGGCCTGAGAAAGCAGTAGAAGATGGCCCAAGTCCTTGGGCCCCTGCCCCTGCATGGGAGACCTGGAAGAAGCTCCTGGCTCCTGGCTTTGGATTGGCATAGCTCCGGCCGTTGTGGCCATTTGGAGAGTGAACCAACAGAAGGAAGACCTTTCTCTCTCCTCCCCTCTCACTGTCTGGAACTCTATCTCTCAAATTCTCAAATAAATAAAATCTTTTTTTTTTTTTTTTTACAGGCAGAGTGGACAGTGAGAGAGACAGAGAGAAAGGTCTTCCTTTACCGTTGGTTCACCCTCCAATGGCCGTTGCAGCTGGCGTGCTGCAGCCAGCGCACTGTGCTGATCCGAAGGCAGGAGCCAGGTGCTTCTCCTGGTCTCCCATGTGGGTGCACGGCCCAAGCACTTGGGCCATCCTCCACTGCACTCCCCGGCCACAGCAGAGAGCTGGCCTGGAAGAGGGGCAACCGGGACAGAATCTGGCGCCCCGACCGGGACTAGAACCCGCTGTGCTGGCGCCACAGGCAGAGGATTAGCCTATTGAGCCACAGCGCCCGCCAAATAAAATCTTTAAAAAAAAAAAAAAAACACTATGGTGGAAAGCCTTAACAACAGAATTGGCAAGCCAAAAGAAAGAATATCCAAGCCAGAAGATAAATCTTTGGAAGTCCTACAGTCACAAAAAAAAAAAAAAAAAAAAAAAAAAGAAGATTTATGGAATACTATCAAACAGCCCAACATATGGGTCATAGGAGTTCCTGAAGGTGTGGAAAGAGAGAATGGATTAAAAGGCCTATTTAGTGAAATAATCACCAAAAACTTCCCCAACATGGAGAAAGAATGGAACATCCAAATAGAGGAAGCAAACAGAACTCTTAATAGACATGACCAGGAAAGATCTTCACCACAACACACTGCAGTCAAACTCTCCACAGTAAAACATAAAGAAAGGATTCTAAAATGTGCACAAGAGAAACACCAGATTATTTTCAGAGGATCTCCAATTAGACTCACAGCATAACTCTCATCAGAAACCCTACGGTATAGGAGAGAATGGGGAGATATAGACCAAGTCTTAAAAGAAAAAACTGTCATCCCAGAATTTTATACCCTGCAAAACTCTCATTTATGAATGAAGGTGAAATAAAAATCTTCCATAACAAACAGAAATTGAAAGAATTTGTCACCACTCCTCCAGCCTTACAAAAGATGCTTAAGGATGTGCTACACAGAGTAGCCATCATTAAAACAGAATGAGAAGGCAGAGAATCCTCCAGTAAAAGTACAAAACAAATCTAAAGTAAACAATAGGAATATTTATGGGAAAATGGCAGGGCCAAGTCATTACTTATCAACAGTCAGCTTGAATGTAAATGGCCTCAACTCTCCAGTTAAAAGACACAGACTGGCTTAATGGATTAAAAAACAAGACCCATCTATTTGCTGCCTACAATAAACACACCTCACCAACAAAGATACAAGCAGACTGAAAGTGAAAGGATGGAAAAAGATATTCCATAATAACAGAAACCATAAAAAGAGCCAGTGTTGCCACCCTAATATCATACAAAATAGACTTTAATGTAAAAACTGTTAAAAGAGATAAAGAAGGGCACTATGTAAGGATTGAGGGGTCAATTCAAGAGGATGTGACTGTAACAAATGTGTATACACCCAATTTCAGGGAGCCTGGCTATTTAAAAGGAATGTTAACAGATCTAAAGGGAAATATAGACTCCCATACAATAGTAACAGGGAACTTCAATACCTCACTTTTAGAAATGGACACATCAACCAGACAGAAAATCAGCAAGGAAACAACAGAGTTAACCAACACTATAGACCAAGCGCACCTAATAGACACCTACAGAACCTTTCATCCCATGGCGGCAGAATACACATTCTTCTCATTCGTGCATAAACCTTTCTCTAGTATAGACCATATGATAGGCCTTAAAGCAAGTCTCAGAAAATTAAAAAATACCAAGATAATATCCTGCATCTTCTCAGACCACAACAGAATAAAACTGGAAATCTATAACAAGAATCTCTAAATCATATGAAAACACATAGAGACTGAACAACATGCTCCTGAACGAACAGTGAGTCATAGAAGAAATCAAACAAGAAATCGAAAAATTTCTAAAAACAAATGAAGATGACAATACATCATATCAAAACATGGGATACAGCAAAAGCAGTATTAACAGGGAAGTTTATAGCAATCAGTGCATACATGAATAAATTGTAAAGGTACCAAATAAGTGAGCTATCAATGTTCCTCAAGGACTTAGAAAAACAATTACAGGAGCCAGCACTGTGGCACAGAGTATAAAGCCACCGCCTTCACTGCTGGCATCCCCTATGGGCACCAGTTCGAGTCCCGGCTGCTCTACTTCCAGTCCAGCTCTCTATTATGGCGTGGGAAAGTAGCAGAAGATGGCTCAAGTCCTTGGGCCCCTGTACCTCTGTGGGAGACCCAGAAGAAACTCCTGTCTCCTGGCTCCAGATTGGCGCAGCTTCAGCTGTTGCAACCAATTGGGAAGTGAACCAGCAGATGGAAGACCTCTCTTTCTCTCTGCCTCTCCTTCTCTCTCTGTGTAACTCTTTCAAGGAAATAAATAGATCTTTAAAAAAAAAAAGAAAAAGAAAAACAATAACAAACCAAACCCAAAACTAATGGGAGGAAAAAAATAATTAAAATTAGGTAAGAAATAAGTGAAATTAAACCAAAAAAAATACAGAAGATCACTGTATTAAAGAGCTAGTTTTCTGAAAAGATAAAAATATAGATACACCATTTGCTCAACTAACCAAAAAAAAAGGGGGGAAAGACTCAAATCAATAAAATCAGAGATGAAAAAGGTAATGGAACGTCAGATACCACAGAAATAAAAAGAATCATCAGGAATTACTTACTACAAACAGCTGTGTGCCAACGAAATGGGAAATCTAGAGGAAATGGACAGATTCCTAGACACATACATACATACAATCTACCAAAATTGAGTCACGAATACCATTGGTTGAACTCTTTACTCAGACATAGAATTATTCATAGGTGTATAAATCCAATTGAAAATGGATCCCTTGGCCAGCGCCATGGCTCACTAGGCTAATCTTCCACCTGTGGCTCCGGCACTCTGGGTTCTAATCCCATTCGGGACATCGGTTCTGTCCCGGTTGCTCCTCTTAAAAGTCCAGCTCTCTGCTGTGGCCCGGGAAGGCAGTGGAGGATGACCCAAGTGCTAGGGCCCTGCATCTGCATGGGAGACCAGGAGGAAGCACCTGGCTCCTGGCTTTGGATCAGTGCAGCACGCCACCCGTAGCAGCCATTTGGGAGGTGAACCAACGGAAGGAAGACCTTTCTCTCTCTCTCTCTCTCTCTCTCTCTCTCTCACTGTCTAACTCTGCCTGTCAAAAAAAAAAAAGAAAGAAAAGAAAAAGAAAATGGGTCCCAGTAAAAAATAAGAGTGGGAATAAAGAGGGAGGAGTTGTACGGTTTGGCACATATTCCCATGGATTTATGCCTAAGGGTAAAGCTAAAAATTTGCCATAGAATTCCAAATCCCATTCAGCTAGGTGGTAATAAAGCCATCTTATGTGTTAAAGCGATCATATTAAGTGTGTAATTGATCATATAGATAGGATTAAGTGTCAAAGAGATCACATAAATATGACCAAGTGTCTGGTAATAACAATGATAGGATTAAAAAGGAGAATATGTTCCAACATGAGAAGCAGTCTACACAGCAGACTCATAGAATGACAAATGCCCTGAACAGCACTCTGACCTCAGAATCAGCCCTTAAGGTGTTCAGCTAATCCTCTGCCTGTGGTGCCGGCACACCAGGTTCTAGTCCCAGTCGGGGTGCCAGATTCTGTCCCGGTTGCTCCTCTTCCATTCCAGCTCTCTTCTGTGGCCCGGGAGTGCAGTGGAGGATGGCCCAAGTGCTTGGGCCCTGCATCTGCATTGGAGACCAGGAGGAAGCACCTGGCTCCTGGCTTCAGATCAGCACAGTGCCTTACCACAGTGCACCGGTCGCAGGGGCCATTGGGGGGCGAACCAATGGAAAAAGAAAGACCTTTCTCTCTCTGTCTCTCTTTCACTGTCCACTCTGTCCAAAAAAAAAAAAAAAAAAAAAAAAAAAAAAAAAAAAAACAGCCATGGAAAGCCAATACATTGTGGCAAAAAATGATCTACATGAAAGATCTCTGTGAGTAAGACCCCAGTGGAAAGAAGGGGCCATCAAAGAAGGATGTACTTTTCTCTGAAGAGAGAACTTCCACTTATGCTTATGGCCCTGTCTAAATACTGATGTAGTTTGTGGATTCAAAAGGCTTCCATAGCCTTGGCAGCTCATGGCAAGAGCCTCAGGTGATCACTGATGTCATGAATAACAATGTCAATTGTTAAATCAACAAGAGGAGTCACTGTGCACTTACTCCCCGTTTAGGACCTCTGTCCTTAATGAGTTGTACTATGAGAATTAAAAGCTTGTTTTCAAACAGTACTTTACACTTTGTGTGTCTGTGTGGGTGCAAATTGTGGAAATTTTTACTTAGAGTTGGTCATCTGTATATAAAGTTAATTAAAAACGAATTTTAATGAAGGATGAAATCGGAGATGGAGTAGGTGGGACAGGAGCAAAGGTGGGAGGGTGAGTATGGGGGGAAGAACTGATATATTCCTAAAGCTATACCTATGAAATTTGTATTCATTAAATAAAAGCTTTCTTAAAAGAAAAGAAACACTCAGCAAAGTGAAGAGGCAACTGACAGAATGGAAGAAAATATCTGCAAACTATGCAACTGATAAAGGTTAACTGATAAAGACATCAAGAAACTCAACAACAACAAAACAAACAATCCAATTAAGAAATGGGTAAAGGACTTGAACAGGCATTTTTCAAGAGAGTAATTTCAAATATTCAACAGACACTTGAGAAAATGCTCAGGATCACTAGCCATCAGGGAAATGCAAATCAAAACCATGGTGAAGTTTCACCTCAGTCCAGTCAGAATGGCCCACTTACAGAAATCAACAAATGACAAATGCAGACAAGGATGTGGGGAAAAGGTACCCTGGTACACTGTTGGTGGGAATGTAAACCAGTGCAACTACTGTGGAAGACAGTATGGTGATATATCAGAAATCTGAATATACACCTACCATATGACCCAGCCATCCCACTCCTAGGAATTGATCCAAGCAAAAAAAAGTCAGTATATGAAAGAGTTAGCTGTACCCCATGTTCACAGCAGCACAATTCAGAATATCTAGATATGGAAATCAACCCAGATGTCCATCAACTGATGACTGGATAAAGAAATTATGATATATATACACCATGGAGTACTACTCAGCTGTAAAACAAACAAAAAAATGAAATCCTGCCTTTTGCAACAAGATGGTTGCAACCGGAAACTATTATAGTTAGTGAAATAAGGCAATCTCAAAAAGACAGATACCATATGTTTTCCCCGGTCCCAGGTAACAAATAGAGTACCTGAAATATAATGTATTCAAGTGAAATAGACATTTTGAGAATCAATGATGTTTTACAGTCCTTGTCTCTCTCATTGAGGAACAGTGATTTGTTTTGTTTTGTTTTCATACTATTTATTGAAATTTTTCACGTAGGGTAGTGTTAACAATACAATCATTATGTGTACTAAAAAAAGAGCATTGTAAAAAAAAGAGTGGTAATCTGAGGGGGAGGGGCAGGAAGGGTTGGAGCATGGGTGGGGCGTGGGGGGGAATGCCTCTATGTTCCTAAAATGGTATAAAGGAAATATATAAAACTTGTATAACTTAAATAAAATATATAACTATTAAAAAATAAAATAATCTCCAACTTATGAGAAATTCACCCTTGTTTACCCAAACCCTGTCTTCCAGTCAAAGTCACTGCATGTTCACTTTGTATTAATAAATTTAAGTATGGGGGCTGGCACTGTGGGGCAGCAGGTAGAGCCTACACCTGCAGTGCTGACATCCCATATGGGCACTGGTTCTAGTCCCGGCTGCTCCAATTCTGATCCAGCTCTCTGCTATGGTCTGGGAAAGCGGTAGAAGATGGCCCAAGCCCTTGGGTCCCTGCACCCATATGGGAGACCCAGAAGAAGCTCCTGTTCCTGCCTTCGGATCAGCGTAGCTCCAGCCATTGTGGCCATCTGGGGAGTGAATCAGTGATGGAAGACCTCTTTCTCTCTGTCTCTGCCTGTGCCTCTCTGTGACTCTGCCTTTCAAATAAATAAATAAATCTTTTAAATAAATAAATGTTAAGTATGGCCATGACTAAAATCTGACCGCTTTGAAACACTTCCCAAGGCTCATTAAAAGTAGCTGGGAGGGGTTGCATTGTGGTATAGTGGGTAAAGTCATTGCATGTGACACTGACATTCCACACGGGCACTGGTTCAAGTCCTGGCTGCTCTACTTCCCAATCCAGCTCCCTGCTAAAGGTCTGGAAAAAGCAGCAGAGAATGGCCCAAGTAGTTGAGCCCTTGCTACCCACATGAGATCCAGATGAAGCTACTGGCTCCTGGCTTCAGCCTTGTCCAGCACTGGCCATTGTGTCCATCTGAGAAGTGAACCAGTAGATGGAAGATCACGCTCTCTCTCTCTCTCCCTCTCTCCTCTCTCTCTCTGTAACTCTGTAACCCTGACTTTCAGGTAAATACATAAATCTTAAAAAAAAAAAAAAAAGTAGTTGGGCTTTTGTCTCCCAACTGTAGGTCAGTCATATTCTTCCTTGAATAAAACTTGTTTATTTCCTATGACAAAAGCATTAAAAGACAGGAAATAAAGAAAAATTTTAATAGAAACTGTGCAATATCTGTACACTGAAACTATAAAACACTCACAAGAGAAAATAACAGACATAAATAAGCAAAGATGTAAACTATGTTCTTGGACCAGAAAATTCAATATTGTTATTATGTCAATTCTACCAAAATTGATCTATATATTTTAATTATGTTTACATAATCTCAATCCAAATTCCAGTAAGTTTTATAGTAATTTACAAGTTGAGGCTAAAATTTATATGGTAAACTAAAGGATCTAGCTTACAAAACAATTTTGAAAAAGAGGAACAAATTTGCTGAACTAACTATGAAATTTCAAGGCTTATTATAAAATTACAAAAACCAAGACACTATCATATGTAATACAGTGCCAGAAATTGTGTGTGTACCCATGCACACACAATCACTGTGTGTGTGTATATATATATATATATGATTTTCATATATATATGATTTTCAACAAAGATGCCAAAGAAATTGGTACAGAGAGGACAGGTTTTTTTCACTAAATAGATACTGAAAACACTGGACCATCCACATGGATTACCTGTACCATATACAAAAGCTAACTCAAAGTGGATCACAAAACTAAAAGTATAAAACTTCTAGAACAAACATTAACATTTTTGAGACTTTGAATAAGACAGATTTTTAGGTAGAGTAAGAAAAAAGTATAAATCATAGTAAACTGACAGAACTATATGTTACCAAAATTAAATTTGGGACACAATGTAGTGTGCAAAGTCTGGTCTCTGTCAAGAGATCAGGGCTTTCCTCCTTGGCTTGCTATTCACTAGGTCTTTGGACAAGTCTGTTCACCCCTCAAGGCCTCAACTCCCTCCCAATTGAAATAAAGCTAAGCTAGAATATCTCTAAATCCTTTCCGTCAATAAAATTTGATTCCACAAATAACAAAAACATATTCTTTGAAAGACTCAGGAAAATGAAAAAAACAAGCTAGAAGAAAATGTTTGTAAGACACGTATCCAACAAAGGGCTTGTGTCATATACAAAGAACTCTTACATCTTAACTATAAGGTAAACAGCACAATTTTTTAAATGGTCAAAAGATTTGAATAGACTACTTCACCAAGCACAACAGAAAATGCTTACTATCATTAGTCAGCAAAATTTGCAATTAAAGCTACAATGAGATACTATTATGCTCTTATTAGGGGTAAAATTAGTTAATAAAATTAATAAATTAAATAATGACAACACAAGTCCTATTAAGGATGCAGAATAATTACTGGAACTCTCATAAATTGCTGGCAGGAATGCAAAATGGTAGAGCCACGTTGGAAAAGTTTGGCAGTTTCTTATATAATTAAACATACACTTACCACACAACACAGCAATTACTCCTTGGTCCAAGAAAAAGAAAAACATGCAAACAAGCAAAAGCCGATACCAGACTGTATCAGCTTTACTGATAATCTGTAAACAACTCGAGTGTCCATTAACCAAGGAATGCATAAACAAATGGTGGTGCATCCCAACAATGAAATACTATTCAGCAATAAAAAGGAACAGAATTACTGAAATACCCACAGCACAGAAGAATGTCAAAGGCATTATGATCAGTGACAGAAAGCAGGCACAAAATGTTAATATATTGTAGGATTCTATTTCTATGACATTCACAAAGAAGGCAGTGATCTCCCAATCATCGGTCGTGCCTGGCCCTTTAGAAGTATTCGGCAAACGCTGGCAAGTACTGAGAACACACCAGAAAGTACTCAGTGAATGCTAGGTGGTAGAAGGGCAGAAAGGGAGTCATTGCAGGGAGGGTAAAGCAAAGAAGGCGATGCACTGATGCGAAAGCCAAACGCCCCTGGGGGCCCAAATCCACCCCAAGAGCAAAAAGTGAGGGAAGGCGTGCTCCAAGCTACCTTCATGGAGTTCGGCAGCTTAAAAAACCAGACCCTGCAAATGCCTGCAAATTAGAAGCACGAATGAGCAACCTCAGCGCTTCTCTGGCCTGAAAAAAAAAAGGCGTGGCGGCCCCACCCTTCCTTAAAAATCCATCACCCCGCGCCCGAGGCCAGTCGGGGGGCGTTTTTTGTGCCTCAGAGTGAAGCTGCAGAGAGCTCGGGCGAGCCCGGGCTGGGGTCAGGGCGATGAAGAAAGACGCGGGACATCCCCGCGGCCCCGCCCGTCTCCATCCCTCGCCGCCCGCCGCACTCACCCAGGCCTGCCGTTCCAGCTGAGCGTACAAATTGGAGCCCTTAAGCTTCTGGACTATCTGGGCAATGATGAGAGACAGGTCCGACTCCTCCTGCAACATGTCCCCGGCCCTAGCCCGCCGAGCCGCGGGGGCGCGGAGAGAACCGGCTGCGGGCCCGCTGGGAGCCCAGTGACACTTCTCCGGGACCTTACTACGCCGGGACTCCTCCGGCGGGCGTTACCAGGCAACTGCCGGCCGTGTGTGCGTCCTTCTCCGGTCCCCTCGGCACTCCAAGGCCCCAGCACTTGCGTTCCGCTGGGGCAAAAAGACCGGGGCGGGGAGGTCGTTTTTCATTCCATTGTTCCTGCTTAACCCGCGGTTTAAAGGCGAGAACAGAATCTCCTCCAAAGCTATGGCGCCTCTGTTGCACCGGGAAAACCCAGAGACGGTGTTTTTGCGTTTTACCGTGGGAAGGATCGTGCCTCGTGCGCTTCTCAATGTCTGCAGAAACAAGTCTGTGCGCAAAGTGCTGTGGCAAATTACTCCCAAGAAGGGTCAAAGTCTGACAGGGGCTGTGTGAACTTGGGCGAGGTACTTAGACTTCAGCACTCAGTTCCCACCTCCGTTAAATGATACCTAGCTCACAGGATGCTGTGGTGATTAGCTGAGGTAACAATCCTGAAGGTACCCAAGACTACACTCAGTGCTCCTTGTATTTCATCTTCTCGCATTTCTATTCTGAGGCCTCTTCTGCCAGGAATAGACAGCCACAATTTAACCAAGAAACATTGTTGATAGGTTTCCTGGGGTGCACAGAAAATTCAAGGATGAGAAAGACATTGCCCTAGTCTTTGAGGCTTGTACCCACTAGATTCCTCCTCTTCCAAACATTGATTCATTCAACTTTCAACGTTTTGGGCAATCACATACTAGGAACTGTGTGATCAGAAATACTTAATAAAATTGAATTCTTGCCTTCAAGGAAATATGTAAAAAGTTTTTAGGAGAACTAGTAGTAACCGATTTAACTAATTAAATGTCTCCAGAGGCCAGTGTCAGCTAGAAGAGAGGCATAACCAATAATACACATGTTAGAATAATCTCGTAAGAATGATCAAGAATTAATTGCAAATGTGTATATATGTATATTTTAAGCAAAACGAAACTAGCATTCCATGAAAGCCGAAAATTACTGCAGAACTATTCTGCACTGGATGGAAGTTGGAATTGGGAGCCAGAGCTTAGAATCAGACCTAGGTACTCCACTGTTGGCCACAGAAATCGTAACTGGCATCTTAATCACTAAACTAAACTCTGCCCCCCACGAACTTTTTGAAGCTCCTTCTTGTGTGGAACTGCTCAGCACAATTATTTGCACAGATGAATATTAAAAGTTGTTTCTTACATAGAACAGGACTGTTGAAGTATAATTAAATTCTAGAATGCCCTCTGCTCTCTTTTCCCATTTCTTTTTAGCAAGACTTTTCAAAACATGTGCTCCAGGCTAGGAGTGGCAAGGAACTCAATTCAGGTTGAATAAGATGAGTAAGACCTTTGCCTTTCTCTCAGTGACTTCCCGGTCCTAAAGGGATGATGAGACCAGTACACAACAAGCTGGACACTAGGCTATCTTCTTCAGTCTCCCACCTGAGTATCTGCAAATTTGATTACTTTGAAGTCATTGTCTGATAAGAAACAGAATGGGGCTGGCACCGCAGCTCACTAGGCTAATCCTCCACTTGCGGCACCAGCACTCTGGGTTCTAGTCCCAGTTGGGGCGCTGGATTCTGTCCCGGCTGCTCCTCTTCCAGTCCAGCTCTCTGCTGTGGCCCAGGAGTGCAGTGGAGGATGGCCCAAGTGCTTGGACCCTGCACCCGCATGGGAGACCAGGAGAAGCACCTGGCTCCTGGCTTCGGATCAGCGTGGTGCACTGGCACAGCGGACACTGTGGGGGTGAACCAACGGAAAAGGAAGACCTTTCTCTCTGTCTCTCTCTCTCTCACTGTCTACTCCGCCTATCAAAAAAAAAAAAAAAAAAGAAGGCCAGCGCCGCGGCTCACTAGGCTAATCCTCCGCCTTGCAGTGCCAGCACACCGGGTTCTAGTTCCGGTCAGGGCGCTGGATTCTGTCCCAGTTGCCCCTCTTCCAGGCCAGCTCTCTGCTGTGGCCAGGGAGTGCAGTGGAGGATGGCCCAAGTACTTGGGCCCTGCACTCCATGGGAGACCAGGAGAAGTACCTGGCTCCTGCCATCGGATCAGTGCGGTGCGCTGGCCGCGGCGGCCATTGGAGGGTGAACCAACGGCAAAGGAAGACCTTTCTCTCTGTCTCTCTCTCTCACTGTCCACTCTGCCTGTCAAAAAATAAAAAAAAAATTAAAATAAAATAAAGAAAAAGAATGAACGTGCAGAATCTCATCTCAATCCCATGGGGTCGGGGGAGAGGAATTTTGTCTTGGAAATCCATATGGTACCCAGAGTGGGCAGAGATTGGGAAAGCCCTCCATCTCTGACATTTCAGTATAAACCATAAACTCTGCTAACAGATGCATGGTGAGAGCAGTCTAGCCTCATCTGAATGGTTGCAATTATGTGGATGGAGATCAAAGTAAATGCAAAGGGAGTCTCTCCAAAATGTTCTCAAATTTAGAACAGACATACTTTTAGGCCAGCGTGTATATGGGCTCCGGGGCCAACACAGCCTTCCTCAGACCTGCTCTACTTCCATCTATCACACATATAATGTTGGATTGGCCTTCATTGGAGAGGGTTAGGGTTAGGGATGCATTAGAAAACCAGTGACTAGTAGCACCTATGACAGAAATGAGGACCATAGCAAAAACACTCTATCTGCCTAGCATGAAACTGAGGCCCACTCCAAGAGGACACGAGAACATAGTTCTGCTTTATGCACTTGAGTGTGACTTTCACAACCCCTGCCACCTACAATGAAAACTATTCTCTGCTATCGTCTTAACACCACTGATTTTTGGTATGCTGTGTCTGCAGAATAAGTCGAACTATATGTTGACAGGAATGTATACAGGATAAAGAAAAAGTTTTATGTGTGTTACATGTATCACAAATGTCACAGGTGGCACTGTCTTTGAGAACAAATGAGCTCCTACTGATGTCAATGACTGGTCACTGGTTAGCTACACCCCACAAGCTGGCATAGGAACTCGGCCCCGCTTCCAAGTCTCTTCCTCTAGCTCTAGGAATCCTCAGGAGGTGGTATGTGTGTGCCCAGGAAAAAGGCTGTTCATAATCTTCTACTCTGCCTGAGGCAGTGATACTGGATGCCCTAAAGCTATCATCCAGAGTTTTGTTTCTTGGTATTACCAAAGCAACACAATCCCAGATGTGCCAAACTCCAAGATTCTCGAAAGCCCTCTTGGCAAAAACCTCTTCCTATTTTGCTGTTTCTCCTCGTAAAAGGGATCACATCTCATTTCTGAGCTACGTTGACTATCAGACCATGCTAGCTCCCATCTTTCATGCCTCTAACTCCAGGCAATTGGATGTGAATGAGGGATCCACGAGTAATCCCAGGGACTGTGTTGCCTCCGTGCACAACACAGAACTTACAGGAGGAAACCCCAGTGCTATGGGTCAGATGTGTTTCTCAGGGGCACATGTGTTGGAAACTTGGTCCCTAATGTGGAGATGTTGGGTGATGCCAAGTCGGAAGTCCTTAGGTCATTGGGGACTCTACCCTTGGAAGGGATTGAAGCGGTTCTCATGGGACCCTACATTTGTTCTCCTGAGAGTGGGTGTTTCTAGGAACCAACCTCTGAAATGTTCTCTGGCTTCCTGTCTTGCAATAGGCTGTTTGCTTCTCACACACATTCTCACACAGACCATCTGCCATTAGGTCATCCCCATAGCTAAACCGATATTAGACCAATGACCTTGACCCTCAGGAACTGTGAGCTAAATAAAACTATTTTCTTTGTAAAGTTAGCCTGCCTCAGGTGCTTGATTATAGTAATGGAAAATAAACTGATACACCAGCTAATGATGGTTTAACTCATATGATACATATAAAATTACAAACAACATCATCAAGAGTACAAGCTCTATCCTTCCGCTCCATCTTGCTGTCCTCAGCGTGTTGGCTCCCCTCCTCCAGCTTATTGCCACAGTCTCAAAATGGCTGCTTCAGTTGCGAACCCAGTGACCTCCTACTGCTGCCTTGAAAGCCAGAGAGGAGGGGGGCAAAACAAAGGCATTTTCAATGATTGTGCATCTATCTTTCCTGAGGAAGTAATATCTTTGCAAGAAGCTCCCAAAAAGACTTGGCCATACATCTTAGTGCCTGAAGCTGTATCACATGACCACCCTAGCTGGAAAGAAATGAACTGAAATTTCACCCTCACTCCTGGCAGAAAAGCACAGGAGGAGAAGAATGGCTGCTTGATTATGTTATATTGTTCAAACGACCTCTGTGTAAGAGTGATGCCGCGAGAGGGACACATGTGAATGAGCATCTCTGATGCGTATTTGGGCCAATCAAACCACAAATAAATTAAACTACTTGGGCAATACCCAGGTTACTTAGCATTCACACAGACTTGATTGTGTGCAGTTCAGGCTCAGAATATAAATTATATTACTTATCTATGCAACATTTTCTCAATATCATGGTGACATTTTAAAAGCTAAAAACAAATAATGTTGGCCCATTACAAAATAACTTTTGTGAGTTTAAGATTATACGACAAGCACAGAACATTTGCAGATATTATTGTAAAAAAAGAAAGACAAAAATTGGTGACTCGAGGAAGGAGCAGCTTGTTTATAAATTGGTTTTTACTGTATCTGGAGGCCAGGCTATTGGAATTCTAGGTTATTCTCTCTGGTTGCACCAAGAGAAATGAACACTGGAAACAATCCATTCTTTAATATAATGTGTACTGATTTAGGGGAAAGATGTTTACTGGTAAAAAGCGACATCCTACCTTCCAGATCCTTCTTGTAGGCCTCAGGTAAGACAGAAGAGCAGGATCTATTGGCCTTAATGTCTCCTTAATTCTCTGATCATAACATATGGGTATTTCAAGAAGGTCATGGAAATGGATTTAAATAATAAGCTTTTCTTGGTGCAAAAAATTTTTGAAGCCCATACATATGTGGAGTCTTCAAAAAGTCTGTGAAGATGTATGTTCTGAAAAAAAAGGATCAAAATTTTTGCACCAAAATAAACTTATCTTTTCACTTTCATGAGCTTTTTGAAGTATTCTTATATAGCTCTGCTTTCCCACCTTTTCCAAACTGTATCCAACATACACACACAAATACATTCTCTCCCTATCTCTTCCCCTCACTCTTCTCCCCCTACCCCCAACACACACATTTCCACTCTAGGAAATTTCCTTTTTATGACTCCTTCTTATTTTCTATGAGCTTCTTCCACTGCCTCCTGGAAAACTTGTATACTATTTGCCATCTTTTCTTTCCTTCCAGTTTGTCAAAGGTGCAGAAACATGTACAGGACAAGAATATTTATGAGACAGGGACTGCTACAATAGCAGCACTAGAGATCAAATTAAGACTGCTTTTGGGTCTATCCCTACCCATTATGTGAGTTAACAATTTATGGGGAATAGGGATCAAATTACAGACCTGGAAGAATCAGAGGCCAAGTAATCTGGGAGCAGACCCAGTGTGTAGACAGAGCATGGAATTCTATTGAAAACCAGTAGATCCCCTGTAGATGCCATCAACAGGACAGAGTCCCGGGGTAAGAGCTATGTGTCTGTTACCAGTACTTAATTCTGGAACAGGTCTGGGCATTGGAAGGGGAAAAGGGACCTGGAACAAAGTATGTGTCTAGGAAGGAAAAGTCTCTCAAACATTGAATTGAATGTTGGAGAAAAAGGAAGTGAGATAGGGGGACAAATAATTGCATTAAAACAATGGTTTTTGGCTCAAAATTGTTTTTGAGTTCTCATGCTTTGTCTAAAAATTCATGAGACTATGTATGATTCTAAAATATACTTGTTTATTATAATAAAACATTTTAAATGTGAAACATCCAAAATTGATGTAATGTCACGATCTTTGGTTTTCAGTACACTCTCTGACACACAACTATATCTCCTGTGGCATACGGAAGTCCCAGCAACATTGAACTCAGTGGCCAAACACCACACACTACTCATTAACATGCCCTGTTTTATCTTCCACCCCTTTTCTGTCTCTTATTCACCCTCCTACAACTGTTTCCTGGAATAACCTCCAATACATTCTTCATATGCTCAAACTCTTATTTCAGCATCTGCTTCTGGGGAAATCCAGCCTATGTCTAGTACGTAATACTGGAATGCCCGGAAGTAGTAGGCACTGAAGAAGTGCTGGATGGAGGCATAAACAGCCATTTCCCATTTTCTCCAAGAGGCACAGCTTGGTTGCATTCATGCAGTTTCAAGCAGAAATTTCCAGCCAGGAAGTGCCTTCCAAACTGGCACTGGATAAGAGGAATGCCAAGAGAGCAGAACAAGAAACTGTAGACCTAGGGGTGGGACAAGAGGGAAGGAGAGAGAGAGAGAGAGAGAGAGAGAGAGAGAGAGAGAGAGAGAAACAGGAAGGAGGAGAAGGATAGAAGAGGAAGGGGAGAGGAGAGAAACTAACACAGTCAGGAAAGAGTTGACGTTGCAGTCTTTAGTCTGAAATCCATAAGACAGAGAAGTAGACTGGAAACTCAAGCAGAATTTCCATGCTGCCTTCCAAAGGCAGAATCCCATCTTCTCTAGGAATATTGTTCTTGCTGTTATAGCCCTCAACTGATTGGGTGGAGCCCACCCACGTGACGGAAGGTGATTTGCTTTACTTAAAGTCTACTGATTGTAAATGTCATCACATCTATAAAATATTTTCATAGCAACACCTGGATTGGTGTTTGGCTAACTAACTGTGCACCAGAGCCTAGTCAAGCTGACACATATTAACCATCACAGCAGGTCTATTTGCTCGCCTCCTAGTCCCTTAGCTGGCCTTGGGTTAGCCACACCTTCCTTACAGAGTCTCACTGGACTTAGAACCCGCCACTCCACCTCCCTGACATGCGCATTCTCTCCACAACTCTTTCATTTCTGCTTTATGAGGTCCTTGGAGGTCCTTCACCTGTTGCATTGCCATTTGTACATGCTTTTTCTGCTGAATTGAACTTCATTGTCAGAAACTGACCTCTTGGGCTGGGTCCTGGACCCTTCCAGTCCTTACTCCGTGAGCTTCTTGGTCCAGTGGTCCATTGTGATGGATCTCAAGTGAGGTGGGAGTTTCTCTCCAAACTGACAAAACAAAAACAAAGTTTAATTCATGGAATTAAGAGGAAGCAGATGTCAAATAGCAGAAAAGGAATGTAGAAAAATGAAACCTCAGCTCCAGTAGGGAGGGAGGAGTAGCTGTGATTTACTCCTGGTATTCTAGAACATTTTTGGTGATGTTACTCAGTGTCAAGGACTACTAAAAACACCCTCAAAGGACATCAGTGACAAATGACATCAGATACGTAGACATTTCCATTTCCACTGACTCATCTCCCAGGACAACTTGGCAATACAAGTAAAGCGAATGTGGTTGTTTAAAAAGTACATTTTATGATTTTTCAGGATATGAGTAAAAGTGTAAATTTTTTAAATAAATTTGAGGAATTATCTTTCTACTCCTGAAACATGAACCACCAGAATGAGCACAAATTTGGCAAACCAAAGGCTTCATTTTATTCTGACAAAAGTGAAACATGTTCTTACCAAGAGCTTTGCTTGGAGTCACACAGGGTAGGAGCAGGATTGTCCCAGGATGTTCCACTCTTGCAGGCTGATTGTTTAGTGTGTGTGCCTGGTTGTTGCCATTTTTCTTTTCTTCTTTAGCTACAGTGCTGCAGAGATTCAACCAATATTATCTTGTGTGACCCTTGAAACACCTCACAAAGTACGGGTTATTTTCTGTATCTTTCATAGACTAGAAAACTAATATCGAAGTTGGATTACTGACAAAAGTCACAATAAAGTTCAGAAAAGAGCTGAAATTTGAATCCACTTTGTTCCCGTTTCCCCTGTGGGAAAAATAAAAGTGAATTGTGCCTCACACATGTCACGGTCTGGGATGGGAGAAGAAAAAGAGCATGCGCAGGGGTACAGCTGCAGGGTAGAAGTAACTTCTAATATTATGTAGCACAGCAGGGTAACAATGATTGACGGTTTTCTGTTTTTGGACAGGCAGAGTGGACAGTGAGAGAGAGAGAGACAGGGAGAAAGGTCTTCCTTTACCATTGGTTCACCCTCCAATGGACGCTGCGCCAGCGCACCGTGCTGATCCGAAGCCAGGAGCCAGGTGCTTCTCCTGGTCTCCCGTGGGGTGCAGGGCCCAAGCACTTGGGCCATCCTCCACTGCACTCCCTGGCCACAGCAGAGAGCTGGCCTGGAAGAGGGGCAACTGGGACAGAATCCGGCACCTCGACCGACCAGGACTAGAACCCCAGGGTGCCAGTGCCGCAGGCGGAGGATTAGCCTATTGAGCCATGGCGACGGCTGATTGACAGCTTTACATTGTATATTTCAGGGTATCCTATAGATAGGACCTTGAGTGTTCCCAATACAGGGCAATAATAAGCATTTCACCAGAGAGACTTGCTATCCACGCTGATCGAATTATACACATTGTATGCATGTATTAAAATATGTTGTGCCTCACAAAAACAAAGTGGATTCAAATTTCAGCTCTTTTCTGAACTTTATTGTGACTTTTGTCAGTAATCCAACTTCCATATTAGTTTTCTGGTCTATGAAAGTTACACAAAATAACCCGTACTTTGTGAGGTGTTTCAAGGGTCACACAGATAATATTGATTGAATCTCTGCAGCACTGTAGCTAAAGAAGAAAAGAAAAATGGCAACAACCAACTATGTCTTAATTGAAGATGTTTAAAATATTGAAAAAGTTCAGGTTCTACTTTTCTTCAACAAGCCAACTAATATTAAAAATGGCAACTCCATAAGTTTTCAAAATTCCTCCCTCTGATAATGATATTTAAACTTGGGGATGGCTGTGGACTAAAAAGCTTACAAAGAATGAAAGGGGAGACCATTTCCTTTGTTTCATTGCACATTTCTGCACATCTCTGGAAGAAGTTCCTCTGGACATCTAATATCTTCCTCTACATTATTAATTTCTGGATATTAGAAGAATAATATGATTTTATTAAATCCTACAGATGCAATCTTAAAAATGTGAGAAGTATGATTAGTAGGAAAAAATAATGTGGGATTCTGCAGCAGAATACGACTATTTTGATCTATTCTTCTTGAAAATGTATAAGGTTTTCTATAATAAATGCATAGACCTAAGGGTCAGTTTTGCTATTTCTCACTTCAAAGCTAATAATGCAATTCAGGGAATTATTAGTTTTGTATCTGAAAGCAATTATTTCTTCAGGCTATTCCTTGATTTAAATAAGTTTTATTAGGCTTTGAAGTATGTTAGCATTTACCCAAGAGACTCCTGCTTCCCTGGGAAGACAGATATGAGTCTAATTTTTTTCTTTAGTAACTAAATGATGTGGTCAGAGTGGCTGGGAAGTTAAGTTAAAAAAAATACTTGAAGGAATTTGATTTAAACTAAAATGAGATTCATTTTTGGGCTCTGTAAAGAGGGGAGATCTCTCAAGCAGAGAAGTATACTGGTCACTAGCTTAGAAGCTGTGCTCAGATAAACACAGGTGGAGACCAAGCCCAACCACTTACTAGCTGTGTGATATTAGGCACTTTCTAAGGCTCTGTGCATCCCAGCTTCCTCATCTTAATAATGAGGATAATAATACTTCCTACCTTACACGATTATTACATGAATTAAAGGAGACACTGAGTATTAAGGGCTAAGAGTTGTCTGTGGCTCCTAGCAGGCCTCAGTAAGTATTTAAAGCTTCTTAAATTGTGGTGGAAATTAGAATCATCTTCAAAACTTGATAAAAAACAAAGACTAGTGCCCTATTCTGAATGAAAACCTCATGTTCTTTAGAGAGAAGGAGAGAGAGAGAGATCTTCCATCCACTGGTTCACACTCCAGTTGGCAGTAACACCTGGGGCTGGGCCAGGCTGAAGTCAGGAGCCGGGGTCTCCCACATGAGTGCAGTGGCCCAAGTACTCGGGCCATCTAATGATGCTTTCCCAGAGGCATTTGCAGGGAGCTGGATCAGCAGTGGCACAGCCAGGACTCGAACTGGCACCCATATTGGATGCTGGTACTTCGGGCAGTGGCATAACACATGGAGCCACAACATCAGCCCCAAGAGACTTTATGCTTTTTCTGAAAATGTCTGGTTGATATCAATATATACCAAACACTGAGAAGTACTGGTTTAAACAGTAACAACAAACAACTGTTCATTTTTGACATGTGCCAGGCATTGTGCTGGATTGGAAAAACACACCAAAGAAAGTGCTAATTTGTGTTCCCCTGCAAAACACAGAAACCATTCTAGCTTTCAGAAAGATTTGATGCAAGCCATTCAACACTTACAGAGAGTTGGAAAGCCTTAGGAGCAAGTTCTAGACTCTGACACTACAGGAAGACACCTGAAAGGAGGCTGGAAACATCCACCTCCCACGTACACCGTAGACGGGTGTGTTAGTCTGCTGGGGCTGACATAACACATTCCACAGGGTAGTGACTTAAGCAAAGACATTTACTTCTCACAATTGTGGAGGCTCAAAGTCCAAGATCAAAGTACTGGCAGCTTTGGATTCTCCTTGGCTTGTAGACAGTTGCCTTCTTGCTGTGTCCTTACACGACCTTTCTTCTGGGCATACGTACTCCTGGAGTCTCTTCTTCTTATAAGGATATCATTCCGATTGCATTAGAGCCCCACCCTTCTAATCTTATTTGACCTTGATTACATCTTTAGAGACCCTCCAAATCCAGTCACTCTGGGGGTGAGAACTTCAACACATGAATGTTAGGGACACAATTCAGACACCATAAGCAAGACCGGCCTCTGCCCTGGAAGGATTTGCTCTGGGGGAAAGGTTGTAAACACGTGAACACAATTGCAGATTCTGGGTGTGAAGCATGTGGAGTCTATGGAGAAAACACAGCACAAAGTGTCAGTGTGCCCTTGGTATGAGTCAGAGCTATCTGCATAGAGATGAGCAGAACTTCTTTTCATATTAAGTCCTCTTCGCTATTCCAGATGTAGGATTCTAATACAAACTCAGTGCCCAAGAGTGAGGAAAAAGGGCGGTACGTAATTTGTATTCTGCATAATTCTCCAATCCATGACTGGCTATAGAAGAGAAACAAGACAGTTTTGCTCATCAGTGTTTTGTTTGTTTGTTTGTTTTAAGATTTATTTATTTATTTACTTGAGAGGCAGAGTTACAGACAGAGAGAGGGAGAGACAGAGAAACAGATCTTCCATCCTCTGAATCACTCCCCAAATGATCACAATAGCCAGAGCTAGACGAATCCGAAGCCAGGAGCCAGGAGCTTCTTCCAGGTCTCCCATTTGGGTGCAGGAGCCCAAGCACTTGAGCCATCTTCTACTGCTATCCCAGGCCATAGCAGAGAGCTGGATCGGAAGTGGAGCAGTGCCCATATGGGATGCCAGCGCCACAGGCAGACACTTAACCTACTATGCCTCAGCCCTGGCCCTGGTGTCCTGTTTATTACTTGAAAAATACACCATAGAAGGTGACAGAGTGCTAAGACCCTTCTGTGTGTATCTCCTTTATGCTTCACCTCCCAGTTCTGTGTGCTTGGTCTAGTTGTATGTTTTCACACAGAATTTCTATGTTGAAACCCAACCCCTAAGACTTAGGTATTAAGAGATGGGGCCTCTGGGAGGCAGTTAAGTCACAAGGTCCCTGACCTCTTGAATGGGGTTAGCATCCCAATAAAAGAGGCCCTGGAGGGACCTCTGTCCTTCATACCAGGTGAAGACATAGCTGGAAGGTGTCACTTAGGGACCAGAAAGTGAGCTCTCGCCAGACACCCAGTTGATCGAAGCTTTGATCTTGGACTTCCCAGCCTCTGGGACTGTCAGCCATAAATCTCTATTCTTTGTAAATTACTCAGTCTGAGATATTTTGTCACAGCAGCCTGAATGCACTCACACAGCAGCTGAGGCGACCTAAGCTCAGAGGAGCTCAGTGAGTTACCTGGAGTCACACAGTAGAAAGCAGAATCGCGATTTGAACGGGCTTTTAGTTTTCAGTGATGGACTCTTACTTATGGTGCCAGGAAATCCAAAACCTTTGCTTTCTCATCTGCTGGGTTCTCATCCTCAAGAGGCATCTCAATCCTGCAGTCAAAACCCTGTGACCAGGAGGCAAGTATTTGATATCACACCCCTCCAGATGCCCACGTCTCATATCAGAGTGATTGGATTCGAGTCCTGGCTCTGCTTCCAGTTCTGGCTCCGTGCTAAAGCAGACCCTGGAAGTCAGCAGGTAATGGCTCAAGTACACTTGAGTCCTTGCCATCCATGGAGACTTGGATGGAGTTCCTGGCTCCTGGCTTCAGCCTGGCCCAACCCTGCCTGTTGCAGACAGCATGGGAGTGAGCCTATGGATGGAAAATTCTCTCTCTCTCTCTCTCTCTCTCTCTCTTATTACTTGTCTCTCTTTTTCTCTCCTTTCTCTCTCCCTTCTATCTCTCTCAATCTCGCCTTACCTATGTCTCTTTTTGTATCTGTCTCTCTGTCTTTCAAACAAAATTAAAATAAATATACAAATTTTCTTATAAAGATTTATTTACTTGAAAGAGTTATACAGAGAAGGAGAGGCACAGAGAGAGAGAGAGAGAGAGAGAGATCGATCTACTGTCCGCTGGTTCACTCTCCAGTTGGCCACAATGGCTGGAAGTGGGCCAATCCAAAACCAGGAGCCAGGAGCTTCTTCCAGGCCTCCCATGTGGGTGCAGGAGCCCAAAGATTTGGGCTATCTTCCACTGCTTTCCCAGGCCATAGCAGAGAGCTGGATCTGAAATGGAGCAGCCAGGACTCAAACCGATGCCCATTTGGGAGGCCGGCACTGCAGGCAGCGGCTTTACCTGCTATGCCACAGTGCCGGCTATAATTAATAAATAATTTTTACAAAACCTTTGGACCCATCCATGACTTTTTAATTCCTGCTCAAAATTATTTCTGCTTTTAAATCTTTCTACTTTCTTTTGACTTTTTACTAGTAAAATCATTTAAAGCTAATTTTATTCTTTACATCCTTTCCATCACTGGCTTGGCGTGTTTTACTCAGTCCTGTTCTTTGGGTATTCATAACTTTTCCCAATATCTCAATTCATCACAAAGAACATTTTTCCAAATGTTCCTTGGTAACCTTTGCATGGTGGCTTGGAACTTAGTTTTCATTCCAGAGGAAAGAACGAGATCTAAGCGAGGCCACATGCCTCAGCTTTCACACATCCATTTAGTGCATATTTCTCTGTCGCCTTTCATGTGCCAGACTCTGTCCTAGGAACTGAAGATTAAGCAGCCAAGGGCAGCAGCCAATGGCCAAGGAGCCTGGTTTTACAGTGCTTATACTCCATGGAGGAAATACACAACTGAACATGTTTAAAGAGCCAATTCAGATAAGCATGGTGGTTTTGAATAAACTAACACATGGGAAGCAGGTGTCCAATATGAGGACTGGGTGGTCAGGGACAGGGTCTCTGAGTAGATGACATTGATCAGGCTGGCTCAGGCTACTTAGTCATTAACACTCAATTATATTTGTCACCTAAATTATTAATACGTACTTAAAGGTACATATCTTAGTACCTTAGTGAACCAAGGAAACAAGGCCAAGCTGCCGGAGGCAGAAGCTGGGTTACCCCGAGCCCTGAAGCTTCTGAAGAATGAATAGGTATAGATAGGAACCCAACTTCTACTTTGGTAGAGTCTCTTGCTTTTGTAGGTTTCGTTCTCCCCTGTTTTCAGGCATAAGGGATTCCTTTGGAAACTTCCAGACAAATGAGTACAAATCTTTGAAACTGCATGTTATGTATGGCTATTTCCTTCTGACAGTAATCAATAGAAGTCAAGGTTCAGTGTTCCAGAGACCCTGCCATTAGATTGAAACTTCACCAAAGAGTCTCTTAATGAGCATTCATGTGTGAAATACACCTCATGATGCCCACGGCCTACTGGCTTCCAATGACAAGTTGCAGGTGGATTGCTTCAGTCCTTAATTTTTGATTACAGGAGTTGTGCTGTTTCATATCCAGTTGGACAGCGTTCATTCATTAAGCTAGTGATCACCATAATTTGTGGCTTACAATTCCAATTATATTCCTGGACACAGATTGTTCCTTGATGATCCTACAGATTTGCATTCAAGTAGGTCCATGACTATAAATCTGATGATAAAAGACCTCAGGCAGTCATATTTGCAAACAGTGATGTGTTTGCCCTTATGTAGCCAAAATACCAAGTCAATCAGCCTTTATTTTCAATTTTCCCCTAGATGATTTAGGATAGACATAGTCCAAAAAATTCTTTGAATCTCAAATGCTCAATTTTCATGACAGATCACAAATTCCTACAGGCAGCATGAATCATCAACTGCTTTCAGAAACAACAGTTATTCCAAGGATGTGCCTCTTGGCTTCTCAGCTAGTTTTTCTAGGCATACTTTGACCTTCATCATGAATGTAACCTTTGCTCTTTAAAATGAGCTTCTGAGTTTAAGCATAAGACAGAAATATTGAGGAAAACATAAAGCATGATTCTAATAGCTTTATCACTCAGTGCTTTCCTTCCTTGTAAAGCCAAGCAAAACGAAGTTTGCTGAATAGAAAACCAAACTCTCAGAGACTAACACTCATGCAAGAGCATTTCCGGTCATCTTGTAAAACCTGGGGAAGGGCCTGCTAAGTTTCCTCCTCTGTTCCAGAACTGAATTTATTTCAAAGGAATCATGCCAGTCAACGTTCCCAAATCTTGAAGTATAGGAGATAAGTGTCCTCCTGGAGCATCCAAGGCCCTTTGAGCTTGTAAAATGACCCATGGTATGGTGGACAGAAACCTAACATGGATACCAGGGATACAGGCACTCATTCTGGCTCTGAGACAAACTAGGTAGATAGCTCTGTGGGTCTGTGTCTCAGCTGAAAACATGATGTGGCCAAAGAATTGAAAGATCTTCCATCAAAACTGTGTGATGGTGTAAGCTAGCAAGGAGTTCAAAAGATTGACACTACGTGCAGGGAGAGAAATATCTGCTAATATGATGAATGAAGCCTATGTTAAAGAGAATCTGTTAACTTTTCTAGTATTCTGCTATATATTGAATTTCATGAAAAGACAGAGAATGATCATATAAAAGACTAACGCAAAGTCATAGTAAATTTAGAGACAAAAGATAATAATTACATTAAATCACCATAACACACTGACAGGTGCTGATAGGAATATTGATATCTACTGCTCAAATGTAAATGAATTAAATTTGTGTAACAACTGCAACAACAAAACATACTGCACCTGGTCTGTGTGTGAAAAGTAAAAATCGAGCAGCAATAACTCTAAAATTCCCCCCAGTCTCTAAAATTCTGAATCCCTAGTGTTGGATGGCTTGAAAATCTAGACTCTAAGTAGTCCTACCAATCTAAGTTATCAGCTGTGCAGAACCAGAGAGTGGAATACCTTGTCAACAAGAAAAAAAATGGTTTTCTAAATATGAAAAAAAAAATGGCTTTCAAGGAAATCTCAAAAAGGACCAAGTTCTCTGCCCTTTCTTCCCCCAGAAAATCTCTCCTACTGCCTGACAGACAGAAGCCAAAAATCATCTGTTTAACTTAAGAGCTTACCTTCGGGGAAAATACAAATGCCTCTGGAAAGGTCACACATTAACATTATCCGTCATCTTTACCTTTGTTACATGAATGCTTTTTTCAATCTGACTCTGTCTGGTTCCATGAAGAATTTGAAGCTGTTTACTGGGAATGAATTAAGCAAATAAATGCATTTCTAAGATTGGATTTGATGAAAGCCCTTGGGAGCCAGGAGAGACTGGAAGACGGAGGGTGTCACCAACCATGAAAGCTCTATATAAATTGCAAAGGGCTATAAAAATGTTAGAGGTCATTACTAATAACAGAAGGAGGCTGGATGCTTAAAGACAAACCTTGCCCATTTCCCAATGACTCAGAGTCTGCTATTTCAACAGGTCAGATGGTTCTTCATCCTTCTAATGGGCCTTAATGCTCCTTGGCTAATTCTTTGGACTCTTGATTAAAAAGGAATTGATTCATAATTTGTTCTTCACCTTGCTCGTGTTGCTTTCTTATTTCCTGAATGGCACAAAATTCTGTTAGCTAGCCATAGAGCTGTCTGGGGCCACAATTTCCACAGTCTCATAATCATCCCATTTCCTGGAAATGCAAAGACCCTTTCTCTGCCTTTGCCTAAATAGGTATTTGCTAAGCTTGGCAAGGGACAAAGGACTTCCATTTTCAATGGCTCTCTAAACATTGTCAGTGTCGATTGTGCAAAATGCATAGTTTTGGTATGATCAGCAAAGAAAAGTGTTAGCCCATTTTCCAAAGATACAAGTTTTAATCAAATGCAAAAACTTGAAGAAATTGGACTGTACATATTACATTTTGTTTAAACCACAAAGGTAACATAGCCTTAAGAAAAAAAGCAACTATCGGTTTTGAACCCTGGGAATTAGACTGACGCTAACTCACCTAACCAGAAGATGCAGCACAAGGAAGAGAACCAAGTTTCCTGGAGTAGGAAGCAGCTTCCTCAGGCAGCCTTTCCAACTTTCTGGGGGAACCTAATCTTTTTTTTAAAAAAAGATTTATTTATTTATTTGAAAGGTAGAGTTACAGAGAGGCAGAAGCAGAGAGAGAGAGAGAGGTCTTCCATCCACTGGTTCACTCCCCAAATGGCCACAATGGCTGGAGCTGTGCCAACCCAAAGCCAGGAGCCAGGATTCAGGAGCTTCTTCCAGGTCTTCCACATGGGTGTAGGGACCCAAGGTCTTGGGCCATCTTCTACTGCTTTCCCAGGCCAAAGCAGAGAGCAGGATCGGAAGTGGAGCAGCCAAGACACGAATCAGCACCCACATGGGATGCTGGCACTGCAGGCGCCAGCTTTACCCACTACACCACAGCGTCAGTCCCAGGAGAACCTAATCTTGAACATATAATTCAAATATTACACTAAAAAACTGCTTTACCACTGCATAACTCTTTCCTGAATTAACAACCTTCAAAGCAGGATCCTGGGATCCGTATTAGGAGTTGTAGGGTCAGGAATTTGTCACAGCAGTTAAAATGTCACTTTGATGTCCATATCCCACATCAGAGTGCCTGGATTTGAGTCCCAGCCCTGCTCCTGGTTCCAACTTCCTGCTAATACACAACCTGGGAGGCTGCAGGAGATGGCCCTAGAGTCTGGGTTACTGCCTTGTACTTGGAAACCTGGATTGAGTTCCCAGCTCCTGGCTTAAACTTGTTCTAGCTCTGGCTGTTGTAGGCAGATGGGGAGTAAACCAGCGGATGGAGGATCTCCCTGTCTGTATTTCTGTCCCTTTCTTTCTCTCTCTTTCAAATAAGAAAAAAAAAGAAATTTTTATTTATATGAATTTATCTAATGAAACTGAAATTAAGCTTCAGAGTTATTTACTATAAGGAGCACTTTTTTAAAAATATTTTATTTATTCATTTGAGAGGTAGAGTTACAAACAAAGAGAGGGAGAGACAGAGAGAAAGGTCTTCTTTCCGCTGGTTCACTCCCCAAATGGCTGCAATGGCCGCAGCTGCACCAATCTGAATCCAGGATCTAGGAGCCTCCTCCTGGTCTCCCATGCGGGTGCAGGGGCCTAAGCACTTGGGCCATCTTCTACTGCTTTCCCAGGCCATAGCAGAGAGCTGGATTGGAAGAGGAGCTGCCAGGACTAGAACTGACACCCACATGGGATGCCAGTGCCGCAGGTGGAGGATTAACCTACTGTGCCACAGCACCGGCCCCCTATAAGGAGCACTTGCAGTCAGTCACCTGTGTTCTGGCCATGTTGCACACTCAGCATGGAAGGTGCACTAGAAGGAGAGTTCACGAGGGGCCGACCACAGTAGCCCCAGGCATTCTGCTTTCAGCAGGCTGGGGCACATAGACTTGACCAAAAGGAAGTGGAATGCCACATTGTGTGCTCATGTCTCAATTAAATTAACCTCACAAATGGGTCAGCAAAAGATACTGCAAAGAAACTGTCTTAGTCCATTTTCTGTTACTAGAAAAGAACCCACGAGACCGGGTAACTGTAAAGAAGAGAAGTTGATTTTGGCTTATAGTTCTGGAGATGGGAAAATCTCAGTGTGTGGTGCTGGCATCTGCTGTTTCTGGTGATGGCTTCAGGCTGCTCCATGCATACTGCAAAAGCAGGGCAGATGGGCAAACGAAAGGAGAGGAGGGGCCAAGGGGAGCCAGGCACTCTGTAACGACCACTCTCAAGTAACTGAGTCCCACCAGAGTGAGAATGTCCTCACTCTTTGGAAATGGTATTCAGCTGTTCACCAGGGCTCTGCCCAAACATCCCAAACATTTGCAAAAGCCCAAACAACTCCCTCTAGACTTAGCCTCCCAAGACAGCCACAGTAAAGAAAACGATGGGGTGAATCCATGGGCAATCCATAGCCGAGACCATAGATCGGCTTTATGGTTTAATAATGAAAGGACAGGTACAGAAGGGCCAGTCTGTGTTTTGTGCAAGCCTTTTGTCAACTACATGACAATGTGATGCATAAAGCAAAGGGCTACAACTAGAATTGGCCAAAATAATAAGTCCATTTTACTCTTATAAAAGGTGGAGGATACTCTGATAAACAATGGCTAATACCTTAAATGTGTATTGTGGTTGAGATATTAGTTATTGGTGGTCTAGAGGTATCACAGTTTGCAATACCCTTAAAATTCAAGCAGGCAAAGAGTTTCCTGGGAATAGGACAAAATGAGAAGTTACCAGGAATCTGTTTCCCCACCTAAATAGCATTTACACTGGCACAATTTGATGGAATTATTTCAGAATTCTGGAGTCTATTAACTTCCAAGTGAAGACTTGAACAGTAAATTGCAGTCAATTTTGGTCCATTTCAGCTCTTAGTTCAGCAGCAGCTATTCACTCCCCATTGCAGTGGAAGGAAGACGTGCTTATGTTCTTAGAGAAATTCACATAAAGCTTGTAGGTGCTGGAGTGGTCAACAAGGACCCTGGCCTCCAAATACTGTGGATCTATATTCAAATTGCTGATTGAGGCTTCTGATCACAGAGGTGCAAAGAGGCGGTGATCACTGATGTTGCATAATCCCACCATGGATCTAAGCGCTCCTACCCAGCCAGTGACTTCCACCGTATTAATGAGTGATACCTTTTGTCCACCTTAATTTTTCACTTTTGAGAGGCAGACATTAATCATTAGGGTAGTCAAAAGCAAGGACAGGCCGGCGCCACGGCTCACTAGGCTAATCCTCCACCTAGCGGTGCCGGCACACCGGGTTCTAGTCCCGGTCGGGGTGCCGGATTCTGTCCCGGTTGCCCCTCTTCCAGGCCAGCTCTCTGCTGTGGCCAGGGAGTGCAGTGGAGGATGGCCCAGGTGCTTGGGCCCTGCACCCCATGGGAGACCAGGAAAAGCACCTGGCTCCTGGCTCCTGCCATCGGATCAGCGCGGTGCGCCGGCCGCAGCGCGCCGGCAGCGGCGGCCATTGGAGGGTGAACCAACGGCAAAGGAAGACCTTTCTCTCTGTCTCTCTCTCTCTCACTGTCCACTCTGCCTGAAAAAAAAAAAAAAAAAAAAGGCAAGGACATACATAGGAACACTTAGAAAGTCCCTGCACATGCCCAAGGAAACATGCAGGCTCAGAAAGGACCTGAAAAGACCGTGAATTTACACCTCAGACTGACCCTTGGTCGTGGAGATAGTCTATAACAACCAAGACAAGACAACAACAAAACAAATCCTAGAGAAGAGAGAAAATCCAATTTCCTGAGCTTCCACATGATGAGATACAAATATTCGGTCTTCAACAACAACAAAATCAGAAAGCATAGCAAGACACAGAAGGATCTGATGACAGGTGTACCACACAAAGACTTTTTTTGTGGACAGTGAGAGAGAGAGACAGAGACAGAGAGAAAGGTCTTCCTTTTGCCATTGGTCACCCTCCAATGGCCACTGCGGCCATGTCCGGGATCATTCTCCATGGTTTTGTGTAGTTTAGCACATGTTTATGTCTAAGATCTGGCCAGAGGGACTAAGAACATTAGCAAACAGATCTTTTGTTTTTGTTTTTGTTTTTTGACAGGCAGAGTGGACAGTGAGAGAGAAAAGTCTTCCTTTTACGTTGGTTCGCTCCCCAATGGCAGCTGTGGCCGGTGCACTGTGGCCGGCCGGTGCACTGTGGCCGGCGCACCGTGCTGATCTGAAGCCAGGAGCCAGGTGCTTCTCCTGGTCTCCCATGCGGGTGCAGGACCCAAGCACTTGGGCCATCCTCCACTGCACTCCCTGGCCACAGCAGAGAGCTGGCCTAGAAGAGGGGCAACTGGGACAGAATCCGGCGCCCCGACTGGGACTAGAACCCGGTGTGCTGGTGCCACAGGTGGAGGATTAGCCTATTGAGCTGCGGCGCCGGCCACCACCCAAAGACTTTTAATAACTGTCTTAAAGATGCTCAGAGAATTACAGGTGTGGACAAAGTAAGAAAATGATGCAGGAAGGAAATGCAGATATCAACAAAGAGAGAGAAAGCCTAAAAAGAAAAGCTAGTGTTGAGAAGTTTAACAATGCAGGTTAAAAACTCACTGAAGGGCTACAGAGGCATATTTGAATAGGCAGATGAAAGAACCAGTGAACCTGAAGACAGAAAAAAGGAAGTTAGTGAGTATTAGGCAAAGAATGGGAAAGAAGTAAAGAAAAGAAAACAAAGACTATGGGGCCTATGGACACCACCAAGCAGATTGCGATGTAAAAGTTCCAGAAGGAAAAGAGAAATAGAAAGGGAAACAGAAAATATTTGAAGAAATACTGGCCAAAAACTTCCTAAAGTTGGTGAAAGACATGAATGCAGGGGCCGACTTCTCATGTGAGTGCTGATTTGAGACCCAGCTGCTCCACGTCTTTTTTTTTTTTTTTTTTTTTTTTTTGACAGGCAGAGTGGACAGTGAGAGAGAGAGACAGAGAGAAAGGGCTTCCTTTTGCCGTTGGTTCACCCTCCAATGGCCACTGCGGCCGGCGCACCACGCTGATTCAAAGGCAGGAGCCAAGTGCTTCTCCTGGTCTCCCATGGGGTGCAGGGCCCACGCACTTGGGCCATCCTCCACTGCACTCCCTGGCCACAGCAGAAAGCTGGTCTGGAAGAGGGGCAACCGGGACAGAATCCGGTGCCCTGACTGGGACTAGAACCCGGTGTGCCAGCGCCGCAAGGTGGAGGATTAGCCTAGTGAGCCGCGGCGCCGGCTACACTTCTGATCCAGCTCTTTGCTATGGCGTGGGAAAGCAGTGAAGGATGGTCCAAATGCTTGGATCCCTGAACCCACGTGGGAAGACTCGGAGGAAGCTCCTGGCTCCTGACTTGGAATTGATACAGCTCCAGCCATTGCAGCCAATTGAGGATTGAACCAGTTAATGGAAAATTCTCTCTCTCTCTCTCTGCCTCTCCTTCGCTCTGTGTGTAACTCTGACTTTCAAAAAAATAAATCTTTAAAAAAAAAAAGAAGTGGAGTAGCCAGGACTCAAACTGGTGCCCATATGGGATGCCAGCACTGCAGGCGGCAACTTTATCTGCTAGGCCACAATGCCAGCCCCCATCTTTCTTTTCATTTTTACCATAACATACTTTTTACTTTACATACTTTTTTAGTTTATTTATGATCATAAGCTTAACAATCCACTAAGTAAAAATTTAACAGACAGTAAGAAGAAACAAACATTGTTCCTCAACAGTAGAGACAAGGGCTATAAACCATGATCAAATCTCAAAATGTCAATTTTGCGCACATACATTACATTTTTTGTACTCTATTAGCTACCACAGACCAGGGAAAACATATGATATTTGTCTTTTGGGGACTAGCTTATTTCACTAAGTATAACGGTTTCCAGTTGCATCCATTTTGTTGCAAAAGACAGGATTCCATTATTTTTTATGGCTGAGTAGTACTCCATAGTGTATATATACCACATTTTCTTTATGCAGTCATTGGTTGATGGGCATATGGGTTGATTCTCTATCTGCTATTGTGACTTGAGCTGCAATAAATATAGAGATACAGATAACTCTTTCATATGCTGATTCACTTCATTAGAGTAAATTTCCAGTTTGGCAATGGCTGGGTCATATGGCTGGGTCTATTTTCAGATTTCTGAGGAACCTCCATACTATCTTCCACAATGACTGTACTAGTTTACATTCCCACAATGGGTACCTTTTCCCACACATCCTCACCAGCATTTGTTGTTCGTTGATTTCTGTCTGAGAGCCATTTTAACTGGAGTGAGGTGAAACCTCATTGTGGTTTTGATTTGCATTTCCTTGATGACTAGTGATCCTGAGCATTTTTTCATGTGTTCTGAGTACGATAGTAAGAATGTTTCTCTAGGAATTGGCACTTGAATCAGTGTGGGGAGCAACTGGGAGCAACTCGGACTAGACTAAGTTACTGGAATTAAGACTTATTCTATGCATCTGCTCTCCCACAATATGGCGCTGAGAAGGGAGAAGCAGCTTCTACGCAGCTGCCTCTTGCCAACTTGAGTGATGACCTCCAGGAGCTGATCCTGCTCCTGATTGGAGGAGAGCAGCGTACTCGGCGTGTGGGCAGCCGAGTTGGGATTGGCGGAAGAGGACTATAAAGGAGGAGACAACATGCACCAGGAACATCTAAGGGGAACACCTGAGGAACACCTGTGCAGCCCCCGAGAGAGCCAGCCGGCGGTGTGCCGCTCCCCCGTGGAAGTGGGGAATGTGGCAGGGGGAACTGCCCTTCCACGGAGGTGGAAGGGTCGGTAGCCAACCCGGGAAGAACCAGCAGCAAACCCGGGGAGGGCCGAGCAGACAGAAAGAACAGCACAGGGTCCTGTGTCGTTCCTCCACGAAGAGGGGGAGCGACAAATCAGTAGACTAGATATGAAAGACCTGCCTTCACCCACTACAGGTAGGCACCATTGAATTAGCTGAGGGCCCTTAAAAGAACAAAGAGGCAAAGAAACGGAAGTTCTCTCTCTTCTGAAGCTGGCTCATCCTTCTTCTCCTGCCCTTGAACACCAGTACTCTAGGGTCTCTCTAGGTTCTCTCGCCTTTGGACTCCAGGGCTTGCCCCAGAGTTCCCATTCAGGTGCTGGGGCCTTCGGCTTCAGAATGAGTTCCCCATTTTTCCAGTTTTCAGATGGTCTGTTGTGGGACTTCTGCATAATCGCATGATCCAGTTCCCCTAATAAATCCCCCTCGTCTATCTTCCTGTGTTATTCTGTGCTATGATGTGCTGTGCTATGCTGCTCTATGCTGTTCTGTGATATCAGATCTGTCTCTGAACATCTCAGACTAATACACTTATTTGTAATTTAAAATCAGCCATCCAGTATGCACAGCTTTTTTCTGTGTTGCACAGTAAGACTTTGTTCAGGAGCAGGAACATCTAGGGAACATATCTGTTATGGACTGAATGTGTCCATCCCAAAGTTCGTGTTGAGACCTAACCCCCAGCTGTTGGTATTAAGAGGTGGGGTCTTTGGGAGATGACTGAGTCATCAGCTTGGAGCCCTTGTTAATGGGATCGAGGATATTACAAGTGAAGCTTCAGAGACCTCCCCTAGCTTCTGCCTTGAGGACACAGGGGGAAGATGGCCAGCTGTGAGCCGAGAGGTGAATTCTCATCAGACACTGAACCTGCTGGCACCTTGAGCTTGAACTTCCCAGTCTCCAGAAATTATGAGAATAAGTTGCCCTTGTTTATAAGCCAATAAACACACACACACACACACACACACACACACACACTATGAGAAGACTTTTTACGCTTTCTTCACACATTTCCATCCCTTTGAACCATTTGCCTTGACTCCTTCACATGTGTTCAAAATTTCCTTAAAATACAGTGACCTGGCTGGCGCCATGGCTCACCTGGCTAATCCTCCGCCTGCGGCACTGGCATCCCAGGTTCTAGTCCCAGTTGGGGCGCTGGTTCTGTCCTGGTTGCTCCTCTTCAAGTCCAGCTCTCTGCTGTGGCCTGGGAGGGCAGTGGAGGATGGCCCAAGTGCTTGGGCCCCGCACCCCATGGGAGACCAGGAAGAGGCACCTGGCTCCTGGCTTCGGATTGGTGCAACACCAGTAGTAGCGGCCAGAAGGGGAGTGAACCAATGGAAGGAAGAACTTTCTCTCTGTCTCTCTCTCTCACTGTCTAACTCTGCCTGTCAAAAAAAAAGAAATTACAGTGACCTAGGACCCAAAGGTCTAGTTCAGGGGAAGAAGAGCTTCCTCCCTTTGCTGGAGAGTCCCCTGGGGATACATCCAGTGGCAGACACACCCAGACAAAGCAGCAGACTCGAGAGAAAGGACACACAGCTTCTTCAGCCTGGGGCCACTCAATCGTCTGTGATCCCTGGTTTTGCCCCTGGTTTAAATGAGGATGATATTACCTCCTGGTGACGTGCTGTAGTGCCTATCTTGTAATAAGTGTCCAGTGAATGACCGGTGCCGGTTTCTATATTACTAGTTCCTGTGCGGTTTGCACTATGATGCCACGTGCCCATATGTCTTGTGCAACAGTGAGGTCTTTCACATCCTGAGTCGTGGCTGTTCATTTATCAAAACAAAAAAAAGTATCTCACTTGCTGCCTTTGAAGTTTATTTTATGTGGATCATTTTCTCTTTGATAAAGGTGACTTTTAGTTATATTTATTTTTCCCAAGGTGTTAATAACAGGCTCAGTGGAGTAATCAACAAGCAATATAAACCTACTTGAAGATGTTTTCATCCACATAATAAGCACTGACTCATTTTGACCTGTGTCTCATAGGCTACCTATCAGCATGATGCTCCCAGGTGACTTTCAACCACCTGTCAGTCTGCTTGTACCACACCTTCCTGATTTAGTAAGGAAGACCAACAAGCAGCAATACACCCATTTGCAATCAGCATCACCTTTCTTATCTTGTGGCACGGGAAGGTTTGAAAACACATTTGTTATAGACTGAATATTTGCATCCTCCCCAGATTTGCATGTTGAGATCCAATCCCTGACGTGATGGTATTAAGAGGTGGGGCACAAGGTTTTTATTATCTAAAGCAATGCTGCAGATGGGACATCTGTCTATCTATTTACAAATCAATAAATTATATATGTGCACGTGGTACAAGGGAGGGAGAGAGAGAGAACCAGAAAGAGCTAAACTTGCTTACAGAAAGTCATTGGGAATACACACACTTGAAACAGAACTGAACATCACCAAAACAAGTACAGTATTTAACCAATGGTGTGTACATCAAAAGTAGGCAACAAAACAGGGTGAGCACTTGGTCTAGCAGTTACAACGTCAGTTAAGACAGCTGTGTCCCATGTTGGAAGGCTTGGGTTTGATGCCCACCTCTGGTTCCTAGACTCCAGCTTCCTGTTAAGGCAGATGCTGGGAGGTAGCGGTGTTGGACCAAGAGATTGGGTTCCTGCCACCCACATGGGAGACCTAGATTGAGGTCCTGGCTCCCAGCAAACATTTGCAGGCACTTGGAGAGTGAATCGGTGGAAGGGAGCACTCTCTCTCTCTCTCTCTTGCTCTCTTTCTCTCTCTCTCTCTCTCTCTCCCTCTGCTTCTCAAATCAATACATTAAAAATTTAAAAATAGGCAAGGAGCTAAATGAAGCAACTTGAATCCAAGGGTAATACATTTCATTCTCTTTTTAGGGTGAGAAGCTGATGAATACATCAGCTTCAAGATTTACCCCAAGCCAGACCCCATTCTGGATACCGGGGATATATGACTGAAGGAAAGATCCCCGCCTTCATGGAATTCACAACTTAGTGGGAAGTAGCAGACAAAACAATGAATAAACATGAATGCATGCATTCCATGAAGTGGTAGTCATTTGTTATTATGAAGAAAATGATCCAGGTGATGTTATAGAGGAGAAAGGGAGTAGGGGGAAGGAGATTTTGTCATTTTAGAAGTGACTGTAAAGGGGCCAGCACTGTGGTGTAGCGAGTAAAGCCGCCACCTGCATTGCCGGCATCCCACATGGATGCCAGTTCGAGTCCCAGCTGCTCCTCTTCCAATCCAGCTCTCTGCTAAGGCCTGGGAAAGCAGTAGAAGATGGACCCAAGTCCTTGGGCCCCTGCAGCAGTGTGGAAGACCCAGAGGAAGCTCCTGGATCCTGGCTTTGGATCAGCGCAGCTCCGGCTGTTGCGGCCAATTGGGGAGTGAGCCAGCGGATAGAAGACCTGTCTCTCTCTCTCTCTGCCTCTCCTTCTCTCTGTGTGTGTAACTCTGACTTTCAAATAAATAAATAAATAAAAGAAATGACAGTCAAGGATCTGGCATTGTGGCATAACCAGTTAAAGCCTCTGCCTGCAGTGCCAGCATCCAACTTGGGCACTGGTTCGTGTCACAGCTCTTCCACTTCTGACCCAGCTCCCTGCTAATGCCCCTGGGAAAGCAGCAGAGGATGGCCCACGTGGGAGACCCAGATGAAGCTCCTGGCTCCTGGTTTTGGCTTATCCTAGCCCTGGCTATTACAGTCATTTGGAGAGTGAACCATGAATGTAAGATATCTCTCTCTCTCTCTCTATCTCTCCAACTCTGCCCTTCAAACAAATAAAATAAACCTTAAAAATTGTCGCTCCCCCTCTTTGTGGAGGAACGACACAGGACCCTGCACTGTTCTTTCGTCTGCTCGGCCCTCCCTGGGTTTGCTGCTGGTTCTTCCCGGGTTGGCTACCGTCCCTTCCACCTCTGTGGAAGGGCGGTTCCCCCTAGCCACTTTCCCCACTTCCGCGGGGGAGCGGCACACCGCCGGCCGGCTCTCTCGGGGGCTGCACAGGTGTTCCTTCAGATAGATGTTCCCCGGTGCATGGTCTCTCTCTCCTCCTTTATAGTCCTCTTCCACCAATCCCAACTCTGCTACCCACACGCCGAGTACGCTGCTCTCCTCCAATCAGGAGCAAGATCAGCTCCTGCAGCTCAGTCAATCAAATTGGCGAGAGGCAGCTGCGTAGAAGTTGTTACTCCCTTCTCAGCGCCATATTGTGGGAGAGCAGATGCATAGAATAAGTCTTAATTCCAGTAACTTAGTCTAGTCCGAGTTGCTCCCCACAAAAAATAAAAAGAAATAACAGTCAAAGGATTTTTTCTTGAAGTAGTGTTTACACAGAGATCTGATGGAGTGAGATACCTGGCTGTGCAGAAATCTGTAAGAACATTGCACAGGCAGAGGGGACAGCAAGCACAAGGCCCAGAGGCAGGAGTGACTTTGACATATTGGAGGAACAGTAAGGAGCCCAGTGTGGCAACAATGTGGGGCTTGGGGTGGGAAGAGAAGAACAGGAGAGGTGCGGAGAGCGGTGAGTGAGTGAATCCCTGGGCCCTGGTAGGACATCGCGTGACTTTGGATACTGTTCAGAGTGAGGTGGGAAGGCGCCTAGAGGGGAATGACAGAGAATCCATCCAGGAGATTTTCCCAGCGATGCAGTTCAGAGACAAATGTGATTTTGACAGTGTGGGAAGCAGCAGACGGAGAGAGAAACGGTCAGGCGGTGAGTAATTCGGGAAGCAGAGCTGACAAGACTTGAGGATTGATTAGATATGAAATACAAGAGAAAGGAAATCAGGGCTGATTCAGAGGTTTGGCCTGGGCGCTGGGTGGATGAGCTAACATTCACTGACATGAACAGGGAATGGGTCTGAGGTTGGCGGTGGGGTAGGAGGAGAATCGAGAGTTTGGTTTCAATATTTCAAGCAGGACCAAGATCAAGGCAAAGCAAGTGAGGCATCACCTTAGACACAAACATGAGGGGCCTCTCAGAACTCAGTAATCAAGATAAATGATATCTTAGTGCAATACTTTTTAAACCTCAAAATCAATGCAAAAAAATTTATGTTGGACAAAATGTAAAAATCTTAACTCAAGGCTATCGTGTGTTTTGTGAGCTTGCTTTGTTGTGCAGTGGAAACAGTGGTCGCTGTCAATCTAAGGTTCCTGATTCAGCAATGCCCACTCATCCCTTTGAGAAGTGCTGGTGGCAGGTGCAACGGTTTTCCCTCCAAAACTCATGTCAGGGATCGAGAGGGTGGAAATCTGGGTGCGGTGGTCTGACTGGGAGGACGGGACGGGGCATGGCTGGGAACCTGTTTTTCTTCCTAGTTTCTCTACCCTCAACCCTGTACCAAGTCTGCCCCTGACCTTCCCAGGGCTGGGATCCGGAGTGGGGTGAGGGCTGGGGAGGGAGGGAGGAAAGGACAGAGAGCAGAGTTCCCTGCTTGTCCCAGACAGTCTGGCGATGGGAGGAGCCACAGCTGACCAGTTTCACCAGCTGTAGCAACAACCCCAGTAAGAATGACTTGGCAGGGAGCCTGTGTCTCTCACCCACGTCACAGGCACCTGAGGAGGACAGGCGACACAGAACTCTGTGTTCACGCAAAGCCCTGCTGGCTCCAGCCTGTGGCCTCTCCACTTCCTAGGGCTTCATCCTGCTCTGCTGGTGAGAGCCAAAGAGAAAAGGCACAGACGATCTGGAGGGGAAGGATGTACTCTGGGGCCAGATGAGAAGGAGCCAGTCTGCCCACTCCATTGACTAACTCAGTCACGTGGTCCCACCTGACTGCAAAGGCAGCTGGGAAATGCAGTCCACGTGGTAGGAACTGTAAGGCACAGCACTGTCTCCACTGGGCAGAGGCTCCCAGAGCTGAGTCTTCTCTTGCGAGTGCTGTCATGGATTCTCCCTTGGGATTGCAGTTTCCCGAATGTGGAAAACTTTTCCCTCTGACATGCTACGTGCCACTCCCCGGATGCCTGTGGGCATCTGGCCTCCCGCTCCCTCTGTTGGGGGCACGTTACTGTCCAGAGAGTTCAAAGATGATCCCAAGCGAATTTCATCCAATTTGACCCCCAGTGAGTCCCCAGTTATCACTGCTCCCTCAGGCTCCTCCCCACAGCCACCTGTCTGCAGGATTTTGCAGAAGTGGTGCAAATGCAATTTACTGGGATGCTTTGACTCCAGGGGGCGCCGGCCAAGCTCTCATCCCCAGTCTGAGGTGGGAAGGCAGCCCCCTCTTCCCTGCCCTTCCCTGCCCTGGAGGGAAGACAGAATACACATCCACAGTGTATACAATTCTCTGAGGAGGAGCGTCAGTCCAGGCTCTGCAACGTCATCCACTGTGACGTCACGGAACAGGCTTTTCCCAGCATCCGCAGCAAGCCTTGCACAGGTGGTCAAGCCCCTCACTTTGGACCGTGGAGGTTCTGAGCGTTCTGTTTTGCTAAGGATGCTTTGGCCATGCAAGTGTGGTTTTTTGTATTTTTATACAATGTCCCATGCATGGGGTCTCCAAAACATTCACAGAAAATGTATATTATGAAAAAAAAAACTATGCCTGGGTTTCAAGATGTTTTCATCAAGATAAAGATATCTTGTAATTCTATTTTTCCATGAATTTTTTTGAAGTAGTCTTTCATGCCACTCCTTTGACCATGGGGTAAAAAAAAAATCTGATTCCACTCCTGGTCTTAGAAACTTCGCCTTTCCTGCCAGTGCTTTCTTACTGATTAAGCAGCTGGCAGCAACTACCTAACAGGTGTGAACATCAGCTTCTTTGTCAGTAGGACAGAGTCACCATAGGCAATGCATAGAGTATTCTGGAAGGTAAATGGGACAGTGCAGGTGAAAACACCTTGTGCAGGTGAAAACACCTTGTGCAATGCTCAGATGAAATGTGCAGTAAGGAAGATCTGCCTTCGCTTGTATTCCAGGACACAGATGTCCAGGCTGTTTCTAATTGCAAATGAATGAACTGCCATTCTTAAAGCTATGCTTTTTAAAAAATTATTTATTTATTTATTTATGAGGCAGAGTCACAGACAGAGAGGTCTTCTCAAATGGCTACAATGGCTGGAGCTGGGCTGATCTGAAGCCAAGAGCTTCTTCCAGGTCTCCCACGTGGGAGCAGGGATCCAAAGACCTGGGCCATCTTCTACTGCCTTCCCAGGCCATAGCAGAGAGCTGGGTCAGAAGAGGAGCAGCTGGGACATGAACTGGCGCCCTTATGAGATGCCAGTGCCACAGGTGGAGGATTAACCTACTATGCCACAGCATCAGCCCCTCAATGTATGTTCATGATTAACAAATGACTTTGCAGAAAGGCCTAAAAGAGGCTGAGTATGCTAGAAATCTAAGCCAAATTGTCCCTTTCATGGCCCTGTTTTGGGTGTTCTTTTGTCGGCTGCATCCTGCTACATCTATGAGAAACTAAGTGCCAGGGACAAAGATGCGCTTTCAGACTTCACGTCAGCCACTTCTAATCCCAGTCCTGGATAAGCTTTGCCAAACTGCGAAACCACCCTACTGCTTCCTGGGCAGGTCTTTTCTGAATATAAAATGTCCTGGGTAGACTGATAATATCCTCTGAAACAAAACAAAGAAAAATACACCCAGCTTGAAACTGGCAATCAGATTCTGGGTCAGTGTTTGGATAATATTTAGCCCTGACATAACCAAGGAGCCCCATCAAGTTTGCATACACAAAGACGCTGAAATGGGTGGCCATGGTGCATTAAGTGACCTCTGGCAGACACTGTTACTACAACGTGATCATAAGCCAAGCCTGTAGAGTTGTTGTAACCTGCTGGGTGATTTCTCTCCTGTTTTCTGTAGAAATATCTCCTTTTGCTGGGAAACTGGATGAGTTTGAAAAAGGAGTGGCTCACGTAATAAGAGTATACCCTTCCCCTCCAGATGGCCTGTGCTTTCTCTAGGGATGTGGACTTCTGCTATTCCGGATTTCCGTGGCTTTGATCAAGCTCCCATGACATGTTGGAGTATGTGCTAGGGCCCAACAAAGTTCTGAACAAAAGAGAAAGGAGGAAAGTAGATGAGACCCACGTAATGCCATTGCTACTGTGAAAGACCAGCTGTGTGTCTGCAGGTAAATGGGTTTCCTCAGTCGAACCACAGAACTGGATGTGTCTCTGCAGCCCCAGGCACCATGGGACCACTGCCGGCCTCCCCACGTCATGGAGGGAGCCAGTAAAGCTGAGGGTGTAGAGAAGCTGAGGGGAAGAGGAGCAGCTGCATTGGGCGGGTGCAGTTCTTTCTTCACAATTTACCAACCAACAGCATCCTTCTCAGGTCCTGGAGAGAATGGAGGAAAAGGGGGCAGGGAGAGGCCAGTTTCCTTACTCAGTGGAGAAAACGAGCAAATTTCCATACACACGGTGAGGCAACCAAGACTTGAAAACAGGGCCTTGGTTTCCAAGCCTCTGTGCACTTTGTACAACACCCACTGCCTCTCAGTAGTCCCCTGTGTATTGATCTTCGGCCACCATCTTCTCACTCCCAGCCCCATCATCAGCACTCAGGACCGGGGGCTCTAATGATGAGCCTGCAGGCCACAGTAGTAGCCACTCCTGGGCTTCGATCCTGTTTGACCACCTGTAAGCTGTACGCCTCGGCCAAGTTAACCTTGTCTGCTTGAGACTCGGCTTCCTCACAGGTAAAACAGTGATAACAACAGCACCTCCTGGATGGAGCTGTTGTGGAGGTTTGATGAGCAGGTGCACCAGAAACACTTAGCATAGTGCCATAGTGCCTGTGCTTAGGAAGTATGAAATAAACCTGAGCAAAAATCATAGCGATGATGCCCATGATTTTCAGATTTCTTATTTGTGAATCCGCCTACTCACTAAAGCTGATTTGTAATCAAATAAATACTCACCCAAATTAATACTCACCACACTATTGAAGCCATTCACGGACATGGGCAGAATGGCAATAATCAGAAGTATTGGTGCTAAGATAGGACAATTTGGCAACCAAACACTGGCTTCTGCTAGCCAGGTCTCATGATTTAGAAGTGAAGGGAGGCACCTGGGTGAGCAGTGCAGTAACAGCCGAGGTTGTAGATGGAGATGCAGGCATCACTCACACTAGCAGAGTCCTGTTTTGGCCTTAGTCAGCCCTTTCTCAGATACCTGTGACCTGTGACCTGGCAAGCTTTTATTTGAGACTGTTCTAATGTCTGTTGCAAGGTGTGGCCAACTTGTTTTGATGGATTTCAGGGAGATGTAATTTTTTTTACTATGATGAAAGTATTGGGGAAAAAATGATTGTGGAGAAATGACCAACAAAATTGGTGTTATTTTCCTCCAGGAAAAAGGAAGAAACATCCTAACAGCTTTCAAAGAACAGAGGAGCTGTCTATGAAGCTTGAGGGGCTATTAGCTGAACTGTTGGCACAGCAGAGATTGTTACTGGAGTTGAAATTTCTAAATGAGCCCATGATTTTCAAGTTAATAATGAGTCATGGACTACTTTTTTTTTTTTTTCCTTAAAATGGCTGTCTTGGGGTGGGTGTTGTGCCACAGCCGGTTTAAGTTGCCACATGGGACACTCACGTGCTACATCCAAGTTCTAGTTCGAGTCCCAGCTACTCTGTGTTTCCAACCCAGCTTCCTGCTACTATGCCTGGAAAGCAACAGGTGATGGCTCAAGTACTTGGACCTCTGTCACCCACTTGGGTGACCCAGATGGAATTCCTGGCTTCTGGCTTTGGCTTGGCCCAGCCTCAGCTGTTCACAAGTATTTAGTGAGTGAAAAAGCAGGTAGAGAATTTTTTTCTCTCTCCTTCTGTGCCAATCTGCCTTTTAAAATAAATTTTAAAAAATTTTTAAATAAATAAAGCAGGCTTCTCAGGATAAGCATTTGGCATTGTAGTTAAGACATTGCCAAGGGTACTTGTACCCCAAATCAGAGTGCCAGCGTTTGAGTCCAGACTTTGCTTCTGATTCCAGCTTCCTGCTAATTCATACCCTGGAAGGCAGCAGGTGATGGCTCAAGTGCTTGGGCCCCTGCCATTCACATTGTCGCTCCCCCTCTTCGTGGAGGAACGACACAGGACCCTGCGCTGTTCTTTCGTCTGCTCGGCCCTCCCCGGGTTTGCTGCTGGTTCTTCCCGGGTTGGCTACCAACCCTTCCACCTCCGTGGAAGGGCGGTTCCCCCTGGCCACATTCCCCACTTCCGCAGGGGAGCGGCACACCGCCGGCCGGCTCTTCTCGGGGGCTGCACAGGTGTTATTCGGATAGATGTTCCCCTTAGATGTTCCCGGTGCATGCCGTCTCTCTCCTCCTTTATAGTCCTCCTCCGCCAATCCTAACTCGGCTGCCCACACGCCGAGTACGCTGCTCTCCTCCAATCAGGAGCAAGTCCTACAGTTTATTAGTTGAACTGGAGGCAGCTGTGCGGAAGCTGTTCTCTTCTCTCCCAGCGCCATATTGTGGGAGAGCAGATGCATAGAATAAGTCTTAATTCCAGTAACTCAGTCCAGTCCGGATTGCTCCCCACACACATGGGAGACCTGGATGGAGTTCCTGGCTCCTGGCTTCAGCCAAGCCCACCCCTGGCCATTGCAGCCATCTGGGAAGTGAATCAGCCAATAGAAGATCTCAGTTTCTGTCTCTTCCTCTTTCTCTGTAACTCTGTCTTTCAAATAAATAAATAAATCTGCAAAAAAAAAAAAACACTTAATAGCTTTGCTATTTCTGTTGACAATAACACATTTATATTTTTAAAAATACAAAAATGCTGAAAAGTTTTTAAAAAAGTTAAGAGAGTCTACAAACCCATCACTCAGATGGCCCTTGTTATTGTTTTCATAAGTAGCTTTCCAGAAACTTTCTGTCTAATGGCTTTTATGGGAGAATCTTTGAGACAAATTCTCAACTGCATCTAACATTTTTGGCTTGAGTTTGCAGATTTTTTTTCATAAGCACAGATCAGCAGTGTTCACCAGCCCAAGTCACTTCCCCTTTCCCTTCACTAAGGAAAATCACATCATTCATCAACCCCTACTTAGAGTTCTTGTTTAGCAAACGTGTTTATTAGTTCTTCTGCTAGTATTTGTCTCCTTAAACTGAGGGAGGACTGACTTTTCATCCATCCCAAATAGGAAAAATGAACTTTCAGGTGGATCTCTTCATTGGTCCACGGCTGCTTGCCCTGGACAGAATTCCCTCTCCACGTACTGGGGGGACCCTGCCTCTCATCCCCAATCCAAGCCAAGATGCCCAGCATTGAGCTCCAGGATAAATAAGGGAAAGGAGGGCCGGAGGCCACATGGGGGACCAGATCACAGCAGTGCACACTTGTGCGGCCCTTCCTGTGTGCTAGGTTCTGCGCTCACACACAGGCACTGACTCACTGAGACCCACCAACAAACTGAACAAGAGGAAATCAGCACACCCACTTCACAGATGAGAAAATGGAGATACAGTGGGTTAGTGATGGGGAATTTGTCCAGTGGCACGAAGTTAGTAAGTGGTAGAACATGGCTCTGAATCAACTTAGGCTGACTCTGGGGTCCATGACCACGACTATAATATAAACAGCCCCTCCAACAACAGCTGAATATAATTGAGTGTTGCACTGGTAGAGAGAGAAACCTAGGAATCCAAGGCATTAGAAACTCTCTGTAAGTCTCAAGGATTACTTATCCAAACTGTAAGATGAGAAGAGGCAGAGGAAACTGGACCAGATGGAAAAACTTCAAGATTAAGTGGTGATATACCCGAGTGTGAATCCTGGTGCTGTTATTTCCAATCTGCATCAGTCAAGAAACCTTATTTCACATCTCGGAGCCTCTGCTCATCTGCTGGATGCGTTCAACGCTACCCACCTCACAGGGTCGCTGGCAATGTGCAGCACTACATAGGTGCCTTGTGTCCCGCCTTCCAGCTCTCTGGCTCCCATGCGCCTGGTTGCAGTCATTAGATCGATTGCTCCGCACTCACCCACACATGGAATCCGAATCACTCTTACAGTTCTCCTCCCAAGAAGGCACTAGCATAGAAGCACTTGTAAGTAAAGTAAAGTGTACTGAAGATTGTGTAGGCGCAACGCGGAAGAGCTGTCATCTCACCAACCTTCTCCCCTCCCATGGCCAACACCTAGCATTGCTTTCCCCTACCCCCCTTCTTTGCTAACCTACCCACAGGAAGGGATGGAAGAGTGTGGGTTCAAGCCCAAGGTCTCTTCCTTTCTCTTTCTATGTTCCTCTTTTCTTTGTTCTAACTCCACACACGCTCAGCCTTCAGATTCCATCTTTCACCCCAAAACAACCTCATCAAAGCCCATCATTTTGGCTCTGAGCTAGCTTTAATTGTACACTCAAACTTGACACACTTCTTACCCAAACCAGAGTCCTCCCGTCTTTTCCTCAAGACTCACAGTCTTGGTTAACTACTGCTGTATGGAAAACCCCACCCCAAAACATACTGACTTCACCTAACAACAAGAATCTATTGTCTTTTTCATACTTTTCTGGGTTGTCTGGGCTCAGCCTGATGGTTCCTCCACTCCACTTGTTACAATCAATGGCAGGCTGGAATGGCCAAAATGCTTTATTGGTGCTGGCTCTCTGCTGGGAACTAAACTGGAGTAACTCAGTGCCCTTCTATGTGGCCTTTCCACCTGCTTGGGCTCCTCATCACGTGGCACCTGGGTTCCAAGAGGGAGCATTCCAAGCCACTTGAAGGTAGAATCTGCAGTTTCCAGAATTCACAATCTTGGAAGTTCTACAGGAAATGCTCCTGCTACTTCCTATCGGTCCAGGGTGGAGTCAACTGAAATGTAAGGTGATATATTAGTCCATTTTTCATGACTATAATGAAATACCCAAGAGAGGCTACTTATGAAGAAAAGAAGTTCATTTAAGGTCAAGATTTTGGAGGTTCAGGACCAAGATCAAGTGGTCCCAGTGGCTTGGTGTCTGTTGAGGATGGTGGGTGGCAGCAGTAGAGTGTGTGCAGAGGAAGTATCCCACCCTGAGGATCCTTGAGGGAGAAAGCCCATCTCCGGCTTTGATAGTCAACCTTCTTGTGAGAGTTACCTTCCGTGGCCACACCCTCAGTGACCTAAGGACCTCCCTCCAGGCCCACATCCCAAATGTCATAATTGGATTAAGTTTCCCTATTAGTAGCATTAACTCATGAATTTGGAGTTTAAAGTCCTGCATGAATATGGGACCCAAATCATGTTCAGAGCATAGCAGGGGAGGAGGGGAAAAGAGTGTGCTGTCCTTAATCCACCACATCCACAGTCCTGACAAAGGGTTACAAATAGCGCCATTGGTCTCTTAGCTACTCTGAGTTTGCGCCAGTGAGATTTTCTGTCTGTTGTGATAAACTGTGAACATTGCGATATTTACAGTGCTGGGAATGCAAGAATGAAAAGCTCTGGCTGGAAATGGACCTTACTTTTCAAATCTGCGTACAAGTCCCTGCTTTTGCTAAACCTTAGCTCACAGGCTCCAAAACAGTGAAGATGATCAAATGGTCCTTCCTAAGTCCTTTAAAAAAAAGATTTACTTATTTATTTGAAAGTCAGACTTACACAGAGAGAGAAGGAGAGGCAGAGAGACAGAGAGAGGTCTTCCATCTGCTGGTTCACTCCCCAGATGCCCACAACGGCCGAAGCTGTGCCGATCCGAAGCCGGGACCCAAGAGCTTCTTCCGAGTCTCCCTTGTGGGTGCAGGGTCCCAAGTACTTGGACCATCTTCTACTGCTATCCTAGGCCACAGCAGAGAGCTGGATTGGAAGTGGAGCAGCCGGGTCTCAAACCATCGTCCATATGGGATGCCGGCACTGCAGGCCAGGGCGTTAACCCACCACGCCACAGTGCCGGCCCTCTTCCTAACTCCTTCCTGTCGATGGCACACCCTCTTCCCTTCCACCTCTCTAGAGTGGACCCGAGAGGCTGATGCTCCCCCTCTGTCTGCACTGCTCCCCTGCTCAGCACAGCCAGCCTCACCCCTCTCAGCCCATCCCATCTCTGTGCAGTCTCTGATCCTCTCGCCTTCAGTTTCCGAGCCAGTTGTTTATTATCACGTGAATGCTTCATTTAAACCTGGCAGGAAGACAAGAGGGGATGCATTTTATGTTACCAGTAAAAAAACAAAGGTCAGATGCTCCCTAGTCGAGAGAGCCACGTCCAAACACGCGCGAGTAGCTGTAATGAACAGGAACGAAGAGGGTGCTTCCTAACCGCCGGCATCTGCCTCCACATTACCAATCGTGCATCCAGCAGCATCCTTGCAAACAGAGCAGAGGCAGCCGGAGGAGAAATCAGCTCTGGGACCCAAGTCATTTCTTTCTAATTAAAAGCATCTCTTAAGTCTAGACGTGGATTAACACAAACTCCTCTGAAAGACAGAACGTAATTTGGACAATGAACATGATTAAACTCTCTGAATATCTAAGAGCACTTCTTCAGAGATTGGGAAAAACAAAATTATCTTTCTTAGAAATGTAAAGAATTCTCTGGAGTGGATCACGGCTGCTCTTGAAGCTGTTCTGCAAGGACTGAACTACAAGCGGTCGCATCTGGGACTCAGATCGTGTGGTCTCTGATGATCTTCCAAACAGATCTTACCCACTGCAGTCTTGTGCGTGTGTAGATTTTAAAGAGGGCGAACAGCACCATAGGGTGAGCAATCAAACTGCTCACGGTTTGCTTCAAGAAAGGATTGGATTTTTAAGAAGCTGGATCTATTCGTCTGCTCCTCTGTGATCTCTTCTGTGGCTTTTATGCCCAGAAGGCCCTTCCTCATGTCCAGATTGGTTCAATGTTCACCTGCATCTTCTCCCAGCCCTTTCAGGTTTCCCTTGTGTACAGGTATTTCCATTTATTTGGTTATTTGACAGGCAGAGAGAAAGAGAGAGAGAGAGTCAGAGTTCCCATCTGCTGCTTTATACTGACTGCAGTCCAGATGGAGCCCAGTGAGAGTCAGGAGCCAGAAACAAGGTCCAGGTCTCACGCATGGGTGGCAGGGACACAATTACTTGAGCCGCCACTTCTGCCTTCCGAGGGGTCACATTAGCATAAAACTGGAAGCTGTAGCCAGAGGTCAGAGGTGGGTATTGAACCCAGATACGGGATGTAGGGGGTCCTAACAGGTGCCTTACCTGCCGAGCCAATTGCCCACCGCCCAGGTATTTCTTTAACTTCTTAATTCCTAGAATTTATTTAGATAATTTTAGCAAAGATTTACTGTTTTTTTCTTTAATACAAGTATGCGTGCGTGTGTGTGTGTGTGTGTAGTTCCCACCTCATCAGTGTGTGCTTCTCCCATGGCAGAAGCCAGAAACTAGATGTCCCAGACACCTTTGCAAACAGGACACTGTCGTGTGATCAAGTTCCACCGGCCAAGTCATGCCATGTGCAATCTCCATTTAGAGAGCAGGGATGAGCAGGAGTGGAAGCTTCCAGAAATCCATTCTGGGGAGGGTAGCCTCCTGACGGCAGAGGCTCTGGGGCCCGTCCTCGCCTGGCTCCGGCAGTGAGGTCTGGAGGTTGGTACCCGGGAGGGAAGCAGAGGGGTCTTCACTAGAGCTGGCCTCTGCCACCATCTGCGACTTGTCCTTGGCTGCATAGTCCTTAGGCCTTATTCCTCTCCTGCTGAGAGAGTTTCCGGGCTCATATGTTCTAATAAACTAATAATTTCCTTTTCCACTCACTCCAGCTAGGGGAGCTTGAATTGTCTACAGCCAAGAACACTGACTACTAATTCAAGTCTGCTGTGAGTTAAGAATAGAAATTCTTTTTTTCCAAATAGCTAATCAATTGCCCATATGTGAATTATTGAAGAAGAACTTCTCCCCCCACCCCTGAAATAACTTGAAATGCCATCTTAATTACACGGGGACTGGTTTCGATGCTCTCGCCTGTGTTTGATTGATCAACATCAGTTAAATTGTCTGGAAAAGGAAGGGGAGCAGACGGCCACAAACCTTGTTCTGGGCTGTGACAGTGAATCTCTGTTTTCCGATTCTACCCACAGATAATTGCGTTCTTGACCGGTCTGCCATTCATATCATTTAAGGTAATACGATTTTTACATTCTGAGTCACTGCTCTAATTTTTTCTTAAACAGAGCCAACTGTGGCGATGTCTAACTCCCTCCATACCTGAGCCAAACAAACATCCTGATAGAAATTAGAGGATCCTGTTGCTTAGCAGTTTGAGGCTTCCAAATAAAATGCATGGACAGAATTTTTCCTTTTCACTGTGTAGAGCAGGTGATGTAGGCAGCTCTCTCTCCCTTCTTTTCCTGGTTATAAAGGTGGACATTAAGCAACAAGAATATTTAGCCACGACCCCTCTGCTAAAGGGATCATAGTCAAGGCTATTATCAGGGGTTCCTTGCTCCCTGCTGCCTCTTTCTCTTTAACCAAATGTCCCCACACAAGCGCCTCCTACAAGCCTCTCACTTGCGAGGTGGAGGACGAATCTTAATTTGGGTGTCCTAAGAACCAGGGTCAAATTCCAGGTCTACCACACACTGGCTGTGTGACATTGGAAAGCAGGCTCTGTGATGGGGTAACAACCCCATTGAGGTCTTGAGACTACATTTGTTTCTGGAACTGTGTAGCAAATTACCACCTCGTGGCTTCAAGCAACAGAAATGTGTTCTCTCATTCTGCAGACCACGAGGCTGGAATCAAAGTGTGGGCAGGGTTGGCTCCTGCCGAGGGTTCCATTCCATGCCTCTCTCCTAACTTGGTCAAGGTCAGCCCTCTCTGGCATTCTTTGCCTGTAACCACAGCATTCTAGTGCCTGCTTTATCGTCACATCACTTCCCCCTCTCACAGCATCAGTTATGGGATGTAAGGACAGACCCTAAATCCAGGATGGTCTCGTCTGGATATCCCTAACGACATCTACAATGATTCTATTCCTAAATAAGGTCATATTCAGGTCCTTGAAGAACTTGGATTTGGGGGAAATTATTCATTCTATTACAAGGATCCAGGACAGATCAAAGACCAGAGGCTGGCTGACATGGGTGCCTGGTTCCTCTATTTTGATCTGGATGCCTGGGAGCCCAAACAAGTTATGGGTGAGAACCAGATGGTTAAATGAGGGGAGCAAGAAACCCAGCTTGCCACGGAGGAGTAAGGTGAAAGAGAGAAATGGAGCTGCCCACAAGGGCAGGGACACTGGGAGAAGCATGAGCACAATCAGAGGGCAAGGCAGGGTGGGCAGAGGGAACCGTGTGCTGCACTAGCTGCCCAGACTGCTCTCTTACTTCCAAAAGAATTCATGCAGAATCGACTGGAACAGGTCCCAGCCCCTTTGGCTGCACAGGAGCCAAGTGTCTCATCCCCATGCAGTCTGTGAGTTGATGCTGACCAGACAGTCAGCCGGCTCCCACCCCAGCAGCTAGAGTGTGGAGTTTGTTCTGCAGGGCAGGTATCTGTTGTGCCTGGGAAAGCTCTGACTTGGCAGGCCAGTGTCTGGTCCTCAAGCTTGCACTGTGCTCGCTCTGTTCTCAAGTCCTTTCTGTTTCAGTTGCCCCGTTCTCGCCAAGGTCCCCATTTATAGCCAATATCTGGCTCATCAACTGCTCTTCCAGCCTGTATGTTGCTTTGCCATTGTCTGGGGCCCTGCTGAAGCCTGGGCCACCTATTATACACTGTGCATTTGGCCTCCTCTGGTTTTACTCTGTGGGAGCGATTCCTCCCGCATTGTCTGTCCTGTGGCACAGGTGGACTTTATTCCAGCTCTAGAGTGGGCATGTGACTTTGGCCTTGGCCAATCAGATGGGTTTCCCTGCCACTGGTGATGAGCTAAGGGATAAAGATGTCACCAGTCAGAGCCTATGAGGCGTAATTAGGCTTCAGCTAATTAGGACTTTCTGAAGAGAGGCACACGCTGTCACCCGCTGGTTATGAACCTGGGGGAATGTGGATGCTGGTGGCCATCTTGCTACCCATTCATGCCTCAAAGTACAGCAGACACATGGGGAAACTGGGCTCAGATTGGAGAGATGAGCTTCTGGGGCATCTTTGAATCTCTAGGTCAAGCCATATTTAAAGCCAAGATATTCTTGGGCATTTCAATTTTACAAGGCAATAAATTCCCTTTTATTTATGGTAATTTCAGTTTGTTTCAGGTTTTTTGGAACTCTGTATCCTCACTAACACTTGCTCAAACCATAGTGGGGCCCATCCACCCCAGAATCAGAACTCTGCCAATGTCTTGTTCTGGGGTCATCCATGCCCAGAGTCCTGCCTTTCTTCTGACCCCTGGATCACCTCGGACTGTCTGAATGGTCACTACTTCTAGCTACCGGAATCTATACCCTAGCCCATCCTTTCTGTTCAAATGGATTCCTCTCCCCCTGGACACCTGACCCATGCTGGGGGTCAAGTATTTCATGCAGAGAGTGATATGAAGATGCAGGCATAGTATTTATAGCAGACATGGCAGGGGCAGCCAGTCGGTTACCAAGGTGTGTGGTCTTGGCTATGTCTGCTAACCTGGATTCCTGCCACTGTTTTCCAACTGGCTCCCTAAATTTTCTATCATTTCTGTTAGAAACATAACACCCTTCTCATAACACCCTTCTGCCCAAGTGTGCCAAATGTAGTTTCTGTTGCTTGTGATCCAAAGCCCTGATGGTACACACGACTGTGTCCAGAGCTCCAGAGAAAAACCATGAGTACTGCACCTGCTGGGCACTAAGTTTTGTGTAGAAGGAGAAGGAATTCAGGAAAAAGCAGTGGCAACCAATTTCTTCCTCCTCCTGAGTGAAATGCTATCTGAAGTGGGAACCAGAAACAAGTATTACTCCCAGACAACCCATATCTGGGATCACTCGGTGACTCCTTAAAGAGGTCTTCTTAACAAACCACCTAATCCCTTGCGAGCTTCATTTTTCTCATGGGCAGAGGTAATAATATGAACCTTGCATAGGTCTTATGAGACACAACTCCCCCATTACATCCTACATTCTATGGGATAGGTGTCATGTCATCTTGCTCACTGTCATGTCTTTAATGTCAACAGTGCCTACAGCCTGGTAGGCACTCTGTCAACACCTCCTGAGTAAATTAATAATATAGTGTTCAAAAAACTAATTAATGTGTGCTATAGACTGACTGTGTTGCCCATCCCTCACCAAATTCATGTGCTGAAATTCTAATCCCGACATGATAGTGTTAGGTGATTAGGATCATGTGTGGGAGGTGTTTAGCTCACAGGGGTGGAGTCCTTATTAATAGAATGAATGTCTTTATAAATTAATGACCAGAGAGCTCCCCCTACCTTGCTTCTGTCTTGTGAACCTAGAGGCAAACCCTGAGCAAACATCAAAGTACTTGGTTTTGGATTGCCTAGCCTCCTGAGATGCTCACAATAGCTCTGAACCAGAACCCAGAACAAAGCCGAAGCCCAGAGCCAAGACTTCAAGCCAGCTTTTCCCCGTGGGTGTCAGGAACTCAATCACTCGCGCCGTCACCACTGCTGCCCAGGGTGTGCAGTAGCAGGAAGCTGGAGTCAGCAGCGGAGCTGGGTATCAAATCCAGGTATTCTGAGAGGGACAAGAGCATCTTAGCTGCCCTGAACGCCCACCTCAGAACGTGTGCTTTTAACCAGATAGCTCATATAATGCATAGTGTCGAGCACAGACATAGCACAATGCACACCCAGAACTCACAAATGTATCATTGCTGGAACAGAACAGGGAATCCAGAAGCAGAGTAAAGCCACATATAGGAATTATAATGAAGTTGATATAAAGGAAAAGGACGAAAACAAATTGTGTTCGAATAATTACCTACCAATTAGAAAATTTAAAATAAGTCCCTACTTCACATCACATAAAAAGCACTAAAAACATATTAGAGAAAAATCAATAATTGATTCAGGAAGATTTTCCTAATTGTAAAATGAAATCAAGAAACCACAGTATCGGGGCCTGCTCTGTTGCATAGTGGGTGAAGTCGCTGCCTGCAGTGCCGGCATCCCATATGGGCGCCGGTTTGAGTCCTGGCTGCTCGTCTTCCAATCCAGCTCCCTGCTGTGGCCTGGGAAAGCAGTAGAAGATGGCCCAAGTCCTTGGGTCCCTGCTCCCGCGTGGGAGATCTAGAGGAAGCTTGAGCCTCCTGGCTCCGGACTGGCACAGCTCCGGCCATTGTGGCCACTTGAGGAGTGAACCAGCGGATGAAGGACCTCTCTCTGTCTCTGCCTCTGCCTCTCTGAAACTCAGCCTTTCATGTAAATGAATGGATCTTTCCAAGAAAAGAAGAAGAAGAAGAGGTGAAGGAGGAGGAGGAGGAAGAGGAGGAGGAGGAAGAAGAGGAGGAGGAGAAATCACAGTATCAAGGAAAACTGTCAAATTTGGCTACATAAGAATGGAGGGACATTTCTATTTGATAATTTAGAGTTAAGTGAGATATCACAGCATTTGTAACCATAAAACAAAGAGTTCCTATAAAACCAATTTTAAAAAGTAACTGAATGAAAATATCAAATGGTACATACCAGCAATATATTGAAGAAATCGTTATGGATAATAAATACCAAAAAGGAGCAAACTCCTCATAATTGTAGAAGGAGTGGATTTAAAACAAAATACCACTTTCCATCTGTTGCTAGGTAAAAATACTAACAAACTGATGACCCCTAGGGTTGGCAAGCATGTTGAGAAACAGGCACTTGCATAGTCTTCGATGGCTGTGTCAACTGGTATAGCTATTTCAGGGAATTACTTGCATATGTGGAACCTATGACCCAGAAGTTTCACTTCTAAAAATTGAGCCTCATAAATGCTAATGCCAGTATGCAAAGACACGTGTGTGAATATATCCTTTGATGTATTATTTATAATAATAGAAAATAGACACAAAGTAAGTAGACATCAGTTGGGGAATGGTTAAATAACTAGCTAACGCCATGACCAGGCTGTGAAACAGTATACAGTCTTTTAAAAGAATGAACTAGAGCTGTGTAGTTTGACCTGGAAGGTGTCTTTGATGCATTCTTAAGTAAAAGTAAAGTTTGCAGAACAGTGTAAAAACAGTCTCATTGACTGCCCTAAGGAAGTAAAAACCAAGAATGGGCTGAAGGAATATTTCTTTATATATGTATATACAAGAGTACTTCCGGTGTGTGTGGGCGTGGGAATTTGATACAGCTGTTGTGACATGCTCGGGCCACCCACATACCATATTAAAGTGCCTGAGTTCAAGCTCCAGCTCCACTTCTGATCCACCTTCCTGCTAATGGCACCCTGAGAGGGAGCAGGATATGGCTCAAATAGTTGGGTGCCTGCTACATACATGGGAAACCCTGGTTGAGTTTCTGGCTTCTGGCTTTAACTTGGCCCAGTCCTGGCTGTTGTGGGCTTTCAGGGAGTGAATCAGCATATTCTGTCTCATGCACTTTGTCTCTCTGCCTTTCAAATAAAATTATTTTTAAAGTTCATGGAAAATGTAAAAGGTAAGTTTATTTTGGTACAAAAAATTAAAATCCATGCACAGCTTTTTCTTATGTGTTTCCAAGAACTTTTTTATTTATTTTTATTTTTTTGACAGGCAGAGTGGACAGTGAGAGAGAGAGACAGAGAGAAAGGTCTTCCTTTGCCGTTGGTTCACCCTCCAATGGCCGCCGCGGCCAGCATGCTGCGGCCGGCACACCGCGCTGATCCGAAGGCAGGAGCCAGGTGCATCTCCTGGTCTCCCATGGGGTGCAGGGCCCAAGCACTTGGGCCATCCTCCACTGCACTCCCTGGCCACAGCAGAGAGCTGGCCTGGAAGAGGGGCAACCGGGACAGGATCCGGCGCCCCGACCGGGACTAGAACCCGGTGTGCCGGCACCGCAAGGCGGAGGATTAGCCTATTGAGCCGTGGCGCCAGCCTCCAAGAACCTTTTTAGAATCCTGAATATTGCATGGGTTTCAAAAATTTTTGCACCAATAATTTTATATTTTCTTTTTAAAAATGTATGTATTTATTTAAAAGGCTGAGCCACAGAGAAGAGATAGGGAGGGGAATGAGAGAGAGAAATCTCCCACCTACCCATTAGTTCACTCCCCAAATGGCTGCAACAACCAGGTCTAGGCTATTCTGAATGCGGGACCCAGGATCTGCATCTGGGCCTCCCATATGGGTGACAGGGGTCCAACTACCTGGGCCTTCTTCCATCTTTCCCAGGTTCATTAGCAGGAAACTAGAATGGAAGCAGAGGAGTCGAGACTCAAACCAGCACTCAGATATGGGATTGCAGGCATTGGAACCTGTTGTAGCACAATGCTAGACTCTGGAGCTACTTATTAATTCCACTTTCCATGAACTTTTTAAAGCACCTTCTTGTGGACTCTGTTATTTTTTTTCCTCAGAGTATTTTATTTTATTTTTTTTGACAGGCAGAGTGGACAGTGAGAGAGAGAGACAGAGAGAAAGGTCTTCCTTTGCTGTTGGTTCACCCTCCAATGGCCACCGCGGCCGGCACACCGCGCCAATCTGCAGGAAGGAGCCAGGAGCCAGGTGCTTCTCCTGGTCTCCCATGGGGTGCAGGGCCCAAGGACTTGGGCCATCCTCCACTGCACTCCCGGGCCACAGCAGAGAGCTGGCCTGGAAGAGGGGCAACCGGGACAGAATCCAGCGCCCCGACCAGGACTAGAACCCTGTGTGCGGGCGCCGCAAGGTGGAGGATTAGCCTAGTGAGCCGCGGCTCCAGCTATTCCTCAGAGTATTTTAAAGTACATAAAAAATTATCTAAAGATTCAAATAATTTATTAACTGATTTTTTTTCTAGAGAATTGGACTGAGGGAAGGTGAATTAATGGAAGGTTATATTATTTTTTGCTTGAAGGGTTTGCTGTGTGTATTAACTTGGTGATAACAAAGATCATTGTGGAAAAAAAAAATACAAAACAAAAACCAAAAGAAATAGACAGAAAATGTCCTCGCTCAGGTCAGCAGCTTTCACCATTTTCACTTTAATCTCTGTCTCCACAAATAAAGAGGATGGCCAAGAGTACTCAGAAGCTGCACATGTTCCGATCAGCCAGACTTGGTGGCATTTATTCTAAGGTACTCAGGAAACGGGAAGATATTGCTGCAAAGCCATTAACTGTGATTTCTCAGTCTTTGGAAGCATAAAGGAAGCCCTGGAAGAACGAGAAAAGGTCATCACTCTTCTCAAAATGAATCAAGGGCGACCTCAGATATTATGGGCTGGACATTTTTAACTGTGCTTTTTGTCACTGCAAAGATATTAGAAAATATCCCTAAACAAGTGAAAATGCAGCTGCTGGGAGAAACCTGAAATTCAGGGAAGCACCCTAATGAAATGGCTCTCCGGGGTTTTAGCCACACTCACAGGGGTGGGGGCAAGGCAGGGGAACCTGGCCCTTTGAAGGTGGCTCTGAGTGGTGTCCGATCCACCAGTCTCGAGCCAGGTGAGCTGGGTCGCATCACCTCTACCACCTTTGAGCATATGCACTATGATTAGAATCCCACAGTAAAATCCCAGATCACCTGTTGTAAAGCCACAAAGCAGATGTCTTGGCCTTCTCAGCTCTAACTTGCAGCTGGATTCGCATTTATGCAGACGCTGACTCCTGGTGAGCTCTGCATTCTTCCACATCGAAGTCCATTTCCAATTCTTCCTTCTTCCTAGCGATTGACCTCAAGTTTCATGTCCAGTAAAAAGGAGACCCTTCTCCAGTTCATCCAAGGAATTTCTTTGGTTGATTCTAAGGGAGTCACCAACCAGCTTTCGGTGGAGCTCAGATGACAGATTGCTCTACTACCCTCTTCTGAAACCATTGTTCAACTCAGGTTCACAAGGCCCTCACATGTTGAGAGTAGGGAAGTTGACTCCAATAAGAACTGGAATGGTATCAGAAAAAGAGGGGACGGATGCCAAGCAAAAATAAAGGAGGGCTACCACAACCACATTGGACAAATCACCAAAAATACCTGATTCTGAATCTTCTCAACTGTATATTGAATGTAAAATGCCCATCTCATGAAATTATTGAAAGGATTAGTGTAAATAAAAGCACTTGTAGTTCAGAAAACACTATTGAAAGGGACGGTGTTGTGGTGCAGTGGGTTAAACTGCCACCTGCAATGTCCCCATCTCATATGAGCGCCACTTCAAGTCTTGATTGCTCCACTTCCTATCTAGCGCCCTGCTAAAGCACCTGGAACAGCAGCAGAAGATAGCCCAAATGCTGGGGCCCTTGCACCCACATGGGAGACATATATGGAGTTCCAGGATCCTGGCTTCAACCTGGCCCAGCCCCAGCCACTACAACCATATGGGAGTCCACCAGCAGATAGAAGATCTCTCTCTCTCTCTCTCTTTTTCTCTCTCCCTCTCTCTTTTTCAACTCTACCTTGCAAATAAATAATAGTATCATTTTTAAACAAAAAAAAAAGCGCTATTGAAATGTAAAGTATGAATGTCACTATTGGCTTTGAATAATAGGAAGAAAAATTTATAGGACAAAAAATAGAGAGAGATCAAGAGAGAGCGGAATACAGAAAAAAATATATATACAATTCACAAGAGAAAGGAATATGGCAGTGGGGAAAAAAACCAATCTGGGCCACAGATTTAAGCATGAAGAAAGAAAGAAAGAAAAGCTGTGGGGTTAGTGAGAAGATCAGTGGTTGCCAGGGTCGATAGTGGGAGGGAGGGAAGAACAGGTGGAGCACAGATGATTTTCACGGCGGGGAGAGCACTCCACACGATGCTATGATGGCAGATACGCGACACTATACACTTGTCCAAACCCACAGAATGCACACCAACAATGACCCCTGATGTCCACTGTGGATTTGGGTGTGATGGTGTGTCGGGGGACACCTCAACTGTAACAAATGTACAGCTCTTGTAGGGGTGCTGACTACGGTGAAGCTTGCATGTGTGGGAACCCCTCCCTGTCTATAGGGAATCTCTACCTTCCACTCAGTTTCCTGTGACCCTAAATATGCACCTTTAAAAAAAAGTATTTACGCTGGTAAATGAAGAGATAACATGGCCATTTGTTGAAGAATTGTTGCTGACATTGGCATAGGAACTGCGGCTGGAATTGAGACAAGGGAAGTGTTGGGGTCTTGGGGGTGAAGGGGGAGCCCTCAGGGTCGGAGACTGAACAGCAGCGGGAATCCAGAATGAGCCTGAGACACGGGCATTGGTGCTGCTCCACAAACAAGAAAATCGCTGAGCTCCCTTCTCCAAAGGTAAACAGAGACTTCCTGGGCCTGCCTGTGTTCCCTGGCTCCCTGGCTGGCCTTGGGTCGGCACTACACACAGTGGGAAAGATAAAGGCATTAAGTTTTGTTTTATGGAAAGCAAACATTTGTCCAACATTTAACTTGTTAAGGGCTACGTGGGCAGAGCCATTAGGTAGTGCTTGTTTCTCCAGAGGGAACGGGCCCTTTCACCCCAGTAGTAGACTGGCATCTCCCTTAAGAGAAGCAGCTTGCAAGACCGACTTCTAGTTTAAATTTCACTTTTGCCAAGAGCTTGTAGGCCTTCTCTGTGCCTCCTTTGCCCCATCTATGGAATGGGGGTAATCTGGACATTCACATTACGGGTGTGGTGTGAAGATTAAATGAATTAGCGCATGAAAACTCTCAAGTCAAGGTCACAAAGAGCAACCAGGATTATTAGGATAAAAACTTCATTATCCTATCAAGAGGATTCTGCACCCATGCAGGTGAAATCAGGATTGCCATGAGACCAAAATTTTCTTTTCAGTTGTATTGTCTCCAAAACTGGAATATCACTATGGTTGACAAAAATTACCATTTCTTACGAACCATAAGGATCAACTTTGTCCTGGTTCATTGCTTCGTTCTGACCACACAGAAGTGACGGGAACATATTAGATGAATGGTGGTTTGCATGCTTGGGATTCTGCTTAGACAGCTCTGTTTACCCCATATGATACCAAAAGATAGATGGTAAAGCCATTTTATACATAATCCCCCCAAAAAAATACCTTGAAAGAAGCACAAGTCAAAACTAACAGCACAAAAATCACACAGGTTTCCCGAAGGCTATATGGGGTGGGAGCAGGATGGAAAGGCTGAGAAAATGATAGCAAAGAAGGAGCCCACCTGAGACCCTGTCCCCTAACACCATCCCACAGTCAGGAGTTGGCCACCTCATCCCTTCCCACTTCCCACAGCGCCAAGGCTTCTTAGCACCGTAATGTTTTCTATCCCTGTCTGCTCTCCACCCCCACATCTTTATCCTCAACTCCTCCCTACAACCCAGTATCAATCTCCCTGCCCCACATTTAGGAGCTTTTGTTTATGCAATATATGTATTTACATAGGAAAATGGATTTCTTCACGTTTTTTCCTGCTTTGCTTCCTGAATATTCAAATTACTCACTCACTCCATGATTTGGGGATTCTCTGCTAGTCAGGAAGTTTAAGCTATGACTAAAAATAGCACCAAATTCAGAGATTTCTCATTGCTGTGAATTTTCCAATTTTAAATCAATGAAATCTATAAAAGGTAAGTTTCACTTTTATTCTCCAGTATGAATTCTCTGATAGGAGTAAGGAGCAAAAATAGCTAATGGTGTTTTCATACCCATTGTATTTCCAGGGCTTACTCAGCCTGTGAAGTGCCCGATGTCTGTGAAAGGCCTCTCTGCATTCATTACTTACATGGGCGTTTTTCTCCAGTGTGATTCTGTGAAGGTCACAGATGTTGGAGCTCTCTTCCAAGGACTCCTTATAACCATTGCATGCTTAGGGCTTTTCTCCAACGTGAACTCTCTTGTGTTAGGAAAGACTGGGGCCTTGGCTACATAATCATTCCATTCATAGACTTCATCTTCAGTCCTAATTCCTTGGTGTCTAGTAAGATATGAGCATTTGCTAAAAGCCTTTCTACACCCATTACATTCATAGGCGTTTTCCACAGTATGAATTCTACGATAAAGAGTAAACTTGAGCAATGTTACATCCATAGCATTTTCCCCAGCATATATTCCTCAACACTGAACAAGATGAGAGTCATAGACATCCATTACATTCCCAGGTTCTTATTCCATGATGAATTTTGTGATGCTGACAAAATGTTGAGCATTGATGGAGGTCATCCCATTATCCATACTTTCAAAGACTTTCCCCACAGAATGAAATTACTGTTCTACAGGGAAAGAATGATACCCTCTTTAAATTCACCGCATATCAAGATTTTTCCAGCACACACACACATAATTCTTGGCTTTATTCTGGAATCTTATCTTGAAATTTGGACTGTGTGGATGACATATATGTATAAAGTGCTATGAGACAGAAAAAAGTATTTTCAAATGAAAGCATCCCCAAGCTTGCTATTTCGTGTTCTCTGTCCTCAGATTGATTTTTTTCCTTCTCATTCTTTTCTACATAAAAATATTTCAAGGATATGGCTTGCAGGCATTTTCTGCCAATAGCTTCCGCCATCATTCTTGATAAAAATCCAACTTTTGAGTTCACCTCTTTGCCACACAACCCAAATGTTTCCCTTTCTATTCATAGCTGGCTCTGTCAAGTGTGTTTCTGATAGGACACCTGGTTGGAACTGAAAGCTCACAAAGATATCCACGTCACAATCCCTGGAGCCTATGACTATGTTGCCGCAAACAGGACTTTGCACACAAGATTAAGTTAGGGACCCTGAAATGGGAGAAGTCACACAGTAGGCATCTCTTGGTTTCTTTAATTCTGCTCCTCGCTCACCACTCACCTGATGAAACCCATACAAAGCCCAATAACTCATCAAGTAAGTAAAGAATCTATGTTCATTATAGGAGTGTTACATTGTTGTGTGTGTGTGTGTGTGTTAGACTACAAATATCCATAATCTTGTATCTTTCCTTCTTTCTCTGTCACATGAAGATAAGGGACCTGGGCTGCGAAAGGTCATGTAACGTGGCCAAGGTCACACAATGTGCACGTGCTGAAATCACTTTCAGTTCCAGGTCTTACTGACTGCAACACCCATGCTATTTCAACAAAGCCATGAGCACCTTGTGTGTGTTGGGGCACTAATGAATGTTTATCATAGGATTCAAGTGCACCTGGAAGAGTAGTGGGAATAATAATTTAAAGATCCTATTTGCATGAGGAATTGAGGGTCTTCCTGGGACAGAAGGGGGCGGGAAACTCATCCCAGGCTGGAGTCAAGTGCACAAGCATGATCCAAGCTTAGCAGAATTAACAGGGAGAAGCTTGAGCCCATCAGCTCCAGTCTGCCCTCTGACCCAGCCCCCAGGGACTCACACCCGAGTCTTGCGAAGACACAATGATACCACTTGCACTGTAATATAGTCATAAAGATGAAAACACCCAGTACTAGCATATCCAGTTTTAATGAGACAAAGAAGAAAGACATCCAAGGTGCAGACACAGAATAGAAAATGCTAATCACAAATAAAAGTCCCTCTCGATGCACCCAGAAGCGAGAGCAGGCTGGGGAAGAGTGGGTAGGTGCTCCTGCCAGTTAAGGAAACTGCCAGTGAGACAGAGCAGGAGGAGGACAAAGTTGATAACAAGGTAAATATTCCGGGGAGCAGCTGCCCGACGCTCCTGTGGTGCTGCAGCTCCGAGGGTGGGTTCTGGAATACTCGGTGCCTCTCCAGGATCTCTAAGCAACAAGGATCATTCCCTATCAGCACTTTCCTTCCTTCCTTTTTCTTGTTGTTTTTGTCATTTAAAAGGGAGGGTTGCTCCCAGCTTTTGAGAACTTTGTCTTTGAATTCAGTCCCCAGTGCAGCACAGCCCTGGCATGGGCTCTGTGTTTAATCTGTGAATAACTGCGTATCTATTGAAAATAAAAGCAGCACAAGCACACTCTGAACAATTGGGAAATTTAAGGAGCTTCGCACTAAAGGAAAGTTCATGTTTTTCCAGTTGGTCCCATAACCTGTGCACAGGCTTCCGATTTCATGCTGGGGTCATCCTCTCAATTCTACTTTGGTTGTTAAGAAGAGTTGGCCCCTCGAACCATTTTCCCCAGGGTGAAAGTTTGCCAAGGATTATTTGTAGCCTCTGCAAAGATTTGAAGCAAGACAATGCTCTTGAACTCTCTGGGCGATCCAATGCATCATGGCTTTGCATTGCTACCTGTATTTTCCCTCTGCCTTGGACGTCAGCTCTAATCTGGGCCTCCCCTTACCACTGTCTCTAATCCAGTGGACTCCAAAGTGGGTACATGAAATAATTCATTGATAACTAGGAGGTTCTATTCCTAGTTTCCATCTCATTTTTTTGAAAATTCCTATATAACTTTTTTTTTTTTTGACAGGCAGAGTGGACAGTGAGAGAGAGAGAGAGACAGAGAGAAAGGTCTTCCTTTGCCGTTGGTTCACCCTCCAATGGCCGCCGCGGCCGGCGCACCGCGCTGATCCGATGGCAGGAGCCAGGAGCCAGGTGCTTCTCCTGGTCTCCCATGGGGTGCAGGGCCCAAGCACCTGGGCCATCCTCCACTGCACTCCCTGGCCACAGCAGAGAGCTGGCCTGGAAGATGGGCAACCGGGACAGAATCTGGCGCCCCAACCGGGACTAGAACCCGGTGTGCCGGCACCACAAGGCAGAGGATTAGCCTAGTGAGCCGCGGCGCCGGCCTATATAACTTATAAATAAACAAACAGATCCTTAATGGGAGTGCATACTCAAAAAATGTTTTCCAAAGGAAGACAAATGAAAAACTTTGGATACCTATTCTCATCTCTTGTATTTTAAATATTCCAAATTCTTTCATTCTTCCAGTCATCAAATATTTATTGATTGCCTACTATGTGCAACTTCCATTCCACATTTGCGAGCATAACAAAATTTTCTTGCATAGAACTTAATGAGAAACACACAAACACATAAATTATTTTATTTACTTATTTATTCATCTTTCTAAAGAAACCTTTTATCTAACAAGTACAAATTTCATAAAAAGTACAACTTTAGAAATATAGTGATTCTTCCTACCATACCGGCCCTTCCATCCCCACTCCCACCCCACCTCATCCTCTGGTTTTTAAACCAGTCACTTGGCTTGCATGTTTTCCCCAGTGGAATTCCTTTTAAGATTTGGTTAGTTTGTTTGTTAGTTGAAAGGCAGCATGACACACACACAGAGAAAAAGAGAGAGAGAGAGAGAGAGAGAGTTATCTTTTACCCACTGGTTCATTCCTTTAATGGCCACAATAGCCAGGACTGGCCGAAGCCAAAGCCAGGATCCAGGAACCCCACCTTGGTCTCCTGCATGGGTGGCAGAGACTCAAGTGCTAGGGCCATCATCTGCTGCTTCCCAGGCACTTTAGCAGGAACCCGGATCAGAAGTGGAGCAGCTGGGACTCAAACCAACACTTCCATTTGGGATACAGGCAGCCCAAGCAGCAGCTTCACCCATCGAGCCACAATGCCTGTCCTAGGAAAAACTATTTATAATACTGTCCAGTCATCCACACAATGAAGAAACTAAACAGATTGAGAGAGCAGAGGTGCTGGGTGGTACTATGTGGATGAGTGGGTCAGGGCTGGTCTCTCTGCGAAGGTGGGTGTGGAACCTGGAGCCAGGTGCTTCCTGAAACCAGGAAATCCCAGCAGGCAGCCAGGGAGAAGCGATCCTGCAGGAGCAGAGCCGTGGGGCAGGTCTTCGGAAATACCTCCTCCAGCTGGGGAACACCAGCAGGCCTGGGCCTGTTTACACAGACGGAGAGCCAGTGTGGGCTTTATTGCCCCGTGACCCACTGCCTGCAAAGCCATGGGGCTGTTACTGCAGTGAGGGTCTGCATTGTATCAGTACTTCTCCAAGAGAGAACAACCAAAACAATCTATTCCTTTCATACCCCCCGTGCCTGTGAATTTTGTCAAGACGGAAGCGACTCAAACAACATCATGATCTGTGGCTACGAGGTCTGACATCATCATATTTCCCTGACAGGGCTGTGTTTAAAATCACAGATAAAATAGAGAGCACTACGCTTGAAATATTACACATAGGTTATTTTAAGAGGCGGTGGTGTCTCTGCCAACGTTTTGGGAGGCAGAACCATCTTCCATCTTCCAGCCTGTGTTATATCAAGATTGCCCCACTAGCACCAGCACTACCACCTTGGTGTCAGTTTAAGGGGGATACACAGTTTGACCCAAAAAAGGAAGCCAGGGTGTGAAAGGTCATTGTGTCTGAGGCTTCACAATCCCTGAACGTGGGTGGGGTGTTCGGTCTAGTGGTTAAGACACTGCCTGGGAAGCCCACATCCCTGGATTCAAGTCCTGGCTCCACTCCCAGTTGCAGCTTCCTGCTAACACACACCTTGGGACGCAACAGGCGATGGCTCAAGTGTTTGGATCCCTGTCACCCACATGCGAGACCTGGATTGAGTCCTCAGCTCCTGGCCGTGGCCTGGATCAGCCCTGGCCATTGTGGGCCACTGGGGAATGAACCAGTGGATGCTAGCTCTCTCTCTCCCTCTCTCTCTGTCTCTGCGCCTTTGCATCTCAAATAAATAAATATAATTCTTTAATCTAAAAGTGCCTAGCTTGGTTCTCTTTACTAATCATAGCAATATTAAAAATTGGACCAAAGGAACCCTTCACTGTGCTCATCCTGGTGATGTGAGAAGCAAGAACTCAAAGACGAGTGCACAGCCAAGAAGCGGGGACGTGGGTCACCCTGATCCTCTACCCGGGGTCAGGCTAAGTGAGTAAAGCAGCCACAGGATACTGACAACCACGGCTGGGCTCCCTCTGCCTTTCCGTTCAGGGCTTTGTTCCCTGTGTGCCCTCGGATCTTACTGCTCATTCCCAAGTCAGTAATCACAAAGCCCTGAGGGATGTTTATTCTAGGAGAACAGGAATGATAAGAGGGTGACTGATTCCAGTCCGAAGCATCTGCTTTTTAGCAGGGATAAAAGATGGAATCTGGTGCTGGGTGTGTGTGTGTGTGTGTGTGTGATCAGAAGCCAGGAGGGAGAGGTGGAGAGCGGTGTGCCTCTCCCTGCCCTTGCACACACCCTAGGAGGGGTGGCTGCTGCCTTGGCCCTGGAGGGCGGGGAGGCAATGGCCTTCTCAAGGGAGCAGTTAGAGGAAGGGGAGCTTGGGAGAGGGACCCAACTTAAGAAAGGGAGTGTTTTTAATTTTTTGAATGTTTATTTATTTTCATCTAGTTGATAGGCAGAGAGAGAGGAGGCAGGAGAGAAAGAGAGAGAGAGAGATCTTCCATCTGCTGGTTCCATAGCCAGGGCTGGTCCAGGCTGAAGTCAGGAACCCAGAACCCAATTCAGGTCTACCCATGTGCACAAGGACTTGAGCCATCACCCACTGCCTCCAGGATGTATTAGCAGGATGCGGGACTGGAGGCCAGGACTCAACGTAACACTCTGATATAGGATGCAGGCATCCCAAGTGGCAACTTAATCCACTGCACTCTAATGCCTGCTCAAGAGAGGTTTTTTTAAAGGTTGTATAAATGTACAAAGGTAAAAAGTTTAATATAACCGCTCCAGGAAATAATCTGGCAAACTCTTAGAAAATTAGATTGATACTTGTCATGAGACCCAGCAATCCCACTCCTGGAATTTTTTTTTAAATTTATTTATCTGAAAGGCAGAGAGAGCGAGAGCAAGAGCGAGAGAGAGAGAGAGAGAGAGAGATCTTCCATTTGCTGGTTGACTCATCAGTTGGCTGCAAAAGCCAGGGCTGGGCCAGGCCTATGCCAGGAGCCAGGAGCTTCCTCTGGGTCTCCCACGTGAATGAAGGGGCCCAAAGGCTCAAGCCATTTTCTGCTGCTTTCCCAAGTGCTTTAGCAGAAAGCTGTATAGGAAACGGAAGAGCCAGGACATGACCTGGTGCCCATATGGGATGCCAGCACTATAGACGGCAGCTTTACCTGTTATGCCACAGTGCTGGCCCCCGCTCTTGGTATTAACTTTATTTAAAATTAAAACTTAAGTTCACACAACAACCTGTATAGGAACATTTTTTGCAGCTCTGTGCATAATCACTCAAAGCTGGAAACAACGCAGGTTGTCTTCTGCAGGTGAGTCGGTACACATACTGTTAGCAGATACCCATGCTGAGAACGGATGCACCTGCTGTCATAGCTCCACACAAAGAAGCACCGCTCCCTAAGGAGAAAGAGTGAAGCTCTGGTATACACAACAACTTGGCTGGCTCTCAAATGCGTAATGTTGAGTGAAAGAAGCCATTCTCAAAAGGTCCCATACTGCATGATTGCATTTATAAGACATTCTTGAAAGACAAAAAGGTATTAACAGAGAACAGAGGAGTGGTTGTGAGGGGCTGGGGTGAGGGAGGGTGCGACTATACAGGGTATCATCAGGGAGTTTTGGGTGTTGATGGAACACTTCTGGAACTTCATTGTGGAGGTGGTTACACAAATGTGTCTATGTTAAGATCCATAGAACTGTATGTACACATGCCAAAGTGCCAGTTTTACTATATGATGATTTAAAACATAATTTAAAGGTTTTAATGCATCTAAAGAAGGAGTGCCTTATATGGCTTATGGAGACCTGAGTATCGCTTCTTACCAGATGTGACCTTGAATAAATCCATCCGTTCATCCGTCCATTCGTCTGTCCATCCATCCTTGCTTACACACCAGGATGCACCATGGAAGGTAGAGTTTCTGTTCACATGGAACTTGACTGGTGGAAGACACCAAGATGTGTGCTCATAGCGTGAACATGGTTTCATAGAGTTGTCCACATGGAGAGACGGAGTCACCTACCAGAGACCTCCACTCAGATCCGAAAGCTCAAAAATGGCCCTGTCTTTGGAGCTTGGATTCCTCACTGGAAGTTTGGAGGAAATAACTCTTTCTGCCCCACCCACCCTAGAGTCTTGTTAGAGTATCAGGTCCACAGGGAAGGGCTGGGACCCACAGAGCAGGGTTGATGTAGAGAAAGGCTTATGCTCACTCTGTTCCAGAAGGAGCCGTCTGATCTCGCAGAACAAATGGGTGGTTTGCAGAACAACTGTGTAGGTAATTCTACAGGGGAGGAGAAGGCGGGATGTCGCTCCCTCTCCCCAGGTCAAGGCTGCTATGAAAAATGTTTTCATAAATTTACTTTAAAAGGTTTTCAAATGAAAACAGAATTTTACTTCTGCTCAGGCCCTACTCTATTGTGCTAACCATTTTATTTCTAAAACGTTGAATCGATGTGAAAATAAAGCAGGTCTATTGTAGAAGTTATGAACTAAAATCAGATGTGATGTGTTTACTGTTCATCCTAAAAGGCCTTTCAGGTCTCATCTTTGTTTGCCTGTGGAAAATAAATCTATAGCCAATAAGCAGAAGTTGAAGGTAGACATTATTTTTTGCTTATTCATGGAAGAATCTTTTTAAAAATAGCAATAAGTAATAGTAATAATTACATTTGAACAGTTATATCCCAGGTAATGGACCAAAATTTTTAAAGATTTATTTTATTTATTTGAAAGGCAGAGTAGCAGGGGATGGGGAGAGAGAATTTCCATTCACTGGTTCACTCCCCAAGTAGCTTCAATGGCCACAGCAAGGCCAGGACCAAGGCAAGAGCCAGGAACTCCATCCAGGTCTCCCACGTGGATGGAAGTGGTCCAACTCTATGGTCATCTTCTACTGCCTTTGCAGGTGCATTAGCAGGAAGCTGGATCAGGAGCAGAGCAGCTGAGACTCAAACTGGCGTTCCAATATGGGATGCCAGCGTGGCAGGTGGTGGCTCAACCCGTTGTGCCACAACACCAACCCCTGGACCAAATACTTTATAGTCACTATCTCATTTACTCCTAACAATGGCACAGAAGACAGATATGGCTACTAATTCATATTACAGATAAGAAATCTAAAGCTCAGAGGGGCATTTTTTCAAGTCATCTAGAAAACCATTGTCAGTGCCTCCACCAGCTCCCTTCTATCTGGTAGGGAAGGAAAAGAATGTGCATGGTGGTAAAGGAAGAAGCAGAGTGGGGCAACGGTGAAATCCAGAGGAAAAACCAAGCTGGGTCCAGGAGTCCTCGGGCTGCAACATGCAGTAATCAGAGCGCCATTTTTTTGTTCCAACGATTTTAATTATTGGAATGCACAATTTTTAATATGCAAATAAAGTTTTAAAGCCTGAAAAAAGAATATAATGGAATGAGTGGTTAACAAACATTTATTTCTCACAGTTCCGGAGGTTGGGGTATCCAAGATTAAGTTTCAGCAGATCTGAGTGTGGACAGCCATCTCCTTGCTGTGTGTCAGAATGGGGTAGGGGTCCCTCCGTTATCTCTTTTGTACAAGCACTAACCCCATTCATGAAGACTCCACCCTCAAATACCTAACCACCTCCCAAAGGCCCCAGCTCCTGATACCCCGACCTGGGGATTCGGATTTAACACATGAATTTGGGAGGATATAAGCATTTGGTCCAAGGCAGGATCCAACACCCATCAAGGTTCAGGAACAAGTTTAGTGGGACATGTTCCTGTTCTGCTGTGGCCTTGAGAAAGTTACTCCACCTTTCTGGAAAGTGGTGCCCACGGTGTACTAACCTCACGGCGACGTGAGGATGAAACGAATCCACGTGTCTAGAATGCAAACCCGAGCTACGGTTGCCACTTTTGTTGTTGCCACTAGTATTAATAGCTTAAAAAGAGCACTTCGATCAAGAGACTTGCGTTTGCAAAATTGTTATGTAACAGGCAATATAAAGAGAGAATTCTATCCAATCTAAAACTCCTGCAATTTCAGACATTCTCTCCCATCTGGAAAAATGATAAAATATTGACTGACATCAATCCTCCCATCTGTTCATTCTTTTCTCCAGCACATGTTTGGCGCGTGCTCACACACCAGACCCTGCGGAAATAGCTGGACACACCATTGCAGCAGGTGCTTGTCTCATGGAGCAGCTCAGAGTGTGCTGTGGACACAGAACCCCAAAGCTCGCTGACATCACAGCTCTGCAAGTGCCAAGTGTGCCCTCTGAGGGGCTAGCACTTCTCCAGGGTCTGTTAATGCCTTTCTAAGGGAACTGAATGTCAAGTCCAAGCGTTACTTATTGAGAGGCATAGCAAGTTTACTTTTTAAATCCTTAAACCTGACATTTCTCCTTCTATGTATTGGGTCACAGAGAGGCCTGAAACCAAGAGTCCCATCCTGGCCCTGCTCTCCCAGTAATGAGGCCAGATAAGCACGATGGTGCTTAAACATTTCGAGGCCCTTGTGTTCCCAATAGCTTTCACTTTTAGTCCAGCTAATGGATTCAGTAGCTGTTACAATCCCAGAATAGCAAAGCGGACACGTGAGCAGACCGGATGTCAGCCAGGCATCACGCCTACAGGTTCCCTTAAGAGCCACGCTGCTTGCTCCCCACACACCTCTGAGGCACGTGAGTTGGGGCTTTGTGACCTAAGGGTGTGTGAGTGGAGCGTGTCACTGAGACGAGGATAGCAGCAAGGTAGTCGGGCATGTGGCTGCCCGCGCTGGGACATGGATCGCTCACCTTTCCCGCTACGCAGTTCCGTGTCTTTGCATCCATTGCTATTCTGGGGGACTTGTGTCTCTCAGTTTCCACAGAGAAAAGAACTTTGTCTGGGGTAACGGGGCGGGGGGAGTTACGGTGGGCGAGGGAGGTGCCAAAAGGCCAAAGTGGGTCTGATGGCCCAGGCTGATGGGGCTGATTTCACAGAGCCCTTCTGGGGTCTGGCCCCAGTGGGGACGTTTGGTGCTTGGTCCTCACCTCTGCACAGAGCCCAGGGACTGGGCCTGTGGGACCGTGCGGGGACAGTGCCCTTTCTAGGCACTGTGATGTTCTCACGCTGGGGTCCAGGGGCCACCAGGGAGCTACTTGTCCACAGTGGGATGTCACGAAGTACTGATGGCTAACAGGTTAGCTTGTGATCAGGGGCTCATGAGGCCTGTTTGAGGACGCCCACAAATAACTGGAGGGTGCTTTGTGGTGGAGCACAAGGTTGTAGAACAACAGGAAAGAACACCCAGCAGAGAGTCTGTGCACCAAAATTGATGCTCTCATCACTCATCCATCTCTCAAGAGTTCGGACAGAACACACGCACACACGCTCACACACACACACACACACTCCATGGGATTCTCCTACAACTTTGTGAGGTTTCAATCATAATCTGTATCTTACAGATGAAGGGTCCTCGGAGACCCTAAGAAAGGGTGAGAAGATTCTAAACTAAGTCTATTTTGGTTTCCCATTGATTTCCATGCTAAGGGAACCCCCCCAGTCCTGCCCCTGTGTCTGTCATGTCCTGTGCAATTCCATTTAGGGACTCATGTCCTTGGGCCTTAAAGACTCCCAAGCCCCCTCTACAACTGTGGCAGTGGGGGTCAGCGCTTGGCCTCTGTCCCCACCAGATGCTGGGGTTGCTGTGGAGATGGCTAACGCCGACACCAATCCTATTGGGTTCCAGGTGCTGAAGCTGCATATATGACCACTTTGTGACTTTAACATTTACCTCCTGGCACTTTGTGGGCAATGGGACAGACACTTGTGGTGAGGAGGGACCAAAGTGGTATCCAAGACAGACAGAGCTCTGGTGGAGAGACAGACGATGCCCGGACAACCAGGCCAGTGCAGTCCTACAGATAGCCCATAGTGAGGGATGTGGGCCAAAGACAGGCGGAGCCCTCTGAACACCCGACTGATTGTCATCTGGCTCCAAGGGGAGAATTCCCTGAGGAGGGGGCAGCAGTGGGTCGTGGGCAGAGCAGTTGAGGCTGAAGGAACAGCCTGCAAGGCTCCGGGAGAGGGAAGGGGAATGGGCCGTGTGCGTTGCACACGTAGCATTCGGTGCAAGGTGAGGAAGAGTGAGCCCAGGAGGCGGAGGCTCCACGCAGGTCACAAAGGGCCTTGCTCCGTGGGCTGCAGCCTTTTAGGCAGGCAATGACACTGCAGTTTACATTTGCTTGCTTGTTTTCTTTAAGATTTGTTTATTTGAAAGGCAAAGTAACAGGGAGGGAGAGACAGATCTGTTTGCTGGTTCACTCCGCAAATGTCCTAAACAACTAGGGCTGGGCCAGGCCAAAGCCAGGAGCCAGGAGTTCCAGCTGGGTCTCCCACAAGGGTAGCAGGGTCCCCAGTGCTTGAGCCATCTGCTGCTTTCCCAGGTGCGTTAGCAGGGAGCTGGATTGGGTGTGGTGCAGCTGGGACTCTAACCAGCACTCCCGCCAGTTTTCCAGGGGGTGTAGTCCATTGTGCCACAGCACCAGCCCTGTGGTTTATGTTTAAAAATAAAAGATAAAACAAAACCACAGGCCGGCGCCGTGGCTCACTAGGCTAATCCTCTGCCTTGCGGCGCATACCGGGTTCTAGTCCCGGTCGGGGCGCCAGATCCTGTCCCGGTTGCCCCTCTTCCAGGCCAGCTCTCTGCTGTGGCCAGGGAGTGCAGTGGAGGATGGCCCAAGTGCTTGGGCCCTGCACCCCATGGGAGACCAGGAGAAGCACCTGGCTCCTGCCTTTGGATCAGCGCGGTGCGCCGGCCGCAGCACGCTGGCCGCGGTGGCCATTGGAGGGTGAACCAACGGCAAAAGGAAGACCTTTCTCTTTCTCTGTCTCTCTCTCTCACTGTCCACTCTGCCTGTCAAAAAATAAATAAATAAATAAATAAATAATAAAACATTGGAGGAGACGAAAGCAGGGAGACCAGTGGAGCGCCTGCCGTTCCCCACGCGAGAGCCGGGGGTCACAACACTAGGGCCAGGGCTGTGGTGGTGGAAAGAACAGACACAGTGAGGGTTGTATGCGGGAGAAGGCCCCTTGGGGATGCAGTGAAGCAGGTGGGAGGGAGGCAGAGCAGCACCCTGGGCCTGGGAACCATGAGCACAGCCTGCGGTGGGAACGCCACCTCCAGGCACCCTGCTTGTTGTGGCCGAGTGTGTGAGAAGAAGTCGCATATGAAAAGAGGCAGAGTCTGATTCATGATGCTTCCCTTAGGGACAGGCTGAGAGGGCATAACATCCTTGGCTTTATACAATGAAACCTATTTTCCTTTCTCACATAAATCAGATCTAAAGGGAAGCACTCCTAGCCTGGCCGGGATGAATTCTTAGACCATCAGAGATCCAAGTTCCTTCTAGTATCTTGTTCTGCTGCACTCCATGGAGACACCTACCTCATGGTCCAGGATGGCTGCTCCAGCTTCAGAGATTATGTCCTCATTCTAGCCAGAAGAAAGAGGAAAAAGAAAGAACCGAGCATGCTACCTCTTTGTGAAGAGATCTCCGGATTCTGCAGGTTTATTTCTGCCCACCTCCTGTCGGGGAAAACGTTGTCACATAGTCCATACCTAACTGCCAAGGAGACTGGAAAAGAAAGCCTGCATTCTAGGCAGCCATGAATCCAATAAAAAAAAAAAATAGGACACCATTACTGTAGGAAGAGGAGAAAAGGCAGAGTCCCCATCGAGCAGTTTGTGAGAAACATTTTTCTTAAACATCATTACCGTCACCTCTTTACGTGGAGTTCCTAGCAAGTGGGAAGGAAAGCATTAAAGCCACAACAGATGCCACGTCTGGAATGCTCTTTGCCGGGATTTTCACAAGACTCCTTGCACACCCATTACCCGTCATTCTCTATCCCTAACCCACCTCTGCTCTCCTTCCCCGTCCCCTCTCTGACCTTGGACCCCAGTCACGTGTGTGTTGACTGGCACGACAGCTCAGCACGGGGAAGGACTTTGCTTTGTTGCATTCACTGCAGTGAACACTGCCTACCTCAGTTCCTTCCACAGAGTAGATGTTCAGGAAATATTAAGGAATGGGCAAAGCACAAAAAGAACTCTGACTTCTCATAGCCTTGAAGAAATACAACTTGCCAAAGGACGTGGGAAATATTTGAGCTATTTGAGTTTTGGTAATGCAACATGCAAATGAAAGCAACAATGAGCTACCTTTTTTACTTACTAAGTTAGCTAAGTGAAAGTGTTAACTAATAGTAGTCTATGCTAACCAACATACACTCGAGCTAATGCTAAACAGCAGCCATATAAATCAGCAGGATCTTTTGGGAAGGGACTGCCCAGTGCCAGCAGGCTACCAGCTCCAGGGGTGCATGCACCCTGCACTGACAGCCCTGCGAAGTGACATTTGCACCTCATTCAACGTGACCGCTGCCCCCTGGAGTTGTGCTGACAGCACCCTGAAGTCGCCAATGGACATCACAAGCCACAAAAAGACGTGTGCCCAAAAGTTCATCACAGCGTCACTGACAAAAGCAAAAGCTAAAAATAAGACCCGAATGTCCAACTATAGGGAAATATTTTAGTAAATTTGAGTACATAATGTTCATGGAATAATAGCACTAAAAATAGCGCCCTTGAGAACTACCGAAACATGATGATGGATGTGCTAAGTGAAGAAAGGAGTACCCAAAGTGGAGGCATGGGAAACACTTTTTAAATTCTCTGGATGCTGCAATTATTATTGCATATTTTAAACTTCTTCATCTAAATTTTTTTTAAATACACATTTTTCCCCCAGAATGTTACAAAAGCTATGCTTCTCATCTCAGGGAAAAAAACTTATATGAAAATTAAATATTCAAAACCTGGTAAGATGAATATTATTTAGAGAGTATTTTTCTGAATTTTTAAAATGCGTTTAAAGGAAATGGCTAACAGAATATCCACCCAACTATTGACAATGTCCTTGAAGCTTTGACCTTCAGCATGATCTTAATGCTACTGTCAACATACAACATGTGCAGTACAGCTGTGAGCATTTATTGAGCCCTTATGACAATCTGCTGGATGCTTTCCACACATTGCTGCAGGGACTCTCCCAGCAGCCCCCGAGACAAGTGTCGCCACTGTGAACCCATTTTACAGATAAGGAAATGGAGTCGCAGAAACAAAGCTGCTTGGCCAAAGCCCAGCTACAGCCTACAGCTCAGCCTTCTCGTGCAGACATGGTGCCCCCCTTCTTCTGTACTGCAGGGGGAGACTGTTCATCAGAGGGGGGAGGGGCGGCTGGAGGTCCCAGCTGATCAGGTGCAGAGGCTGAGACCACCCCCGGCGGGGGACTACTATCAGGCTGCAGTCCGGGGGAGTCTGGACAAAGCAGGGAGTGAGGCATTTGGAGAGGGATGTTCTGAACAGCAGACACTCCTGAGAAATGTCAGGCTGCCCGAGAAATCGGGTCTCCCAGAACAGACAGTTACCGCTTAGGGCACCTGTTGAGAAGAAGTCTCGGGGGACCCTGTGCTGGCCTGTATTTAGACTTGCTTTTCTTTATTATGAACGCATGTGCCAATGAGCATGGGCTTCACGTGGTAAAGATGGGAAGATTCACAAAATCCTTTCGGGGCTTTAATGATGGAGAGTGCTTTGAGAAGCAGTTTATAATTGCCCCATCCGGGACACATCCGCATTGCTCCATCAGGCTCTCTCTTTCCAGGTCAGTATTGGGCAGAGCAGAAAGTGCCCCTCTCCCACGGGGCCTTGCGGACCGCAGGAGGCACCAGGGCTCGCGTCCGCACGCCTCGGAGAGAGGGGAGGCGCAGAAACCATCCCGGCTCGCGTTAGTCCCTCTCTGCCAATTCGCCTGGAGCTGTGCCCAATCAGCTGTGAGGGCTCCAACAGGAGAGGCCACTTCCGTTTTGCCCCTGCTACTTACCGCGTGTCTCTGGAGTGTGCTGTGGCTCACGAGGTCCCCAGCACCTCCCACAGTCCCTGGGTCGGCAGCACCCGATCCCTCTAGGTTGAGGGGTACACTAGAGCAAACTACTGGGAATGCATCAGCTTTTTCCTCAGAAGCACCAACAACTCCCACCGGAATTCTCCCTTAGGGAAACCTAACTCACTCTTGGGTAAACCTCAGACTGAAGAGTCCAGACTAGGCCAAGTAAAGAACCAAGGAAACAGGGTCATCAAAGGCATAAGAAGCTATGAGATATTGGCTCCCTAATTGTTCACTTTCTTCACTCCCATTTACCAAGTGAGGCCTCTATCCCGGGCACTGTGTTAGGGACAGGGAGATCTGGCATGATAATGTGGATAAAGAGAACAGCCCTAAAGAGAATCCCACCCATTGATAATACCCACTGGTAGGCAGCACTGTGCTCCGGGCACGGTTCCAAGATCTTCCCAAGTGTCGTTCTGTTTCTGGGGAGTGTTGTTTAATTCCTGTTTTACCGACGAGCAAGCTGAGTCTCAGAGAGGTGAAGCCGGTGGTGAGGACCAAGTTCAGGTTGATTCCTGCTCCCTGATGCCCGCCCTGTGCTTTTAGTGGCTCCCAGGGTGCTTCCCCACAGGCGGTTGTGAGGTCACTGGAGCCGGGCGCCAAGAGTGCTAGATAAAAATGCAGATCCCCAGGACCAGGGTTGAAGGATCAGATTTTCTGGAGGGGAGGCTCAAAATACCCCATCTTTAAAATCCCTACCCCAGGGAATCCAGACGAGTACCAAGGCTTTCGGAATACAGCACTCAAACATGCTATCCCTTCTTGTGAGTTTATAAAATCCTCCCCAGCTTCTCTTCCCTCCCTGGCCTGCATTGGGCCAACCAGAGAGCAAAAACCAGAACAGAATATTTAGAGGGAGACCGCCCCAAATTGGGTTCCATTTCAGCTCAGTGTGGACCAACAGTCAGCCCTTTGTTCTTCTGGCTCTTGGGGCTGTAACAGCAACACCCACCCCAGCCCTCACTTGGGGCTGTGAGTTTCTCCAGGGGACATGCAGATCTCTGGGTGGCATTGTCATGGGCTATTTACTGGCGAGCAAGCTCAGTTTCAGACGGGTTGTTTCCGCACTTGTACAGGGAAAACAGCCACTCAGCGGAGAGCTGTTCATACTGCCATCTACGATGTATGGAACACGATGTATGGAGTGTGGCAGACACTCCTCGAATCAACCGGCCCATCTTTGCAACAAATATCTAAGGAGTCCTTTAGATTACCCTGTGATGGATGAAGAGCACCAGGCTTGGAGAGCTTAGGGAGCCCACTCAGCCTTGCCCGGCAGGTAAAGTGAGGACAGGATTAGATCCCAGGTCTGTCTGATGCCAAAGCGTGCCCTCCTAATAACTGCCTGCAGTTTTTCCAACAGCCCTTCCACTTTTACAAGTACCCCAAATAGGAGGTGTTTATGGCTTCAAAGAAATGAGGTGCCACTCGGTCCACCCAGCTCCACATCAAAAGCCTCAGCAGTGAAAGTGCCTCTTCTCATCACACGGGGATCTGGCAAGGACCAAGCCTGCAGCTGAACCCTCGGAAGCGTTATCAGTGCACAAAGGGCCCCAGAGGTGCCCAGGAAATACAGCAAGTCTCAGCTCTGCCCCGCAGTGTGTCGGAAATGCAGGTCCTGGCCGTCATCTGCCTTCACCAGCGTCGGAACCAAGGAGCCCCTCTGGGTGTTGGGTGGGTGAGGGGCTTTCAGCCACTACAGAGCATCATGGAAAGCCCAGATTCCCCCACCGCCCAAGGTGGTCCCCATCTCCAACCTCACCTTCTATCATTTGCTCCTCACTCACTCCTGCTTCTACCTGGTCCTCAAACAGGCCAAGCTCATCCCCAGCTCAGGGCCCTGGCACTTGCTGTGACCGCTGCTAAAGGAGCTCTCCCCAGATCGTCACAAGGCTTCCTCCTCCTTGTCTCCCAGCTCTCAGATCATGGTCCCCTCCCCGGGGAGGCCTCGCCTGTCTCATCTAAGTTAGCCCCCACCCATCCATTCCTTCCCATCCCATCTGCCTGCTTAACCTCTTTTTTTTAAGATTTATTTATTTATTTGAAGGTCAAAGTTACACAGAGGAGAGGCATAAAGAGAGAGAGGTTTTCTATCTGATGGTTCCTACCCAATTAGCTGCAACGGCAAGAGCTGCGCCGATCCAAAGCCAGGAGCCAGGAGCTTCTTCCGGGTCTCCCACGCAGGTGCAGGGGCCCAAGGACCTGGGCCATCTTCTACTGCTTTCCCAGGCCACAGCAGAGAGCTGGATCGGAAATGGAGCAGCCAGGTCTCGAACTGGCGCCCATATGGAATGCTGGTGCTTCAGGTCAGGGCATCAACCCGCTGTGCCACAGCGCCAGCCCCTTAACCTCCTTCTTAATGCTTAACACATCTGCAATGACCTTACTACTCATTTGTTGACAGGTTGAAAAGTTACCTGGCCACTGAGTGTCTCCAGTGGATATGTGCTCCATGAGCGCATGAATGAATGCGTGGGAACTCTACGGACTTCTGTTGTCGGAGCATCCAGGAACGTACGGAAAAGCGTCCTCTGGTTAACAAGGGCAGAGACCACAAGAAATAACACTGTGGTTTCTAACAGCTTAACAACCACCCAGCAGTTCTATGCACACATTTCGCTGGGCATGGTTCCAGAGCTAAAAAGGCTCTAATTGCTTTTATATAAGGAGGTAGGAAGGCAGTCCCTGTGTGTCCTTTAGTCCTGCTGGACTGCATTATCGGATCTGTTACCATGCTAATTGGACCTGTCTCACACAGCCAGTTTGGTCTTCATTCTGCCTGTGTCTGGGATGGTGACAGGTTCCAATACAGAGAAGTGAGGTGCCGGGGTAGTGCGCTCAACGCGTGTGGGTGTATATGCCTATCTGGGTGTGTGTTGTAGCAGCCACACTCTAGGAAGGGTTAACCTACAGCCAGGGCTATCTGTGCTCAGGGCCCTGAGACTGGCCCAGGAATGGGAGGGGTAGGCCTGGAAGGTGGAGCAGGTTTGGTGTGCACCAGCTGCCTTCCTTGCCCCACCCCCCAAGCAGTGCAAATGCCTGCCCAGCTGGACTGAGGCTGGGGAACTCCAGTCCCCTTAGGAATGGCTGCAGAAGCCCACACCTGCAAAGGCCCCCCTCCCGGCCCTCCGCAGCAGGTTGCGTGCGGGAGACTCCTGGGTCATTAGAAGAATGAGCTGAGCGGGAGAGCAGCTCCCTAGCCGGCAGCACTTGGTGGGAAGCAGCAGGCGAGGATGGACGCGGTAGCCAGCCTTCTGGGGAATGCAAGCGGCATCCCTCCTCCCTGCGAACTCGGGCTCGACAACGAGACGCTCTTCTGCCTGGATCAGCCCCCTCCTTCCAAAGGTAGGTGCCAGGGGCTGCTGCTTGAATTCGAAAAACTGTTGAGTGGAGGGAGAAATCGGCAGAGGCTGATTAAGCAAATATAACAAAGCCATTGTGAGACAGGCTGGACAGTCATGTGCTCAGAAGTTTGGTTAAAAGATCAAAAGGCAGAATAGACACAAACGCTCTTATTGTTCCCCATGGGGGAGCTGGGGGGGTTTGTGGGCAGCACTTGGGGGTGACACAAGCAGGGAGAGGGTGAGCCAGGGCAGCAAGAAAGAGCTACAAGTGTCTGGGCTTGAACTTCGGAGCCTCACGGGGAAGGTGCTGTCACTGTGGGGTGGTAGCCTTTTCTTGGGCGACACCAGGGTGAAGAAGTGATTAAGGTGAAATAATGCATCCCAGGGAGCCAAGAAGGCAACCAGCATTCCCTTGAGAAGCTGTGTTCTTAAAAGGTGCTTCCCGGGTGATCCTTTCACAAATCAGCCCTTGAAAAGGGCACTGCCCTCCGTTTGTTTCTGCCCAATGTTGTCAGTGCAGGAATAGTTGGGATCACCGATGTGCACCCCGGAATGGGGAAGAGATAAGAAAAGCAAAAGCCGGCGGGAACTAGGCATTCGCTTTGTGCGCCAGGGTTTTAAGAATCCGCGGCCATAACCTCCGTCCTCCGCCTCGTCCCTCTCCCCGGGCTCTCTGCAGAGTGGCAGCCGGCAGTGCAGATCCTCCTGTATTCGCTGATTTTCCTGCTCAGCGTGCTGGGGAACACGCTGGTCATCACGGTGCTCATTCGCAACAAGAGGATGAGGACCGTCACCAACATCTTCCTGCTCTCCCTGGCTATCAGCGACCTCATGCTGTGCCTCTTCTGTATGCCCTTCAACCTCATCCCCAACCTGCTCAAGGATTTCATCTTCGGCAGCGCCTTGTGCAAGACCACCACCTACCTGATGGGTGAGTTGCCACAGGTGCTGTGCCCCGAGCCTGCCCTTGGTCTCCCCAGCCCTCTCACACCACAAGCTGAGGGGCTCTGCCCAGGGCCACCACGCCAACAGCTGGCTGCGTGCGGCCATGTGCGAGTGCCCAGCTCAGTCCCCTCCCGCCCCAGGAGTCAGGCCGCAGCCCTAGGTGTCCCAGGCCAGTTTCCGAGAGAGAAGGGAGTTGGTGGGAAAACCAGGAGGAGGCTGACTCGCCCGCTGCTGTTGGAGGGAGAGATTCAAGGTGGCTCGAAGCTTTGACTGAGTCCTCATCTCAACCCCGTGGCAGCCCTGCCTTCCAGGGCTGGTGGGCAGAGCTTTGGCCCATCTGTTCTTTGGGGACAGGCGCTGCTTTAAAAGCAGTTTCACTACAGACCCAGGTTCTCTTCTTCAGATCCACTTCCCAGCCTATCACCCCATGGACTGAGGCCGCCTCGGACAGAGAGGAAGGAGGAGTTGCATTTGCCCCCAGGGCAGCTGTGGGCCCACTAAGTGCACGCTGCCTGGCGGAGTCTGTGGCTCTCTGCCTAGGTCGGTCAAAACGAGGATAATCTGAGACACACAGAGCTAACGTTTCCCAGCACTTGCCATGCACCGAGCGTTGCCCCAGATACTTTTCTTTCCATGGCTTCACTTTATCTCCCAAGCACCCTATGGAATAAACACACTCATTCTTTCTGATCTCACCCAGAGAGGGAACAGAGGCACAGAGAGGTTCATTCGGTGCCTAAGGACACACAGGCAGTACGCAGCAGAGCTGGGATTTGAACCCAGACTAGCAGGCACCACCACACCAGTGGCTTTGCCGCCTCACTTCGCTGGCTGCTGTAGTGCTCCTGATGCTGCACAAACTCTGAGTGCCAGATGGCTCTGGCGCTGGCCCATTCTGAGACCTACTTGGGAGAGAAGGAGAGGTGAGAAAGGAGGAGGAGTTGCTTCTTGTTCTGACCCACACCATATAAAATACGCGGTGCTGAGCTGGGCTGGGGCAGTCTTCATTGACCAGAAAGCTCTAAATGCCTGTATTTTTCTAAACGGAGGAAGCAAGATCCAGTGCTGACAAAGCGCTGATGAATTACTGACCCCCGTGCCATGGGCGAGTTATCAAGGACGTGGCAGTCTGGATCCAAGCCCTCAGAAAGTTTAAAAGAAAAAAGGGGGGAGAGAGACTTACCAAGGACACGGAACAGTGTGAAATAAGGGAGCTGAATAATGACCAGCATTCCACAGTGCTGTAGGCTGTCGCGACCCAACCACAGGTGTCTCCCGGTTACGTCATCCGAGGACCTCACCCAGGGTACAGCGAATAAGACTGGAAATGAGTGTTTGATGAATGCCACTGAATCGATCACTTTAAAATGGTTAATTTAATCTTAGGTGAATTTCACCTCGATACATTTTTTTTTAGTATCCAAAAAGAAAATCAAGATAATCCTGAGAGTATTTTGTAATACCCCAATGATTGGAGTTCCAATTCTAGTATCTTAGATTCTTCCATCAGTTCTGTAGTCTCCCCAGAATTGTTACAAACAGTTAAAATTCATTAAACTCCTAATTTGTAGCAAAAGTAACATTCAAAAAGAATGCTTGCCTGAGATTGAATTTGTGGAAGACTCCTTACACAGAATGGACTCTGGAGTTTGAGGCTAAAGTCTCAACAGGTCAACTCTTTAGGGGTAAAGCCCAGTAAGACCGAGCAAATCCCAGCCTGGACCCAGAGGTGCCAGTTCTGGGTTCAGAGTCACGGACCACAGGAAATCTAGGGAAGCTAGAAAAGAAATCTCAAGAAAAAAGGATGTTTCTGTGCATGGTTTCAGATAATTGATTTTTTAACAAAAAAAGATTTATCTATTTATTTATGTATTTGAAAATCACAGCTCCGGACAGAAAGGGAGAGACAGAGAGGGAAGTCTTCATCCACTGGTTCACTCCCCAGATGCCGCAATGGCCAAGGCTGGGCCAGGCTAAAGCCAGAAGCCAGCAGCTTCATCTGGGTCTCCCACATGGGTTGCAGGGGCCCAAGCACTTGGGCCATCTTCTACTGCCTTCCCCAGGCCATTAGCAGGGAGCTGGATCGGAAGTGGAGCAGCCGGGACTCGAACCAGCGTCCATAGAGGATGCTGGTGTCTCAGGCAGCAACTCTCCCTGCTACGCTACAGTGCTGGCCCCCAGAGAACCAACTACTATCCATAAACATAGTGAGGATCTAAGGACCTCAACTGAAACCTCTCCTCCCAAATCTACATTAATTCTGAGGTTTAAGAAATCGTGGTAGGAGGTAATCAGAATTGACAGAATCCACAGCTAAAGGATTCTAAAAGAAAAGTTAAGGGGATAAGACAGGTATACATGTACAGCACCAGCGTCAGGGGAATTGGTTGATGATGCCCAAGTGCTTATGTTACATGAGGTGTGTTTCATGTCTGTCCTTCTGTAATGGTGATGTGTGCTCATTCCACAAAACATGGAAGAGCAGAATGGATGCGAGGGAAAATCCAAGCTCCACCCAGAGAAAGCTTTAACCCTAGCGCAGGGCTTTCTCTGCCATCATTTTAAGTGTGGTGGTTTTATATATTTTTTTCCAACAAAGTACATTTTGAAATTTAGAATAGTTCACGGTTATTAAAAGTGTAGACTAAAATTTCTTAGAAAGAGCCTCAGTGCTGCCAGCCCAGACCCTCGATGGCGTCCTTGGTTTTACAAAGCCGATTCTGTCACACAGATCATGGGCTCTTCTTCAGCTTTCTCTAACCCTCTGCTCTGGGGTAGACACGCATTCCAGCCCCTTGGCTATTAATTAATGAGCACTTCCAGCTGAAGCAGGAGTTAGGCTGTAATCAAAGCTCAATAAACTTATCTCAGAACTGGCGAGGAGACGTATTTGCAAGTATTTCTTTAACTGCCTGAATTCCTTTTTGGAACAAAGCTGGGAATAAATCATCTTTGAAACACACACACTTGCTCGTTCTGGAGTTCTCAGTGATCCCCTCTGCTATCAAGCCTGTGTAGGTCAGATATGCTAAGGCTAATGTGCAAATAAACTTAGGATCTCGGAGCCGACAGAAGCAGCCTCTTTGTTCCTTTTCCAGGCACCTCCGTGAGTGTCTCCACCTTGAATCTGGTAGCCATATCGCTGGAGAGATACGGGGCGATTTGCAAACCCTTGCAGTCCCGGGTCTGGCAGACAAAATCCCACGCCCTGAAGGTGATTGCCGCTACCTGGTGCCTCTCGTTCGCCATCATGACTCCGTACCCCATTTACAGCAACTTGGTGCCTTTCACCAAAACTAACAACCAGACCGCAAATATGTGCCGCTTTCTACTGCCAAGTGATGTCATGCAGCAGGCCTGGTAAGGTTGTGTGGTGTTTTCTTCCTTTTTAAGTACCATTGATTTCATCCTGCAATGTTATGAAAACCTGCAATGCCTTGCCCAGAGTAGCTAGGGGGATCAGCCTCCCGGGGGCTTTTTGAGAAGGGTTATTCGAACCTTGTTCTGGAATAATGATAGCAAACATTTGGCCTGAGGGCTTCTATTTTAAATGCTGTATCTCTCTCTCTCTCACTCTCTCTCTCTCTCCCTATATATATATATATGCAATTGATTTTCTATATACATATATAAAATATATATACATATATTAATGCAACTGATTTTATATATACATATAAAATATATTTGTGTATGTATACACACACATATGTTAATGCAACTATTACATGCCCCTTGTACCAATGAGGAAGATGTAGTTGCCCAAACTCGCAATGCGTAGCCACAGTGCAGGATGCCCCTGAGTGATCCTCTGGGGTTCAGACTGCAGAGCTGTGGTTGTCTAAAGGATTGAGGAACACAAGACAGTGAGGCCCACGTCCCACACAATTTTTCTCAGAGCCGCAGCTGCGGAACTTGCCTCGAGAGCTTGGCCAGAAGTAAAAAGGAAAGATCCCCTGGCTGGTTCCCTGGCTTCCTCGCTGGGCAGCCTTGGGAGAGTTCACTTAACCCCTCTGAGCTTCAGGTGCTTTGTCCTGACGAGGAGATAACACACAAATGTTGCTTCAATCTGCCTCGTTGGCAGTCTGTGAGGTTCCAACGAGAGTGTGTGTGTAGCAATGACTTTGTAAAGAGGCTGCACACGTGCAAGGCTTCCGCTTACCGATTCTGGGGATGTTTCAGGAGCAGGGAACTGGCTCGACACGGCTTGATTTGCCTTGCTCTTTTTATTTCAACCAAGCAGCACCCACACGCAGGAAGCATCAGGTTGCAAACGAGAGGGAGACATTTCCAAGACTTGAAAAGGAGTCTTATCAAAACACGTCCAGTTGGAATGAAAAACGGCGCAGCCACCGTGAGTCTCTGACAGCTTTATGGCCTCATCGTGCAGCCTTACACACACCAGACTGCAAAAGCGACGCAGGGCCAGACTCACAAAGGCGGGGCTGTGATGCCTCAGGAATCAGACGTGTTTAGAGAAGGCATAGCTCTCCACCAGTCAGACTCTAGCGCCAGTCTGCCACGGTGCCGGCTGCACAGGTCATGCGGAGTGGACACCCATGGGAATTTCTGAGCTGCTCGTGGGCCAGAAGGAGCCAGAATGCCATGTAGTGTACAAACTCAAGGACACTTTCCACCATTCCATTGTGAAGCCACGGGAGGGTGCAATGGTTGTTGAAGAGCATAGATTCTAGAATCATATGCTTGGGCTCAAGCTCCTTCCTTGCCACGCCTCTTGTGACTTGGGACAAGTTATTTCATCTCTTCAAGTCTCAGTTTCTTCATCTCTAAAATGGGTACTAGCCTAATAGTGTCTATCCCAAGGTTATTACATGAGATAGATGTAGTGATAGGCGTAAAACGCTTCACTTAAGTGTGTAGCACGGATAACCAGCCCTCAATGAGTGTAAGTTCTCATTATTGCTATTGTTGGTAACAGCTTTGAGATATAATTCACATACTCTCATCACTCTTGTAAGATTTTGTTATAACCAGTGCTTCCTAAGAGACTTTCTCTAAAAAAAGATCAGACATAAACAACTTCCAATGATCGACATTGCAGACGTGGAACTTCCAAAGATCTTAAATACCAGTAATGAATGTGTTTATCCCGTCCCACTGAGCATAAAGAGGAGCCCTGTGGCTTCCTTCCCATCAGGGTCTGAAGGGCCACCGTCACTGGTTATTTGATTTCTTTTGATTTAATCAGGCACACGTTCCTGTTACTCATCCTCTTTCTCATTCCCGGAATTGTGATGATGGTGGCGTACGGAATGATCTCTCTGGAGCTCTACCAAGGAATAAAATTTGATGCTAGCCAGAAGAAATCTGCGAAAGGTAACTCTTTCAGCTACGCGGGGATGCCAAAAGGATTCAGAAATTTCTTTTCCATCACTTAAGGAAATGTACGCAGGGCGTCTATAGCGTACACTGGAGGTTTCCAAAATATCGCGAGACTGGTTCGTAAGGGCAGTCTTGGATGCAGTCTTATTTCCGCATCTAAATGGGGCACTGATTCCTCTCCAGAGGGGCTGGTAGAGTCTAACGAGACAAAACACACGTAGGCCGGGTAGAAGCAGAGGGCCCGCCGAATGTTCTGTTCAGGTGGACCACCTTCAGTCACCAAAGCCCATCGTACCTGCAGCCTGTGTGCGTCTCGCCAGAGACCTGGGAAGACGTCCCTGACGGCCCAGAGCCCCGCTTGCTGTCACCTCCTTCCCCGCCCTCTCTCGCCCATTTCCTGCTCACACTGCCCCTGCCACACAGCTCACTCCTTCCCCACGCATCGCGCCCTCCCCGCCACGAAAATTCACCCCACACCTGTGTGGACAGAACTCTCCCCTTCTCGCCCCTCCCCTTATCGGCCTTTCCTGTGTAGATAGCTCAGGCTCGCCAGCTTCTTTGCCCTGCTTTGATTTTTTTTTCTCATTATCCAGATTCCTTACGATAAAAGCAATCTAGAGGCTATTGAGCCAGCAAGACCTGCCCCTGGGGAGCTGAGGGAAGGAGGGTGAAAGATGAGAATATTCATTCTTTAATCATGTCTTCTTCCTTGTAATCTACATGTGGAAGATGTTAGAGACGTTATATTATATTTAGTGCATGATTTTATTACTTTTGAGTAGCTTTTCATTGGAGGGAGAGAGTTAGTATAGCCACTACAGCCATGCCCCCTTAGCTGCAGCCTTACTCTCCCTCGTTTCATTGCCCTGAGGCCACACATGGCCTGAAGATATTAAATGGAAAATTCCTGAAATAAGTGACTCATGTTTTAAATAATTTTTATTATCATATATTATTATAATTCGATTCCATTCATAGTTACTGTTGTTAAGCCTTTACTGTGCCTACTTTATTTTTTTTTATTTTTTATTTTTGACAGGCAGAGTGGACAGTGAGAGAGAGACAGACAGAGACAGAGAGAAAGGTCTTCCTTTTGCCATTGGTTCACCCTCCAATGGCCACTGCAGCTGGCGCACTGTGCCAATCCAAAGCCAGGAGCCAGGTGCTTTTCTTGGTCTCCCATGCGGGTGCAGGGCCCAAGTACTTGGGCCATCCTCCACTGCACTCCCAGGCCACAGCAGAGAGCTGGCCTGGAAGAGGGGCAACCGGGACAGAATCCGGTGCCCCAACCGGGACTAGAACCCGGTGTGCTGGCATCACAAGGCGGAGGATTAGCCTAGTGAGCCACAGTGCCGGCCACCTACTTTATAGTAAGCTCTATTATCATAGGCATGCTTGCATATGTTGAGCACCCCTACTCTGAGATTCCTAACTCTGAAATCAGAAGCTTTGTGAGTGCTGTGTTTAGATTTGGGAGCACATTGGATTTCAAGTTCTCAGATTAGGGACGTTCAACTGGTAAAGGGCACGTAAGATAATTCTAAAATCTGAAACACTTCTGGTCTCCAACATTCTGGGTAAAGGACACTCACCCTTTCTAGAGAAATCTGAAGGCCCTCAAAAAATGGAATTAAAAGCTGAGTTCATGGAGGCTAGTGGTTAAGATGCTGCTTGGAACACCCAACCCCCACATCAGAATGTCTGGGTTCAAGTCCCCACTCTGCTCCCGACTCCAGCTTCACAGTGTGCACCCTGGGAAGCAGCAATGATGGCTCAAGTCACTGGGTCCCTGCCACCCAATAAGGACCCTGGAGGGAGTTCCTTCTGGTCCTGGCCAGCCTCCAGCCATGCTAGCCTTTAAGGAGTGAGCAAGCAAATGACCGCTCTGTGTCTGTTCCTCTGTCTCTGCTCCTCTCTCTGCCTCTCGAATACAGAAAGTAAAATCTTAAAAGATGAGTTTACTTTGAAACGCATGGATTTCCCATGAACTTTTTGAAGTCTCCTCCTGCATGGTATGGCTTCCCCGGCATCCTCTGGGGGTCTTGGTGCGGAGGATAAGGGGTTGGGTGTCCTGGCTCCTGTACTGAATCCTACCTCTTAGGTCCCAGGTTGCCTGTTCAACCCTCGGGTTCTGCTTTGGTTGGCCTCCTTGAAAGAGGGAGGCAGGGACTCCAGGCCTCCCGCCTGCCGTGTCCCAACCCGAACACTAAGTAATGGCCCTTGCTTCCTCCCTCTACCCGCCCCCAACACCCAGAAAGGAAAGCCAGCACAGGCAGCGGCCGGTTCGAGGACAATGACGGGTGTTACCTGCAGCGGTCCAAGCCCACGAGGCAGCTGGAGCTTCAGCAGCTGTCCGGCGGCGGCGGCAGAGTGAGCCGGATCCGGAGCAGCAGCTCGGCGGCCACGCTGATGGCCAAGAAGCGGGTAATCCGCATGCTCATGGTCATCGTGGTCCTCTTCTTCCTGTGCTGGATGCCCATCTTCAGCGCCAACGCCTGGCGGGCCTACGACACGGTCTCGGCCGAGCGCCGCCTGTCCGGGACGCCCATCTCCTTCATCCTCCTGCTCTCCTACACCTCCTCCTGCGTCAACCCCATCATCTACTGCTTCATGAACAGGCGCTTCCGCCTCGGCTTCATGGCCACCTTCCCCTGCTGCCCCAACCCGGGGCCTCCCGGGCCGAGGGCAGAGGCGGGGGAGGAGGAGGAAGGCCGAACCACCCGGGCGTCGCTGTCCAGGTACTCGTACAGCCACATGAGCGCCTCCGCGCCACCGTCGTGAGCGGCGCGGCCGCCCCTGCAGGTGCATGGGGCGGGCTGGGAGAGGAAGAGGAGCAGGAGCGGGAGCAGGAGCAGCGGTGCAGCGGGAGCCCCGCGTTGTGCGCATATCCGTCCTCATCCAGCCCCAGGGTGGGGCCCCGGGGCTTGGTTTCCAGCGAGTTCAAGGAAGGCAATTTTCAGTTTCAGTAACAGGGCCCCATCAGGAAGACCCCAGCAGGACCCAGGCTGCAGGTGTCGTTGGCAAGCATTTGTTTAAAATGCAGATGTGGACCTCACTGAGGTTTTTGGAAGGTTCTGGAACAACTAAGGCGGTCTCTCACGCCCCCCACAGCAACACACTTCTATGCTCTGTTTCTGCTGCTCAAACGCCACCACCCAGGGAACAAGGAGCAAACCCCTCGGGCATTTATTTATTGCTATAAATGAACAGCCCGATGTTCTCATCTTGGGGCTGATCAAGAACAGAGAAGCAAGCACGTGGTCATCGGAAGCGCACAAGGACCACGGTCCGGAAGCTGGAATGCGGTACCTATGTTTCTAAAGAGAAGAGGAGACCTGCAGAGGGATGGAATGTTCTCTTGTTCCGGGGAGTGTGAAGGGGCAGAAGGTGCATAGAAATCATTTTTTCTACTGTAATGATATATATTGCTTGACTCGCCTTCATACGGTGGTTTTACATCTCACGACTCCTTTCCCTCCACTGGATTTCTCTTAGTCGCCTGTACTTCCTCTTTTTCCAGAGACCACCAGGTAGGAAGGAGAGCTGTAAGTCATGTGTACCTTGCCAAAGACACATAGTCAGGAACAGGATTGAAACTGGCACAGCTGGACTCAGACAGCTTTTGAATGCCAACGTGATTCAATGTCTGTGCTTTTCAATCTATGTATTTGCTAGTTTATGTATATGTGTAAGCCAACCACATAGTTATATGTTCTTTACATGTAAAGATGCTCCTAGTGTGTTAAAAAAAAAGAATATTTAATGGATGTTACAACTCAACAAGTGTTGTCATTTTACATTCTTCTACCACAACTGGAGTTTCATGTGAACTTCATTTCTTTGAAAACCCGCGTTGAAACCTCAGTCCCTAATAGACATCTCTATTTAAGATAAGATGTGAGCTCTACAGCCAGCTACTAGGAAGAGCTTTTCTAGAACAGTATCTATAGTTCCAGTCTACCAGCACTTCTTCCTTTGTTTCTTTTTTTAGACCAACATAGTCCTTTCCAATTAAATCAAGCAACAGGGGCATTTTTGACAGAAGCAAGTTTACAAGTGGGAAGTAAACAGAGCCCGCAGCTTCCTGTCCCCAGACATCTGAGAAGGGAACTTTCCTGGTTGTCCTGAGGCCATGACCCTCTGCTGAGCCAGGCCTGGTCCTCCTGGTGGTGTGCAGGGGCCACTGGTCTCAGCTGTTCACGGTCATGAATGTAGAGGGACAAGGGCGTAGGAGTGCCAAGCTGCGATCTGAGTAGGGCATCAGGTGTTGTATCATTTGTCACCATCACACTTGCCTGCCATGGGACACATGGCCCTGTGCTGAAAAGAAACTATTGGGGTTGGGGTACTTTTCAAGCCAGGGGGTCCCCAGGTGGGACTCTAATTGTGCTGTCACCTAGCAACCCAGTCAAAGAGTGCAAGGCAGATTCAACAGCTGGAAATGTGTGCTGCAAACATTGTAAGGGCAAGAAATGGAAATGTCTCCATTATTTGAGTGAGTCCTACATTATCTACAATTTTCCTGCAAAAAGAATAAATCTTCCCTTATGGCAGTGTTGGCACACAAATGAGGATAGAGTAGGCTCCCCTTTATTGGGAACCCCTGAAATTCCAAAGGTGCATGGGCCTAAAAGCAAGGTTCCCAGATTTAGTGGCTAAAAATATAGATGAGCAGCTAAATTGTAATATTAGATAAGCAATGGATAATTTTTCATATGACTATGTCTCATGTACTAAAACACATCCTGTATTTCATCTGGCAACTTTACCTTAAAATATTTTAAAATGTGTAAAAATATACACAAGATTTTCCAGATGTGGAAAGATAAAAATAAAGTTCGCTTAATTTATTCGGAAGTCTTTCACGTTGTGGGAGATTAAAAAAGGAGAAAGCTATTAACTTTTAGTCTGTGTCTGACCTTTGGAAAGGTCTGATTCTTACTGATTGAAAAAAAAGTACATTATTCTTGTACTCTGCTGAGTTAACTGCCTTCATCTCATGCTAAAGCAGGTTACTAATTTGTATTTGAAATGGGGTGGGGGACAATAGCGTTAAGAAAGAATGTCCTCAATTTTCTGGAATTCTAGTGTCTTCTGGTAGCTTCTGCTCATCACCAGAGTGGTAAGCTGGAACTTGCATATGGAATGGAGAGACATATCTTTGTTCTTTATTTAAATTGTGTCTCTCAGTGGCTTCCTGTGCTCTTGTCACCATGGTAATCACTCCTAAACAGACACGGTGAATGAGCATGTGTGTGTACTTCTAGGGTTTGGTGACACCTGTCCTTGTAGGCCTAGCAGGCGCCCCCTCCATTCCAGTCAAGTGTTGTCTTCAAGAGACTGAGTGGTGATAGCTGTTGACCCTCCCTGTGTTCCCCTGGAGTGTTTTGCCCAGTACTGCACACACCCTGAGCGTTCAATAAACATCATGCCTCACTCCCGTCCCGCCTGCCATGCTTTGGGCGACTTCTCTGCATTCACAGCTGTGATTCTCAACAGGAGAAGACACATTCTAAGACTTTCTCCAACTCGGTGCATCTCCCCCAAGATTCTGATGGGTGAGTGGTTGCTTCTCTCGTTGGTGTAGAGAGAGTGTAATCGAAGATCTTACTGGTGGGAACATGTTACACCTGTAAATGGTGTTAAGACCCAGAATGAGAGAAAAGAAAAAGTTTGGAGAACAGGTGCTTAGCCTATTGATTAAGATAGTCACCCCAGGGCCCGTGCTGTGGCATGGTGGGTTAAGTCACGGCCTGCAATGCCGGCATCCCATATGGGCTCCGGTTTGAGACCCAGCTATTCTACTTCCAGTCCAGCTCCCTGGGAAAGCAGTGCAAGATGGCCTGAATTCTTGGGTCCCTGCAACCACGTGGGAGACTGGCTTCGGCCTGGCTGAGCCTTGGCCATTGCAGCCATCTGGGAATGTTCTAGTGGGTAGAAGATTTTCCAATAGGTAGAAGATATCTCTCTCCCTCTCCCTCTGTCTCTCCTTCTCTTTCTGTAACTCTGCCTTTCAAATAAATAAAAATCTTTTTTTAAAGATTTATTTATTTGAAAGACAGAATTACAGAGAAAGGTAGAGACAGAGAGAGAAGTCTTCCATCATTGATTCATCTCCCAGATGGCTGCAATGGTCGGAGCTGCGCCGAACCATTAGCAGAGAGCTGGATCAGAAGAGGAACAGCCAGGATTAGAACTGGCACCCATATGGGATGCCGGTGCTTCAGGCCAGGGCTTTACCCACTGTGCCACAGCACCGGCCCCAAAAATAAATCTTAAAAAAAAAAAAAAAATACCTCCCATATCAGAATATCTGGGTCCAATACTCAGCTCTGCTCCAGACTCCAGCTTCCTGGTAATGCAGACTCTGGGAGGCCGTGGCCATGGCTCAGGTAATTGGGTCTGTGCCACCCACGATGCAGTCCTAGATAGAACCGCCAGCTCCCTGGCCATTGGGGGCATTTGGCGAATGAGTCCATGGATAGGATCTCTGTGTTTTTAAAGAGTTAGGATCCACTGATCTATAGAGGGCACCTCCCTCTGGGGTCTTATGCTCCTTGAGGGAGGACAGTAAAAAACCATACCCACATTTCTTTTATTTCTCTATTTTTTTTAAGTCTTTGCTCTGGGAGACGCATTTGACATTCAAATATTTTCTTTAAAAAATTTGCATCTTGGTCATATTTTCCAATTTATTTTCATTTTACTTTGAAAAACAGAGAGACAGAAAGGGTGATCTTCCACCTGTTGGTTCACTACCCAAATGCCTGAAACCGTAAGGGCTGGGGCCAGGCCAAAGCCATGAGCCAGGGCACTGCCTGCAGTGCCGGCATCCCATATGGGCACTGGTTCAAGTCCCGGCTGCTCCACTTCTGATCCAGCTCTCTGCTGTGGCCTGGGAAAGCAGAAGATGGCCCAAGTCCTTGGGGCCCTGCACCCGTGTGGGAAGATTCGGAGGAAGCTCCTGGCTTTGGATCGGCGCAGCTCTGGCCGTTGCGGCCAATTGGGGAGTGAACCACCGGATGGGAGACATCTCATTCTCTCTGCCTCTCCGCTCTCTGCATAACTCTGACTTTCGAATAAAAACAAAACAAAACAAAGCCAGGAGCCATGAACTCAATCCAGATCTCTCCTGTGGGTGGTACAGACTCAGGTACCTGAGCCACCACCCGCGGCTTCGCGAGGTGCACGTCAGCCAGAGCTGCATCAGAAGCAGAGGAGCCGGAACTTGAACCAGGCACTGCGATATGGGACGTAGGCGCCCCAAGCAATGACTTCACCGCTGTGCCAAACACCTGCCCTGTGAAGGTAGGTAATTCACTGCTCGGGGCTGGTAAACATTATCAAAGCCCACGTGGCTCCCTTGGCTGCTCTCTCCCTTCCATTTGCTCTGCCACGGGGCCCTTCTAGGAGGCCCTGAGCCACCCAAAGCCACGCCACACCTGCAGTCTCTCTGTGGCGGGCTCTCAGCTCTGCGCGTGGAGCTTCCCTCCCTCTGTTTCCGTGGTTGAAATGTTACCGACCTTGCTGGCTTTCTGCCGCCCTCAAGTGGGCCGGAGCTTTCTATCTGCTCACAACTGAGAGCCAGCTCACAGGCCACCTACCCCAGCCCAGGGGGAAGTTCAAGTCCTTGTGCAGGAAGAGCAAACAGTCATCCAGTGACTCGCACCCTTCTTTGCATAGAACAGGTGCTCTGTCCATGTTTCCGGGAATGAGTGGATGGGTCAACCAGCTTAGAGGCAGTTGTCTCCCCACCACCACACACACGCACACACCAAGGCCTCCTATGCAAGGCTGAAGTCGGCTGGGCAGTCACATACTATTTCCATTGTGTCCAGAAAATCTTGCTTTTTAGGTAAAAGCCACTTCTGCGGATAAACCGATTATATTCTGGGCCGGAAGTCTGGAAATCTGGGTCCCATCCTTAGTGGCTGTCATTAGTTTGCGTGTGGCTCCAGGCAAATCACAGCCCTTCCCCAGCCTCAGTCTTCTCTGGTGCTTAACAAAAGATAAGATTGTCCTCCATCTCTGATACATCACCATACTCAGTCCTGCGGTTACCCCATACCCTCTCTTCATTTTGTTGGCTTCCCATTGACTTTGCAATCAGAGAATCTCCGGGATCCCTAAGCACACCACCACCTTGGAGGAAGGCTGCCAGACCGAGAACAGGGCTGAGGGAGCAATCTCCAAGCTCCCGGCCCCTTCTAGGTCATGGCTTCCCAGAGTTACCTGCGGGAGGCCCACGCCTGGAACGCCTGCCCCATTCCAGCTGAAACGCAGTTGTAAGAATCTGCTCCTAGGCTGGAGACGGGCTACCAGCACTTAATCAAGCCTGTTCTAGGTAGGTGCCAAGCGAGTCACTGGTGACAGCAGGCGATAATAAACACTGGCAGAAGAAATGACTGTTACTTTGGGGTTTCCTGCTTAATTCTCAGAGAGAGAGAGAGAGAGAGAGAGAGAGAGAAAGGGAGGAGCGGCATTTTCCACATTTTACAGGTGGAAGAAGAGGACCAGAGACTGTCCAAGGTCAGACAGCTGGCCAATGTCAGAGACAGGATGGAGCCCCGTTCTCATTCCACGGGGCTGCTGTGGGATGAGGTGTCATTCATTAGTCTGAGTAATCAATAGCTGGCTGTTTGGTTTCCTATCACACTTTCCAGGCGTAGTCCTTGGGCAGCGGCAACTTCAGGGGGGAGGAGTGCCTGTCTTGCCCCCACTTCCTCCCTTCCCCGTGTGCTCACGACTACCCCCCCCCCAGCCCCGCACTCCCCCAGACATATTTTGACCTCCACACTGAACTCCCTGAACCTGGAGGATTTGCAAATCCGATTGTATTTTCCACTTGTATTCCGCATGCCTCTCTCCCTCCCTCTGTTTATTTTTAGAATGGAGATAATACCTCGGCTCCCTCACACAGCGGCCAAGCGATGGTATCAGTAAATGAGCTTTCACCTCTTTGGCAAATCACCAGCGGTAGGAAGGGAGATTTGCTTTCTCAGAACGGTCAGAAAGGAGACAACCTCAGGCCTCTCCATCAGCTGCTGTGTGGAGCTTCCTGGCTTCCCCTTCCGCCTGTCACCTTTGAGCAGGACCCCTTCCCCAGGGACAGGCGCAGGTGTGATTCCCACTCCCTCCCACTGGGCATCACTTCAATGCCTGGACGTCCCACACTGCCCCCGCCCCAGCATGGTGTCTGCAGGGGCGCTTACTGCCAGTCCTGCACCAAGTCACTTCTCTTCCTGATTCTCTAACAGCTAAAGGCTTCCCACTCTCCCAAAACCTCAGGTCCAAACCTGGCCTGTCTGTTCAAAGATGGCAACAGGAAGTGGGGAAGGCAGAAAGACTTGAACTTGGGTCCCAGGTCCAGCTAGTGTGGGACAAACTACTCAGCCCCCCCCCTTAGTTCCCCATCTGCAGGACTTGCCTCATTAGGTTCTGTGAGAATCAAACAATACTAAAGGACATAACTAAGGCTAAATTTAAACTTGTATCAAAAGGGGGCCCTTTTCCAGGCTCAGACGGTGGCTGTAGACAAGGAGTGACAAGTTGTCCACCATTGCAAAGGGAGGGACCAGATGTGATCCCACAATTAGCTAAGAGGCCGAGGTCGGAGTGGAGTGGGACCAAATATCTATCGGGGATTGAAGACAGAGCAAAGAGAAAAACAAAGCTAATTCCTGATTGTTCCACGCCTTTTGAAGAACTAATAGCATGTGAAGAGTGTGACAAACAGCAGGTGCTTAGTGAATGGCAGCCATCATCAGTGACACCTGACACCTGTTTCAGCTCTTCGCCTGGCCTGGCAGGTCTTGGATTTTTATTGAGAACACTCTCATCAAAATTCCCCTTTTACTTAGAATTCAGAGAGTCATGGTAACCATACAAGTGCCCTCCCCACGCCACCTCCCCTTCCCCTCCACTTTACCCTGCACTCTGGCATCACATGGGGCTTACAGACAGAAGGCTGGGGTCACCTCCCTCTCTGCCCAGAGGCCAAGAGGCTCATCATGGACTGGAGGTCCAACTTCCCTGGCCTGGCCTCAAAGTCTCCAGCAACTGGATGTCAACCTCCTTTGCATATCGGTCAGTTTCCTCTTCCTTCCAGAAGAGAAAGGTTTGCCATCCGGCCAGTACTTCCTTAAACTCCTGCCCCCACCCCTCACTTTTGGATCTCCTCTTCCCTTTAGCTCTTCTGGGTGACATCCTGTCATTCGGCGTGGCTCAGCTCAGCTTTTGCCTTCCCCATAAAACCCCCAAAATCCTCATCAGAAAGGAATTCTCGGAACTCCCCAACGTCGTCTTTGTAGACCCTAAAGTTGAACACATTCTGTCTGGTTAAGACAGACAGACCCAAAGCCCTCATTTGTAGCAAGTTTTCTGATTTCTGTGGTGCAAAGGGCTCTGCCTTGGGCACTTTCAAGTTGCCGGCGTGAAATCTGTGAAGAGAGCGCTGGGAAGAGCCGTGTCGTAGCACACTAGTCTACAGTATGTCCTACCATGTACTATGTACTAGTCTACAGTATGTCCTACCGTGCAGATGCAAGAAACATGAGTAACATCCAGAGCGTAGATAACAGCTAAATGTAGTAAAAAATAACTAGAAAGTGACGCATTTCAAGCATGTATTACAGTTCCCGAAAATAGAACAGTTGGCCTTGAAGCCAACACCCGCCAACCGCAGCCCTCCACTGGTTCTGGCCGAGAAATGGGAGAAGTCCGCTCGGAGTCTCCGGGTTCATTGCTGAGGGTGTGTGGCTTTGTGCTGCAGGAACAAAGTAGCACGTGCATGAAGGCGCTCAGTGCATGCGGTGAGTGAATCCCTCATCTATAAAATAAAGGTAGGGGGTGGATATTGTGGTTCAGCTGGTTAAGCCACCATGCGGAAGCCCTAGTCTGTATCAAGCCGCAGGTGCTCCACTTCCAATCCAGTTCCCTGTTAATGTTGGGAAGTAGTGGATGGTGGCTCGAGTATTTCAATTCCTGCCACCCACACGGGATACCCAGACAGAGTTCGGGGCTCCAGACTTCATCCTGGCCTACCCCTGCCTGCTGTGGGCACTGGAAGAGTGAAACCAGTAGATGGAAGATTTTCTCTATCTCTCTCTCTTTCTCTCTGTATCTCTATCTCCCTCTCTTTTTTCTTTTGTCATTCTGCCTTCCAAATAAATTAATTTAATTAATCTTTAAAAATTAAAGTATTTGGACTAGATTGATCATTTTTAAAAATTTAGCACAGGGAAATCTCTGCTTTCTTTCTCCCCTAAGAAATTCGGTATAGAAGTCCAACATGCAAGCAAGTTCACAGTATAGTCACAGGAATGGGGCTTTGGGACACTTCCTGGAAATCCCAAGTGGGACCCCTTGGGTACCACAGAACGTGGGTTACAAACCTCTAATTTGGATCCACATCAGGACCAATAATGTGTACCCTGGGGCCTGCGAGGTCAGTCTTTTTTATCAGGATTTGCCGGTGACATTGGTGAGCCTAGCTTCACCGCCAGCTGTGCTGTGCCCTTGGCTTTGTCCAGTGAGCAGACCACCTTCCATTAGGCTCCGAATTACAGACGCCTTCATGCATCATTCAGGCCCATCCTGGCATCACCGCTCTCCCTGTGTGGATCCGGCCAGAGACTCACTGGCCCCGTGCCTGCTGGCGGGGGGCTGGGCACTGTTCTCTCTGCAGCGGCCGGAACAGGCGTCTCCAGGCCAGCCCTCAGCTTTCCCAGGCCGGCTTCTCCACGCAGTCATCACAGGCCCCACTCTGCTGGCTCCCAGCATTCAAGCACTGTGATTTCTCGGTTTCCAGACCTCCTGTGGGACCATGATGTAACTCTGCTTGAAGGTCTGTCCCAACCCATAGCCATTTTCAGTCCTCAGCCCTGTGGAAGTTTTCAGAAAGCCCCTCCCACTGGGATTTTATTTTTGAAAAAAAAAAAAAAAGTATTTGTTTTTGTTTTATTTGAATGGCAGAGAGAGAGATGGATGGAGATGGATCTTGCATCCCACTGGTTCACTCCCCAAACACCCCCAGGAGTCAGACCTGGGCCAGGCTGCACCAGGAGCCAGGAACTCAACCCAGGTCTTCCACATGCATGGCAGGGACCCAAGTCCTTCAGCCATCACCTCCCAGAAAGCTGGATTGGAAGCTGAGGAGCTGGGACTTGAACCAGTGCTCTGGTGGTGGGGGGAGGGGTGGGGGTGGGTATGGGCATCCTCTGAGGCAACATAACCACTGAGCCACAACTCCCGGCCCTCACTGGGCTGTTTATGATGCCAAGTGTGTCAGCTGCAACCAGGTGTCAGTCCCCAGGCTCTGGGTAGCCACGGCCTCAGCCAGCAGCTTATACCATTCTTTTTGCTTTTTTTTTTTTCTGGTGGGAGGAGGGGAAGGAGTGGAAATGGATAGATCCTTTGTCCATGGGCCAGAGCACTTGGCTATGAGACCCTAGCCAGTATCTCCCTCACGCCCCCTGCTATGGGCTGAACTGCGGGCCCCTAAAACTTGCCTGTTGAAGGTGTAACACCTGGGACCTTTAAAGAGAGAACTGCTTTACAACAGGGCCATGAGGGCTTGCCCCAGTCCTCATCCAGTCTGACTGGTATTCCTACACGAAGCAGAGATTCGGGCACACAGAGGGATGCCCGGCACACTTACGCGCAGAGACAGCTGTGCGAAGAGGCAGCAGAAGGCACCATCTGCAAGCCACAGGGGGAGCCCTCACCAGAAAGCAAACCTGCCAGCTTCATGCTGCATTTCCTGTCCGAAGAACTGTCAGACGTGACATCTTCATTAGCAACCCCCGAGCCCAGTTGGTGGCACTTTATCAAAGCAGTCCTTGCAGACCGAGACACCCTCATTCCTGGGTTCAGAGCTCACACAGCCTCACTTAGTCCTAAGGGCAGGTCAAAAAGGCTGGAAACTGGGAGCTGGCTTTGTGGCTCAATGGGTTAAGCCACTGCCTGCAATGCCTGCATCCCATATATGTGCCGGTTCGAGTCCCAGATGTTCCACTTCTGATCCAGCTCCCTGCTAATACTCCTGAGAAAGAAGATGGCTCAAGGCCTCTGTACCCACATTGGAAACCCATATGGAGTTCTAGGCTCCTGGCTTCGGCCCGGTCCAGCGCTGGCCATTGCGGCCATTTGGGAAGTGACCCAGTGGAGGACGATCTCTCTTTATATCTCTGCTTCTCTCTATGTAACTCTGCCTTTCAAATAAATAAGTACTTTTTTAAAAAGAGAGAAAGGCTGGAATCCAACCATGCCCCTTTCCTGGGCCAGCCACAACCCCTGAGACCTTGAACTAAGACCTCACACCTGTTCCAGGATCACTTCCTTCTCAACAGGCTTCCTTCCGTCTTTTCCTCCTGGTGTCTGATTTCAGTAAAATCCCCAGGCACAGAGACGGCAGCTGCAACAAGAAAGCAGCCAGTCAGAGACACCAGAGGGGTGAGGAGGCAGCTGGAGGGTGCAGGGGCTCTGGCCCCACCGAGACAATTCTCCAGGGGTGGGGCTGGAGCATCCTGAGGCCTAATTCAAGGTGGGGGGGGAGGGTCTTGGGCATCTTCCAGGGCTGGGCTTGCCAAATTAGACGCAAGATGCCGCTTCAATCTGAATTTCAGATAAGCCGTGAGTCATTTCTTGGTACATGCACATCTCATGCAGTGTTAGAGGTTTTTATTTATTTGAAAGGCAGGGAGATGAAAGACAGAGAGAGCTCCCATCCCGTGAATCACTCCTCAAACGCCTGTTACAGCCCCCAGCTGGGGCCAAAGCCAGAAGGCAGAATTCAATCCGGGCCTCCCAAGTAGAGGGCAAGGCCCCAAGTACTTGAGGCATCCCTGCAGACTCCGGGAAGCTGGAGTCAGGAGCTGAAGCCAGAATTGAAACCCAGACATTCTGCTGGGGCCCAGGCATCCTGACCGGCTTCATAACCACTTGGCCAAATGCTCACTCCCAAGGTTGTGGTTTTATTTGCTAAACCTGGCAACCCTGTGCAGGAAGACAGAGTTGAGAATTCAAATATGATGGGGAGGGGGCACGCACACACAGGACATGCCCAGGACTGCCACACAGCAGTCACTGAACCAACACAGAAAGAGCAGAGGAGTGCTTCTGGGTGACAGGGCTCTGTCACCGGCCCAGCCCTACAGCCTCTCCGTTGGAGTCAAGATGAAGAATCCCGGATCTATCAGTTTCCTACAGGGGCTGTAACAAACCTCGTGGCTTGAAACAGCACAAACCACACAACAGTTCGGCGGTCAGAAGCTGTCACAGGTCTCACTGGACTAAAATCAAGGTGTCTGTGGGGGAGAATCCATTTCTCACATTTCCAGTTCCTACCTGAATCCCTTGGCTTGCGGCCCCTTCCTCTATCTTCAAGGCTGATTCTACCAGCCAAGAAATGCCACAGGCTGCCAGCAACTCCACAAGGCAGACAGGTATGCAGCAGGTGCATGGCCCTCAGAAGGAACCACGCCAGCCCACACTGGGTCTTCGAGCCTCTGTAATTGTCAGGGGATAAATGTGCTCTGTTTAAGCCATGTAGGCTGTGCTGCTTTGTCACAGTAGCCTGGGAAGCTCCCATACACACTGCCATTCTGAAGAGTCAGTGTCCTCTCCTGCATGTCCACAACCACGTCTCTGTCACCTGCCATCTCCATGTCTGCCCCCACCTCTTGGCTCCCACTGTCCCGTCACCTTCTCTGGCCAGCTCCCACATGTCCCTTTCATAAGGGCCCCTTGTGGTTACCCTGTCCCGCTCCCTGGGTGATGGTAACCCCCCCACCCAGGTTCTGGGAATTGGGATGTGGACATCTTTGGAGGCGCCCTTTTCAATTCCCACAGTGCTTCTCCCGGTGACATTGCCACCTTCTCAAGGCTACTGGTAGGTAACAACAGACTTTAATTGGGGTCCTGGATACATATATAGACAGTGCCAGCAAATCAAGATTCTCACTTTGGGCCATGGAGATTTAGATGTGGAGGTGAAAGGTGAAAGGGAAAGAGACGGCACTAATGGAAGAATAGAAATTTGGAGCTAAAAATGCATAAACGCGCACAGACGATGCACGGCAAAGGGCTAGACAAGCCTGTCTCTTCTCCACCTTCTCCCCCAGCTGCTTGTGGGGGCGTTTCTGGTACCCTAAGACCGCCCTGAATATTGCTTTCAACCAGCTTGCCCTGGGTTTGGGCACAGACAGCACAATACATCTCGAGGTCACAGCCCTGGCCTTGACCCCGTTCCCAACTCCGCAACAGCCCAGCTTGCAGAGAGCAGAGAGGGGCCGCTTGCTCTTTAGAAGGCAGTGATGGCAGGAGTTTCCCAGGACTAGGTGGGAGGTTGGAGGTCAAAGGCCAAGTTGTGGGCCGGTGTGACTCCCTCCAAGGGCCCTGAGGAAGCACCTGCCACTCGCCCTTCCGCTTGGAAGTTGCTGGCAGTCTTCGGGCTCCTTGGCTGCTGGAAGCATCATCCCACTTGCTTCCTCCGTCTTCACCTGGCTTCTCCCACGTGCATGTCCCTGTGTCCAGACTTCTCCCCTGGTAAGGACATCACTCCTATTGGATTAGGTCCACGCTGATGACCTCATCTGAACACTGCATCTGCAGTCCCCTCATATCCACTGAAGGTCACCTTCGGAGGCCCTGGGGGTCAAGATTTCAACTTGCAGATCTTGGGGAGTCCCGGTGCAGCCCATAGCAATGGCACAGAGATTTCAAGGGGGTGCATTTTCAGAACCTCTGTTCTGGAGTTTTCTTGTCTTCAACAGCTTTGACTCCCTGTTTCCCAAGTTAGGGTTTATGGGGCCATAGTTCTCATAGGGGCCCCTTCTGAGAGACACAGGAGGGTGACGGAGCCACAGGCTGGGGCTGACGAGGACTGAGGTGGGTCAGCCTGCCTGTCCCACAGTCACGAGGGAACACAGGGGGAACCATGGCCTTGCCGGCGACAGAAAGGATCTGCATTTGAGGGGACATCTCTCTCTCTGAGACTGGATGCAAGAGGCCCAGTGCCACCCTCCAGGCACTGCACAATGCTGGCAGGGATGCTGAGGGAGCCCCTATCAGCTATTCCTGGGGGAACAAGGAGAAGGGCTCAGGGTGCAGCACTTACTAGAAGGCTCCAGGGCCAGCCCACCTGGCCTCAGCCCCGAACCCCACCCCACCCCACCCTTGCTGCCTACGACTCCTTGGGCAAGCTATCACCCTGTGTCTCAGTTTTACTGTCTGGTGAGGAGAGCAGTGGCCATTTCCAACAGAATTGCAGAGGACAAAAGAGATCATCTTTTAAAACAGCACTTACCAGGAGGCTCACCTGCCAGTCAGACTAGATAACCACGCCCCTTTGGGAGTAGATAAAAGGCCTGGAGCACAGTGGGCCCCTCCTTTGTTTTGGTTGCGCACCCTTGTTGCATTGCGCCTCCGCGGTGCCTCTGCTTTCCCTGCCTGCACGCTTGCTCCACAGGACACCCGGCCTGCTCTCTGCCTGCTACGGACCCAACTTAGCTTCTAGACTTCTTTCTCCCCTAATTAAAGCCCTCACTTTCCTGTGCAATTCCCCCACTGAATAAAATGCTTAAAAACTTACCGAAAAAAAAAAAAAAAAAGCAGCACTTACCCTGTCAGAGGTTTTCCAAAGCCTTAGCCACAGTTATCAGCTAAGGAGACTTGGCTGGGACTGCCACTTCTGCTTCTGGAGAGCCCATCAAGAGGACAGTGGCACAGAGCGATGCAGCGAGCCCTGCACCTGCCACCACTAGATGCCGACAGGAAGTTCCGCAGCACACTGACTTGCACCTGCAGCCCGGTCACTCTGCACCTGATGCCTCCCTTGCACGTTCTTCCCGTTTCCACTTGGAGATCCCAAGCACCAGGAAGGGCAGCTGTAGTGCCCTGTGGTTTCCTCCACAGTTGCCCAGCACAGGATTTGCCCGAGATGGGTACCTACGACAGACCAGCCCCCAGCGGTCACTTGAGCAAAAGCCCGGATGGAGATGAGTCCCCTTCAATACCCAGCATTGCCCTAAGCCCTGCTCTCAGGCTCTAAGACTAGATGAGCGGGGCTTCCCTCCCCCGAAAACTCAGTGTTGCTCCTTCCTCACTCTGAGACGGCTCAAGCAGTGACGTTACAGCTGCACACCAGTGCCCCTGCTTCCTTCCTCACCCAGGTCCCGCCGGCACCAGCGTGGAGAATGGGGAGGGGATGGGGAGCCAGGCAAGGCGTGTGTGTCCCGTCTCTCCCACTGGGTGAATTTGCTGGGTCCTGCTGCTTCAGCGGGCTGAGCGCTGGCACGGGGCTGGCTGCTGGGGCTCCTGGTAGTGGGAAACCAGCACCAGCTGAGAATGTAACATGCCGGGCAGTCCTTTCCAGCTCTCGCTCCGGCTCCTCCTGTTTACCTAAGTGGGTGAGCGTGAACTCAGCTGCCAGCGAATGCAAGATCAAAGGCTCCGAGCACGTGCAGCGTGAGCTGGAACTCGGGCTCGGGCTTTGCTGTGGTCAGTCGCCACCTGTCACTTACTTGCAGCTCCCACAATAGCAACATACACTTATTAGCTATGAACATAACCTTTACTATTCAATTTCCTATGGGAAAGACAATCTGACAAAGGCGAATCTGATGAAGCTCCAGCTCCCACACCGCGGACCCCTTGCTTGTACAAAGGCATTTTTCAGATACTCAGGCATACCTGAGGGATTTTTATTTATGGAGAAAAGAGTTACCCTCCCTGCCCAATACCCGAACCAAGAATGCATAGTCCAGAAAAAGAAGTAGAATCTGATCCATTTTAGCCCAAGGAAACAGAGCGAGGGGGCCTGGTGTCCTGCAGAGTGGGCAGCACTGGAGAGCAGGGACCTGTTCTCAGAACAAAATTATGGCACATGGGCGTGGGGGAGGCTGCACCATGACCTGAACCCTGAACCCTGAACCCCGTCGAGATTGTTAACCTAACTCTGTGAGGGCACGAGAAAACCAGAGGGGGTCATGGCAATCCAAGGCACGTCAGGAGGTTGGTAAAAGATGGTCGCTGATACCCAGGCTCCCTGTAGAAGATTAAGTGATTGCTCAGTGAATTTCCTCATGCAGACATCACCACCCCACCTGTGTGAGAAACCTGTGCTTCCTTGCCTTGACAACAACAGCAGTGGCTGGGGGAGGGGTAGAAGAGACGGTGGGCGAGTTCGGTGCTGATGACTCCAGAGGCATTGAGTGTGCCCACTCACTCCTCACTCCTCAGCTGGTCCAAGAAGGATGAGAGACCCGTGCAGCAGGCCCGGAGCTCATCAACAGCTCAGAGGCCCCAGCAGAGCCTTCGCAGATCAGCTGAACCCAAACTGACAATAGATACGTGAGCAAGAAGCACCCACTGAATTCTTCTCCACGTCACCTTCTGGGTGATTTGTCTCGCAGCATGACCACAGTAGCAGCTTCTTTGCCCTACATTGCTCCTGCACAGAGCCCCCTGCCTTTGGTGTTGATCTTGCCATTGGCTGGCAGCTGGGTTCATACACATTCACTTAGACGCACGCAGGGCATGGGAGCTGAGAATCAGACAGGATCGCAAGACGTCACTGTGGCTCTTTGCACCCTCCGGTGGTGCACAGGCAGCCCTTGGCTTCCCTGCCGCCCCTCCTCTCTCCTCCGTCTTCTCCCAAACAGAAGCTTTCAGTCTAATGGTCTTAGGTCAACCCTTTGCCTCTTAGACTGAGCTTCAGTGATAGACTTTTCCCACCCAAACCCATGTGCTTTTCAAGTCACTTGTCTCTTGGCAGAAAGAAAGACTTTGCCATTAGGATTCCAGGAATGAGCCAGCAGGTGGGGGCGCACTGAAGGCTGAGACAGTCTCCCTTGGCTCTCCGGACTTCACACACTAGCAGCCTCCCAGCAAACGGCTGATTTTTTGGGGAAGGCTCAAATCCGGCAATTAGGGATCAGCCCGAGCCATGCGTCTGTTTCTTTCTGTCATTCGCCTGGGAGAAAGTTGGAGCATCTTCAGCAGTTCTGGGTGGGTGCGTGCGGGCTTCTCCTATCCATTCCCTGCTCCAGGTTTGGCCAGATCCCCAGTCCAAGAGGCAGGATGTGTTCCGGAAGATGATGAATGTTAGCAGAAGGCTCCAGAGACTCTCTCAGGGCCCTTTTGTTTATTAAATACACAATCCCATGTTTAAGTCTAACGTCAAAGGATGACATGAACAGTGTGAGCCAAGGCAGGCTGGCGGCTTTCACCTCCCATCGCTAGATGTTCAAGTCGTGACTTCCGGGCTGAAAGCCTCTAGAGACTTTCTGGGAAAGCTCGCGCTGCTAAGGGGTCAGCGGAGGCCGGCAGAGCCCAGCCACTTCTCCCCACCATCTGTGCCGTACGGCGGAAGCTGAGGCTGTGGTGTGGGTTCTTAGATAACTACTGAGCTGCCACTACTGTGTACCAGCTTAGCTCCATGGGCAGATGCAGGGGGTACAAGACACCACCCCCATCCCCCGGCTTAGGAGCTGCAGGTGCAGAGACAGACAACGCACCGCTAAATGCAGGGGTAGTTTGAGAACAAGGACAAGGATGACAAGTGAACAGGATTGTGTGATGCACTTGGATAAAAGGGGGCGCAACCCAACGAGGTAGGGTGGCTGGGGGTAACAGAGGCGCAAGCGTCTGCACTGCTCACAGACTCACGGAATTCTCCCAGCAACCCACGGGGTAGGCACTATGACTGCCCCTGCTACAGAGGAGGAAGCTCAGTGAGCTAGTAAGGTGGGGAGCTGGAAGGCAGGCGCGGGTGTTGGGCCACCATCCACACTGGCACTAGGCCACACAGCACTCACTGAGCAGGGGACACTGGAGCTGATGCCTGCGGAAGAGGAAGGCACTGGCCACATGAAGGCCTGGGGAAGAGCACTGTGGACCAGGGGACAAGGAGGTCCCCCGGGAGGGACGCACGCCCCAGGTGCAGCAGTGGACACAGGGGGATGCGGCGGGCCTGGGATCTGGTTTCACTGTGGTGCCATTTCTTGTGCCAGTGTCCACCTTCCCTGCTCCACCAGGAGCTCCTCAAAGGCTGGTGCCTCCCCTGTTGTGTCCACCTTACGGCCCTAACACACAGCATTGTGTTGTGTTCGGCTCAGACATTCCTTTAATAGGTCTTTTTGTATCAATTAATTAATTAAACAACCAAGTCGCACTGGGCCAGTCTAATGGTTTGAATCCCAAATCCTTCACTTAACTGTTCAGCTCTGGGCAAGTTACTTAACCTCTCTGATCCTCACTGTGATTTTTTTTTTTTTTTTGATAAGCAGAGTGGACAGTGAGAGAGAGAGACAAAGAGAAAGGTCTTCCTTTGCCGTTGGTTCACCCTCCAATGGCCGCCGTGGCCGGCGCGCTGCCCTGATCCAATGGCAGGAGCCAGGTGCTTCTCCTGGTCTCCCATGGGGTGCAGGGCCCAAGCACTTGGGCCATCCTCCACTGCACTCCCTGGCCACAGCAGAGAGCTGGCCTGGAAGAGGGGCAACCGGGACAGAATCCAGCGCCCCGACCAGGACTAGAACCCGGTGTGCCGGCACTGCAAGGCGGAGGATTAGCCTATTGAGCCGCGGCGCCAGCCAACTGTGATCTTCTATACAAGGAGGGTACAAGGGTGAGTGTTGAGATGATGGATTGAAACAGCTTCTGTGAAGGGCCCGTGCTGTGGCGTAGTGGACTAAGCCTCCTCCTGCAGCATCAACATCCCATAGGGGTGCCAGTTCATGTCCCGGCTGCTCCTCTTCTGATCCAGCTCTCTGCTATGGCCTGGGAAAGCAATGGAAGATGGCCCAAGTCCTTGAGCCCCTGTACCTGCACGGGGGACCCAGAAGAAGCTCCTGGCTCCTGGGTTCAGATCGGCCCAGCTCCGGCCATTGCAGCCATTTGAGAAGTGAACCAGTAGATGGAAGACCTTTCTCTAGTCTGTAACTCTGCCTCTAAAAAAAAAAAAAAAAAAAAAAAAAAAAAAGAAAAAGAAAGAAAACGGGTCAAGGACATGGTTGCCCCAGGACCGGGCCAATAGAAATGTGCATACCCAGCTTTCTCTACCAGCACATAAAAAACTAGAGTCCTGGACCAGTGCTGTGGCAGAGCAGGTGAAGCCACTGCCTGAAGCAGATTTGTGTGACTCCAATAGTTCCCAGAAGAATGAGTTATTATAAAACATCAAGACTGGGCCATCCTCAGTCTCTGGATTCCTATTTTACCATGTGATCTCTCTCTCTCCCTCTCTCTCTCTCCCTCCCGCGTTCCTGCCATCCTGCCCTCAGTTGTCACGTGACACAGCTAGGGGGACTCTCTCCAGAGCCCGTGCAGTGTTGCCTGAACTTCCAGCCTCCACAGCTGGAAGTTACTCAGCCTCCTGCATCCTGTTACAGCAACAGTTTTGCCATCTTCCTAGCGCCCCTGCCCAACCTGAGAGACAACAGAACAGGGTTCTCGTGGTGGGAAGTGGCCTCGTCTCTGAACCATCAGCTACAGACACAATCCCTAGTGACAGAAGTGTACTGAAGACAAGTTCTGACTCACCGAGCAAAGGCAACCCAGGCTTGGCTGTGCCTGCTCCTAGCCCTGAGCCCAGGGTGTCATGAATGTTTGCTTGTTCATCTCTAAGATACGGTCCAACCTTCCAGAAACCAAATCTCGCCCTTTGAGTTGGAGCAGAAGTCACTTCAGTGAGGCATGGAATCTGCTTTTCCTTCCTGGTGCCAGGGGCTTGCGACTGTGAGGAGAACTGGACTAAGAACCTCCTGGATAGCCCTCCGTAGCCCTCTGTAGCACCTTTGCTATGCACCTCCGTGCACCTGTTTGAAAACATCATTGTGAACCCATTTGCATTGGGATGAGAGACCGAGTTATTTTGCTGAGAGTACCCTCCTTTTACTTTCCACCTCATCTGCCATGACCAGACTACCTGATACCCAGTGGGCATTCCATACACATTTCTTACTAAATGCCAAAAAGCACAGAAAGCTGAATGGATTCACGAGGATAATGATGGAGACTGGAGACCACGCTTCACTTCCTGCTTTTATCCAAAGCTGTTCACTCTCAAGTTTGCTGTGTCAAGGCTGACTTGCCAGTGCCCGTTGCCTCCACCTGGGAAAAAAAAAGCGTATTTCCCAGGCAAAGTTCAAACCTGCTGCCATCTACTGGCCAACACTGAACATGACCACTACCTGCATGCAGACCCTGCCTACATTCAAATTTTAACTGAACCATTTTGAGATGATAAAAAAAAGAAAAGAAAACTTTGGAAACATAATCCATTCTAAAGACTTAAAAGTAGTATTCCATCTTTGAACTAATCAGTTTTAAAGGCTTGGATTACAAATTAGAGCTCAATGAAATGGCTCATCAATATGTTATGTGAGTGTTAAGAGGAAAGATTATAGCAATTAGTGCCTACATTAAGAAATTGGAAAGGCACCAAATAAATAAGCTATCAGTACATCTCAAGGATCTAGAAAAACAACAGTAAACCAAATCAAAAACTGGTAGGAGAAAAGAAATAATTAACATTACAGAAGAAATAAAATCGAAACAAAAAAAAATACAAAATGTCAGCAAAATGAAGAGCTAGTTTTTTGAAAAAATAAACAAAATTGACACACCATTTGGCCCGACTAACTAAAAAAAGTAGAAGACCCAAATTAATAAAATTAGATATGAAAAAGGAAATACGGGGATGGCACTGTGGCGTAGTGGGTAAAGCCGCCACCTTCAATGCTGGCATCCCTTATGGGCACTGGTTCGAGTCCTAGCTGCTCCACTTTTGATCCAGCTCTCTACTATGGCCTGGGAAAACAGTAGAACATGGCCCAAGTCCTTGAGATCCTGCACCCACTTTGGAGACCCAGAAGAAGCTCCTGGCTCCTGGCTTCAGATTGGCGCAGCTTTGGCCATTGTGGTCATCTGGGGAGTGAACCAGCAGATGGAAGACCTCTCTCTCTCTGCCTCTGCCTGTCTAGAACTCTGCCTTTCAAATAAATAAATAAACATTTTTTTAAAAAGGAAATGTAACAACAGACATAAAAAGAATCATAAGAAATTACTACAAAGAGCTGGATGCCAACAAACTGGGAAACCTAGAAGAAACAGATAGATTCCTGAATACATACAACCCACCTAAATTGAGCCATGAAGACAAAGAAAACCTAAACAGATCCATTACCAAAAAGGAAATTTAATCAGTAATAAAGACCCTCCCAACAAAGAAAAGTCCAGGAACAGATGGCTTCACTGTTGAATTCTATGAGGCATTTAAAGAAGAACTAATTCCAATTCTTCTCAAGCTATTGAAAGGGAGGGAATCCACCCAGATTCTTTCTCTGAAACCAGCCTCACCTTAATTCCTAAACCTCAAAAAGATGCAACAGAGAAAGAGAACAATAGACCAACTTCCTGGATGAACACAGATGCAAAAATCCTCAACAAAATTCTAGCCAATTGAATCCAACAACACATCAGAAAGATCATTCACCTGGACCAAGTGGGATTTATCCCTGGTATGCAGGGATGGTTCAACATTTGCAAATAAATAAATGTGATATATCACATCAACAAACTGAAGAACAAAAATCATATGATTATCTCAAAAGATGCAGAGAAAGCATTTGATAAAATACAACACCCTTTCATGATGAAAACTCGAAGCAAATTGGGTATAGATGGAACATTCCTCAACACAATCAAAGCAATTCATGACAAAGCCAACCTATTGAATGGGGAAATGTTGGAAACATTCTCAGTAAGATTCAGAACCAGACAAGGATGCCCACTCTTATGATTGATACTCAATATAGTCCTGGGAGTTTTAGCCAGAGCCATTATGCAAGAAAAAGAAATCAAAGGGATACAAATTGGGAAGGAAGAAGTCAAACTATCCCTATTTGCAGACGACATGATTCTGTATACAGGGGATCCAAAAGACTCCACTAAGCAACTACTGGAACTCATAGAAGAGTTTGGCGAAGTAGCAGGATAGAAAATCAATATGCAAAAATCAACAGCCTTTGTATACATAGATAGGCACTCGGATCTGGCTGAAAAGCCCATGAGAGTATTTCAGGCATGGAAAGCCAAGACACTCTGGCAAAAAGATCTCTGTGAGTGAGATCCCAGTGGAAAGAACAGGTCTTCAAAGAGGGAGGTGCCTTTCTCTGAAGGGAGGAGAGAACCTCCACTTTGACTATGACCTTGTCTAAACAAGATAAGAGTCGGAGAACTCAAGGGGCTTCCATAGCCTTGGAAACTCATGACTGGTGCATAGGGAGATTACTGATGCCATAAACAGGAGTGTCAATTTGTAAAGTCAACAACAGGAGTCACTGTGCACTTACTCCTCATGTAGGATCTCTGTCCTTAATGTGCTGTACACTGAGGCTTAATGCTATAACGAGTACTCAAACAGTATATTTCACTTTGTGTTTCTATGGGGGTGCAAACTGTTGAAATCTTTACTTAATGTACACTAAACTGATCTTCTGTTAAAAAAAAAAAAAAAAAAAGAAACTATCAATTCCCAACTTGACTCTCACTGGGATTAAACATGACAATAGGTCTGATCTGATTTCATCATCATTTAAAAAAAAATCATCTATTATTTTTCACTTTATGTTTCTGTGTGGGAACAAACTGTTGAAATCCTTACTTAAGGTATACTAAGCTGATCTTCTGTATACTAAGATAATCGAAAATGAATCTTGATGTGAATGGAAGGGGAGAGGGAGTGGGAAAGGGGAGGGTGGTGGGTGGGAGGGACGGTATGGGGGGGAAGCCATTGTAATCCATAAGTCGTACTTTGGAAATTTATATTCATTAAATAAAAGATAAAAAAAAAAAAAACAGCCTTTGTATACATAGATAATGCCACAGCTGAGAAAAAACTTCTAAGATTAATCTCATTCACAATAGCTACAAAAAAAACAAATACATTGGAATAAATTTAACCAAGGATGTCAAATATCTCTACAATGACAATTACAAAACATTAAAGAAAGAAATAGAAAAAGATATTAAAAATGGAAAAATCTTCCATGTCCCTGGAGTGGAAGAATCAATATCATCAAAATATCCATACTACCAAAAGCAAGTTAAAGATTCAATGCAATACCAATCAAAATGCCAAAGACTTCTCAGATCTAGAAAAAAATGATGTTGAAATTCATACAGAAACACAGGGCACTCCGAATAACTAAAACAATTTTATACAACAAAAACAAAGCTAGAAGCATCACAATAGCAGATTTCAAGAAATACTACAGGGCAGTTATAATCAAAACAGCATGGTACTGGTACAAAATCATATGGATAGACCAATGGAACAGAATAGAAACACCAGAAATCAATCCAAACTTTTACAGCCAACTTATATTTGACCAAGGAGCTAAAATTAATCCCTGGGGCAAGGACAGTCTCTTCAACAAAAGGTGCTGGGAAAACTGGATCTCCACATGCAGAAGTATGAACACCCCTCCCTTACACTTTACACAAAAATACACTCAAAATGGGTTGAAGACCTAAATCTATGACCCAACACCATCAAATTACTAGAGAACTTTGGGAAAACCCTGCAAGACACTGGCATACACAAAGACTTCTTGGAAAAGACCCCAGAGGCACAGGAAATCAAAGCCAAAATTCACAAATTGGATTACCTCAAATTGAGAAGCTTCTGTACTGCAAAAGAAACACTCAGGAAAGTGAAGAGGCAACCAACAGAATGGGAGAAATTATTTGCAAACTATTCAACTGATAAATGATTAATTAATAGCCAGAATATATAAAGAGATCAAGAAACTCAATAATAACAAAACAAACAAGCCAGTGAAGAAACTGGTAAAGGACTTTAACAGACATTTTTCAAAAGAGGAAATGCAAATGGCCAACACACACATAAAAAAATGTTCAGGATCACTAGCTGTCAGGGAAATGCAAATCAAAACCACAATTAGGTTTCACCTCACCCCAGTTAGAATGGCTTTCATACAGAACTCAATAAACAACAAATGCTGGCAAGGATGTGGGCGAAAAGGTAACCTAGGGCTGGCACTGTGGTGTGGTGGGTAAAGCCGCCACCTGTGGTGCCGGCATTCCATATGCGCAACAGTTTGAATCCTGGCTGCTCCACTTACCATCCAGCTCTCTGCTATGGCCTAGGAAAGCAGTAGAACATGGCCCAGGTCCTTGGGCCCCTGCACCCATGTGGGAGACCTAGAAGAGGCTCCTGGCTCCTGGCTTCAGATTGGCACAGATCCAGCTATTGTGGCTACTTGGGAAGTGAACCAGCAATGAAAGACCCCCCCCTCCCGCCGCCTCTCCTTCTCTCTGTGTGTAATTCTGACTTTCTTTCAAATAAATAAATAAATCTTAAAAGAAAAAGAACGAAAAGCAAAGGTACCCTAATCCACTGTTGGTGGGAATGTAAACTGATAAAGCCACCATAGAAGACAAAAATCTGAATATAAACCCACCATATGACCCAGCCAGCTCACTCTAGGGAATTTACCCAAGGGAAATGAAATCAGCATTTGAAAGAGTTATCTGAACCCCATGTTTATTGCAGCCCAATTCACAATAGCTAAGACATGGAATCAACACAAATGCCCATCGACTGAGGACTTACTAAAGAAATTATGGGATATGTACACTATAGAATACTACACAGTGGGCCGGCGCAGCGGCTCACTAGGCTAATCCTCCATCTAGTGGCACCGGCACACTGGGTTCTAGTCCTGGTCGGGGTGCTGGATTCTGTCCCAGTTGCCCCTCTTCCAGGCCAGCTCTCTGCTGTTGCCAGGGAGTGCAGTGGAGGATGGCCCAAATGCTTGGGCCCTGCACCCCATGGGAGACCAAGAGAAGCACCTGGCTCCTGCCATCGGATCAGCACGGTGCGCCGGCTGCAGCGGCAGCCATTGGAGGGTGAACCAACGGCAAAGGAAGACCTTTCTCTCTGTCTCTCTCTCTCACTGTCCACTCTGCCTGTCAAAAAAAATTAAAAAAAAAAAAAAAGAATACTACACAGTGGTTAAAAAAATGACGTATCTACAACAAAATAAATTAATCTGGAAAACATCATACTTAGTGAAATAAGAAACTCCCAAAGGGACAAATACCATATGTTCTCCCTGATATGTGATAACTAACAGAGCACCTAAATGGCAATCTGAAGTGAAATTGACACTTTGAGAAGCAATAACTTGAACAGCCCTTGACTGTTGAGGAACAGTTTCTTTACACTATTTGTTGAACTCTTTAATTAATATAGAGTTAAACATATGTGTATAAAGTCCATTGAAGGCCGGCGCCACGGCTCACTTGGCTAATCCTCCGCCTGCGGCACGGCACCCCGGGTTCTAATCCCGGTTGCAGTGCTGGATTCTGTCCCGGTTGCTCCTCTTCCAGTCCAGCTCTCTTCTGTGGCCCGGGAAGGCAGTGGAGGATGGCCCAGGTGCTTGGGTCCTGCACCCGCATGGAAGACGGGGAGGAAGCACCTGGCTCCTGGCTTTGGATTGGTGCAGCGCGCTGGCTGCAGCACGCCAGCCGTAGTGGTCATTTGGGGGATGAACCAATGGAAAAAGGAAGACCTTTCTCTCTGTCTCTCTGTCTCTCACTGTCTAACTCTGCCTGTCAAAAAAAGAAAAAAGTTCATTGAAAATAGACTTCAGTAAAAAAATAAGAGTTGAAATAAGAGAGGGAGAAGGAAGAGGGGTTGGGAGTATGGGTGTGAGGGTGGGCATGGTGGGAAGAATCACCATGTTCCTAAAGTTATAATTATGAAGTGTATGAAGTTTATAACTGTAAATCTGTATAGTTCTGCATACATTCCTACAGACTTACTTCTAAGTGTACAGTTTAAAAACTTGCCATGAGACCCCAAAATCCCCTTAAGCTGGGTGGTAAAAATACCATCTTAAGTGTTAAAGTGATCATATGGATAGGATTAAGGGTCTGGTAATAATAATAGATAGAATTAAAAAGGAGTAAATGCTCCAACAATGAGAAGCAGTCCACATGCAGACTCATAGAATGATAATCACTTTAAATAGCACTCTGACCTCAGAATCAGCCCTTAAGGCATTCTGGTGTGGCTGAAAGGCCACGAGAACATTTCAGGCATGGAAAGCCAGGACACTGTGGCAAAAAATGTTCTGCATGAAGGATCTCAGTGGGTGAGAGACTGGTGGAAAGAAGTGGTCATCAAAGAAGGAGGTACTTTTCTCTGAAGGGAGGAGAGAATTTCCACTTTGCTTATGGCCTTGTCTAAATACCAACAGCATTTGTGGATTCAAATGGCTTCCATATCCTAGCAAGCTCATGTCAAGAGTCTTGGGTGGACACTGATACCTTACATAAGAGTGCTATTGTTAAATTAACATGATCACTGGTCACTAATTTCCCATGCAGAACCTCTGTCTTCAAAAAGTTGTATTATAACCATGTCTAACTGCTTCCAAAAGATGTATCATTCTTGGGTGTTTCATTAAAGCTAATTAAGTTTCTTAAAAAAAAAAAAGTGAAATTAACTTCAAGATGCAATGACTTTGAACAACCCTTGTCTCAACTGTTGAAGAACAGTTTTTTTGTTTTGTTTTGTTTTTTACTGTGCTAATTGTTGAACTCTTTACTTAGTATATAGTTGGTCTTCTTTGTATAATGTTAGTAGAAAATGGATCTTAGTGGAGAAGGATTGGGAATGGGAGAGGAGGAGGAGGGATGGGAGGGTGAGTATGGTGGGAAGAATCACTATATTTGTAAGGCTGTACTTATGAAATGCATCAAGTCTGTATTCTTTAAATAAAAGGTTTCTTTACTGGGAAAATTAAATAAAAAAGTAAAAAATAAATGTTATGTGATACCTCATCAGATGGAAGTGCTGCTTCTGCCAGGTTTTCTGGCTGCCCCAGCATAGTCTGTGGGGAGAGGCAAATTAGTTCTGAGAGATGAACTTCAGAAAACCCTGGCAGGTGTAGTTGCCCACTAGTAGGCTGAGCCAAGAAGTCCACCAACCCCACTCCCCACTAGCAGGTGGTGGTGGTGGTGTGTGTGTGAGTGAGGGGTAGGGAGAGATTTATTTGAAAGGCAAAGAGATAGACAACCAGAGATCTCCCATTCACTGGTTCACTCTGCCTGGGCCAGGCAGAATCCAGGAGCCAGGAACTTGATCAGCATCTCCCAAGTGGGTGGCAGGGGCCCAAGCACTCAGGGCATCTTCTGCCTTCCCACTTACAACATGAGGAAGCTGGATGTGAAACAGAGTAGCTGGGACTTGAACCAGCACTCCAGTATGGGGTGTGGGTGTCCCAAGAAGCTGCCTAACACACTGCACCACAATGCTGGCCCCTGGGTGTCTGATCTAATTATTGCTTCTTTGGCAGACTCTCACTGCAAGCATCACTGAACTCCCTCCCCAACCCAGGCACCCAACGCAGCCTGTTGGGCAATTCCCAGGGAGCTCATTTATTCTACAAATTCCCCCACTACCTACGTATGGAGTGGTGGCAGCACTGTTCGAGGCTCTGGGAATACAGGTTTCCTCTTGCTTGGATCTTCCTTCTGGTGGGAGAAGTCCACAGATACAAGAGCAGTCAGCGCCACACTGAAAACAAGACAGGTGACTGGATAAAGAGTGGACAAGCTGGGGGACTGGTGGGCAGAGGATTGTCCCGGTGGTCATCTCTGAGAGATATCTGAGCAGGCACCTGCATGAAGGCAGGAGACAGCTATGCAAAGACCCTGGGGAGAGCTTGGCGTTGGGCACCTCTAGGCCTTACCCCACCCCCTCTCAACCACCTCTTTCCTTGGGTCACTGCTGCACAGATGGAAACTGATGGCATTGCACCTGCTCTGCCCTTACCTGTGGGGACCAGCTTGGCATTCTGATTTTTTTTTTTTTACTTTTTTTGAAAACTGGAGTTTTTGAGGTTTATTGATTTATTTATTTGAAAGGTGGGGTGGGGGCCCCCATCCCACTAGGGGTGAGAATCCAGTGGGTGAATACTGCTCTCTCCCACTGTTCAAGGGCCATTTCTATCTACATTTTGCAACTTCCCAGACAGCTCCCATGGGATCCAACCCTGGCTGTCCACGGGTAGATGGTGCACCCCTAAGTGGCCTTTCTCCTTCTTTTTACACCATCCCCAGTCTCCCTCTACTGTTCCTTGGGTTCATTTCCCAAGATAAACTATCCACCTGCAAGCTGTCATCTCAGACTCTGGTTTTGTTTTTTGTTTTGTTTTTAAAATGTATTTATTTGGAAGGCACAGTTACAGAGAGGCAGAGGCAGAGAGACAGAGAGTCTTCCATCCACTGGTTCACTCCCCAATTGGCTGCAATGGCCGGAGCTGAGCTGATCCAAAGCCAGGAGCCGGGAGCTTCTTCTGTGTCTCCCACATAGGTGCAGGGGCCCAAGGACTTGGACCATCTTCTACTGCTTTCCCAGGCTGTGGAAGAGAGCTGGATGGTAAGTGGAACAGTCGGGACTCAAACTGGTGCCCATAAGGGATGCCGGCACTGCAGGTGGCAGCCTTACCTGCTATGCCACAGTGCCAGCCCCTCAGGCTCTGGTTTTGAGAGAAACTAGGCTGCCGGCGCCGCGGCTCAATAGGCTAATCCTCCACCTAGCAGCGCCGGCACACCGGGTTCTAGTCCCGGTCCGGGCACTGGATTCTGTCCCGGTTGCCCCTCTTCCAGGCCAGCTCTCTGCTGTGGCCAGGGAGTGCAGTAGAGGATGGCCCAAGTGCTTGGGCCCTGCACCCCATGGGAGACCAGGAGAAGCACCTGGCTTCTGCCTTCGGATCAGCGCGGTGCGCTGGTCGCAGCGCACCAGCCGCGGCGGCCATTGGAGGGTGAACCAACAGCAAAAGGAAGACCTTTCTCTCTGTCTCTCTCTCTCACTATCCACTCTGCCTGTCAAAAAAAAAAAAAAAAAATGAGAGAGAGAGAGAGAGAGAGAGAGAGAGAGAGAGAGAGAGAAACTAGGCTAAGAGTATTGGATCCAGAAGTGGTTCTGAGAAGCAGACACTGTAGCTGAGACTGAGGAACCTGGTGACAGGCAGAGCTCCCCAGGTCCCTTTCAGCCTGGCTGGGGTAACCATCTGTCTTTCCTGGAACAAATGCCTATGCAGACATAAATTTGTTTTCCTGCCACAGCATGGAATGCTGCCCATCACGGCTTCAGATTAAGGGACCAAGGTTTGGCAAAAGGGTGTGGCCATGGATGCCCAATCATGGGGAGCCACTATCCCCACCATAACCCTGCATCGCCTGGAAGCAGCTGGTCTAACAGAAATATGGGGTAGATGGTTCAGCCACAACAGCTGAAGGAAGCACCCCTGTCCCACGGGATGTAGGACAAGCGCTGATTCCAAGGCACAGTATGCTATTGTGTTCTCAAGAGCCAGAAGCCTCGGTCCAGGACATGAATGATGTCCCCCTCTCCCCATCACCCCAGGGACCCGTCTGCAAAGTCTCACTCCTGTTTCCCAGACGTGAGTCTTTGCTCAGGTCCTGATAACTGTGTTAGTGACTGGTGAATCAAGACAAGCCACCCTTTAAGTCTTTTGGGGGAAATGGTAGATTCAGGATGGGAAAAGTGGGGAGGGAGAACCAGGGAGGCAGAGGGAAGGAGATAGTGAATGAGGGAGAGAGAGGAGGGAGAGACAGAGATCTTCTGTAAGGGTCTGCAAAAGTCCTGGGCACTGGCTACAGGTGGAGGCCAGCATCCAGGAACCCAGGAGAGGTGAATACAGCCAAGAGTCTGGGGAGAAACTGAGGCACAAGGGAGCCGCCTGAGAAGGAAGATGGCCTTGAAGACGCCAGCCCAAGATGAGTCAGCAGGCCTCCCTAACTCCGGAACAGCAACGGTGTCCAGGCCCTAGCGCTCTCTCCTCCCGTCCCAGCCTCCTCCCAGGGGAGGCTGCTGAGGTCTGACAGAAGGCAGCAGTCTCCAGGGAAGGAGGCCTCCAACAGGAGTCCATGGTCATGACTGACAGACGGGTCCTCCAGGCCTCACCTTCACACATGGCCACCATTTAGACCTTTGATACATCTCTAAATAAGGCATGACACTACCATTGTTTCTACTGGGGGGGGGGGAGTTATATTGTTTCTGTTGGGGGGGCAGGGGAGAGAGGTTACACTACCATTGTTTCTAGTGGGGGTGGGGAGAGGGGTTGCACTATCATTGTTTCCGTTGGGGGGCAGCAGGGAGAGGGTTAGGGGCAGCGACAAAAGTCTTGATTTGGGAGCCAGTTTTGCGGTACCTGTGGCATCAGCATCCCAAATGAGCATTGGTTCGAGACCCGTGTTCTCCACTTTTGATGCAGCTCTCTACTATGGCCTAGGAAAGCAGCAGAAGATGGGCCAAGTGCTTGGGCTCCTGCATCCGCATGGGAGACCCGGAAGGAACTCCTGGCTCCTGGCTTTGGATTGGTGCAGCTCAGGCCATTGTCGCCATTTGGGGAGTGAATCAGCAGATGGAAGGCCTTTCTGTCTCTCCCTGTCTGTAACTCTACCTCTCAAATAAATAAATAAAAATCTGAAAAAAAAAAAAAAGTCTTGGGGGCCAGCACTGTGGCATAGCGGGTAAAGCCACCGCCTGCAGTGCCAGCACCCCTTATGGGTGCAGGTTCGAGTCCTGGCTGCTACACTTCTGATTCAGCTCTCTGCTATGGCCTGGGAAAGCAGTGGAAGATGGCTCAGGTCCTTGGGCCCCTGCACCCACATGGGAGACCTGGAGGAAGCTCCTGGCTCCTGGCTTCAGATCGACGCAGCTCTGGCCATTGTGGCCATCTGGGGAGTGAATCAGCAGATGGAAGACCTCTCTCTCTCTCTCTCTCTCTCTCTCCATGTCCTTCTCTCTCTGTGTAACTCTTTCAAATAAAATAAATAAATCTTTTTTTAAAAAAAAAGTCTTGATTTGTTAAATGAGAAGTTTAAAAATATTCCACAATCTTTGAGAACACTTTTTGGCATTCTTTCACTTAAAAAAAAAAAAAAACTACATGATTTATAGCCACAAAATTAAATCTTTTTTGGTGTCTGGATGGCGTCCAGGTTCAGAGTCACTGGTGGGGGCTTCTCTCACCAGCACAGTGCACCTGCTATCAAGCCAAGCGTTGCGTGTCACAGTAGCCTGCTCCTTGTTATTGATGAGTAGCCTCCCACGGAGCATTGTGTTAACTGGGAGGCTTAAAACAATAGCAATTTGTTCTCTCACAGTTCTGGAGGCCAGAAGTTCAAAATCAAGGTCTGCAGAGCTGTGCTCCCTCTAGAGGCTGCAGGAGGAAGGTTCAGTTTCTTCCATTTCTGGTGGCTCTAGGTGGCTCCAGGTGGCCCTTGGCTTGTGACCACATCACTCAATCTGCCTCCACCTTCACATGGCCTTTCCTTCCTCTCCCCCGACCCTTGCAAGGACACCTGCCCACTGCACTGGGGGTCTACGCAGACAGTCCGGGACGATCTCAGCTCCACAGATCCCTAAGTGCCTCTGCAGAGACCCTGTGCCCAAAAAGGCCCCATGTGCAGACTCCAAGGACATGAACATAACCTCTGGGGCTTGGAGCACCAGTCATCCCACTCAGCATGGATGCACACAGTTTGTTCTTTTACCAACTGAGGAAGCTCTGGGTTGTGTCCAGCTGGGGGCGTTGCAAATGCTGGGCTCTAAATACCCGCTGCTCTTTGCCTGGGCTCTCCTTCAATCTGCACCTCAGAAAAAGGCTGTGACCCACCCTTCTCTGTCCACCCGAGTGGCCCTGCTCTGTGGCCTCCGTCCACTAGCTCTTACTATATCTCCCTCCTGCCTACCCTGGCAAGTTCATGTCCAGCCCCTGCACTCCAGAGCCAAGTCTATTTCTTTTTTTTTTTTTTTTAAGATTTATTTATTTATTTGAAAGTTAGAGTTACACACAGAGAGAGAAGGAGAGGCAGAGAGAGAGAGAGAGAGAGAGAGAGAGAGAGAGAAAGTCTTCCATCTGCTGGTTCACTCCCCAAATGGCTGCAACAGCCGGAGCTATGCCGATCCGAAGCCAGGAGCCAGGAGCTTCTTCTGGGTCTCCCACACAAGTGCAGGGGCCCAAGGACTTGGGCCATCTTCTGTCCTCCCAGGCCACAGCAGAGAGCTGGATTGGAAGTGGAGCATCCGGGTCTCGAACCAGGGCCCATATGAAATGCCAGCACCATAGGCAGCGGTCTTACCCGCTACGCCACAGCTCCAGCCCCCAAATCCATTTCTACAAATGGGCTTTAAATAGGAAGGGCATGAGCAGAGCATGGGAACTGGGGCCTGTTTATATATACATTAGATTATATATATTATATATATATTAGATTTTATTTATTTGAGAGGTAGAGTTACAGACAGACAGAAGGAGAGATAAGCCTTCCATCTGCTGATTCACTCCCCAAATGAGCGCAACAGCCAGAGCCAGGAGCCAGGAGCTTCTTCAGGTGTCCCACGCAGGTACAGGGACCCAAGGACTTGAGCCATCCTCCACTGCTTTCCTAGGCCACAGCAGAGAGCAGGTTAGGAAGAAGAGCAACCGGCACTCGAACCAGCACCCCTATGGCATGCGGGCACTGCAGGCGGAGGCTTAGCCCACTATGCCACAGCACCAGCCCTCCATGGGGCCTGCTTTCTCGTGCTCCAGCCTCTCCTGTGGCCATTTCTGCTTCTGTCACAGCCCCTGACTCATGAGCCCTCCGTGGCATCAGGAAATCGCATACAGACGGGAGTCCTGTGCTGCACCTGCTCCCTGACAGCCCACCCTATGACCACTGCTGGGCTGGCCTAGACAGGCTGAACGGACAATAAACAACCAAAGCACACCCGCTGAGATGCAATTGTATGTTTAACCTGTAACTTGATTAGCTCCAAACTAAAAGAACAATCAATACCGCTAATCTGTGAGCTGCAGGGCTGAGACCGGCCACTGGAGCTGAGCCTGGCTTGTGGCTGGCTACCTAGGGCTTCCTGTTGGTTCAAAGGAATCTTCTGGTTAATGTCAACATTTGCTTTTGGACTTTTTATTTATTTATTTAGTCACTATTTGCTTCTGCTTGTCCTTGCCCTGTGTGAGAACAACCGGATGCAAGCGGCCCTTCGCTTCTAACTTGTTCCGCACCTGTGAGATCCTACACACCTGTGCAGCCCTCAGACACGCACTATCTCCCCCTGACCAGGGCACCGTCTGACTCCAGCGGATGAAGGGGCCAATGAGGCTATTTAGAAAAATGGCTTCTGCCCGGCTCACCTGTTCCCTGGGGGACGGTGGCTCCCATCCCGCAGGTGAGAACACTCTGGCTGGGGGCGGTGAGCCCCTTATTCAGCCTCCACTTCCTGGTCCCATTATCAACTCAAGGGCTCTTCACCATCTATGCCCTTGACCTTCTGGCTGTAACCTGGCCAGTCCCCATGCTGTAAACAGCGGGAGGCGCCACCTCTCGTCATTTCTCCCTGCACGATTCCTTGCTTCCACTGAAAAGCCTTCTGTCCAGCCATGCGTGGGGGTGAAAGGTTTGGTGTTCTACAGGAATTCAACTTCTCAGCCCCACTTCCCTGGAGCCCAGCGTCTCTTCCCGGACACGGATAGTGAGGTCTGTCCTAACGCCTTCCACTCATCTTTTATTTTCTCTGGGGCTTCCTGAGTTGAGTGCGGCTTAATTCATGACGACAGCCGTGGTTTTCTGGAAGACCAAAGACGGGTTCTTACCCTGCCTCCCCGACCCAGGGCTAAGTCTCAGGCGGGTCTGAGCCAGTTAGCTTCACAAACACCCGACCGCATGGCTGTCGGGACCCCATCACATCCAGCATTTCCCGAGTCTCCGCTTTCTCAGGGGCAGTTTTCACACTCAGGTTCACTCTCATGCTCAGCCACACCCCTGGCGAGGCAGATACCATCCCCCAGTTTGGGAGCCAAGAAATGAAGTGTGGTTGAGACCACAGCGCCAGCGGCCGGGAAGGACACGTGCATTGAAGTGCAAGGCTGTGTGCTCTGAGGGTTCGCGTCTGTCCCCCCTCTGCAGCCGCACCTGCCACTCCCCAGCTCTGACACTGCCTTAGTGTGCCCTTAGATCAGTCGCTTGGACTGGCTGAGCCTGTTTCCTCGTCCATGAAATGAGGAAAACAAGTCCTGAAGCCTGTTGTGAGGACTTGCTGTGAGTTTTCAACATGAGATCGGGCAGGGGCTGGTGTCTGGTGCGGTGGTTAAGCCACCGCTTTGGATGCCCACATCTTGTGCCTGGGTTCAAGTCTCAGCTCCGCTTCCCATCCAGCTTCCTACCAGTGCACACTCTGGGGGCAGCAAGAGATGGCTCAAGTATTTAGGTCCCTACCACCCATATGGGAAGACTTGGGATGAGTTCCAGGCTCCTGGCTTCAGCCTGGGCCAGCTCCAGCTGTAGTAAGCATTTGGGGAGTGAACCAGTGGATATAAAGTCTCTCTCTCTCTCTCTCTCTCTCACTGTTGGTGGCAGGAGGGAAAGTGGCTACCAAATTACAATTGGGGAAAAGTTGCACAGGGGATGTGTATACGGGACAACACTCCTAGCCTATGGTTCTCAAAATGGGGTCCCTAGATCACCTGAAAACTGATTTACAATGCAATTCTTACACCCCAACCTAGACCCTGGGAATCGGAGACTCAGGGCAGGGCCAGCAGTCTGGATGAAGGCTCAGGCACTTCTGTTGCACGGTCGAGCATGAGAACGAGCACTCCGAGGCCGAGCAGGGGACACTTCTTGTGTCTGTACGGATCACTGCCGTGTCCCTCCACGCCAGGTGTCACGGACGGCATGCGCCCTGCTGTCAGTTAAATACGGAAGGCATCTCGGCACACCGCAGTCCGTAGTCGGCACCGCTGGAGTCCCCAGGACGCCCTCACACGGAGAACGAGTAACCTTGCTGTACATCCACCCCAGAGGCAGCCTCTGCTGCTACCTATGCAGCCACGGCCAAGCCTGGAGCCAGGCCGGACCCGAGTCTGTCCAGGGAACTGTTTCCTGGCCTGTCCACTCTCTCCTTGGGTACTGGGCATCCCCCGGCGTGCGGGAGCAAACCCAGGGCACTAACAACACGGAGAGTGGCTCGGGGCCCCGCGACGTGAATGGGCGGCCGCCAGCCACAGCCTGCTGGGTCTCTGACCTCCCTCTGCAGAAATGACAACCTAGGAGGCAGAGGGGGAGGAGCCCCAGGAGGAAGCAGGGCGGGGTTTGCATCCCATTTCTGCTGCTTCTGAGCTGTGGAATCGCAGGCATCACTTTCTCATCTGCAGAGTAGAACTAACGACACCTGCTTTCTCAGGGCTGCTTGGGGATTAAATAAAATGGTAGCTGGGGCCGGCACTGTGGCATAGTGGATTAAGCCACTTCCTGCAGTGCCAGCATCCCTGTGGGCTCCCGTTTGAGTCCCAGCTGCTCCTCTTCCCATCCAGCTCCCTGCTAATGGCCTGGGAAAGCAGCAGAGGATGGCCCTCTCCTCCACCCAGCCTTGAGCTTGGCCCATAAAGACCTGAGCAAACACCAGCATTAAAAGCCACATCCCTAGGATGACCATGGCTTTAAAGGGCCTGTGTGGCAAAACTCCAGGCTTCCAGAAGAATGGCCTGTTCCAGCCAAGACCCTAGACAGGGCTCCCAGCCTCTGTTAGGGGCCAGCAAGTCCAGGTGGCACCAACCCTCTCCCCAACACCCTACACCTTTTTTATTTTTTTAAATATGGAAGCCAGAGTGAGAAAGAGAAGGTGCGAAGAAAAAGTACAGAAAAACTCTGAATAGGGACAAAAAAGGCAGAGAGATGCAACAGATGATGAAAGACAGGGAAATTAAAGAATTCATTCAGGGCGACAGGGGTGAGAGGGTCACTGGGCTGTAGGAATCTTCCAGGAAGAATGAACAGAGGCAACGCAGCAGAAGAAGCAGTCAAAGAAACAGCACGAGAAATCCCACTGAAGTTCACAGGCAACCGTTCGGAGAGTCCAGTGAACATCCGGCGCTCGTGTTGTACTGCAACACACAGAGAGCTAAGCGAAATGTCAGAAGCCAGGAGTTTTTAAAAAAATTCTAGAATCGTCCAGAGGGAGGAATAGTAAATAGGATCACACAAGTGAACCAGAAGATAACACAGATGAAGAAAGAAAACCCACAGAAAAAGTATGGTAAAGCAGAGGTCTCTGGAAGGAAGATTACTAAGGGGCTAAAAAGGTGGTTTTAGGGGCTGGTGCCAAAGCATAGTAAGTTTAGCCTCTGCCTGCAGCACCGGCATCCCATATGGGCATCGGTTCGAGTCCTGGCTGCTCCACTTCCGATCCAGCTCTCTGCTATGGCCTGGGAAAGCAGTGGAAGATGGCCCAAGTCCTTGGGCCCCTGCCCCTGCATGGGAGACCTGGAAGAAGCTCCTGGCTCCTGGCTTTGGACCACCCAGCTCCAGTGACTGAGGCCATCTGGGGAGTGAATCAGTGGATGGACAACCTTTTTCTCTGTGTTTCCCTGTCTCTGTCTGTAACTCTACTTCTCAAATAAGTAAATAAAAATTAAAAAAAAAAAAACAGGGACTGGAGCAGTGATGCTGTGGGTAAAACTGCCACCTGCAGTGTCAGCATCCCATATGGGCACCAGTTCAAGTCTCGGCTGCTCTACTTCTGATCCAGCTCTCTGCTATGGCCTGGGAAAGCAGTAGAAGATGACCCAAGGCCTTGGGCCCCTGCCCCTGCATGGGAGACCTGGAAGCAGCCCCTGGCTCCTGGCTTCGGATCGGCGCAGTTCCGGCCGTTGCAGCCACATGGGGAGTGAACCAGCAGATGGAAGACCTCTCTCTCTCTGCCTCTGCCTCTACCTCTCTGTAACTCTGCCTTTCAAAAAAAATTTTTTTAAATAAATCTTTAAAAAAAAAAAAGAGAGTGTGTGTGTGTATGGGGGAGGGGGGATGCAGCACTTATTAACTCCAGGAAAAGCAAACAGTTGTACAAAAAGGAACTGTAATTACAGAATATAACACGCTGTTGTAGAGTCTCAAGAGTGTATCATGAAACACAGTCACAGTGGAGGCAGCCCTGAGCAATGGTTTAAATGCGCGTTGTCTTATCACTGCGTTCGCAGGAAAGGGAGAGAGGAAGGGAGCAGTCAGGTGCTCTAGACAGGAGAAGGCGCGTGCCCTCCAGAGATGCGGAGGGCAGCCCTGCTCAGAAGCTGAGAGCAGGCACCGCTGGGCTGTGGGAGGGGCTGAGGAAGGGTCGCTCCTCATCTTACGGTTTCTATGAGATCGTATTTTAGTCTGGGACTGCAGTATTCTGTTTAAAATACACACACATTACTAAGTGGAAAATGACCTTGGTTACACAGAGTGAGGAATGCTAGTGGCAGTGCAGAGGCATCCCGGGCAGCCTTCCCCCAGCCTCCCCAGTCCCGACACAGTCCCGCCTCTTAGGGAATCACATCACACATCTCAGGGGCGTCCTGCTGTCTGACAGATGGCCCTCAGATCCAAAGTGTGCTCTATGGAGAGCCACTGAGAAGTCCCGCTTGTGGCTTCTCGGCCTTTCGGCTGAGAGCGAGTGCGTACCCGTGTGCTGCCTCAGGTTCTCGTCTGAACGCGAGCAGTATCACGGCTTCTCCCTCTGGGCGGTGATGCGTTCAAGGAGGCACTACAACATTTAGCCGAGGGCCTGGCACACGCTCAACAGCACACAGCGGGCATACGAGGCCCAGGGAATTCTGAATTCTGCCAGGTACAGTGAAACTGGGTCATCCTCGCTGAAAACATCTGCAAACCCCACCTCCCCACCCATTCAAGTCGGAAGCTGTGCAAGAGAGAATCGGTGGGAAGTCCTGCCCACTGCCTTGCACCTAACAGAGACCCTCGGTGCAAAAACCGCCAGAGTGATTTTGTGTAACCCTCACCTTCTTGGCTGCACGAATCCCTTCACTCCTGGTGTCAATATTCCTGTCTCTGTGTGTCCCTGGTCTCCGGTAGCTGTCTGCACTTCTAGACGCTTCTGTTGCCGCAGCGTCGGAATTAGAGCAGGGACCCGGGTTGTCAGTGTGGATTGGATCCACCATCGGGGACACAGTTGTCCACTAGGCCAGGCCCTGCACTTGCATCTAAAGACACAGCAAGCAAGGAGCAGCGTGCAGGGTGCCTCCCAGCGCGAGGCAGGGAGAGATGGAGGGTTGGAGGGGGTGGTTGCAACTGGAGGGGGGAGTGGCCAGGACTCTGGCCTGGGGCGATCTACCATTGAAAAGTTGGAAGGAACCAGCAAAGCAGACTGAGAGGCAGCAGCCGGGAAACTCGGTGCCAAGCGTTCCAAAGCGAGGGGCTCCGCAGCTGCGGCACGTGCCACAAAGCCGGCACAGGCAAGCGTTCAAGGCAGCGCGACGAGGAACAGTTCTGCATGTCGCCAAAAAGAATGCAGGCTTGCAGGGCTTTTAACAGCTCAGAAAACCGGAAGTGTTTCTTTCATGCCTCTTACATGCTGCTTTCAGTCTGTTCAAGTATGTCACGGTTATTCACAGACATTAAAAAGGGAAAAAATGCAGTAAAACCTCAGGTTGCCCTGAGCCCCGGCACCCATCAAATCAAGTGTGTCTCCTTGTCCGCAGGGGAGCGAGGTCCAGCAAATGTGCCCAAAGCTTGGCTCTCTCTACACACACTCACTCCATGGCGGTGTCGGATCGGACATCACGATATTCCAAGGGGAGACGCCTCGGCTTCGCGGAGACACCAGCCAGGCAGAGCCTGGTGCGCATGCACCTGCGTGCGCTTTTCCAGCTGTGTCCAACTGGTTCCTTCCGCCCCTTATGCGCGACGGAAGTGCACGCCGGCATGTCCTTCCCCCGTCACGTCCTTCCCCCGTCACACCGTTGGGCGCTTTGGATTTCTGGGCCCCCTCCTTCCATTTTGCTTCTCTGCTTACCTTGCATCTGCAGTCCCATGTCTTAGAAGGCACCCATCTTTGTTGGTTTCACCTAGAAACGGGTTTCAGTGGAGGAAGCGCCGCCTTCCTGGAGCTCCGACCCCGCACTTTTAGTCTCTTGAAGATAGTAGGGAAACCCAAATAAAATTGAGATTTTCTTTCCTCCCTCAAATGAAACTTCTTAAGGCTGGCATTGTGGCGCAGTGGACTATGTGAAGCCAACATCCCAATGAGCAGGAATTGGAGTCCCAGCTGCTCCCTGCTCATGTACCTGGGAAAGCAGTGAGGATGAACCAGGTGCCTGGGCCCCTGCCGCCTATGTAGCGATCCAGACGGAGTTTCAAGGCCCTGGCTAAACCCTGGCCCAGCTCTGGCCACTTACGGGCATTTGGGAAGTGACCCAGAATATTGAAAGCCTTTCTCTGTCTCTCCCTCTCCCTGTCTCTCCATCACTCTGCCTTTCAAATGAAGAAAATAAATCTTTAAAAACAACAACAAAGAGTTGTTCAGTGTTTGCTAACTTTGGAGCCTCTCCACTGCCCAAAACCTCTAGAGTTTATGAGACGTTGCTAGGCAATGCATCTTGACCTTAACTACATGAGACCATTTCAGTTTTGAGACAGGCGCACTAGCGGCCCTGGAATAAGACTGATGAGCTCATTTGTGATGAGATGTACAAGGCTTTTCATGCCAACACGAGAAATTTTAACTCTGCACTTAAAAAAGCAGTAAGACTAATTCTAAAACCACTGTCAGTGAGTTAGCCATGATTTGTAAATCATGGTGCTAATGGAAAATCATTACTTTTAAAAAAAAAAGATTTATTTTATTTGAAATTCAGAATTACACAGAGTGAGAAGGGGAGGCAGAGAGAGAGAGAGAAGTCTTCCATCCAATGGTTCACTCCCCAATTGGCTGCAATGGCCAGAGCTGGGTCGATCCGAAGCCAGGAGCCAGGAGCTTCCTCTGGGTCTCCTTCATGGGTGCAGGGACCCAAGGACTTGGGCCATCTTCTACTGCTTTCCCAGGCCATAGCAGAGAGCTGGATCAGAAGTGGAGCAGCCGGGACTCAAACCAATGTCCATATAGGATACCTGCACTGCAGGCGACGGCTTTACCCGTTACGCCACAGTGCCAGCCCAAATCATTACTTCTTTTTTTTTAATTTTTTTGACAGGCAGAGTTAGAGAGAGAGAGACAGAGAGAAAGGTCTTCCTTTGCTGTTGGTTCACCCCCAAAGTGGCCGCTACGGCTGGCGCATTGCAGCCAGCGTGCTGCGCTGATCCGAAGCCAGGAGCCAGGTGCTTTCTCCTGGTCTCCCATGCGGGTACAGGGCCCAAGGACCTGGGCCATCCTCCACTGCATTCCCAGGCCACAGCAGAGAGCTGGCCTGGAAGAGGAGCAACCGGAACAGAATCCGTTGCACCAACTGGGTCTAGAACCCAAGGTACCGGTGCCACAGGCGGAGGATTAGCCTACTGAGCCGCGGCACCAGCCAAATCATTACTTTTTAAAAAAGGTTTATTTATTTGAAAGGCTGAGTTACAGATAAGGTTCATTCCCCAAATGGCCACAACCTCCAGGGCTGGGCCAGGCTGAAGCCAGGACCCCCGAGCTTTATCTAGGTCTCCCACATGGATTCTGAGGCTTGCCAAGAGCTTGGGCTATCCTTTGCTGCTTTGCCAGGCACATTAGCAGGGAGCTGGATTGGAAGTGGAACAGCTGGGACTCGAACCATCACCCACATGGGATGCCAGCACTGCAGGCAGTGGTTTAACCCCGTTGCGCCACAGCACTAGCTCTGAAAATCAGTACGTTAATGGAGTTAAGCTCTACTCTCTTGTCAAATCATTCCCATTTCTGTCTGGGGTATGAGCAGTCAGTCAGTGCCTGGTTCAGCAGCACGGGCGTCACGTGGAGCCGGCCGGGAAAGGCAGGCACTGGGACAGACTGGGCACTGGCACAGCTGGAGAAGCACCGCTCTCAGCGGAAGACTGCGGCTCGGTCTGGGACCTCTCTGCCCCCTGGACTCCTCCTCTGGCATCTCACCAGGATTAGGGCTAGACCTGCCCCCATATGTGACGGACCATCATGTCTACGTCCAGCGCAAGCTCGAAGCCTGGAGCACCAGCTGCTTTCTTCTCCTTGTGACCTGACGTCTAACAAGCATCTCACAGCTAACATACAGGAGACTAACCCCAGATTTCCTCTCCCAACCCCAACTCGCGCCTCCATGCACCCTCTCCCCCTTAGGAGCCATTTCTTGGTCCAGCTGCAGCCACAGGAGGCAGAGGTCACTCCTGAACCAAAGTGGTGGGGAAGCTGCTGTCTGGGCTTCCCCGGCCCAAGCACCAGTTCCCCCTCCTACCCTCGGCCCGGCTGTCCCTGTTGGACCCTTCTCTAAGGAGGGGACCTCCACCCGGAGCCTCCTGGGATGCCCTGCAAGTACAGCATTCCGGGTCCATAGGGATCCTAGTCTTAGCTCCTTCCGCCTGTCCAACGGCATCCCCGGGAAGACACCTCAAGTGGCTGAAATAGACCCATAGAATGACAGCGGGGCAGCGTCAGTGACCCAGCCCACCTCATTTGGTGGTGATGTGTGCACGGTGTCCCCAAAGACAACGCAGTGTTGTTGTGAACATAACATCCTCAGCCCCTCCAGGATATGGTAACATGCATACCCCGGATGCTGCCTGGCAGGATGCATAGGCGATCAGATTTCATCCATCTCTGAATTCCATTCAGCATCCTTTGCCCGCTTCTCTCCACTAGAAGGGAAGCTCCATGTGTACAGGGCTGTCTCATTTATTGCTGAACCGAGTGCCCGGCCATGCAACATCGAGGCAAAGGCAGAGGCCAGGAATCTCACCAAACACTACTGGATGGGCCCCGAAAGCAGCTTTGCTTTGGCTGTATTCTTCGTCCTCCCTTCACAGGTCAAACCAAGGCCAATGCCAACTCCCAGGTTTGTTTTCTGTCCCCTGGTCATGCAGTGCTCCTAACACTCATGGCCCACACTGGTGGAGGCAGAGAAGGATACAAACCCAGCCTACAGCCCTAAAAGCCCATCCTGTGGAAGGGGTGTTTGTTTTTTTTAAATACTTCTTTTAAAAGGCAGAATGAGAGAGAGAGGTATCCTCCCTCCCATGGTTCACTCCCCAGATGGCCACAATGGATGGGTCTGGGCCAGGAGCTTTATCCGAATCTCTTTTATAGATGGCAGGGTTCCAAGTATTTGGACCGTCATCTGCCGCCTTCCCAGGTGCGTTAGTAGGAAGATGGATTGTAATTGGAGATAGATGCCAGCAACACAAGCTATGGCTTAACCATCAATTGTGCCACAAAGCCGGCCCCTGGAAGGCGTGTCTAGAACGGGCTAGATGAAATGGGCGGGGCTTTGATCTGATGACTTACGACCTGGGCACCCTTTTCAAGAGCTGCCTCATGTTATAGGACCACAGGAGTTGGACAAGCAAGAGACACTCATGGACAGCCCTCAGCACATGGAGGATGGGATTTACTGTAGAATCTACTGTTTGCAGCCCCCTAGAGTAGCTGCCCATCGTGTTCCCATTTCCCGGCAAGCTCTGTTTCCCTTTCAGTAGTTATCACACTTCTGCTACTGGCTGTATGTGCAGGCTTCCCATAATGGAAACCACAGAATGGTGGCCGGCTCCTTGCAGCTGACCCTTCCAGAAGCCCAGTGACAGGCAACTCTCCTAGGCTCGCAAGGCCAGTTGCCTTCACCCGCAAAACGAACCTTGAGCAGGTGATTAAAGGATGGAAGAGAGAGCACGCATGTCAGCCCCCTGAACGGGCCACTCAGAAGATACACGGTTCCTAACCAACAATAAGACTCAGACAACTAAGCTGGAAAATGTTCTGAAGTGCTCCATAATGTGGGCCTGGCATTGTGGCCCAGGGGGTTAAGCTACTATTGCAATGCCCGCATCCCAGGTGGAAGTACCAGGAAGGCAATCAAAGATGGCCCAAATGCTTGGGCCCCTGCCACCCACATGGGAGACCCCAGTGAAGCTGCCAGCTCCTGACTTCTTCAGTCTGACTCAGGCTTTGCTATCGTAGCCATTTGGGGAGTGAACCAGCAGATGGAGGATCTCTCTGGATCATCCTGCTTTTCAAAATAAATTAATAAATGTTTAAAAAGGAAAAAAAAAAAATTCAGGCCAGCGCACTAAGCTCGTGTGGATCTTGGAAGTCCTGAACCAAATAGACCCCTAACCCGAGGATGACTGAGGGCTTTGTAGTCTCATGGTAACTACGTCATCTTCCCCAGTGAGAAACCAACACTGGTGCACAGCGCAGAATCGGCCACCCAGATACATCAACTGCAGAATGGCAGTTGCGATTTGAGCACAAATCCATCATTATTTCATGCTCTGGCCCTCTGTGTTCTAATCTCCCTGAGGTCAACATGAGGTCCAACCTGAAGTTAGAATTGTCTGACAGTTACCTTCAGCCGGAAGACAGACATTTTGTGTCCGGGATCATTCTGCATAGTTTTGTGTGGTTTAGCACATGTTTATGTCTAAGATCTGGCCAGGGGGACTAAGAACATTAGCAAACAGAGTAAGGCGTTAAAATAATTTGAAAAAGTGACCACTGGAAGTCTACAAAGCAATTTCAATCCAGCGTCACTAGGCCTCAGTTCTTCTCCCCAGCAAAACATGAAAGTTGAACTAGAATGACTGTCTCTCTAGACAGTCTATAGTACCTAGACTTGCAGAGCAGCTCAATGTGACTGTATCTGGAGATGAGTCTTTAGGAAATACTTAAGGTTAAATGAAGTCCTAAGGGTGGGGTCCTAAGACTGTGGCCTTATGAGGAAACACAGTTTTCTTCCTTTTTCTTTTTTGACAGGCAGAGTTAGACAGAGAGAGAGAGAGACAGAGAGAAAGGTCTTCCTTCCGTTGGTTCACCCCCCAAATGGCTGCCACGGCTGGTGTGCTGCACCGATCTAAAGCCAGGAGGCAGGTGCTTCCTCCTGGTCTCCCATGCGGGTGCAGGGCCCAAGGACCTGGGCCATCCTCCACTGCCCTCCCAGGCCACAGCATAGAGCTGGACTAGAAAAGGAGCAACCGGGACAGAACCAACACCCCAACTGGGACTAGAACCCCGTGTGCCAGCGCTGCAGGCAGAGGATTAGCCTAGTGAGCCACGGTGCCACGCAAGGACACAGCAAGGCAAAGATCTATGAGCCAGAAAGAGGGCCCTGACCAGAACCCAACTGTACTTGTGCCCTGATCTGATGTCCAACCTCAAAAACTATGAGAAAACCAGCTTGTTATTTCAGCCACACAGTCGATGGTATTTTGTTATGGCAGACAGAGTTGAGTAATGTAAGCTCATAGGGGATATTTTCAGGAAATGGCCACATCCCGAATTGAGTTCAGAGCCCGGAATGTAACCAGACATTTAAAAATTCCACTTAGAACTTTCTGGCACTGGAAGATAAACGTTAAGAATGGACAGCCATGTTCCCACCTCCAGGTGAATAGCTGCACATTCCATTACCCTGTAGCTGTTGTTCTTCCCGAAGACAGAATTAGGTCTATTTTTGGAATCTGGCAGCTACCAGCATATTCCCAGCTCAAAACTTACAACTATTCCTTAAGGATCATCAATCCCAGGATTTTAAATTCAGTTTTTATGCTGATTGTCAAGCTGTCCTCAAAGTCACAATTATGTTTTCCCCAAACTTTTCACCCTGTCACCTAAGTATCTGAAGATCCCATTAAGAGCTTAGCTACAGACTCAAGGAGCAGGAGGGAACCCACAACCACCGACTTTGAGTTGTGTGATAAGGAAGGAGGAGGAGAGCAGCTTTGCAGGAGAAGGCATTTAGGAAAAGACAAAGCCATCAAGAGGCCTGGAGTGGGAGTGACCTGGTCACAATCCCTACTCTTACATAAAGAGGGTATTCAATACAGTTTCTGTATTGATGGTTTGGGACTTCTGCAGAGATGGGTCCTAGCAGTCCCCTCTTCTGTCCAGCAGCAGTAGAAATGAGGAAACGGGGCAGGAGCAAGGACAGACCTGTATGTTCATGTCCCGATGGGCAGGGCTCTGATGCAGGAAGTGAGAGCAGACTGCACTCCATCTGCCAGGAAGAACCTGATCCACCTACCCACCATTGTTCCCTTTCGCATTCACATGCCACCTCCCCACAACAAAACATTCTGTAAACTCCAATGGTTAGAAAATAATCTACGTACCTATGGTGTTTCTTGGCAGTTAAAACCTTCTCCTTTTTCTGTATCAGAATATTTACCTGCATTTTCTATAAACTAAGATTAGCCATGATTTCTATGTATGTGAACCTGATAGCTTTCACTAAGGAGGCTGAGTTACAGAGAGGTAGAGGCAGAGAGAAAGGTCTTCCATCCACTGGCTCACTCCCCAGATGGCCACAACAGCTGGAGCTGTGTCAATCTGAGGCCAGGAGTCAGGAGCTTCTTCCGTGTCTCCCATGTAGGTGCAGGGGCCCAAGGACTTGGGCCATTTTCTACTGCTTTCCCAGGCCATAGCAGAGAGCTGTGGAAGTTGAGCAGCCGGTCTCCATCTGGCACCCATATGGGATGCTGGCACTGAAGGCTGAGGTGTTACAGGCTATACTGCAGAGCTGGCCCCTAACTATACTCTATATTGGACACCTATGTGCTGGGCAAATAGTTCATCTTAGTACAAAGTAGCATGTGTGTAAATGTCCAGTGTTACAGCTCCTGACGGGGCTTGTAACTGCCTTATGCTTTGGATCTAACCCAAGGTCAAGATGAATCGAAATCATTTCACTTGTACTTTATTCACAACAGGTTCACCTGCTTCCCTCAACTATTTTTCTGGTACTGAAGTTTGTCTTAGGGTTTCCTATCTTTCTGGATTTTTCCCTTTTTGAAAGGGCAGACTTCCTCTGTGCTCACTCAGTTTCCTAGGTCTGGAAACTGATGTAGCTCACCTTCTGCATTGTAACTGGACTATCTAGGGCTTCAACAACAAAAGACCATATTTAACATATCTTGATGACATCATTTAGAAAGTGATGGTGTAAATATTTACAGCAGGAAGCACAAGCTTATTATTCCAAATTCTAGTAATTAGAGTGAGTGGGTGCTTGGCCTAGTCTGTGTCCACTCTGCAGCGCCTGGGGGTTTGATACCCGGCTTAGTCTCCTGACTCCAGCTCTCTGCTAATGCAGACCTTGTGAGGCAGCAGTGATGGCTCAAGCGGCTGGATCCCTGCAACCCGGGGGATGGGGGAGACCTGGGGTGACTTTGATGGCTTCAGACTGACCGAGTCCCAGCCACTGCAGGCATCTGGTGAGTCAATCACAAGATGGGCTATCTATTTCTCTGTTTGCCTCCTTCTCTCTCCAAAAGAATCTAACTTTACCAATCCCAACCTGTGGAGTCCTCACATTTCAATTTCCAATGAAACTGTTTTTAACAATCAGCATTTCCATATCAAGATGCAGCAGCAGAATGCTTGTAACTTTTCTTATATCCTTTCTTTGAGAGCACAGATAAGAATCAAATTTTCTAGGATTTAAAAATCACATCTTGGGGCTGGTGCTGTGGCATAGTGGGCAAAGGCACCACCTGCAGTTCCGGTATCCTATAGGAGTTTAAGGCCTGGCTGCTCCACTTCTGACCCAGCTCTCTGCTATGGCCTGGGAAAGCAGTAGAAGATGGCCCAGCTTCTTTGGCCTCTGCACTCTCATGGGAGACCCAGAAAAAGGTCCTGGCTCCTGGCTTCAGATTGGCACAGCTCCACTCATTGAGGCCATCTGGGGAGTGAATCAGCAGATGAAAGACCTCTCTCTCTCCCTCTTTGCATAAACTCTCCCTTTTAAATAAATAAAGAAACCTTTAAAAAAGGCAATCACATCTCTTCTACTTTTACATTTCTGTTTTCATATTAAACTTAGGATGTTCTCCCCGACGCTTGAGGCACAATTAGGTTTCTTTTGTATGCCAGACCCAATGATGGCCTCTAATGTAAGGTGCAGCTTGCTGCCAGGTGACATTCCCCAAGGCTGTGCCGAGATCAGCTGCATCCGACCCGTACTGGCAGTCAGGCCCCTCGAGTGACTGAGCCCACTTCTCCATTAACATGGGGCTGGGGGAACCCGGACCTCTCCTGAAAGCACTGCACAGCACATTAAATTAACACAGCTCTCTCTGCGAGGGGATGGAAGAGGCAAGACTGTCATACACAAACTGTAATACAGAAGTGAACTGCATCTTTACGGAATATTCTGGAATCAAAGACGGTAATACATGCACCAGGACATCCAACGCACAACGTTTACAATGGTTTACATTTTCCTTTTTATTTATTCCTGGAAACTGCCCGTATTGCAGGTTGTTCATGGATGAAATATGGAACTGAGCAGATTCTTTTTTTTTCTACAAAATTATGGTATAAACTTGCTCGATTTTCTATCTTATTGCTAATAAACCTTACAGGCGCACAGTTTGTAAAATAAACCCCTTAAGGACTGAATGCATAGAGCATGCCGCAGGTACGAGAAATCAGCTAAAAATGAGCACAGAGACCTACATCTGGACCAACACAGTACTGAAGGCCGGCAAACATTTATCACGACACAGGGAAAAAATTAATGACAGGAGATACAGTCCAGTCCTGAAAGGGTTAAATAGAAACCCTAATATATTATTGTTTCTAACCATCCATCCCACATTACAGTGCTTGAAAACAAAGGCCAAAGGCTGGCACAGGAACTCACACACAGTTGTTCAGTACTCGTCAGAAACACAGCTGCTTTCGAAATCAAAGTAACTTGGTTAACCATTGAAGAGCATTTTGTTTCAAAAAGGACCCTCCCTCCCCTGCGGATTTTCTGGTTTCCATGACTAGTTAGGTTAGTTCTCAAAAACGGTGTTGGACGTTTTCTGTGAGGGCACAGCGGGCACCAGTCTCCTTAAAAACAAAGCAAAACCAGTCAGGACCACAAGTGAGTCGGCGCAGTGACAAGAGACAAGTATTTCACCCATGAGCTCGTATACTGAGGACGCCTGTAGTTGCCACAGTTTAAGCAGAGTCAGCAGCAGGTTAAATGTTGTGCTAGTGTTCAACTCTGACATCATTCCAAGTACAAAGAGCATTTTACATTGAAGTCTGCAGCTCGCCTTCCCAGGCTGTGTGGTACATTTAATGGAATGGATACAATGGCTTGGCTCACAGCTCAGCGTCCATGCATATTTGTAGAAATTCCATAGGATTGTGAGAGCCTAAGATACACTTCTGAAATCTCACTTTAAAAAAAAAAAAAAAAAAAAAAAAAAAAAAAAAAACTAGCCTCCTACACTTTCTCTGAAGTCTGCGTTGTTCTAGGAGTCTCCATGAGGGTCAACACCCCGGCATCTCTGAAGTGCCCGCGCTGGGGTGAGACACACTCCGCTGTACCTGGCAGACAGGACGCCCATCAGCTCCACGCTGGAAATGACCCACAAGCCCACGGGAAGGGCTTTTTTCTATTTTTGAAAAAGCAGCTGACAAAAGAATGACTGATGAACACCTGTCATTGCGCTCGTTAAGTCTCCAGGATGACAGCGGCAGAACACAGGTGGGGAAATGCCTGTGACTGTTCCTGGACTTCTCAAAATAAAAGGGTGGCGGTGTATAGGCCAACATTTCAACTACCTTGCTCAAAGAAACAAAGAACCCAAGTAAGACGCAAACATTTAAAAAAGGCAGAAGTTCATTCTGATAAATCCATGAACTTGAAAAGTCATTTTGAGCTACAAAGCTGGGTAGGGAATAGTTTGTTCTTCAAAAGCATCTCCTGTGTTATCAGCTAATTTTGTTAACACTTCTTGACTGACCATCGATAGGAAGTGGAGGAAACTTGTGGCCCATTCAAAGTAAAGCAGCATGGAAAACACCTTCACACTCCGAATACAAAGCACTGCATAGTAATTACTTCCCCAGACGTGACAGAGAGAATAAATACTACCCAGAAATAAGCAAGTTTGCAAGGAAAAGCTAGTGAACAGTTACAACAAAGAAAGATAAGGCCACAATGAGTTCTGCCCTTGATCACAGATTTCAGGTGTGAGGCAGGATTCATTTACAGGAGAGGAGTGAGTGACTGGAGCAGATCTGAAAAGGCGAGATATATATTTCTTTATTTATATATAGTATAATGCAGCCTGGGGTGATTAAAAAGGCTTGCAGTAAGAGAAAACCGCAACAACATAGATTTAACCACCTCGTGTGTTACAAAGGACTTTCCCCTTGAAAACGGAGGAAAAGGCAATTTGCAGCTGTTGGGAGCAGTATTTACAGTGGCAGAGTCTAAGCAGAAGACAGATGAAGACAGCAAAGCAGGGGGAAGGCTCCTAGCAAACGACGTCTACAAAGTCTAACGATGGAAACGTCTGAAAAATAGCCCAGGGCAGCAGAGACGCGGGGACGCTGCGGGAAGTTACAGTTTCGCACTCCTAAGGTACTTGTGGCTCTTGTTTTATGGGACAGTAAAAGCTTACCACGATCTAGAGGTAGATTTTACTCTAAGAAGGATGATTGTATTACTAGACTGCGTCCTGTGACATTTCACACATGGCTCCTGTACTACTGTCATCCAACCAGTCTGCTGCAATTTCTAAGCTGAACAAAAGGCAGAACCAAAGTGCGAGAAGGGCAGCAACGTCCCACCGGCAAGGTGAGCGTGCAGGGCCAACACCCGGCCCCGAGTGCAGGCACGCAGCAACCGAAAGGGAACGTCTTCTGAGCAGGAGACATTGGCAGAGGTGCTCAGTACTGGGGAAGAGGAGACCAAAAAAGGCAGAGAGGGAAACGGAAACGTGAGTTACATTTGCATTTGTATAAACTTACAACTATCTGTTTCTAAAGTACTGTCTTCCAGCTATTTGAGTTTATCACCTAATAAAAGCATCTTATGTTTGAAGGTTACAATGATGTTTTGGCCTAGGCTACCAAACAAAACAAAATGAAAACAAGAGGTAAAGGAAATGAAGCATGCTTCCGGCTGAGATTTTCCTCATTCTACCATAAGGGCACCATTACCAATTGATAGCAAATAATAATTCTCATGATAGCAATTTTTTTCCGTTTGCCAACAAGGCAGAAAAGACCCTGCTGAATGAAATCACTGGGAACATTCCAAGTTCAAAATAAAACGTTTAACTTACACATAATACAAGTTATGTACAATACTGGGGCGGGGAAGGACCTGAACACATTCTGGAGCACACAGATGTATTTACGTACGGGAAAAGGGGAGCCAACACTTCAAATACCAACGTGTTCTGTGCCATTAACTCATTAACTAAATGGCCACAGTGAATCCCACGTCAATGTTAGAACTTCTTGGATTACTGCTATAAATACAATTTCTTAAAAAAAAAAAAAAGGGGGGGGGGACGCGCAGAAGAACTCCCACAGTGTTGAGGACAGACTCCGGTGACGTCCACTGCATGTGGCAGGCAAGGCAGAGGCATTTCTTTTAAAGCTTTTGCACAGACTTCATTTAATCTTTAAAAAAAAAAAAAAATGCAGGCCTTTACAAGATTTGACTTGCTGAAATCTAAACGATTCCAACTCACGGAAAGTCATTAAGACTTCAGCTTACGAGAAAAAAAGAAGTTCCAGCCTTGGACCAAAAACCAAAACAGAACAGAACAAAACAACCTGGAATATGGTAATCAGCGATTAAACAAGCACGGTCAGGCTTGGAACCTGCATGTACTTTAGAGCAAAAGCTCCAAGGGGTGGGAGAAGAGCCTATTTGGTAACAAAGTGTACTATATATTGCGATATAAAAAAGGCATGGTGAAAATGTACCTTTTACTAAAGCTTATACAAGTTCCTTGGTCCGTAAAAACTAGGTTAATTTTTGCCTTCTAGTTTGCTTAACTTATATTCCAGCCACATATCTATTTCTGGCCCATTTAAACAAAACCAACCAAAAAGCAACCAACCAAACAACACAAAAACAATGACAAAAAAAAAAACAGCCAAAAATTCGATTCCAATAGTTTGTACATTTGGATGTTGTTTTTGTTTTACTGTGGCTTCTGCATTTCAAATCAGCACTTGCAGGTAACAGGGGCTTTGAACAGGATCACCTGGTATGAAAAGTTTTCCCAAGAAACCACAAAAAGATTGTTCTTTTTTTCTCTTTCCTTTTTCTGTCAACTTTTTGCCACCCTCGAGTCAGTTAGGTCCCAGCAAAAAGACGGTGGTTAGGACACCACGGTGGCTGCCGATGTGACGCTGGCCGCGTTGGTGCTGGCGTTTGTGTAACTTCCCTCGCTGTTTGTGTTGGACTCGCTGGGGGGCACTTGGCTGGAGCTGGCCCGGAGGATGGCTCCCGCCGCGCTGCAGTGAGGCCGCGGCCCTGGCTCTGGCGTGTAGGTAAAGGTAAGGCTGGTGGAATAAATGATTCCATCGTTCCGGACCAAAGTTACTGGAACCTGGACTGGCTGCCGGACCCATCGCCAGCCTTCTCGGAATGCAGAAATGTCTGGGACGACACAGAGCATGCTCTCCCCACACCTGTGAGGACAAGGAAATCACTTAAAAACCGCAGTGAAAACAAAGCGTGTTCCAGAGACTTCACCGAAGGTCATGTCATCTAACTCAAGCACTGTCAGGACAGAACCTCAGTTCACACACACACACACACACACACACCCCCGCCCCGTGACAGGCGAGTGTTAACAAGTACCTGTACATGGTTTCCGCTTCTACATCCCCAAACCACACTCGTAAATTTGGAGTGAAATTCTGGCCTGTGAGTTCAAGCATTGCTACGTCTCCGCCGCCGTTCAGCTGCAAGTCACAGCAAAATCGCAACACTCAGAAAACCCCATTTTTCATTAAAGCACACAAATTAGATTCTCATTCAACTGTCATTTCACTCGTGAAAGCGTGTAAAAGGTTCAGCTTGACAAACGCTTCTTTCAAATGGCACGATTACAAAGTTCGCTAAATCACTTCATGATTAAAGTGCAAGGGGATTTAAATTTGCATTTTCTTGCATGCAAGTCCCTCCCTCCTGTTTTCTTTTTCTTTATCAATAACAGAAGTAGAACAAAAACGCTAAATCACAAGATTTGGGGGCAGTTAAAATTACTGTGGAATACAATTATGCTGAGCCCCAGTCAAGAGTGGCCGCACAGAGCTCATGGCCAGCGTGGGAGCGGTCTTACCTGAAGACTTTCTACGACAGGCACCGGGGTGACTGGGGCCAGGACAGGGCCCATGCCCTCGTAAAAGGTATACTCTGCCTTGTCTGTGCTGATGATTGTCCAGGAAGCGCCATCATTGATCATTTCTTTATTTGGTTCTTTTGGGCATGGAGTGGCCTTAGGAGAAAAGAACGTTTAGAAACTGAGTTTTATATACATTGCAGTTGAAGAAAATTTTAGCAAAGTTAACACTCAAAGACTAATATCAACAAGGAGGGGATTTAGGAAAAATGTATAAACTTCCTAAAGCATGATGCTTTACTTTTCCTGAATAATACAATGTTGACATCAGCAGTTTTGTTATGACACGAAATACTTCAGAAACATTTTAAACAGCTACTCCTACCTCCTTGAGTAATGATGAAGAGTATGACAGAGTGGGGACAATTTCATTAAGAGATTACCAGTAAATGACGTAAACAGATAAACAAAAGTCTCTAGGGTCCGCTAGCAAACAGCAAGAATGGGAGTCGCCTGTGCGTCCTCAGCAGCAGGGAACCAAATCTAACCTTGCAATCCCTATGCCCCTACCTAACACACCTAGACGAGGGACCCAGCACCGTGTGCGTGTGCGTGTGTGTGTGTGTGCTGCCACCTCTCTGGAATATGAATTTCACATGGAACTACAACTACATATCCCATCACTCTCACCTGCGTCATCACCATAAACGCCCTCAGGAAAGCCTTCCCATAAATGCAGTTAACGCTTGCTTCTGAGGCCCACCACCACCACAACCGCCTAAGGACAGCCCAGTGTGAGCTTCAGGCACACACACATTTTCAGAGGATGCCTCCATGCTGGATATTCGAAGGGGCTCTTTGTTTCCCAATTTGGAACCTAGAACTAGATGTTAACTACTCCTTGGAGGACATTTCCAGCGTTCGCAGTTTTTCTCAGAGCTAAGATGCAAAGTGTGTCGCAGGACCCTGCGCTTGCGGGTCAATACCTGAAGAAAGTGTCATGGGAAGCGGCTACCTAGCCGTCTACGCACTTCCGATTACAACCTACCTGAAACTGGATTATTCTTTCTTGAGAAAGGCACAAGTACATTCTTTCCGTATCCTTAAGGTAAAATGCACATTTATGGAGTTGAGACACAGGATCGTCCGCATCCAGCAATGCCGTCTGCTTGTCAACTTTCCTAATTATCTGTATTTCAACAAGAACACCAGGTCATCGCACGTGCAGTTTTCATTTTGTACAGCCAAGAGCACACAGAAAGTATCCAGACAATACAATAATTCGTCACAGTATTTACACACTGGCAAACAACAGGACTAGGAAGAAAACAGCACTTTTAGGTTGCAAGCACATTAGAATGTGCAAAGTATACTTTCCCCCGTGAACATTTGAAAGAAATAGGGCAAGGAAGCAGCTGGATCAGCGCTTTCCAAGCAGGAATGTACACCCTGACCAGCTGGGGCTCTTGTGGGCGCCCAGCAGCCTGGTGTCTGCGTTGCTAACAAATCCCTAGGCTACAGGAATACTGCTGGTCTATGGGCCACAGTTTGAAACCCAGTTCTAATCTTTTCAATAATCCATAATGGCAAATGTTCCAACATCAAAGAGAAAAATACTTTGAAGGCTACTGTGGGTCTCCCAGCCAGTGAGGACATTTTATAACCATTTTCACTACTTGTGTATTTAAAAAGAAATCTATACATAGGTAACCTAAGGTCCTTACCCAAGATTCACAGAGGGATCCTATGAGATCTTGCTACCCTCACAGCTTCATTTCCTGCCACTTGCCTCCTGCCCTCCCTCCACTCCAGCTACACTGGACTCCTTACCCAGTTCTCACCCACTCCCCACCTCAGTCCTTATGTATGTACTCAGCCTGCCCGAAAGCTCCTCATCCACTTAGCGGTCCGTTCCTTCCTTCATCCTGGTCGGGCCAAACAGCATCACTTCAAATGACTGCTCTGAAACCTCCAAGCACTCCCCTACTTCTCTACTCCTTTCCAGTTTTACTTTCTCTTTTTCTTTTTTGTAAAGATTTCTCTTACTCATTCCAAAGGAGGAGTTACAGAGAGGGAGGGAGGGAGGGAGGGGGAGAGAGTGTGTGTGTGTGTGTGTGTGTGTGCAGTATCTTCCATCTGCTGGCTCACTCCCCAAATGGCTGGGGCTGGGGCTGGGCCAAATCCAAGCCAGGAGCCTGGAATTCCATCCAGGTCTCCCACTTGGGTGTAGGGGTCCAAGCACTTAGGCCATCTTCCACTGCTCTCCCAGGTGCATTAGCAGGGAGCTGGATCAGAATTGGAGCAGCCAGGACTCCAACTGGTGAGCATGAGACGTTGGCATCGCAGACTGTGGCTTAACCTGCTACACCAGATGACTTGCCCCTACTTTTGTTTTCTTAACATATAGACCTGCCAATACCTTTTGTATGGACATTTTTCCCCATTCATCTGTATTTGGTAGAGCTTTTAAAGCAAAATGGCTTGGGCACAACATTTGCATTGACAAATCTCCCTGAATTAGCTTGAGAATAGCTTTACAACACACATACATAGGTTTAGGATTGTGTTCCCTTAAACAGTTCTTTTCTTGGCACAATAAGCCTCATGGAGAGTTCTTCCCATCCAGTGGCTTCTAGGGGATAAGTACAGGCAGGACTGGTAACTACAGGGGAAAGTTTAAAAGGTAAATCCTATGAGATGAAACTCAAGTGACTTTAACAAATATTTTTCTTTTAAGAACTAAGGTATGTGTCAAGCACTTCAATGACAAAAGATCTAATCTGCTAAGGAATCCAGCTTGATAGATAAACACTTTACAGCACAGAGTTGACCAGATTACACTTTCAGGAACTGTGAGGGTAAGAAGGTCCTGTCCAAGGTCCTAGGACATCAGATTTCAATCAATCCCAGTGCACGTTCAAGTGTTCCCTCACTCCCGCAAAAACAACATAAAGTGCTGTGGCCTCAGCAAGGAAAAAAAAAAAAAAGAAGAAGAAGAATTACATACATCTTCAACAAACATTGCCTTGATCTATTAAAGTAAGCCAATGTGGGACTAGAAAAGCATTACTACCTCTGCTTGTGCCTAAAATATCACGGTGTCACTAGAAGCAGAGAAACCTTATCTTTCCCTTTAAGTTATTATTAGGTCATACAGATTTTTATGTTAACAAAAAAAAAGAAAAAAATGCTTGAAAAGATCTGATCAGAGGGAATGAAGGTAAGGCATTAAACACATATATGCGCCATCCATCAGACATGGCGTTGTCTGCTGCTTCTGTGTGTGATGTGTCACTGTCCCCGTAGAGGGGCAGCACTTGGCAGCATTAGTGTCATCCGCAGCTGGGTCGTCTTCTTCAGTACCAGCCCAAGCTTACTCTTCCTGTATGTCCTGGTAACACGGGTCTGGGGATCTCTCAGAATGAAGCCAGACGAAAGGAGTGCAGCTTCCGAAGGCAAGACAACCCGAGCCTCGCAGAGTTGTCATTCGTGCCAGTCTCTCCTTCGTCTTAGGGTCTCAATGGTGAAGGTCACGGTTTATCTCCAGGTGCTTCTTTGCTGCCAGGTAACGCACTATTTAGCTGTCTCTTAGGGCCTGAGCTTCATGGTTCTTCCCTTGTTTGCTGTCCAACCATGCGCGCTGTAAAAATACAGCATGGATAGGCACCGAGTGGTTGGAAACAACCGGCTTCTCCAGCATGTCTTTCATGAACTGACAGAGGATTTTAAACGTTCTTGGCTTGTTTTTTTTTTCCCGCTCTTCCTGTTTCTTTCTCTCTTCTTCATCTTTTGGAGGTTCCAAGCCCTCCCTGGTGGCTGACACAGAAGTCTTCCCCTCAAATTCTTTCAGTGTTGGATACCCTCCTCATCAACAGCTTCGACCAGGTGTTTGCTTCCATGCCACCCACGCCTCTGATGATGCTCTCCAAAGACCTGGTCCTCGTTCTCCCCTGGGATGTCACAGAGGTGACTCTGCTTTCCTTCATCCTATCCGACAGTCCCACAGAGGAACCATCCTTGGCACCAGAGCAGACGTGTGGCATCCTAGGAGCTCAGCAAGCTTCTTTCAGTATGGAGCGTCTGCATGTATTCCAGACTTCACAGTTTCAGAGAATTGCTCATGAAACTCGTTACAGTTCTCTTTATCTTCTGCCAATGTATTGAAGAGGTCTAAGCATTTTTTGACAAAATTTTTTCTGATGAAACTTATGTTTTAAAACATTTCATGAGAAAGATTCAGGTTCTCAGAGTTCATCACCTTGCTAATGAAATTCAGATATCCAAGACAGGCTCCTCAGTTATATTATAAATGCACATGTACAACTTAATGTTATCAGGAGTTCAACTGTTTCTTTCTTTCTTTTTTCCTATCTCCCTACCAAGAAGCAGGCTCCATGAGAAAGACATCTGCCTTGCTCGTCACTGCTCTCCAACACTCAGACAGCAGCTGGCACAAAGAAGGCAGTGCTCAGGACCATCTGCAGAAAGCATGTCCCAAAGTAATGCTCTGTGCCACTATCCTTAATGGTAACCACTCGGGGCCAACGCTATGGCGTAGCAGGTTAAGTCTCCACCTGTGGTACCAGCATCCCATATATGGGGCCAGTTCGAGGCTCTACTTCTGATCCAACTCCCTGCTGATGGCCTGGGAAAGCAGTAGAAGATGGCTCAAGTGCCAGGGCGTGGCACCCACGTGGGAGACCCGGAAGAAGCTCCTGGCACCTGGCTTTGGTTGAGCCCAGCTCCGGCTGTTGCGGCCACTTGGAGAGTGAACCAGGGGATTGAGGACTTCTCTGTCTTTCTCTCTGTCTCTCCCTCTCTCTACCTCTACCTCTGATCCTCAAATAAATAAATCTTAAAAAAAATAGTAACCATGCAAAGGGTTTTGTGAAGATTAAATGCAAAAGTGTACAGAACAGTGCATCAATACTATGAAATATTATAGTGTAAGTCCTCATTCAAATATCTGAAATCTGAAATGCTTCAAAATCTGAAACTTGCTAAGCATCAAACTATTACCAATGCTCAAAAAAGTCTGGGATCGGGAGCCAGCACCGTGGCTCACTTGGCTAATCCTCTGCCTGTGAGAAAAAAAAAAAAAAAAAAAGGACCTAAATGAAAGATCTCTGTGAGTGAGATCCCAGTGGAAAGAACAGGTCTTCAAAGAAGGAGGTACCTTTCTCTGAAGGGAGGAGAGAACTTCCACTCTGACTATGACCTAAATAAGATAAGAGTTGGAGAACTCAAAAGGCTTCCATAGCCTTGGAAACTCATGACTGGAGCATAGGGAGATTACTGATGCCATAAACAGGAGTGTCAATTTGTAAAGTCAACAACAGGAGTCACTGTGCACTTACTCCTCATGTAGGATTTCTGTCCTTAATGTGCTGTACATTGAGATTTAATGCTATAACGAGTACTCAAACAGTATTTTTCACTTTGTGTTTCTATGTGGGTGCAAACTGTTGAAATCTTTACTACTTAATGTATACTAAACTGATCTTCTGTATATATAGAAAATTGAAAATGAATCTTGATATGAATGGAAGGGGGGAGAGAGCGGGAAAGGGAGGGTTGCGGGTGGGAGGGAAGTCATGGGGGGTGGGGGAGAGCCAATGTAATCCATAAGCTGTAGTATGGAAATCTATATTTATTAAATAAAAGTTAAAAAAAAAAAATCCTCTGCCTGTGGCACCGGCATCCCATATGGGCACCAGGTTCTAGTCCCGGTTGCTCCTCTTCCAGGCCAGCTCTCTGCTGTGGCCTGGGAGGGCAGTGGAGGATGGCCCAAGTGCTTGGGCCCTGCACCCGCATGGGAAACCAGAAGGAGGCACCTGGCTCCTGGCTCCTGATCAGCGTAGCTCCGGCCGTGGCGGCCATTTGAGGGGTGAACCAACGGAAGGAAGACCTTTCTCTCTGTCTCTCACTCTCACTAACTCTGTCAAATAAAAAAAAATTAGAATAAAAATTAAAAAAAAAAAAGCCTGGGATTTTAAAGCATCTCAGATTTCTGGATTCGGGATATTCAATGGCTGGTTTATGACAATGTTCTAAAACTTGAAAAACTCTTGAACTCTGAAACAATTCTGATCTCAAGCATCTCAGATGAGAGATACTCAAACTGCACTGAGGTTTGATTATTTTCTTTAGCTAAATCATAAATATATAAAGCTCCAGTGTTTAACATGATTCACATTTACACATTTTTGGCTCTATAGTTTTTGGTTTTGTTTTTTTTTTTTGGACAGGCAGAGTTAGACAGTGAGAGAGAGAGAGAGACATAGAGAGACAGAAAGGTCTTCCTTCCGTTGGTTCACCCCCCCCCCCCAAATGGCTTCTATGGCCGGCGTGCTGCGACGATCTGAAGCCAGGAGCCAGGTGCTTCTCCTGGTCTCCCATGGGGTACAGGGCCCAAGGACCTGGGCCATCCTCCACTGCACTCCCGGGCCACAGCAGAGAGCTGGACTGGAAGAGGAGCAACAGGGACAGAACCAGCGCCCCAATCGGGACTAGAACCTGGAGTGCCGGCACCGCAGGAACTCTACAGTTTCATAATCAAAAACTTTTTTGGTCCAGCATTGTGGTGTAATGGATAAAACTGCTGCCTGCGACCATGGCATATGGGTGCTGGTTCTAGTCAGGCTGCTCCATTTCCAATCCAGCTCCTTGCAAATGGCCTGGGAAATGCAGAAAAGAATGGTCCAAGTGTTTGGGCCCTTGCCACGCACAGGGGAGACCCAAGTGAAGCTCCTGGCTCTCGGCTTTGGACTGGCCCAGCCCTGGCTGTTGTGGCCATCTGGGGAGTAAACCAGCAGATGGAAGACCTCTCTCTCTCTCTCTCTCCCTCTCTCCCTCTCTCACTCTTTTAAATGAATAAATCTTAAAAAAAAAAAAAAATCTGTCATCCTACTAATACTAATTTTAAAATTTAAAAGGGAGACAATATACCTTTGAAAAACTATAGCTTCTATGATAATATGTGAGGTTAACTTAAGCAAAATATTTCAATTTAATGTCAAAGTCTTAAAGCTGTATTTAAATTCAGCGAGTTTTTAATTTTAGAGAAGTAATTTTTTTTAATTATATAAGCCTAAAGCTTCCTAAAATCTACAGGAATCACATGTCTGTACTACATGACAATCACGATGTGTCTACAAAACTATTACTTGTGTGTCCACTAGCTAGTAATAGTAAGCAGACTGAGAACATGGGCCACATTTGGTTTGTAGTCCTTATAATATTTCTTGCTTTCATGATTTCTAATTAAGAAAAGGAGAGGGGCTGGTGCTGTGGCGCAGTGGGTTAACGTCCTGGCCTTAAGCGCTGGCATCCCATATGGGCGCTGGCTCAGGACCCGGCTGCTCCACTTCCAATCCAGCTCTCTGCTATGGCTTGGGAAAGCAGGAGAAGATGGCTCAAGTCCTTGGGACCTTGCACCCCTGTGGGAGCCCCAGAAGAAGCCCCTGGCTCGTGGCTTTGGATCTGGGGAGTGAACCATCAGATGGAAGACCTCTCACTCTGCCTCTCCTCTTTCTGTGTAACTCAAATAAATCTTTAAAAGTGTCTTCCTCTATTAGACTATACAATCTTCAGGTAGGAAAATGTATCTTAAAAAAAAAAAAGAAAAGGAGAAAAGAAACTTGAGGAAAAAGATAGTATCAACTCATTGTAACTCAAGCTATATATGGTGAACTGTCAGAAAACAAAGGGTTTTCCCTCTAAGCTGGTCTTGTAAACTGTTGTTATAGTGGTTCCCTGTATTTCTGAGACGAAATGGGTATGCACTTTAAGAACAAGAAACATTTCTTATTCATATTCCTAACTGCATCTGCTATGTGCCTGGTAAATGCTGGCTGAATTATGTCATAGTTTGTTCACCAACTGGGTACCGTACAATGGGTAGTGGTTATTAGTATTTAACTGCACTGATGAAAATGCAGGTGTGCAGGTAGAACGACAGATCTTAGCTGTCCCCACCCCTGGAGTCTCTGACAGCCCTGATGAGCAGGTGGGGCCCACAGGCAGCTGCCAGTTGGCTAGATCTGCGCAGCCTTGTCTACTTGGAGGGGACCCTAAGAAACAGGATTGTTCACTGGACCACGCATCTTCCTGTACTTGGACTTCGGGGGTTCCTGCTGCCCAAGCTCAGCTCTCCAGTGAGCGGGATATGCAGAATGCATTAAAAGTAGCTTTCAGATAATCAGAGTAAGATCACCTTTTTAGACAGAATAAGAAATACAGGATGTATTGTGAAGAGCAGGGGAGGTGAGTAAGAAAGTAGCGCAGACATCCAAAGCCCACCTATGAGTTTGAGGAAACTAGCTGGAATTTCTCAATCTTAGCACCTCTAGAAATACATATTTATCCATATGCTGGTGACACTGCAACTTTTTCTAACATATCTTCAAAGTTAATTTTTTTAGATATCATTTGTATAATGACAGCCACCTAGTTTTGAATGTAAACACATCAATTAAAGATGACTTGAAGCAAGGGAAACTACTGACACTTCACACCACGTTGGAAGTGACACCAGTGCTGTAGGATGAGTCTGCTCTCCAAGTGGCTCACAGGTGAGCTCCTGCCGGGGAAGCACACACCTCTGAAACCGGCTTCTACAGCATGAGCCTTCACTTGTACAAACATATCTGCACCAGGAGAGCGACACACAAAGAATGGAGTAAATGCCGACTTGCTTGCTTCTATCTTTCTGTTCATGACAAGAAAATGAGGCAAAACAGCCAAAACTAAAAAGTAGGAACTGAAGCATTCCTTTAGACAACTATGGATCAACCCAGGCTCTGGTGTTCTTCAACTTGCCCCCCAACCTGATTCAGATTTGCTCGTAACTTCCCTTCATCGTCAATATAACTAAAATAAGGGAGGAAATTGGGGGGAAGGTGAGATTGGAAGGAACTTTCATTTAAAATTTTTTTTTAGCCGGCGCCGCGGCTCACTAGGCTAATCCTCCGCCTAGCGGCACCGGCACATCGGGTTCTAGTCCCAGTCGGGGCGCCGGATTCTGTCCCGGTTGCCCCTCTTCCAGTCCAGCCCTCTGCTGTGGCCAGGGAGTGCAGTGGAGGATGGCGCAAGTGCTTGGGCCCTGCACCCCATGGGAGACCAGGAAAAGCACCTGGCTCCTGCCATCGGATCAGCGCGGTGCGCCGGCCGCAGCGCGCCGGCCACGGCGGCCATTGGAGGGTGAACCAACGGCAAAGGAAGACCTTTCTCTCTGTCTCTCTCTCTCACTGTCCTCTCTGCCTGTCAAAAATAAATAAATAAATAAATAAAAATTTTTTTTATAGTTTCAGGATATAGTAAAGTGAGAAGAAAACCCTAAATCTCTTAAAGTAACAACTATCTATTTCATTTAATTTTTAATAAAGCTATCTTCTTATGAGAATAAAGAGTTTTAAAATAAGAATTGCAATGCATTTAAAAACTTGTTCTTAATTTGGAATATAACAGGCAGCACAAAAACTGAATGTAGCGTATCTGCAGCAGTAAAGAAAGGAAGCATGATGTAATACACACTGCCCTCTATTGAATGTGTTCAGCTAGATCAGCATAAAGCAAACTCCAGTCACAATTTATTAGAAAGAGTACAAGAAGAAATTATTCAGAATGTACTTGGTTTTTTGTTGTTGTTGTTGTTGTTGTTGTTGTTGTTGTTGTTGTTTTGACAGGCAGAGTGGACAGTGAGAGAGAGAGAGACAGAGAGAAAGGTCTTCCTTTTGCCGTTGGTTCACCCTCCAATGGCCGCCATGGCCGGTGCGCTGCGGCCGGCGCACCACGCTGATCCAAAGCCAGGAGCCAGGTACTCATCCTGGTCTCCCATGGGGTGCAGGGCCCAAGGACTTGGGCATCCTCCACTGCACTCCCTGGCCACAGCAGAGAGCTGGCCTGGAAGAGGGGCAACCGGGACAGAATCCGACGCCCCGACCGGGACTAGAACCCGGTGTGCTGGTGCTGCAAGGCGGAGGATTAGCTTAGTGAGCCTCGGCACCAGCCCAGAATGTACTTGTAAAGAACAGCTAATTACCCTAAAGCATTTCTAAAATAAGGTAGGGTATTCTTGCTCATTATAAACAGCAGAGATTACTGACATAAGTTTTTTAGCCAAAAACCATTGAAGTGAGGTGTATTTTCCACTCCAGTGTCATCACTTCCCTGTTCTAAGAATTAACTTCAACTTGCACATGTTGCGGAAGCAAAGGAAGAGCCATACCAATCTTGGGAGTGCCATGCCAGTAACTGAGCACACGAGCTTGACCGTCTGTCCATAATGGATGTAGCCATCTCGGACTGTAAATTCTTCTCCTTCTGATTCATCGTCATCCACTACATTGGGTGGAAGAAAAGATCAAATCATCACTTACAGACTTCGTTACTGCTTAGGACAACAATAAAGCTTAATATAGCTCTCTCTCATGTTCAAAAAGGTTTAACAATTTACACTAAAAATGCGACATGCATATGTTGATACTCACGGAGATGAATATAAAATGCTCCCCACTGCTGAGAACTGGCGTGGAAGTTACCTCCTTCTACATGCAAGTATCTGGTGCTGACTGTCTGGGACCGAAGGCGATTAAACAGAGCCACCTTTGTTCCTGAGGCAATGCACACTGCAAAGAAAACACAGCTCCTGTTTATGTCACTGGGTAGGGAGCCAGCAAACAGGGACTTCTGCTGGGCAAGTCTGATTCGTCCTTACTGTAATTTAGCGATTAACAGAAACTGTTCAACCCCCTAAGCGCAGGTGCTACAAAAGGTGAATGACACCGTCTGTCCGTAACAGTCATTTTAAATCGAGAGCTGACCAGAATGTCCAGTGTAGTATTGATGATCAGAAGGGAAAAAATGCTTTAAATAACAAATGTCCAAGAGGAGGAACTTGCCTAAAAAACATCCTACTTTAATTATAAGTCTCTAAATTCATGGATAAGAAATATTTCCCTGGGGTATTACTGAAGTATTCTGTACACTGTGGTTACAGTTGGCAAATATGTATAGTTTTATATCTGATTACAGGAGTGCTTCCATGTAACTGCATTGAATCCTACAGAATATATGCATAGAGAAGGGTCTAGAAGGATGTTTACAAAGTTGATGGTGACTCTCCCCACACACTGTGATTTGAGATTTTTTTTCTTTTACCTGAACATCTTAAAGTACCGTAGTACTTAAATTTTTTGGAGGCAGAGGGAGATCACAAATTCTTAAACTGAAGTAGCTCTCTACCATCAAGAACCCAATATCTGTGGTGGGCTTTGGCATAGCAGTTAACACGCCACTTGGGAGCACCACATCAAAGAGGAGATTGCCTAGGCTCTAAGTCCTGGCTCTGCTTCCAGTTCCAACTTCCCACTAATATAAATTCTGAGAGGCAGTGGTGATGGTTCAAGGAGTTGGGTTCTTCCCACCCACAGGGGAAACTCTAGGCAAGAGTGCCGGGTTCCTGGCTTCAGCCTTGCCCAGCTCTGACTGTTGCCAGCACTGGGTAAGAGGCAAGGGGATCCAGAGGATGAGAGGATCTCAGTCTCTTTCTCTCTCTGCCTGCCCAAATCATCATCATCATCATCATCATCTAATCTTCACTACAAAGTTAGAGTTAAATAAAGCCTTGTAATTTGAACTGGAGACAGCCTGAGAAAAAGGGCATTATATGCCCCCTGGTGTATATAAAAGCACACCACCTTGCCCTTCACAACAAAAAAAGGAACCATGGACAAACTTCAATCTCATCAAGATTAACGACTCACAAACATTCTCTCCTTGAAAACTTAGACTCCACGTACTCTTTCTTGATTTGTCTTAATTCTTGGGCTGTTGTCCAACTCCTTAGCCCAATGGTAGCAACAACTGTGCCAAGTCATAATCCCATGCTTGATGTATGATCTCCTTGGCCTGCCTTCAGCAGGAAGACTTTAAGTCAATTTAGCAAGAAAACTAGTCTTGATGCCTCCTCTTACTGACTGTCCAGGCACTGAAGTCTCCACTCTGCTCCTTGGTTATAAAATCTCCACTAATCTTTGTTGTTCTTGGGAGCTGAACTCAGTTCCATAATGAAGTCTCTTTTCCTCTATTGTAACAGTACTGAATGCAATTGTGTTTCACTTCTAACTGATGTCTGGCTCTGTTTCTTTTTGATACTACCAAACTACAGAAAACACAAAGGAATGAAATTGCGAAATCCGGTACAGAGATCTCCAAAGACCAAATGATTCAAGTTTCTTGAATAAAAAAATTATAATGCGGGGGGAGACTCCGGAGGGTGGGAGGGGAAGAGGCGCTGGGGGTACAGATGAAAGAATACTCAAGGACATTCCAAGATAACAAATATTGTGTTATCTGGTGAATTTGAATTTTGTTTCAAACATTTTGATTAAATTGATACTGGACAATTTTGTTTGAACAGTGACTGGACGATACTGGAAGTATTTCTTCTCAGAGCTGTTTTTGGGTAACCAGTGGTATTTAGCCCCTGCTGAAGATAAGCAAGATGGGCCTCAAGTTAAGACCACTGTCGAAGCTGGAAGATGGACATAAGAAGTTTGCTATCACTAGGCAACTCTGCCTGTATCAATGTGTGAAATTTTCCATAATGTGAATGATGGCATTAATAATAACAGAGGGGAATAAAATACATCCACAATAAAAACTCATGACTTCATAAGAAAAAAAAAAACAACCCCTAAAACCTCACTGGTTGCTTTTCAAAGAATATTATTATTTCATAGCTAACAAAGGCAAAAGCTGTACATATAGTTAGTAGAAAACCACCATTCTGCATCCCTTCACGACACACCAGATTTAAGCAGCCATCATCAATGGCAACTAAAACCATCAGGTCAAAGGCTGCAGAGGGACTGGATGGATAGACTGGGATAATCAGATATTAACTGACTTCTGATCTGATGGAAATGACCAGCTCAGTTTTAAGTCTTTTCTTTTTTTTTTTTTTTAAGATTTATTTTATTTATTTGAAAGAGTTAAAGAGAACAAAGCAGAAAAAAAAGAGGATCTTCCATCTGCTGGTTCACCTCCCAAATGGCCACAATGGACAGGCTGGGCCAGACTGAAGCCAGGAGCCAGGACTCTTTAGAGTCTTCCAGATGGGTGGAGGTGCCTAAGTACTTGGGCCATCTTCTGTTGCTTTCCTAAACACATTAGTAGGGAGCTGGATCAGAAGTGAAGCAGCAGGACTCGAATCAGTGCCCAAATGGAATGCCAGCATCTTAGGCAGCAGCTTTACCCACTATGCCACAGCGACAGTCCCTCATCTGTCTTAAGGTCTAATCACCAGTTCACGGAAAAAATGAGAGACAGAGGAATATGTGATCATCTAAATCTAGAGTATGGAAATTCCACAAGAAAATACAACCCAATTTCTTTTACAAACAAAGACCAGATGGAAAAAAAGGTGGGAGAACAGGGAGAAGAAACGATTACAGATTAAAACGCATGGGGTTAAAGCCCAGGCCTGAAGCGCCGGCAGCCCATATGGGCGCCGGTTCTAGTGCCGGCTGCTCAACTTCCGATCCAGCTCTCTGCTGTGGCCTGGGAAAGCAGTAGAAGATGGCCCAAGTCCTTGGGCCCCTGCACCCACGTGGGAGACCCAGAAAAAGCTCCTGGCTCCTGGCTTCAGATTGGCGCAGCTCTGGCCATTGCAGCCATTTGGGGAGTGAAACCAGCAGATGGAAGACCTCTCTCTCTGTCTCCCTCTGTAACTCTTTCAAATAAATGAAATAAATCTTTAAAAAAATAAAAAAGAATAAAACTCATGGACCTTGTTTGGATGCAGTTCTGAAGACACTAAATCTGACATCCCTGTAAGAAAAGACTGCTGAGACACTGACAAATCCACAGAGTGGAGAGTAGATGGCATCAAAGAACAACAGCCAACTGAGCTGGGCATTATGTGTATAAACAGAAAAGCCACAGGCCAGTCACCACTGCAGAAACTGTGACAGGATATTTGAGACTTGCATTAAAATAGTCTAGCGTTTGGAAGAAGAGGTGCTGGTAGTGACAGAGGCACTGAAACTGAATTGGTAAAATCTGCTGAGGCTGGGTGGATGAGAACATTATACTACTTGCTCCCTTTTATATAAATATCAAATTTTCATAATAAAACTTAATGAAATTTGCTGAGGGGACAATCGTCTTTGTCAGGGGTCAGGGGCAGGCATTGTGACACAGCAGGTTAAGCTGCCTCTTGGAATACCTGCATCCCATATGAGAGTGACAGTTCCACTCCCGGCTACTCTTCTTCTAAACCAGCTCCCTGCTGAGCATCCTGGGAGGCAGCAGGTGATGCCTCGAGGGCCTGGAGCCCTGCCACCCACATGGCAGAACAGGTTGGAGTTCCTGCTTGGCCCAGCCCCAGCTGTTGGAAGCATCTGGAAAGTGAACCAGCAGATAGAAAATCTCTTTCTCTCTGCATTTCAGGTAGATGAAAAGAAACATTTTTAAAAGTGTTTATTCAGGTTTTTAGGATGGCCTTCCAAAACTCATCTGATATAGAGCTTTTCCAAACAGTGCTTTCCACATTCTGGGTGCATCACTGCTTTCTGGAACGTAAACCAGCGAGGGCACTGCATGACACTTAGCACCAAGGGCCCAAGATGTCTCATGCCCACCGACATCGCCCTCCCCCACTCTACACTGAAGTGGTTCTGATGAAGTTGCTGCTTCCAATTAAAAAAAAAAAAAAAAAAAAAAACACTCACTAAAATACTAGTAACAAATGAGTTAGCCATTAAAAACCAATTCTTCATCTAAACAAGTTTGTCTTATTAATTCATAGTGGTAGTGGGGACAAGAAAGAAGCCTCAATATACATACAGTCTGCATTTTTCAACGACTGCTTCTTTTTGGATGGCTTGGAGATGACTTTTATCCGCTTGCTGAGGAACACACCGATGTCATCACTGTTGCCATAGAACATCTTGACAGACAACATGAAGTGTTTTCTCTTGTCTGAATCAGATATGTACAATGTTTTGGCTGTGCAATAGTTCTGTGAAAGTAAGGAAAAGTTTTAATTGTGCCAACACATTATCAGTTATATACTCATAACTCAGAAGGGCCTTGATCATGTCTAAATGAGGTAATTCCAATGGATAACCAGTGAAAGCAATTGCAAAAATTACCAACTGTAAAAATTACTGAAATTTGGGGCTGGCACTGTGGCACAGCACATGAAGCCATGGCCTGCAGCACCAGCATCCCATATGGGCTCCAGTTTAAGACCCAGCTGCTCCACTTCTGATCTAGCTCCCTGCTAATGCACCTGGGAAAGCAACAGAGGATGACCTAGGTCTTTGGGCCTCTGCAACCACATGGGTACCTGGAAGAAGCTCCTAGCTTCAGCCTGGCCCAGCTCTGGTCATGAACTATTATACTGAAATTGATTTTTTAAGAGAAAGTACAAAATATTCCTTATCAAGTCTATAAAATATAATGTTGTGATCCATTTTACTCTTGTAAAAAAACTGTTCTTAAAGCCTTGTTTTATATAGTGTGATAACCACCACTAGAAATTTTAGTTAAAAAAAAAAAAAACAATGACTATCCTTTTATAAAGAAAAGACAGGCTATCAGAATTCAAGAGAGTTATGTAGAAAAGATTAGCAGTGGTGCTTCCAAAAATACTACAAATGCTCTTTCATTGCACTGCTGCTAGAGTAACCTCTTATACATCTAAGGAAACAAGGCTGGATTACCTAGATTATAAAGTATCTTAAACCAGAAAGGGATTATAAGTATATCTTCTACAACTGCCTTAACCGTGCCCAAAGGGATCATTCATATAACACCAAAAAGAACTGCACTTAAAGGTACTAGAGAAAAAAGTTCAAGGCACTAAATCAGTTTACCGGAATATAAACTCAGCGACTAGAAGCTGGCACTCCAGAGTTACAACACTCGCTATGCAGCCAGAGACTTCTACACTACTGCCACCGCCACTCCTTCAATTCTCTGGGACAATTCAAAACCCTCTCCTATTTTCTCTGTGTTCCTAAATTATTGACCTCCTTTTCCAGATGGGATAAATGAAACTCTAACACAGCAAATTATCAAAAACATTTTTAAAGATTAAAGTTCATTTAAAAATAAGGTGAACCAAGTTTCTTCAGTTACATCATTTGTATGTTGCTTATCCAAGGCACAGCAAATTCCACTTATTTAAGAAATAACTAGGTGCTGGCGCTGTAGCGCCAGTGGTTTAATATGCACGCAGGTTTGAGTCCCGGCTCGCTCCTCTTCTGACCCAGCTCTCTACTAGGGCCTGGGGGAGCAGTAGAAGATGGCCCAAGTCCTTGGGCACCTGCACCTGCGTGGGAGACCCAGAAGAGGCTCCTGGTTCCTGATCAGCTCAGCTCTGGCCGTTGTGGCCATTTGGGGAGTGAAACCAGCAGATGGAAGATATTTCTCTCTATCTCTCCCTCTCAAGTAAATGAAATCTTTAAAAAAAAAAAAAAAAAAAAAAAAGGGACTTCTGGGGCGGGCACCATGGCTCACTTGGTTAGTCCTCCGCCTGGGGAGCCAGCATCCCATATGGGCGCTGGGTTCTAGTCCCAGTTGCTCCCTTCCAGTCCAGCTCTCTGCTATGCCCCGGGAAGGCAGTGGAGGATCGCCCAAGTGCTTGGGCCCTGCACCCGCATGGGAGACCAGGAGGAAGCACCTGGCTCCTGGCTTCAGATCAGTGCAGCGCCGTCCGTAGCAGCCATTTGGGGAGTGAACCAACGGAAGGAAGACCTTTCTCTCTGTCTCTCTCTCTCTTACTATCTATAACTCTACCTGTCAAATAAAATAAAATACTATCATTAAAAAAAAGTGACTTGTTTTATCTTTAAAATTTATTGATAGACAGACTTAGTGGCAGACAAAAATACTGCAATAGTTCATTTCATTTCTCAATGGTTAAGTTATACTTGTATAAGAAAATGCAAATACTAACACAGGTATCCTACACTCAATTAAGCTTTTATAAACTCAAAAGTTTCGTAAAAGTTTTGGGCAGCTTTGCTTCACAGAAGGCAAATGAATACAAAGCTAAGAAGAAGAAAAGTGAAAACAATAGTACTTTGCCTTTCCATAGCATTCACTCAAGAATCTTTAAACGCTCAAGAGACAATGGCTTTCTGTGAGTACCTTCTAAAGGTCCATTCTACTCTCAAAGTGGCAGCATTAATAATGAATTGTTCCATACCAAATGACTAGGTGCATCAGTATACTACAGCAGAAGGTACAGGAAGCAAAAATGAAACGCTTTAATGAGAAAGCTTAAAAGGTTGGGATCACTTAATTGAGTATTATTAAAATGGATATGATCTATATCGGGAAAGAGAAAATACTGAAATCTAGCATTAAATGATAAGATCCACTGACAAATAGGAAAGAAAAAAAAAACAGAGAAGGCTGGAGCATAAAACTTATGCACAAAGGACTTTATTTTGTTTAGCATGCGCGCACACACACACCCTTGGAAAGAAAGGAAACTGGGTCAGCACTGAGTGCAGTGGGTGAAGCTGCTGCTTACAACACTGGCATCCTTTATCAGAGTCTTGGCCTGGCCCACACCTGGCTGTTGCAGTGAACCACCGGATGGAAGATCATCTCTCTCTCTCTCTCTCTCTCTCTCTCTCTCTCTGTCCCTCCTTCTTTTTCTCCCTGTTGTTCTGCCTTTCAGATTAATTATTAACAAATTAAAAATGAAATAAATCTCACATTACAGTGTGATTCTTTAAATGCACAAAAATCATGTCAGAGAAAACTTTGTTATACTAAAAACAAAAAAAAGTTAACTATAGGACCATCAACCAAGTGACTCAAATTTCATTCAGAAAAAGGAAAAATACACAGATCCTAAGAAAATACTGAAGATTCAAAAAATTAAGCAAATAGGGGCCAGCATTGTGGGGTAACAGCTTAAGGCACCACCTGCAATACCAGTATCCCATATGGGTACCAGTTCCCAGTCCTGGCTGCTCTACTTTTTTTTTTTTTTTTTTTTTTTAAGATTTATTTAGTTATTTGAAAGGCAGAGTTACAGAGAGAGAGATCGATCTCCTATCTGCTGGTTCACTTCCCAGATGGCCACAATGGCCAGAACTGCAACAATCTGAAGCCAGGCGCTTCTTCCAGGTCTCTCTTACAGGTGCAGGGGCCCAACTTGGGCCATCTTCTACTATTTTCTCAGGCCACAGCAGAGAGCTAGATCAGAAGTAAAGCAGCCAAGACTCAAACCGGCACCCATATGGGATCCTGGCACTGCAGGCAGTGTCTTCTAGCTGCTAAGCCACAGCGCCAGCCCTGCTCCACTTCTGATTCAGCTCCCGTAATGTTACTGCCCTGGGAAAGCAGCTAAAGATGGCCCATGTTCCTTTCATGTGTTTGAACAGGTTCTCATTTTCATTCCTACTTTTTTTTTTTTACAGGTGGAGTGGACAGTGAGAGAGAGAGAGCGCTGTGGCCAGCGCACCGCGCTGATCCAAAGGCAGGAACCAGGTGCTTCTCCTGGTCTCCCATGGGGTGCAGGGCCCAAGCACTTGGGCCATCCTCCACTGCACTCCCGGGCCACAGCAGAGAGCTGGACTGGAAGAGGGGCAACCGGGACAGAATCCGGCGCCCCAACCGGGACTAAAACCTGGTGTGCCGGCGCCACTAGGCGGAGGATTAGCCTATTGAGCCACGGCGCTGGCCCATTACTTCTTTTTTTAAAAGATATATTTATTTATTTATTTAAAAGCAGAGTTACGGAGAGAGGAGGGGGCAGAGAGAAAGAGAGAGGAAGAGGAAGATCTTGCCCCTGCTGATTGATTCTTCAAATGGTCACAATAGCCGGGGCTAGGCCAGGCCAAAGCCAAGAGTCAGGAGTTTCATCCAGGTCTCTCATGTAGGGAGTGGGAATCTGCTGCTTTCCAGGTGCATTCATAGGGAGCTGGGTTGGAAGTGGAGCAGCCAGGATTCGAACTGATGCCCATATGGGATACAGGCACGGCAGGCTGTGGCTTAACCCGCTGCGGGCAACACCAGCCCCCTGTTCTTTTATCTCTATGCACTGTGCACATGCTTATGATGTTTTTCTACCTAGAATGCCCTCTAAAGAGTCTCAACCAGTCTTACTTTCTCTAATAGTACACAAATGAAACATTAATTTTAGAATTTTGGCTTACTACATTGTGCTACTCTGGCAGTATATGTGCTTTTTAAATGCTCAAGAGCTCAAGTACTCTCTTCCCCTTTTGCTAGTTTTATGTCTTAGGGAAAGAGTGCAAGACTTGCATGCTGAGGCAGCCTGTAAGGGTACAGAACCTGAACACAACACTGCTCAGCCGTGGTGCCGGAAAGGCAAGCACTGAGGCCAGTGGTTGGCAGTTTGGTAAATTTAAATTACAGATGCTGCGATTAGGTAAAGCTAGCAATGGAGTTCAATTAGAACGCTTAGATACACTGGCAGCTGGAAGCCCCGGCATCTGACTTCCCAGGTGATCTGCTCGATCACAGGACTGAATGTCTAGACGTGCAGCTTGCAGGCAGAAGCCCCTGAGACTTCCCATTTAACAGGAACAGATGAGATGCAGAAAACATCAGACAGATCAACCCACCACTAAAACACATTCTTCACTTTAGCTCAGCGTCATAATTCAGAAATGGTTTTATTGTTTTATTTCTTTTTAAGATGAAACAACCTTTACTGTAGTAAGTTATGACCCCAAGCCTAATTTAAAATACAAAGTCAACAAGCCTTACTGATAAAAGTTATAGAGATAGGCCGGCGCTGTGGCTCACTAGGCTAATCCTCCGCCTGTGGCGCCGGCACACCAAATTCTAGTCCCGATCGGGGCGCCGGATTCTGTCCCGGTTGCCCCTCTTCCAGGCCAGCTCTCTGCTGTGGCCCAGGAGGGCAGTGGAGGATAGCCCAAGTGCTTGGGCCCTGCACCCGCATGGGAGACCAGGAGAAGCACCTGGCTCTTGGCTTTGGATCAGCGCAGTGCAACGGCCGCAGCGGCCATTGGAGGGTGAACCAATGGTAAAGGAAGACCTTTCTCTCTGTCTCTCTCAATGTCCACTCTGCCTATCAAAAAAAAAAAAAAAAAAAAAAAAAAAGTTACAGAGATAGCAATGGTACATAAATACCCAAATTTGGAGAAGGCTGGTATGGCTTCTCAGTATTCACAATCTGCTAGGTGACCGGAACTAAATTTGAGACTTCCTGTTCACCAGCCTCACACTATCTTCCTTCCCGCCAGATACAACACAGGAGCACTGTGACATTCAACCAAGAGTTATTAATTAAGAAACAAGCTCTCTACGTACTATTGCAATAGATATCCATGTAGTAATTGAGATCAGAACTAACCATTTTCCAAATATTAACATTCAGGGGAAATTAAAAAATAATTTCTAAATGAATAAAGGGCTATTTTTAATACTAAAGATAGATATTGGCAGTAACTGCTTTTTTTTTTTTTTTTTTTAAAGAGGATTGAGGGAGAGACAGAGACAGAGACAGAGAGAGAAAGAGATCTTCCATCCACTGGTTTACTCTCCAAATAGCTACAACAGCAGGGGCTAAGTCACGCTGAAGCCAGGAGCGAGGAGGCTCTTCCGGGTCTCGCACTTGGGTGCAGAGGCTGCAAGCACTTGGGCTATCCTTCGCTGCTTTCCCAGGCACATTAGCACGGAGCTGGATCAGCAGTGGAGCAGTTGGGACATGAACAGGCACGCACACGGGATGCGGGTACTGCAGGTGGCAGTTCTACCTACACCTCCACAGGGTCAGCCAGGCAGTAACTACTTTCTAAATTCACAAAATACAATTAAACTAACTGATAAATTTCTTCCTCTAGCAATTTAATCAAAGAAATCCTTCTAAAACGTTGTGTAAAGTCAAATGTGATCACTCTGGTCCACAGCACAGCCCTGCCCCACAGTGGTGTTAAGTAAATCACCATCTTTATAACCCCAGCAAATGCATCTAAGAATGTATCTACATCACTAGTAGTCTGAAACATTTCTGAATGATGTGTTTTCACTGATCAGACAGAAGAGGAGCGATCAGCCTCCTAAATTTATTACTGGCTTCCAACAGAAATCTGATTAACAGCCCGTTAAAACTGTTAGCAGGATGAGGAAGCTTACTGTATGCCTCCTTTAGTTAGATATCAACAGCTAGAGTTACATGAATCATGACCAGACCACAACTACTTGAGAGGCATCTTTCTGGTTCTGATTTATAGAGACAAGAAATTTTTACCAACAGTCATTAAAAAAAGAAAATCACACCACACAAATGAGTATGGAAAGCACATTCTGGTACCACGGTGCCCTTACAGGGACCAGAGGTCTTGCTTTACCTTTCCTTCCAAGTTCAGCTGCTGCATTTCTTGGTCACTATTTCCTATCCCAATAAATGCACAAGGTTGCGACTCCTGTTCAGAACAACCATCACGTTCCATTTGTTCTTTTTTTTTCTTCCATCCACTGCCCATAAGATACACACAAGGAGGAGGGCAAAAAAACCTACAGATTGCGGGCGGGGTGGGGAAACACGACAAAACATAAAGGAATTAGATTTAAGAAAACATCTCTGCTTCTTCACTATTTGAATACAAAACTCGTACTGAAATCAGCTGAGTTAGCCCCTTTACAAAGCAAATAATCATGTCCGCAAGACAGAAGTCAAAACTTCCACAAAGACTGCATTTCTTCAGGTGAAATACTGGAGTTACACATTCAGTCACATTTCAGAGCAGAGACCTTCTCTGTAATTTTCACATAACTCACGGTTCTCAGCTACTGGAGTTCCAAGAAATGCAGTGCACTCTAACATGTTATACAACATGAAACACCTCCACAGAATCCACAATTGCTAATTAAGGTCTGTTCAAATGATACAATTATTAATTAATGACATTACTACCACGGATAGTACATTTAACTTCACTTGATAATTCATCTGAAAAATAGCTTTGCAGTAGTACTCTAAGTAGAGAATTTTAAAACGTGAGTATGAATATAAGAGTCAAAAGCAAACTAGAGGCCGGCGCCGCGGCTCACTAGGCTAATCCTCCGCCTAGCGGCGCCGGCACACCGGGTTCTAGTCCTGGTAGGGGCTCCGGATTCTGTCCCGGTTGCCCCTCTTCCAGGCCAGCCCTCTGCTGTGGCCAGGGAGTGCAGTGGAGGATGGCCCAGGTGCTTGGGCCCTGCACCCCGTGGGAGACCAGGAAAAGCACCTGGCTCCTGGCTCCTGCCATCGGATCAGCGCGGTGCGCCGGCCGCAGCACGCCAACCGTGGCGGCCATTGGAGGGTGAACCAACGGCAAAGGAAGACCTTTCTCTCTCTCTCTCTCTCACTGTCCACTCTGCCTGTCAAAATAAAAAAAAAAAAAAGCAAACTAGATTAAGAGCTCTGCAAGAGCTTCTGTATCTCACACGCTAAGCCCCTGGTACACTACAGAAGACTGAGAAATATTTTAGCTAGAAGAACAAAACACTGTATTCTTTCAAGTAATGTCCATGCTGACTCTCCAAAAGGGTGGAAAACTCCAATGCAAATGGCATCCAAGTAAGCAGTACAGATGAGCAAACCAGGTGTATAAAAAACTAAAGAAGTAGTTCCTTCCTTTCTTAATACAAACAACAGTGATGGTAATTCCCACGTTTTGTATGATTGTTGAGTACAGGAAATTGTTTCTTAATTCTACAGTAAGCGCTAACAATAACAAAACGCGGAGAGTGGCAAATATCTGAGTGTACACCACTCCCATGTTGCTGAACTACAAGCATGGGGAACTGGTGTGGATCAGTTCCTCCAATTGCTCAAGAGACAAGTGAAGTCCAATTGTACATGCAATTCCAAGTTTATTAATTTGGCAACTAATTTATGCTTATTGATACCGTCTGAGCCACAGTGTGTGGACTAAAAAGACAAACTGTCCATGTGCATGTGTGTGTGTGTGCACACGTGCACACGCCACACCAACAGGCTGGACTGGCTCTCAAGCCTTTCTGAAGTAACTGCTATTTACTGCCTATTGGCTTCCCACTTAGCATCTATGATAGTATCTGCAGAACTGACTCAAACTGCACAGACTTTTTACTCAATCCTAAGGGGATTACTTCAGAGGCAACTAACATATAACCTGTAAGAAGCTGAATTTATTTAATGCTCATTAATTCTTCAAATAATTTATTATATCCTGAGTGTATACCAGGCACTGGAATATAGCAGTAAAAGCAAGCACATTTAAAAATCAGACAAAATTCCTGTCTACATGGAACTTATACTCCAACAGGAAAGACATAAGGAAAAAAAAAGGAAAATAAATAGCATAAATTATAAATTCTATTAGCTGGTATTAAGTAGCTAGAGAAAGTAGAGCAGGGGAGGGTCTCAGAAGGCAGACAACCTGGGCAGTCACAGAAAGCTTCTTCGGGCAGTGGCTCAGTCCCAACCCAAGGCCCCGTGGCTATCTGGGCAGGTGCACTTCTGCAGAGGGAAGAACAGAGGCTCCAAGGCAGGAAGGACCCGCAGTCAACAGCGCAGAGATAGCAACACAACAGTTGCTGGAATAGAGAGGAAGTGACTCGGGGGTGAGAGGTCAAGAGGGGATGGAACCAGAGGTAACAGACAACTGAACAAAGTGGGCCCTGGGGAGCACATGGAGTGAGGGAAGCATCTGTAGTCTTCCTCCATATTTATCTAAACCAACAGAAAAGGAGCAGAGCTGCCTTCCTGCCCACACACTCACGCAGAGGCCATGGATATAAAGGTCACAGCCAAGGTAGTAGGCCCAGCTCCAGGTCACTCCAGACTTGGAGGGATGCCTGGATTAGCTGGGCTGGTTTTGGAGTTGGTTCAGTTCAAGTCTACATGAGGGATCTGTCTGGCTCGGAGTGCTGGGAGATGGCCAACACTTACCATGGCACAGACTCAAATACCTAGCTTGGCACACTTTCAGGAGGCCGAGAAGGCATCAATTTCGGAAACTTGTCTCCTGTTCATCTTTTACTGAACACTGATAGGAAGACTCCTTAGTGAATTGATTTGCTGGCTATCATAAGCCAAAGAGAAGTGCTTTAGCATTGCATGACAAATGCAGTAGTCAGAGCTCAATGGGTTATCATTAAAGATACTTTAATTTCATAACTGAAACATATGAGGACTAAAATGATACAGGAATATGTTACGTAGCTGGTTTTCTCAAGTATACTGTGAGACAATGCATGAAGCTATCAGGATACAAAATCAGACAGGATGGTAAGGAATCCTTTCCTCTGAACACTGACAGAGGTTCTGCCTTGACAGTGCTTTCCAATTGTGCAGTGAATGTAAGAAACAAGACCTTGGATCTGCCTCTAAGAGAGCCATGGGCTTTTTCTATCAACTCTACAACCACTAAAAGGAACTGTGATGCAAGAAAACAGCACGTCCACTATAAGCCAAAGGTTGCGATTACTCCTATGAGGTGATGACTCAGTCACAACTTAGCCATCCCAATATTGCCACTCCACTTCCTAAAAAAGGCAGTCAAGTTTTCGTTTCCACAGATGTCAGCGGCAATGACAACAGAACAGAAGATAAACATATATACAAAACAGTAAGTACACAGATACAGACAAAAGGAAATGAAAGAGAGTGTGGATAAGCGTAAAAGGCCACCTAATTAACAAGAAAAATCTAAAGGTATCCTTGTAATGGGTACCTAAAATTGGGGACTTTTTGAACTAACAGTTGACCAACAAGTATCAACAAAGTCTGACCAGTAAGTGCTTAGCTTTGGAGTTTAACAGCTGCTATGATTTAAAAAAAAAAAAAAAAAAAAAAAAAAAAAAAAAAAAAAAAATCTCCCAGGAAACAATGTTGCCTTTCTCCACTCTTCCTGAAGCTCTAACCAAGACAAACCATGCTTTTCTCCGCCACTTGGTGGCGATATTCACACATTTAAGATTTTATTCACCAGAGTTGCAAACAATCAGTCCTTATTTTCAGAGAACGATTCAACAACTTTTTCCTCAAATCTTGAGATGAGGTCTGGAAAATACTTTACAGATTGAAGGAAGGTTTTTTATTCAGCCCAATATATAAAATAAGGTAAGAAAAAAGCCAAACTCATGCCAATTATATTATCTGACTACTTTGGCAGAATCGTTAACTATATTCAGGGACTTTTTTGCACACCAATTAACACAATTCTCAAAAATGACTTTAGAATCACAGTCTAAATGGCTTTACTGTTGTCTCAGTAACATTACTTCACTACTACCTAATTCCTTTCCTCAAGAGCAAGTTCAACATTATGTCAAATGGTAATATATTAACATATCCTGTTGATAAAACAATCTTTCTAGAGTTTATTTTTTTTAACCTGGGAAGATCTTCTTTAAGGAAAATTTATAACTAACCACTAACATTAATGGGATACTGATTAAAGCACAAAAGTTTGGATCAAAAATGGTTGAAAATTTTAGGATAAAATTTCCTGACCAAATATTTTTAGCACCATCTACTGGAGCTACTTTATATACCAAAAGGACATGGCCAAGAGGACTGTGGTGGTGTCCCCAGGTTACCTTGGGCCTTGTGCCTTCAAAAAAGGCGAGGACCCGGATCAGCAAGAAGCTGCAGGTCTTCCTCTTTCCCGCTGGGCACTCCAGCAACCAGTCAGGGATCACGTCTCTCTCTTAACCCATGAAGAAGCCTCACCGAGTCTGCCATGCACCTGGAGCGCTAGTCTAGCACTGGCAGTCCCTTGCTGCTGCTACTATTTTAGAAATGAAATGCATTTAACAGGTTTACTCCCTTTATTGTAGTGATACAGGTCCACTTTGGACATTTAAGAGTATGCCTTTTCATCATCTTTTTTTTTAAGGCTTTAAAACATTACATTCTTCAAGTTTTTTTGGACTGGGGTCAAGAAACCATTAACAAGAAAATTCCAAGAACCATGAGAAAAACTAACAGTGAAGTCTATAATTATACCAAAAAAGAGGGAAAAAGAAACTAAAATGTGTAAGGCACCATGAGAAATAATAGTTACTGAAAAGACCACTCTGCACTTTGTTGTATTTTCATTTTGGCTAATTGATTTGCTTCCTAGATCATTTCTGCAGTGCCCACACTTGCCTGTTAGGATGCTATGAGCCCCATCCTGCTGTTTTCCGTAACAAGGGGAACAGGAACGAGATGAGGGCAGAGGGCCTGAAGCTCCTTTCAACTACTCCACAGCCCAATTCAAGTTGAGCTCAGGACAGTTTTGAGACCAGTTATTTGTTCATTAGCCTTTTCCTTTTTAAAAATGGTACTTTTGAGGTCTCATTTATTTATAAAATTGTATTTTCCACAAAAAAGGAAGGCTTCTTTCTGAGCTAACATCTCACAGAAATACTTCAAGAACATCGTGTAGCTGGAAAGAAAGCTGTGGATGATCTCATCTTGTAAAATCAGGGACGCTGCCAAATGATCTTTACTATATTCTCCTTGCTTGAATAAACAACAATTCTCTCTGCTGCTTCTCTTCGACAAATCCCCTATTTCTCATTCTGAACTAGCAAATTAATCCTGTAACAGAAACCATTTTCTGACACGCTATTAACAGATAATTTGCAAATTCACATAACTGCAATTAACTATCCCCCAGAAAAAAAAACAATATTACCTTTTCTCATTTCCATATGACTTCTGTGCAACTTTTGCATGAAGAATAAGTACTGTTTGATCCCCTCGCTCTTTTAAATAGTTTCGCATAGCTTCCCTAAAATCAAATAGAAATATTACTACTGGAGGGGTGAAGTTTTTCATGATGTGCTTTTATACTATACTCTGTAATGAAGGAGAAGAATGCTTATTAAGTATTTCTTATACATAAGCCTAAAAACAACAAAACCAACAAAGCAAAAAAAAAAAAAAAAAGGGAAAAAAATCGAAGGCACTCCATGAATTAAATTTAAAGAATACCATACAATGGGAGAATAAATGTGCCTATCTTCAACTCTGAAATTTTTTTTCCTTTAAAAGAAGAAACTGACCCTCATCCTTAAGAATTTATGATGTAACTGTCAAACCACAATTTCACATTCTTGAATCAATACAATCAACAGATACACTGCTAACTGCTCCTGCAGTTTACAGCCCTAACCCCTCCCCAGGCTTTAAAATCCCCTCTCAGCTTTAACAATCAGTGTTTTTCATTGGACTCAGATGCCATAACAAATCATTAGGTCACCCCAATTTATTATCACTTAATCCTAAAATGACAATCCTATAAGGACTAAGAAAGGCCTATTGTTTACATACAAATAACAATTATTTGAATGTTATTAAATAATAAAGGTTAGCTAACTGAAATTAGTGAAAACCTGAATTAAATTAAGGAAAAATACAATGCTAATTCTTGCAAGTACAAATGACTCTTTAAACATTTAGCAAATGTTCTATAAAGTTCAATGTTTTAAGTATATTTGCTCACCCAATTATCTTGCTAAGCAATATTACACAGTATAAAGCAAGCAAACTCTACAGAGACGCTTAAACTAGCAATTCTGAATCAGCAGAATCCCAATTCTTGAGATGTTTTTACACAGCAAAAAAATTAAGCAATAAAAGCTTAAAACACCACCAACAAGAAAAACTTTTACTAAACTGAATCCTATCCATTATAAAGACAAAAACAAAGTTTAAGAGGACAAAGATACAATATTACTAAGTCACTAAATGTGGAGAATTCTAGATTTATAGCATTTACACACCAAGTAGACTGGAGCAAATTATATAACACAGAGCTTGTTGGGACTGAAAGAGATACCTTAGGTGAGAGCCTTTGGGGGAAAAAACCCAAAAACCTGTCCACAGCAGGTGGTAAGTTACACCAAGCTGTAAGCAGACTGAGAACTAATTTCTATCACTGGAAAGGAACTTAAGGCCCAAACTGGAATGAAACACAATGATCCACATGGAGGCAAATACAAGAAGCACCAATAAGGGAACACACATGTCCAGAAAGAGTGAGCGCAGTACAGGACTGCATGCTGGGCGCTTCTTACAAAGAGTTGAATCTTGAACAAAGCCCAACAGACACCAGAAGTGGGAGGGGGGAAAACACAGGACCTGGAAGTAGTGCATACAAGGCACAGATAACCTTGCACACTGGTTTACTTAGCAAGTGATGTGGGCTGAGGGAGAAGGCAGCCAGGACAATAAAACTGTAGCAGCTAATATATCTTGAGTATTTACTACGTGCCAGGCCCTGAACTAATAAGCACGTTGAGTACACTACCTCATTTAATCTTCATAACCAAAAAAGGAGAGTAGTTAATACTTTTGACTGCCTTGCCTGAGGTCTCTAAGTGAATGAGTGATAGTCAGGAACTGAAACAAACACTTCTACTTTCTTAACTGAGCCACAGCATTGTATAACGAAGCTTCTACAGACAAGAAAAACACTGAGGATCAGTATTAAGGAGCCAACTACTATAGGAATCTGAGAATAATGGTGCCAACCACCACTCTCACAGCCCTCAGGAAATGGGGGCGGGCAGGGAGAGCATGTTCCCAATGCTGCAGGGCACTACAGATGAAGGTGGGACAGGATAACACGGCCAACAGATGTTGAGGTGTTGCTAAGCCAGGTCACTGACCAGAGTGCAGGGTGGATAAGGGAACAGAAGGAAAGCCAGGAGAATGCCAAATCCTGAAATAACGGGCAGAAAACCTGAAAGGCTGCTTATACTGGAAAAAAAAAAAAATCTAAGGGGCAAGTGGATTACCCAAACTAAATTCTATTTACATCTATACTCTCTACCAGATAGTAATTATTTGATTAAACATTTATCAGCTTTCGTGCTTCTTTTTCTTGTCTTCCCAAACAGACTGCAAAGACTTTCAGGGCAAGAGCTCCATGTTATGCTTCTGCCCCTTCCATGGCAATGAGTGCAAAGCAGCTCAAGAGGCTGCTATCTGGTAATACTGAAGCACTCGCAATCCTTCCTACAAAGTCAGCTGTTAATTACTATCATTAAAGAGCTACAACTAGCCAATCACTGTGCCAGCACTGTTCGCAGCATGTACTAAACAAGCAACACCCTTGAGGGTGGCACACTGTTACGCATACTTTACAAGGGGAAGGGAGAGGTTAAGTAACTCCCAAGATGACACTGAAGCCAGGATTCCGTCCCAGGCAGTCTAGCTCTCTGGAACACTTCACTGATGGATACCTCGGAGTGAAGAGCACAGCCTCAGTGTGAAACCAACCGCAAAGTGCATCTCAAATTCTGTCACATGCCTAAGCCGAGTGTTCTTCCTTGTAAAACAACAGCAGCAGTATCTCCTACTGTGACAGCAACTCCAAGCAGGCCCCACACACTGACACATAGCAAGTGTCAGGAAACTGCCGCTCCTCTGTCAGTTCCTCAAAGGGACTATCTACACAGGGTGCAGGGGAGAGAGAATGGAGACCTCCACGGAAGCTCGGGGAGCAACCTGGAGAAGGACCTGCACAGCACAGGTTCTACAACTATCCCAGGACAGCTGCACACCTACACATCTTAGGGAGCACCTACTACATACCAAGCGCTGTGCTTGTCTCCAGTACTAGAGGGAACTCTCCACAAATAAGATGACATTATCTCAAAGTGTTTCTGACAAACGCGGGTGACAGCTCCAGTTTTCCTGGTCTTTTTTGTCATATTTAAATGTATATTCCTGAAAAAGAACTAGAACCTCAAGGTAATCATTAATATTAGCTTATCCTGTAATAGTAATTTGCCAAATATCTTCTTTCAACAAGAAAAATAAACTGAAAATGGTGTTCTTTGGCAATTAAAGCTTAATTCATTTACTTTCTGCATCTTAAGGAGTCTTTTTTTTTTTTTAAGTGTTCTCTAAATAAATACAAGTGAACCCACAGAATGACAGCTCACATATAGAGTAGGGTTTCTATCTTAGAACTGTGGATATACTGGACAAAGTAACTTCACTGCAGAGAACTGCCCAGTGTATGTGAGCAGAATCTCTGGCTTTTTCTACCCAGCAGATGCCAGTAGCACCCTTCCTCAAAGTGTGACAACCGAAAAGGGTTCTAGATATTGCCACCTGTCGGGGCAGAGGGCAGGATGAGGTGACCTGGATTGAAACCACTGGAGTAAACAAGAGACACAACATTGCTATAACTCTTATTACACTATATTGTTACACATGTTCTAGCTTGTTATTAGTTATTGTTGTTACTAATTATGAATTAAAACTTTATCCTCGAGCCCTGCACTGTGGCGTAGCTGGTAAAGCCACGGCCTGCAGTGCCAGCATCCAGTATGAGCGCCGGCTGTAGTCCCAGGTGCTCCACTTCCGATTCAGCTCTCTGCTATGGCCTGGGAAAGCAGTAGTAGAAGACGGCCCAAGTACTTGGGCCACGTGGGAGAGCCGGAGGAAGGTCCTGGCTCCTGGCTTCAGAATGGCGCAGCTCCGGCCATTGTGGCCATCTGGGGAGTGAACCAGTGGATGGAAGACCTCTCTTTTTCTGCCTTTCCTTCTCCCTGTGTTAACTCTGACTTTCAAATAAATTAATTAAAAAAAATAAAAATAAACTTTATCCTTGGTACCTGCCTATGGAACAAAACATACATACAGGGTTCAGACCATCTGCAGTTTCAAGCCTACATTGGGTACCTTGCAACAGATCCTCTGCAGAGAAGGGGCAACTACTGCACTTGGTCCTTTACAGATAACAACTACTAAACAATGAACTACTTAAAAGGGAAATTTGCAAAACAGAACACATTAATGATATTCTAGATATTTAGTCAATTAAGTACATCTTAGGGGTGGCATTCAATAGTTTCTATTTCTTTTTTTTTTTTTTTTTTTTTAATATATATAAAACCCTTCCTCAAAATGGACTGGAGGGAAAGCTGAGCGTTCAGAAAGTTCAGAGACTCCATGCACTTCTGCTTCACAAAGCTGCCAAAGACACGGGGATTTACTTCCACAGACACCTAGCACCCTCGCCCCGCCAACCCTCCCCACTGCTTGGCAGCTTCTGCCAGCCTCCCTTTTTATACCACCTCCAACCACACCTGTCAAAGTAAGCACCACAGCATTTGCGGTTCATAGCAGAGAACGCCCCTCTTAGAGAAGTCTTAGCGAAACCAGAGAAAGTGGAAGCACTTCCTTCACTGCAGGACTATTCAGAGCCTTAAACAACAGCAAGGGGAGGGGTCTGCATCCTGCTCCCCACACCATGAGATCAGACCCAGATCTTGCTTTTCCAAGGAAGTTTTTTTTTCCCCTAGGGCTCTTCCGGAAAACAACAACATAGGGTTACTACCAGCAGGCAGCAAACAAACCTAACAAGCAGTAAGGCTACTCAGGTGATGTCCCTATCTATTGGTGAGCAAGCCACACAACAGTACAGGTACTCCAGGGGAGGAGGGTGCCTGCAAATCCCAGTTCATATCCGGTCTGTTTATGATTGAAGTAAAACGTCCCTTAACTCCGTGGATATATATATATAGGTAAATTGCTTCAAATCGCATCACACAGCTATGAGACAAATTCTTATAAATTCTTCTCCTCTCAAATGGCCATAAGCCATTACACTGGAGCAATGTATGAACACTTATTTGACTATTTTGAAAGTTTATTTTGGGGGCCGGTGCCGTGGTGCGCTTGGTTAATCCTCCACCTGTGGTGCTGGCATCCCATATGGGTGCCGGGTTCTAGTCCCAGTTGCCCCTCTTCCAGTCCAGCTCTCTGCTGTGGCCCAGGAGGGCAGCAGAGGATGGCCCAAGTGCTTGGGCCCTGCACCCGCAAGGGAGACCAGGAGGAAGCACCTGGCTCCTGGCTTCAGATCAGCATAGCGCTAGCCATAGCAACCATTTGGGGGGTGAACCAATGGAGGGAAGACCTTTCTCTTTGTCTCTCTCTCATTGTCTATAACTCTACCTGTCAAAATAAATAATAAAGAAAAAGAAAGTTTATTTTGGAAATAAACCATTTCAATACTTTAAGGCCTTATATTGTGTGTAATGAAATATTGGGAACCAGAGAAATTAGAGGCTATTTATTAACCTTCATGCAAAGGTGCTATCATTCACTGAAAGGTTATCTCCAAAACAAGTCATCAGGGCTTCAAAAACGGTTTACTCCCATTAGGTCTGACCAGTGTAGCAATGCATGTATAACAGACACAAGGAGGACAAGCACCTGGTGTTAGCAGTCCTCTGCATACCACACTGGAGTACATGGTTTGAGTACTAGCTCTGCTTCCATCCTCAGCTTCCTGTTACCATGGACCGTGGGAGGCAGCAAGTTCAAGTATTGGGTCCCTTCCACCCACTTGGAGTCCCAGGTTCCTGGATTTAGGCTGGCCCAACTCTAGCAGTTGTGGATTTAAGATCTCTCCTTCTCTTTCACCCTTTCAAATAAATAAATAAACAAATCTTACCAAAGGGGGGGGGGGCAACTTTTTGAAAAATTACTGATAGAATAAAAGGCATTAAAATTTCCTGAAAAGGAAACTTCTTTTTAAGAAGAAATGAGAGGGGCCGGTGCTATGGCACAGTGGGTTAACGCTCTGGCGTGAAGTGCCGGCATCCCATATGGGCACCGGTTCTAGTCCCGGCTGCTCCTCTTCTGATCCAGCTCTCTGCTATGGCCTCGGAAAGCAGAAGAAGATGGCCCAAGTACTTGAGCCTCTGCACCCACATGGGGGACCCGGAAGAAGCTCCTGGCTTCGGATCGGCACAGCTCCGGCTGTTAAGGGCAACTGGGGAGTGAACCATCTGATGGAAGACCTCTCTCTCTGCCTCTCCTCTCTCTGTGTAACTCTGACGTTCATATAAATAAATAAATCTTTAAAAAAAAAAAAAAAAGGAAGAAGAAATGAGAAAATACAATTTTAAAGTTGCAATCTAAATTTGCAAGATTATCAAAGGGAAAAACACTTCCTGATTTTCAAATTTGTGCATTAATAGATTTTTATTAAAGAACTGGTCACTGATTCTACCTTTCCATTTGTTGTTAACTACAGAAACTGTTGCTACTAAAATTGCATTGAGCCCTTCTGTCTTCAATTCTGATAGTGTTAAGTTCTTGTTGCTCTACTTGAAGGTTGTATTTTGGTCATTCTAGATTGTTTGCCATCTCCGTACACTTTTAGAAACACCTTGTCAACAGCTGTAAGAAAGCCTGCTGGGATTTTGTTTGAGACAGTGCTGAACCTATAGATCAATCTGGGAAGAACTGACATTTTAACAATATTGTCTACTGTTGAAAGAACACATTCTTAGAACTTAAGGTCCTCCCAGCAATGTGTGGTAATTTCAGTCTAAACATTTTACAGTCCTGGATTTTTCCCTAAGAATTACATATTTTTGATACTTCTGCAAATACTATTTTCAAACTTATTTCCTATTAGTCATTGCTAGTATATGGAAATGCAATTCAGTTTTATGCTTATCATGTATCCTACTACCTTGCAAATAAAGCTAGTAGTTCAAGTAGTTTTTTTAAAGATGCAATAAAATTTTCTATTTTGAGATGATCATAATATTTGCAAACACAGACGGCTGCACTTTCACTTCATTCTGATCTCTTTCCTTTCCAGGACTTCCTGCACTGATCAGAAGCTCAAGTACAATGCTGAAGGAAGCAGTGACAGCAGATCTGATGTTGTTCCCAGTGTTAGAGGAAAAGCATTCAGTCTTTTACAACTAAGTACAAAGTTAGATGTGATAAAGGGTACAGGGTAGGCACCCTTTTTCATTTCTACTTTACTGAGGACTTTTACAAAGACTGAATGTCTAAGCGTTCTCTAAATCCTTTCAAATGACATGATCTTCCTCTTTGTTCTATTAACATATCGAATTGCATTTAGTGTTTTCCATTCCTGAGATAAATCCCACTAGGTTATGATGTATTTATTATCCCTTTAATATATTGTTTGATTTCATTTGAAAATCTGTTAAGACTTTTTGGATCTTTGTTCATAAAGGATATTGTTTTGTAGTGTCATTTCCTTATGATAGCTTTACTTTCAGCAGCAAGGTAATGCTGTCCTTACAGAATGAGTTGGGTGCCTTGTTCTTCAACTTTCTAGAGGAGTATATATAGAACTGGCATTATTATTATTATTATTTTCTTAAACAGTAGAATTGAACAGTGAAGCCATCTGGCCTGCAGTTTTCTTTTTCAAAAGGTTTAGATTACAAATTCAATTTCTATAGACAGAGGGCAATTCAGGTTATCTGTTATCTCCTGAAGCTCGTTCATAACATTCACTTGCTATCCTTCAATTATGTGTAGGATCCACAGTGCTGTCACCTTTCTTGTTTTTGATATGATAGTAATCTATACAGAATCAAATTTCTAGCTGGTATGATAGCCATTCTGAATGAAGAAATTATTGTAGCATTGTAGCTCAACCTGATGATTTCCTGCACTCTTTACCATGTTTTCAAAGGTCTTTATTTTGCCTTCACTGGGTACAGAATTCTAGGCTGCGAAGTATTTTTCCCGTTAAGCACATTAAAACTTTTGTTCCACTGTCTTAGCCACAGTAAGAATTCAAATGAAAAATTTACAGTTATCCCATCTTTATTCTTCTGTACATAATTTATCTTTCCTCTCTGTTGCTTTTAAAATTTTTATCAATGGTTTTGGTTAATTTGATTATAATGTGCTTCAGTGTCATTTTTACTTAAGGTTTACTGTCTTTTTCACCAGTTAGAAAATTTTCAGCCATTATTTCTTCAGGTACTGTTTTAGTCATACCCTTCCTTTCAATAGCTCCAATCCATGTATACTGGGATGCTAGAAGATACATCATAATGCACTAATGCCTGTGTTTGTCAGGGTTTTTTTAATGTGTGATTCATTTTAGAGTTTCCATTGCTTCAGGTTCATTAATACTCCCATCCACACTAGAATTAATTCAATCAAGTACATTTTTTCATGTTAAACACTATATTTTCATCTCTAGAAATCTGACTTGTGGGGCTGGCGTTGTGGCGTAGAGGGTAAATCTGCGCCTGCAGTGCTGGCATCACATAGGCACCAGTTCAAGTCCCAGCTGCCCCACTTCTCATCCAGCTCTCTGCTATGGCCTGGGAAAGCAGTAGAAGATGGCCCAAGTGCTTGGGCCCCTGTACCTGCCTGGGAGACCTGGGAGAAGCTCCTGTCTCCTGATCAGCCCAGCTCCAGCCATTGTGGCCATTTGGGGAGTCAACCAATAGATAGAAGGCTCCCTTCCCTCCTTCCCCCTTTCTTCCCTCCCTTCCTCCTTTCCTCCCTCCCTCCCTCCCTCCCTCCCTCCCTCCCTCTCTCTCTCTCTCTCTCTCTCTCCCCTACCCCTTTCAAATAAAGAAAAAAAGAAGAAATAAAGTTTGACTCCAGGACTCCAGTATAGAAACACACCAACTTATTTGCACATTGCCTATGGCTACCTTTCTGCTACAACAGAGTTGAGTAGTACCACAGAGGGAGTATGGGCCACAGACCCTAAAATATTTGCCTTCTGACTTTTTAAAGAATTTCACAACTCTTAATCTTAGTACCTTGAACATAAACACAAATATAATGAATGCTTTATTGTTCTTGCCTACTTCTTCCATCATCTATGTCACTTCTGGATTAGTTTTAATTGGCCGATTTATCACGTTTCCCAGCTTCTTTTTATGATTGGAGGAGAGGGAAGGAAAGGGGAGGAGACCTTCCATCCACTGGTTCACTCTCCCAAATAGCCACAATAGTCACGGCTGGGGCAGGCCAAAGCCATGAAACAAGCACTCCATATAGGTCTCTCTCATGGGTGACGGGGACCCAAGCATTTGAACCATCCTCCACTGCCTTCCCAGGAGCATTAATAGGAAGCTGGATTGGAAGCAGAGCAACTGGACTCAAGCCAGCACTATAATACAGATGCTAGCTCCCCAAGCAGTGGCTTAAACCGTATACTGCAATGCCAGCCCCTGCTCTAATTCTTTTAGATGTTTATCCCCCAGCTCATGGGTAGTTTCCTCACACATGTGTGCTGATGAATACGTAGCTGAAGACGAGAAAGGCACCCTCTAGACATCTCTTGAACTCTCTGTCTTGTTCGTTCCTTTCTACTTCTCTGCCCTGCAAACCCAGCCTTCTTGGCCTCCTAGGAGTCTTGCCTCACGTGGGTTGTCCCTCCCTACAAGTATGGCCCAGAAACTCTCCAGGCACCAAGATGGGCCAACCACAGGGCTCAACTCATTCGTCTCTGGTTTCTTGGGAACCACTGCCTTTCTTTGCCTGACATTCAAGATCTTGAAAACATTTTTGGTTTTGTCAGGCCAGAGAGTAATTCCAGTTCCTGTTATTCCATCTTGGTCAAAAGTAAAAGTTCTAAAAGCTATTAAAATTCTCCTAACGGGAAATTATTTAAAAGGGCAAATGATGGAAAATCATGATAATGTCAATAGGACCTAACTATATTACAGCATATACTTGCATATTTAGGAAAAATACAGGGAGACTTCCTTATGAAGTTTATTATCATATGGATTGTTATTTTTATAGATGTATCCAATAAAGTAACCACTTATTCATCAAATACAATGTATTGCTACAAGTCACTCTATTGCTATCAGCAATTAAATTAAAAAATATAGATATTAAATTTTAAATTCAAAAAGCCTATATAGGGGCCAGTGCTGTAGCACAATGGGTTAAAACCCTGGCCTGAAGCACTGGCATCCCATATGGGCACCAGTTTTAGTCCCAGCTGCTCCTCTTCGATTCAGCTCTCTTAGCATGGCCTGGAAAAGCAGTAGAAAATGGCTCAAGTGCTTGGGCCCCTGCACACACGTGGGAGACCCAGAAGAAGCTCCTGGCTCCTGGCTTTGGATCAGCTCAGCTCTGGCCATTGTGGCCAGCTCAGGAGTGAACCAGTGGATGGAAGATCTCTCTCTCTGTCTCTACCTCTCTCTGTTACTCTGTCTTTCAAATAAATAAAATAAATCTTTTTTTTAAAAAATGCTTATATATGTGACTACAGCAATTGCACTTATTGGAATGTATTCAATAGATATATAAAAACAAGTAATCAAAAATATATTTAGATGGACCTGTGAGACATTATGTTTTCTTAGCCCACTTAGTCTGGAATGTTTATAATACTTCTTTAAAAAACAGAAGTTAAATTTTAAAATAACTTCAGGATTACAGGAAAATTACAAAAGTAGTATCAAGATTTCCTCATTACATTTCACTCAGAATTCCCAAATGTTAATGTTTTACCACATTTGCATATTGTATTTTTAAGCCACTTAAGAATATTGTCTACAAACAACACCAGTTTATTTCCTAAAAGCAAGGACATTCACTTATACAAACACAATGTAATTTTCACTGATACTACTCTACGGATTTGATTCAAATTTTGCCAGCTGTCCCATGAATGTCCTTTACTGCGGAAGGGAAAGCCTTGAGAAACTACTGCCCTTGGGACAAGTCAGTATAGACATCAGTACTAGTTTTTATAAACAAAGAGGTGCTCAAAAACAGACATGCTGCTCATGAACATACTGTCTCGAGATACACAGCACAGTTAAGAAGTTGCAGCAATTCAGCTTGGCCTGCAAAGCCGACGTTTACCATCTGACCCATTATAGAAAACATTTGCCAACTCCAGCTTTATAGCAAAAAGGGAGGAAAAAAAAAAGGGGGGGGGGGACTTTCCTCCTTTAGAGACTTGAACCAAATTGTTAGGTTCTTTGGTCTCCTATAATCTGGAGTAGTTCCTCAGGCTTGGTTTTCCATGATCTCATGATTTTTGAAGAGTAAGCCTCATTTATTTTTAAAGAAGATCTCTCCATTTGTGTCTGTCTGATGTTTCCTTACACTGAAATTTTAATCCAGTAGTTCAGGCGTCACCATTGACGATTTTTGCCTGAAACAATTATCACTAAGGTGGCTGTCAAATGGTGCTTATCTAATCCCACCATTCCTTTTACCTTGATCAGGACACAGTCTCCTGTAAGGAAAAATTCTTCCCCTTCACCTATTTATTGATTCACTGATGTAAATAAGTTATAATATTTATGTAAATAACAATGTCTATACTGAGCCAGTTAATTGCTTTAGTACAGGGTGAATATCCATCATCTAAAATGCTAGAGACCAGATGCGTTTCAGATTTCAGAGTTTTGTGCACTTTGGAACATGTGCAGACTTAACAGTTTGAACACCTCTCATCTGAAAATCCAAAATGCTCCAACATCCGCAACTTACTACGTCTCACATTGGATTTAGGACTAGGGATGCTCAACCTGTGTACACTTCTAAATCTGAAACACTTTCATTCTCCCCTTGAACTACATCCTCTCATTCCTGTTGTTTTGGAGGGGTGAGGAAGAAGTAGGGGAAGGGAGCGTGAGAGGAAGGGTACAATCTAGTGATCAACACCTGCAGGCTTTAGAGACTTGAACATCTAGCCATTTCTAAAAAGACAAGATATGCAGTTCCATGAAGTGCCTGAATGGGAGGCTGACTACTGCAATGCTTACCTAGTGAGTCGCTTGGGTGGCGGTCGCTCACCAAATTTCCTGCAAAAAGAAAAAAAATAATAATAATTAAATAAGCTGTGTGACAAATTCCACAGTCACCTTTTTTAGACACTGCAAAATCTCCTTTCTATGACTTAAACTTCAACCTGACTGAAGAACAGCAGGCAGAGAAATCCTTTAGGAATCCAGTGTATCCAGAAACAACAAAACACACACTTCAAAGTTCGTAATGAAAACAACACGCTCAAGGAGGCTGCATCTTCTACTCTGGGCAAACAGGACCCAGGTCAGATGAGAATATTCTTATCTTTCAGATAACTCACACACACAAAAAACAACTATAAAGGCCCTCAGTTTTTACAATCTGTGGCATTTAAGAAAAGCCCTCATAGTCCAAGAGGTAGAATAATGCTCACAAGTGTTTTATCACGTGCCTGGTACCATGCTGTTTTCCATACAAGTCCCTATTTAATAATTATAAAATAAAATGATTTTATAAAGGTACATACCGGCCCCATTTTAAAGATGTAAAAAGCAAACTGTCTAATGGCACAGTCACTACGTCCTTTTTATAGGTGAGAAAACTGTAAAGTCAAACCTAGGTACTATACAAGCCTTCAAAACGTTTGTGGAAAATGTGGTATTATGGGGACAGCGTTGTGGTGTAGCATGTTAAGCATCCAGCTGTCATGCCAGCAGCCCTCACAGGTGTTGGTTCGAGTCCTGGCTGCTCCACTTTTGATCCAGCTCCCAGCTAATGCCCCTGGGAAAGTAGCAGAAGATGGCCCAAGTCCCCTCACACTCATGTGGGAGAACCAGAAGAAGCTCCTGTTTTCAACCTGGTCTAGCCCTGACCATTAAGACTATCTGGGGAGTGAACCAGAGAATGGAAGATCTCTCTTTCTCTGTCTTTCCCTCTCTCTATAACTCTGCCTTTCAAATAAATAAATATTTTTTAAAAGGGGGGGTGTGTATTATGACAATAACTATGCATAGGTTTCAAAATGGTTTGCACCCAAAATAAACTCTGACATGGCAGTTTTTAAAAGTCTACACTTTTAAGTACCCTAGAAGCCCTTTTAATTTCATGAACTACTGGGCTAATCCTTCATTGTAACAAATAATCACCAATCCAAGTTCCCTTTTGATAATTATAGATCATCAGTATCCTACTGTAAAAGATTTCTCAAATTTACAGCATACCATATAAATATTGTTTAATTAAAAGCAATAATCATTCCTGTTAAATATTCCAAGGAAAATGTTGGATTTTTGGTTTAAAGAAGTAAACAACAGTTAACCAAATGTGCTAGTATATGCTGTTGATTTGCACACCTGCCTTCCCTTCCTGCTCTGTGTTCTGCTGCTCAGCCTGGGAGTGGGGACGAATAAAACTTCTGCTTGCCCATGCTGCCTGGTATGCCTATATCCTATTATGGCTCCAGAACATTCAGTCTTCAGAGAGTGCATATCAGAAGTATAATTTTAATCTAGCCAATTTATTTTACAACATTAGTTTCCCCCTTCTTGGATAACAATTACTTTGTATTCAAATTAATAGGGAAAATGTTAATTACTACAGTTAAATCTGATTTCATCATACCTGCAAGTATGAGGACTTCTTTCAAGTTGCAATCTATCATTAAGCATATTGCTTCTTACCTCTACAGTACTGAGGCTCCCATATATCCTCCAATACTTTGAATGTCCAAGTAAGTTAGAAACCTGTATATACATTACACATGTACATGCCTATTTCCTTTCTGCTCATGACAGAGGTGTAATACTGTTTTCTCCCACCAATACATACACACACACACACACACACATATATATATCTATATATATTTTTTTTCACCAATTTGTTAAGGAAGTATTTGACCACAAATATACAAAATAGAAGCTATAAAAACTTCAGTATCTCAACACCTTTTCAGGCTAAAAGACGCTACACAAGAGGAATCAAGTCAAAAACCAACAGAAGAGGAAAAAAAAAAAAAAAACCACAACAAATAGGGTATAGGATAATTAGTAAAATTATCCTATAAAACAAAAGCAAAACAAAACAAAAACCTGAGCTACCCAGAATATTGACTACCTAGTAACAACACCACTTTGAAACCCACAGCTAGGTTAAGAAGCAAACTCAAATCATATAGAAACCATTCTGTCACTGGGTTATGAAACTAAAAAGTTAACTTCCTGCATTTCACAACTTTTCTGTTTAATACAGAAGTGACAGTAAAATAAATGAATGCAAAAAACACTTGTGAGGTACATCTGCAGAAGAGAAGTAGAAAAGCAAGCATGAACCACTTGAATTCATTATCAAACCAAACTTTGTACCAAATCTGTAACAGCAAGCAAATTTCACACAGTTCAAAAGAACTGAGGTTTCTGAGCCATGATATAGGAGTGAAATGAAGCAACACTTGATTGGAGGAAAATTAGGAAACGCTAACCAAACCCTACAGGCATGTTCTCCAATAGAAGGAAAGGAAGTATTAGATTATTAGTACATCCACTAATAACAAATAGCAAGGAAAGCAAATTAAATGCTACTGGGAAGCTGCTTAATAAGTTTAAAAAAACAACAATTACAACACACTATCAAGAAAGGGTACATGTAATAGTCTCTCCTTATCTCAGGTGTTTCTTCTTAAGCAAGTATATATTTGGCAACTAGTATGGGCAAGTACAAAAGATGCTAAGACAAGGGGTAGTGCTGTGGCAAAAAAGGCTAAGCCTCTGCCTGCAGTGCTAACATCCCATATTGAGTCCTGGCTGCTCCACTTCCTATCCAGCTCCCTGCTAATGTGCTTGGAAAAATAGCAGAGGACGGCCCAAGTCCTTGGACCCCTGCACGCATGTGGGAGACTCAGAAGAAGCTCTTGGCTCCTGGCTTTGGCCTGGCCCAGCCCCAGCCATTGCAGCCATCTGGGGAGTAAACCAGCAGATGGAAGATCAATCAATCTCGATCTTGCTCTCTCTCTCCCCTTCTCCCTCTGTATCTCTGCCTTTCAAATAAATCAATAAATCTTAAAATGAAAAAAGATGTTAGATAATTGACAAAATCTGGATAAAGTCTGTGGATGAGAAAATAGGATAGTATCAATTTTAATTTCATGATCTTGATAAATGTAGAGAGATTACATAGAGGAGAAATACTCACTCACTGCAGTATTTAGGGAGAAAAGGGTATTAGGTCTATATCTCATCAGCAAATGATTCCAGGAAAAAAAGTGTGTGTGTGTGTGTGTGTGTACAAACAGGAAAGTGTAAACATATGCAGATATTACAGGGATAAAGTGTTTGTGGTAAATGTTAACATTTGAACTATCTTTGTAATAATCTTAAAATTTTTTTGGTAAATCAAACAAAAAGACCACATGCAGAGAGGCACTCATCTCTTAATCAAAATGCTGGCCTGACTGCTTGCTGCAGACCCTGGTGGCCACAAGCCTACCGAAGAAAACATGCAAGGGAGGTGGCCCATGAGTGACTCTGAGGCCAGCTTCCTGGAACAGCTTTTATGTCATTAAGATAATTATTTAAGAAGTATCTGCTGTAGATTCCAAGTTTGATAACACAAGAAAAGAAACAGGACCTGTCATATACTTTTGGGAGCTTAATTTGTACAACCTTCTTGGAAGACACTGTGGTGACATCTACTGTTAACTCATGGTTTGTATTTCCTCAAACTAGCCATTTTAATTCTGGAAATTTATATGAAGTAGATAATTTGGGACTGTGCAAAAATACACATAAAATGCTTCATAAAATATTGTTTGTATTATCAAAAAACTTTTTTTTTTTGGACAGGCAGAGTTAGACAGTGAGAGAGACAGAGAGAAAGGTCTTCCTTCTGTTGGTTCACCCCCAAAATGGCCGCTACGGACAGTGTGCTGCACTGATCCGAAGCCAGGAGCCAGGTGCTTCCTCCTGGTCTCCCCTGCAGGTGCAGGGCACAAGCACTTGTGCCATCCTCCACTGCCTTCTCGGGCCACAGCAGAGAGCTGGACTGGAAGAGGAGCAACCAGGACTAGAACCCGGCACTCATATAGGATGCCAGCGCCACAGGCGGAGGATTAACTGAGTGAGCCAAGGCGCCGGCCCCACATCAAAAAACTTTTGAACCCATGTATATACTGAGCAATAGATTGCTTAACCCCAGCACCTCCCAGTCATGCCTATATTACACACACACACACACACACACACACACACACCCTACACATATCAATGATAATGGTAGGCAGCTGCAAACATCCCCTTTTGCTTTAGAATGCATAACATGGGGCCAGAGCTGGGCACAGCATGTAAAGCCCCAACCTGTTCCACTTCCAATTCAGCTCCCTGCTAAGTACCTGGGAAAGCAGCAGAGGATGGTCCAACTCCTTGGGCCCTGGCGCCCATGTGGGAGACCCTGATGAAGCTCCCAGCTCTGGTCGTTGCAACCATTTAGGGAGTGAACCAGCAGATGGAAGATTTCTCTGGCTCTCTCTGGCTCTAACTCTGACTTTCAAACAAACAAAAACACTGGGGCCAGCACTGTGGCATAGCAGGTAAAGCTGCCACCTGCAGTGCTGGTATCCCATATGGGGCACCAGTTCGAGTCCCAGTTGCTCCACTTTTGACTCAGCTCTCTGCTATGGCCTGAGAAAACAGTGAAATACGGCCCAAGTCTTTGGGCCCCTATACCTGCATGGGAGACCCATAAGAAGCTCCTGGCTCTTGGCTTAGGATCGGCACAGCTCCGGCCGTTGGGGCCATTTGGGAAAAAAAAAAAAAAAAAAAAGAAAAGAAAACTTCACCAGGGGAATCATGTTAGAAAAAAATATCCTTGCGGCTGGCACCATGGCTCACTGGGTTAAACCTCTACCTGCGGCACTGGCATCCCATATGGGCGCCAAGTTCTAGTCCTGGTTGCTCCTCTTCCAATCCAGCTCTCTGCTGTGGCCCGGGAGGGCAGTGGAGGGTGGCCCAAGTGCTTGGGTCCCTGCACCCACATGGGAGACCAGGAGGAAACACTTGGCTCTTGGCTTCGGATTGGCGTAGCTCAGGCCATAACGGCCATTTGGGGGGTGAAACAACAGAAGGAAGATCTTTCTCTCTCTCCCTCTAACTCTGTCAAATAAAAAAAAAAAAAAAAACAGAAAACATAGCCTGGGGCTGGCTCTGTGGTGTAGTGGGTCAAGCTGCCGCCTACAGTGCTGGCATCCCATATGGGTGCCGGTTTGATATCCAGCTGTTCCACTTCCAATCCAGCTCTCTGCTGTGGTCTAGGAAAGCAGTAGAACATGGCCCAAGTTCTTGGACCCCTGCACCCATGTGGAAGACCGGGAAGAAGCTCCTGGCTCCTGGCTTTGGATTGGCACAGCTCCAGCCACTGCGGCCAATTGGGGAGTGAACCAGCGGATGGACGACCTCTCTTCTCTGCCTCTCCTTCTCTCTCTGTGTAACTCTGATTTTCAAATAAAACGAAGAAAGAAAGGAAGGAAGGAAGGGAGGGAGGGAGGGAGGGAGGGAGGGAGGAAGGAAGGAAGGAAGGAAGAAAATATATCCCAAACTCAGGCAAAGAGTCAAATTCATGGCTATACAGAAAACGGTGACTTCTATGAAGTGAAGTTCAATGCAGTGGCCAAGAGGCTCCAATTTTAACCATTTCATTTTTACTAGTAACTCCTCCAGGGTCTTCATGAATCTTAGTCCAGGTAGGATCCTGACAGCCTCAGCCTTCTGGTTTTGCCTTCTCCAATCCCCACTCCAGGTAGAGAAAGCAAAGATGAGGATGTGTGGAAGAGGTACAGGAGGTAAGGCCATGTTGGAGACCTGAAGGCACCATCTGATGAGCGCACACCCACAGCTCAGCATACAGGCAAGACTGGAGAGAAGCAGCCAGGCACTCAGGAAAGTACACAGACTCGGGAGCCAGGCTGCTAAAGCATAGATCCTACAGGAATGCAAACCACGGTGTGACCTGGTGTGCCTATACCCTCAACTGAAAACACAGATGGAAGCACTTCCACATATGATTCTTCCGAGAAGTAAAAAGGCTCATATATATACAAAGTACCCGGGCTGGGCCGGCGCCGCGGCTCACTAGGCTAATCCTCCGCCTAGCGGCGCCGGCACACCAAGTTCTAGTCCCGGTTGGGGCACCGGATTCTGTCCCGGTTGCCCCTCTTCCAGGCCAGCTCTCTGCTGTGGCCCGGGAGTGCAGTGGAGGATGGCCCAAGTGCTTGGGCCCTGCACCCCATGGGAGACCAGGAAAAGTACCTGGCTCCTGGCTCCTGCCATCGGATCAGCGCGGTGCGCCGGCCGCAGCGCGCCGGCCGCAGCGCGCCGGCCGCGGTGGCCATTGGAGGGTGAACCAACGGCAAAGGAAGACCTTTCTCTCTGTCTCTCTCTCTCACTGTCCACTCTGCCTGTTAAAAAAAAAAAAAAAAAAAAAAAAGTACTCGGGCAGCGCCTGGTAAAGCACCATTGCTTCTTCAAGACTGGACTACTGCATGACATGTACAATAAAAAATACCAAGAAATGGAAATGAACCCTTCAAAACATGTACTTATATAAATGGCCTTAAATGTGTGTGTGTGTATGTGTGTACTTCAAAAATATGTGGAAAAATGTGATTTATAGATGTTTATTTTGGTGCAATATATTTTTGAAATTCATGCATCATGTTCTTCATAATAGGCATTTCTGTGAACTTCTGAAGGTCTCATAGTTGGTTGATCATAAATCTAATAAAGGATTAACATCTAGAATATATAAAGAATTCCTAAAACTCAACCACAAAAACTGACTAAAAAATAGGGAAAAGACTTGAATAGACAGTTCTCCATGGAAATTATACAAATGGCCAGCAGCACATGAAAATATGCCAGCATCACTAATAGAGGAAATGCGTATCAAAACCACAACGAGGTACCACTTCACACCCAATAGGATGGCTATTGCTATCAGGCTATTGCTATCAAAAAAACAACAAAGCAACAGCGGTTGGCAAGGATGTGGGGAAACAGCAGCCCTTGTGCATTCACTGCTGTGCAAAACAGCCTGCTTCCTCAAAAATTAAACACAGAATTACCCTGTGAACCACCAAGTCTACTTCTGGGCATATACCCAGCAGTCAAAGCAGTTAAAACAATAGACACTGTACATTTATGTTCACAGCAGTATTCACAACAGCCGTAATGCAGAAACAACACAAGCACCCCTGACAGTGAATGGATAAACAGAATGTGCCACATTACATGATACAATGGAATACTATTCAGCTTGAAGCGAAGAAAACACACATACACTACCACACGGATGAATCTTGAAGACATCATGCTAAGTGAAATATGCCAGAAACAAAGGGACAAATACTGCATGCTTCAAGACCTCTCTCTCTCTCTCCCTCTCCCTCTGTCTCTTCCTCTCTCTCTCTGACTTTCAAATAAATAAATAAATTTTAAGGAAAGAAGGAAATGTTCCCCTGTAAAAGTTCAATGGGCCTGTTCCTGGATTATTCAAATGGAATGGAACAGCCTCAGATACAATACCAAGCAATTAGGTGGCCCACAAAGGCCCATAACTTTTTTTTTAACAGAAGTGCAACTAAGAAAGTAGTGATACCACTAGGCCACTAACAACAGTTTAAACCACCAAGTGTGAACAAATGGATAACAAAAAAAATTGTGTAAGAATGTCCACAGCATCACTAAGCAGAGTAAACCACAATTAGAAATATCCCACATGATCATGATCCAAGGCTTGGATAAATCACACAGCAGTCATACAGTAAGAATGCTCTTCAGGGACTGGGCTGGCGCCGCGGCTCACTAGGCTAATCCTCCGCCTTGCAGCACCGGCACACCGGGTTCTAGTCCCGGTCGGGGCGCCAGATTCTGTCCCGGTTGCCCCTCTTCCAGGCCAGCTCTCTGCTGTGGCCTGGGAAGGCAGTGGAGGATGGCCCAAGTGCTTTGGCCCTTCTCCCCATGGGAGGCCAGGAGAAGCACCTGGCTCCTGCCTTCGGATCAGCGCAGCGCGCCGGCCACAGCACGCAGGCCGCGGCGGCCATTGGAGGGTGAAGCAACGGCAAAAGGAAGACCTTTCTCTCTGTCTCTCTCTCTCTCACTATCCACTCAGCCTGTCAAAAAAAAAAAAAAAAAAAAAAGAATGCTCTTCAGGGGCTGGCACCATGTCTCACTTGGTTAATCCTCTGCCTGCGGTGCCGGCATTCCATATGGGCACCGGGTTCTAGTCCCGGTTGCTCCTCTTCCAGTCCAGCTCTCTTCTGTGGCCCGGGAAGGCAGTGGATGATGGCCCAAGTGCTTGGGCCCTGCACCCACATGGGAGACCAGGAGGAAGCACCTGGCTCCTGGCTTCGGATCGGCGCAGCGCCAGCCGTGGCTGGCCATTTGGGGAGAGAACCAACGGAAGGAAGACCTTTCTCTCTGTCTCTCTCTCTCTCTCTCACTGTCTATAACTCTACCTGTCAAATAAATTAAAAAAATTAAAAAAAAAAAAAAAAGCATGCTCTTCAGCCATGAAGTGAAAGTAGGCAAACTCTAACTACATGTGCAACACTGACTACTGGGAACAAATGCCAGACTCCCAAAGGTACAAAAATGTTTGATTCTATCAATATGAAATTCAAACCCAACAAAACTAATTTCTAGCTTCCAACAGGTTATCTGAGAGGCAGGGATAGAGACCAGGAGTGCCTGCCTGTAAGGGCTCTGGGTGTTCGTAATATTCTACTTCTTCATGAGTGTGACAGTCACACATTCATATTCACTTTGTAAAAACTGACCTAACCACACATTTATAATTTATATGCTTTTCTGTAATAAAGGAGTGTTACACACACACTTAGCTTTTCAAATACATATGTATATTTTTTAATAAAAGTTCTTTCCTGGACTGTTTTCCTATTGTCTTCCTCAGCTGGTGAGCCCACAGCTGTAACGTTGCAGGATGTATGTGCTTCATATTGAGAAAAGTTAAATATGTCCTATGACTTCTCCCTTTTCCATGTGTTCCCACCATGATGCCATTGACCATGATGTGATGGAGCCAAGGGGACCCTCACCAGATGCCACACAAAGGGGCTGCACAATCTTGGGCTTTCAGCCTCCAAAACTGTGAGTTAAACAAGCTGTTTCTTCCTCTGTGTATGTGTGTGTGTGTGTACACAGTTAGATATTAGGTCAGTAAGGTTCTAAATCCTAATTGACATTCTTTCTGGAACAGCCTAGCCTAGATATTCCAAAAGTCTCCCTTTCATATTGCTAGGCAGAAAATCGGAACCAGCCATGGTCCTTTGTTTGACAAATCTTTTTTCCCTTGTGTTTGCATTTAAAAAAAAATCAACAATTATTCAGTATCACAGAAATATGTTGAATACGTATATAGTAGGATTCAGAATATTTCTGTGGTTGATTTTTAAATTGGCTTCCTTCGTGTATTTCACCTAAAACTGAGACGAAGAGAAAGGAGGCAGAACAGTTTACATAAGTTATCCCAGATTCTGGCTCCTTGCATTAGCTACGCTACCAGACACTTGGAAAACACAGCAGCCAATGAGCACCGCTTATTGTCCCCATCCATACAGAATGCCCTGCAGTAGCAGCAGTGGAGGGCAGGCTTTGGCACGAGAATCTCACTTCAGACATCAATCTTACCACACAGGTGTAATATTAGTAACTTCATGATACAGACCAGGAAACCAGCTCACAAACTGCCTTGCCCAGGGTTTATATAATGGTAAATCTGGTTCAAAATGTCACTAGATTTGAATTTTCATGATTTTCTACAAACTTTGCATTAGTATATAATCCAACTGCATCTCAATTCTGGATAGTAAAATATGAAGAGGGTGACAGGATATGAATTTTTATGATACAATTAAAAATGTACTGAGCCTAAACTTTCTGTAATACAGCAGAGATTGGCTTTGCTTCAATTACATTTTATAAGGATGAAAGTAAATGCTGCTTTTATTATCAGAAAGCAAAGAAAGATTTTCTAAAGCTGTAAATAGGTAATGTTCAGGCAATCTAAAGATATCTGCTGTGGAACTCACATCACTGCACACCTACACATATGTGGACACCAGTGTACGTGCATACACATATGTCATAAATTCAACACCGTTTTCCCAAAGGATTCCTCTTGCATTTTCCCTGCACAGGGAAACTCTATTACAATTGCAGTGAGGACTGCTGGACTCTCCTGGCTTTGGTGTTTACATGACCAATTACAATTGTGGACTTCAGTTGAAAGACAAACTTCTGCATTCTCTTTTCTCTACTGGCAGAAATCATGCAGGAACGGTACCAGCACAACCTCCATCAGAAATTCTGATTGGACAATTCCATAAACTGCCAAACCTCTGACTTACAGTTTGGTATTGTAAAGTATAGTCATGCCCAATACACAATTTTTTGACTTTATAATACAAAAACAATAAAACATTCAGTAGAAACCATACTTTGAATTTTGATCTTTTCCAGGGCTAGCCATGTGTGGTATAATATTCTCCCAAGACTTTGGGCAGGCCAGCTGCAACTCCCAGTCAGCCATGCGACACTGTGAGGCGACCACCTACACTCCACGGCACACTGTGCTGCAAAGCTTTGGTGTTCATTAGATTAGGTGTTCCGGCCAGTGCCGCAGCTCACTAGGCTAATAATCCCCTGCCTGCGGCGCCGGCACATCCTGGTTGCTCCTCTTCCAGTCCAGCTCTCTGCTGTGGCCTGGGAGTGCAGTGGAGGATGGCCCAAGTGCTTGGGCCCTGCACCCACATGGGAGACCAGGAGAAGCACCTGGCTCCTGGCTTCAGATGGTGCAGCACGACGGCCGTAGCAGCCATTTAGGGGGTGAACCAATGGAAAAAGGAAGACCTTTCTCCCTGTCTCTCTCACTGTCTAACTCTGCCTGTTTAAAAAAAAAAAAAAAGATTAGGTGTTCCAAAGGAATCCTTTACTTGAGATTTTTTCAGCTTACAAGGGATTTTTCAGGACGTAATCCCACTGATAAGTGGAGGAACGTCTGTATTTGAATTCAGCAGTGCAACTACCTAGTATTTTTGCTTTTAAATTATAGGCCAGAGTATTTATGGAGGGAATACCCAAAATAACATCTAAGAAAAAGGGAAGACTGAGATTCACATTTACAAGGGTTAAGTTGGTTCAAAGGAGCCTGTCCTAGGGCCAATGCTGTGGCACAGCACGTGAAGCCGCCACTTGTGACACTGGCATCTCACACCGGAATGCTCATTTCAGTCCTGGCTGATCCCCCTCTCTGCTAATGCACCTGGAAAGATAGCAGAATATAGCCCAAGTGCTTGGGCCCCTGCCATCCATCTGGATGACCTAAATGGAGTCTTGGGCTCCTGGCTGTAGCGTGGCCCAACCCTAGTCATTGTAGAAGTGAGCCAGCCAATGGACAATCTCTCACTCTCCTTCATTGTGCCTTTCAAATACATACATACATACATAAATTTTTTTAAATGTTAAACAATATATGGCAGATAATCTGCATGTGTTAAAACAGGAAATACTCAATAAACTAAAATGAGAATAAAAATTCATATATTCAGAACAAAGAGATTTTAAAAAACATTTTATATAACATCATTGCATGAATAAGGAAATGCCTTTTGAGTGTTAAAAACCAAAACATTTCTTTTAAATTGCAACACAGCTTTCTGTTATCACATGTCATGTTATAATGAACAAAACTACATTTGTGGTAAAGCCAAAAACCACTCTGAAGAAGCGATCTTAACCACAATGCAATGCTTACATGATGGCTTTCTGCCAAAATGTGAGTGAGCCACTAACCTGTCCTGTGGCCTTTATGCACTGCTAGGACCAAAAGAGCAGGTACAACAGCTAGGATCTGCTCCTTCACGCCTCGCAGCAGGCCACAGCTATGGAGCTCCAAAGGCAGTAAGCCACAAAGGGGCACAAGACGCAAGCTGCTTCACTTGGGGCATGGCACGTGCAGCCTACTGCTTCTACACCCATCTGAGGAGCCTCAGCTTAGCAAAGGCAAAGGCAGAGTCTGGCACTGAGAATGGCCAGATCCCCAAAGCAGTGATCTCAAGTACAGATCAGCAGAACTCAAGGCTGTGAAGCACCAGTACAGCAGCAGAAGCCTTGTGGTTCTGCATGGGGGTGGCAAACAGGAAGATAAGGGCAGGCCTCTGGTAGATACAGAGTTAACTTTACAGTTTGGGTCATTCATATTATATATTACTTGGCTCTTTGCTGTACTGTATATGTAAGTTATGCAAATTGCAAAGCTGTAGTGTTACAGAGTTAATTTACTCACTAAATATCTAACGGCTTTTAAACTGATTTGCTTAATTAGGAAATAGAGTAGTTTTTCTTTGAGGATGAGCTCCATGGTGGCTACTTAATTCTGAATATTGCTTCCCCACCAACTTTGCACATGCATGTTCCCTAAGGCCATGTGATGTATCCCCACTTCTAGTGATAGTGACTTCTTCCTTCACCCTTACCTTCCAGAAGCCTCTCCCTGACTAGTGCCGGTCCCTAATTCCATAAGGGTACATAAAACTCTCATTACTATCTGTATCTGTAGCTTTTAAATTGTTCTAAATAACAGCAGGTTAAACAAGATATTGCAACAGAATACATCTCTTTTTATTTGCTCTCATTTAAGCCTCATTCTTACAAGAAAAAACTAAAGCTCAGAAAGTCACAAGGTAAGGTTTTCAGCTACTTCTGATTATACAATTTTCACACTGAGGTTGAAGATACCAAATCCCACATACAAAATCCAAGAAAGCCATACTTCAGTCCAAAGTCACTTTTCCTGCCTTGCCTTCCCAAAATGACTTTTCTGCATAACTTATTGATGATACACATTCACTTCTCCCATTAAACAAACTGCCAACTATATGAAAATTTAATTTCAGAAAAGTCACTTAACCTATAAACTATCTCAGCATCAAATAGTAATATAACTTATATATAGTAATATAACTTATATAATCCAATTTATAGTATTCCAACTTGAGAATATAAAGCTATGCTATAGGGTTAAATAAACAGGTAAGTCTGCTTTGTGTTAACAGCACTAGGGATTAGTCAAATTCAAACATTTGAGAGAATGAAGAAACCTTGCAATAAAGAAAAGGGTAACTTATTTCCAAACTAAATTGGAGATATACAGTGACTATTTTAGGGTATAGCTTTTATTCTGGCCATTGTTACTCTTAAAGTAGCAGATATGCACACCAGAGAAATATGGTCAAAGTTATTTATTTGTATTATTCACTTTCAAGTTGGCTCAAGAGCATATAATGTTAACAAATTTCCAAATACAAGTCTATATAGAGCAGGTGCTCACAAAATGAGCCATAATAATAGCAAATCATCTGTTAAAAAGGGGGCAAAAAGGCAACAAACAAACAAACAAAGTTATGGAATTGTGACTGTAAAACTGTAATTGTAGGCTGGCGCCGCGGCTCACTAGGCTAATCCTCCGCCTGCGGCACCCAGGGTTCTAGTCCTGGTCGGAACACCGGATTCTGTCCCAGCTGCCTCCTCTTCCAGTCCAGCTCTCTGCTGTGGCCCAGGAGGGCAGTGGAGGATGGCCCAAGTGCTCGGGCCCTGCACCTGCATGGGAGACCAGGAGGAAGCACCTGACTCCTGGCTTCAGATAGGCACAGAGCCAGCCGTAGCAGCCATTTGGGGGGTGAACCAACGGAAAAAGGAAGACTTTTCTCTCTCTCTCTAACTCTGCCTGTCAAAAAAAAAAAACAACAACAAAAAAACTGTAATTGTAGATCAACTATTTTTTAATTAAATTATGATTATGAAAATCAGATTTAAAATGTCTAATAAGTTAACATCTACAATGAAAAAAGTGTAAATAAATTGACTGTAACTTTATATACCTTGTAACAAGGAGAAAAGGGAACTACTTCACCAAGTTCAAGTAGCTAAAATGATGATTTACTTCATCTCCTAATGAAACTATTTTGCCTGTCAAATGCCCCGCAAAGACACAATGTTATCAGTCACTGTTGTTACTTGTCCAACAGCAGCAAAGTTCTTTAATGAAGCATCCTGACACTTCCAAAATATGACAGTCCATATTCTGACATGTTTTATGAAGAAGTGGCATCAAAAGTTAAAGAAAGCGTGGGCATTTGGCATAGTGCTTACAATGCCAGTATAAACTGGAATGCCTGGGTTTGATTCCTGATTCTAGCTTCCTGCTAATGCATACGTTAGGAGGCCATGGTGACAGATAAAGTAATTCAGTCCCTGCCACCCACGTGGGAGGCCCAGGCTGAGTTCCAGGCTTTCTGCCCCAGCACCAGTTGTGGGCACTGAAGGGGAACCAGTGAATGGGAGATCTCTTTCTGTCTATGTCTGCCTCCCTTAGTAATTACTTGATTCAAGTAAATCAAATAATTTTAAAAAATATTTTTAAAGATCTAAATGAGGCTGTCAATACACCTTCTAAGTTTCTTCATGTATGGAGTTGAGTCTACAAATGATAAGAAAACTGGTGTTCAGGGCAGGTGCTGTGGCGAGCGGGTAAAGCCGCTGCCTGCAGTGCCAGCATCCCATATGGGCGCCAGTTAAGAGTCCCAGCTGCTCCACTTCTGATCCAGCTCTCTGCTAGGGCCTGGGAATGCAGTAGAAGATGACTCAAGTCCTTGGGCTCCTGCACCCGTGAGGGAGACCTGGAAGAAGCTCCTGGCTCCCGGCTTTGGATCAGCACAGCTTCGCCCATTGCGGCCATCTCGGAGAGTGAACCAGCAAATGGAAGACTTCTCTCTGCCTCTCCTTTCTGTAACGATGACTTTCAAATAAATAATTAAACCTTTTTTTAAAAAAAGGTGTCTTGGCTGAGCGAAAAAATGACTTAAATGAAAGATCTCTGTGAGTGAGATCCCAGTGGAAAGAATAGGTCATCAAAGAAGGAGGAGAGAACTTCCACTTTGATTATGGCCTGTCTAAATAAGGTCGGAGTTTGTGAACTCAAGAGGTTTCCATAGCCTTGGCAGCCTATGACAAGGGCCTCGGGTGATTACTGACGTCATAAACAAGAGTGTCAATTTGTTAAGTCAACAACAGGAGTCACAGTGCACCTACTCTCCATGTAGGATCTCTGTCATTAATATATTGTACTATGCAAATTAATGGTAAAACTAGTACTCAAACAGTACTTTATACTTTGTGTTTCTGTGTGGGTGCAGTCTGTTGAAATCTTTTGTTAGTATATACTAAGTTGATCTTCTGTATATAAAGACAATTAAAAATGAATCTTAATGAAGAATGGTATGGGAGAAAGGAGTAAGAGATGGGATGGTTTGTGGGTAGGAGGGTGGTTATGGGGGGAAAAACTGCTATAATCCAAAAGTCTATACTTTCGAAATTTATATTTATTAAATAAAAGTTAAAAAAGTGTTTTTAAAAAAAAGTGTCTTGGGGCCAGTGCTGTGGCATAGCAAGTAAAGCTGCAGCCTGCAGTGCCGGCATCCCATATGGACGCCAGTTCTAGTCCAGGTGGCTCCACTTCCAATCCAGCTCTCTGCTATGGCCTGGGAAAGCAGTAGAAGTGAGTCTAAGTCCTTGGGCCCCTGCACTCACGTGGGAGACCTGGAAGAAGCTCCTGGCTCCTGGCTTCCGATCGGCGCAGCTCTGGCCATTGCGGCCATCTGGGGAGTAAACCAGTGGATGGAAGACCTCTCTCTCTCTCTTCCTCTCCTTCTCTCTCTGTGTAACTCTTTCAAGTAAATACATAAATCCCAAAGCTCGTGTGTTGGAAATTTAATCCCCAATTCAACATTGCTGGGAGGTAGGTGTAACCTAATGAGAGGTGTTTAGGTCATGAAAGAGTGTAATTTTAATACAGGATGAAAATAATCATTTTTATATGATGATTGTGCGCCCCCATTTGATAGCTTCAACCATGCTATGATACAACAAGGGGGTCCTCACCAGACACAGTCCCTCAATGTCCCCGCCTCCATAACTGTGAGAAATAAAACTCTCTGTTCCAACTTAACGATAACACAGAGCAGGCTAAGACATTCAGCAAAACCATGGTTCAGCTCTAGTTTTCCTTAAGAATTAATCCTACTAGGCTGGCCATTCATTATATTCAACAAGTTCACTGTTACGAAATACAGATACTATTTGTCCTGGGCCAGCTCTCTTCACTCTAGACAACCTCCTAGAACTCTAATCCTTGCTATTTTCATAGCCTCCTCCCAACTGACCGTGTGTGGTCAGCTTACTTCTCACTCACCTACCTAGTTCTGTGACTCAAAAGTTTACTTTATTTGATGTGCACATTATTATACTCTTCAGACAGAAAATAGAACAAATCCTTTGTTTGCACAGATTGCATGTGATAAGGGGTGGGGGGAGGAAGAGGAAGAAAAGGAGGCTGGGTGGGAGGAGGGGGGACAGGCACCATAGGTGAGACAGAATGCAGGAGCCAAGAGAGCAGTGAAGGCAGAAGAGAAAAACACGGAGGGGGTGTCACAGCCACCCCATGGAGAAGTGAAGAGATCAATGGAGAATCTAATGGCCATGAAACAGCAATTGCCTACCTCCTAACATACCAAATCTGGTCAATCCCAAATGTTACAATGAAACACAGCACAGGTCACAATCAGTCAGTCATTCCTATAAACGCTCTCACATTTGGATTTCTACTACTTCCAAATTTTGCTCCCCTAAAGTCCAGGTCTTCCTTAACCCTCCCCTATTCCTACCCCCCAACAAAAGCCACTTCAGCCCTTTCATAGTTCTTCACAGTTATTATGGAGCTGCACTCTCCACAACTATAAAATAGGAACGTTAATTCTCATTACCTGAAGAGCTGTAAGGGACACCTAGAAACGCTCAGTAAATGTTAGCATAATAACACATTCAGGCTTGTTCAGCCATTGCACTTACCAATCTCCAGCTCACAAAGAGATCAGTGATGGCAAACTTATAGAGATTAAGATCATTTCAAAATAAGAATACTTCCTTATCTATCCAGTCATTCTATTTGTAAATTAAGAGGCTAGAAAATAAGTAAGGCCTCTTCTGCCATAATAAGACAGATGTAGGTTTTAAAAACCTAGCACAATTCACTGTCCCAGGAGCCATGGACACCTAAATCAACCAAACCAAACCTGTGAAAAGGTTCAGGGTAAGAAGCCAGCTTGGGAGTCTAGAGAAAGGATTAGAAACTGTCTTCCTGCAGAGGGAGCAACAGTGTGTATTTCAAATGTGCATGCTTCCAGTGGCTCCTACCTGCTCCAACTCACTCATTCCTGTTTTATATACTTGACCTGCCTCTATCCCATCCCTGCCCCCAGCACTGGATCAGAATTTCTCACAGGTTAGTTTTTGTGCAAGAATTTCAACAATAAAGGAGTTTCAATACAGCTAATTCTCATGCACATTTGATTAATCTAGCTACTAAGCTACTACCATAAACCTTTATACATATATATTTTAGTCACCTTCAACACCGCTGTAGTGATAAACACACAGCACACACAAGCACACAATCAAAGTAAATGCTTTGTGAGAGTTCAATCTACTTCCCCATCAAAACACTTCCCTGCTCGGGATTTCCTGTAACACACAGGGGTGAGAAGGAAAACAGAGCAGCTGTCCTGACCACTACTGCTCAAAGTAGCACATTTTCAAACACTATTTTAAACAATTCTATGTTGACATGATAGTTATTAAGCCAGACCCAAAGACTGCAGACAAGGTCACCTAGCATTGGTGTGGCTGTGCCCACTGCTGCGCCTTCATCAGCCAACACAGCCTAGCAGAGGTCCTTGGCCCCAATGCTAAGCACCTGGCTACAGGACTGATAAGCTCCTCCTAGTCTTCGTTTAAGCAACAAGTTTGGCATTTTGAAGAAAGAATGCACATCTTCCTCTTCATCTACATACTTCCCTCATAATGCTCTTGAACTATTCAATGACCCAAGATAAACGGCCTACATTCTGTTTTCCAAAAGGAGCACATTCCCTGACTTTCCACACAGGTACTGACACAGCATATTCCAGTTTTCCATAATGCTTGTAACTTGAGATAGGTTATGAAGTAAACATTTAATGTAAGCTGTGCCGCAGGTTAAGACACCACCTGCATCCCAGATCAGAGCGCCAATTTGAGTTCTGGCTGCTCTGCTTTTGATCCAGCTCCCTACTAATGTATCTGGGAAAGCTGCAGAGATGGTACAAGTACTTGGGCCCCTGATACCCACATGGGAGACCCAGATGGAGTTCCAGGTTCCTGGCTTTGTTGCAGCCATATGAGGAATGAAACAGCAGATGGAGGGTCTTTCTCTCGCCCCCCCCCCCCAATTACTCTGCCTTTCAAATAAATGCCTTTAAAAAACAAAACAAAACAAAAACCTCTCTCTGCCTCTCCTCTCCTCTATGTAACTCTGACTTTCAAATAAATAAATAAATCTTAAAAAAAAAGGGGGGGGGGTGCCAGCACTGTAGTGCAGCGGGTTAACACCCTGGCCTGAAATGCTGGCATCCCATATGGGCACCGGTTCTAGTCCTGGCTGTTCCTCTTCAGATCCAGCTCTCTGCTGTGGCCTGGGAAAGCAGTAGAAGATGGCCCAAGTCCTTGGGCCCCTGCACCCACGTGGGACACCCTGAAGAAGCTCCTGGATCCGGATCAGTGCAGCTCCGACTGTTGCAGCCATCTGGGGAGTGAACCATTGGATGGAAGACCTCTCTCTCTCTCTGTGTAACTCTTTCAAATAAATAAATAAATCTTTTTTTTTTTTTTTTTTAAAGAGGGAGCAAGCATGGGTCTCAAAATTTTGTGTCATAATAAACATTTTTAAATTCCATTTTCCTTGAAGTGTTTTTCTTAAAGATCTATCTATTCATTTGAAAGGCAGAGTTACAGAGAGACAGAGACAGAGAGAATCTTCCATCTGATGATTCACTCCCCAAATGGCTGCAATGGCCAGTGGTGGGCCAGGCTGAAGCCAGGAGCCAGGAGCTTCATCTGATTAGCGGGGAGACAGATGGGAAGTGGAGCATCCAGGACTCAAACCAGCACCCATATGGGATGCAGCAGTTTTTCCCACTAAGCCACAATGCTGGTCCTTTTCTTAAACTTTCTGAAGTACTCCTGGAGAAACCCCAAATCCACAGATATCCAAATCAGTACTATTTTTCAAAGTAATGAGATGCCTACGGGGTCAGCACTGTGGCATAGTGTGGTAGAGCCACCACCTGCAGTGTCAGCATCCCATATGGGTGGCCAGTTCGAGACCTAGCTGCTCCACTTCTGATCCAGCTCTCTGCTATGGTCTGGGAAGGCAGTAGAAGATGGCTTGGGCCCCTGCACCCACGTGGGAGACCTAGAAAAAGCTCCTGGTTCCTGGCTTCGGATCGGCGCAGCTCCGGCCTTTGCAACCATTTAGGTCAGGGTCTCTCTCTCTCTCTCTCTCTCTCTCTCTTACTCTGTGACTCCACCTTTCAAACAAATAAATAAATCTTTAAAATATATGTCTAATATGTTGCCTAATGTCAAAAATTTTGCCATTTGCTCAAACTATGTTTAAAGTTTTGTTAACTTCAGAAACTAAAACATCTTTAGCCTTACAGCTAATCATTCTTGGAGGGTGATTCTGACTCTGTTTTAGTAACTCAGAGTATCCTGGAATTGCATCTAAGGAATGCAATAACTTACGTTCTTTTTGTAATCCTAATGTGGGCTCAGGTGCTGCCTCTGGCCACTGACCACAATTCAGGGCCAACTAAACTAGAATGTAGTTCAGTTTCCTTCTAAACCACACTCAGATTAAGACTGCAAGCTATTTCATGCATAATGTTAACCAATAAAAGGGACACAGCTTTAAAGAAACAAATCCACAAGGAGACTCCTCAGGCTCCCAACAGGCTGATAACCAGCATAAGGTGACATACTGAAGAAGAAAGTTAGTATGTAAATAAGAATGAAGGGAAAAAGACTCAATCTTCTTAATAGTGACAAAAGGCAAGCAGTGTTATTGAAAAAGAGTAGAGGAATTGGATAATCCGGGAGAAGATGGGGGTAGGGGCAGGTGCTAGAGGAATAGTTGGATGCAGTGAATTTTAGGAAACAAATGGGGAAAAAGAATTCAGTTCTTCCATACTCTGAATCCACATACTCCCATACACCACCACCAACACTAACAGTGTGTGTGCGCCTGTACACATCTGTACTAGGACAACCACCCCCAGGAGAGTGAACCGACTGGCAGTATTACCTTATCTTCTGCAAGCTAACACATGATTTCTGAGGAGTATATCACACCTAATTTAGAGGACTGTGTACTTTAACTCAGTTTTGAAGAACGTGGAGAGGGAGATGAATTGTGCTTACTATCTTTTGCCTTCCTCTTTTGGCAAAGAATTCTATTTTTTTCAACTCCCAAGTGTAGAAAACTGATGTACAAATTCCAATGCTATGAAACAATTTACCAGAAGTCTTCAACCTCTTACTGTTTTTTAGGGAGGAAGAAACTGTATTTTAGGAAAAAAAAATCATAAAAGCTACATATGCTGATATTGCTCCACTTTGAAGTCTTATTTATGTTAAAATATTCATCAAACTCTATGACCATTCTCAATAACTCTACAAAGCAAACTGTGGTAGGCACAGGCATCAACCTAAGAAAAATAAAATTTTTAATGTTATCAATAACCTCACAGAACAGATGCTTGTACATCTGAAGAAGTGACTATATAAATATTTGTAATATATCTGATTTATGCTTAATTTTTTGCAACACTGAACTCTAAATTTACCTTCTGACTTAACAAAGCACCTGTTAAATTAATCCTATTGTAAAGAACCAAAATAAACTTAAGTGGGTTTTAGAAAGTACCATCAGTTTCTGTGTGTGTTTAACTGCATGGGTCATTTCTATCAATGCAAAGTGAGAGTAAACTGCAACAATGGATGGCAAACAAACAAAACACAAAACACATACACATATCTATCTGTGACTCAAACCTCCATCTTTCCATATATAAAAGGTACAGAATTCTGAATTTGATGTAATATCAGTGAATTCAGCATTCTGAGTTGATTCACTTCTACTAACCTAAAAAAAAGTAGGTAGTAAGCACACAGCACAAAAATTAGAAGGTCTCCAAGATTTCAAATAATTAAGGAATAGTTTTGACTACATCACTCAAAATTTTATGAACATAAAACTCTTAAAGAATGTTGATGACTAAGCTAGAACTATAAAGCCTAGAATTACCACTACTAGTAATCAAATAACAGCAAGATGGGGCTGGCGCTGTGGCATAGAGGGTAAAGCCTGCAGTGCCAGTTCGATTCTTGGCTGCTCCACTTCCAATCCAGCTCTCTGCTATGGCCTGGGAAAGCAGCAGAAAATGGCTCAAGTCCTTGAGGCCCCTGTACCCCCGTGGGAAGACCCAGAGGAAGCTCCTGACTCCTGGCTTTGGACCAGCACAGCTCTGGCCATTTCAGCCAGCAAACTAGAGAGTAAACTAGGGTATGGAAGACCTCCCTCCCTCCTTCTCTCTCTCTCTCTCTGCATGTAACTCTTTCAAATAAATAAATTATTTAAAAAAAATACAACAGCAAGACTACATACTACAAATCCATGAATCAATAGCTGTACACAGAGGTGACAGGCCATAATCACTCATTTTCCTCTAAGTGGAGATTATCTGTAAGACAAAGCTGTACTACAAATGGCCCAAATAAGATTTTATTTGGTCAAACTAATACCAATGAAAGGAACTTATCCAACTGTTTCTCAGCACTGCAGAGAACTAGTCTATGATGTAAACCAGAGAGATAATTACAGACTAACACATGAATAATCGCTAAAGTATTTAGTTGAAGAAAAGTATAGCCCATTACTATTAAAACCTTGGGAAAATATCTATCCATGTCTTCCATAACCTTATCTCAAAGAAAAATTCACTCAGACAGCTTGTAATTTTTTAACAAAAAATACTACCACAAATCCATAATCACATCTGAAATCTAAATATTAAAACATCTTAAAATATGCACTACGAAACACAGAAATCACACGCGTTCATTCTGTCCCGGAGCTTGGGGTCCCTGGGAGATTTCTAAAGCATACCTTTTAATCCACGCCATGGTCCTTCAAGAACATGTTAAGGAAAGTCACAGCCTGGAACACTTCGATGCACCTCAAAACACCTCAGCCAGTGTATCTGTATCATTCTCTTTTCCTTTTGAGATCATAATGGTTGCGAAGAACTATAATGCTTCCATTTGAATGATAGTCTCATAATTTCAAAGACTTAAAAACAAAAACAAAAAATAAGGACTTAAGTGTTGATATGTTAAACCCTAGTGCACCGTGTTAACTGCTAGTGACTAAGAGGAACAAAGTGCTGCTACTGCCCTACCATGTAACCTGCCGTGCTCACGGCGGCCTCCAGCGAAGAAGCACAACTTCATGCTCTGAGGGGCAGCTTGCTTTAGGCATCTCTCTCTCTGCTAAAGCCCCATGAATTGCTTTGCCCCAATTATTTCTTCATTTTTTTCCCCAAGAAAAGTAACCTAACAAGGACTCAAGTCGTGTTAGATACCAGCTAGGTCCACCTCTGAATGAGAGCTGGAAATCCCCCACAAGCCTGGACAAAAGGGAATGGGTCATAGGGCGGGGGTTCCTTTAAAACATGCTGCCAGCTATTTACACAACTCAATCATTTAATTGTATGCAAGTTATTAAATGGAAAAGAGACCATACTTCAGAATGCATATAAATGAACAGAGATGGCTATGATATTGTGAAGTATTTGGTCTTTGTCCCAATTTCCTGGCATCCAACTCCTGAAGTCTTTCTTCAAAGTGGTTAATGACTTTTTATATGGTAACAAGCTGACCTATGCTGGCAGCCACAGGTAGTTTCAGGATCCCAGCTGTCACTGAAAGGACACAGGCAAGAATGGAGAATTAGGACTTTCAGCCCCACCCTCCAACCTCAAGGAAGAGAGAGGAGCTGAAAGTTAAACTGAGTACCAATGGCCACCGGTTAATCAATCTTGACTATTGATAAGGCAGCCATTAAAACCCCAAAGGATTAAGTTCAGACAGTTTGCAGATGGCTGAACACACAAAGGTTCCTGGAAGCTGGTGCACCATTTCCCCCACCTCTCACCCTACCCATCTCTTCATCTGGGGTTCACAGATATCTTTTGTAGTATCATTTATAAGCCAGGAAGTGTGTTTTCAAGAACTCCATGTGCCACTCTAGCTAGTTAATGGAACTTCAATTTACAGCTGATCTATCAGAAGCATGGGGAAAATGACCTGGAGCTACCGACTGGGAACTGACAGGGAAAGAGGAGACCCTTGAGGCCATCAACCTGTAGGATCTGATGCTGTTTCCAGGCAAAGTATCAGACCTGAACTGAACTGGAGGCCACTCAGAAAGTGACCACTGCAGAACTGAATGCCTGCACATTTGGTAGGGGAGGCTTTTGTGTTTGCTGGTGTGAGAGCAGAAGAAAAACTTTTTTCCTTCTACGGAAAGGTGACCCACCAAGTTTTACTGCCGCTCTGTGCTTGCCTTGGAAAGTATCTGTTCCTGGTTCTTCTTCATCCCACCCCACTTTCTGACATAAAAACATTTAAAATAGCCCACCAAGACTACACAGTAGGAAAGCCATGTATCACATTTTTAGTCTCTTAAGAACTCAGGTTGCTTTTGCCACTATTTAGTTACAAGAAAGATAAACAAAACAAGTAAAACTAACTGACAACTAATTAGTGGATACATTTTAACATTTGTAAAGCAATTAAAGTCACTTTAGGATAACTGGTCAGGAAGTCTTCAATGATGTCCAGCAGCAGAAAGGGCTTCCCAGGCAAGAAGGACAACAACGGTCCTGTTATACTCCAGGCATGCGGAACAGCTCATGCAAAAGCTGACGGACAAGGAACGAAAGATGACTGGCTCTGAGTCAGGGCTAAAGAGCGCACACTAAGGCGAAAGTGAAACTGCGTCCTGCTGGAAGGGGGTATTCAACTGATGAAAATCTTTCAGGTCCTCTGTCAGAAAAATTACATCTTTCTAAGATTTAGATTTATTGTAGATTGTGCAGAATGCAGATCACAAAATGAAAATCACTCTTCAGAAGGTGATACCTAGGAAAGAACTCTGCTCGAGTAGGTGGACAAAAACTAATACAGAACACGAGCAAGAGACCAGGTCCAGTGAAACCTCGGCCTGTAGCCACAGCCATTTTTTTCAACTGCTGATGTTACCACACTGGTGCATCTCATGGCTTCTCTCTGACTTCTGCTTAAAACCAACACTTCATGACTATGTGTTTCTCTCTTTCTCCTCGAAGTGTTAGGTAGGAAGCCAGAAATTGAGCCTATGGTGTGCGTGTGAGAAAGGCCTGAAGATCAGCACCTACTGTATACACTTTACAGACACAAGCTATTCTATGTCATGAATTTACATAAATGCAGATCTCAATCCACCAATGTTGCTTTATGACAATCAGTGGGTCACTTTCTAAATGATAAATAAATAACTGCTATATTTTTGTCCTTGAATTTTAGTTTCCTTAGCAAGGGACAAGAAAAGTTAATCACTAAAGAATCTAAGTCAGAACTACAGAAGCTTTTTATGTATCACAAAGTATATGCATTTTTATCTTCTTACAAATTGTATTTACTCATAAGCAACCAGAAGTTTCAGCACAGAACTTCTTGAGAGATCCTTAAAAGGCAGTATAGAAATCTAGCCAGGGAAGGACATTGTGGTACAGCAGGTTAAAGCCACCACTTGGGATGCAAGCATCCCATATGGTTTGACTCCTGGCTATAGGGCTTCTGATCAGCTCTCTGCTAATACACCTGGGAGCAGTGGATGATGGATCAAGTACTTGGGTCCCTGTCACTCACGTGGGAGTTCCAGATAGAATTCCTGGCTCGTGACTTCAGACTGGACCAGGCAGAACTGTTGTGGCCATTTGGAGAGTGAACCAGCAGGTGGAAGAGATATCTTTTTCTCTCTGTGTGTGTCACTGTCTTTCAAATAAATAATCAGAGACAGAGACAGACAGACAGACAGAGTTGACATTGTGGCACAGTAGATTATGACACTGCTAATGACTCTGGCATCCCATACCTGAGCATCAGTTCAAGTTCCAACTGTTGCATTTCCAATCCAGCTCCCTGCTAATGAACCTGGGAAAGCAGCAGATGATGGCCCAAGTGCTTGAGTCTCTGTCACTAACATGGGAGAACCGGATGGAGTTCTGGGCTTCTGGTTTCACAAGGAACATTGCAGCCATTTGCAGAGAAAACAGCAAATGAAAGATGAGACATCTCTCTTTACGGCTCTCACTGTCTTTCTCTCTCTCTTTCTCTCTCTCCTCTGCTGTGTGTGTGTGTGTGTGTGTGTGTTTCTATCCCTGTCACTCTGCTTTTAAAAAAAAAAAATTTTCCTTTAAAAAAAATCTATTCAGTTATTAAGATATACTTAGGTAGATCTACTTTTTTAAAAAATTTATTTTAATTATTTGAAAGGCAGAGTTATAGAGAGAGGTTGAGACACAGAGGTCTTCCATCTGTTGGTTCACTCCCCCAAATGGCAGCGACGGCCAGAGCTGAGCTGATCCAAAGCCAGGAGCCAGGAGCTTCTTCCGGGTCTCCTATGCAGTGCAGGGGCCCAAGGACTTGCACTCCTGACACCAACGTCAGAGACTCAGTTGGAATTCCAGGCTCTTGGCTTCATCCTGGCCCAGTCCCAGCCATTGCAGCCATATGGAGAGTGAGCCAACAGATTAAAGAGACATCTATCTCTCTCTCTCTAACTCTGCCTTTCAAATTAATTAATCTTTTTTAAAGATTTATTTTATTTACTTGAAAGGCAGAGTTAGAGAAAGAGAGGGAAAAGGAGAGAGAGAGCTCTCCATCCACCAGTTCACTCCTCAAATGGCTCCAATGGGCAGGACTGGATCAAACCAAAGCCAGGAGCCAGGAGCTTCTTCCAGGTCTCCCATGTGAGTGCAGGGGCCCAAGCACTTGGGCCATCTTCCACTGCTTTTCCAGGCACATTAGCAGGGAGCTGGATTGGAAGTAGAGCAGCCAGGACTTGAACCGGTGCCCATAGGGGATGCCAGTATCGCAGGCAGCAGCTCTACCAGCTACACAACACCAGCCCTGATAAGTGTTTTTTAAAAATACTAAATAGTGAATGTTCGTGAATATTTAAATAAATCACTAAACACCAATGAATATGAAATTAGGTGTAGCAAATTACAGGATATGTTCTACAGACACTTGAATTTTGTTTAAATTCTCATTATGAAATTGCACAGACTTGTCAAAATTTTACTTATTTATTTTATGTGACAGAGAGATCTCCCTCATCTCCTGTTTCACTCACCCAGATGGCCACCACAGCCAGGGTCGGGCCTGATAGGAGCCAGGAGCCAGAAACTGACTTCAGGTCTGCCACAGAGCCATCATCATCTCTTGCTTCTCAGAGGTACAAATTAGCAGGAAGCCAGGATGAGGATCTAGGGCTAGAACCCAGGCACTCTGATGGGGAGTGTCCCAAGTAGAACTTTTTCCCCCAATAAAATATATTTCAACTTTATTATTTGTCCAGTTTTCTTGAAGTATGATTGGCAAATAAAAGTTAGGTATCTTGAAGATAAACAACATGTTTGGTATACATAGACACTATGAAATGAAATGATTACCACAGTCAAGCTAACATACCCACCACCCCACCTATTCACTTTTTGATTTGTAGTGAGATCACGTAAGATACAATTTCTCAGAAAACCCCAAGTCCACAATACGTTACTACTAACTATAACCATCACGTTCAACACTTGGGTCCCAGAACCTAACTTACTCCAAGCAGAGACTTAACTACAGCCACCCGAACATTTCCATTTCAAACAAACTTGGGAACAGTCTTGATATATTACAAAATTAACTGTTGGTACTGTCTAAAATATGAAACTCACATATTCTAGGAATTTCAACTCTATAAAGTATTGACAAGGCCAATAATCATTTCGAATCTTTACACTAAATCTGGTTTTCGGTAATTTTTAAAGGATCTTTTTTAGAATTATAAACAATTCTAATTCCTACTTTGATAGGAAAACTATTATTCCTTTTCCAATTAAACTGGGGACAGTGGATTCAAATAGATAGCCAAGAGGCTAACCTCCAGAGAGCCCCAGATACTTATGATCCAGCAGTTCCAGAAGAGGGAGTATTCAGGTAGTACTCCCAACTGGGGAGGCTCTGTTCTTAATTACACATACTAATTTTCAGTAACTTTAATAAAAATTCTAGGCTCAGACTTACCCAGGGCAAAATTTGCAATCCCTCACCCCCAACTCTAGAAGAGACAGTATGGAGAGGCATAATTTGAATAAAACTGTACAATACAAAATTACCCTTTTCAAATGGATTAGTGTTAATAAGATGTCACCTGCATGGGAGCCCGGAGCTGGGAAGGATGGGGAAAATGGGGAGGGAGATGGAAAAACAGTGATTCAAAAAAGAGCTGAGTAGAAGACTCTGGGTAGGAAACATAATAAGCTCACAAATGTGACTATACATTTACTCAAAACAAGCAAGGCAAGAGAAACTGCTTTTCCATTCTAAGATTTCAGAAGGAACTAAGAAATGCTAATTGGCCTGAATCGAATCGATCTTACTTCTCTTACTTTCTATGCAGTTTTGATGTGTTTATTTTTAAAATGGTTGATTAATGAATTGAGTTTCTCCCCATCATTTTCTTTCTCCTTCAGCTTAATTTGGTAAGCCTCTGTTTCCCAAAAAAGACATGCTGGTGCCTCAGGAGAAGATGAGTGACCAAGAATGTGCCCGTCAAGTTCTGGCCTTGGCAGTCAGGAGTCACAGGCTAGCAATCTACTACATATGTTAGCTTCTGACCAGACTCCACTTCTCTGTAGATGACACTCGCACAAAGCCGCAGTGACAGTATAGCTAACACGGGTGAAGGAATCTAAAACACTGCTGGCCACAGTAGGCGCAGGCACTTATTGTCTTTAAAGGCACAATTCAGAATCCAGTTGCTGCTCTCACCAAAAATCTTTAAATCAAAATATCTCCCTAATAATTTTAATTAAATGTTCAAGAAAGGCTTATGCTTTAAGCTAAAGAAATTTCACACTCATGTTTACTACAATTCCATGGTTATGACTCAATCTGTGGCTCTAACTCATACTTCCAAGCCTTCCCTTCCTTCTCTTGACAAAGTCATTAGCTCAAGAGATATTTGAGCATCTACAATCTGTCAGTCCATTTTTAAGCACTGAGGGTACGTCAATGTACAAATAAGAACAAAATCCTGGGCAGTACACAGCTTACATTGTAATTAGAATATCAGATGGTGGTAAACCCCATGTAGCAAAATAGCAGGAAAGGACAGGGAAGACGGGATGGGTGGAGGACAATTTTAAGTAACTCCTCACTGAAGTGCTATTTTGAGTGAAGATCTGAAGGAGGTGCAGAAAGGGGCTAAATAGCAGCTGCAAAGACTCTGAGCGGGAGCACACTCCAGCAAGGAGACCAGTGTTGCCAGAACACAGCGACCACGAGGGTGGTGAGAATGTGTTATTTTAGTAGGGTACACCAGGAGATGAGAGGTTGTGGAATATGGGTGCATGTGCGTGTGTGCGTGCCTGTGTACGTGTGCGTCCATGTGTGCACACACATGTTCTTCAGGGTGCCATGATCACACAGATCTTGAAGCTTTTCACTCCAAATTTTAAGCAAAGTTAACTCAACATCTAATTAGAGAGAAATCAGGGTGACTATAGTGAGGAAAAGCAGGAAAGACAATTTAGGAATCTACCGTAGCAGGGTAGGTTAAAGAGGACAGGCTTAAATCAGAGCGGAAGTGGTAGAAGAGTCGGAAGCAGTGGCATGTAAGTTATTGCCAAGACAAAACTAACGAATTCCCTGATAGCTCACTGGGGAGTTGGGGAGAAGAGAACAATGGTTACAGGTTTAGCCTAAGTAACCCAAAGTACAAGTTACTCCTAAATAAGATGGAAAGACTACAGGAAGAGATGTATAAGAAGGGGGTTCCATGAGTTTGCTTTTGGATATGTCACGCATTCTACCATGTTGAGTTTATTACAGTTTACTAGAACTTTCTGCAAAGGTTATGGATACATAACAAGTCCAGGCAATCTACTTAGTTCTTGCCTGCAGTTAACTTTTATAAAACTAATGAGGTAAAAGTATATTAAACAAGTACTCTAAGAATCTTATATTTTAATTATGCATCCTCTATATCCATCTATTTTGTATAGTAAAGATAATCTCACAAGAATACTTGAGAAAATTCTAATTTTAGAAACTATGATGATATATCTTTTGGTATTCATCCATGGTGCCTGTCTCCTAACTCTCAAATAGCTCTTGCTTTTCCTAAATGACTAGAACAACAAGGTAAAGTGGTTTGGTCTCTGAGCCTTGGTTCCTGAAGCAGCTTCAGAGTACTAAAGGTGAAAGGCAGTCTTTTGTTACCACGTTGAAGGGCTTTAGGACTTGGAAGCAATCCTCAGAAAGCAAAATCTCTCCGACCTTCCGACCTTCTCCTAGCCCTCCTTCTACCTGCATCCTTCTCTCCCCCACAGAAGTCATTCAAATTATCACTTCTCTTCCCCAATGCAGGTCTCAAATTAGTCCTCCCCTTGCCTTTAAGTCTAGGAGCTGGCCAGAAAGAAATTCCCCGACCTGCCTCGTCTGATGTTGATCCTAATAACTCCATTTCAGAAAAGGGCCCCTGACCCATATCCAAGAGGAAGAAATGCTGCACAGAGGGGCCAAGAAGAATCTGAACTGACAGGTCGTCCTGGGTTTCCCGACTTCGCCTAGTATCATTAAACCAGACAATTTTTGTCCAGTCACATTTCTATACATTTGTCCAACTGGTAGCTGCCACAATCATGCTTATGAGATCAAGTCTCATAAAAAAGGAAAATCCAGAGGACAGGGTCTGAAGAGTTTCTGGACAGCTGATGTGTGGCGGTTTGCAGGATAGGAAAAAAAACCTCACTCATGAGCAGGGATAGCAGCTGTGCTTGCAACCCTTCCAGACCTCACCCTATCTCTCTTCATCCTTTAAAATAGCCTTCAGAATAAACTGGTAAATGTAAAAATAGTGTTCCCTGAGCTCTGTGGGCTACTCTAGCAAACTAATGGAACCAAGGAGAGGGCTATGGGAACTCCAATAGGTAGCTGGGCAGTCAGAAGCTCTGAGTGCTGGACTCACAAATGCCCCTGAAATGGAGGCAGTCTTGGGTCTGAGCCCCCAACCCGTGGGATCTGACTCTCCCCCAGCAGATAGTGTCAGAACTAAATTGAAATAGAGGATACCCAACTGGAGTCCACTATATAATTGATTGATTGCTTGTTGGTGGGGAGAAGTACCGCACATAATGCAACAAGCACTACTTTTTATTTTAACTTTATTTGAAAGGGAGAGATAGACGGAAAAGGGCTTATTCCATTTACTGGCTCATTTACCTCCCAAACGACCAAAACAACCAGGGCTGTACCATGCTGAAGCCAGGAGCCAAAAATTCCATCTGGGTCATAAGATGGGTGGTAGGGACCCAAGCATTTGATCTATCATCTACTGCCACCCAGGGTGCACATTATCAGGAAGCTGAATCAGAAGCAGAAGAGTGGGGACTGGCACCCTGATACTCCTATATAAGATATGGGCATCCTAACCAGCATTTTAACCACTGTGCCAAATTCAGCCCCAAAAGTCACAATAAGTTTCAATAAGACTCAATGGTTTGTAGAATTTTACCAAACTCTTTAATAATTGGGCAATTCACCCACCAATCACTAAAAAAGACACTCCTGTCCCCACCCCCCAAAAAACACAAGCATACAAAAAAATGAAGCATTAGCAACCAGAGTCTACCTATGGATGAATGGATCTTCAAATGTAGTATAGGCATATAATGGAATACTATTCTGCCTTTACAGGGCAGGAAATTCTGACACACGCTATGACATGGATGAACTTTGAAGACATCGTGGTAAGTGAAATAAGTCAGTCACAAAAGGACAAATAGCTTATGACCCACTTATATATGGTACATGGTCGAATTCATACAGATAGAATGATGGTACAGGAATTTGGGGAAAGATGGAATGGAAACTTATTGCTTAACTGATGTAGAGTTTCAGATTAGAAATGAAAAAAATTCTGGAGATGGGAGGTGTAATGACTGTACAGCAATGTGAATATACTTAATGCACTCAACTAAAAGATGAAAAATGGTCAAAAAACTGAACATACCTGATGGAAATAAATAGTGGATAATAAGTTGCTCTCTTCCTTATATTTTGATAAGTTTCCTAAAATTTTCCCTTGTTTTGTTTGTTTTTTAATTAGGCAGAGTTAGACAGTGAGAGAGAGAGACAGAGAGAAAGATCTTCTCTCCGTTGGTTCACCCCCAAATGGCTGCTATGGCCGGAACTATGCCGATCTGAAGCCAGGAGCCAGGTGCTTCCTCCTGGTCTTGCATGCAGGTGCAGGGGCCCAAGCACTTGGGTCATCCTCCACTGCCTTCCTGGGCCACAGCAGAGAGATGGACTGGAAGAGGAACAACTGGGACTAGAACCTGGCACCTATATGGGATGCCGGCGCCGCACGCGGAGGATTAACCAAGTGAGCCACAGCGTCACCCCCTAAAATTTTCCCTTGTTTTACAGAAAACCTATAACTCCTCCAATTTTCTTATCTTCATAAATGACACCATCTATTCACCTAGAGATTTCACTATAATGCTACTTGAGTCTAATGCCTTTCATTCAGACAGCATGGCCCTCAGTAAGTCCTTCCTCACAACAGACAATTGTTGTCAATCTTCCATCCTCAGAAGCCTAGCTTTCACAATTATTAGCAGCTATTCTCTTGAAACAAAGTTTGCGTGGAAAACCTTGACAAAAGCCCTCAGTGTCTATCCAATTTCTAAACTGAAAGCAATACATTAAAAAATACTTTGTTATCTGGTCCAACCGACCTTTCTGGATTCAGCTCCTAAGCTCCACCTGCTTCCCAAACCGTACAGCAGATTCTTCACTCCCCTCTTCCTTACCGTGCCTACAGCACATGAGGGACCTCTTCCTTCCTTGCTTTTATACATGTTTCTGTAGCTGTGCAGAAGCCTGTTCCTTTCAACTCTATTGAAATCTGTCCACTGGGGCCAGCACTATGGTACCACGGCATCCCATATGGGTGCTGGTTCAAGTCCCGGCTGCTCTACATGAGTATATTCCAAAATTTTTAAAAGTAGCTACTCTGGGGGAAGACAGTGGAACTTGAGGCTTCTAACCTATTACAATGCTAAAACAGAAATTATTCATGTGACAATTGCACACTATTTCCAATGAGTTAAAAACAGGCAGGAAGAGGCCAAAAGGCAGACCCTCTTTTCTCCCTCCTATCTATTTGGCCCGCCCTCATTCCTTCTGCGTTGAACCAGTGGTACAGAACTTAAATGAACAGAGCAGAAGCACAAGTCTATCCCGGCACAGACTCATCTTGGCCCAGGCTCCCTAAGGGCTGCCAGGACACGCTCTGCAAGGCCAGCTGCACCAGAGTTGAGAAAACAGCCACATGCTTCCTGGACCTCGGCTCAAGCTTACCTTTCGACTGGCATTGTTTGTTCCTACTCACAAGAGTATTAACAAGTATTGGGCATTCACGGTTTTTGAACAAACTCATCTCCAACAAGAACCACACCCTGACTGCAGGAAGACAAAAGATAGAGTCATTACCCAGGTATTTTTTTTTTTTAAGATTCATTTATTTATTTAAAAGGCAGAGTTACACAGAGGGAAAGAGAGACAGAGACAAAGAGAGAAAGAGAGAGATACCTTCCATCCCCTGGCTCACTCCCTAGATGGCCGCAAAAGCCCGAGCTAAGCCAATGCAAAGCCAGGAGCCAGGACTTCTTCCAGGTCTCCCACGTGGGTGCAGGGGCTCAAGGACTTGGCCCTTCCACTGCTTTCCCAGGCCATAGCAGAGAGCTGGATGGGAAGTGAAGCAGCCGGGACTCAAACCCACACCCATATGTGATGCTGGCACTGCAAGCAGCAGTTTTACCCGCTATGCCACAGTGCCAGCCCCAGCCCCAGGTATTTTTAACCAAAATCTCCTGCCCCCACATTTCCAGAACTCAGCTTCTTCTATGATTATTTAAAAGTCTAAAAGTAGGAAGAGGGAGAAGAATCCTCCAGTAAGCCTTCATCAATACTCTCAGTCTGCAGTAACCAGTCTCTCTTTCTGTGCCCAACATTCCTTGTGGATGTCTATTATGGAGCAGCATTGTGTCACAGCAGGTAAAGCCACCACCTGAGATGCCAGCATCCCATATGGGCACCCATTTGTGTCCCGATTACTCCATTTCTGATCCAACTCCCTGCTAATGCACCTGGGAAAAACAGTGAAAGATGGCCCAAGCCCTTGGGCCCGTGCACCCACGTTGGAGACCCGGATGAAGCTCCTGGGTCCAGGCTTCGGCCTGGCCCAGCCCTGGCCATTGCAGCCATTTGGGGAGTAAACTAGAGGATAGAAGATCTCTGTCTCTCCCTCTCTCTTTTTAATTCTTTCAAATAAATACATAAATATTTTTTAAAAAAAAGGTCTATTATGGGAGCCAACCTGTTCTCCCTTACATTAGACTTGGCTGTGAGTACACTGACACCCCGCCCCATCAGGCACAAACTACCAAGGACCACACTTATCATTTATTTAACCCAAGGTGTTCAAAGTTCTCTGCTGAAACAGATTTTTACAAAGCATTTCCTAAACAGAATTTGCATATCAGAGAAGTTCACAGATGGTATGCGTTTAACTCCATAATAAAAATGTCAATAGGCAATATCAAATCAAGTAAGGGTCAACAACAAGTTTTGTTTTGTTTTTATTGTTGTTGTTGTTGTTGTTTGACAGGCACAGTGGACAGTGAGAGAGAGAGAGAAAGGTCTTCCTTTGCTGTTGGTTCATCCTCCAATGGCCGCCGCAGCCTGCGCGCTGTGGCCGGCGCACCGTGCTGATCCGATGGCAGGAGCCAGGTGCTTCTCCTGGTCTCCCATGTGGGTGCAGGGCCCAAGTACTTGGGACACCCTCCACTGCACTCCCTGGCCACAGCAGAGAGCTGGCCTGGAAGAGAGGCAACTGGGACAGAATCCGGCGCCACTGGGACTAGAACCCGCTGTGCCGGCGCCGCTAGGTGGAGGAGTAGCCTAGTGAGCCGCGGCGCCGGCTAACAACAAGTTTTAAATGGAGACCTATTTCAACGTATTTGATTACAAGAAAACTTTGAGTTGGAAGAGACTACACACCTCAAAAACTGCTGCACTTCATGGGCAAAGTAGTAAAGTTAAAGACTATCAATGGCCTTTTAACTGTTCAACTCCATTGTATCCTAAGGAAAAAGGCTTGTCTCCATCACGTTACATTACAAGAGTCTAAATACAATTATCGTTTCTGTATGTTCTGATTAATTTATTAGTCTTATTGTGTAAAATTTTCACTCAAAAATTAAAATACAAGTTTTCCACTGATTTCATTTTTTAATGCTCCCTTTGTGATCTACATCTGATGGTAAAACAAAATCCTGGCTGTCAGTAAATATTCTGTATTTAAATAAAATTGGTAAGATACAAAATAACTTCGAAAACATTCCTTAGTAGTGACATATACTATTTCTTTCTTTTTTTTGAGTGGACAGTGAGAGAGAGAGACAGAGAGAAAGGTCTTCCTTTGCCGTTGGTTCACCCTTCAATGGCCGCCACGGCCAGCGCACCGCACTGACCCGATGGCAGGAGCCAGGTACTTATCCTGGTCTCCCATGGGGTGCAGGGCTCAAGCACTTGGGCCATCCTCCACTGCACTCCCGGGCCACAGCAGAGAGCTGGCCTGGAAGAGGGGCAACCGGGATGGCCTGGAAGAGGGGCAACCGGGACAGAATCCGGCACCCCGACCGGGACTAGAACCCAGGGTGCTGGCACCGTAAGGTGGAGGAATAGCCTAGTGAGCTGTGGCGCCGGCCGACATATACTATTTCATGCTCTAAAGAACACTGCAAATTATAAATGACAACTGCAAATAAGAACTTACATTTATTAGTAACCTTGGTATACAAAAAGGATTGTCTAAATACTTTAAATGCATTATAACATTTATTCACTACCAACCCTAAGGGATGGGCATGATAAGTAATCCCATTTTATAGATCTTGGGCTTAAAAAAAGTCAAGTGACTTACAGAGAATGGCATGTAGGTGGTAGAACCAGAATTCAAAGCCTGGTCTTTGTGATTCCAAAACTACTACTCACTCACATGCCATGCATTTAACAAGTCACATCAAAAGTCTGTCCTGCTATGAAGCAGAGGTCGCTAGTCCTAAAGGGATGATCCTAGCACAATCCCAAGTCCTGTGATCTTACACACCATTCCTCTTAGCATGCTAATGTTTTGAAGTAACTGGAAACAAAGCTTTTTATAACTAAAGAAAAAAACTTTAGCAACAGATGAATATTTTAAGAAAAAGAGCTCAACATCTACAGAAGCGCCTTTTTTGTTTTAAGTACTAGCTGATGATCTAGTGGACTCAGGAATTGCCACCCTTTCCACTGGGTTGCCAGTGCAGATGAAGAGGTAATCTCCTGTATTAGAAAAAAAAGAAACAAGCGCTACACACCAGCTTGAATTTTAATTTAACTAAATAATCTCTTAGAGCCAATGCCCTTCCAGGACATAGAAGAAGGAGGCTCAAGGTACACAGTTTAAAACTCCAAAGACTGGGGCCAGAATTGTGGCACAGTGGGTTAAGTCACTGTGGCCAACTGGGGAGTGAACCAGGGGGTGGACGATCTCTCTGTGTCTCTCCCTAACTCTGCCTTTCAAATAAATCAATCTTTTTTTAAAGGACTCTGAAGACTGTAATATATACCACAAATGCCAGCCTTTTCTCATTAGGATTGCTGTTGTTGCTAGTAACTGAGATCAGATTTCCATGAATTTTGAGTAGTTTGTCTCAATCCCTTGTTCATCATAAGCCTTATTACTTCCAATGCACAATTTTGCAGAACTGATGCTTTATCGAGGTATATGTGATATACATTAGACAAACATTATCTGTGAACCTTCAGTATTCATGTTCTGTTAGAATGCCATGGTCATTTTTTGTCTGAGTTCTGTTTTGTTTTAATGTTTATTTTTTCATCTACTTGAAAGGCAGAACAACAGACAGAAAAAAGAGAGATCTTCCATCTGCTGACTTACTCCCCAAATGCCCACAATAGCCAGGACTGAGCCAAGTTGAAATCAGAAGCCAAGAACTCCATCTGGGTCTCCCACATGGGTGGCAGAGGCCCAAACACTCGAGGCATCAACTACTGTCTCCCAGCATGCATTAGCAGGAAACTGGACTAGAAGCAGAGTAGCTGGGACTCAAACCAGCACTCTGATATGGGATGCAGGCAGAGCAAGAAACGGCTTAACCGACTGCAGCACAACATCTGTCCTGCATTTTATCTTTAATTATTAGTGCTGCAGTTTGAATGTGTGTCTCCCCAAAATTCATTCACTGAAATCTTAAGCCCCAAGGCGATGGCATGGGACGAGAAAGGGAGCAGGCTTAAGAAGGCGATTAGGGCATGAGGGTTGAGCTCCCATGAATAGGATTAGAGACCCCCTCGCCCTCTCCCACCGTGGGAGAAGTTAGAAGACATCACCTATGAACTAGGAAGATGACTCTCACCAGACACTGCCTCTGCTGGAGCCTCGAGCTCTGACTTCCAGACTCCAAAACTGAAAGAAATCGTTTCTGTTGTGGACAAGCTACTCTGTTTACAGTGTTTTGTTCTAACAGTACAAATGACTGAGACAGTGAGATGAACTCCAATTCTACAGGGAATATAATGAGTGTGTGTCAAAACTGCTCCCTCAGGGGCTGGCGTTGTGGCACAGTGGGTTGAGCTCCTGCTTGAGACACTGCACTCCACATCAAAGTGCCAGTCCAGCTTCCTGCGGATGCTACTGGGAAGGCAGCAGACAATGGCCTAATTATTTGGGATCCTGCCACCCACATGGGAGACCCAGGTGGAGTTCTGGGCTCCTGGCTCTGCTCAGCCCAGCTCAGCCTTGTTGAAGTTAACCAACAGATAGTAGGTATCCTTCTCTTCCTCTCTGTGGGTCCTCTGTCACTCCACCTTTTGAATAAATAAGTAAATAAAGCTTTTCAAAAAATAAATAATGAAGGGGCAGGCTTTTGGCACACTGGTTAAAGTACCACAGTTAAGGTACTGCTTTGGATACCTGCATCCCATTGAGGATGGGTGCCTGAAGGGAGCTACACCCCCACTTCCAATCTCAGTTTCCTGATGCATGCCCACCAAGGCAGTAAATGGTTGCTCAAGGACTTGGGTCCCTGCCACCCACGTGGGAGATCCAGATGGAGTTTTCAGCACCTAGCTTTGGCCTGGTCCAAGCCTTGGCTATTGTAGGCATTTTCAGGGTAAATTACCAAATGGAATATCTCAGTCTTTCAATTACAATAATTGTTCAAAGTTCTTTTTTAAATGAATATATTTATCACAATTTTTAATATTAAAGTGATTTGTAAGCATTTAAACACTCATCACAAAAAAAACTATTTGCGAAGACAAAATGGGTTTCTACCAAAGACTATTAAGGTATCCTTATAACTTTAACTCATCTTTACCAGTGTCTTTAACATTTCAAATTTACATACGTATTTCAGTATATTTCATTATAACACATAATGACATATTTGGTACATATTTTAATGTTCTGATAGTATGTGCAATAAAAAATCTAGGATGGGGCCAGCGCTGTGGCACAAAGGATCAAGCCGCTGCCTACAATGCCGGCATCACGTGTGGACATTGGTTCGAGTCCTGGCTTCCAATCCAGCTCCCTGCTAATGCACCTAAGAAGAAAGCAGCAAAAGATGGCCCTAGTGCTTGGGCCCCTGCCCCCACGTAGGAGACCCAGAAGAGGCTCCTGGCTCCTGGCTTTGGTCTAACCCAGTTCCAGCCATTGAGGCCATTTGGGAAGTGAGACAGCAAATGGAAGATCTCTCTCCCCCACCCCACCCCCTTTGTAACCATGCCTTTCAAATAAAATAAATCTTAAAAAAAAAAATCTAGATGTGATGAAAGAAGAGATGACAAGATGCTGCATGTGCCACCTAGCTCTTAGAGTACACGGGTAAGGCCTCAAAGACAGGCAACCTTCTTTGTCTTCGCAGGAATTAACTAAATCCATCACCTCAGTTAATCACTACAGGCACTGAGGAAAAATATTTAGGAATCCAAGCACAAGTATCATCCCTCCAGGAGAAAAATAACAGAATATTTTTCCTGAAGGCTCTGCACAGAGAATCATGAGTGTCCTCACAGTCACAGTATTACTGAGTCTGTGCCCTTATTAAAATAACACAGGCTTTCTGTCAATACAGGAGAACCAGCACAGGATGGGAAAAGGGCCACTAACAGGAGTTTCAACCTAGGATTCATCCCTCTCCTTCCAGTCAGCATCTAAATACGCCAGACCTATTCTACCTTTGAAAGCTCCACTGCAACACCTATGGCTCCCACCTACCAAGTTCAGAGGCATTGATCTTGAAAGAGTTGCTACTTTTCTTTATCTGCAACTCCTCAACCCATGACAAACTACATTACAGCTCCCACCAGCTCACTGAAATTGTTCTTGGCAAGGTCTTTTAAGTCCCAATTCTGATGAACGTTAGGTTTATCTCATTTGCCCTGAACTGACTCTCATTTTAGAAGTAATCCCTCTTCATTTTTGTGACATTAGTTTGGGTTTTGGTTTTTTGTTTTGTTTTTGGGTGGTTTTGCTTGTTTATTTTATTTATTTGAAAGAGAGAGACTCCATCTGCTGGTTCACTCCCCAACAGCCAAGGTTGGGCCAGGCCAAAGCCAAGAGCCAGGAACTCCATGTGGGTCTCCTACATGGGTGGCAGGGACTCAAATACTTCAGCCACCATCTGCTGCCTCCCAGGATGCACATTAGCAGGAAGCTGGATCAGAAGGCAAGTAGCCAGGTTATGATCATCCCTAGTAGTAGCTTCACCTGCTGGGCCACAGCACCTACCCCACTATTAAGGCTTTTGTTCCACCTCTCTTATTATCAATTTTCTTTTATTAGCTTCTATAGCTCTACCCATTCTCTTTAAAAAAAAAAAAAAAAAGAAAGAGAAAGAAAGAAAGAAAGAAAGAAAGAAAATATTTATTTATGTGAAAGGCAGAATTACAGAGAGAGAGAAATCAATTTTCCATCTGCTGGTTCACCCTCCAAATGGTCGCAACAGCTTGGGGTGGGCCAGCCTGAAGTCAGGAGCTTCTTCCGAGTGTCCCATGTGGTGCAGGGGCTCAAGCACTTTGGTCATCCTCCACTGCTTTCCCAGGCACATTAGCAGAGAACTGGAACAGAAGTGGAGCAGCTGGGACTCAAACTGGCACCCAAATGGGATACCTGAGTTGCGGGTCCCTACCCATTCCTTAAGTATTGAGGACTGCCAGAGAGAAGTTTGTCTCCACAGGAGATCATAACACCTCCCAAGGTCCTAAGGGCCCTAACAGTCTACAGATAATGTGTTTCCAACCTTGACTCCTCTCTTGAGCTCCAGGAACCCTGGATATGGTGACTCAACACCTCTCACAAAGACTCAGTGCCTCACCACAAATGGTGACTCAATAGCTCTCACAAATGCTCAGATTAAAAACATTTCTCCCAGCACTAACTCAACTCCTCCACTATGATGTTTGTTTCAGTGCCATGTCATCTCAGTAAGTGGTACAAATGTGCCCCACGCAACACTGTGTGAAGCATCAGAACTCTTGACAAATTGTTAACAGCTTGGTGACTAATCACTCTTACCACTGTCCCCAACTAGTTAAAGACTATAAAGCCCCACCTTATTATCCCAGAAGGCAACCTGTTCAAATAGCAAAAGGTTCCTTTTAGATATCATGAAGAAATTACTTCAAATAACAGAGCTAACATTACCTGCTACTTACACCATGGAGTAAATATGCCTAACAAAGTTTTTAGAATCTTAATTGTTAACTATTACTAAAATTTTAATAAGTATACATGTAGATTCCCAGCTTATACCATTTGTTTCAATTTCCAATGGGAGAACGAAAACAGACACATTTAAAAGGAGAAAGACATCTGATTAATAATAAGTGAAATCACCACAAAAGTTTCACAACAGAACTGAAAAAAAAACATGTGATTTTATAACCATGAGCCCCAGCACTGTCTCAAAGCCCTCCCATTCCACAATGGAAACCTACCCTTAGATGTAAGAACAACCTGCCAGTGTTTAAGGCACTGGATGGGGGAAGTCACCTGACCAAGCAGAAAGGACAACAGCAGGACTGGTGTGGCACAGTAGGCTAAGCAGCTGCTCAGGACCCTGGCATCCCATATTAGACCACTGGTTCCAGTCCCAGCTACTCTGTTTCTCATTCAGCTTTCTGCTAATGTATCTGGGAAGGCAGCAAATGTTGGTCCAAGTATATGCATCCCTTCCACCTTTATGGGAGTCGACCTGGATGGAGTTCTGGGCTCCTGGCTTTCACCCTGGCCTAGTCCCCGCTGTTAGTCCTTTAATTTGAGAGCGAAACAGCAGGTGGAAGACACCTCTCCATCTCTCTCTCTCTCCCTCTCCTTCAAAAGGGAAGGAAGAAGAAGAAATGACAAGAGGGCACTGATGGCAAAGTTAATAAAAGTCAAAAAAAGGAAGAGTATTCTTATTCCTGGAACAGACCCCCTTCCCCAAGGATATGGAAACTATATACATTCCAAAGTTTTAGAAACATTTTAATATCTACTTCATAATCTGTGACCAGGTGCAATCTTTCAAAAGTATACTGAGTTGGAGTTATTAGGAAATCATCCAACATAAGCATGAACCTCAGTAGGCACTGTTAGGGACCAGTGCTAGGAAAGCCATCTGTTTGATGGAACTAATATTTCTACTTCCCTAGTGATTACAGCTATCAGTGACAACTGTGAAGACCCAAGAGAAGAAAAGAAATTTCAACTGCCTCAAAAGTTTAATTATCCATATAAACTGGCCAAGATATTAAAGTTAAATGTTACACAAAGGGATCTCTAACCCCTAATATTTTTTAGCTAATTATTCCATTGGTAGTCTACATCTGCTCTGCTAAAATTTGGTTATGAATCAGAAGTAACTCATTGGGAATGTCTTTATATCTAAAAGTGACTGTGGATAATAACTACAATTCACAAAAATTGTTATTCTTAATGTGCATAAAAATCCTCCTGAAAACAAGTCCTATACAATGAAAGAACAGATGTTACAGTCAAAATTTAAACTCTTAACCAAGAGTAAGGAGAGTAAGTAAGGATTAGACTAAATTTAATAAAATTTTAACAAAAAAAGGAGCTAATATTAACAGTACATTCAATTTGTATTTTTTAATATCTTCAATACTCAACATCCTATGAGCAGGAAGCATGTTATGTACTATCTTTAAAAAGAAAGCCAATTTATTATGATGATTTACATATATAAATAATTCAAATAATTGCAAACATATACTCTAACACTTCACAAATACTGACCATGATTACATACACAAAGAGTTTTTTGTTTTTTATTTTTTTGGACCATGGACATTTAATGGTTCTATTAGCATTTCATTCTTTCTTTTTCCTTTTTTTTAAGTAAACATTTTCTAAAAATTTTTGAGAAAAACATCTTCCAGATATTTTGACTTAAAACATATGAAATATGTATCATAAGTTATGCTGTAAGCGTAAAAAATATCAACAGTATGTTTATGAAAAATACCACAGCTCCTTTAGTTTCTTTAGCTTAGCTACAGGCAATACTCTTTAAATCTCAGAGTAAATCTACTCTCACCACTTATAATTATTATCCATCTCAATAATGCATTAAATCTTTTTATTTAAAAATACAAAGTCAGTGTTGGGTATTGTGGTATAGTTGGAGAAGTCACTCTTAGGATGCTCACATTCAATATCTGAGTGCCAGTTTGAGTCCCAGCTCCTCTGCCTCCAATATAGCTTCCTATAATCTGCCTGGGAAAGCAGCAGGTAGTGGTCCAAATACTTGGGTTCCTGCCACCCACATTGGGAGACCCAGACGGAGTCCCTAGATCTGGCTTCAGCCTGCCCAGCCCTGGATGCTGCGGTTATTCCAGAAGTGAACCAGCAAGTGGAAGAGAGATCTCTGTCTCTCCCTGTCACTCTACTTTCAAATAAATAAACATATCTTTAAAAAATAACAAAAGTATCTCTCTGTCTCTCTCTCTCACTGTCCACTCTGCCTGTCAAAAAAACAAAAAAATAACAAAAGTAGCATAAGCAGCACTGTGCCTAAAACTATCCAGACGTATGAACTAATCATATCAAACAGAAAATACTTGACTCCAAACAATTCACATGTATAGTCTTAGGCCACAGCTGGAGGTAAAGCTCATCCTTAAGTGCTATCGCACACAGTAGTTCTTGTGAGAAAATATCTGATGATAGAAACTACGACCATAAAACACCCTAATCTTAGAATTTACTTTCACACACACATCTGAATTACATGTTTGGAGAAAATATCATAAAAACATTCAACCAAAAACATTCCAAGTTCCTTCAAACTCCTAAGGAAAGAACACAGCAAAGATACCAGAATAGAATCATTGTTTCAGTTTGCATCATGGTAACTTACCCCACACCCCCAGAAAAGCATTCGCCCTCAGGGACTCACAAATAACAAACACAGAATTAATTCATTTCAACTGTGCAATCGGTTGTAAGCAGTCTTTCATTGCTCCAGAAAGGCTCATCATTGTAGATACTCATCAGTTTCTGAGCCACATCCACAGCTGCTATCTTAGTTAGAAAAATAACAAAATGACAGCAATACTTTAAAATGACATTTTTACAACAGTTTGACATAAAATAAAAAGAACTCCAGTATCACAGAAAAAAAAATGCTACCTATAGCGTCAAAAAAAGAATACTGAAGCATTCTCAGTAGTACTCTCCTTCGTTTACATGGTGCTAGAATAATTTTCTACGTTCACTGGCATGTCAGAGATACCATTTATGGTAAAAAAATAGTAAAGCAAAGATATCACCAAATTAGCTAGCAATTAATAAAATGTTTCATGATCTTGTGTTCTTCTCATAAACCTTCCTTCCAAAATCATATACTGAAATTCAGTGTCAAAACACCCCCTTGGGGCTGGCGCTATGGCGCAAAATGGGTTAGAGCCCTGGCCTGAAGTGCAGGCATCCCATATGGGCGCTGGTTCAAGACCCAGCTGCTCCACTTCCAATCCAGCTCTCTGCTATGGCCTGGGAAAGCAGTGGAGGATGGCCCAAGTCCTTGGGCCCCTGCACCGGCATAGGAGACCCAGAGGAAGCTCCTGGCTCCTGGCTTCAGATCGGTGCATCGGCGCATCTCTGGCCCTTGGGGCCAATTGGGGAGTGAATCATCAATTGAGGAGTGAACCATCAGATGCAAGACCTCTCTCTCTCTGCCTGTTCTCTCTCTGTGTAACTCTTTCAAATAAAAGTAAATAATACCTTTAAAATAAAAAAGTCTGAGAAGTTATAAATATACGTTAAAATATTACTTCTGTTTAATTTAACAGTTATTATGATCTTCCGCTTTTTAAAATATTGCTACTTTCCTTATCAGGAGAGAAACATATGCAGCATTTTGGGGAAAAAAAACTATCCACAGTCAATACTAAAGATGATGATTTTATCCTTGGATGTAAGCAAAAATAAAAAAGTGTTGGGGCTGGCATTATGGTGCTATGGTGCAGCGGGTTAAGCCAGTGCTTGCAATGTTGGCACCCGCTATCGGAGGGCTGCTTCAAGTCCCCACTACTCTGCTTGATCCAGCTTCTGTAGATGGCTCAAGTACTTGCATTCCTACCACCCATGTGGAAGACCCGATTGAATTCCTGACTCCTGGCTTCTTCCTGGCACAGTCAACTGTTGCAGACATTTGGAAAGTGGCCAGTGATCTATTTCTCTCTCTCTCTCTCTCTCTTTCTGTGTGTGTGTGTGTGTGTGTCTCTCTCTCCCTCCTGCTCTCTATGCCATTCTGCCTTTCTTTCTTTTTTTATCTAGTAAATATAAATTTTCAAAGTATAGTTAATGGATTACAATGGCTTCCCCCCCCAATAATTTCCCTCCCACTCACACCCCTCCCATCTCCCGCTCCCTCTCCCATTCCATTCACATCAAGATTCATTTTCAATTACCTTTATATACAGAAGATCAATTCAGTATATATTAAGTAAAGATTTCATCAGTTTGCACCCACACAGGAACACAAAGTGTAAAATACTGTTTCAGTACTAGTTATAGCATTACTTCACATTGGACAACACACTAAGGACAGATCCCACATGAGAAGTAAGTACACAGTGACTCCTGTTGTTGACTTAACAATTTGACACTCTTGTTTATGGCATCAGTAATCTCCCTAGGCTCTACTCATGAGTTGCCAAGGCTATGGAAGCCTTTTGAGTTCGCCGACTTCGATCTTATTCCGACAGGGTCATAGTCAAAGTGGAAGTTCTCTCCTCCCTTCAAAGAAAGGTACCTCCTTCTTTGATGGCCCCGTTCTTTCCACTGGGATCTCACTCGCCATTCTGCCTTTCAAGTAAATTTAAAAAAAAAAAAAAGAATCTTTTTGGCCCGGCGCTGTGGTATCGTGAGTAAAGCCGCCACTTGCAGTGCCAGCATCCCAAATGGGTGTTGGTTTAAGTCCCCGCTGCTCCACTTCAAATCCAGCTCTCTGCTATGGCCCAAGTCCTTGGGCCCCTGAACCCACATGGGAGACCTGGAAGAAGCTCCTGGCTCTTGGCTTCAGAACAGCACAGCTCTGGCCAATTTGGCCAATTGGGAAGTGAACCAGCAGATGGAAGACCTCTCTCTTTCTCTCTAGCTCTACCTCTCTCTGTAACTTTTTCAAATAAATAAAACAAATCTTTAAAACAAAAATCTTTAAAACAAAAAATCTAACAAGCAGTTTTTCAATCTCTCCCACACAAAACAGAGAGCAAAAATTACAGACATCATTTATAACAAAATAAGGTTGCCAAGTATCCCCACAAACCATTAGGAGACAAACCACCAATGGCCACAGACTAAGACAGAAAGCCATTGGGTTGAGGGGCTTGACAAGGCTGTGTCAACAAAAATATATGGCAATGGTACTAAGAGGAGAGCCTGGCATACCTGACAAGAGGCACTGGGAGCAGAAAGAAAAGATGTGCTCATCAACAAATAGAAATGATCACGAGAGAAAACGAGGGGATCTTAATGTTGACATGTGGCAGCTGATAGACAACAGTACTACTGCCAGGTACAGGCTTATTTCTTACAGAATGTAATAGATGCAGGTGATAAAAAAAGAACAAGTCGCTTTGGGAAAACCATGTTCTCTGAGCCTACAGATCAACCTGTAGGAGTTTTAGAAAGGTGAATCTAAGCATCCAGCTAATGATACAGATGTATGGTCAAAGACCAGAAAAGGAAAAAAATAATTACAAACCATAATATCGAAGACCAGAAAAGAAATAAGTAGCAAAGGAAAAATGGAATGATGAAGGGGCTGGCCCTGCAGCACAGAAGGCTAAACCATCCCAGTTCCCTGCTAATTGTGCCTGGAAAGACAACTGAAGATGGCCCGAGTGCTTGGGCACCTACCACCCATGTGAGATCTCCAGGCTCCTGGTTGTTATGGCCATTTGGGGAGTGAACCAGATGATGAAAAATTTCTCTCTTTGTCTCCCCCTCTCTCTGTAACTCTGCCTTTCAAATTAAATAAATCTTTAGAAACATAAATAAGAAATTAAAGAAAAATCGAATGTTCAAAAGACAGAAATTTTCTTTAAAAGATTTATTTATTTATTTGAAAGAGTTAGAGAGAGGCAGAGGCAGAGAAAGAGTCTTCCATACACACTTTCCGTTTCCAAATGGCTGCGATGGATGGAGCTGGGCTAATTGCAAGCCAAGAGCCAGGAGCTTCATTGGGGTCTCTTAAGCAGGTGCAGGGGCCCAAGCACTTGGGCCATCGTCTACTGCTTTGCCAGGCTTAGCAGAGAGTGGGATCAGAAATGGAGCAGCTGAGACTCAAACCAATGCCCATATGGGACAACAAAGCATGCTGCAAAATCAAACAGGCTGATGACTGAAATGAGTTTTAGAATTTGGTGAAAGGTTATTCACTAATGGCCTGGGCTGAAAATCAGATTTTAACATGGGACACAGGAGACATAAAAATGAGACTGGGAGCGCATTTGGTCCAGTGGTTAAAATGCCTGTGTCCCACGCTGCAGTGTCTGGATTCAATACCCGCCTCCACCGGCCGACTCCAGCTTCCTGCTGAAGCGGACTCTCAGAGGCAGCAGTGCCGGCTCAAGTGCTTGAGTTCCTGCCACCTAAGTAGGAGAGCTGGACTGAATTCCAGATTCCTGGCTTCAGCCTAGGCCCAACCCTGGCTGTTGCAAGCATTTGGAGAGTGAACCAGCAGATGAGAGCTCTGTGTCTCTCGTCCTCTCAAAGAAATAAACAAACAGAAACTTGGAAAAACAAAAGGAGACCAGGTTAAGTGGTAAAACAAATGACACATACCGAGTGACAGGTAAGGAAGGAAAAGGACACTAAGCAATTCTTCCAGACAAGACCCACTCCTGCAGCACATATATATCTGATCCTCTCAAGAACTGAGGTATGTGCTCTACTCTACAAATGGGGGAACTTAAGTTACAGCACCATTCAGTAACTTGCCCCAAGGATACACAGTACATAGACAGAACAATCAAAAGACCTGAAACTTGGTGTGTAAGCAGAAAATAAATATTAGAAACAAACTGAAAATACAAAGCAGAAAAGGAGAATGAACTGATGAAGCAACATCCCAGGAGTGCCTGACAACGTTTTTAATTAAATAGAAATTTTTAACCTAAAGATGAATTATGCTATTTCGGAGAACCTTTTGAGTTCAAAGACTAGTTTAATCAGGTATGACTCTGAATGCATTTCTAGAAAACAGATTTTCTTTTAAAGCAATCTAATAAAGAATACAATCTCCCTTTCCTTAAAGCTCTCTCTGTCTGGGGCTGTCTTGCCACCTAGTAGTGAGCGTGGATGCGTTCAAGTAGAAAGATAAAAGCTCTTGTAGTATGCAGTGCTGCATGCAATTTTAGCAAAGGCAAAGTAAAACTGTTAACTTTCTGACCTTCGGACTTCACCTATAAAATGGAGATACCACCTCCCTCACAATGTAGTTGAGGACTCAACAGATATTCAATAAAATGCAATTTCCCTAATTCTAATATTATGTTCACTAAGTGGTTGACATCCTTAATATAAAGTAAAACGTTAGTATCTTTTTTTTTTTTTCTTAATTAAGGGAGTGGGCATTTGGTACAGTTAAGAAGCCACTTTTGGGGCCAGCACCGCAGCTCACTAGGCTATTCCTCCGCCTTGCGGTGCTGGCACACCGGGTTCTAGTCCTGGTCAGGGCGCCAGATTCTGTCCCGGTTGCCCCTCTTCCAGGCCAGCTCTCTGCTGTGGCCCGGGAGTGCAGTGGAGGATGGCCCAGGTGCTTGGGCCCTGCACCCCATGGGAGACCAGGATAAGTACCTGGCTCCTGCCATTGGATCAGTGTGGTGCGCCGGCCGCAGCGCGCCGGCCGCGGCGGCCATTGGAGGGTGAACCAACGGCAAAGGAAGACCTTTCTCTCTGTCTCTCTCTCACTGTCTACTCCGCCTGTCAAAAAAAAAAAAAAAAAGATGCCACTTTTGAAGCAGAAATCTGCTTTGGAGTCCAGCTTCCTGCTCACATGCACCTGACAGGCAGCAGGTGACATCTCAAGTACTTTACTTTAGGTCCCTGTCACTCATGCAGGAGACCCAGATGAAGGCATAGGCTCCTGAATATGCCCTAGCCTAGTACCAGCTGATGCAGGTATTTGGGAAGTAAGCCAGCAGATAAAGGATGGTGATCTCTCTCTCTCCCTTTCAAATAAATAAAAACTTTTAAAATATATTTTTTAGACAAATCTTAATTGAAGATATACTCCCAATTGTTGGCAGCAGCTGTTTCCTGTAAGACTACAATGGCTCACTTTACATGATACATTTACATGACTTTTGAGTTTCTTATAACAAGCATTATTTTTCTAATCAGAAAAAAGAATCAAGGTGAGTATAAACAGATGTGACATTAATAATCCTAAAGGAAAATTTCCACATCAAGATAATCAATTCCTTGAAATAACTAAGAAAAGCTAAAAATGAAAAAAAAAAATCAACTGCACACCTAGGCTACCGTGTAAATTGGTTTAAATTCCAACACTATTTAAAAGGTATTTATCAACTGACAATTTCCAGGAGTTTTAGCTAAGAAACTATTAGGTCTAGCAAATGACCTGTTATTAAATTATGCTTGCAAAATGTCTGTATCATAGTGAGCACAGCAGAGGAAGGTCAAGACAAAGAATGGCTTACTTACCATTAAATATGAAATAACCTTCGAAAGCTGCAGCTATCTGGGTTTGGTTTTTAAATATCACAATAGGCAGAAACAAATCTCACTAATTCAGTATTAGCCATTTTATCAGTTATTAATATAAGCTGTTAAGTAAATTACCAAATATTACAACTACTATCTTTGGAATGCTGAAATGGATTTAATTCACTTCATTGACATGTGAATAAGCAGGGGTGACAGACAACAGATTTACTGAATTCCATAGTCAAGAGTGCAATGTCTTGACAAATATACTTGAAAAATCTGCAAGTCCACCCTCAAATTCATAAGCCAGCCCATCTTTCAGTATAAAATCTCTGGGTGTTGCCTGTCTCCCCGTTACAACCTTCCTTCTCATTCTCCTTTCTGTCCTCCCAGCTTCCTTCAAGAGGCTTTGGAAACAGCCAGCTGCAACTGTGCAGGTGGCAGCACTAAGAAGTTAGAGAGACAAGAGGTAGAGACCGGGGTGAGGCAGAGTAACTGCACTCAGCTAGTTCTCGACTGGGAGGAAGCAACGTGGGAGGGAAGGTGTGCGGTGAGGACAATGATATTCCTAAAGAGACCGCTCCACGATCAAGACCAAGACCAAGACCAGGAAAACAGCAAGGGAGGCGCGAACAGGCAGCCTCTGATCTGACCACTTCGGACGCGACACAGGCAGCAGTAAGCCCAGGCTTGAGTGCTGAAGGACTTGCAGTCCTGCTCTAAATCCATACACACAAGACAAGAGGGCTATTATTTTAAAAAGAGAATGTAACATTTAAAGGCAGCTGAGCGGTATAAATAGAAAACAGTAAAGAGATCAGCTTAGGCCTCTCCCTCCCCCAACACAAAGCAGGGTAGCTTAGTCATTGCATGTGTCCCAGCCACTGGCCAGCTGGAAACGACCTCACCTGTCTGTGCCTCTCTAGATGAGTGGTCACTTTTGATTGTAAGGTCTTTTCCAGCTCTGAAAGATCCTGAATGTAACATTTAATAATACATATAACCTGTCAGTCACACAAGAGGTAGGTACCACTGAATAGCTGATACTCCACAACATGGAGGGAACAGTATGAGAGAACAGAGAATCCTAGACAGCATCAGTACAGACCACATTTCATCATCTTTCAGCAAATCCTCTAAGAAACAAATCCTACTTGTTTCCTTCTTTAAAGCAATCAACAATCTTAACAAAAAGCACTGCCTAAAATCAAACCACCAAGGTTCACCCTAAGCAAATTTAGAGAAGGGGAATTTGTCCCTTGTAAACTTCACTGTGCTTCCCTCCCTTCAGCTTGTTTCTTTTCCTTTTTTTTTTTTTTTCCAAGCAAGCAAGAACTCGGTTTATTGCGCACGTAGCAAAGCCTTTTAAAGCACATCAGCTTGTTTCTACAACTGTGACTGCAACCCAGGGGGATAACTTCTACATGGGCTCTATCCAGGTAGAACAATCAATTCATGTTATACAGCAGCCTAACATTTAAGCTGGGTGCCACCTAGTGGCAAGTGTTATATCACTATATTATTAAACCCATTCAAGTAATATTCATTTGTCCAGTGAGATGTGAGGTGTTCCTGTCCTTATGGAGTTCATAGATGAAACATGCAAAACAACGTTAAACATTACAGCAGGGTAAAGCTGCCACGGGCAGTGCCAGCATCCCATATAGCCGACAGTTCGAGTCCAGGCTATTCCACTTCTGATCCAGTTCTGTGCTATAGCCTGGGAAAGCAGCAGAGGATAGCCCAAGTGTTTGGGCCCCTGCACCCGTGTGGGAGACCTGGAAGAAGCTTCTGGCTCCTGGTTTCGGATCAGTGCAGCTCCGACCGTTGCAGCCAATTGGGGAATGAACCAGCGTTTGGAAGACCCGTGTCTGTCTGTCTGTCTGTCTCTCTCTCTCTCTGCCTCTAATTCTCTATCTGTGTAACTCTGACTTTCAGGGAAATACATAAATCTTTAAAAAAAAAGATTTAAAAAATTATAACAGATATACAAAAATATGTATTCAACACTGAACACCTTAAAAAAAGGAACACTTTATTGAGAAGTTTCTGGTAAACCTGCTCACTTCACTCAGACTTTTCCATCTCTAATTATTCCTTTCATCACTCAGGAGTCCACTGTTGAGGGTTTGTCTTCACCTTCCCTTCTGAACTGCCCCCTACACCCATCTCAGCCTTTAAGTTCTGTACTTCAAGCAATGGTTCCTGTTCCTGCTTCCAACTGCTACCAGAACCAAGCTAGGCATTTTATGTCCTTTATCTTATTTCTCACATAAGTACCACAAGGTTTACTTCCTCTCATTTTTACACAAAGGAGAAGACTTAGATTAAGAAGCACACTCACAGTTGCACATCTACTTTAGGGACAGATAGTACACTGATTACAAAGCTCCCAGTACCACCCTGCCCAAAACCCGGCTGCTTCGCCTTTCCTTTCCTAGGCCTACCAAGCTCAGACCAACTCCCACCTATGTGGCACTGTTCGCACCCAACCTCACCTCACTGAATCAACGCCCTAGTCCTAGCGCTATCCTCTGCATCCTTGGCTGACACGCACCTCTCTCAGCTTGCAAGGTCCTTCAAGAGGCCCCCAACCACTTCTACAGTTTAATTAAAACCCCCTATCAGCTCTCACCTTTTCCATGAACTCACCTCCAACTGGAGATAATCAGTCACACCTGCGTTCCCACCAATCCCTCCACAGAGAACTTAGCAGAATCCTGCAAAAACTGTAATTCTCTGTGTACTTTCCACTACACCGTGAGCTTCACTGCTCCATTTCTTAACTACCTTTCTGGATAAGAAGATATCAGTTTCTTACACCCAATAAGCACTCAGCAACTGCTTCTTTACTAAATACATTGCTATTAAAACAACTGAAAAGGAGCTACCAAGCATGATTATACTCTTCATTTTCCTTAACCTTCCCCTCATATCTTGGAGCCTCAGTGTTTTGTGCAGAGCTATTGCATTTTTTGCATGAAAAGTTTTCTAACACTCAAACAAAAACAAACAAACAAACAAACAAAAACCTTAAAAAGAATATGCTGCCAAAAAAAAAAAAATAAATAAATTCTTAGTAGGCCCACAGTTTCCCCAAAGGGGAACAAAAAGCATTGTTCCAATCATCCCATCCCAACTAAAGTTAGTTAGGCTGTGTCCAAAATAAGTTGTTCACGCTATTTTTAAAAATCTACAACACTGGTTCGAAAACTCAGGCAATAAATCTTGTACTTCTAAAAAACAGTCTTTACCACACTTATAAAAATAACATGGTTTTATAGAGTGATAAACACTTTCCCTGGTTATACAAATTTTTAATGAGAAACTTCTTATTCTGAATATCATTTAATTAGTGCACTTCAGCTGGAGGGCTCAGTTAAGACTACGGACTATAGAAAAGGAATAATGGAAGAGCAATTATAAAAGCAAGGGTCAACTGATTTTTTTAAGGTATTCTACCTCACAGCCAACAGATGTAGCACTTTCACTGCAAGGCTGTTGCAGCAACTTAGGATGCCCAAGAAGCCATGTTTTCTATCTCTTTTTGTAAATTTAAAATAATGTAAGTATTCCAACATTGCCATGAGCCTTACTATTTTGACCGAAAACTCTCGTGATTATTTCTACAAACTTACACAAATATATGACACAGACAGGTGATTACTGCAACTTATAGGGCCTCTGATGCTTGCTCCTCAACCTTGCAGGAAATGCATTACCTTTTCAGATCATTAGGATACCATTTCATTCTCTGAAGCAGAATGAGACATAAGTAACACCATGATGCTGTGCCAGGCCTACGAGACATCCAGAACTGTGGGCAGCCTAAGTGTCTGAGAGATGGCAGCAGCTGGGCATTCAACATTCCTACCCCGTTACAGCTGTCCAGGCAGAAGACAGAGCAGTAGGAAGCAGCACACCCTGAAAAGTGGGGCGGGGGCTCAATGACAGCATCTGCGGTCAAGCACTAACTTACCAAATATATCTGCTTCAGTGCCACCACGCATATTTCAAAGGTTGCAGTCCTCTGTGGTAAATATGCTGGTGCCCTCCTAAAACATGACCAACCAACCACAGGCTGCAATATGAAAAACTCATCTTGAACCCAGCCCTTCAAAGATTTCCAGAAGAGAGTGACTGCTATGGTAATTAAAATATTTGTAAAGAGTGCTTTACTAGTTACAAATCTCACACATACTGTTTTATTTGAACCTTATAATTTCAATTTGCCTACCAGACAACAGCACTAAGAATTTACTAGTCCCTATTTTAGAGGTATGAAGCTGGAGAAATTACCTATAAGTAATCTATCCACAGAGTCTCCCTGTAGCAACTTATTTGGTTCTACTGCATAGATCCCCAAAAGGCAGTCTACAGCGTCTCAAAGTTTAATGTGCACCCCACCCCTTACACATCTAAGTACTTAAACATTTGACAATCACAGAACCTTTTGACAAAAACTTGACAATCAATCAGATAAAAAGCAAAATGTGAAAATTAAGCTTGTCAGTTTTGTATGAGCATTACAATATAGTATTTTCTAATAATCTAAAAAGATCTGCCTGCGAATCTTACTATAATGTTGTTCCCAGGGACTATATGATCGCCTATGGCTGAAAAAATCAATTCCTCTGAGTAGTTCAGAAATTATTTCCTACAGAATCAAATATACACATGCATATGTTTGTATGTACATCTCAAATTCTGCCTACATGAATCATGTTACATCAGTGTTTCAAAGTACTGAGTCCTCTGTTCAAGAACATCTTTGTACTCTGTCCCTACCATGCTAAGCACTGTTTTGAATATTAAAATATACAAATGATTAAGAAAATGATACCTGCCTTCAAGCAACTAACAGCTTTTAAGTGTGATAATGACAACTTAGTATCAATGCTTCCAAGAGAGTTATACTGTGCTATAAAAACACATACTGCGCTTTAAAAACACATACTGCCCTGTTGGATCTAGCGAGGATATCCCCTGGACTTAGCTTCAAATAATAACCTACTGAGGACCTGCACTTCTCAGACATGGAGAGGCGCCACACTGACAGGCTGATGCCTAGAACTCCAAGTTCTTAAATATGGCTAGAACACTGAAAATGAAGGAAGAGGGGTGGTCACTGTGGCACAGCACTTGTGATGATATTAACATCACCCATGGAGTTCAGGTTCGAGGCCTGGCTACCCTGTTTCCAACTCAGCTTCCTGCTAGTGTGCCTGGGAGGTAGCAGTTGACAGCCCAAGTATTTGTATTCCTGCCAGCCACACATTAGACCCAGAATCCCTGGCTCCTGGCTTCAACCTGGCCTAGACCAGGCTACTGCAGGCATCTGGACAGTGAAGCAGTGGACTAAAGAGCTCTCTATATCACTCTGCCTTTCAAATAAATAAATAAATCTCTTTTAACAAAAAAAAATGAAGACAAATGGCAAATAATTCAGCTGAAGATGAAATAGTTAAGGAGGACTCCATATGCCACATGGGCTTTTTTTTTTTTAAGATTTATTTATTTGAAAGTCTCAGAGATAGGGCTGGGGGCAGGGGTGGTGGTAACAGAGAGAGAAAGAGACTTTCCATTCACTGGCTCACTCCCCAAAAGGCCACAAAGCCAGATCAGGACAAAGCCAGGATCCAGCACTCCATCCAGATTCCCATGTGGGTGGCCAGAGCCCAAGTACTTCAACCATCTTCTGCTGCCTTCCCAGGCACATTAGCAGGAAGCTGGATCGGAAGTAGAGTAGCCAGGACTAGAACCGGCGCTCTGTTATGGGATGCCGGTGCAGCAAGCAAGCTTACCCTGTTGCACTACATGACCCAACTTTTTTTTTAAGTATTTGCTATATGCCAAGTAAATGCTTTCACGCACTATCTAATTTAATCCTCACAACGACCACCTTATGATTTAGGAATAATAACCTGGCAGCAGATGGAAGAAGAGGCAAGGAGAGACTGAGTTAATGTGACAGAAGTTTTCAGTGGCAGAGATAGAACTGCAACCTAGTTCAGATTAAATCCTCAGTGTGAGCTTGTAACTCTCCACTCTGCTGCCTCTCTTACTGAAGGCTAGGGGGAGCCATTGAAAGGGTTTTAAACCAAAGAGTGGCCTGATCAGATTTGCTCTCCAGCAATACTGCTCTCCAGCTTTGTGGGAGCTGGATAAAAGGGGCAAGCCTAGAAACAGAAAGAGGTTGCCAATGGCTGCAGTAACCCAGGTGAGAAACCATGGAGCATGAACTGTGGCAGTGAGGGTGAAGGAGGTAGAGTCAGAAGATGTTTTAGGAGGGAAAACTATTAGTTTTAGTGAGTAAAAAGAAAGGTTTGAAGACAGGAATCCAGGATCCTGGCTTGGGGAACCATACAGGACATGGTATCATCTACCAGGAAGGGAGAAGTTTAACAGGTTTCACTCGTTCAGTAGCTACAGAGTATCCCCCAGGTGCAAAACACTTAGGCCACCAGTCAAGTCTGAAATTACAGTCCGGTTGTTACAAAGTATCCTTGAGAGCAAATGGTAAAGCAGTTAAAAAGTATAAGGCATATTTAAAATTAGCCATTACTATTAACAGACTTGGCTTACAGTCCAATGAAAACATTCTGTGGTCCCATTTTTTTAAAATATAACTATGTGCAGAAAACAAATCAATAGAGGAAAGGCATCCCATAATTTTACAATGTGTTACTACAATTGAGTTAGACGAATCTTCAATCTCCTACACAACATGCACACACACAAATACCACTCTGTCATTTGTTTTGCTTGTCACTCTCCAAGCTTATGGGGGAAAATGTACCTGTTTTATCACCCAGGCTTTACTGTGTTATTGGGTTTTCTCTCATTCCTTTATCACTACTGTAACTTGCCAAGAACTTGGTTCATAACCTCCTTCTTGACTTCCTATAAAGCAAGACTTGCTCCACATGAGCTTATTTCAGCAACAATTCCTAGACCTCAGCCACACCTTTCAGCCAAGGATGCTCTCTGCAAATCCTAAAGCACAGAGGTTCTGGGAAGATGTGGCAACTTCTTACAACTCCCATTTTACTACAGAGTTAGGAAACTGGCCCAGGGGAAGTAAGTTAACTTGGAAATAATCACAGAGCCAGATGCCAAAAATAACAACTTTTAGTCAATCCATGAGAAAATACTGCCCCTAGTTGAAACAATGTGAATTTTAGTGTTAGAAGGAAGCAAATGCAAAATAATTAAGTCTTACAGGTCTTACTTCTAAAAATGACTCAATGCCAGAATTAAGATTTGTAAGAAATAAAACCATTTTTAACTTATGCCCTACCCATTTAAAGTGCCAAAGATTTAATGAATTATATCTTGCAAGAGTTGCTTCCCTACCCCCAACCATTTTATCTTATCTACTTAAAAGACACTGATAGAATCTTTGGTATAGGTTGATAGTCAACTTTTCAACAAAGCTAATTATTTGAAATCTATGCCTATCAGCATGGATTAGAACAGATCTGGGGGCTGGCGCCGCAGCTCACTAGGCTATTCCTCGGCCTTGTGGTGCTGGCACACCGGGTTCTAGTCCCGGTCGGGGCGCCGGATTCTGCCCCGGTTGCCCCTCTTCCAGGCCAGCTCTCTGCTGTGGCCAGGGAGTGCAGTGGAGGATGGCCCAAGTGCTTGGGCCCTGCACCCCATGGGAGACCAGGATAAGTACCTGGCTCCTGCCATCGGATCAGCGCGCTGGCCGCGGCGGCCATTGGAGGGTGAACCAACGGCAAAGGAAGACCTTTCTCTCTGTCTCTCTCTCTCTCACTGTCCACTCTGCCTGTCAAAAAAAAAAAATCTGGGGCCAGTGCTGTGGCATAGCAGGTGAAGCCGCTGGCTGCAGCACCAGCATCCCATATGGACAACAGTCCCAGCCAGTGCCATCAGTCCTGGCTGCTTCACTTTCCAACCAGCTCCCTGCTTGTGGGCCTGGAAAAGCATATAACCCAAGTGCCTGGGCCCCTGCACCCACGTGGGAGATCTGGATGAAGCTCCTGGCCTCCCCTGGCCCAGCTCTGGTAGTTGTGGTCATTTGGGGAGTGAACCAGTGCATGGAAGATTTCTCTCTCTCTGCCTCTCCCTCTTTGTAACCCTGCCTTTCAAATAAATAAACCTTAAAAAAAATCTGAAATTACTGTGAGATATTTGTATCTTCTTATGAAAGTCTGTTTCCCTACAGAGCCATCTACAATACAGATGGATAAATTTAAAGCTTTAATAGTCAATATTCATAATCAAAGTTTCCCAGCCACAATTCACCCTATATATTTCTAAATATGCTGTTGCTTGATATAATTTAAAGGGGCTGTTTTATCTGGCCACCATACAAAGGTCTTACATGATTTACAAAAACTCAAACTGTAAAAGTGCTTATTAAACATTTGTGTGCTCATCCTTAATACCTTTCATTTTTACTTTGCTTACAGTGTGCCAAGTGTGCCAAGATATTATCTTTAAAAAAAAGGTTATGTACTAAGAGAAGGAGGACAAATAATTGTTGATAAAATCCACTTCCGGAACCAGACTGCCAATTTATACAAAAACCTCACTTATCAATCGTGTAACCCATGGTTTTCCACTAACTAAAATTCGAAGTACTAATTCTAAATTAAGCAAGCCTTTAAAAAATGCTTTCAACGCACCACCATTTCTTATACTAGATTCTGCATATCAGGGGCACTTTATGTGGAGTTGGGTGTGTAACTAAATGGGCAAAGTAGTGATCAACCAGTAAGAAAAAGAAACCCTTAAAGATACATTCAGGAGGGTAATCGGGGTGACTCTAATACTTCTTACTTCTAAAACCAGAATAATTCAGGCCACAAAATACTCCACCACACCACGCCCTCACAAGCAGTACCCGGAGCCTTTAACATTACCATAACAGTAAGAACTGGCAACAGTTTAATACTCCTTAGACATTAGGAAGTGCCTTTAGAATGACCCCACTAAAGGCTCGTTTCTGAGTCTTCTAATTATTTCATTAATACATCCCACAAAGATCCCTGAAGCAGTACTCATCACCAGAAACTGCACTCCTCGGGCTTTCCTCATTCTGACCCCAGTGACAGGGCAGAAGTGTTGTCAAACGTCTACAGGCGCAAAAAGCAAACGTAATGCTAAGCTCTAATGGTAAAACCTAATGACTAAGAAAAAGGCATTTACACCAAATTCCCAAGTAGGCACTTCTCCTTATACTGCAGAAAGAAGTTACTGGCCACATAACTAAACTCGAGATCTAAATTCTAGAAAATGCTGAAATTCTCCGCCCCAACATTCACCAAGTTTTCAACATCAAAATTCCCACTCGGCACATCCAATGACTATCCACTGTGGATATCTGAAACTATTCGCAAACATCACTGTGGGGGTGGGGTGGGGATAGATACCTTGTGTCTACTTGTAAACGTTACAGTAACCCCGACCCACCCTCAGGTTACCCAGACGCAAGGCCAGGGCACTTGCCCTTGGCCTAGGCCGTCAACAGCCACCGGGGCGGGGGAGGGAGGGGGCGGCAAGGGGATGACCACCGCGAGACCCGATCTTTTTCCAGGGCTACTGTTTCCAAACAAAACCACCGCGGGCCGGGAGACGGAAGATGCTTGAATCCCGAGAGAAGGAGGTGTGTACTGGGGGAGGGGTGTACTTGTAATCCCAAGAGACACGGGGTGCGGAGGAGGACGCGGAGCATCCCCAGGCATCTTTCAGACTCACGAGACGACAACAAACCGTGGAGTCTGTGCGCACTTGGAAGCGGCAGATGGAGTCCCCGGGGCTGAGACAGTTCAGTACACAGACACCGCAGGCAGCGGATAAATCAACCGGTGATGGGCGCGCAAGGGGGTGCTCGGAGGACGAGCCCCGGGGTGGGGGGAAGACAAAGCCTCCGGAGGGGTGACCGAGGACCAAACACGGGGCTGGGAGGGCATCCACGGGAGACAGACAATGGAAGGAAAACGGGACAGGAACCTGGTGCCCGGGCCGCGGCGGGTCACTGAGCTCCCGAGGGGAGAGGGCACAACAAAGGGTCACGGGAGGATGGACAGCCGAGGGGAGGAGACGGAGAAGGGATGCGGGGCGCCACGGGGCGGACAAAGCGCCCAAGGCGGCGAAACAAAGGGCCGGGGGGTAGAGAGTCGCGGGGGGCAGCCGGGGAAAGACAAAGCGCCCGGGGCCAGGGGCACCCGCAGGGCGAGGAGGCGCCGGCGGCCGCGAGGAACAAAGCTGCGCGGGTCCCCCGAAGTAAGGGCCCGCGGGGCAGCGGCGCGCGCGGCGGGCACGGCGCCCGCGGGGGCCCCGCGCGCGCCGGGCCGCACTCCAACGCCAGCACCCGCCGGCCTCGCCGTGGCCGCCGCCCGCCCTCTCACGCGCCGCGGAGCCCGAGCCACGGCGGCGCGGAGCGGGCAGCGCACGGCCACACGCCGCCGCGATCGGCGCGCGCGACGCCGCCCCCCGCGGGCCCCGGCCGCCAGGCGCGCCGCGGCCCCCGAGCCCGCCGCCCGCCGCGGGGCTGCCAGACGCCCGCAACTTTCCCGGTTCCCAGCGCTCCGGCTCCCTGAGACTTACCCTGTCACAACAGGCGCCATCTTCCACAAACTCTCGCCAAAACTCCAACCCTCGCGAGATTCCCCCCGACGCCTTCCCTCAGTGCCTCTCCCCCGCCCCTTTCCTTTTTCCTCACTCCTCGATTCCTCCCAGCCCCCGCGCGCCTTCGCCCCTCGCAGCCGCCGCGAAGCAGCAGACGCCTCGCGCCGCCCGCGGACCAGGGGAGCCTGCCCGCCGCCTCCCCTGGAAACGTACCCAAGCGATGGAGCATGCGCAGGCGGCTCCTCGGCGGGCGAGCCCTCCGTGTGGTCCATGGGGAGCGCTCCGGTTTTCCGGGTTTTGGGACGCGCCCTGAGGGACGGACGTGGAGACTGAGGAAAACCGGAGGGGATTACTACGGGGACGGGGAACGGAGGGGTCAGGAGGCGGGGCCGAGGGGAAAGGAGGAGGGGTCCTGGGAAAATCGGCCGCGTCTCACAGGCCTAGACGAAACACCTCCTCAAATGGGTGTTTTCCAAGTGGCTTCCCGCTCACTCCGGGTTCCCAGCCCCGTTCATTCATTCAGATGTTCATTGGACGCCTCCTTTATGCTAATGCGGGCGCCGGGTGCGGGAGCTGCCGAGCTGCCGGGGGCTCGGGCGCGGGACGCGGCAGAAACTACCTTCAGTCACCCGACACCCACCCACCCCATCTGAGGGGCACACGGACACGGTTACGAGCGAGCCGGCCCTTCCCGAGCTCTGCGGACGGGGAAGTGCTGCAGGGAGCGCCGTGGCCGCGGCTGCTGCTGCCGCCGGCTGCCAAACGAGGTCAGCCCAAGGCCTGTGGCAAAGACGGCCCTCGTGTCCGCCGCGCCTGCACACGCCAGGGCGCCCGGGCGGCTTCCCCCAGGAATGAGGACTGCGTGGGAGTCGAGCACCACACCCGCCCACCCCCGGCTCCGGCCGGGGGCTCGGGGCGCGGAGCTGCCCGCGGAGGGACAGTCCCCGGGACCTGCGTGTGCTGTGCCCGCCCAGCCACTCGCGGGGCCCGACTCTGCACAGGAGACTGGGTCTCCCGTGGGCCCGGCATTGCCCAGGACGCTGTTCGTTGCTCGAAACGCTGCGGTCGGCCTCAGCACGAAGCCCCAGCCAACGTGGCCCAGCCTGCTGGGCATCCACCCGCAAGGTGCAGGGCCCGAACCCCGCCCCCTCCTCCGTACCTGCAGCCCCCCCTCCCCTCCCTTGCCCTCTCCTTTCTAGAGATTCCCAGATCCAGCACTGCCTCCCGCAGGGAGCCCCAAAACCCGGAGAACTGGAATCCGCCGCCCGAAACCTGCCCAAGGCGCTGCAGGATTGGCGCGGCGCACACGCGCGCGCGGCACTGCGCATGCGCCCAATGCGGGCAGCCCAGTCTCACGCTACACCTCCTTCCCACCGCCTTCCACTACGCGGCTCAGACACAACACGGGCCGTGGGAAATTTCCTAAACCTCGCGAGAACGCGCCCCCCCCCGCCCCCTCCGCTGCCTAGGCGTTCGCCCCAAGTCTCGCAGAGCCCCGGCGGGACAGGTGTTCGCCTGGTGCGGCTCCGGGCGCGGGCGGGCGCGTGGCGGCGAGCGCGGGGCCCGGGAGCCCCCGACGTCTCGCACGCTCGCGCACACGCCCCCTGATGAGTCGGGGAAGAAGTGGGGCGGGGGTGGCCGGGAGGGCGGACGCCGCGCCCGGCGCAGAGAGGCCGAGGTCAGGCCGGGGGGCAGGCGGAGCCCCGGGCCCAGCGCCCGGAGAGGTTTCCTGTCGCCTGCCCCGAGCCCGGTACTTTCCTTCGAGGTGTTAGACGCCGCGCCCCCGGCCTCCGGGAGCTGACAGACAGACCCCAGTGCCGGGTTTGAGTCACGCCTCTGAGTCACCTCGTCTGGCCACCGCCTCTCTGCTGTAGGGCAGATGGGCGTCCCTCACCTCCTACTCCCCTCCAACGGCTTGTTTTTTGCACTCTGCCCTTGCGAGCAGGGTCGACGGGGAGGAAAAGCCGTTTTCCGAGCCCTCACACTGCTGCCTTGGATGGGAAGGAAGCGATTTTTCCGCTTCTTCCTCCCCAGCACTGCCTATGCTTTAGAAGTAATTCCTGTATATCACTTTTCAAGTACTGGCTTTGCTTTCCTTCCCCTGACCATCCTGGTGTTGCAGTGCTCATGGCATCTTCGGTATTGTGTGCGTCGGCTGCTCTAGTGACTACTGTTTTAAATGCATCCCTTCTTTTTGGATTATTCATTTGTCCTTTGAGTTCCTGATTACATTCTACGAACAGCCACATTTCTTATTGGGCCTGGTGTGGTTTCTAATCAGCCTAGTCTGACTCTGTCTTGGAACTGCTGTCCCCCGCTGACATCACAGACTTGCAAATGTGCAACTGAATTGAATTGAATTTTGATATTTATTTGGAGGGCCAATGAATCTGTAATAGAGGCTCCTGTTGTGCTATTTATATAGTAGACATAAGTTCAAGATTTTCTTTTTTTTTTTTTTTTTTTTTTTTTTTTTTTTTTTGACAGGCAGAGTGGACAGTGAGAGAGAGAGAGAGAGAGAAAGGTCTTCCTTTGCCGTTGGTTCACCCTCCAATGGCCGCCGCTGCAGCCGGCGCACCGCGCTGATCCTGGCAGGAGCCAGGAGCCAGGTGCTTTTTCCTGGTCTCCCATGGGGTGCAGGGCCCAAGCACCTGGGCCATCCTCCACTGCACTCCCTGGCCATAGCAGAGAGCTGGCCTGGAAGAGGGGCAACCGGGACAGAATCCGGCGCCCCAACCGGGACTAGAACCCGGTGTGCCGGCGCCGCAAGGTGGAGGATTAGCCTATTGAGCCACGGCGCCGGCTCCAAGATTTTCTTAAGATGTTTTAAGGAGTGGAGATTGTGTGTATGTGTGTGTGTGTGTGCGCGCGCACACGCGCTTGCCTATTCTTTGATTATATTTTTCACACAGAAACAAGTGCAAACAGTGCAAGTCTGATTTAGAATGGGAGAACTCAGAAGCTCAAAGTCCTGGGGCACATATTCCTTGGAGCCTTGATACCTGCGTGATTCAGCCTGGTCTAGTCTAGGCTACTGCTATAATTGGAATCATGGCCATTTGAGGGCTCCAGCAACCTTGGGATGCTATGGCAACTGCAAATCTAATCACGACTCCCCATTTTCACCCTAAAACACCTTCCACCTTCAGCCTTCCTCATCTCAGTAAGTGGCAACTCCAGCCTTCCGCTTACCTAACCCAAGAGCCTTGGAATTATTCTTGCCTTCTCTCATACCCAAGATCCAATCAGACAGAAAATCATGCTAGTCCCGTTTTCAGTTACTATCACAACATACCTGAGGCTAAATAGCATATAAAGGGAAGAGATGTCTGGAGTTAACATCTGCTCAACTCCGGTGAAGGCGTGTGGTGCATGGCATCCCAATGGCGGGAACATGGAGAAGCGATCTCGTAGGGGAGACAAAGCCAGAGACCCAGAAGGGATCAGTCTTCCTCTTCTATAACTCAGCCTTGGAAGAACCAAATCACTTGGCAAGATCGGCATCAGTTCCTTTGGGAGGTGGCATCTCACCACCTCCTGCTTCTTCCCACTAGGGCTTATCTCTTGAAGGTTCTGCCACCTCTCACATGACTGCACTGGATACCAAGCTGCTAACACACGAAGCTTTGGGAGATACTTCATCAATTCCAAACCACTGCACCTTTGAAATATACCCGGAGTCCACGCACATCCACACTTCCTGGGCTAGCGGCCCTTTTCCCACCTGGTTTACCTGGCCTCCCTTGCTTTGTCCTTGGTGAGGCATACTAAGTAACCCTCTGGATTTTTCCAGTGGCTTTCCCATTTCACCGTGAGAACTCACACGGTGTGACCTGCTGCCAAGCCTCCGGGCCTCTCTGGTCTCACCCCCTCTTCCGCTTCCCCTGGCTCACTGAGCTCCAACCAGTTGCCTGCCTTGCTGTTCCTGCTACACAAAGGCCTTTGCTCTTTGCACTGTCTGGAATGTTCTTCCTTCAGAAATCTTACATTATAGCCCATTCCCTCACTCCTTTCAGGTCTTCAGTCAAACATGGCTTCTTTAGGGAGGTCTTCCCCATCACCCTTTGTGACTCCCATCCTCGTTACCCTCGTCCTTATGTTTCCCATGGTGATTCTCGTTCACTGACATACTGTACGTCATGCTTGTGTCTGGTGTTTACTGTCTGCCTCCTCCCATGACAATGTCATCTTAATGAGGGCTGGGACTTTGCTCTACTTTGCTCATTGTCTAGGCCTCAAGCACTAGAACAATGCCTGATGCATGGTAGGCACTCAGTAAGTATTTATAGAATGAATAAGGTGTCTTTCACTTTCTAGTAGAAATAATTTTGAAGCCTCGCTAAGCCTTACAGAGTTTAAAAAAACAGTCGTGGGCAGTAGGCATTTGGTGCAGCAGATACCCATATCCAAGTGCCTGGGGTTGAGCGCTGCCTCCTCCACTTCTGATCCGGCTTCCTGCTAATGCACACCCGGAGAGGCAGAAGGTGGTATCTTGACTACTTGAGTCTCTGCCACCCACGTGGAGATGTGGATTGAGTTCCAGGCTACTGGCTTTAGCCTGGCCCTGCCCTGACTATTGCAGACATTTGGGGAGAGAAGCATCCAGTTGCATCTCTGTCTATGTCTCTTGGTGTATCTCTCTGCTTTTCAGATATAATGAAAATAAATAAATTTTTAAAAATAAACAGTGTTGGGGTTGGATTGGCAGTGAATACCCCAGTAGCAGCCTTCCTGAGGAAGAGAAAAACAGCCTGTAGAACTTAATGCAAAATAAAAGGCTCTCTTTTCCGGGATATCCCTGTAAATGAGGCCGCATGTAAGAGCGGAAGAGGATCTTGGCTCCTGGCTTCAGATCAGTGCAACTCCAGCTGTTGCAGCTAACTGGGGAGTGAACCAGTGGATGGAAGACCTCTCTCTCTCTCTCTCTCTCTCTCTCTCTCTCTCTGCCTCTCCTCTCTCTGTGTAACTCTTTCAAATAAAATAAATATTTAAAAAAGAAATTAAAATGGTCTGTTTAAACAGCATGTTCAGTTCCTCCCACTGCAGGTCAGGCATCAGCTTTGGTGTTTTAGAAGATGGAAACACAAAGACCTTGGCCCCAGAGGATGCTCTTGCTAGCAGAATGTGCAGACCGCTGCAGCATCATGCCGTGCTAGGATAGGTACAGTGGAAGCAGCACCCAACTCCTGCCTGGCAGGCCCAGGAAAGCCTTTGCAGAGATGCCTTTTGAGCCGGCTCGTACTGTAGCAGGAGTTCAGAAGACAATAAGAGGAGGAGGAAGTGTGACAAGAACAGGAAACTGCATGTCAGGCTCAGCTTGTGAAAGAGCCTCTGTATTCAGACCTCCCAGACGCAGGTAGCTGAGAGGCAGGCATCCTAAGCAGGGTCCAAATAAGGGCCTCCAAAGCTGGGGGGTAACAGAATCATTTGGTGCCCCCTCTCCATTCTGCACAGGTAGCTGAGGAACAGGTGTTTACAGCAGGCTGATCGGGGATTCGCATGCAAATGGTCCATGAACCAAGCTTTGAGAATGCTTATTGCAAAAGTTGGATATAATCTGTCTCCAGGATTGCCACTCTAAAGAGTAATGGCATAGAATTTATTTTTGTAAATCAATGAACAAAATATTTAAATAGTAAAAGGTATGAGATCGGGAGTGTGTTATCAGTTATCAGCTCAGGAGTTACTGGTTTTGCTGTGCTAGTAGTTGCAACACTGTGACAGGTTTCAACATTGCTTTCCTTCTAAGATCAAGTTATGCCAAGATCTCATCTTAATGAACCACGCTGAAACATTTGAGGACTTTACCAGACAGCTTCATAGTGGAGAGCACAGGATGCAAGGCCACTTTGCCTGGGTCCCTATCCTAAGACCTTGGACAAGTTCTTTAACCTATCAGAGCCTTGGTTTCTTGAACTGAAAGTGGAGATAAAAGCCTCTAATTCATGAGGATTCAAAGTATTACTATGTTTAAAGTACATAGAGCAACACTATAACATAACAGCTATCTTGTTAGCTTGTATCATTGTTATTCAGGTACAAATCCATAACCTGTATTCCTCTCAAAATCTTTGCACTCTCTCCCTCTCTCATGGATGAAAATAAATAAATAAACATTAAAAAAGAAAAGGGGCAGGTGTTGTGGCATAGCAAATTAAGCCACCTCTTAGCACAACCCCTCGAATACCTGAGTGCCTATTTCAAGTCCCAGATATACCACTTTTTCTTTTTCTTTTCTTTTTTTTTTTTTTTTTTTTTTTTTTTTTGACAGGCAGAGTGGACAGTGAGAGAGAGAGACATCAAGAAAGGTCTTCCTTTTGCCGTTGGTTCACCCTCCAATGGCCGCCGCGGCTGGCGCGCTGTGGCCGGCGCACCGTGCTGGTCCGAAGGCAGGAGCCAGGTACTTCTCCTGATCTCCCATGGGGTGCAGGGCCCAAGCACTTGGGCCATCCTCCACTGCACTCCCTGGCCACAGCAGAGAGCTGGCCTGGAAAAGGGGCAACCGGGACAGAATCCGGCGCCCCGACCGGGACTAGAATTGGTGTGCCGGCGCCGCAAGGCGGAGGATTAGCCTAGTGAGCCGCGGCGCCGGCCCAGATATACCACTTCTGTTCCAGCTTCTTGCTAATGCATCCTGGAAGGCATCAGATAAAGGCTCAAGTACTTGGATCCCTTCCACCTACATGGAACACCTGGATGGAGTTTTAACTTCAGTCTGGCCCAACCCCAACTGTTGCAGGCATCCGGGGAGTGAACCAGTGGATAGAAGATTCTTTCTCTCTTTCTCTTTCTCTCTGCCTTTCAAGTAGATAAAAATAAATAAGCATTTTTGAAAGCATGTCAGACTGTCCTTAACACTCTAAACTTCAAACTTAAAATGGCCAAACATAGTGATTAGTTTATCCAGATTGCTGTTAATTCATTTCTTTGTCATATCCCGCAAAGAAGAGAGCATGTTGAGGTAGCCTTTATGGTGCAGCTCAAACTGCCACTTCAGACACTCACATCCCATATCAGAGTGCCTGGGATGGAGTCATGGCCTTGCTTCTGGTCCAACTTCCTGTTAATGAGCCTGGGAGGCAGCAGATATGACCCAAGAACGTGGTTGAGTTCCTGCCACCCGTGTTGAGAACAACATAGAGTTTCTGGTTCCTTGCTTTCCCATGGCCCACCCTCAGCTTTTGGGCCACTTAAGGAATGAACCCACAAATGGAAGATCTCTCTCTCTCTCTCTCTTGCTTTTTCCCTGTTGCTCTTTCAAATAAATAAATAAATCTTGTTACAAAGGAAGAAGTGACAATATCATTTCCAAGAGGTTCACATGTCCAAAAAGTGGGAAACTTGCTGCAGGTAGCTGGCCAGTGGGAGCCTCTGAAGATATTAAGCAGGGTTTCATGCCATCAGATCATGCAGTGGCTGTGTGCCTTAGAAAGCCTTACTGATAACTACTGATAACTCACTTCAGAAATTAGGAGCCTTTTACTCCACAAAATTTCTTAGCTCATGGTTTTTCATTCATCTTTATACTTCCCTTGTATTCCTGACATCACCCCTGTTGTTTTCTACTATGTGTTAATCAAGGTTAATAACATGTACAGGAGATTCAAAGAGTGCCAAGAAGGATCCCATCAGACTATAAAATTCTATAAGGAAAATAAGCTCTAACGCTAGGATTAAAAGAAATAAAGAGAACAGTGAAAACAAGTCACAGGGTAGGCTTTGGGTGAACTTGAGACAACAAAAATAAATAGTCACCCTTTTCTTTCCAGTTGTGTTTGACTTCACAGGCTTCTTCGGCTCCAGCAATTTGATGTTTTTTCAGGCCCAAGTGAAACTTTGCCTAGCTGGCTAACAAGTACTGCAATTCAGGGAAGTGAAGAAAAAAAAAAAAAAAAAGAACGAACAGGAGATTTACTCTAGTGATGTAGAATGAGAAAGGAATCAAACGCACATTTAGGTAGAAGAATGTGTACAAAATTAGTAATTTGTCGGCAGTGTTCGTGGCTAAAGTAATTGGAAAAGAATGTTTCCATATGTGATTGATTTTTTTTTTTTTTTAGAACATGAACAGGATGAAGCCAGTTAATGTTATCTACAGAAGAAATGACAACACCATGTGAATCACCAGAATTCCAGTTACCTGGTTATTGCTGTCTACATTTAAGTTTTGAATACTTAAACTTTTGTCCTTTGTTATCTATCAATGTACTACAGCAGTCTGGGGTTCTGTGTTAAGCCAATGCTAAACACCCACAGTTATAAAACCAACTGGAGTATAAATGTAAGAAGTAACACCAGGTCCACTAACAGTGACTAGCTACTAAGGCTTCCACCACTAACCAGCTGGCCAGCTTTGCTTTGGACAAGTTCATTTTTCCTTGCCTACCAATGGAGCATATAAAACCTATCGGGCCGGCGCCTTAGCTCACTAGGCTAATCCTCTGCCTGTGGCGCCGGCACCCCAGGTTCTAATCCCAGTCAGGGCGCCGGATTCTGTCCCGGTTGCCCCTCTTCCAGGCCAGCTCTCTGCTCTGGCTTGGGAGTGCAGTGGAGGATGGCCCAAGTGCTTGGGCCCTGCACCCCATGGGAGACCAGGAGAAGCACTTGGCTCCTGGCTTCAGATCAGTGCAGTGCGCCAGCTGCAGCAGCCATTGGAGGGTGAATCAATGGTAAAGGAAGACCTTTCTCTCTGTCTCTCTCTCACACTATCCACTCTGCCTGTCCAAATAAATAAATAAATAAATAAAATAAAACCCATCGTATAGGGTCATTTTGGAATTAACTGGGTACACAGTAGGCACTAAGTAAATGTTACTTCCCTTAGAAAATTCTCCTACTCATATCCAGATTCAGTTTTTTTTATCTGTTAGATGGACTAATATCTCATGCTTACAGCTTTTTTTCATGGGTCAAATTAGATAATTGTGTGGATAGTTAAATGGAAAGAAATGTCTTTTTTATTTATTTATTTATTTTTTTTGACAGGCAGAGTGGACAGTGAGAGAGAGAGACAGAGAGAAAGGTCTTCCTTTGCCGTTGATTCACCCTCCAATGGCCGCCGTGGCCGGTGCGCTGCGGCCGGCGCACCGCGCTGATCTGAAGGCAGGAGCCAGGTGCTTCTCCTGGCCTCCCATGGGGTGCAGGGCCCAAGCACTTGAGCCATCCTCCATTGCCTTCCTGGGCCACAGCAGAGAGCTGGCCTGGAAGAGGAGCAACCGGGACAGAATCCGGTGCCCCGAACGGGACTAGAACCCGGTCTGCCCACGCTGCAAGGTGGAGGATTAGCCTATTGAGCCGTGGCGCCGGCCTGGAAAGAAATGTCTTTAAGGAAGGTCCTACTATTTCATTTCAGTTAGCACATTTACTTTTTAAAATTTGACAGTGACAGGCCAGCATTGTGGAAGAGTGGGTCAAGCTGCCACTTACACCCTGTATCAAAGTGCTGGTTAGAGTCCTAGCTACTCTGCTGCTGATCCAGCTTCCTGCTAATGTGCCTGAGAAGACAGAAGATGGCCCAAGTGCTTGGGTCCCTGCCATCCATGTGATAGGCCATCGTGGAGTTCTTGACTCCTGGCTTTAGCTTATCCAGGACCTGGCTTATTGTAGCCATTTGGGGAACAAACCAGCAGATGGAAGGTCAATCCATTAATCAGCCTATCAATGTATCTATTTATGTGTTGATCTATCTATCTTTCTATCATTTCTTCTTTCCAATAAATCTTTTAAAAAAATGTTGATCATGGTTCTATAGCAAATCAGCAGAACAGAAAGAGATTCCAGAGTTTTCTCCTCTTTCCTATGTTACTATTAATTTTATGCCTTGATAAAGATGGCCTTCATCACTTTTTCAAAGAAAACCTACCAGGAAAGTTTTCTCTCTTTGCATCTGTATTGCTTTGTGTCACAGGGGGTGTAATGATAAGCATCAACTTGTAGATTTAATGTTTGTGGCTAGCACCTTTGTCCAAAATAGACTAAAGACTAAGAAGGTAGACTTTGGATCCTGTCTATTGAAGTACTGACAAATAGCGAGATACCGAACAGTTCTCATCTTGTGAAATCCCTAATTCAGTCAGACAACTGACTTACTGACAATCCCTTGAACATCATAATCCAAGTTGCATATCCTCTTTTAAAATATTTGTTGTTATCAATATGCCAAGTTTAAATTTTCAGTTAATTTTTCAAATTTTAATTGTCATTATGCCAGCATGTGGGAATTTTATAAAGGAACTCTTGTGAAAGTATTACAAGGAAAATGTCTTTAAGATAATTTCTCATTAGCTGTTAGTTAATATTGATTTCAAATTTTGTTTTAAACAGCAGATGTGTCTGTATTTCACTTACAAAATGCAATAGAGAAGCTCTATATAAAGGAATCCTTACAAACTCCATGTTAGAGCTCTAATTGGTATTTTCCTGCTTGTAGTTTTTGCTATTTAGTGACTTGATTAAATTTTGTCATGATTAGCATCCTGTGAAAGGTAAAACAAATTATGTTAAGGTGTTATGGATAGCCCGCTAGTGAAAAAAACATTTTCAATCATCTTAACTACAAATCGCCTCCCATCTCAGTACTTTGGAAGCATTTGGAAATTTCTCCATGCTTCTTTTTCTTCTTTGAGCTTTCCAAACAGGCGGCCTACCTTCCACTCTCAGGATGACTCTGGACTTCAATATGGGTTAAAAATGATCATCTGAGCTAAGCCCTTGGCTCCTTCTTTTCTCTTCAAGTCTAAAGTTCTCCAGAAACATTCTTATGAAATGCAAATCTGATTTTCATCAAGCATTTTTACCTACCCAGCATCATATTTTCCTTCGCCAGCAAACTCTAACTATTTTATTTTTAACTAGCACAGCTATATCTGTATTTGCATGGTACTTTCCAAGTTTCCGAAATAAGCAACAAATCACAGAATCTAGGCAAAAAAAAAAAAAAAAAGCACACACACACACACTAAAGAACTGAAAGATAACTTCTCAAAGAGATTACATACTATTTAAATTCATAGAACTTATTCATTTAAATTCATAGAATAAAGGGTTTTTAACAGTTTTATGCCAATCTAACAGGCAGCAGCTTTCTATTAAAAGGGATGCTATGATACATAATTATTAAAATGACAAAGAAATATATGATTGAGTCTACACTGTGCATCAATCATGTCTGTCAGTCCTCAGGACAATGATGAGGGTAGGTAATTTTATCTGTTTTTACTGATAAATCTCAGAGGGTATGACTTGTATGGTTGTCAGTGAATTCTTTATTTGTATAGGTATAGAAATTTAAATTTATTTTAATATAAGCTGATAGTGGTATTTTGTGTGAAGTACTCACAGTATCAGACTGTAAATTTAATAAGGTATTTATAAAAGTATAAATGATAAAGAAGGCAAAATTATTTTATTTATAGTTAGCTGATACATTTAATTTTTAGCTTGTTATTATTAAGAGAAATCTTATGGACTAGTCACACTGAATGACTGAGTTTGGGTAGGAAATGCAATGGAAAGACCTAAAACCCATTGAAATCTTTACTGTGTTTATTATTTTTAAAAAATTATGAGAGATACCACCAAAAAAACTAGATCAACACTTCTTTTAAATATGGATATGAGAATCCTTAGCAAAATTGTTAGTAAAATGGCGCAGTCTTATCTGTGGCATGAGCTACACCCCCACACCATCCTAGGCTCCAACCCCCACCACCATTGCTGGAAGCCAGGTGTCCACATGGCCCAACCACCAGTGTCAGCTCTACTCCCATCCTAATGAATTCACTGCTCCTACTTCCCTGCCTGCTCCAACCCCCCTCCCCCACAAAATTTTAAGAGGATCTGTTCCTGAACACTCTTTCTCTCTGTCTCCTGATATCTCTCTCTCTCTCGATCTCACTCTCTTTATTTATTTATTTATTTATTTGACAGATAGAGTTGTAAGAGAGAGACAGAGAGAAAGGTCTTCCTTCCACTGGTTCACCTCCTAAATGGCCACTATGGCCAGAGCTATGCAGATCCAAAGCCAGGAGCCAGGTGCTTCCTCCTGGTCTCCCATGCAGGTGCATGGGACCCAAGCACTTGGGCCACCCTCCACTGCCCTCCCGGGCCACAACAGAGAGCTGGACTGGAAGAGGAGCAATCAGGACTAGAACTCAGTGCCCATATGAGATGCTGGTGCCGTGGGTGGAGGATTAACCAAGTGAGCCACAGTGCTGGCCCTGATCTCTCTCTCTTGACCTCTCTTTTGCACTCTCCCTCTCCCTCTTTTTCCTTCTTTGCCCTTTCCCTCTGGTCTGTTGGATTTCCCCCAATAAACCCTTTCCCTTACTCCGGTGTTTGGTGTGTTTTGTGGTGGCCTTACAAAAATTACAAAAATACTAGCAAGCACCCGACAAAGTAAGACAATTGATACAGGGCATCTATGAAAACCCCACAACCAACATCATAGACTGGCTGGTACTTTCCCATAAACCTCCGGAAGAATGCAAAGGTTTCTGTATTCAATATTGTACAGCAAGTTCTAGCCAGGATAATTAAGTGAGGAAACGAAAGAATAGAAAGGCAGAAGCGTGAGCCAGCACAGAGGCAGAGCAGGTTAAGACAACACTTGTGCAGTAGAAGACGGCCCAAGTATTGGATCCCTACCACCTGCCTGGGAGACCCGGATGGAGCTCCTGGCTCCTAACTTTCCCTGCCTGGGCTGTTGGGACATTTGGGCAATAAAACAGAGGATGGAAGTGCTCTTTCTCTCTCTCTTTTTAAGATTTATTTATTTATTTATTTATTTGAAAGTCAGTTACAGAGGAGAGTCAGAGAGAGAGAGAGAGAGAGAGAGAGAGAGAGATCTTCCATCTGCTGGCTCACTCCTCAAATGGCCACAATGACCAGGGCTGGATTAGGCCAAAGCCAGGAGCCAGGAGCTTCATCCCTGTCTCCCATGTGGGTGACAGGGGCCCAAGCACTTGGGCCATCTTCTGCTGCTTTTCCAGGCACAAAAGCAGGGAGCTGGATGGAAAGTAGAGCATCTGGGACTTGAACCAGCACCCATATGGGATGCCCAAGCTGCAGGTGATGGCTTTACCCACTATACCACAGTGCTGGCTCATTTCTCTCCTTTAAATTAAGTAAATAAATTCTTTATTTTAAAAAAATTATCCTTAGGCCTTATATTTAACTTCAACCGATACCATGTCTTCTTGTAGTCCTTAGCCAAAATTACCTCTAAAAGTGTGAAAAAATACTTATTCTTAATTTTTTACTTTTATTTTTAGAAGGCATGATGGTTGCACAAGGAGCACAACTTAAAATGTGTTAAAGAAATGCACATAGAGTCATTAGATTTAGGAGATCAAAGTATAGGACACCTAATTACTGTAAGGCCACCACAAAACACACCAAACACCGGAGTAAGGGAGAGAGTTTTTGGGGGGAAACCTGACAGACTGGAGGGAAGGGGCAAAGAAGGAAAAGAGGGAGAAGGAGAGAGACAGAGGTCAGGAGAAGGAAAGAGAGCAGGCAAGAGAGAGGGAGGGAGCTGTGTCCCAGAGCAGGTCCTTTTAAAACTTTGCTGGAGGGCAGGCAGGGAAGTAGGAGCAGTGTATCCCATTAGGATGGGGGTGGAGCTTGATACCCGTGGTTGGGCCCTGGGGCCACGGAGGCTAGAGCCCAGGATGGTGTCAGGGTGTGGATCGTGCCATAGATTAGACTGCACCATTTTCCTAACCATTACTTTTCAGTTTCATATAAAGAGCAAACACATTTTCAATATAAATTTGTCCCATGTGGTATTTGGGACATATTTATACTAAAAACTGCTTGTTATTTACCTGAAATTAAAGTATCAGTGAGTATCCTAAATATGTTTTTATGACTTATTTATTTGAAAAGCAGAGTCACACACACACACACACACACAGATGGTGGTAGGGAGAGGGCAGGCAGAGAAGGAAGGTTTCCATCTGTCAGTTCTTTTCGAGAATGCCTTCAACAGCTGAAGCCAGAAGTCAGGAGTCAGGAACTCCATCTGGATCTCCCATGTGGTTGTCGGGGACCCAAGTACTTGGACCATCATCCACTGCTTCCCAGGCACATTAGCAGGAAGTCGGGTCAGAAGCAGAGAGAAGCTGAGACTCAAACCAGGCCTTCTGATAAGGGATAGGTCCTAAGTGGTAGTTTAACCCACTGCACCTCAACATCCCACTGGTGGGTATTCTATATGTTGTATGGCAGCTCTTAGGTGCACAAAGAACTAAGACTCCTTCTGGCCACAGTGTCCCTGCGATGGGGTTACACTTGCAAAAGAAAATCCTATCAGATATCTTTAGTATCCTTCCAGGAATATTCTGTACTCAGATGCCTTTTCAGGAAAGTTACCAGCTCCAGCACAAAGTAAACCTGGAAAAAAAAAATCTAAACCAACTACTAGGATGCTCGTGTTTTAATTTGGGGTAAGTTACTAAGGAACTAAAGAGAGGCCACGTTCGATCTTAGTTCTCACCAACGGAATCCTGGTTATGTTCCCTAACTTCTGGGTTCATTTCCTAAGGAGAGTGTGCTGTGAATACCCATCTTGTATGTGGGAAGGGAGTTATAAGCCATACGTGGAACACGCAGGACTAAATGCCTGGCCCAGGGAAGACCCTAGATCAGCAGTATTCTCTGTGTGAACTCTGGGGACTTCTTCTGTAACTTCCTTAAGGAGTTAATCACGAAGACCCCTGTCTTAGAAACACAAGTCAGAGAAGCAGTCTGTCCCGAGAAACCTTCTAGATTTGCCCTCTGGGAGTCCTCACGGCTTCTACTCCCTCAACTACTTTCATCCCTCAGGGCCCTGATGCCATCATCTATCCTCCACTTTCATTCAATGAACCTGCTGTCATCCCCCGACTCAAAAGCTATTTCCTGAGCACCCAATATGAGCCCGGTGCTGTGCGAGGCTCCGGGGAGGCAGCGCTGGAGCCAGAACAGAAGGGTAAATGAATGAGACAATCCCTGGAAGAAATTGGGAGAGAAAAATGCTAGGGAGGGAGGGAGGCTGACTTTATTCAGGTCAACTGCCCGGTTAATAGTAAATCGCTTTTACTTACAAATAAATTCTACTTACTTAATGCTGCCCAAAGTACTTTAAGTCTGCATATCTTAAAGGAAGGTTTTCAGACAATGCAAGCAAATGATAACAATGTTTACAATGTTTAAGTTCATTCTTTAGACCTTAGTGCTATGTAGATACCAAGGTCTTTCAGTTGTATAGAGTTGAATGTTTCTACCTTTTTGTGGTTAAAGTTTCTGTGAGAAAAGGAGAGAGATGGGCATTGAAATTCTGAGTGCCAATCAAGTGAAAAAAGGCAAAGCCTCCCACCAACTATTAACATTTGCAATCCAGCTGCCCCTCCCTCAACCACACCCAGCTCTGCAAAGGAGCTCTGTTAATTTCTTTTAAAGACCAAAGAATTGAGGCTCCCAAAGTTCAAATGATGTTCCCAAGGTCACCCAGGTCGGAAGTGGACAAAGCCAGCTTCAAAGCCATTGTTCTAGCTCGAGAGAGATGAACTTCTCAGGAACAGCAGTTAATCTACAATGTCACACTGTATCCATTCCTCCAAAAACCAAACTTCTGCATTAGGAGGTTTAGCATTTAAAAAAAAATTACTGTGAAAAGAGTTGGATCTGTTAGAGAGCTTTGGCACCAATGTTTCCAGCATAGTTAAAAATCCAATACAATAATTTCCTACTTTATTTTGCCTGTTAGGTCACATATTATCAGAGCTAATATTCAGAGATAACGATCTGTTCGTAAGGGCAGTGATTAACTAAATTATTTTAAAAGCAGTCTTGGCTTTCTTTTCCGAGAAACTGCTTGTTTGTCAAGGAAAATACAATTCCTGTTTGCGTATTATAAGTTTACTACAATTTACATGCAAAGCTATGTTTTTCCTTTGTTCCTCCCAGTGAAATGATGCATTTTCATGGTGATTAAAAGCAAAACACCCTAAGATGCTATATTGGTTCACAGAAATTTCTCAGAATATTGTATTAAAACTGAAACTGAAACATCACAGACGTGGTAACTTCTACTCACATTCAATTATTTATGGACAGAAAAATATTAGATATCTTCAGAGTCTATGGATCTATATTATGCATTAATAAGATACTAAATGTAAGAATGAAATGGGGGGGGTTATGAATCTTCTGGTTAAGGAAGGTCTTCTAAACAGATCAGAACTGATGAATTAGAAGACCTTTCAAATTAGCCGAGGTACCCAATGAGAAACATATATCATATTAAACATATTAAACATATATCATATATATCATCTTGAAATGTGATTGGCTTCTGCCTTCTTCATTGGTTCTTCCTCCTATCCTCTGACATCAATTTTTATTTTTATTTTTTTGAGGTATGAAGTATTTGATGACTGCATTCCTTTTTTGGAGTTTTTGTCTCTTCTCTCTCTCTCTTTGGAGTAAGAGAGAAACTTGTTTGCATGACAGCTACTAATACAGCTTTCTCTGCTCCCACCTTTTCTCTTTGAAAATTCCTCTAAAACAGTTGGTCTCAATTCTACTTAAATTAATTTTGAGGGCTTTTTCAGAATTGTCTTTTCAATAGCACTTTTTCAAAAATATTACTTTGCTTCTCAGTAGCTCCATGGATCTTCCTGCTTCTAAAATTTGGATTTTTCCTGATGCGATGACATAGTTTTTGGCACTGTCACACTGTGCTTTCCACATCACCCTTCCACCCTGCATCAGCCTCCGCTATTTGTATTACCAAACTAATGTGTTAAAGAACAGGCTTGTCAAGCACTCTGCTTTGAACTTGAGTTTGTAGGAATTTATAAGCCAGCATGTTTCCTCAAATTATGGCTATCAGGAACAAATATTAGTTATTAAGAAGATCCTTTTAATACCTCTCCTTCCATTTCATTCATCGTAAAGGATCTGGTTTCTTTTCGAGGGACACAACTAACGTGGGATTTAGCTTTGCCTGTCTCTCGTGCAAATCCCCTGCAGAGTTTGTAAAACTGCAACCCATAATCCCTTGTTGAAAAAACACACTGATTATTTGTGCTTATGCTTGTTCCAAATATTACAATAGTTTCTGGATTTTTGCCACATTCCTCTCTAGATGGCCATTTGGGACACTTTGTTTATAATGTGTGTTTTGAATGAAATTTAAAAATTCCAAGACCACAGGATGTAAGTCTCAATTGTGGGTTAAACTGAATTTTGCATTTTTTCAAAGAGACCCTACTTATTCTATCGGTTAGTGTTAGCAGATACTAGACTTGTTTATGTGCTCCCTTTGACTCTTAGTCCTTTCATTATGATCAATTGTGAACTGAAATTGATCACTTGGAATAGTGAGATGGCATTGGCACATGCCACCTTGATGGGATTGAATTGGAATCCCCTAGTATGTTTCCAACTCTACCAATTGGGGCAAGTCAGCCCGAGCATGCCCCAAATTAGACATCTCTTCCCTCTCTTATTCCCACTTTTATGTTTAACAGGGATCACATTTCAGTTAATTTTCAACACTTAAGAATAACTGTGTGATAATTACAGAATTAAACCAGTCATATTAAGTAGAACAGACAAAAAAAAAAATACTATGAGGGATAATGTATTAAGTTGTCCATTAGCAGTCAGGGCTATGCTGATCAAGTCACCATTTCTCATAGTGTCCATTTCACTTCAGGAGGTTTCCTTTTTGGTGTTCAGTCAGTTGTCACCGATCAGGGAGAACATATGGTATTTGTCCCTTTGGGACTGGCTTACTTCACTCAGCATGATGTGTTCCAGATTCCTCCATTTTGTTGCAAATGACTGGATTTCGTTGTTTCTTACTGCGGTATAGTATTCTAAAGAATACATATCCCATAATTTCTTTATCCAGTCTACCATTGATGGGCATTTAGGTTGGTTCCAGGTCTTGGCTATTGTGAATTGTGCTGCAATAAACATTAGGGTGCAGACCGCTTTTTTCTTTATCAATTTAAACTCCTAGAATAAATAAAGGGGAGAGTGATCCAACATGGGAAGTGAGATACTCAGCAGACTCATAGAATGGCAGATGTCCTAAATAGCACTCTGGCCTCAGAATCAGCCCTAAAGGCACTCGGATCTGGCTGAAAAGCCCATGAGAGTATTTCAGGCATGGAAAGCCAAGACACTCTGGCAAAAAGATCTCTGTGAGTGAGATCCCAGTGGAAAGAACAGGTCTTCAAAGAGGGAGGTGCCTTTCTCTGAAGGGAGGAGAGAACCTCCACTTTGACTATGACCTTGTCTAAACAAGATAAGAGTCGGAGAACTCAAGGGGCTTCCATAGCCTTGGAAACTCATGACTGGTGCATAGGGAGATTACTGATGCCATAAACAGGAGTGTCAATTTGTAAAGTCAACAACAGGAGTCACTGTGCACTTACTCCTCATGTAGGATCTCTGTCCTTAATGTGCTGTACACTGAGGCTTAATGCTATAACGAGTACTCAAACAGTATATTTCACTTTGTGTTTCTATGGGGGTGCAAACTGTTGAAATCTTTACTTAATGTACACTAAACTGATCTTCTGTTAAAAAAAAAAAAAAAAAAAAAAGAAAAGAAACTATCAATTCCCAACTTGACTCTCACTGGGATTAAACGTGACAATAGGTCTGATCTGATTTCATCATCATTTAAAAAAAAATCATCTATTATTTTTCACTTTATGTTTCTGTGTGGGAACAAACTGTTGAAATCCTTACTTAAGGTATACTAAGCTGATCTTCTGTATACTAAGATAATCGAAAATGAATCTTGATGTGAATGGAAGGGGAGAGGGAGTGGGAAAGGGGAGGGTGGTGGGTGGGAGGGACGGTATGGGGGGGAAAGCCATTGTAACCCATGAGACGTACTTTGGAAATTTATATTCATTAAATAAAAGATAAAAAAAAAAAAAAAAAGAGACCCTACTTAGATGACAACAATAGCAAACATTGAATAGAAAATGAGAAAAGGTATGTTTTTTCCAAGGATTACTGTTTGGAAGAATATGAGAGAAACATGCTATTTTCCAGGATTAGGGAATGTTTTCAAAATGGCCAATAGCATTCAGTTGGCGGTTAAGGTACCTTAAATCGTTAAGCTCCTTTATGGAAATCAGATGAAACATTTTCTTTAGTGATTCTGCTAATTGTGATTTTAAAGTCCTGAATTTTAAAATAGCATCTTCTTTCCAGGAAAATAAAGGTCATAGAAATGAACAGTATAACAACAATTTTTGCTTTTGTTTTGTTTTTAGATTTAAGGCAAGATTAAAAATATAACAACTCCCCTGGAACTTTTTCCTTGTAACAAATTCTGGATTTTTTCCCTCATACTCTTTATTTTAGAAGTTTCTGCTCATTAAAGAATGCTGAGAGATTGGAGCTGGTGCTGTGGCATAGCGGGTTAAGCCTCCTGCTTTAGCATGGGCATCCCCCATGGGCCCCTGCCACTCATGTGAGAGACCTGAAAGAAGCTCCTGGCTCCTGGCTTCAGCCTAGCCCTGCCTTTGCTGTTGTGACCATTTGGGAAGGGAACCAGCAAATGGAAGATCTTTCTTTGTCTCTTCCTCTCCCTATATCCCTCAGCCTCTCAAATAAAATAGATCTTTAAAAAAACATAAATTGAGATTTTATTTATCTGATTATAACTTCAGGAAGTTTTTTAACTTTACAAAGGATAGGCTTAATAAAAAGCTGCATCTGACTTGAATCATTTTATGCTTTGACCTTTAGTCCATTGCCACTTGGCTACGCCCTTTGAGTGGAAAATAGAGAAAGGACACAGCAACACAACACAACACAATACAACACATGGAAGCTGGCATCTTCTGTGTATATGCTCTGTCATTATAACCTGCTGGATCTCTCCTCAAGATGTTTCAGTTTACATTCTCTCTATAAATCTCTCTCCTCTCTCTCTCTCTCTCTCTCTCTCTCTCACACACACACACACACACACACAGTGATTTCTATGACATAACCTTTCTGGAATTCTATAAACACAGGATATGCAGCACGGGTTAACCACTTGTCTAGGAAAGAAAATAAGCAGACAGTTGCCCACAGAACATATTTTATATTTGGGCTCCTATGTATGCCAAGAAAGTGGTCGCTCTGAGTCTCTGCCTGAATAATAACAGGACCTTGAAGGCATGATAGCTATTTTAAATGGATGTTGCTTGTTAACAGAATGCAGGATGAATTATGGGTCTCTGAATTAAGCACTTTTATTGTTGACCTTGATCTTCACAGAGGGTGTGGTAGGTAGCCAACTGAAACTCATATTCGTTATGAAGGAAAATATTCTACTTAGAACAGAATAGAATATAAACATTCATGGAGCTGATTAAAAGAAAATCTTTTGTTACCCATCCAGGTGAAGAACAAGATACTTAATTGTTCATTTAGGCAGCCTCCTTCAAACTTTTCTGAAGTAGAGGGGAGAATGAGTGAGTAAATAAATGACCTAAGTGTTGCCCTCCTCTGCTAAATCATTGGACTGAAATTGAGCCTGGTTTATATTGCCCTAACGCGAGGATACCACCCCCAACTTTATGCTTAGCAGCCTCATTCAATAGTGGAGTTTTAAGCTCAGTTCAGATCAGAGCTCCATAATGCTAAAAAAAAAAAAAAAAAAAAAGGAAAAAGTGCACCGTTAGAGGTGGCACAGGCAAGGATAACTTGCAGCCTTGTGTTCCTGAACTACCATTGGAGATCACTGGGCTGAGCCTTAGTAACTCCTCTGTTCTACACAAGAAATGAAATCACACTGCTCGGCCACAGCTGGCCATAAGAGAAACTGCCTGTTCAGAGGCAAAGAGTCCCTCTGAGTTCCACCTGGGACAAGACAGTGCCTTCTCTCCACTTCTCTTTGTGGACTCACTGGGCTCATTAGTCCAGGGGCTCTCATAACAGTTCTATGAGATGTGTTTTCTCAATTACTAATAACAAAAGGACACTGTGTAAGTGAAGTGATTATCTGTACTTACACAATTAAATCAGATTCCCCCAACTTCATACCACAGGTTGACTTTACAGCATCCAAAGCTGAGTATATAGAGCCAGCATTTGGTTAAGTCACAGCTTGAGACACCTGCATCCATCCAGAGGGGCCTGGTTGGAGCACCAGCTCTTCTGTCTCTGATCCAGCTGGTGCTAAGGCACACCCTGCGATGCAGCAGATGATAGCCAAAGTATTTGGGTCCCTGTCATCCATCTGAGAGGTCTGAATTGAGTTCTGTGCTCCTGGCTTTGGCCTTGCCCAGCCCAGCTGTGACTACTATGGACATTGGGGAAGTGAATTAATCAATGGAAAAAACTGTGTCTGTCTCTCCGTCCCTCTCTCCCTTTCAAATAAACTGTAAGTAAGTAAATTTAAAAATACATTTTGAAAAAGAAAGAAATAAGAACAGCTCTGTTTAAAAAGAAATCTGAGTGTGGACCCAGCAGATGAGTTCAGACTGTGGCGGCGGGGAGACCCCGGGAGGCACCTTCTGCCCTCCAAACACCCTTGAACACTAGAATCACTGGAGCAGCCTGCTCTGAGCTGCCGCAGGTCACCACCATCACCGCGGCTCCAAGCCCCAAGCCAGCTTTGAGTCTGATTCCTGCAGGCAGCAAGGCCAACAGGAGATGACGTGACTTCCAGAAAACTTGCTTCCCTCCCTAGCGGGATCGGTTCTGAGAACCGAGTGTAGCTGGGTACAGCGTGCCTTTGGAATGCCTGCACATTCTTTCCCGTCTGGATCCATGTTCTCCTTCCCCTGCCATCTCCCCAGTGGTCTGGTCCTACACTCCGCGACATCAGTGTCCCACTCTCTGCTTCCTGAGGACGATTTCTAACCACAGTTTGCGCTGTGAAAGGGAAAGAAGCAGCACTCCTGCTCCCCACACACATGTGCTTGTGCAGGCACATGTGCACACATGCTTTCTCCCTGGGGAGCTGCCACACTTGTCATCTCGCCCGACAAAGTAATTCTCCTGGAGGAAATGTAAGCCTAATCCAAGAGGAGAAAAATGACCTTGTCATTTCTTGCTTCAATGTGTCCAATTATTTACAGCTTTTCATCCCAAATCCCCAAAACCTGTCAACCCAGAGGAAACATCTGGCAGGATTCATTCCTAGGAAAGGCAAAGGCTGGTGAGCAGAGCGACACTCACCTAGGAGGAGCTTAGGGGTTCACCCTCTATCCCGTCTTGGCAGCATCAACGCTGTCCAATCCAGTGGCAAGTACTATGGGTTCCATTCTCAAGCTAACTGCTACAGCTACTGATTTTTACCATCTCCCCTATTACATCCTAGTCCTGGGCACCACCCTTCTTTCTGGGTACCAGGAGCACCTTCCCACCTTCCACCTGCTTCCACTCTCCCCCCAGCTCCTGCAGTGGATCTTCTGCAGGGCATCTGGAATGAACTTCGAAAACTGTGAATCAGATTGTGGGACTCTCAAACGCAAACTTTCCATGTGTGTGTCTAGTATTTCTGTTCTCCCTCACCCATTGTGCCATCATAATTAGCTGTGAAAACATTTTAACAAAGAGACTGTGTGCTCTCTTACAGGCAGCAGAGAGGCTGGAATCGGAGGGTACCACCCTCTTCATGCGGGACACAGAGTAGGAGGTGACAACTAGGACAAGGAGGAAAGCTTGCAGAGCCTTTGGGCACTGCAGCCCAGGAAGAAAGGAGAACACAAGGAACTGACGCTGACTTGAGCACAGGCCTGGGATGGGCAGAAGTACCCCTGGTGGCCCTACAAAGCGCTTCAGGGTACGGCTTCCATCCACCTGTCCAGCCTCCCCTTCCATATCTAGTGTTCCAGGTACACCCATCACATAGCCTTCAAAGGTGCATCATAGAATATTAGTCAGCCAAAAAATAATAAGGAAATTCCACCATTTGAGACAACATGGCTAAAAGTTGAGGGCATTATGCTAAGTGAAATAAGTCAGACAGAGAAAGACAAATACTGCATTATCTTATTTACATGTGGAGTCTAAAAACGTTGAGCTCATAGACACAGAGACTAGAACGGTGGTTGCCAGAGGCTGTGTACAAAGTGGGGAAGTGCTTGTCAAAGCATACAAAGCTTCAGTGAAAACACTGTGTGGTAGCATTTGAAATTTGCTGTGAAAGTGGACCTTAAATGTTCTCACCAGCACCAGAAAAAGAAAACGTAACTGCATTAATTAACTTGATTATGGTAATCGTTTCACAATCTATGTTTAGCAAATCACATTTTACACCTTAACTTCATAAACTTTTATTTATCAGTTATTCTCAATACAGCTGGAAAAAATACATAAAGCTTTTAAAAACATAAAGCAAAATGCAGTAATGCCTGCTTGCTTTGTCACATAATTCCTCTGCTTAGAAGCACCTGTGCCAGCTTTTCTACCCAGTAAATATTTGTTTAATCCACACCACTCCCCAGAATAGATTTCTACCTTATTTAGTTTCTTGATTACCCCTTTGCTCTGAAGTTTGTACTATTGTGAAGACTGGGCCTGCGCTGTGGTGTAGGAGGTTAAGCCTCTGCCTGTGATGCTGGCTCCCATATAGGTGCTGGTTCCTGTCTGTGCTGGTTCATGTCCCAGCTGCTCCTCTTCTGATCCAGCTCCCTACTAATGCACCTGGGAAAGCAGTAGATGATGGCCCAAGTGCTTGAGCCCCACACCAATGTGGGAGACCCAGAAGAAGCTCCTGACTCCTGGCTTTGGATCAGCTCAGCTCCAGTTGTTGCAGCCATTTGGGGAGTGAACCAGTGGATGGAAGACTCCTCTCTCTCTCTCTCTCTCTCTCTCTCTCTCTCTCTCTCTCTCTTCCCCTGTAACTCTGCCTCTCAAATAAATAAATAAATCTTAAAATACAAACAAAACAAAACAAAACAAAAAAAAAAACAAAAAAAGGCCAATGCTGTGGCATAGTAGGCTAAGCCTCTGCCTGCGGTGCCAACACCCCATATGGGTGCCAGTTCCAGTCCCAGCTGCCTGCTATGGCCTGGGAAAGCAGCAGAAGATGGCCCAAGTGCTTAGGCCCCTGCACCCATATGGAAGACCCAGAAGAAGCTCCTGGTTCCTGGCTTCGGATTAGCCCAGCTCAGGCTGTTGCAACCATTTGGGGAATGAACCAGCAGATGGAAGACCTCCCTTTCTCTCTGCCTCTGCCTCTCTGTAACTTTGCCTTTCCAATAAATAAATAAATCTTAAAAAAAATTGTGAAGATTATTCTTGGACTCCAAAGAACAAGTTTGTAATAATGTCCTTCAGTAGTCTTTAACTTTTGAAGTTTTCCATATGCCATCAAAATTAATGCTTTAATTCAATTTGATGTAAAAAAAAAGAGAGAGAAAGATTATACTGAACAATGTCCTGTTGAATAAGAAAAGCAAATAACACTCAATGGCGCAGATGTTAACCCACAGCTCAAAAGAGCATCCAGATACACCAGTTAGTGTGACAAAGAGCTTCCCTGTCTTAATTGCTCTCCTTTTCTGGACTCTGGATTATTCCACAAAGCTTGACACTCATTTTCCCAGGCACATTAATTTTGTCTCTCTGCAACTTTTCTCAACCAGGTACTATAGAAATGTAGTTTATAAACAGAGAGCAAAGCCCTGGTAGCGAATACCTATTGCCTAGGGCAAATAAACAGTGCTGAAGAGGAACACTTACTATTTCTTTAAGTAAAGGATTGTTTGTTTTATCATTTGTCTTCTTCCTTGGAGGAAGACTGACTGGGTTAAGACAGAAATAAAAACTATTAATTTTATATTTTTATTTGCAATTCTATTCTGCAAGGAGGAGACCCATTAATGTGTAGAATCATAAGTACTAGAAGAGCCAAATAAAAATGCATTACACGGGGGCCGACTTTGGCACAGCAATTAAGATGCTTCTCCTGGTCTCCCATGGGGTGCAGGGCTCAAGCACTTGGGCCATCCTCCACTGTACTCCCTGGCCACAGCAGAGAGCTGGCCTGGAAGAGGGGCAACCGGGACAGAATCCGGTGCCCCGACTGGGACTAGAACCTGGTGTGCCGGCACCACAAGGTGGAGGATTAGCCTATTGAGCCACGGCGCCGGCCTTAAGATGCACTTGGGATGACTGCATCCATACGCAGAGCTTAGCTTGAGTCTGGGCTCCTCTGCTTCCGATTCCAGCTTCCTGCCAACGCACACCTGAGAGGCAGCCAGTGATGCCTCACATACTGGAATTCCTGCCACTCACGTGGGAGACTCAGATGAGGCTCTGAGTTCTTGGCTTTGGATTGGCCCAGCCCTAGCTGTGGTGGGCATTTGAGGAGTGAGCCAGCAGGTGGGGAGTCTCTAACTGTCTCTCTGCCTTTCAAGTAAAATGAAAACTGAAAACCATTTTTTTTAGCATGCATTAAGTGATTTACACTTGGGGGAATATTTAGGGCCCATCTTCCAGCTCACTGGAGAGAACTTGACAGAACGCAAGTGCTTGAAAGAAAGCGTATTATTTACTGACACTAAAGTCGAGTTCTTTCATGGCAGAACTGACAGCTGCTTGCACCTGCATTAATGTGTGTGTGTGTGTGTGTGTTTCTTTTTCCTTTTCCAGGGTGAAGCTATCTATCCCAAGATCCTATGTCATGTGGTATAAAGCTTTGGTTTCAGTCACTCACTGACACAGAAGCTTGGATGTGTTTGAAATTCCTTTCGGGGGAAAAATTGGCCAAGGCTTTTGCCAGCACTGTTTCTCACACCAGGCCAGAGTGGGCTGGCTCTCTGTGGGCAAGAGTGCATCCAGGTGTCTTGTCCTTAAAGTCACAGAATCACAGCAAATTGGTCCAAAAAGGGTTCATGTAGTCCGATTTATTTATTGCACGCTTTTCCATAACATTATACTTGGCACTTCTTGCCTCCTTGTAGCAAGGCCTTAATGGCTTGAGATACTCATCTGAGTGTTTGTGTTCTAAATGCCTATTAGAGGATGTCAAGGAAAGATTTAGGGGCCGGAGCTGTGGCACAGAGGGTTAAGTGTCCACCTGCAATGCAGGCATCCCATTTGGGTACTGGTTCAAGTCCCGGCCTCTCCATTTCTGATCCAGGTCCCTGCTCATGCGCCTGTGAAAGCAGTGGTGCATGGCTCAAGGGCTTGGACTCTTGCATGCACATGGGAGATCTGGATGAAGCTTCTGGCTCTGGGCTTCAGCCTGGCCCAGCCCTCTCCATTGTGGCCATCTGGGGAGTGAACAGCAGATGGAAGACCTCGCTTGCTCACTCTGCCTCTGCCTCTCTCCCTCTTTGTAACTGTCTTTCAAATCAATCAATCAATCTTTAAAGAAAAATGACAAAATGTAACAATTCATTCAGGGACTCTCATTCATGATTGATACTTCAGAGAGACAAATTATGCTTCCATTCTTGTACATTCTCCAAGTTCTATCCCTTGGCAATAACTTAGACAGCAAGGTGCTAGAGTCATTTTTCATCAGCCTCCTGACCAAATACAGTTACCAAGTCACAGGTAAGTATGTCCTCTGTATACAGGGCTGATGAATCTTTTGCATATGCAGCATTGAAGATATTGACCACAACATCAAGTGGTATTATCTCGACACAGATCCATGTGATAAAGTCTTTCTGGAATTTAGGCTATCATAACATGTATGATCATTCAGGTCAGAAAGTGAAAACCTACTTCCTTTTTGTAAGAGTGATTTATTTGTAATTTATTTGAAAGGCAGAGACAGAGAGGGAAGGAGGGAAAGAGATCTTCCCTCTGCTGGTTCACTCCCTAAATGGATGCTATAGCCAGGTTTGGGCCAGGCTGAAGCCAGGAGCCAAGAACTCCATCCTGGTCTTCCACATGAGTGGCAGGGCCCCAAATACTTGAGCCATCTTCTGCTGCCTTCCCAGTCACATTAACAGGAAGCTGGGTTGTAAGTGCCATAGCCAGGACACAAACTGGCATTCTGACATGGGGTATGGGCAACCCACCGGGCCACAACGCCAGCCTCACCCCTTTTTCAACTTTGCTACCAGAAAAATATGAAACGAATTTATTGTCTTGTGTTGTAATCTGATCAACTCTATGCTGAGAAGTGTTTCCCCTTTGTATTTCTTCTTAAATATTTTATTTGTAAATTGCCTCAAGTAGTTTCAGATGCATGGAGGTTGAAGATAAAAATTGTAACTAACACAGTGGATGAAAACAATGGCTGGGAAGTAAGGAATAGCTAAACTTGCTGATGAAAGTTGTCTGTACAAAAGTCTTTGTGCCAATTTCTCATCTGAAGGGCAGTGGAGAGACTGTGTAGAAAACCCAAGTTTCATTCTCAGCTTCCCAACTTGCTAAATGTCCTCACAGACATCATCTAGCCTCCATTTTCCTAGTTGTAAATGAGAATATTGGGGCAGGCATTTGGTATGGTGGGCGAGATGCTTCTTGAAACACCGATGTCCCCTGTGGGAGTACCTGGGTTTGAATCTTGGCTCTGCTTTCTATTCCAAATTCCCGCTATTGTGCACCATGCAAGGCGGAAGGTGATGGCTCAGGTAGCTGAGTCCTGGCTACCCAGGTAGGAGATCTAAATTGCGTCCCTGGCTCCAACCTCCAAGCCTTGGCTGTTGCAGGCATTTGGAAGGGAAGCAGTGGCTGGAAGCCATTGAGTGTGCCATGTTGGAAGCAGATCCATCAGCCCAGTCAAGCGCTCACAAGATGGCACTCCCAGCCAACACCGTACATACAAGGTCCAGAAAGATCCCAGGCCCAAAGCATCCACCTAAGCCACTGCTGGATTGCTAACACCAAAAAAACTCTGTGAGAGAATGAATGTTTATTCTTGGTTTAAACTCCTAAATCAGAGTAATTTGCAACAAGCTCTGGATAATCAATAAAACATCCATAGTTAGCTATCAATCCTTTTGAAGAACACTAACTACTGAGGACATCTTGCTCTCTCTTTTTTTTTAATTCCCATGCTTTTTTTTTTTTTAATGTTTATTCACTTTTTTCTCCTTAAAAGGCAGAATAGCGGCTGGCACTGTGGCGTGGCGGGCTGGGCCTCTGCCTATGGCACCCATATCCCATAGAGGTGCTGGTTCTAGTCCTGGCTGCTCCTCTTCTGATCTAGCTCTCTGCTGTGGTCTGGGAAATCAGTAGAGGATGGCCCAAGTGCTTGGGCCCCTGTGCCAGTGTGGGGGACATGGACGAGGCTCTAGCTTCTGGCTTCAGATCGACTCAGCTCTGGTTGTTGTGGCCATTTGAGTGTTGAGCCGACTGATGGAGGACCTTTCTCTCTGTCTCTGCCTCTCTCTGTAACTGTACCTCTCAAATAAAAAAATAAAATCTTTTTTTAAAAAAATACTTATTTAAAAAAATTCTGTAATAATGAAGGCTAAAAAATTATTAAAAAAAAAAAAAGGCAGAACAACAGAGGGGGAGAGAAAGAGGTAAAGACAGAGAGACAAAGACAGAGAGATGGTCCACCCACTGGTTCACTCCCACAACCACCCACAACAGCCAGGGCCGAGCCAGGCCAAAGCCAAGAGCCAGAAACTCCACCCAGGTCTCATTTACAGGGAGCTGGATCAGAAGCAGAGTGGCACCGGCCCCCAGACATGAGATATGAGTGTCCCCAGTGGCAGCTTAACCCGCTGTGTCACAATGCCAGCCCCAGCCTTCTCTTTCCAGATGTTATTAAGGGAAATCCAAGTACCCAATCATCCTAGAACAATGTAGTGGGAAACCACCTCAGAGTCGTGCAATTTCTTCATTTTGTAGATGGGCAACTGAGAAGCTGAAAGATTCAAGATGCCTAAGATATTTAAGTGATGGCAGAATCAGGGTTAGGCCCTCCCCTGTTGGTGTTCTTATATTTGACGTCATCTTTTTCTTCTTTTCTTCTTAAATGATCTAACAATTCTCCTTTATTTTTATTTTTTTTAAAGATTTATTTATTTGAAAGAGTTACAGAGAGGCAGAGGCAGAGAGAGAGAGAGAGAGAGAGGTCTTCCATTTGCTGTTCACTCTCCAAATGGTTTCAACGGCCGGAGCTATGTCAATCAGAAGCCAGGAGCCAAGAGCTTCCTCCAGGTCTCCCACATGGGTGCAGGGGCCCAAGGACTTGTACCATCCTCTACTGCTTTCCCAGGCCATAGCAGAGAGCTAGAGTGGAAGTGGAGCAGCTGGGACTCAAACCAGTGCCCACATGGGATGCCTGCACCACAGGCAGTGGCTTTACCGGCTACACCATAGCGCCGGCCCCTCTCTTTTATATTTAAGTACAGATCTTAGAACAGTGGAATGATCCAAAACACTTACTTTTTTTCTATGATATCATACTGTGTTTTCACCTGAAAATATGCCAACCAAGAGCTCTGAGTTTATAGCACCATTTTGCAAGAGAAAGCGTGCCTCTCAGGCAAGGAAGTCACACAAAATGAATCACATTAATGCGAACATCTGCTGTCTGTGAGTCCTCATACCGAGTCACAGAAGATTAAGCCCAAGTTCCAGCCCCTAAAGTTCTCACGATCTGGTGGGGACAGGATGTTTTAACTGTACTCAGAGCAATGAATGATGGGATGTTGGAGGTCAGACAGAACACACGTGAAATAGAAAAATAGATGTGGCTGGGAGTCAACAGTAGAGGTTCTATAGCCTGCCTTCCAGAACGCTATTGAAAGCCAGTGTTCTAAATTAATATGCCAGGGTGGAAATATATATGTATGTATATATCATATATATATATATTCACATACACACACACACACACTTCAAAGATTGGTAGACCAAATATTCAAGATACTCAAATATTCTAGAAACTGCTGCGAGACTGAGCTTTTATGTAATGGTTTATATTCAGACGGGGTGGCCCAAGAATTTCTAGGAAAATGGGATTTAGCGGGTTGCATTCTATTTGGGGGACGACGCAGAGGACTTGTCTGAAGCCTGCATTTGGTCAGAAGTCGCTTTACATAGGGGTTTGTTGTGCAATGCAGCGTGGACGGCACTCAAGACTCTCTGAACCAAGACTCTAATAGACTGTTGATAGCAAAGCTTGTCTTTGTCACTGGTCTACCCACTCCCTGCCCTTGTATTCTTTTTGCAGTCTGTTGAATAAACAGACTGTCATATTTATTTGTTAAAATTTCAAGGCAGGAGTGGGTGTTTGACTCAGCAGTGAAGACGCTGTTTAGGACAACGGCATTCCATGTCGTGTGCCCAGGTTCACGTCCTGGCTTCACGTCTGATCCCAGCTTCCCGCTAAGGTGCTAAGGTGCAGCGCTGCTAGCTGAAGTTCTTGGGTCCCTGGGAGACCTGGACTGAGTTCCTGCTCCTGGCTTTAGCCTGACCCAGCCCTGACTGTTGCGAGGCTTTCAGGAGTGAGTCAGCAGATAGAAGATCTCTTTTTGTTTCTCTGTCTCCTCCTTCTAAATAAAAAATAAAATTAAAAAATTGGGTAAAAATAGAGGATTTTTGAATGTTTTCACCCAACAGAAATATTGTGTTTGAAGGGATAGATATGTTTACCCTGATTAAACTTTACACAATGTATACCCCATATTGTGGATAACTTTTGTCAGTTAAAATCAAAATTAAACTACTTAAAAATAAATTTCAAGGCACAGACATCTCAGAGCAGACTCTCTGAGATGACAGTGGGGGTTTATATCAGTACTGGCTGTGGATGTAGCTGTTCCTGCACTGGGTGGAACGGAGGAAGGGAGGGATAATTTACTCTTGTTTTAACCTGTTACATTTTGAGGTCCTTTTTTTTAAATGTACATGCACTACTTTACCTTTTTTAAAAAAATTCTTTTTTTTTTAAGATTTATCCATTCATTTGAAAGGCAGAGTGACAGAGAGGCAGAGACAGAGAGAGAGAGAGAGAGAGAGAGTACTTCTGTCTACCAGCTCACTCCCCAGATGCCCAGACCGGTCTGAACTGTACAGATCAGAAGCCAGGGGCCAGGAGCCAGGAGCTTTTTCTGGGTCTCCCATGCAGGTGCAGGGGCCCAAGCACTCGGGCCATCTTCTGCTGCTTTCCCAGGCCATAAGGGAACTGGATCAGGAGTGGAGCAAGCCAGGATTGGGAGTGGACCACCTGTCATATGGGATGCCGGCACTTCAGGCAGCGGCTTCACCTGCTAGGCCACAGCACTGGCCAGGAGCCAGTAGCTTCACCCAGATCTTCCACATGGGTGGCAGGGGTCTACGCGCTTGGGCCCCCTTCCAGTGCTTTCCCAGGCGCATTAGCAGGGAGCTGGATCAGAAGCAGAGTAGCCACAACTGGAACTGGCACTCCAGCATTGCAAGGAGTGGCTTAACCTTGTGCACCACAACACCGGCCCAAAGTGAAGAAAATTGATCGGAGACTGGGGCCGCTCTGCAGAAGTGCCTTTCCAGACTCTGGAACTGAAGGTCTAAGTTGGAAACCACGTTAAGTTGAACTTGTTCTAGGGATCGAGGGCATATAATAGACTTTATCATAGCAAATAAAAAAAGGGGGAGGGGAGAGCTCATCTAGAGCAGAAGAGAAGCGTTGGAGCACTGGCTTGATAATACCAGTCTTTAGACAAATAATTGTTAGTGAGTTGCAAAACCAAACTGGGTTTCCCCCCAGCTATCAGAGCCAAGGGCTAAGGGATCTTGCAGTAGGTGTTAGTAAGCAGAAGGCAACCTTTAAAAATGCAGCAACCAAACTGTTAAGGAGACACAGGAGAGCTTGTTCAAAGGCATAAGAGCGGGCGATGAGTCGCCCTGTATTTTATAGCCTTTATTCTCTTCACCACATTTTTCTCATTTTTGGATTTTCTAAATAGCATAACATACAACAATTCTAAATAGCATAGCATACGACAATTCTAAATAGCATAACAAAGAACAAATCTAAATAGCGTAACAGACAACAATTCTATTAAGAACTTTCCAGTTTGAGAAGCACTTTCACTAAACATTCCCATATTTCATCCTGTAATTTGGATATGAGAAGATGGAGATGTGCCTCTAACTTATATATTCTGTTTGCCTTACCAAACCATACAAACCACTGTATTAAAATGTTTATTTAGGGATGGGCACTTGGCTCAGCAGTTAAGACACCCAAAACCCCAAATGTCCACAGCAGCTAGGGCTGGGCCATGCCACCCCAAAGCAGTAGCCACAAATTCCATTCAGGTCTCCCACATGGGTGGCAGGAACTCAAGCACTTGGGCCATCACCTGCTGCCTCCCAGAGTGTGCATCAGCAGGAAGCTGAATCAAAACTGAAGCAGCTGAGACATGAACCAGACGCTCCAGCATGGGCTGACCTGATGGGGGGGTTTAATCTAGTGCTCCGTAACACCCACCCCTACGCGCTTCTTTCTATTATAAACTATTATAATGCCGGCTCCGCAGCTCAACAGGCTAATCCTCCGCCTAGTGGTGCCGGCACACTCGGTTCTAGTCCCGGTCGGGCACTGGATTCTGTCCCGGTTGCCCCTCTTCTAGGCCAGCTCTCTGCTGTGGTCCGGGAGTGCAGTGGAGGATGGCCCAAGTGCTTGGGCCCTGCACCCCATGGGAGACCAGGAGAAGCACCTGGCTCCTGCCTTCGGATCAGTGCGGTGCGCCGGCCGCAGCGCGCCGGCCACTGCGGCCATTGGAGGGTGAACCAACGGCAAAAGGAAGACCTTTCTCTCTGTCTCTCTCTCTCACTGTCCACTCTGCCTGTCAAAATAAATAAATAAATAAACTATTATAAAATATATGAAATTTACTTGATGCATCATAGTTTGTTTCTTAGATGTTTGCTTGACTATGAAATGTGGCATTCAGATCTCTCCCTCACATTTACCAGTTTATTTTGCTTGCTTATCAGATGATTGTTGCAATTTCCGTGTTCCCATGTTTACTACTAAACTGGAAATCATTAAAATCCGAGTGTGATCTCCTACCAGTGGGGGATTTTGACACCGTGTTGGCAGTATGAACTAGGCAGAGACACGCGCCTTTTCAAGGATTTCTTTTTCCTGGAGACACGATCCCAGTGTCCAGAGTAAAATTCCTCTGAGGATGATTCACAGGCAAGAGTCACGTGAGCAAAAAGCAAAGTAGGATTTAGGATGAATGTAATTATTTACATCTCATAGAATCCCAATGAGAAAACTCTGAGCCTGTCCCTAGATAAACACACACACACACACACACACACACACACAAAGTTTGCATGAACATCTGTAGGAGTAGATCTTCCCTAGTCTAGATAGTTTGGGAGTAAAGTACTTTATTTGAGCGGGTTCTACAGCTCAAAGCAAGAAAGGAGGATGAAATTCGAATAACAGAGTTTTAAGAAATAACTGTGTAAGACCAGGACTAAGAACTGTTAAATGAACGTAACTCTTCTCCCCAGACATATTCAAGGAATTGGAGCTCCACAGCCTGTTATTTTATATGTAACCAGTCAAAGATGAGGGAAAAACTTGCTGGTTAATGCTATTTTCTTGATTTGCTTATTTTGAAGAAACACATCTTGCTGACATAATTTTTCCATTGGCGATTAGCAAGGATAGATACTATAGAATATAAATATTTTTCGAACACTAAGTATTTTACAATTATCGTAAACAAGACAGAGAGAGGTTTAAAGATTATGAGTTAGGAGCTGGCGCCGTGGCTCAATAGGCTAATCCTCCACCTTGCGGTGCCGGCACACCGGGTTCTAGTCCCGGTCGGGGCGCCGGATTCTGTCCCGGTTGCCCCTCTTCCAGGCCAGCTCTCTGCTGTGGCCAGGGAGTGCAGTGGAGGATGGCCCAGGTGCTTGGGCCCTGCACCCCATGGGAGACCAGGAAAAGCACCTGGATCCTGGCTCCTGCCATCGGATCAGCGCAGTGCGCCGGCTGCAGCGGCGGCCATTGGAGGGTGAACCAACAGCAAAGGAAGACCTTTCTCTCTCTGTCTCTCTCTCTCACTGTCCACTCTGCCTATCAAAAATAAAAAAAAAATTAAAAAAACTTAAAAAAAAAGATTATGAGTTAGAGTGATTTCAAATTTTTTTAAGTTTAAGCAGTGAGACTGAAACAGTATCCTAAATACAGCAGATTAAAATGAGATTTTTCATATAAATTATATTTTATATGTTAAAATAAAAACGTCTTATGATAATGTTATTCCATGAGGCTGTTTTTGTTTAAAATAGATGTTTAGAAATGAAACAGTTACAAGCTCATCATCAATTTGTTTCTGTATTTAGTTTTGGTTACTTAATAAATGTCAAGAAAAGTTTTGTTTGGATAGAAATGTGGTTATAAATAGCAACAGTTTTTAAACAATCACCTTTCAATCTGAGAATATTCTTCAAAAAAAAGAAAGATGAAATGTTTTATTTAGAAGACTGCATAGGCCGGCGCTGCGGCTCACTAGGCTAATCCTCCGCCTTGCGGCACCGGCACACTGGGTTCTAGTCCCTGTCGGGGCGCCGGATTCTGTCCCAGTTGCCCCTCTTCCAGGCCAGCTCTCTGCTGTGGCCAGGGAGTGCAGTGGAGGATGGCCCAAGTATTTGGGCCCTGCACCCCATGGGAGATCAGGATAAGTACCTGGCTCCTACCATCAGATCAGCGCAGTGCGCCGGCCGCAGTGCGCTAGCCGCGGCGGCCATTGGAGGGTGAACCAACGGCAAAGGAAGACTTTTCTCTCTCTCTCTCTCTCTCTCTCTCTCACTGTCCACTCTGCCTGTCAAAAGATAAAAAAAATAAAAATAAAAAAAGAAGACTGCATAAAAACTGAATAACATAAGAAATCTCCAATTTATCACAATTTATTTTTATTTTGAAATTTTTGGTCATTTTTATAAAAAATGAAAAATTAACTACAAAATCTTTTGTTCCAAATGGTTACTAAGTATCTTAATAAATGTTTCTGCTTGGTTTTGAGCTTTAAAGATTACTACAGAAATTATTTCTAATATCATAAATAATTTCCTCAAATTTTACTCAGCCATAAAAAATTAATGAAATCATGTCTTTTAGAACAAAATGGATGCTACTGGAAAACATTATGCTTAGTGATTAAGCCAGTCCCAAAGAGACAAATATCATGTTTTCTCTGATATGTAGTAAATATGGAATACAAAAAATATATAGGAATGAAATGGGCACCTTGTGATTTAATTGTTGTTTTAGCCCTTGTCTATACTCCCATGGAACTGTGGTCTTTCTACCTTTTACTTGTTGAATATTACGGTTAGTGGGGCATTAAGCCTGTAATCATGAAGTGAACTGAAATAGTGTTTTTGCAAAAATTAAAGAAAAAAAGGAAAGGAAGGAAGGAGGATGACTGAGGGGGGAAGGAAGTACGGTTATCTTCTTAGAATCATACCTATGAAATATGTGAAATCTGTTCTATTTTAATGAAAATTTTAAAAATATATAAATATTTTCCACACTATCAAAAAACTAATTTCCTCAAAGGGTGGTACAATTTAGTTTACAATGCATCTATCTGTACATTTGCTGTTTTTTTAAAAGATTTATTTATTGTTTGTTTTTTTTTTTTTTTTTGACAGGCAGAATGGACAGTGAGAGAGAGAGACAGAGAGAAAGGTCTTCCTTTGCCGTTGGTTCACCCTCCAATGGCCTCCGCGGCCGGCGCACTGTGCTGATCTGAAGGCAGGAGCCAGGTACTTATCCTGGTCTCCCATGGGGTGCAGGGCCCAAATACTTGGGCCATCCTCCACTGCACTTCCTGGCCACAGCAGAGAGCTGGCCTAGAAGAGGGGCAACTGGGACAGAATTCCACACCCTGACCGGGTCTAGTACCCGGTGTGCCAGCGCTGCAAGGCGGAGGATTAGCCTAGTGAGCCGTCACGCCAGCCTATTTATTTATTTGTAAAGAGTTTTTTTTTTTTTTAATTTATTTGAAAGGCAGAGTTAGAGAGGGGAGGGGGATCTTCTACGTGCTGGTTCACTCCCAAAATGGCTGCAATGGCCGGGGCTGGGCCAGGCCAAAGCCAGGAGCCAGGAATTTCATCTGGGTCTTCCACATGGGTGGCAGGGACCCAGCACTTGGACGTGTTTCATTGCTTTCTCAGATGCATAGCAGGGAGCTGGATTGGAAATGTAGCAACCTGGACTGGAGCCTGACCTCCAACATAGAACACAGGCATTGCAGGCCAGCAGCTCAACCCACTGTTTTACTTATTGGTCCTGATTTACTTATTTTAAAGGCAGAGTGACACACAGAAAGACAGAAAAATCTCCCAACCACTGGATTATTCCTGAAATGGACTGCAACATCAAGGGCTGGACTAGGTTGAAGCCAGGAGACAAGAACTCCATTGAGTTATCCCACGTGGGTGGCAAGCACACAAGTACTTGGGCCATTAACCTGCTGCCTCTCCAGACGTATTAGCAGGGAGCCTGCACTGTGGCACAGAGACTCCACCATCCCATGTTGGAGCACTGATTCGAATCCCATCTGCTCCAATTCTGATCCGGCTCCTTGCTAATGCACCTGGGAAAGCCATTAGCAGCAGAGGATGGCCCAAGTGTTTGGGTCCCTGCGACTCACGTGGGAGCTGTGGATGGAGTTCCTGGCTCCTGGCTCCTGGCTTCCACCTGGCCTGCCCCAGTCATCATGGTCATTTGGGAAGCAAACCGACAGATGGAATCTCTCTCTCTCTCTCTGTGTCTCTCCCTCTCTGTCACTCTACCTTTCAAATACATAAAATAATTCTTACAAAAACATAAGTACAGATATTTGGGACTCTAATGGGTGCTCTTACAGGGAATGCTGGCATCCAAAGCAGCAGCCCGTGCCATAGCCCTACCCCTGTATATTTCCTCAATTTTTTTATTATAGTAAAGTATTTATGACATTTGTCATCTTAGAGATTTTTAACTGTACAATTCAGGGCAATAAAGCATATTTACAATGTTTTGCAACCATCAATATTATCTATTTTTTAAAGATTCATTTATTTATTTGAGAGGCAGAGTTACAGACAGAGAGAGAGGGAGAGACAAGGAGAGAGAGGTCCTCCACCCACTGGTTCACTCCCCAAATGGCCACAATGGCTGGAACATCTGAAGCCAGGAGCCAGGAGCTTCTTCCAGGTCTCCCATGTGGGTGCAGAGGCCCAGGCACTTGGACCATCCTCCGATGCTTTCCTCAGGGGCATTAGCAGGGAGCAGGATCAGAAGTGGAGCAGCTGGGACATGAATCAGTGTCCATACGGGATGCCAGCAGTTAAGGCAGAGGCTAAACCTTCTACCCCACAGTGCCGGCCCCAGTACTATCCATTTCTAAACCTTTTTCATTATCTCCACTTTTAAAAAAAGGTTTATTTATTTATTTGAAAGGCAGAGTTACAAACAGAAAGACAGAGAGAGTTCTTCCATTTACTGGTTCACTCCCCAAATGACTGCAACGGCTGGAGCTGGACTGATCCAAAGCCAGGGGACAGGAGTTTCATCAGGGTGACCCTCTTGGGTGGAGGAGCCCAAATACTTAGGCCATTTTCCACTGCTTTCCAGGCCTTTTGCAGAGAGCTGGATTGGAAATGGAGCAGCCAGGACTTGAACTAGCTCCCATATGGGATGCCTGCGCCACAGGCAGAGGCTTAACCTACTGCATCACAGTGCTGGCCCCCATTATCCCAAATTTCAAAAATTAAAATGAAATCTGGGGGGGCCGGTGCCGCAGCTCACTAGGCTAATCCTCCACCTGTGGCGCCGGCACCCCAGGTTCTAGTCCCGGTCGGGGCACTGGATTCTGTCCCGGTTGCTCCTCTTCCAATCCAGCTCTCTGCTGTGGCCCGGGAAGGCAGTGGAGGATGGCCCAAGTGCTTGGGCCCTGCACCTGCATGGGAGACCAAGAGGAAGCACCTGGCTCCTGGCTTCGGATAGGTGCAACGCGCCGGCCATGGCGGCCATTTGGGGCGTGAACCAATGGAAAAAGGAAGACCTTTCTCTCTGTCTCTCTCTCACTATCTAACTCTGCCTGTAGAAAAAAAAAAAAAAATCTGGGGGCTAGCGTTGCATTGCAACAGGTTAATCCACTGCCTGGTATACCACATCTCATCTGCAGGGCTTGGGACACAGTCTGCTCCACTTCTGATCCACCTTCCTGCTAATGTGCCTAGGAGGCAGCAGATGATGGTCCACGTCCTTGGATTCCTGCCAACCACATAAGAGACCTGGATTGAACTCCAAGCTCCTGGCTTCAGCCAGGCCCAGTCCCAGCTCTTGCCAGCATTTGGGGAGTGAATCCATGAATGGAAGAAATCTTTCTCTCTGTCTGTCTGTCTGTCTGTCTCTCTCTCTGTGTCATTCTGCCTTTCAAACAAATAAACATAAATAAATAACTATAAAAAAGAATTAAAAAAGAAAAAAACTAAGAGAATTGTGCTAATAATTTTGCTTTTCTTAAAAAACTAGCAAGTTTAACAGGTTGAAATTAAGTATCTTCTAAATTCTGAAAGTTTTAAGCCTTTATGTGCGGACTATAATTACGTGTAATGCATGGAATTTGTCATTTTCATTTGGCTTTATGCTTTGATAAAAATCATATTTAAAATAAAAATACTAAAAATAAGTTTGAATGGAACACTTGGAAAGTTCCTAAAACAGCTGCATGGAACAATTTAAAAAAATACATCTCACAGTTGTCTGAGGTATAGAGAATTAACTGTTGGGACAAGAGCTACGGACCACAGTGAAGCCAGCAAGGCAATGGGGCTCTCGTGGTCAAAGAACAATGCTGGTTTTTTCTGTTCTACCTCGTCATCGCCAATAGCAATGTCTCTTTGTGACTCTGATCCCCGAAAAGACTATTTCAACTCCACTCTCAAAAACTCTTTCACCTGTTTTCACCTGAATGCAAGTTCGAATGTGGCATGCAAAAACTTGTCATCTTCTTGGGAGGTTTGATTGAAATGCAACACGGCTTGTCTAGTCAGGTTGAAGGATCATCTTACATTAACAGCAAATCTAAGTGACTCTGAGAAGGGCTCCACACGTCCAGTAGAGCAGACCACTTGGCAAAGCTAAACATCTTCTCCTAAAAGTGGTCCCTCTGTGTTTGTGGCGAGACGCAGAACCACATCCTCCCCCTGTCACCTCCGCCACCCTCTGCTCAGTCAGAGGGAACTCGGAGAGGTTTGTTAGGGGCTACAGGGTTGACAGACATTCACTCCAAATGCACAGTGTTCATTTACTGACTATCCGGTACGGGCCAGGCTCTATGCTGGATACTTGTGCATCAGCGCCTCTAACACCCAACCTCACCCTATGAGATGGGTGCCGCTGGTGTCTTCCTTTTAGAAAGGGGGACATTGTGACCGAGAGAGCTGAGGTCACACAGGAACACTGCAAACCTGCTCAAGGCCAGCAGGAGTTGTGTTCTCCCGAGAACCTTAGTTCAGGCATGGACTCCATAACCCACACTTCCTGATGTCTACCAGATGTCATGTGAGTCGAGCTCCCAGGACTGATGGTGGTTACCTCAGACTTACCGAAAACTGGCAAGATTTAGCTCAATTTTCTCCTTGGAAAGCCCCTCACAGGGAAATTAGCCAAGACTTGGAAAGGGACAAAAGCGGTCCCTGGATGTCATGTCAGTGGAGTGCTGTCTGTCATAGAGCAGAGCTTCTGGGAACTATCTGGTTCCGCAGGGGTCTGCACCTTGGATTATCGTGGATTAGTGGGCTATTTCATGACTCTGTAGGGGTGGAAGTTGTAGAAAATTAACAGCAGAGCAGATGTGTCCTGTACATAGTGATTCCAATGATTCCTGCTTTGGAAAAGCATACAAATTTTATCTGGTAGCGATACAGCTGATTTCTACCCAATAAATGATCCAAATTACTGCATATCCAGCTCCATACGATATCACCAGTCTTATATCTATGAGGGTACCTTCAGAAAGTTTGTGGACAAAGGGAATTAAAAGATGGTCTAGGGACCAGTGTCGTGGCATAGTGGGCTAAGCTGTCGCCTGTGATGGCAGCATCCCATACTGGAGTGTTACTTCCAGTCCAGGTCCCTGTTAAATATGCCTGGGAAGGCGGTAGAAGATGACCCAAGTTCTCATCCCTGCCATCCGTGTAGGACACCAGGACGGAATTCCTGATTCCTGGCTTCAGCCTGGCTCAGATGTGGCTGTTGTGGCCACTTGGGGAGTGCACCAGAGGATGGAAGATCTTGACACACTCACTCCCTGTCTCTCTCAGAGATGCTTTGCTTTTCAAGTAGATAAATAAGTAAATAAAACCTTTATACAAAGATAAAACCTGGGGTCAGTGCTGTGAAATAGTGGATAAAGCTGCCACCTGCAGTGCCAGCATCTCATATAGGCGCCAGTTTGAGACCCGGCTGCTCCACTTCCAATCCAGCTCTCTGCTATGGCCTGGGAAAGCAGTAGAAGATGGCCTGAGTCCTTGGGCCCCTGAAGAGGCTCCTGGCTCCTGGCTTCAGATAAGCGCAGCTCCCGCCATTGCAGCCATCTGGGGAGTGAATTTATCAGATGGAAGACCTCTCTCTACACTGCCTCTCTGTAACTCTGCCTGTCAAATAAATAAATCTTAAAAAAAGATAAAAAACTATAAATTTGCTTATGTTATTTCAAAATCCATGCAGTTTTTCTCATAGTATGCATTTTTATGAACTTTTTGGAGGTCTCTTATATGCATGAACTTAAAACATTCTTTGTATCAAGATAAACTTCTCTTAATTCCATTTCCTGTGAACTTTTTGAAGCACCTTTATATTTGCAAATCCATTTCAGCCATCCAGAGGGCTTCACATTTTCCTTTGAACGGGTTTAATTATCTTTCTGGGTCCCTCATGAATTAATGAGCTAAATGAAAATCTTTAGCACATGTTTGTTCTGTATTTGAATGAACGTCACGATTATTACATTTTGGAAAACTCTATTTACCATGATAATCTTTTTTTTTTTTTTAAAGATTTTATTTGTTTACTTGAAAGTCCCAGCTGCTCCACTTCAGATCCAGTTCTCTGATAGTGCACCTGGGAAAGCAGCAGAGGATGGCCCAGGGCCTTGGGCCCCTGCACCCATGTGGGAGACCCAGAAGAAGCTCCTGGCTCCTGGCTTCCGATTGGCTCAGTTCCAGCCTTTGTGGCCATTTGGGGAGTGAACCAGTGGATGGGAGACACCCCCCCCCCATATGTCTGTACTGTCTCTATAACTTCTGTCTTTCAAATAAATAAAATAAATCTAAAAAAATCAACTTTAATAAATAAATAAAATAGAATAGAAATGGCACGGATGCTGATGCCAATTTTAAGAGCACAGAGGAAAGTAATGCATTCAAAGGGTGACTCTTGCTGTAGAATCCTTCCTCTCGGCCTCAGGGGCTGTGGAGGGACCACGGGGCATTTCCTTCTGGGAAAAATGTGAATCCGCAGGAACAACCAAGTGTCTCCCGCCCAGTAACCTTTGCTACCCTGCTCATGCTGGAGAGTTTGAAATCCTGCAGAGGACATGAACCAGCCCCCTCCACCCCTTCCCCACGATGCACTCACACCTGAGGCGACCCGTGGTGCTTTCAAGAGCTCAGAGAGACCAGCACTTCACCGACACACCCCTCGGGGTAACCTACAGAAGCAGTGCATTGATGAATTCCGGCTTCGCTACTTTCAGACGTGCCACCTAATTCTGGGCCCAAGACAAGGGATCCCATAAGCAGAGGAATCCCGGAAAGGTTGACGTTTTCGTTACAGAGAGAGATCACAAACAGATTTTCTCAAGTTCAGCTTTTTCACTTATTGAAAGCGTTGTAGGGGCCGGCGCTGTGGCGAAGTGGGTTAACGCCCTGGCCTGAAGAGCCGGCCTCCCATATGGGTGCCAGTTCAAGACCCGGCTGCTCCACTTCCGATCCAGCTCTCTGCTATGGCCTGGGAAAGCAGTGGAGCATGACCCAAGTCCTTGGGCCCCTGCACCCACGTGGGAGACTCAGAAGAAGCTCCTGGCTCCTGGCTTCGGATCAGTGCAGCTCTGGCTATTGCGGCCAATTGGGGAGTGGACCATCAGGTGGAAGACCTCTCTCTCTCTGCTTCTGTGTAACTCTGACTTTCAAATAAATAAATAAATTAAAAAAAAAAAAAAAAAGGAAGCGTTGTAGCCAGACGACGTTGTGCCAGCAAACAGGGAACACCATGAAACAAAATAGGAACAAAATTTCAAATCCGATTTGGCTTGAGGAAGGAAAGTGTTATTCAATTCAACCTTCGCTAGAGAGGAAAGACTTCAGCAAAGAGCCAGGCACACTGAACCGCACACTGGGTTTGCCTATGGAACCTCTTAGCACAGCAGGGACTCCGTTAAGCATCAGACCATCAAAGTCTCTGCTGCAGGTCTGATGTCACAGTGAAGAAGCAGACAGGCACTTTAGTCCCCATTTAAATGAGGTAAGGTGTGTCACACCCAGTATTTTACCCGTAAGCCCATGAAAATAGAAAAGAATCCAGAGAGCCAGGGGCAAAGCAAGGGCAAGCCTGCACCCAAGGCAGGGTTAGGCTTCCTGTAGATCACCGATATCCGTGACTGTGTTTCAGGGGAGCAATCTCCCCCGAGCGTGGAGCATCCATGGTCCCAAATGGCCAGCCCCCTGACACAAGAGCCCCCCGCCCCCCGCCCCCAGTGCCTGCCTAGCATTCCAGTGAGTTCTCAGTTGCCTTAAGGGAAGGGTCTTTCAAGTCAGATATGTTAAAAGGAGACATTTGTAAAAGTTACAACAGTTTTGAAGTTAGGCTGTCACTCTTAAGTGCTCTTCTGAGCCATAACAACTGTGTGGTTTGAAAAGGAGATGACAATTGTGACAAAAAAAAAACACACACACACACACACACACACACAAACAACAAAAACAACCCTTCTGCCTGGGTGGTTTTTCACCCGACCACGGGCTTGACACGTTTCTCAACCACACGTTAGGTCACCTTGTCTTCCTGAGTTGTTACCTTCCTTCTGTTGGAGTTGTTAGTACTTGTTCCCTTCCTGCCTTACCTGGCCATTGGGAGGAGTAAGAATAGAGTCCCAGAGGGCTATGGATGCAAGGCCAATGATGACATTGAATTCAATGGTTTGTTCTAAATCTTAAATGACAACTTGGCCAAGTCCCCACCACACACATGCTGTCTTCCTCCACATAGAATCCCATCTCTCCAGCCCTAGTACTTAAGAAGAATCTTCCATGATCAAAATCTATACCTTCCCGTATCTTCTTTCTGCTTTTGGAAATTATTCATCATTCAGTATGTCCTACTACGTCCTAGGCACTATTGTCTGTGTTAGTGATGTGGCAGTGAACAAAGTAGTCCAAGTTCCTGCTCCCTGGAGCTTCTGTTCTAGACCATTCCAGATCATTCTAGACAACCAGGGTGTGTGTGGGCATGGAACAGGTGGCAGAAGAGATGATGAAAACCAAATGAAGAAGTAAAAATGTGACTAACATGTGTGCAAAGTGTGTCAGCAGACGACAGGTGCCATGGAGGGAAATAGAGCAGAGAAGTAGAGCAGGACACGTCAGAGCTGGGGCCTCGCCTGCGGTCTGGGAAGGCGCCTCTGAGGAGGTGACATAGCAGCAGAGACTCATGGGTGGCAAGGGGATAGATGAAGGACAAGTTCTCTGCACTACTGGAGATGACAAGGACAAGCCTCCAGGACAGGCCAACCTGGGCCTAACTGGATTCTCACTGCATCGTGGCTGTGTCCGGTTTTGAGGAAGAGGGAGGAACCAACAGTTGCAAGCTCCGAGAGTTGGCTGCGCAGGGCCCAGGGAGCGGCTGTGGTTACCACCCCTGCAAGCGAGCTGCCCGCTTCCCCAGGTCTCCCTGAGAGCGGAGGAGAAAGAGGCAGTTGTGTGGCCAGCTTCCAGGCCCACTCCCTCCAGGTTCTGCTGCAGCAGGGTGGACACTCGGGTTCCAAGGGTGCTTCCTCACCAAGCCAGGCTCCTTTGTGGCCTCCTTCTCGGAGCTTCCAGAATGGTCTTGGACATGTGCACCTGCTCTGCTGCCAGCTTCCTTTCGGCCAGCCTGGGCCGGAAGGGCCTTCTCCCTCGCTGCCTGCCAGGAGGCCTGCTCGGCTTGGACACCTCCCCTCTCCTGGAGCTTGCTGGCCAGGCAGCTTTGGAAAACAGGGAGCTTGGAAAAGAAGTCACTTGCACTTTATAAAGTGGTAACTAATGTGGGGCTTTATGTAGTTAAACCTAAATGCCATTTTCCTCCTAAGGCTCTCTGGCGAGGGACTGGTTCTCTTTCATGTCAACTCAGGAAGTTTTGCCCAAGAAATAAAGAGGTGGGGGCTGGTGTTTGCCCAATCAGGAAATGTGAATTAACTGATGAGGAACCTAGGGAAAAAAAAAAGACTCAGGCAAAGGAGAAGAAGGGAAGTGGGAGACGGCAAAAGGTAGCGCCATAAATGGGTACAGCGGGGAAGGACAGGCCAGCAGCGGTCATTTCATGGAAATTCTGTTAGTTGAAACTTCCTTTTTATGGAGGATTGCTTTGACAAACTTGGAGGAAAAGAAAACCCCCAGTGGAAGGCAATTTTCATGGAAAGAAAACCCAAGATATTAACAGGGATTCTAGCGTCTGCAAGGTAAACACTCAGTTTGGCCATGGAAACTCTTGCTCTCACAGTTGCACGCGTTCCCTGTTTCACACCACACATGTCACCACAGCTCTCTGCGCAACGTATGGTTTAAAACAATGAATACATTATGTAGATCAAACAGGCCCTCGCTCCACCCCCTCAGCCTTCCCCTGAAAGTAGACCTACCTCATGGCTTCAAACACGGCTGGCACGCCCTAAGGAGAGAGAAAAGAAAGCCCTGTTATAAAGCAGGTGTTCAGGGACCAAGAAGAATGAGTCACTGGAGAAAAAAAAAAAACACAGGTTAACCTGCAAACTCATCTGGGGTGGAATCTGCTGTGAGTTTTAGAAAACAGAATTAGCCTTTTAGTTTTCGCCTTGTAAGTAGCTATTGGTTTGACCTAGAACCAGAAGTCAAAGGACTAATTAAGGCATTTTGTCCAAAGAGCTTTTGCTCTAAATAGCTTTTTTCCCTCCCTTCCATTGATTCTTCTACTTAATGCCAGACTCAGGGCTGGTTAGGGCTGCCCTAGTCAGGAGGTATTCTCTTATTCTTTTTTTTTTTTTAATATTTATTTATTTATTTGTTTGAAAGAGAGAGAGAGAGAGACTGAGAGGTCTTGCATCCACTGGTTCACTCCCCAGATGGCTGCAGTGCCCAGAGCTATGCTGATCTGAAGCCAGGAACCAGCAGCTTCTTTCAGGTCTCCCATGCAGGTGCAGGGGCCCAAGGACTTGGAGCAGCCAAGACTCAAACCGGCACCCGTATGGGATGCAGCACTGCAGGTGGCGGCTTTACCTGCTACACCACAGCGCTGGCCCCAGTCAGGGGGTGTTCTAAGGCACAAGGCAAATGACCTAAGGCACTGATCCTGCAGAGGTCTGGAAGTTAGCACAAGCATGTGTGCCCGCGTTCATGCATGCCCATGTGTGTCTGCATGGGGCTGAACACACGTGTGTGTACAAGGGGCAGTGACACCATGCAATGCGAATGGGACATCATAGTTTGGATGTTGAACCCCATGGGTCTTTCCAAGTGAGCAAACTTGGGTTTCCCGGGGAAAGGAGATGAGAGCCACTGCACATTAATTGGATCCCGATTCGATGTGATGGGGGGAGGATGAAGTACACTCAGGAAAGACAGCATGGATGGTTTTCCAATGTTCGTGTCTGAGATCCTTGCTAGAAAATCTTGGGGGTCCTGGTCTCTGACTGAGTTAGTTGCCCAGGTGGAGCTGGGTATGGGTCTTGTAGCCAACACGTCTGCTCTGTGATCCTGATTCTTCCTGCTTCTGCTGCTTGTTTAGTTAAATCTTTCCTGGGGCCAGCGCTTTGCCGCAGTGGGTAAAGCCACTGCCTGCAGTGCCAGCATCCCATATGGGCGCTGGTTCGAGTCCTGGCTGCTCCTCTTCCAATCCAGCTCTCTGCTGTGTCCTGGGAAAGTGGTAGAAGATGGTCCAAGTCCATAGGCCCCTGCACCCATGTGGGAGACTTGGAAGAAGCTCCTGGCTCCTGGCTTTGGATCAGCACAGCTCCGGCTGTTGTGGTCATCTGGGGAGTGAACTATCGGATGGAAGACCTCTCTCTCTCTCTCTCTCTCTCTCTCTCTGCCTCTCCTCTCTCTGTGTAACTCTGACTTTCAAATAAATAAATAAATCTTAAAAAAAAAATCTTTTCTAAGTGTGGCTCCCTGCTGAGGGCCTCACTCCTTCCCTAAATAAATGTTAGTTTAGCCTGAGTAATTTAGGGTGCCAGTTAAACTCTTCTTCACTCAACTATTCTACCCATTAGTCCCCCCCTACCCCATATTTCCTCCCTCCAGTCCTCATCACTAGTTCAGGGATGGGAAACATCCAGCCTACCAGCCGTATAAGGCTCACAAAATCATCTGGTCCAGCCCTGCCAAGGCAACAGCAGGTGGGACTTGAAATTCAGTACCTCCACAGCAGGCTAATTGTTAACTTGATAATTTTGTATGGCCCGTGGTTGATGTTATAAATATCCAAATGACCTTTGGCAGAAAAAAAGACTCCCCAATCTTGGAAGAAGCCATTTCTTGAGCATCTACTAAAGTGAAGGTGGTGAGATTATAAAAATGAAAGAGGACACATCCCCTGTCCTTAAGAGGCTGGAGTCTGGTTGGGGAGCCGGGCAGACTAAGCAGGTCCTTTCAACAGAGAGGCCACGGGTTAGGAGCAGGTGTACTGACTGCTCTGGTTTCTCCAGTTAACCAAGTAGAAAGCACAGGGGCAAACCTGGGCCCAAGCATCTCAATTCCAATAGCCACCAAACTCAAGCGGAAGGATTTGCCAGCTGCCAATTTACCAGAACCTCCGAGTCACGGAATATCAGAGAAAAGCAGCAGGCTTGATTCAAAGTTATAGTTATGAAATAATACGGTGTCCCAATCGTCCAGGGACGGCAGGCACATTCATGAAGTTCGTTTCTGAAATCTCTTCCACAGAGGCTGGCTACATGTAGCTCTTTGTTTTCCCCACTGGCCAAGAGAGGACATTACTTGGTGCACAAAACTGAGAACACCTCTGGTCTGCTGCCCTTCCCCCTTAACACTAGACCTTGGACAAGCCTTTTACTGTTTTTTTTTTTTTTAATTTAATTTTTTTTGGTGTCCATTTCATAAGGAAGGAATAAACACTGCCTCTGCTTCCAGCTGTTGGACAAAGGCACTGTGAAGATTTATGCATGAATTCCAGCAAAATCACCTTAGCTTGCTGAAGGAGCGAATCCTGTGTGTGCCTTTATTTAGGTGACGCACATTCTGTCTCACTGCACTCTTAGCCGGTTGATTAGAAAACCGACTCATTAAGGCTCGGGTTAAAAACAAAAATCCCAAAGCATGAAAAGAGACCAAAGAGAGTTGCATCATTTCCTTTGCGTCTTCCCTAAGGGCATCCTGGTATTGGACAGAATGACTCAAGCCAAAAAAATGAAGCAAAAACAGCCCACTGTCCAATACCGATGATTTTGGACCACAACCTGACACAGAAGAGGAGGATGCTTTGTATGGAGAAAATAAAGGAGTGAGGCAAGCAAAGAGCATGGTTTTCTGACCTGGCTGAAAACAAGGCAAAGAGGGACATTAAGCTGAATCCTAACATGTGCCCGTCTTTTTCCTCTTCCCCTCTTAGAAAAACCAAAACACCTTACAAATTTCATCCAACAAAGTGTTAAGAAATTGGAATGCAAGTATTGGTGTAAAAGGATGTTTGAATTGTTTTTTATTATCATTATAGGAGTATCAGGTGTCGTTGGAAGATTGATCAAATGGAAAGATCTTTATATTATGACTTCTCTAAGTAGCGGTTACTCTTCTGTTGAAATTGTTGTTTGCTGTGAATGCCTCATTAAATACAATCCTTTGCCTCCAGACCTAGGATGTACTTAGAAACCTTCTGTTCTCGCTCAGGTGATGACAGAATACAGACATTGGCATACGAAGGCCAGTTGCTTTTTTTTCTTTCAGTCAAATACACCCTGAGCAACTCTGGAACAATCTCTGGGCAGTGTCCGTGGCAAATTCCTAAACTGGGAGTCTGTTATTCTGGCCACTGAATTGCATTCACCCTGCAAGGCTGGACCCTGGACAGGCCTTGTCTCACCTCCAAGCCACACGCCCTCCAGACTCCCAGACTCTGGAGCACACCCAGAGAAACCCGACTTGGGGAAATTCAGGTCCTCTGAGATCTGACCGCTTGAATTCAGAGCTGCTACAGATTCCACTGAGCCCCAGGAAGAACAGACGAGGGAAGCATTGGGCTTCTCTGTAACCTGGTCTTCTTCTCTACCTTGAGATCAAGAGAAGACAATTTATCACCTGTTGGCATTGTCAGGAAGTGTTAGTTTTAAGACTATCTGAGCTTTGAAACTCAGTGTTGGGGTCGGTGCTGTGCCGTAGCAGGTAAAGCCTCTGCCTGCAGCGCCGGCATCCCATATGGGCACCAGTTCAAGTCCCGGCTGCTCCACTTCCAATCCAGCTCTCTACTATGGCCTGGGAAAGCCCTAGAAGATGGCCCAAGTCCTTGGGCCCCTGAAGAGGCTCCTGGCTCCTGGCTTCGGATTGGCGCAGCTCCAGCTGTTGTGGCCACCTGGGGAGTGAACCAGTGGATAGAAGACTAAGATCTCTCTCTCTCTCTCTCTCTGTCTCTCTCTGCCTTTCTGTAACTCTGCCTTTCAAATAAATAAAAAAAAATCTTTAAAATAATAATAATAAAATAAAATACATGGACAGGCACAGCACCTGATCCACTCCACTCAACAACAACAACAAAATCAGAGTTAAGGAAGGGAAGAAGAGAACCTCTAGAAAAGCTTTAACGTTGGTTATGAGGTTCGAATTCTAGAAAGAAAGTTAGGAAAGTTTTGTGATCATTAACGCTTCCACCTGGAAGTGTGGTGTTTGTACCACTGAGATTTTCTTTCTGCTTTTTCACTTTTTAATTTTAATTTGTAATTCATTTGTAACAGATTCAATACAATTTGTAGATGCCACTGAGATTTTCTTAGCAGACATGGCCAGTGATACCTCATCTTGAACTCAGCAACTCACAACTCTCCGTCTCCTAAATGTCTTCCATCTGCACATCCACACACCTGGTGGGATTTGGAATGTGCAACCCCCAAGTACCGCACCTTGGCAGTTGAGAAAGCAGAAGCAGGAAGTTCTCACTCTCCTTGCTCTGCCACACTCTTCTATTTAAACACATCATGGAAACCTACAGAGGATTTTCTGCCTTTGCCCTCAAGCAAGTCATGAGACTCTCACTTGAGAGATGCAAAGGAGCACCGTTATCTCTGAAGACAGAGGGAGGGCGGCAGGGAAGAATCTGGACGAACAGGCTTGGCTCAGCTTCCCCCAGTCTGCTCCTAGTAGATTACACTGCCAGCAACCAAGCCTGTTTCTCCACGGTCACCCACTTCTTCATCAAGCCTACCCCCTAGATACATTGTACGTGTCACCTACAATGTATATTAAGTACATTTCTGCACTTTTCTCATAGTTGTTTGTCATTCGTTGTGGAGGTTTCAGCCGGGAGCCTGGGATGAGTGAGGAAAAGGTATTTTCCTCCCAGACACAAGCCAAGCCATCTTTATTTCCAGGATACATCTTTTGTGCTAAGGAATGTATGAGGGGATTTCAAAACATTCATGGAAAAGTGGAATTAAAAGTTAGGTATATTTGCTGCAAAAAAATTTTAGGGCCAATGCTGTGGTGCAGAGGGGTTAAAGCCTCAGTTTGCAGCACCAGCACCCCATATGGGCACTGGTTCAAGTCCTGGCTGTTCCACTTCCAATCCAGCTCTCAGCTATGGCCTGGGAAAGCAGTAGAAGACGGCCCAAGTGCTTGGGTCTCTGCATGCATGTGGGAGACCCTGAAGAAGCCCCTGGCTCCTGGCTTCAGATCAGCTCAACTCTGGCTGGTGTGGCCATTTGAGGAGTGAACCAGAGGATAGAAGATTTCTCTCTCTCTCTCTTTCTCTCTCTGTAACCCTGTCTTTCAAATAAATAAAATAAATATTTTAAAAAAATAAAAAAATTTTGGAAATCCATGCATTTTTTTTTTTTTGGAATAAGCATTTTCTATGAACTTTGAGCAGGCCCTTTGTGTAAAGTGCTGGGTGCACTATGGGGGATAAGACGAAGCAGGGCACTTGTTGTGGGGGAAGGGTTTGCTAGCCTCAGGCACATGCAGAAACCCCTGCTGCAGTAGGCGGAGAGCCTTGGAGGCCCAGGACAGAGCACCACTACATCTCGGGGGCCAAGCAGCATCTCCAGGACAGTGGAAACCACGCTGAAACTCAAGGCAAGGGAGGGGCAGAGAGCACTAGTGAGGAAGGCTCCAGGGGAGATGGGGTAGGGGGCTGGGACGGTTCACCACTGGATTGCCACCATGCCCCTGCCTGGATTTGCTAGAGGTGTGAATTCACAAGCAGCATGGAGTAACTCAATGTCTATTTGTTGAACCTTACTAGAACCAGGTAGTAAATAAAACCCGTGCCCTCACAAAGCTGAAAGCCTGGTGGAGGAAGCACACATCAATAACGTAGTGGTACCAGTGAATGGAAAATGACAGGTGCTGTGTGGCAGAGACAGCTTTCCTGACAAACTCTGGTATTTGCCTCTTTGCCCAGGTGCACACACAGCAGCCAAACTGCATTTTCCAGCTCCCAGGTAGTGGAGGATGATCTTGTGACTGACGGTAGCCAATGACATCTAAGTAGAAGGCATGGGGGTGGTCGAACAATAGACAAAGAGGAGCCCAGCCCCCTAAGTTTGTGGAGAAAAGTTACACTCACAACCTGAACATTAGCCCAGGAAAGCTGTGTGGACAGGAAATAGCACCCGATAGATGAGCAAATATATATTTGGTCTATTTCATCCGCTTAGCCTACCAGAAGCCGGTATGTAGCCATGTCCTTGTCAACTGCAGGCTGCATGTTCTACAGTGGTCTCATGAGGTCATATTGCTTAATGATGTCATAGCCGTCTTAGCTTGCGTGGGTGCACTGCACTGTTCCCTGTGCAACAGTGAATCACTCAGCAATGCATTTCTTCAGAAGCACCCAGACATGAAGCAATACATTATCAAAAGGGAGGCACAGGACAAAATGAAAGCAAAATGGGGAACCCGAGATAATCTGGGGGAGGAAAGTTGGGCATTCTCTTTTTAAGACAGAAGTCACCAGATTTGAAAATTTTATTTTATTTTATTTTATTTTTTATTTGAGAGGCATAAAGAAAGTGAGAGAGAAAGAGAGCTGCTATCCATTGACTCACTCCCCAGATGCCTGCAAAGATGGAGGCTGAGCCACACTGAAGAAGGAGCTGCTAACTCAACCCAGGTCTCCCATGTGAGTGGTAGGAAGCCATCACCTGCTGCCTCACAGGGTCTGCATTAGCAGATTATTGGAGACAGGAGCCAGAGTGGAGACTCACACTCATGTATTCTGATATGGGATGTGGGTAACTTTTTATTTTATTTTATTTGAAAGGCAGACAGACAGGCAGACAGACAGACACACACACACACAGAGGCAGAAAGACAGAGTGAGAGTTTTTCTATCATCTAGTTTACTCCCTAAATGCCTGTGATAGCCAGGGCAGCTCAAAGCTAGAAGCCCAGAACTCCATCCGGGTCTCCCATGTGAATGGCAGGAACCCAAGTACTGGAGCCATCACTTGATGCCTCTCAGAATGTGCCTTAGCAGGAAGCTGGATGGAAACTGGAGCAGCCTGGAACCAGGTACTCCGATATGGGGTGCAGGCATCCTAAGGGGTGACCTAAGCTATGGCCAAATGGCTGCTCCTAGGGATGTGGGCATCTCAACCACCAGGCTACACGCATACTCCTCACTGTGGAATTCTGAGGATGAGTCGGAGTTAGCTGGGATAGACCGACATGGACACTTTCAAAAATCCTCAGGAGGTAAACTGTGAAGAGCAGGTTTTGAGGGGAACATGGTAAGATTAGTCTTGCCTGAAGATCACTGGACACATGTCAGGACTGTTGGAACCATGGTTCTGAAGCCTAGCAGAAAGGGATTAGGTCACAGACAGATTTGGGGGAGTCATCCACTCTGTGTCATGCTAGGAAACTTCAAAAAGTTCACATAGGGATGGGTGCTGTGCCATAGTGGGTAAAGCCACTGCCCGCAGTGCTGGCAGCTCATATGGGTGCCAGTTCAAGTCCTGGTTGACCCACTTCAGATCCAGTTCCCTGCTAATACACCTGGGAAAGCAGCAAAGGACGGCCCAAGTGCTTGAGTCCCTGCACCTACATGGGAGACTAGGAAGAAGCTCCCGGCTCCTGATTTTGGCCTGGCCCAGCTCTGGCCATTGCGACCATCTGGGGAGCAAACCCGTAGATGGAGAATCCCTCTATCTCTCTGTCTTTCCCTCTTTCTCGCTCTGTAAATCTGCCTTTCAAATAAATAAATCTTCTTTTAAAAAGTTCACATAAAAATAGAATTAAAAGATAAATTTACCTTGGTGCAAAAAAAAAAAAAATTGAAAACCATGCATAGCTTCTTTGTAATCTGAACATTTTGAAGATGTTTTGTAGTTGAGACAAGAACAGAGCTGATGGTGTGAGGAGACTGAGGAAGGCCACAAAAGCCTGGAGTCAAGGACAGACTCCCAAGGGACGCAAGCAAAAGGGAAGAAAGAGAAAAGGAATTTGCAGAGATGACACAGGCAGTGCTGTGGGAGGACAATTGGGTGACACAGGCCTCCTGAAAGCCAAGAGAAATGATGGTATGCCTCTATTTTAGTTTTTAATTCAAATAAGCACAGAATTAATTTTTCCCTGATAAGTTTGAGTCATAGGAGGGATTTTGATGGTTGTAAGATGTTACTAGGTTAGATAGTCATGTAAATGTTTTGCTTTAGCGACAGATGTCCAGCCTAGCATCCCATATCCAAATGCCTGGATTCGAATCCTGTCTCTAGCTCCTGTCTATGCAGAACCTGGGAAACAAGAGATGATAACTCAAGTAATTGGATTCCTGCCAACCGCGTGGGTTCCTGAATTGAGCTCCCGGCTCCCAGCTTTGGCCTGGTGTAGTCTGAGCTACTGGGGACATTTGGAGAATTAACCATCGGATGGGAGCTCTTTTTCTCTCTCTAATTAAAAAACAAAACAAAACAAAAAAAACTCTTTCAAAAAATGTTGGTTAAAAATGATTAAAAAGGGGCCAGGGTTGTGGTGTAGTGGCTAGAGCTGTTGCCTAGAGCTCCTACATCCCCTATAGGTGCCCATTCGTGTCCTGGCTGCTCCACTTATGATCCAGCTGTCTGCTAATGCACCTGAGAAAGATGGCCCAAGTGTTTGGTCTTCTGCTGCCCACGTGCGAGACCTGGATGAAGCTCCTGCTTCCTGGCTTCCACCTGGCCAAGCACAGCCATTGCAGCCATCTGAGGAGTGAACCAGCAGAGAGATCTCTCTTTCTCTCCTTCTCTATAATGACTTTCAGATAAATCAATAAATCTTTAAATAAGAATAATAAATTTACAAAAACAAAAAAATAAGATGGTTGAAACAATTCTTTTTTTTTTTTTTTTGACAGGCAGAGTGGACAGTGAGAGAGAGACAGAGAGAAAGGTCTTCCTTCCGTTGGTTCACCCTCCAATGGCCGCCGCGGCCAGCGCACTGCGCTGATCCGAAGGCAGGAGCCAGGTGCTTTTCCTGGTCTCCCATGGGGTGCAGGGCCCAAGCACTTGGGCCATCCTCCACTGCCCTCCCTGGCCACAGCAGAGAGCTGGCCTGGAAGAGGGGCAACCGGGATTAGAACCCGGTGTGCCGGCGCCGCAAGGCGGAAGATTAGCCTAGTGAGCCGCGGTGCCGGCAGGAAACAGTTCTTACATGATAAGAATTTAAATGCATTGTCAACAGTTCTGGTTCTAATTATCCAAACTGCATATAATTTCTGACTTCAAGCCTTGTAGCATCGCATACTTGGTCCGGATAGAACATTCAATATCTCTGGGTGCTATTTGCATCTCCATGGTTGCTAGACTAAAGCAGAAGGTGGAAGTAACCTTGAAAGTCTGGTAAAATATTCCACTGTAAAAACACAAGTGTAATCTGGACTCCAAGTTCCTTCCATTGCGGCTTTGTTTTTTCCCTTTGACTTCGTGAAGCTGTTGACATGGATTTTATTCCGAATAATTTTAATAACCAAAAAAGGATCTGACCACTTCCTTCTTTTCTTCCCCTTTATCCTCTCTCTACTTTTCTCAGTTCTCTCACCTTTGACCAAAGGATATAGCCTTCCTCATTTCTTCTCTACTTCCCAAAGCCCGAATTAGCGCCTCTGGTTCAGAGAGCGTGTTTTCTTAAGATCTGCAACAAGCTTTTCTGCTTCCATCCTCCCCTTTTAACAACAACCACCACCACAAACCCCTTCTCTTCCTCCTCCCTGTTTCTCTCCATTCACTCAGCCCTCCTCACTCAGCCCTCCTCACTCAGCCCTCCTCACTCAGCCCTCCAGGTCATGGATTCTTATCTCTTTGGAAAGCTCCATTTATGTTTTCCACCTTTAAAAAGTTTCCGTCTGTGCCTGCACCTTGTTCTACTTCCTTCAGTGTAGAGCCACCACGAGCCCATGAAATACTGAACTCAGTTCCCAAGTGCTGTGTTTTACCTGCCTCATCTATAGGGTGGACCCGACACTGTCCCTCCCCCCATTTCCTCATTCTTCTTACAGATAAGATACTGGTTTACATAGTTTAGAGAATAAGATGTTGTTAATTTTCTCTGCCCATAAGCTGTTTCCTATAAAAAAGTAAAAATGTGTGGTTTCCTAAAAGTAACTATAGCAAGAGATGTCATGCATCAGAGACATAGGCAATGGGAGGCGGTGGGTACAGAGGTCAGGTGGAAACCAGAGAAGCCCACATGGAAGGGGAGAGCATCCCTGAGCAGGGCTTGAGAAAAATGTGGATTTGCATTCTCTGGTTAGGCAGAGACAGGGTCCCAGGGAGGTACTCATACAAGTGGCATTTCACCGAGCACCACTTCAAAGACACAAAACAGTGCACGTATGAATTATTCCCATCCCCTCTTAAGTCATTAGCACCAACAAGCTATTTCCAAAACCTCCATCGGTCAGCCATTTAAATATATTTATTTATTTTAGACAAAAAATATTTTTCTCTACTTATTTATTTGAAAGGCAGGATGATGGAGAGAGAAGGAGAAAGAGAGAAAGATCTTCCATCCAGTAGCTTTACTGCCCAAATACCCACAACAGCCAGAGCTGGGTCAGGTGGAAGCCAGGGATCAAGAACTCCACCCAGGTCTCACATGGGTGGCAGAGACCCCAGTTTGGGCCATCATCCACTGCCTACCCATTATCAGGAAGCTGCATCACAAGCAGAGTAGCCAGGACAGACATCGGCACTCCAGTATGGGATGCAGGAACTGCCAAGTAGCTTAACTCACTGCACCATAATGCCCACCCCCTGTTTGTCCATTTTGAAATGTCATATTTATCAGAGCCCTTGAGTAATAACAGACTAGAATGGTAACAGATGTTTTTTGTACCCCAAGTCAGCTGAATTTTTTTTTTTTTTTGGTGGTGTGGTAGGGGGTGGGCAGTGGCATAGAATTGAGAATTGAGGACAGAAAACATTAAAAGTTCCTGTTGTCCAGTTCCGAGTACAGCACAGCTAATAAATGGATTTCTAGCCAAAGTCTACACAGAGAAAATAGTAGTGACACTTTATGTTTTGATTTTTACCCTTCAGTTTAATTTTGTTTTTCTCTCTTCAAGAACTTTTGCCTTGCTTATAGGCATCAGTGACAGAAGATCTGTTATTTGTCCTGGACAAGACACACGAAACTGCCTTCTACACATAGAGATCCAGGCTTCGTTCTGTCTGATCCCTTGGCTACAGCCGGTGGACGTAGAGATCTGCCCAGCTTCCCGCAGAGGGAGGAGGGGAGAAGAGCAGCCATCTGCAAACTCCGCAGGGACCTGACCTGAGAGCCTCGCCCGCCGGGAGCACGCATAGACTCACTCATGTGCCCCAACACACCCTGTCTTTCTGATGGGATTTGGCTGTGAGGCCCTGCAGGAAAGAACACAGGTGGAAGACAGAGTGAGGCAGAAGAGAGACATGGAGCAGAGGCGGGAGAGACAGGTGGAAGAGGGGAACGGAAAAAGGTCAGTTGGAGGGGAGCAAGCTGAGAGATAGGAGACAAGTAGAGAAGCCAAGGGCAAGGTGAACAACTATTAACAGCTACTGCCACAAAAATGTAACAATAAATGCTATTATTCCTAAAGTAGTTTTTCAGCTAATAGACCGACTATCATTTCCAGTCCACCGTGTTCTGTGATTCGGTTTGTACATATGATTGAAAGCTGCAGGATCTACAGGGTCTCATAAAAGCAGCACAGTGTGATTCTAAGGCATAAATCCACCAAGCAGGAGGGCGGAGGGTAAGTTCCTAACACATAGTTGAGCTATGTGACCTTGACCTCATCATTTGATCTCTCTGAGTTTCAATTCCTTGATTATTATTTTTTTAAAAAAGATTTGCTTATCATTTCTTTGAAAGGCAGAGTTACAGATAAAGGGAGAGACAGAGACAGACAGAGATTCTCCATCTGGTGGTCCACTCTGGCTGCAATGGCTGGCGCTGAACCAGGCCAAAGCCAGAAGCCAGGAATTTCATTTGGATCTCCCATGTGAGTGGCAGGAGCCCCAGCACTAGGGCCATGTTCTTGGGCTTTCCTAGGCGCATTAGCAGGGAGCAGGTTTGGAAGGGGAGCCCATGTGGGATGCCGTGTCACAGGGGGCAGCTTAATCCACTGTGCCACAATGCTGGCCCCTTCCTATGGATTCAATACCTAGAAAACTGGGTTTGAAATACACATTTAAAAGCAAAATAAGACTGAACCAACAGATGGAAGATCTCTCTGTCTCTCCCTCTGTCTGTAACTACACCTTTCAAGTAAATAAAGAAATCTTTTAAAAAAATAAAAGCAAATTAAAATCCTTCGTTGCCACTTAAGTAGACTTCATTTTTTTTCTAGCCATGGGAGAAATTTCCTTTTTTATTTTCTGAGATCATTTTTCACAGGATGGGAAATAAGGGATGATCTAAGTTCGAGTGTGTAGCATTGCCATCAATTCATCATGCTGTAAGCGGAATGGCTACCAGTTAAGCACGTATAAGTCACTTTAATTCAGCCTGGACTAGGATTAGTAATGTTGAAGCTGTCTGCTGGAGGTGGAAGGTGATGACTCATGTCACTTTGGTCCCTGCTCCCTCCGGGAGACCCAGATTCAGTTCCTGGCTCCTGGCTTCACTGACCCAGCACCAGCTGTAGTGCGCTTTTGGACAGGTGAACCAACCAGCAGATGGAAAATGTCTGTCTGCTTCTTTGTCTCTCTGCCTTCAGAAAAATGAAAATAAATAAGTAAAATTTGAAAAAGATTCTGAAATGTGTGTACGAAAGACGCATTTATATGTGCTACACATTCACATTTCTAAATGCACAGAACACTTTCTGTAGGATACACACTACATTGTTGAGAGTGAAGGGTTCTGTTGGGAGTTGAAGTGACTCGAAGTTTTAACCCCTAGAACCCCAGAGCGTGCCCTTATTTGGAACAGGGCAGTGCAGGTGGAGTATGGTGGGTCCCTGATTCCATATGACTTGTGTCAGCACAGGAGGATGACCACGTGAAGACAGAGGCACAAGGAGAAATCACAGCAAGACAGAGGCTTGTGGCAAGGAGATTAGAGACCAGAGCGTGTCAGGAAAAGTTACCAGCAAACACAGCAGCTGGATCTACGTCCGTGTTACAGGGGAGGTGTGGCCCTGCCCACAGCCTGATTTTGGACTTCTAACCTCCAGAACTGAAGGGGAACAAGCAGAGGTGGAGTGGGTCACCCAGACCAAGGAGTTTAGTGATGACCACCCTCAGAAACAAGTTCCTGGGCCTTTATTTATTTATTTATTAAGATATATTTATTCATTTGAGAGGCAGAGTTACAGACAGAAGGAGAGACAGAGAGAAAGGTCTTCCAGCTGTTGGTTCACTCCTCAAATGGCCGCAAGGGCCAGGGCTGGGCCGATCTGAAGCCAGGAGCCAGGAGCCTCTTCTGGATCTCCTGGGTTGGCACTTTCCCAGGAGCGGTTGGGTCTCGAGCTGGTGCCCATGTGGGATGCCGGCGCCACAGGTGGAGGCTTAAACTACTACACCACAGCACCAGCCCCGGGGGCTTGATTTTGACTGCTTCTTTATTGTTGGATATTTTACGGTGGCTATGATTTAATTTTGCAACCAAAAGAAATTCTTGCTTAACCTCATTAGTCATCACAGAAAGGAAATTCAATACTAAAATGTGGGGTGTGGGTGTTTGGTGCTGCGTCTAAGAGGATGCTTGAGAGGCCCACATCCCCATATGAGTGCTTGGTTCCAGTCCTGGCTACTTTGCTTGCCAGCCGGCTTCCTGCCAACGTGCACTCTGGGAGGCACTCTGCTTTGAGCAGCTGGGTCTCTGTCATCCACGTGGGAGAACTGGATGGGGTTCTGGGCTCCTGGCTTTGGCCTAGCCCTGGCTATTGTGGGCATTTGGGGAGCAAACCAATGGAAGGAAGATATCTCTCTATCTTTTTCTATTCTATCTGCCTTTCAAATTAAAATAAATAAAAAAAAATTTAAAAATGCAGTATGATACAAAATACATCCATCAGAACGATTAAAATGTAAAAAGGGATGCGGAAGGCTGTGCTACAGCTAGGATTCCTGTCCATTGTAAATAGGAATGTAAATTAGTATAGCCATGTGGAACAGTGAGCATAAAGATAATTGTGAGCCAACAAGTCTACCCGTCAACGTGTGTCTTACAGAAATATTTTTATACGTACATCCTAAGAGATACGCCAAAGGGTTCATGGCAGTGCTATTTATAATAGTCTGACCCTGGATATATCTTAAATACTCATCAATTACAGAATGGATAAATAAACTGTGGTGTAGTCATACAAAGGACTATTACACAGCAGTGAGAATAAACAAACTATTGTTATTTGCAATAACACAGAGAAATCTCAAACGCCACAATGTTGGGCAAAAGAAGGCAGACATAGAAAAATGTGTGCTGCATGATGTTATTTATTAAGTTAAAAAGTGGTTGAGGGGCCTGTGCCGTGGCTCACTTGGTTAATCCTCCACCTGCGGCACCGGCATCCCATATGGGCACTGGATTCTAGTCCCGGTTGCTCCTCTTCCAGTCCAGCTCTCTGCTGTGGCCTGGGAGGGCAGTGGAGGATGGCCCAAGTGCTTGGGCCCCTGCACCTGCATTGGAGACCAGGAGGAAGCACCTGGCTCCTGGCTTCAGATCGGCACAGCGCGTCGGCCGTAGCAGCCATTTGGGGGGTGAACCAACGGAAGGAAGACCTTTCTCTCTGTCTTTCTCTCTCACTGTCTAACTCAATCATAAAAAAAAGTGGCTGAAACTAATTTTTTTTGTGATCATGGTTGGAGTAGGGTAATGATATATGGGGTGATAATTTGTCGAGCTATGTCAGTTGGGCACTTAGAAAATAGCATATATGTCCTAGTTCAACAAAATCCCTACCTTTTCTTTTTAAAATACTTTTTTAGCATCATGTATTTTGGTTTTAGACTTGGCTCCCATTTCTTTGAGCTTTAAGATGCTATTGCGTTCTGTCTCCTGGCCTACGCATTCAACAAACACGCGTTGAACGCAGCCTGCATTCGAGGTCCTGTGGTAGACAGAGGACTTCCACACCTACAGAGAGACAGCAACAACTAGTTTGAAGCTGGAACAGCTCTGCCTAGAAGCTGCTTGTCAAGACTTTCCATTCATCTCCGAGATTCTTCACTATCAGAGCTTCATATTCCCTCTTTGGCTTCTGCGTAAAACTGGCTTGACATCGTGAGCGCCTCCCAGCTGGTGTTTTTGGCTTTTGTCCAAGGAAATCCTCCTTGCTGATCTCTGCTGGCTTGTTCTCCCAGCTGTTACTAATCTTTGAACTCTTAATCTGCCATCTTGGATCCATCAGATTCTTCCTGGCTTCACTCTCCCATCACTTCCTTTAAGAATTTAAGGAATGAGAAATTTCTTCAAGTCTCTATTTCTAGCCCGTGGGGACCCAAACTTAGCCTGCTCTCAGGGCATATTCACTATTCTATATCCTAAATATAATTATTGTTATATCCCAAAGGGGTAGACTTTGCCTTCCTGTTTCATGTTAAAATGTGTATTGGTTACAAAATTTTCAAGAGCAAATGCCCCGACTTCAGTAGCAAGGAAACAAATAGCACTACTAATTTTCAACATTATTTGGAAGAAAGAAGCAAAAAATATTTAAATATTGAAAAAGAAAAGACCACATTATTTTTATTTGCATATAATTATGTGCCAAGAAATCTCTAATGATTTGATTAAAAATTTAAAACCAATAAGAAAACTGTCAGAATGACTGAGTATAAAATTTCCCAAAAAAATCAATAACTTTATATTAGTAAAATTTATTATAAAATAATAAATTTTTTTAAAAAATAAATCATTTAAAATAATGCTTTGAGCAAATTTAACAAGAAAATTTTAGAATCTATACACAAAAAGCAGCAAAATTTTACTAAGTGGGCACAAAGCATGTCTTTTTTTTGATGCTACAAGGTGATTGCTGATAGCATTTTTGTAATAATTGGCATTTAATATTAATCTTGTTTCACTATTTAATTTTGTTACTATGGCAGCTAATCATCAGTGATGAATTTGTTTTTAAAGATTTATTTACTGGGGCGAGCGCTGTGGCGTAACAGGTTAAGCTGTCACCTGTGGTGCTAGCACCCCATATGGGCGCCGGTTTGAGTCCTGGATGCTCTACTTCCTATCCAGCTCTATGGCCTGGGAAAGCAGCAGAAGATGGCCCAAGTCCTTGGGCCCCTGAACCTGTGTGGGAGACCTGGAAGAAGCTCCTGGCTCCTGGCTTCAGGTTGGCGCAGCTCCAGCCGTTGCGGCCAATTGGGGAGTGAACCAGCAGATGGAAGACCTCTCTCTCTCTCTCTCTCTCTCTCTCTGCCTCTCCTTCTCTCTCTCTCTCTGCCTCTCCTCTCTCTGTGTAACTCTGACTTTCAAGTAAATAAATCAATCTTTAAAAAATATTTATTTATTTAAGGTCAAAGATACAGAGAGAAAGAGAGAGAGACAGAGAGAGAGAGAGAAAGAGAGGTATCTTTCCTCCACTGGTTCACTCCCCAGATGACCACAACAGCCAGGACAGGGCCAGGCTGAAACCAAGAGCCCTGTCTGCTAAGTTAGTGCAGGGGCCCAAGCACTCAGGCTGTCCTCTACTGCTTCCCAGGTGCATTAGCAGGGAGCTGGATCGGAAGCAGAGTAGCCTGGACTCGAACCAGTGCCCATATGGGATGATGTCATTACAGGTGGGCAGCTTTACCAGCTGTGCCACAGCAGCAGCCCCACAAAGCATGTCTTGAATAAATGGAGAGACATACCAAAATCCCAGATGGGAACAATACCACGAAAATAAAGTCCTTCCCAAGTTAATCTAAAAATGTTACTGAATCCAGTTAAATTCCCACAAAGGACCTAGTAATAAAAAGAATATGAAAAAATAAAAATTCAAAAGTTGTCCAGAGAAGATTGAACAAGAATAAAGGACAACTTGCTTCACTATATAACGGCACAACAATAACCATAGCACAGTACTGCCTATGGATAACAGATCATGCTTTCCTGTTCCTAGCGGTGGTCTCGTGTGAACAGAGAGCTTGTAAATGAGCTGGGCCCGAGCCCAGGAACAATAATCAGCAGCCCCTAAGCAAGACGGGAGCTCACTGATCTTTGCTGCCCCGAGCCATTCTGCCCTCTTGCCTCCACTAGGGCATCGGATAACACACTGAAAGGAGGCGCTGGACTGCGCTCTAGAGAGAACTGTGCACACCCGTGGGCTTTCGCAGTCTAAAGTCCAGTGGCATAGCAGTTTTGCCTGCAGGGGGCCTTGCTTCCTTCCACTTCCACAGGCTTGCCTGAGCCCCAAACCTGACAGGTTCCAGAGAGCCAAGCTAACACAATTCCCGGACAAGCAAATTATCATCATGATAGCAGGCAACTGGGCTGTGAATTGCGTCTCACTGAAACAGTCTCAAGAATGGATTGATGGGTTGGGGTGGCTTTGTTGTTAGAGCAAGCCCGCCCTCTCTAGCAAGGGCACTGTGTCCCACCGTGTGACAGTCTCAGCTGTGCCACCACCAGACGCTGCGCAGAAGCTGGTACCATGCTCTCGGCCTTCCCTGCCTCCCAAGTGGTGAGCCAACCCAGCCTCTACTCCCTGTCGGTTACTACCTCTCGGGCATTTTGCTATAGCCACAGAGAGCAGATGAAGACACATGCTTTTTAAAATAGCATCACAACAATAAAATAGTTGGAATAAATGTAACATAAGAAGTGCACGACTTGTACACTGGACGCTGCAACACATCACTGAAATAGAGAGCTAAATCCATGGAAAGGCATCTCATGTTCATGGATTGGCACACTCAAGGAAGAAAGAAATACTCCTCAAATTGATCCACAGGTTCAGTGTAGTCCCTGTCAAAATTGCCGTTGGTTTCTTTTAAGAATTCACAAGCAGATTCTGAAATTCATGTGGAAGTGGAAAGGCCATAGAAGAGCCAAAGCAGTCTTTAATAAAGACCAGGGACAGGCGTTTGGTGCCATGGGCAAGATGCCACTTGGATGCCTGTATTCCCTTCCGACACCAGCTTCCAGCTAGTGCACATCCTGGGAGGCAGTAGATGATGGCTCAAGTTGCCGGGCACTTGCTAACTATGTGGGATACCTAGACTGAGTTCCCAGCTCCTAGTCCAACCTGGCCGTTGCAGGCCTCCGGGAAGCACAGCAATGCATGGATGAGCTCTGTCTCTGATTCTCTGCCTTTCAAGTAAATAAAAACGAAAGAAAGAAAAAGAAAAACAAGGTTAGAGAACTCACTTTCCCACTTCAAAACTTCTTACAGAACTACACTGATCAAGATTATGTGGTACAGGCATAAAGATAGACACAGATCTACAGGATAGAACTTAGAGATCAGAAATAAACACACACACACACATCTATGATCAATTGACTTTGGCAAGGACGCCAAGACAATGCAAGGGGGGAATAGTCTCTTTAACAAAAGGTGCTGGGACAATTTGATACCCACAAACAAAAAGATGAGGTTGTCCCCTCCCTCACAAAAACTCACTGAAAATGAGTCATAAGCCATACTATGAGAGTTAAAATACTTAGAGCTCATAGAAACAAACTTAGAAATAACACTGCAAGATTCTGGACTGGGCAATGGCTTCTTAGATACGACACTAAAATCATAGGCAGTGTAATAAAAAAATAGATAAATTAAACCTCACAAAAATCAAACTGTACTTCAAAGCATACCATCACAAAAGGAAAAAGAGAACCCCCAGTATGGGAGAAAGCATATGTAAAACCATATATTTGAAAAAAGATCCAGTATTTAGAATACAAAAATACAATTTGCAACACAACAATACGTGACAAACCCAATTTTTAAAAAAATGGGAAATGGATTTGGACAGATATTTCTCTAAATGAGGTATGCAAACGGCGACTAGATCCATGAAAAAAATGTTCAGCAGCATCAGCTGTCAGGGCAATGCAAACACTGCTTCACGCCCAAAACAAAGTCAAAAAGACAGACGTGGACAAGTGTTGGTGGAATACAGAAAAACCGAAAGCCTCCCACTGCTGGTGGAAACAGAAAACGGTGCAGCCATTGCAAAGCTATTCAACAGTTGCTTACAAAGTGACCCAACAATTCAACTCCTAGGTACGTGCTCAAGAGAACTGAAAACATATGTTCATGTAAAACTTCTCATGGAAAGTTGTTGCTTATAAATATCCAAAATAGCAATGTTTTTAGTAGCCAAAAAGTGGACCAGACACCCAACTATCCATCAACTGATGATTGGATAGACAATCACGGGACAGTCAATTCTCATATTTGGTGGGTCCCACGTTTACAAATTCATTTACTTGCCAATATTTATTTCAACCCCTCCCATCAATGATTGCATGTTTTCAGTCACTTGAGGACTTGAACAATTCAGGGGGAAATCTGAGAGCCCTGATGTGTGTGTGTTCCTAGGCTGAGCAAGGTCTCGCTCTGCTTTCTTTCTTCAGCATTTACATTGCACACAGGTGTCTTTCTGATGATCTATTTCATGTCATGATTTGTCTGTGTGTGCTTTCTGTCGGTGACTTTGCTATTTAACATAGCCACCAAGTATAGTCCTGGGGAGCTGTCTTGTGACTTTAAGAAGGCAGTAATGTGCCTCAGGGAGAAAACCCACATGTCAGAAATGCCTCCTTCAAGCCTGGGCGCCACCTCTTAATACTGTTGCATCGCGTCCTTGAGCTCCAACATATGGAACCCTTGGGGGCCACACTCAAGCCATATCCAAATTGTAGCAAAAACAATTACATGTAATAAAAGGATTGGCATGGTTTGAGATTTTTGGAAATTTCTTTAATAATATCTGATTTAATCAAACACAGCTGGTTCTCATGTCTGCTGCTGCCTTCAATCTGTTGCTGTGTCCTTTGGGTTGGATGTTATGAATCACATCTGGCCTTATACAGATACATTGTTAGAAAAGGCAGGCATGGGGCTGGTGCTGTGGCACAGCAGGTTAAAGCCATGGGCTGCAGTGCCTACAGCCCATATGGGCACCGGTTCCACTTCCAATCCAGCACTCTGCTATGGCCTGGGAAAGCAGTAGAAGTTGGCCCAAGTCCTTGTGCCCCTGCACCCACGTGGGAGACCAGGAAGAAGCTCCTGGCTCCTGGCTTCAGCCTGGCCTATTCCTGGTCATTGCGGCCTTTTGGGGAGTGAACCAGTACTTGGAAGATCTCTCTCTGTCTCTCCTCTCTCTCGAACTCTCTTTTAAACCAATCAATCAATCAGTCTTAAAAGAAAAGGGAAGTGCATTTTAATAACTTTTAAGATGATAATGGATATTCTTTTTAACACTATACCAAAAGTTGATAAGTAATAGTTTTTAAAGGTTTGTTACAATGTGAAATCTGAAACCATCAGAAATAATGACCTCTTATAGTCTAATAAATTAAAATCCATTGTTCCACCTGACACTTTAAGTGACCTTTTATAGCATAATGTTTTCATATTGAAAAGTACTGGTTTACTAAGTTATGCACATCATTCAAATGTTGATAAGTTTCACTTTAATTTTAAAACTTCATTTTTAATAACACAACCAATCTCACTAGACAGTCTTAAAAAGTAAGAAGCTGTCAAAGTCATTAGAGCCGATACAAGCATCCCACAATTCCAACGCTCCCTTGAAAGGTCAAGTTTTCTATCCTTGGCAGCAAATACGCTTGGTGGTTGTCATTGAACTGACAGAATCACCTCATTTTCCTGAAGACGTCTGGCAGTTAATGATGTCTGAGTAACGTTAGTTTGTCTGCCGGCCGATAGGGCATCCTTCTAGAGTGGCTGGGTCAGCTCACGACTCCAGCTCTTGCGACAATGTTTGTCCTGCAGGCCACCCTTCCAGTGTGCAGGACGGTGCATTCTGGGGCCTTCCCATTCCGCCATGCAGACTGGCCGAAGGACTTGTACTGCATGCTGGTGGTTCAAGAAAGTGACTTCTCTTGACCATCCCATCGAGGACATCCTGAAATGAGCTTGGCTTAATTTTTAAACTGTGAGTGGCTCCCTTGACTATGGAGATGGTTTTGTACCATGTTGCTATGTTGTGCTGACGTGTTAGTGGTTTATCCACTATTGTTTTTTGTGCCTGCAGGGCAAGTGTTAACCAACCCGAAGGGCCAACAACATCTTGGTATTAGTATGAGGATAGTTATGACTGCAAGTTCTCTCCTCTGCTCCCACCGGAAAGGACTTCCATGAATCTCAGGGGTCTGTGGACCACACTTTGAGAAACTGCGTTCTGGACCATATCTTCCATGAGGGCAGAGTGCAGGGAGCTTAATGATTCGGTTCCCTGCGGTATCCAGCCAGAGACATAAGAAAAAGGCTGGACAAGAAAGGATTACCTCAATAATTATTTGTTGTTATTGATGAGTAAATAGATGATTGAATATATGAGTGAATCCTGGGGAGGATTCAACTTGGTGTTCTCTCGGGTTAGACTGTGGATCTCATGGTATTTAGCACTTCGAAAACTCACTGATAACACGAATCAGTGAAACACATTAAGACTGTCTCAAGTCCTTTTAGGAAACAGAGTATAACTTAGAAATAGTGTAACTTAGAAAAATAGTGTAATGTAGAAAAGTTTAGAAAAAACTTAGAGAGGTATTGTTTATTTACTGACAATTAACCCTTTAATTTCCTGTATTTGGATATGTATTTATTTGAAGGGGGTGGGAGACAGAGAGAAGGTGGGGGGGGGGGAGAAAGGGAGAGAGAAATTCCCATCTGCTGGTTCAGGCAGGAGCCCAGAGCCAGAAACTCAATCCAGGGCTCCCATGTGGGAGGCAGAGACCCAACTACCTGAGCCTTCATGTGTTTCCTCCCAGGAGCTGCATCAGCAAGAAGCAGAGCTGGGACTTGAACCCAGACTCTTGATATGGGCTATAGGCCGCCCCTCTTCCCCATCAAGGAACTGCACATTCCTGAAGGGCCCATGCTCGGACCTGATTCTTTTCTTGTGCACAGATAACATGGACTGCCCTTCTGCCTCCGTGGTTTTGCCTGGGATTTTCTTCATGCCTGATTTCAAGTCAGTTCTTCAACCCCTCTGCTTAAATCTCCACTCTCTTTTCACACTAAGACTTCACCAGAACTAACTTGGCAAACCGCTCAGATAGCGAAACAGCACTGCTAAGCATTCAGCAGTGCGGGCTCGGTGCTCACCTCCTGTCATTTCTTTAGGACTTTTTAACATTTTGCAATTTAGTGTATGAGAGATTTTTGGAGCATGTGTGTGTGTGTGTGTGTGTGTGTGTGTGGTTGTGTATATATACAACAGAGTTGTATGTGTGTTTGTGAGTTGGGAAACACATAAGGGATTGATTCTAAGACTCCTGCAGATACTAAAATCTGCAGGTGAGTCACTTAAATAAAATGGCATAGCATTTGCATAGATCCTATGCAATCCTCTTATTCACTTTAAATCATCTCTAGGTCATGTTTAACAACTAATATAACCACTGTGGGAATAGTTGTTATACCATATTGTTTAGGGGTTAATAATGAAAAGGTCTGCACATGTTCAGTATGGACTTTTTTTTTCTGAATATTTTTGATCCATGGTTTGCTGAATCCATGGATGTAGAATCTGTGCAAATCTATGGCTATCTCTCTTTCATCTATCTTCTATACACATGCATGTATGTGTATGTGTGTGCATGCACGTGTGTGTATGGATAATGTATTGTTGCCAAGTGTATAGTAAATACAGATTGGCAAACCTCAATTCTAGTTTTTACATTAAAAGTTCAATATCAATAGAAAACCTAAACTTTCTTCCTGTATCTACCTTGTCCTAAAGGTGAGGGCCATGCTAGCAAATAGCCCTGGGAATCCTCATTTGGATTAAAGGCCTCGTCCCCTCTTCCTCGTCAACCAGAGTTTGAATTGCGGATTGCAAGGTGTGCAAAACTAGGGCAGCCTGGGACCCCAAACCTACTCCTACTTCAGTGTGAAAACTTTAGGAAGAAAACTGACAAGGTCCAATGGTAAAGTTAGAATGTAGTATTGGTTCAAGGGCATTTCTGGAATCTAAGTAACCACTTTGCTTTTCAGCTCTGAGGACATCTGAGGACTCTCTTCTGGAGACAGAGCCCGTGACAACGCTCATCCCCATGCATTGCTTTTTTTTTAGGTATTTAAAAAAATTTACGTAAGGTAAACAAATCTCATGCACTTCATATATACAGATTTAGGAACATAGGGGTACTTCCCACCTTACCCTCCCCCTGCCCATACTCCTACCCTCTTCCTCTTTTATTTCCTCTCTTAATTTTTATAATGATCCACTTTCAGTCTACTTCATAGTCATAAGATTAACCATACACTAAGTAAAGAGTTCAACAAATAGTAAGAAGAAAAAAACACTGTTCCTCAACAGAAGAGATAAGGACTGTAAACAATCATCAAATCTCAAAATGTCAATTTCATTTGTACACATTACATTTTTGGTACTCTGCTATCCCAGATCAGGGAAAACATATGGTATTTGTCTTTTTGGGACTGGCTTATTTCACTAACTGGTTTCCAGTTGCATGAATTTTGTTGCAGAGTAGTATGGACTACCACTACTATTTTATGGCTGAGTAGTAGTAGTCCATCCTACTCAGCAATAAAAATAATGAAAATATATATACCATAATTTCCTTGTCCAGTCATCAGTTGATGAACATCTGGGCTGATTCCATATCTTAGCTATTGTGAATTGAGCTGCAATAAACATAGGGGTACAGATAACTCTTTCATATGCTAATTTAATTTCCCTGGGTAAATTCCCAGGAATGGGATGGCTGGGTCATGGTAGATCTATTTTAAGCTTTCTGAGGAATTTCCATACTGTCTTCCACAATCATTGTACTAGTTTACATTCCCACCAACAGTAGATTGGGGTACCTTCCCCCCCACATCCTTGCCAGCATTTATTGTTTGTTAATTTTTATATGACAGCCATTCTAACTGGGGGGAGGTGAAACCTCATTGTGGTTTTGATTTGTATTTTCCTGATGGCTAGTGATCCTGAGCATTTTTTCATGTGTCTATTTTTTTTTGGCCATTTGAATTTCCTCTTTTTTTTTTTTTTTTTTTTGACAGGCAGAGTGGATAGTGAGAGACAGAGAGAAAGGTCTTCCTTTGCCGTTGGTTTACCCTCCAATGGCCGCTGCGGCTGGCTTGCTGCAGCCGGCGCACCGTGCTGATCCAATGGCAGGAGCCAGGTGCTTCTCTTGGTCTCCCATGGGGTGCAGGGCCCAAGCACTTGGGCCATCCTCCACTGCCTTCCCGGGCCACAGCAGAGAGCTGGCCTGGAAGAGGGGCAACTGGGACAGAATCCGGCACCCGACTGGGACTAGAACCCGGTGTGCTGGCGCCGCAAGGTGGAGGATTAGCCTAGTGAGCTGCGGCGCTGGCCCGAATTTCCTCTTTTGAAAAATGTTTGTCCAAGTCCTTTGCCCTTTCTTAGCTGGATTGTTTGTTTCATTGTTATTGAGTTTCTTGAGCTCTATGTAGTTTCTGGGTATTAATCCTTTATCAGTTTCATAGTTTGCAAATATTTTCTCCCATTCTGTTGGCGTCTCTTCACTTTGCTGAGTGTTTCCTTTGCAGTGCAGAAGCTTCTCAGCTTGATATGATCCCATTTGTCTATTTTGGCTTTGATTGCCTGCCCTGTACACTTCTTAAGTGTGTCCTTATCAACTGGAGTATGAAGCTTGCTTCTCTAACTCAATGCTGGCACTACAACTGGCACTTTGTAGAAGTAATTACGTATCTGGGTGAATTTCCTCTAATGTCTGGCCCAGATGTGGGGAGCAACTGAGACTAGACTAAGTTACTGGAATTAAGACTTATTCTATGCATCTGATCTCCCACAATATGGTACTGAGAGAGAGACCAAACAACTTCTACGCAGCTGCCTCCAGTTCAACCAATAAACTGCAGGAGCTGATCCTGCTCCTGATTGGAGGAGAGCAGCGTGCTCGGCATGTGGGCAGCAGAGCATGGATTGGTGGAAGAGGACTGTAAAGGAGGAGAGAGAGAACATGCACCAGGAACATCTGAAGGAACACCTGAGGAACATCTGAGCAGCCCCCGAGAGAGCTGGCTGGCGGTGTGCCGCTCCTCCGTGGAAGCGGGGAAAGCGGCGGGGGGGTGCCGCCCCTCTGCGGAGGCGGGGGGGGGAGGGGCGGCAGCTAACCCGGAAGAGCCGGGCAGAAAGAACAGCGCAGGGTCCGGTGTCATTCCTCCGCAAATGGAGGAGCGACACCCAGAGTCATCTCTCTTGACTGAGTATTATTGATCTAGAGAAGAGAGAGAACTGATTGGCAGCATAAACTATCTGAAAGGAGGTATGACCCTGCCAGGGTATCCCATTGAACAGCAGGAAGTAAAATCCAAAGTCAGAAAGAAGAGGAGGCAACGAGAACAGTGTTGTGAGGTGAAAAGCAGGACACTCAGCTACACCTGCAATTCAGATTAACAGCAATAGTTTCTTAGCAGGTCATGTGCCATGTTTGCAGCATAGTTATTCTAAAACTACTTGTAATTTATCTAAAATTCAAATCCACTTATTCTCTTTGGCACCCTTTACAAGGAAAATATTACAAAGCAGTAAGGTACATTTTATGTCTGATTTAAAAAACAATCTTTGTGGGCCAGCACTGTGGCATAGTGAATTAAGCCTCTGCCTGCGGCGCCAGCATCCCAAGTGGGTGCTGGTTCGTGTCCCAGCTGCTCCTCTTCTTATCCAGCTCTCTCTGCTATGGCCTGGAAAGCAGTAGAAGATGGCTGAAGTGCTTGGGCTCCTGTACCCACATGGGAGACCAGGAAGAAGCTCCTGGCTCTTGGTGTTGGATTGGCCCACCTCTGGCCTTTGTGGCCATCTGGAGAGTAAATCAGGGGAAGGAAGACCTTTCTCTCTGTCTCTCCCTCTCTCTGTCTGTAACTCTACCTCTCAAATAAATAAATAAAATCTTAAAAAAATCTGAGCTTTGAGTGGAACCACAATGAAGACAGAGAATGAAACAGTATAACTGTCTATATCATGATGGCTGAAAAACTTCAAGAGGCTTTTCTTTACCACCTCACAAACAAAGGTTTCACTCTGCCCACCTTCCCTCCACTTCCCCTCTCTTGGTTGCTGTCTTGTTCTCTGTGTGCTTGCCTCTCTGTCTCTGTCTCTGTCTCTCCCTCCACGGCACTACACAGGTGTTTCAAAAATTGGTGGAAAATAAGATTAAAAGGTAGGTTTGCTTGGATGCTGAAAGTAATGAAATCCATGCCTCGTTTTTCATTCGTTGAACTTTTTGAGACCACTTGTATACATAGATTTCAATGTCTTTTTTTGTGTGTGTGCCAAAGTAAACGTATCGTTTAATTCCATTTCCATGAACTTTTCAAAGTGCCCTCGTGTACTAGTCCATCAGTGACATCACAACTGCTCCGGGGATCCCTGGCTGGCCTTTGCTTTTAGTACAGACAGAGGTCACTTTGAGCGAAATTTCCGTCTTTCCTGGGTCACCTCGTGCCTAAAGTGTTAACCGGGTTAGCAGTCCCAGCACGGGTTTCCTGAATGCGACTCTTGTGCGGCTGACAATGTAACTATTTATTTGCGAAGTCACCACCATGGACATTTGTGCTGTTCAAAGCAAAGTGCTACCAGGGCTTGCTTTATGCCACTGTTTCTCTTCAGTAACTAAGAAAAGCAAAAACAAAGTACAAATAACTGCTTATTCAGAAAGAAATCTCAGATTGTTCCTTAAACCTGCTCCAGGCAGCGGATACAGGCTTTTGAGCGATCTGGAAAATATGAAAAGCACTTGGCGGGAATACAAAACTCAAGTTTCTGTCCGGCTGGTGGTGCCTCTACTGGCTCCGGGAGGGGGGAGTAGATCTTAGAAATTAGACCAGTGTCTGTGTTGCCAGGGCTCGCCTGGTGGTGGTGGTGCGGGCGTGGGCGGGAAGGGAGGAAACAGGGCTTTGCTTCCAGGGCCATCCCTCAATTGTTGGCTGATTGATTGAAAAAGGCAAATGGGGTCGCGCCCTCCCTGCCGAATGTTTGCTTCTGCCCCTGGGTGCCTGCCGTGCTGGCCCTCACCTGCTGCTTTGTCCTGACAAAGCTGGCGTCTTGCAGCCGGCCGCCGCTCACTCCTCCAGGCTGTTGTGGCGGCTGTCCTGAGTGTGTACAGCCTGCCACCCCCATCTGCCCAGCCACCTGCCTCCTTGTCTTGAAATAGCTTCCTGCGACCCCGCCACTTACGGGATGCCCTCTGGAATCCGTGCCACCCACTTGCCTTCAACTGCTGGCACAGCTCTCTCCGCCCAGCCACTCTGAGCCGAGCGCGCCTCATTTCTGTTGATTCTTTCCAAGGGGAACGCGCAGGCGCTCTGAGTCAGACAGGCTTCATTTGCTGCCCCTGGCGCTTATGGCTTGGTGACCTTTAGTCTGCAACCATAGAGTTCTTGTGCTCAATACTTTACAAGCTATAATCTCATTTTATCCCCTATGAGATATCCAGTCATCCCTCTGGTATGACAGACAAGCTCTCCGAGGCTCAGAGAGGTTAAGGAACTTGGTTAAAGTCAAACAGGGATGGAGGATTGGAACTCGAAGGCTCAAACTGCCAGTCCAAACTCTCACTGTAGCCTAGACACCACACCTCTAAGACCACAGTTCTCCACCCGGCACCAGCGTCTCCCAGATAGGAGGCATCACCTGCAGTAGGGGCTAGGGAGAACTGGGAAGCAAGTGCTGACCTCAAACAAAGTTTGCAGAATGCTGGCAATGCTGGGTCAGCTTCAGCCCAATTCTTTCTCCCCCTTGGCTTTGTGGCTGTTTAATGCTAGCACTTCCTAGAGCCTGTAACCCCATGCAAAGTGTGCATGGAGAGTCTTCACCAAAGGATTTCATAGATGGGCTTTTCAAATTTATTTGACCATAATCCTTTCCTCTCTTCTCCACTCCTCTGTTCTCCTTTCTCTCTCTCTCTCCACCCCCTTCTTCTTTATTATTATTATTTTTTGAGATCCACCTATTAGCCCTTGTTTGCAGTAGTGTTTCCCAGAATACAAACATGGAAAGCCTTGCACAGCCAGTTTAAGTGATAACGCACATAGAGTTAAGGATGGGCCAACGTATCCATTGCTGCTGCCACCCCTGAGGAGTCGTGAGGCCGTGACAAAGTTTTCCAGCTGCTTCCCAGGCTGGCTGAGCTGTTGAGGCCGCCAAGGCCAAGCCACTGATTTTTTGGTTCTTGGGAGCCTGGAATCCATTATTGGAATCGGTACTGTAGATACTGCTGTCTGGTCTGAGCTCTGTGGCTTTCTGGTTTCTTCCTGTGGGTTCTACCAATTTACTAGGTGGCCTCTTATTAAGATTCAACAAAAATCAAACTCAGGACAGAGATTCGACTCAGCACCAGCCTGTAGGTGTAGATAGTGTATTTAGCAGTGTAGGTAGGCTTTTAGCCCTTTCAGACCTCTGTGATAATAGCTACCATTTGGTCAGTGTCTGCTGTGTGCCAGGTTTGACACTGAAGTCCCACAGGGGAGACACTGCTGTGCAGATCTCCCGGAGGGCGAGTGTGGGGTCCCTCCCCACGCTGAATTAGGGGCTACCTTGTGCATCTAATGAATATCACGAGGAGAGAGCTGTGACTTCCGAGGGTGGCATGAAGTCTCATTGCAGCTTGCGTCTTGGGCTCCTGGGCTGCTTTGCTCTGACTGCAGCCTCCTGAAACATCCGAGTGAGAACTCCTCTCCCTGAGCACCTCCCCAGTTCCTGGCCCCATGGGAAGACTCCTGCTGTTCTAGCAACTACATTTTATTAATTGAAAAAATGTTGTTATTTAACTGAAAAGCGTGCGGGCGTGAGCATGTGGGTGTGAGCATGCGGGCATGAGTGCATGCGTGCATACACAAACACACACACGGATCTTCTTTTTGCTAACTCATTCCCCAAATGCCTGCAATAGCTGAGGCTGAGCCAGCCTGGGGCCAGGAGCCAGGAACTCAATCCATGTCTCTGACATGAGTGGCAGGGATCAAACTACTTAAGCCATCACAGCTGCCTTCCAGGGTGTGCGTTAGCAGAAAGCTGGAAACTGGAAGCAGAACTGGGACTCAGACTGAGGTGCTGCCCTTTGGGTATGCAGGAACCCCAAGCAATACGTCCACCACTGTGCCGATGTCCACCCTGCCACTAAGTTTTAGGGTGCTTTGGGACTATACGGAGATGATCCACACGGATACTATTCCTAGCCCTTGTTTTTCAGAGGAGGAAATGAAAGCGGTCAAAGGAGCTACATTACTCCATCAAGGTCACAGGGCCAGGGGATGCCAGCAAGCACTCCTCTCTGACATCCCCACACACGGCTCCAGAAGTGAGCAGCAGCATCCAAAGTTCTATTTCTGGGCTCATTTCTTCAAGGCGGTGATGTGATGATAACGCAGAAGGTTCACAGTTTGTCCATGCTTTACCTCTCGTGAACCTCAGTTCCTTAGAGAGTAATAGCATCTACCTGGTAGTGGACAGGGTGATTTAATCCTTCAAAGTTCAGGCAGATTCTAGGCGTATTCGGATATTTGGATCTTGCCTTCCCTTTCAATTCCTCCTCCAGCATCAGGCCTCACTTCAGGGGTGAGGAAAAGAGGTTCTCCCAGCCAACAATCTGTCATCCTCACCCTAGAGGGAATTAGCTCATCAGGATCCAGTCCTAACTGGCAGCAGACGGAGCAGGCAGGCGGTTTGCTTGGAGAGCAAAGGACAGGAAGACATAACTTCTGAGTGTAGGTTGCGTGGGGAGCAGGCAGGCCAGGCTGGGTGCCCCAGGGGATTTTTTTTCAGCAGTGAGAAGACATAGCATGAGAGCCCCAGGAAGGCAGGCTAGGGCGCAGGAGCTGCAGATTTGCAGATTTGCCTAAGGCCAGCCATACTCAAATCACATCAGCGAGGACAACCACGGTGCAAAGCATCCTCAAGAATGCTGGCAGATTCAGTGCTGGCCGGAGAGACAAAGAATGCAGTACTTCTCTTCCAAGTTTTTTGGCTGTTTTTGACACTCATTTAGCGGCAAAGTCCTTGGCCTCAGGTATGAATATCTTTGGAAATTCACAAGAAACAGACTTAAGTATCTTGTGTTAGGTCTCATAGCTAGGTAGGCAGAGCTTGGTCTGGTATCCCAAACCCACATTGTCCAATCAAATCAATTTGGTTTGGCTTGAAATTCACACACACACACACACATACACACCCTTGTTAAAGAAGCTTTTCTTCATCAACATCGCCAAAGTTTCTTATTTTGTATAGTTTTAAGCACTAACATGTAGCCTGCATACAATATGAGATACCTTGTTAAAGAAAGATTTTTGTGGTACATACAATGAGCCAGGTTCTCTTCTACCTGCTAGAGATTTGAAATGAACAGTAGACAAAAACTCCTTTGATTGTATGGAGGCTGCATTCAGAGGTGGGAAGGGGCATGGTAAGATGATAAAAAAAATTATGTAATAAGCCAAAAGATGATGAGGAAAGATGACCCAGGAAAGAGCAGAGAGACAGGAGGTGAGACGTGGGGAGCAATTTCTATCAGGAGCATCAGGGACACTCTCACTGCACAGGTGACATTTGAGTGAAGAGTTGGAGGGGGAGAGGGAGTGAGCCATGTGGTTATCTGGGGGAAGAGAACACCACTAATTGATATATTACCAGGGAATTATTCTCTGGTTCTTTCATGCCTGCAATTTTATTATTCTTCTGTCCTCAACTAAATTGTTAGGAGTGTATATTTCATCTCCTGCTTCCTTTGGGTCTAATCTAAGTGCCTTCTGCAGAATGTTATTTGTACCAGAGGCTTTTAATAAATGCTTGTTGAATATTTTGGTTAAAGCCATTTTCTCACTATTGCCCTTTTTAGGCAAGAAATGAAGGGGAAACTACAGTAGTTCTGCACTGTGTCCAATAGTCTAAATTACTTAGAATGTACCAACCAACATTCCACTGTAATGTCCAACATTCTGGGTTAATAGTCTTTGCCTTCCATAAACATTACATCTAAAAATATTTGCAAAAGTCTTGGCTTCTCTTAAATTCAAAACAGGAAGACCCTATAGTCTCTCCACTATGTTTATGCACCTCCAAACCTCAAGCTGGAATCTACCATTACTATTTTGCAATTACAATCTCTTTGTACAATGAGCTCTGACATCTTTTGAAAACAGTTTCCTGCCTGAGCTAGAGACATCCTGTTATTCTTAATAATGTTCTATGCCACCTAAATATTGAGGTGTCTTAAATTCCTAAGGACAGAACCAATTGTGGCTGGTATCTTGTTTCCTCTTTGATTTTTGCAAAAAGGGACACTTTACAGATGGGCTTTCCAATTTCCTTTTGGGCAGGATTCTCAGTTTTCATATCAATGAGATCTTGACTGTGTTTGATTCCAGCGCTTTCCGTAAGAGCACATAGCCGATGCCTATTTTATCTGCTCTGAATGTGTTGAGGAGACAGATTGAAAATGAAAAGGAGTTATAACAATGGTGAAGATCTTAAGGACCTCAGTGATAATGGCACTGCCGAAAATTGAACATAAAGTCAAAGTCAGAAGACTTTGATCGCATGATGAGTCACATAGCCCATGTGAAGTGTAGACAAAGCAATGTCTGCATGAAATGGAAGGGATTAGGGAGTCAGGGCATGGACATTTCTAAAGGAAACTGAATTTAGCCCCAAACTGGAAAGAAAACTTTGTGATCAGAAGCAAATCGGATGGCAGGTAATAAGGCAGTCAAATAGGAAAAGAAAGAGGTTGCTACTTGGCACCTGTGGCCCACACAGAGGCCTGTAAGAATGGACATTAGAATAATAGAGGTACAATCATTTGATTGTTTTTTTTTCAGTATCTTTAATTTATGGTTCCACAATTCTCTTATTAATAGCTCTCAAATATATTCATGAATCCTTTTACTCACTATCTGGGGACAGAGAAGTATAATCATGTAGCAGCAATCATGAATCTTAATCATTTCAGGATGTCAGCCATAGAAACCGGGATTGTCCTTATTTGTCCTATAGTACATAAAATACCACTAGAATATCTGGAGGTGGAAGGGCCATTGTTCTCTCTGTAGGTGAGACCTTGGCCAAATTACTTACCTTTCTGAACTTTACTTCCTTTAACAGTAAAACGGGGATAATAGTCCAACATTTAGATGGTGTTTTGGGACATGTCAATGGCCAAGTTATAGCAGAGCCCAGGCGCTCTTTTTAACCCTTTACACATATGCATTTCTTTCAGCCTAATAACAATCCAATGACTCCAGTATGGTTTACAAATGAGAGAACACGAAGAGATGCCAGCCATTGACTTACAACTACCCCGTGGTGAAGTCCCATATTTGGTTGTCACCCTAAAACATTTTCCTAATGATGTATGGAAAGCCCACCTAAGGGTTCAATCAATGGTTACCCTGGTTGCTGTTGTTATAGGAAAGAGAGGCATTATTTTTTACACTTAAGCAGATTCTTTACAAATTGCTCCTTTAAGATTTCCAGGTAACATTCAGATGCCAGGGAAACTGAGATTGATATAGAAAGAGGCTTCGAAATTATACTGAGTAGAAATCTCCCTCAGGTCACATGCCCTAGATTTATACCTGGGCTGAATTAACTGCTCTTCTCCCCCCAAAAACTGTCCTGTTAAATGAAAACAGCTGTTCACGCTAATGGCTCGGCTGAATCAATTGTTTAGCGCTATCTCAAATAATTAACCTATTAGCTCCGGAAGTGCCAGCCTTTCACCCTTGGTTTTGTGGTTCTTTTGGGTATAAGACAGCTAAAATATTGAACTTCCTCTTTCAATCAATAAATGGGTTTGAAAGCTGGTCGCATCCCAGAAATGCCTGATTCTTCCTCCTATGCATTTTTATGCTCAGAATCCATCACTCTGGCTGATGTTTGCAGAGTTTGCTGATGGGTTTTCTGGGTGGATATTGTCCAAGAGCCTGGGAGAGGGGTTTTCGCCTGCCACTATCCCTGGGCCAGGTGATAAAAATGACAATTAGGAGGAGCACTTTATTCACGATGTCAAAATCTAACAGTGGGGATATATGTCGTCTATTTCATTACAAGGTGCAGCACCCACAAGCTGAACTTACTATTATAATTTTACTATGCATATCTGCACATTCCGTGGGCCATTTTGATGCTAGGGCAAAAGTGTGGAAAGCTCATGGCAATTTGAAGAAAGCATGGAAGAGAAATGGGCTGGAATTATTTGTAAGGAAGGAAACATATATGCCTCTGGTTGCATCAGAAATAGAGGTCATTTAATAAAACAACGAATCTATATAATGGATCACTCATATGTGGGCGGTAGTGTCTACTGGTTAGCACAGGATTCCAGTGAATCTATCTTTCTAGCTGGCTTTGCCACAGTTGCTCCATGTGCATAGACTTATTACCAACCTCCCCGTGCCTGCTTCCTCACCTATAAAAAAAGAATGAAGGCCGGCGCCGCAGCTCACTAGGCTAATCCTCCGCCTTGCGGCGCCGGCACACCAGGTTCTAGTCCCGGTCGGGGTGCCAGATTCTGTCCCGGTTGCCCCTCTTCCAGGCCAGCTCTCTGTTGTGGCCCGGGAAGGCAGTGGAGGATGGCCCAAGTGCTTGGGCCCTGCACCTCATGGGAGACCAGGAGAAGTACCTGGCTCCTGCCATCGGTTCAGCGCGGTGCGCCGGCCCCAGCACGCCAGCCGTGGCAGCCATTGGAGGGTGAACCAACGGCAAAGGAAGACCTTTCTCTCTGTCTCTCTCTCACTATCCACTCTGCCTGTAAAAAAAAAAAAAAAAAAAAAAAAAAAGAATGAAAACGTACCCAACTCCTAGGATTAAACATAGGGTAAGTACTTATAAAGCACTTAGAGCAGAGCCAAGCCAGTGGCATGCTCACCTCAGTGTTAGAAGCTGCTGTGATTGTTGTTATCATCACTAGTACATTGTGAGTATAAAATGAAAAGCTAAGTTCACCTGAATTGTGATGCTTAATAATGGAGAAAAGTCGGACAGCTTTTTGCTGTCGTGAATAATGCTGCTTCGAATGACAACCTCTCCACCCATTTTGCAGGAGATGGCACAGCACAGTTGTCCAGTGTACGTCTCTGCAGTCACTCTCTGTGTTCTCAGCTCGACTCTGCTCTCCGTTTATTATCTTACTGATCTTATTGTTCTTCCCATCCTCCCGTTATTATCCTGTAAGGATGCGCATACGTATGGAACTATTATTGATGCACCCTTTAAAGAGAAGGGGAACTGAAACTCAGAGGATGCGCTGACAGGAAGTGGCAGAGAGGGAATCTGAACCCAGGTCTGTGTTCAAACGTGAACAGGAAATTCTATTCATTCATTCTTTGGGGGGAAGGGGATACTTACTTTAAAAATTATTTATTTTTAAAAAGAGAGAGAGAGAGAGAGATCTTCCATGTGCTGGTTCTCTCCCCAAATGCCAGCAGCAACCATTTGCATGCCAAGGAGTCAGAATGGAGGAGTGAGGGGGGAGGGGGAGACTTCTGGATGGGAGTGGTCACGGGAATGGGGTGCAGTTTCTTCAAATGACCAAGTGAAGAGCAGGACCAGCCAGAAGGCGTGCTAAAGAGGACACTACAATGGAAGCCACCTGTGGTGACCGCCCCCTTGGTGACCGTGCCGGGGCTCAGGCCTACAGCTTGCACATGGACTCACTCACGTTGGACTCCTCCCACGGCCCTTAGCAAACATGGGTTTCTCACTGCACCCCAACTCAAAGGAGGAGGCAACTGGGCCACCACAAACACCCGCAGAACCTTCTGCTACAATCAGGAAAATCTCCCCAGAAGAAAGGTGGAGAGGCCTGGGGGTTACTGAATGACTTTTGGGCTCTCTGCCCGTCTCCATCCTACTGCCTGGCTTGTATTAACTTCTCCTGAGAGAGCCCACGGCTAGATGCTGACTTGCGTGGCTAAGGTCATGGGTAAAACATGGAAAAACAAAGCCAAGAAGAGCTCTAAGGCTCCCGTGACTGGCACCATCTGGCAATCGTTGTTTTGTTGAGTGCTGGTTCGCCCTTGCGGATCCGGGTTAATGGAGGTGGGGGAGAAGTCAGGCCCAAACAAGGGGCCATTGAGATGGGAAATCTGAAGTTCAAAGGTAACAGGGAGCATCTGTGGCACACTCTGCAGGCCCAAGTTCTGCTCGGATGAATGGCGAGCATCTGGTCCACAGCTGCCAGCCAGCTACTCACAGAGCCGCCCTATGAGGGACAGTCCTGTCACTCGTGGCTTCCACTCCGCCTAGCTACAGTTTACTCCCTGTGGGGAGGTCCCTGCACTCTGTCCAATTTCACTTCAAAATCTGAGTTGTACTTAGGATTTTGTTGATGAGTTATATGTTGCGTTCTTTTGTAGTGTTTTTCTTCTATTGCTTTTCAAAAGAGAGGATTGTAAGACTTGAAAACAAGATGCAAGTCAGAAATACATAGACTCAAATCAAGAACTTTGCGAAATGTGGAACAAAACACAAATTGGAAAGGGAACCGAAAGTCGTGTAAATCACAGATATCCAAACAGAAGCCTCACTATAAAAGACAAATGCTAGTGGCAGCAAAGTTTAGATTCGGAGTGCATACCAGGTCTCATGCAGGATAGATGCTTTGTGTGTCTACACATGGATATGACTGCGTGTTTGTGCACAATTGCATCGTTGAATGTCTATTTACCAAGAAATATAATCCAAACAGAAAGAGCCAGCGTGGCAGCCATGCAGCAAAATGGCAGAGGAGGAACAATGGATAAAACAGCCAACCAAGAGCTTGCTGCTGAAATCACAACCAGATTGTCTCGGAAAAGCAAATAAATACGGCAGATTGGCTTTACCAGTGTACCTGCAAAATCGTATCTACACCTTGCATCCAGATAAAGGGAGACACGGTTAAGGAGAGGGCATACAACGTTGAGGCAATGTGTTCCCAGTAACTTGCAGGAGCAGGGAAGTCCTGAGCTGGCCCTGAAGGGCCCTAGCCCAATGGCTGCACACCATAATCACAGTGGGACTCACACCGGACCAAGAACTGCCCATGAGACCTGGAAACAAGTAGCAGCTCAGGAAGCCCAGAAACCAGGGATGTTCAGACGCATCGTCTTGGGAGAGTTGGGCACACGGAGTAGGAAACCCAGCCAGCGCAGGCAGAGGCCAGCAGGGCCACGGAGCAGTGAGCTGGTGTCTGGCACCACAGCTGCACTCAGGTGCAAAGGCTGCTCTTCATTGATGAATTCCTACATCCCAGGCAACAGAGCCTGGCAAGGAGGGTGGGGGGTTGGGCCTGCTGCCACTGATGGTCTGAAATAGCAGCAACTCCAAAGCAAAAAGAATACAAGGCTATGAATGCATTCAGACTGTAAAATTCGACCCAGCTCAGGGTGGGGATGGGATTAATTTAACCTCTCTTAGATCCAAATGCAGAATCTCACTGTGGGTCTTTTTGACGGACTAAAGAACAGTAAGAATGATCATTGCAGTTGCTAACAAATATTGTCCTTTCCTGTGGTCCAAGCTCATTATTTGCATTTTCTTGTTGATGCCTCCTCGCAGCTCCTCTGCAAAGTGGCCATTATTATGTTCCAACTCCTACATATGCATAGATGACAGGCACTTGGCCACGGGGCCAGAGGCTGGGCTCCACAGAGCTTACTTAAGGCCCACTTAACCATTCCACCCAAAGGACTGAGGTCCTGAACTCTTCCTCAGGGAAGCTGTTACCCAAGTCTTTGCAATGACCCGGGGTCCAGGAAAGCGTCCCAGTAGTAGAAAGACATGGCTGCCTGCCACGCGGGTTGCAACCATCAGATGACGCCAGCCAAAGGTTTCCCATTCTTCTGATGTTACTATGCACGTTTTCTCTACTGCTTTCTAGAGATAGAGACAAACGACCAGCACAAGTGCGCATGTCTTGGGGGTCATGCAAGATGGCCACTTCCAAGGCTCCACCTTATAGTCCCTGAGGATTCTCCATTCTCCTCGCCCCCAAGTCTCTGTAGTTCTGAATAGGAGAAATGGCATTCGGAATGACACTGGAACCCTGCTGGATCCTGGAGTGCCTTAGCCATTGCCAAAGATTCATCACCGAATAAATGTATATGATCTTCCTGCCTAGTTTTCTTGTTCAACCAGTTTTCACCATGCGTGCTGGGATTCGGAGAAAACTGGTGGCTATGTATGGTATCCATGGTAACCCTCACTTAAACACAATATGAAATTAACCAGCCCAGCTCTGTGCCGCTGATGTTCTAGATCAATGAGTTTCCCACAGACAGAAGCAAATCAGCACTCTTACCAAGGCCATGTTGGGAATTACGTGCCTATTGGGTCCTGGAAAGGATGAAAATTAGGCTCTGTGTGAACCTGCTTGGGGAGATGATCATCACAGGGCCATTCTGAACCTCAGTTTACCCATTCATGAACTGCAGAACTGGAGTAGTTAGCTCCTCTAACTGTCCCACCCTGATTTGCAGTGGATGGATCCAGAATTTTCTCCTTCTCATCCTCCTCCTCCTCTTCTCCTCCTCCTCTTTTCCTCCTCCTCTTCCTAATTCTTTGCATCAATCAGTGGGATGGTGGGTGAAGACAACCCGTTTCTAGTTTACTCATATTTGCCCTTTTTTTTTAATTGCAGAGTTTTAGGTTTACAAAAATACTGAACAGGAACTATAACATTTCCAAATATCCCCCCACTCCAGTTTCCCCTGTTCGTAGCATTTTGCATTGGCATGCTATCTTTGTCACAACTGATGAGCCAACAGTGATACAAGATTTTCACTAAAGTTCATAGATTCAATTCAGTTCCACTCTTCGTGTTGGCGTCAAGGAACGAACGATGTCGCTTGTCTATCATTGCAGTATCACACATGCTGTTCTCTACCCTCAGAATCTCCGTGCTCCCTAGTCCTCCTTGATGTTTTGTTCCTTTTCCAGAATACAGTGTAGTTAGAATCATGCAATAGGGATAGGGGTAGGGGTAGCTATTCACAATTAAGTTTTCTCCATATATTTATACTGCTCTTGGTTTAAAAAAAACTTTCCAAAATTTTTATTTTATTTTAAAGACAGAGAGAGATCTTCTATCTGCTGGTTCACTCTCCAAATGCCTGCAACAGTTGTAGCTGGGCCAGGCCAAAGCCAGGAACCTGGAACTCAATCCAGGTCTTCCATGTGGGTGTCAGGGACCAAATTGCTGAAGCCATCATCTGTTGCCTCCAAGAGTGCATATTAGCACGAAGCTGGGATTGAGAGTGGAATTGAGAGACTCAAACCCATGCACTCCAATATGAGGCGCAGGTGTTCCCTGATGGTATCTTAACCACTACACCAAACGCTCACCCCGCCCTTGATATTTTTAAAAAACATGTTAATCTAAATTTTTCTATCAAAATAAAGACTTAATATCTATAGCCTACTCTTAGTTCCTACCACAAGTAAATGCATATTCTTAAATTCTGTTGTTCTTCGTATCAGCTACCTCCAATCCAAGTTTGTTAACATTTTGTTTCCGTATGGTTCTTAACATTTTCTTTTGTGTTATACCTCTTCTATTGAATCAATTTTTTCCTAATACATGAAGCCTCCCAAGTCTGCTGTCATTAGTTGTTTAGACTTAGCTCTATGCTTCACTGTGGCATGTATACCACAACTTTGCTTTTTGGAATCACTTGTCCATGACTTCCTCAGTGTCGGGGAGAGCATCTCACTCGCCTCTGTGTGCTCTCCCTGTCGCTGTGCCCAGTTTCCACGGTTGTCCCTCGATGTGCAATCCATAGGAAGTCTGTGGTCTGAATCTCATGGCATGCCTCTCCAAGAAGCACATTCATCGTCAAAAATTAATTGAAGTATTGTAATTCTTAGTCTCTTAAGGAGCCAGCAGAGGATTGTGCACTGGGAAAGCCTTGCGCAAATGCACCTCCTCATCTCTGCCGCTTCTGGCGACCTTCATGGACATGGCAATAGTCTTTTACTCAGTCATTTACTGTTCACTGATTTCAATAAGTAAACATCATCGGCTGAGAACCCACTGGACTCTAGGCACTCTTATGAGTATTGCTTATTCCCAAATGTCCTCTCTCTCTCTCTCACTTTTCAAATTTCAAAATTCCCTCCAAAGAGCTAGCCCAAGGATCTTGCTATCTGTCCCCTATACTCATGCCCCTAATGGTCTTTATTCTAAAGGTCAGTTTAGCTTTTCTGGCCTCTTTAGCTTTCTCTATTTGACCATTGCCAGGATTTTCCCTTGATAAGTCATAGTCTAGAAATTGTCCTAGTGGGCCAGATTCTTCCCCTGCCTTAGAATCTATTTAAGAGAAAGGGGAATATTATGAATATTAAGACATTAGTAATGTCTGTCCTAGTTACAAACTAATGAGTACATATGAAGCAAGCAGTAAGAATCAGGGCAAGCATTCTGAGTTCCCAATGAACGATGCAATCCGTAGGGGCTAGAGGATTGGGGGCCAGAATATGTGTTTAGGCCCCAGATGAATTTCCTTAGAGTGACCTAACCACCGAAGTGTGGCACATAAGCACTGGACGTCAGGCCAGGGGAACTCAGCTCCTGGCTCGGCCCGGCACAAGGAGGTGAGGCTTCTGGAGCAGGTCCCTTAACTCTGAATTTTTAATTCCTCATCTCTAAAGATTGGATGATTATCCAAGCAATATTGCTCTCTGAAGCCTTGCAAACTAAAAAAATAATAACAAAATAAAAACACACATCTGATTCTTCGCAGGTAGAATACAAACGTTTACCTTCCAGGAGTTGATTAGATGTTATTCATCTCACGTGCTTACTTTGTAGGCCTGCATATTGCAGTAGTAGCTGTCGTTTATTATGTATGCTGGTGCCATATACCCACCTGTGACTTAGATTAAGTTACTTAACCTTTCTGGAGGAGAACAGCACCCATGGACCCCACAGTGTTATGCACAGCGTTGGAGAGATTCACACGTGTGACTGCTTAGGGAAGCACCTGCGACACGATGGGTCACGTAAACTTTTACGTCTGGGGCCTTCGGGTGCTCACCTTAGCTCTTTGACCCCTGAACTTAAGAGAAGCTCCATAATGAAGGTCAGGAGCAGTTGCCAGAACTTGAACTCTTGGCTCTCCACCCCAGGGCCCTGGGGCTTAACGACCCTACTTCCCAGTGATAACAGCGCCAACACCCTCTCCTTGACTTCCAAGGTGCTTTTGCCCTAATCCCTGTTTTCCAAGGGTTCTGCTCTCACAGTTGTCACAATCACCATGCCTGAAGCTAAAACACAAAACATCACCACCCCCAGATGACTTCAGGCAGACTCTCAGAACTGGCTCTGCCACAGGATCCCACCCATAGTTCCCTTTGCTTTTCCCTCTCAATCGACTTCCCCTAAGGGTGTCACCTCCAACTTTAGGACAATCCTTTCAGCTGGGCCAACGCTGAAATCTTTCCCTGGGAAGCTGAGACTTGGAGGGTAGACAGCCCTGCAAGAGGCTTGGGTTGAAGTGTCCATCCTCTGTCTGAGCCATCTGTAGGCCAGCTCCAGAGAGAGGGCTGGAGAGAGAGGCAGGGCAATCAATTTCTCATCAGCGCCGAGGCCTGGTTCTCGTTAGGCCCCGGCTCCGTGTGCCTCCCTGCATCCCCCTCCCCCCATGCTCTTCCCGGCTCTGAGCACCCGGCACCCGGCCGCAGCTTATTTCGCTGTCATAATGAGGGTTCATCAACAAGTGGTTATGGAATGCCTGCTGTGCGCAGAGACCAGGCGGGGCGTGGGGGGAGTGTGGGGTGGGGGTGGGGAGGAGTGAGGGGTGGGTGGGGAGGAGTGAGGGGTGGGTGGGGAGGGCACAGTGGGGAGAACCAGGAGCCCTCGGGGTGGGTTGCACTCCTGGCACAGACAGCAATGGGGGCGACAATGGGGACAGCAACCGCGACAGCCACAGAATGGCCCGCTGGCCAGTTCTGAACCCGCAGCCCCGAGCTCGTCCCGCTGTGAACGCTGCTGACTGTCAGCTTCGGGAGTGAGGGCCCCTCTGTGGGTACGGAGGTGGGGCGAGCAGGACCTTGGCGCCCATCAGGATGCATCAGAGGGAGTTTCCTCAGGCAGCAACGGCTCCGGGGTGGACTTTCACTTCTGTCGTCTGAGTCACCCGTGTGGTCTCGTCTCGGTGACATCACCAAGAATCTGGCTGTGGTTATTTCCCCATCAGCGACAGCACACGGCCGAGGGTGACAGCTGGTGCCCTGATTGCCACTGCATGGGGCCTCCTATGACAAGCATGCCATGAGGGTCGGACAGGACTCTGGCCTTGCTCAAGGTCACACAACCAGAAAGAACCTCGAGGGGAATTTGAGTAGTCTTACTCCCTGGGCAGGGCTTCCACTGAGATGGCCCCACTGCTTTATAAGGCAGAATGCCCTTTGCCTTTGGTTTTGTCCTTTTCCCTTTCTGAAACCTTTGGGTACAGATCTGCTTGCCCGTGGGAATCTACGTCTATGTGTCCAGCACTTGTGGAACCCTGCAGGAGCTACAAGGATTGAGAGACCCCCAGAGAACAGTAGGGGACAACTCAGGTCCACCCTTGGCACCAGGACAGCCAGAACCCAGAACTGACCCGAGGACAGCCCCAGCCCCAGAGCTGGCTCAATCTTAGGAGGGAAGTTAGAAACTTTGTGTCATAGTGGAAGGAATTAGGTGAAAATACCAAATATTTCATTTGCATTTTTGTTGTTTTTTTCCAGCTGGGCAGATTTTCCCGTCACTTTGGGTTTTACCTTGAATGCAAATGGCATTGCCAAGAGAAGAAGGGTGCTTTGCCTTCTCGCCAGGAGGCCCAGTCCAGAGTTCAGAGGAGAGAGAGAGGGTGCACGGCCCTGCGTTCTACAGCAGCTGCCTCTCACACACTCACAGGAGATGACAACTGGGCTTTTGGGGTCTGCTTGCCTACGCTTGGCACTGTGATGCGGACTAAAATAGTACAGGCCATAAAAATACCAGAATGAAAATACTTGTAAGAACCGCATAGCCACATATTCCATGCACAGGCTGGTAAAACCTTCAAGTTACACCAGTGTTGCTCTTCAAGGCCACAAGAGCGCACAGCTGAATGGAAAAGCAAGGGATAGTTTCAGGATGAGTTCAGCACCCAGCAGTGTAAGCTTTCACTTCTTCTCCTAAAAAAGTCTTCTTCAAGCCTTGCAGAATGATTTATAAAGGTTGACTCCCTTTTTAAATGGTTTTACCAGCCTCTGGCCATTGCAATATGACTGCTCCAATCTTGGTGGTGGTGGTGGAGGAGACAAGATCCAGTACCAGCTGGTGGTTCTGGTCCACCCAGTCTGCTCTAAAATACCTCTGCTGCCCATCTCCTCCAAAGTGCAGGCTCATTTTGTCTTAACTCCCAATGGGCAGCTTAACTGACCAATCTACCCCTAGTTTGCCTCTCTTCCATCCATTACCCCGAAGCACATGTCTTTCCCCCAAAGGCACACCTACCCGTGACCCACTCCTGTTTAAAGTGCTCCAAGTCCCACATCTTTCCAGAGCTTGGGGAACCTCATGACCTGGCTTCGTCTCACACTTTTTCTAGTCGACACGTGCCCTTGGGTTCTCCATACTCTCTCTTCAAGGTCAACAAACCTGCAGGGAACTCTGCCCAGATGCTTCTCTCTGTTTTTCTTGCCTCTGCTAATTCACACCGCCCTGCAGAGTTAAGTTACTGCCCCACGAGGAGAAAGAGCAAGGCTCTCTTTTGTTACTTACAGCGGGTTGAGACGTGGTTTCCCCAAAATGTGTCTATCCAGTCCTTGTGAACGCGACTTACTCTGGGAAAAGGGTCTTTGCAGACGTAAGTAACTGAAAGATCTCTGGATGAGACCACGTCAGATTACCTGAATGGGACTTGCCTCCAATGACAAGTGTCCTTATAAGAGAAAGAGGGCAGGGGAGTTGGGACACATGGAGTAGGAGGCCATGTGGAGACGGTAGAGGGATGCAGAGACAGGAGAGTTGCAGCCACAGCCCACGGACTCACTGAAGCTGGGGGAGTGAAAGCTCTGAATCTGTGCTAGGGCTTTGGGAGAGAGTGGGGGTGGCCCTGCTCGCCCCTTGATTTTGGACTTCCAGCCTCCAGAACTCCAAGAGAATGGATTTCTGGGTTTTTGTTTGTTTGTTTTTTGACAGGCAGAGTGGACAGTGAGAGAGAGAGAGACAGAGAGAAAGGTCTTCCTTTTGTTGTTGGTTCACCCTCCAATGGCCGGCCGCGCTGTGACCAGCGCACCGCGCCTATCCGAAGGCAGGAGCCAGGTGCTTTTCCTGGTCTCCCATGGGGTGCAGGGCCCAAGCACTTGGGCCATCCTCCACTGCCACAGCAGAGAGCTGGCCTGGAAGAGGGGCAACCGGGACAGAATCCAGTGCCCGACCGGGACTAGAACCCGGTGTGCTGGCACCGCAAGGCGGAGGATTAGCCTATGAGCCGCGGTGCTGGCTTGTTGTTTTAAGCTGCCTAGTTGTTAGCACTTGTTGATGGCCATTTGTTCCAGTAGCCCCAGGAAACAAAAGACAGTGCTGCACTCCTTGCATTTAAAATGCTGCCCAGCACTAAGGAAACACAGGAACTGCCTAAGGAACTGAGTGGCAGAGACTAGCAAGGGGATGTGGGGGTCTGGGGAGTTGGCCTAACAGGTTCTCAAGGTTAGCAACTTCCAGAGGCCCTTCTGTGTATGGGTGTCAGTCTCTTGGGTGAGAGCACTGGAGTGTGTGATTTGAACTTCGTCTATAACAAAGTTCCTGAAATCAGATCATTCACAAAGAATTGAAGTTGATTCGGCTCACGGTTTTGGAGGCTGGGAAATCCAAGAGCGCAGTGCTGGTCTCTGGTGCGGGCCTCCTTGCCGCATCACGCAGGGTGAGGCGGAGCAAGCACGCCAGCCCTGGCCTCTCGTCTTTTTGCATGGTCACTCGTGCCACCATGGGGGCCACACTCTCATGAACACATGGACTCTAATTACTTCCCAAAAGGTCTCCCTTTGCCAGTCGGACATGAACTTGCTGATTCAGTTTCCTGCACATGAAAGTTTGGGGGAACGCCTTCAAACTGTAGCAGCAACCCTGTTTTCACAGCACTCCAAGGTGTCTCGTGTGATCTCGGGAGGTGTTAGAAAAATTGCAGAAATGTCCTTGCAGCGAGATTGAGTTTAATTAATTTTAAGTAGGGAACTGTATATTTTAAAACACATTTCAGGGGCCAGCGCTGTGGCACAGTGGGTTAATGCCCTGGCCTGAAGCGCCGTTATCCCATATGGGCGCCAGTTCAAGACCTGGCTGCTCCACTTCTGATCCAGCTCTCTGCTATGACCTGGGAAAGCAGTAGAAGATGGCCCAAGTGCTTGGACCTCTGCACCCGCATGGGAGACCTGGAAGAAGCTCCTGGCTCCTGGCTTCAGATCAGCGCAGCTCCAGCCATTGCAGCCATCTGGGGAGTGAATCATCGGATGGAAGACCTCTCTCTCTCTCTCTCTCTCTCTGCCTCTCCTCTCTCTGTGTAACTCTGACTTTCAAATAAATAAATAAATCTTTAAAAAAATAAAACATGTTTCAATCAACTCACAAGCACATTTCAGTATTTATAAGACGACCTTGAAATACCCCATGTGTTGAACATACTCCTGATTTTCTCCCTGAACTCTGTGCCTTCTCTAGTCTCCCCACTGTGGTAAGACATCGCTCCGTTGAGAAAACCCAAAACTTAAGTGAGGTGCTCACTTTCTCTTTTGCAAATTATGTCGATTCTGTTTCCAGACGCGTTTCCGGGTGGTCTGCCTCTCCATCTCCAAGCTGCACTCAAGGTCAAGCCACCATCACCTACCTCTACCACTAGAACCACAGCCCACTCCCTTTCAGCTTAGTTTCCACCCAGCAGCCAAGGTCACTTTTCCAGAAAGGAATCTTATCTTGATAAGACTTTCAATCCCTCAATTGCTTTTTGCTGTTTTTAGAAAAATACCCAAGCCCATTGCTGTGGCCTCCCAGACTGCACTGGATCCAGCTGCCATCTCCCTTTCTCTCCTCATCTGGAATCACTACAGCCTCCCTTATCATTGCTCTGCCCCTCCGAAGAAGTCCCAGTCACATTCCTGCCTCCGGGCATTTGCATTTGCTGCGTCCTCCATCAGGAATGTTTTTTTATGATTTGCATGTGGTTGGCTCCTTCTCATTCCCCCATGCCAGGCTTTTCTCGGCAAAGCCTTCCTTGACTACTTACATAAGAAGTAGTACCTTTCCCATCAATCCATGGCACCCTTACAACTTCCGTCCTGGTGAGGTCACAGGCTGACATGAGGGTGTGCGTTAGTTTGCTAAGGCTGCTGTAACAAATTAGCACAAGTCTGAGATCAAGGTGCTGGGGAGGTGGGAGGGAAGAACCTGTTCCAGGCCTTTCTCCTACACATCCTCTGCTTCTGCTAAGTTACCCCCGCTCTGCCTTCACCTGCGTTCTCCTTTGTGCTCCTCTGTGTCCCAATTTCCACCTTTTATAAGGGCAGCAGTCCTATTGGATTAGGTTCTAGCTCACCACAATCTGACATCACCTTAGCTAATTATATCACAATGACTCTATTTCCAAAGAAGGCTATTTTGTGGGGTATTAGGAGTTAGGAGTTCAACATACGGATTTGTGCTGGGGCGGTTCTTTCTATAACAGGGCAAAGTGATTTGATTACTTGTGCACTGTCTGCTCCAAGGGAAGGCGGTTTTGGAGGGTGGAGATGCTGTACCTCTTGTTCCTGCTGCTGCATTCAGTAGGGGAGGTGTTGGCACAAAGTCCTCAATAAATAGTCCTTTGGATGTGAGCATATTAAAAGCTGCTGGACTGTATGCTTACAGGGGTGGATCTATAGTATGTGACACGTCTCAAATATAAAGAAATAGTAAATGACATGGGTGCAATAAGTATCTGCTGTGTAAATGACAGTTCTTTCTGGGACTTAGCTCCTCTCTCTGCTGTATCTAGCTCTCTACAGCTTAACAATTGCACAGCAAATCTTCGGGGCTATGTGATCCTTGGGTAGAGTGTTGGGTCTTTAGCATTTTTAAGAATCTGATAGATATTTATTTTTTAATTATTATTTTTTAAAGATTTATTTTATTTATTTGAAAGATAAAAAAATTATTAATTGATTTTCATTCTACTTGAAAGTTGGAGAGAGAGAGATATCATCCATTTGGTGGTTTATTCCCCAAATGCCTGTAACAGTCAGGGTTGGGCCAGGCCAAAGCCAGGAACTAGAAACTCAGTTCAGGTCTCCCATGTGCATGGCAGGGACTCAAGTACTTAAGCCATTACCTGTGGCTTCCTAAGGTGTGCATTAGCAGAAAGCTGGATTGGAAAAAGAACTGAACCTCAAGCCAGACATTCTGGATAGGAGATGTGGGTGTCCCGAGCAGCATCTTAACTGCTGAGCCAAACTGGCCCCAAACACTTTTTTATTTTCAATATTTTATTTATTTATTCAAGAGGAAGAGACAACGAGAGAGAGAGAGAGAGTGAGCGAGAGAGAGCACCCCCGCCCCCGTTGGCTGGTTCACTCCCCAGATATTTACATTGACCGGGGTTGGGCCTGGGGCCGAATCCAGAAAGCAGGAACTCACTTCAAGTCTCCCACATGGGTGGTATGGACCTAACTACTTGAGCCATCACTGCTGCCTCCAAATGTCTACATTAGCAGGGAACTGGAATTGGGAGCTGAGTCAGGAACGAAGCCCAGGCACTCCAATACGGAACACAGGCATCTTAGACACAAGGCCAGATGCCCACCCTGGTAAGAGAATTGCCAATAGGCACACGCACATGAGTAGACAAAACACACGCACACCTGCAGGTAGTACCTTCTAGACAACCTCAGAGGGTTTGCAGACACCTTGGGTAAGGACCAAAGTAACAAGACCTAGACAGGAAGACCTTGCCAAAGACGTGTTTACCTGTGAAAATGCGGACTCAACATGACAGTGCTCTACAGAATGCAGAAGAGCTGTTGGGAAAGGGAGCTGCTTTGCTCCTGTTAACACAGAGTTTATCATCTACCTGGAGAGAAAAAAAATTCACATAACCCAAACTAAGCAGAGAAGTCCATCCAGGACAATCAGAGAGAGCTCTCGTGTGAGCTCTGAGGCTGAGAGTATCCATCACTCGGCTTTCTGTTGGCACACAGATCAGGGAGCCAGAACTATGTGAAAGAAAGGAGAGAAAAAGCAAGTAAGCTTGCTTACGGGTTTGAAAACCGATATAATGAATACAAATGGATTTTGCCACAGTAAATTAACAAAATCTCAATGATAATTGAATAAAAATAATTTTTATGACCTTGCTTTGCAAAACCATTACTGTTATATAACTTCTGTTTTTATTTACTTGTTAAGGAAGGATGACTTAGAGATGGAGAGACAGAAGGAGAGAGATCTTCCTTCCTCTGATTCACTCCCCAAATGGCTGTCATGGCCTGGGCTGGGTTGAGCCAAAGCCAGGAGCCAGAAGCTTCATTTGAGTCTCCTAAATGAGTGGCAGGGGACCAAGCACTTGGGTCATCTTCTACTGCCCTCCCGGTTCATTAACATGGAACTGGACTGGAAGTGGAGCAACCAGGACATGAACTGGTACCCATATGGGTATACCAGCTATTTGGCCTAGCAGTTAAGGTGCTAACATCTCATCTCAGAGTGCCAGTGCTTTGACTCCCGACTGTAGCCTCCCACTAATGCAGCCCCTGGGAGGCAGTTGTTATAACTCAAGTGCTTGGGCTCCTAGCCTCCGTACGGCAGACGTGGATTGAGTTCCTGGCTCCCACTGGCTGATGCTGGCACTTGGGGAGTAGAACAGTGGGCGGGAGCTCTCTATCTCTGTCTCTCTTTCTCTCAAATGTGTGTGTGTATAATATATATTTATATGTATAAAATGAAAAAAAACAAAAGTACTAACAATGGCAGGAACAACTTCGAATCAGCACAATTGCTCTGCTCCCCGGCAGGCCCCATCGGCCAAGTTGTGAAGGAGCCAGTTTCGACATTTGAATTGACCTGAACCTCCTCTCCTCCCTCCCTGGACACACACCAAATAGAAATTCTCATACTCAGAGATTCAATGAAGAGGAGGGAATGACCAATGGGGAAGGGGAGGAAATTGGTCATTAGGATCTTCAAGCAGGCTGGGGGAGGCTGTTGGGCTCCGGGGTCTATCTGAGAGTCATCTCTTTTCCTCTGACGTGACTTTGCCCAGAGCACATTCCATTAAGGACACTTGAGGAGCCCTGAGTGAAAAGCTCAAGTAGAAGGACTTTCTGGAAGATTGGCTGCAGTGAAAACCAACCCAACAGTTGCTGTAAGCACTACAGTGGGTTGTCACACGGGTTTAGGTTGGCAAGGTCTTTGACCTCAGCTGTGTTTTCTTGTCCTAGCCATGTCACCATATATTAAGAGCAAAACCTACCACCCAGCATGGAAATGAGGTGAGTGACAAAGGAGGTGAGGTGATGTGAGGATGAGGAGAGGGAGGTGGAAAGAAGGCAGGAGATAGAACATCACTTAACAGTGTAGATTTTCCTTCTTTAGCTCCATTAATATAAATATAAAACCTTTTCCACAACTGAACCCTGGAATGATGAGATGAATGGTTTCTAATTTGCTAAGGTTTGTACTGCAAATGATCATAACACAAACCATAAGTTTTACACTTAAGGCAAACGGATAGAACGTCTCACTAAGAAAGCCTTCGTTGAGATAGAAAAGCCCAAGTCACTATAACCAGCAACAATCCTACTCCTATTTTAGGGAAAGAAATTGTAGTGTTTGGGAGCCATTTGTACCAGTTTAATAGACTCCATTGTTAAACTTCCAGGAATTTTGCAAGCCAGTTGACATCATGCTGGTAGCTTGAAAAAGGTCATGGTGAAAGTATTTACTCCGTGGTAAATGCAACACATCAAGGGTTTTTTTTTGGTTTGTTTTTTCCCTAGAATGCTTGTTGTTAAACATTTCCTGGCCACTATCTTTATATATGAATATTTATAGGTCTAGAGTAACAAAACAAAGGAAAAATATTTCTGGCCAGCCATGATGGGATAAACACAAATATCACAGAACCCATCATAAAGACTGTCATTTAATCAGTTGGCAAATACTGATTGATTATCTACTGTCTTGTCCTTGCTACCCCAGGTTAGGGCTGAAGGGCTGCTGGCGGCAAAGGACACGCTAGAGTCTAGGCATCGAGTATCTTATAATTTGGGGGGGAGACAAGATGGGCATACGTGGAGTAATTATTAAGAGTACAGAGTGAGGTATAATTACACTTGACATTGCCTTTTAAAGGTTGAGGACAAGGGCAAGTGTTGTGACACAGCTGGTTAAGCCTCTGCCTGTGGTGCCATCATTCCTTGAGGGCGCTGGTTTGAGACCTGGCTTCTCCACTTCTGATCCAGCTCCCTGCTAACACATCCGGGAAAGCAGTGGAAGGTGGCCCACATGGGAGACCTGGAAGAATCCCTGGACTCCTGGCTTCGGCCTGGCCCAGCCCTGGCTATTGTGGCCATTTGGGGAGTGAACCACTGAATGGAAGATCTCTCTCTCTCTTCTCCCTCCCCCTACCCTGTAACTCTTTCAGATAAATAAATAATAAAATAAATCTTAAAAAAATTGAGGCCAGAGTAATTCAGAGAGAGATCACAGGGTCGTTAAAATTGAGCAGGAAAAATGTGCAAACCATTGTTCCCCATTATTCAAAGGAGTAACACATAAACTGGCTTCACCATAATGGAATATTTGGCTTGTGGAAAGGGAATCCTCAGACCATTGAAAAAAATCCTTTGAGTTGGTCTTCCACTTGCTTAATATCATGATCACTCTTGAAGCATATTATTGGTACAGAGAGACCGTTGTTCTTTGTGATAGACGGTGACATCTCTGGCAGTGTGGCTGTTCATGTGTTCCCAGCCAGTCAATCAATAGATGAGTCTTCTTTCCTGCAATTTGAGAGAGTGCACTGCCCTTGGGCCCAGAACTGTAGCTGCCATTTGGGGAGGTTGCTTAGGTTCCAGTGACCTGAGTTGGATCCAAGCTCTGCCACCTTTCACCAGTGTGCCCTTAGCTGAGTGACTCAATCTGTGCCTCGATGACCTCATCTGAAAGATGAGCAAATGCCTTCTCTATCTCTCTGGACTGTTTTGAGGACTGCAACGGGTTTCTTCAAACAAAGCTCTTAGAACAACAACAAGCTTGCAGTAGACAGGCGCTTGCTAGTTCCTGTCGCTATTATTCTGCGGAGCCTGGAGCCCAGCCATACCAGGTAGGTTGCATGACCTTGGGCAAATGTCTCTTGATCTTGAAACCCTGGTTTTCTCATCTCTAGGACTGACATGACCATGACCATCACCTTGAAGGGCTATTGTGAGGACCTGGAGGAGGAAACAGTGGCTGTAGAGAGCCCTTGGCAAACTGGACAGCTTTGTCCAAGCATGAGCTGTCAATGCTGACACAAACGCTTCTGGTCCGAATCAGCTCCTGGATTCTGGTTTTTGTGCTGTGCCACGAGTCTGGCATGCTGCTGTGACCTCCAGAATCACTTTGCTGAGTTCAAGAGCACAGGTCACGGCTTGCCTGTCTTTTCTGAAATAACACCCTGTAAACCTACTCCGAGTGTCTCCTCTAAATGATGGACTGATTACTTAGAATCTACCTGCTCCCCTCACAGCAGCAGGGGGTGAGCTCCCCAAGAACTGGGCTGCTAGTCTGTTTCATTCATGGGTGGACCCCAGGTGCCTGGGCAGCAGCCTGGCCTGTGATAGGAGCTCACCTTTGCCCAGAGCTGTCATTTCTTCCAAAGTACAGTGTGAGCTAAGAGACCTTTAGAGAGGAAGGAACCGGTACGTGAGTCCTGCCAGCATCCCAGGGTAAACCAACCCATCCATCAGTCAGCTAGCACCTGGCACCGTGTGTGTGCAAACCACCTGGCCACGTCCTTTGAGGAGGGGGCAGTGGTGGAGAAGGCACAACCTCTGTTCACTGTTTGAAAACAAACAAACAAGACACCATCATTATTATTTCACCCCAGTTCCACGTCCTCAGCCTGACCCCAGCTCCTGCAAGTGGATGCTTATCTGGACGCAGAAGAAGCAGAAAGAGCTGGCTCACACGGTGCCATCTGCTCACCGTTTATGTGCTGAGGTTTTCCATGTTGGACTCAGACAGGAACCACAGAACATGCGCCTACTCCAAGGGGCTCAGTAAAGACTCTCGTCCATGTTTAGAAGAAGTGGGTGGGAGGGACAAGACGGCTCAGATCTACACTGGGAAAATGCTGAATTGATTTAGAGAGCTCTGCGGGGTGGGGCAGCCTAAGAGAAAGGAACACTGGTCACCTGTGCAACTGATCCTCACGATCTTCTGGAAAAGTGCAAAGATGTAGGGAATTTTACATAGAAGTTTAACATCCTCCTCCTTTAAACACACACACACACACACACACACACACCAAAAACTACCAGCATTCAGAAAACAGACCCAAAACCTTTTTCTTGGCTGTTTCTCATAGTGATTGTGACAGCCCATGAAAGAAGAGAACTGGACAGGATTTTTCTCTTTTTCTTTTGAGGGTATGAGAGCCTCTCCTTTTTATCGTTTTGAAAATCCTTGGAGTTTAACTTTGAACTTTAACCAAGAAAAATTCTATCTTATAAACAATGGCATTTGTTGATTGGATGAAGGGCTAGATCAATATTGGTCTTGGCAACCCATTTTGGCTGCTGTTGCCTGCAGAAATATGTTGGTTGTGGTGTTAAAAAATTATGTCAGTTCCTCATCATGTGTCTCTTTTTCTTGGAGTTCTGCCTGAGAATTGGTTTCCAAAGATACTTCCAGAAGTTAACCTAGAGGCCGGCCTCCACGGCAAAGGAAGTTACACATCAACTCTCGGAAAGCAGCCACCACGTGAGCTTCTGGAAGAGGGAGCAGAAGAAGCGTCAGCCCATGGAGGAGGAGGGCCGTGGCCTGGAGCAGTTCCAAATCCCACATGGGAGGTCACACGCCCTCTCTCTGCTCAGCTCTTCACACTCAGACTCGGCACATGAAGGGTGAAAAACACTGAACTAAACAAGAATCAATCACACTCAGTAAATGGAAACCATGGCTTGGAAAGATGATAACCACAAGGCAGGCACTATGGGACTGTCTGCATTAGACTGCCCGACGTCTTGTCGTTTTGGGGGAGCAGTGGTGACGGGGATGTTGACAGACGGGAGGAGTGAAGCTTCCAGCCTTGTATTTGACACCACCGAAGTATCTTTTTGTTTGGGTAGAAGGCTCTGTTCCCTACATGCATAGCTGTGGAGCCAACGCGCATGGAGCATGCCTGCTATACCTGACTCAGCAGACCCAGTGGGGTGGTTTATTCTTTGTAATCTTGATCTTGGTTTTCATGTCAGTTGAATCATTGGAGCAATCTGGGGCTGTGGGGGGTGGGGAGGGGAAGTGGATAATAAGAAGGCTATAAAGGAATCCTCCATCGTTATCCTCTGAGTGAGACTCCAGACTGCAGCAGCTAGTCCAGCCTCTGGTGTCTTCTGTGGTCCCCTCCGGGGTCTCCGGCAGTGTGAAGAGAGGGAAGCCACGTCTTGAATTCTACAGCAACTGTTGGCAGTGGAAGCGGGCGAGGGCTGGAGCTGCCACCATGTCCCTTTCCTTGCTAAAGACGGATGCGTTGCTGTCACTGTCTGGGAAAGTGAAGCCAAGTGCTGTCACTGCTTGTCCCTTCTGAAGACCTGCTGGCTGACCTCCCTGTGCTCCTGGTGGCCAGTGGCAACCCTTGGCTCTTCCCGGATCCTTTCCGTAACCCTCAGTCACAACTCTGCTACCAGAAACATCTCCTTCCAGCTCTGTGACCCCTGGCACCGAGGCTGGGACTTTGGCACATCCCTTTGGAAAGGTGGCCAACTTGGAGCTTGCCAGCTAGCTTCTCATGGAGTTTTTCTGACCAATGTAGGGAGTGAAATGAATGCAGGAGGTGGGACTACTTTTTGGCCCAACTCAGGAGGGATGCACCAGGCCATACACTATCAGTCAAGAAACAAGGATACTGCTGACATTTATTGAGTACTTACTGTCTACTAGGCTTTGTGTGAAACATGTGGCTTGCTGGAATTTATTGGCCCCTAAGGCCATTTTACGAAAGCAGCATGATGTTGGCACTGAGCAGATTCAGACTGGGCATCTCGCAGCTCATAACTGCACTGGGTCTCAGCGGCCAACTGTGCCACTGCTAACTCGGACACAACAGGGAGCTGACCTCTCCCAGGTCAAATTGTCCCACCCTACGACACATCAGCCAGAGTTCTCCACCTGCAGTCCCACCCCCAGCTGAGTGGCCGTATAGCTGTTTGGGTGGCGTCTCTCTGCCCCCAAGGACGTGCAGCTCCTCCTGCCTCTGTGAATCATTTCCCAAAGGCTGAGCAGAGTGTGCAGGGCCCTGTGGGTACCAGCAGCTCTCGTGCGAAGTCTGCTAAGCCTCGTTCCGTGCTGTCTCCCAGGGTTGTCCTTTCCCCAAGGAGGAGGCAGTTTGCATGTGTTTCTGAAAGATGGTGGTGAAACCGCAGGCTGCCAGATGGGAAGGAGGCGTGGAGTAGGCAGTAACCTATGCCCCCAGCCAGTGTAGAAGCCCTAAGGGGCACAGGGCTGTGTGGGGAGAGCTGAGGACAAAGCCCAGAGTGTGGGAGCCTTGGCGGAGGTTAGGAAGAGCGAGGCTGCTGGCAGCTCCACTTTACACAGCTCCACAGGTAACAGAGTAGCGGCAGCCACTCATTCATTTGCTCAACAAACAGAGTCTGTGACCTGAGCCAGGTCCTGTTAGGAGTGGAGGATGGAAGAGTTAGCGAAACAGACAGAAGGCCCTTCTCTCATGGAGCTCAGTGTTGAGAGGAGAGAGGAGGATAAAGCCGGCACGGGGACAGAGAGAGAGGTGCAGGTGTGAGGACGCAGCTGTTTGGAGGATGGTCAGGGAGGGCAGCATTGGAAAGCTGTGTGTGAGTGAAGACACGAAGGAGGCAGGGCCCGGGGCCCTGTGGGTGCCTGGGGAAGAGCGCTGTGCGCATACAGGGCCGCACCCTGTGAGTACTTGCCCTTCACTGTGACATCTTTGGATTTTTGCTTTGACTGTGAATGAGAAACTACTGGAAAGTTTTGATCTAAAAGGATCGCTCGCTACTGTGTGGTGACTACATTCACACGATAAGGATGGAAGTAAAGCAGGCAGATCCTTTATGGCAAGCACATGAGACTACTTCAACAAGTTTATGGAAAAAGGATTTAAAAGATAAGCTTATTTTGGTACAAAAAAAGTTTTAGAATGCAAGCATTAGCTTTTCATAATACACATTTTCTATGAATATTTTGGGGACTCTTGGTATGCTGGTGACTGGGACTAGGGTATCGAAGGAGGTGAGAAATTATATTTTTCAGCATGAGACAACTAGCTTGGTTGTGAATTGAAAGTAGAATTTTAAAAGGAGAGATGTTAGTTAAGAATGACTCCAAGGTTTTTAGCGTAAACATGTAGAACAATAGATAACAATATATAACAATAACAATATATTATTTACTAATGAGGACAGAACCAGGGTGAGGGAACAGGATCAGGATTTAGATTTGTAAAATGTGTGTCTTTTGGTCGTCTGAGTGGAGATGTCAAGTAGGCAGTCGGTTAGAGGAGTCTCGAGTTGAAGGGAGACCCTGAAATGAGACCTCTGGAAATGACCTCTGTAGGCCAATGGTATTTACAGCTGTGGACCAGATGAACTCATCTAGGGAATGAGTGCAGATAGGGAAAAGCCCTGGGGCAGCCTGAGTTGAAAGTTAGAGAAGATAAGGAGGAACCAGCAAAGTCACTGACAAGGACTCACCAGAAAAGAGAAAGGACAAGGTGGAGATGGGGAAAGAAAGAATGTTTTTAGGGAAGATAGGGAAATCAACCATGGCCAATGCTGCTGGTGGCTTGAGTAAGATGAAGACTGAAAAATTAGCAATGGATTTTGCAACTGGCAACTCATGGGATCATTGAAACCCTGAATGGAGGCCCAGAGTCCTCCACCTGACTTCTGATGGGGTGAAGCTCTGAGTTTCTCATGTGAGACAGGGGGCAAGAATAAACCACAGACTATTTGGGGGATTTTGCAATTCTTGACCCTTTCGAGTGTAGGTCATGAAATAGGTTTAATTTTGTTTAGAACATGAAGGAAATATAGCCCTTCATACTCCATGGTTTGCAGACCAGTGTACCTGTTGCATTGAAGTTTACTTCAGTGCACATTTTCTTTCCAGGGGCTGTGAATCGTGGGTCGTGGCTGTTGAGGGTAGAAGTGGGAGTCAGAGGCGAAGGCAGGGTAAGGATAGGGGTTTTGTGATCAAGTCATGGGAATGAAAATGGACATGGGTGGTCAAGCCCATCTGCTCTGTGGAGTCACTCTGTGTGCTGGGGAGAGATTGAAGCCTTGTAAAGGGAGGTCCTTGACTTGCTTTTGGCACCAAGTTACAAAAGAGCCAAAGTTCTTTAACCTTGAATACCAGAGAGGGAATTAGGAAATAGCCATTCAGCTCTGTCACCAGTTAAGTAAAAGTTACATCATCCTTTTGCCATTGTTAACATCCTAATGACACCACAGGTTTGGGACCACAATTAAAACCAGGAGGAGAGACCCTGATTGCCAAAACCAGTCAACAAATCTGAGTCACAAATTCAGAAATGCATCAAACATTGGGAAAGAGAACCCATTGGGGGAGGGGAGCTTTATACTATGTGCTTTGCTGGTGACAAAGCAAAATGAATTTCCAAACCGTTTCTGAAAATTACAGTAGGGTGGCCTGAAGAGGCTCTTGAGAGAGAGATGGCAAATGGATAGCCACTGACAGGTGGTGGGACACACAAGGGATCAGGTGTGTGTGATCCCTGCCCTCACACCACCTACAAACTAGGTACAGCTACAGTCCGTAGGGCTTGACAGCCAAGTGCCATAAACAATGTCAGAGGAAGAATGCGGGCTCTCGTGTCTCATAGAGGTGAGGCACCCAATCAGATTGAGGAGGTCAAGGAAGCTTCTGAGATGAAGTAGTGTCTATGACTTGGACATGAAGACAATGGAGTGCTTTACGGGCATCTGCTATCTGGGAGGAGAGATATACGGTGGGCATAGGTATCCAGTTGCCGGGGGCTAAGTCTGGACCCTGCCACTAGCTGTGAACCCTGGTAAAGTTAGTCATCCTTCTATGCCTTTGTATCTTCAAGAGAGAAAAACACTGCCCACTTCAGGGAGCTGCTGCAATGGCTACACAGTCAGTCCAGAAAACATTAAGTGCCATTTCTAGCCATAATTAAGAGGTCAAGTTGAGTAAAATGTCAATGATATCTCCTTAAAGTTCTGTTTCATGACTGTGCTTTGTAAAGGTAAATTTATTTATAAGGGCATTGCCAACCTCATCCAATGCCCTCTTTTCCCATAATGTCTTGAGATCCTCAGTGGCAAGTGTACCTGCTACTGGGTCAATAGACTGTCCCCTTGAGATTGAGAAAGATGCCAGAGGATATGAGAAAGTCAGAACTGGATGTGGAAAGGTTGTGGGAGGGTGGATTGTACCCTCCGCAGCCACTGACATCAGAATTAAATCATAGGACATAGTGCAATCAGAAAACATTTACGAAAGAGAAGAATCCGCAGGGTCACCAAGACTACAGGGTTCTGGCCAGGATTTGCATCTGTGTGTGTATGTGTGTGTGTGTGTGTGTACGTATGTATGTGTGTTTGTGTTTAAGCATCTATTGAGATACAACTCACATATCATAAATTCATCTTTCAAAGTGTTTGAGAACCAATTCAAGGTTTTGAGTACACACACATGATTGTGCAACCGCCATCGCTCTCTGATTCCAGAATGTTTTCATCACCCTCAGAGAGAAACCACTTCCAGGTTTTTGAAATTTGTAAGTCTGTGCCAGAGCGGCTGATGTAGAAATAAAGGATCTGTGATCAAGGCATTGATAACAGGCTGAGATCTGAAGGATGAAGCTCATTTCCAGACACACCTGCAGACAAATGCGAGACCTTCCATCCCCGTGACCTGAAGCTCTGTCCCACGGCAGTGCTGCCTTGGGCTCCATTCTGACACCGTGTGTATCTATGGGTGGAGGAAGCTCCAGGCTCCTGCCTTCAGAGAGGCCTAGATCTCCCATGTGGGTGCAGGGGCACAAGAACTTGGACCGTCTTCTACCGCTTTCCCAGGCCATAGCAGAGAGCTTGTTTGGAAGTGGAGCTGCCAGGATTTGAACTGGCACCCACATGGGATGTTGGCACTGTAGGCGGCAGCTTTACCTGCTACACCACAGAGCCGGCCCCATTCGTGATTTCTTTGCTTGAGTTAATGCATGAAAATAGTTGGGACAGTAGTTTCTGGCATAAGAGAAATGCTACCTATAATTATTATTTATTGCCACATGCTAGGATCCAGTCTAGAAACTGGAGGAAGAACCATGGACCCCTCTGCCTGCGGCGCCGGCACACTGGGTTCTAGTCCCGGTCGGGGCACCGGATTCTGTCCCGGTCACTCCTCTTCCTGTCCAGCTTTCTACTGTGGCCTGGGAGTGCAGTGGAGGATGGCCCAAGTGCTTGGGCTCTGCACCTGCGTGGGAGATCAGGAGAAGCACCTGGCTCCTGCCTTTGGATCAGTGCGGTGCACCGGCCGCAGTGGCCATAGGGGGGTGAACCAACGGAAAAGGAAGACCCTTCTCTCTGTCTGTCTCTCTCTCTCTCTCACTGTCTACTCTGCCTGTCAAAAAAAAAAAAAAATAGGAACCATGGACCCAGCAGGGCCCTGGCCCCCTCGGAGCGTGTCCCTTAGGAAGAGAAACAGACGGTAAACAAGCAAGTGTGCAGGAAGGCAGGTGTAACCAATGCCTACTGTGCAATGCTGTGGGGAAAATCGCATGAGGCCATCTGTCTGAAGGGGATGGTGTCATCAGGATCTTGTTCAAAAGACACACTTAAAAATGTCCTCCCAGGGCAGGTGTTTGGCACGATGGTTAAGATGTCACTTGGGATGCCCCCAGGCCTTATCAGAGTCCTGGCTCTGAGGCCTGGCTCTGCTCTCCATCCTAGCTTCCTGCTAACGCAATCCCTGGGAGGTGGCAGGTGACAGCTCCTGGGTGGGAGACCCAGCTTGGCCTCCTGGTTCCTGGCTTCAGTCTGGTCCAGCCCTGGCCCTCCCTTGTGGGCATTTGGGGAGTGAACCAGCAGGTGGGAGATCTCCGTCTGTCTGCCTTTCAAATACATTTTAGAAATAAGAAAATAAAATTTGCAGGAAAAGCTGCCTTCTTTTTTTCGTCTCCCTCTCTTCCTCTCCTTTGTCCCCGCTTCCTCTCTGGCTTTGGAGAGCAACCAGCTGAGCCCCTCAGCACAGGGGGCTGGGAGCTCAGTGCAGGGCGCCCCGGAGGTTGCACTTTCTGCGGGAAGTCTCTCTCTTGCCTCTTCAGAGGAAACATGATTCATGCACTGCTCGGCTTCCATTTCCTGGGAGGCTGCGGGCCCAGGAAATCTGCGGTTTGAGCATCAGTTCAGAGATCCAATGAAAGGGCTCTTGGTGGTGGGGTGTGTTGCTAGGACCACTGACAGCGTTCTCTGCAGCCGCATGACTCATGCTGAGCTGGCTCCTCAGCCGTCGGTCTCCTGATCGCACTCAGCTCGTGAAATGAGTTGAGTTTCCTGAGCCGGGGTGACGCTTCCCTAGCCGTGCTGGCTGGCAGACAGGACGGGGCAGGGCATGCAGATTCCCAGTTGTGTGGCTGTGTCCATTTCACGGATGGATGTGACCCCTTTGCATGAGCTGCAGCCAAGGAGCGGTGCAGCTAAGGTGACTTGGATTCTTCCACCCTGCTGTCATGCTGTTTCCCCAACCAGCCCCAGGACAGCTGCACCACTGGTAACCCTAGCTTGCCAATGCCCACCTTGGCTAAAGCCCTTATTTAATACAGCTCTTTAGGATAACAAAACATCGGGGCCATCTTGTAGAGATCTTAACAGGAGAGTTAAACAGTTGTTAGAAAAATAAGAAAGAGAGAGAGAGGGAGAAGGATATAGATGGCAGGTGTTAAGAACATTCATCAAGACGCCAGTGTTGTGGTGCAGTGGGCTAAGTGGCTGCTTGTGATGCTGGCGTTTCGTTATCAGAGTGTGGCTTTGAGTCCCAGCTACTCCGCTTCTGATCCCGCTTCCTGCTAATGTTCCTGGGAAGGCAATGGAAGATGGCCCAAGTCCTTGGGTTCCTGCACCCACGTCAGACACGTGGATGAAGTTCCTGGCTCCTGGCTTCAGCCTGGCTTGGCCCCAGATGTTGTAGCCATTTGGGGAGTGAGCCAGCTGGTGGACAATCTCTCTCTCTTGCTCACTCTCTCTTCCCCTCTCTGTAAATCTGCCTTTCAAATAAATAAATAAATCTTTAAAATAAAAACAAAAGCAAAACCAGATACAGTACATTCACCTAGTGTTTCTACACCATGGTTCCCTTTGGGCCTTGATTCCTGTGTACCAGGGAGATGCTGAAGCCAGCAGGGTCCTTCATGACAGTGGCGCACTCTCCAGGTTGGCAGATTTTGCTCACAATGAGAATGCCATAGCAAACAGGACGCAGTGGGAAGGGAACCGGGGCGCTTGGAAGCCAACCAGGAAAAATGCTGACTTCTTCCATCTCAGTGTTGGGTGCATGGGTAGCCATTGTGTGATTTTGTACTTTTTCATGATTTTGAAATATTTCATACCAAAATGGCACAAGATTTGAAGTTAGATAATCTGACCTCCTGGACAGACCACCTAAGTTCTGGAGATGCTGACCTGTAGAATGTGGATAATGAGCAATCATTTGCAGGTTTCTTGTGATGCTCTAGAGTCAGAATCATTATGGAAAGGTAATTAAGGGTCATGACAATAGAACAAAAGCAATGGGCTGGCCCCTCACTGAAGGCCTCAGGTGGAGGGTGACATTCAGCAGAGGGACTCCCGGGTTGTGAAGGGGGAGGACTGTGGCACTATTTTGTGGGGATGTTGGGCTGGTGATCTACTGATGTCTTGTTCAACTTGAGATTTTAGAAGGTCTAGAACAGAAAATTCCAAGGCCTGGGCCAGTCAGAAAACAGAACTGAGGAAAGTGAATAAAACTTGGGCATTGGGGTTTAGGAGAGCGTGGAGGGGGCTGGGGAGAACTGGAAGGAGAATGGACACCGATGAGTGACAGCCGTCCAATAACTGCCAGAATTTCACAGCAATGTGGGCTCGCCCTTCTCATCTCTCTACATCTACAGCTGTGTCTGCACAGACATACACACAAACACATGAACACACACACATACACACGTACATACACACACATACTCACACATACAAAAGTTCAAGTTGAGCATTGTGGCATAGCAGGTAAAGCTGCTGCCTACAGTGCTGGCATCCCATATGGGTGCTGGTTTCAGGAGTCCCAGCTGCTCCACTTCCCATCCAGCTCTCTGCTGTGGCCTGGGAAAGCAGTAGAAGATGGCCCAAGTCCTTGGGCCCCTGCACCTGCATGAGAAACCCGGAAGAAGCTCCTGGCTCCTGACTTCAGATCAAGCCATTGCAGCCATTTGGGGAGTGAACCAGCAGATGGAAGACCTCTCTCTCTCCCTCTCTCGCTTTCTCTCTCTCTCTCTGCCTCTGCCTTTCTGTAACTTTGCCTTTCAAATAAATAAATAAATATTTAAAAAATATTTTCTAAAATTATCTTCAAATGGTGTGAATAAGGTGTATATGAAGCATAAATGAATTTCATATTTAACCTTGAGTCCTCTTTCAAGAAATCTCATTATACAGAGGCAAATTTTCCAAAACCTGAAAAAAAATGCTGAAATCTGAGACAATATAGGTCCCAATAGTGTGGATAAGGGACACTAAACCTGTGTATGCATTTCTATAAATATATATGGAATAAATAATTCAGTGATTTTAGTGTATTTATAAAATTGTACAATCATTGTCACAATCAAATTTAGAATGTTTTCAGCCTCCAGAGGAAACCCTACACCCATTAGGAGTCACACCTCAGGCCTCTTTCTCCCAGCCCCAGGCACCCACCAGTCTACGCTCTGTCTCTGTAGATTTGCCTAATCGGTATGTTTCCTATGAGTGGAATCGTACAACTTGGAGCCTTGGTGTGACTCGGTGATTTCCCTGAGCACAAAGTTTTCACGGTTCATCCATGCTGCAGCACCTGCTGGTAACCCATCCCTTCTTCTTGCTGAATACTACTCCCTTGTATGGATGCACCACGTTCCACTTAGCCATTCATTGGTTGGTGGACATTTGAGCTGCTTCAGGGTTATTCTAAGTAATACTGCCATGACCATTCATGTACAAATTTTTGCATATGCGGCTATTTTGTTTCTCTCTGTTATATGTCTAAAGGCTGCCAGATAATTCAGCATTTCAACAGAATTAGAACCAACTAATTCTTCTCTCTCACTCTCTTTGTCTCTTCCTGTATGTGTGCAAACATAAATAAATAAGCATAATTATGCATAAAATGAAGTCATGTGGACCAAACACAAAAAATCATACTCAGAGATCAGCCTTCCCAGTTTAATACAGACCTTACTTCTGTTTGCAAAAAGGGAAGAAAAAATCATGGATTTTTCTGGCTTCATAACTTTCCTAGAATTTTATCAAACTTCCACATAAACATACATTCATTTATAAATAAAACTCCCTTTTATTTCCCAAGAATCAGTGCAGAAAGAGAACTCAGTGTTGGACCAGGACCCTGAGCTAAGAAGCCCAGTAAGAGAACTGCACTTCAGGCCAACATCCTGGGTAGATAGACACGCATGTGGTTTGGAGGGTATGCAAAGCCGGCTCACACCGGTGATAGTCACCCGTTCAGGCAGACACTTTCTTCTGGGTGTCTATTGTATGCTCAGAGGTGAAGGACAGGCTCGTGGTCTCTGATGGGTGATGCTTGTTCCCCACATTCAAAACTCAGTGGAAGAAACACAGAGTGTTGGCAGCTGAGAAGAGCAGGGCTTCACAGTGTGGTGGTGGGGAGTGGGGCCCACAGGCCAGGAGGAGTGTGCTGGGGACGATTGCTAACCTAAGCTCTTGAAGTCATGTGAGCAGGGCCTCCAAAGCCAGCGGCCCCATTGCTAGTGCCTGCATGATGTCGGGCAGGTTAGGCCATCTTAATGAACCTTATTCTTGCTGAATAATATTCCCTTGTATGGATGCTCATCTGCCTATAGGAACAGAACAGTACCTCCTTTATGAGAGGTTGTTTTTGTTGTTGTTGTTTTGTTTTGTTTTTAAATTAAAGACATACAGCATTTAGAAAAATGCCTTAGGACCAACACTGTGGCGTAGCTGGTAAGACTGTGGCCTGCAGTGCCGAAAACCCACATGGGCACTGGTTCGAGTCCTGGCTGCTCCATTTCTGATCCAGCTCTCTGCTATGGCCTGGGAAAGCAGTAGAAGATGGCCCAAGTCCTTGGACCCCTGCACCTGTGTGGGAGACCCAGAGGAAGCTCCTGGCTCCTGGCTTTGGACGAGCACAGCTCCAGTCGTTGCAGCCAATTGAGGAGTGAACCATCGGATGGAAGACCTCTCTCTCTCTCTCTCTCTCTCTCTCTCTCTCTCTCTTTCTGCCTCTCTGTAACTCTGCCTTTCAAATAAATAAATAAATCTTTAAAAAAAATGAAGTAAACAGGACAGATGCTCTGAAGGAACACCTGTGTGTGCATGGTCCGTGCGCGTGTCCTTGCAGGTGACACCGACACAACTGGACGTACCAAGACGCCAAAGAAGGAGGAAGCGGAATTAGTCAATGGAAAAGGGAGAAGATGTGGCCCTGGGTTAAGGAAGAAGAACGGGCAGGAGACGGGCTTGAGGGAAGCCGCCACGTTTTGGAGCAATGGGCAGCTTGGTGGGAAGACAGCTTGGCAGATTGTTGGAGGAGAGAAATGGCAGGTGAGTCTGGGAAGGGACCTGGTGCGGGAGCTCGCGTGGACGTGGGCGTCAGGCGTGGCTTTCTGCTCGTCCTCCTGAGTGTCACCGGGGCTCAGGGAAGGAACAAGGCCAGCAATGACACTGTCTGATTTGGGGGTTAAAATGCTCCTCTGGCTGCCGTGCACGGCTTGAGCTGTGGGGAGACAATCCCACGGCAGAACTGCAATTGAGTAAGAGTGGAAAAGGTGCTTACACAGAGCACAGGGCAATAGTTCCATGATTTATTAGACCAGCAATTATCCCGATGCCAGCCTTCTGGAGCAAGTTAAGTGGCAGAGCCACGGCTCCACCCCAGCGGAAAAATCTTTAAGCAGAAAATTGACATGGAAACAAAGAAGAAGAGCGAAATTTTCTTAAAAAGAACCACCAGCATCAACCCTGTGAAAGTGAAAGTTAACGCATGTTGATGGACACACGTTCCTTTTTCCAAAACGGAGACAAGCAGCGCCTTCATGTTCCGCTGGGCAGCAAACACTCCTGTGTGCCCCTCAGCCCCTCGACCGTCTGCCCTGGCTTCTGTTCAACGCTTGTGAGAGCTCAGCGTTGCTCTGATCCACGCCTTCCACCAGCCCTTTGGTGCCAAATGAGCAGAGGTCTAGCGCGGATCTTACGGCGCTACAGTCAGCCTCTCAGCAGGGTTGCGCTCCTGTCTGAATGCTCACGGGGGGAATTCTTCATTTTCCCTCTCCCAGCCTCTGCAGGTGGCCAGCATTCCTTGGCTCATGGCCCCTTCCTCCCCCTCTAAAGTTGCGTCACTCCCACCTCTGCTTCGGTTATCACATTGGCTTCTCTGACCCTGTTCCCCTTCCAGGTAGAAGAATCTTGGTGATTACATCACGCCCATTGGCTAATCCAGGACATTCTCCCCATCTCAAGTCCCTGGCTTTGCGCATTGCCTCCCGCCACTGCTAGCCCTACGGACTTCAATTATCCTTCTTCTGTCTGGCAGGGATGTGAGTCAAACCCACTTCACAGAGTTTGCTGTGAGGCCCTAATACATGTTAGTCTACGCCAGTAACTTTGAACAGTGGTGGGCACATAGTAAGTTCTCCTAAGATATGGGCCATTGTTATCTGATGAATGGGTTTGATAGGACTCTTTTTTCCTCACTGTGTTTGAATCTGATGATTAGTGGCAATGTCTGTATTGTATTAGTTGGGAGAATCCATGTTTAAGAAAAGTGGTTGAGGCCGGCGCCGCCGCTCAGTAGGCTAATCCTTCACCTGTGGCGTCGGCACACCGGGTTCTAGTCCCGGTCGGGGTGCCAGATTCTGTCCCAGTTGCCCCTCTTCCAGTCCAGCTCTCTGCTATGGCCCCGGGAGTGCAGTGGAGGATGGCCCAAGTCCTTGGGCCCTGCACCCGCGTGGGAGACCAGGAAAAGCACCTGGCTCCTGGCTTTGGATCAGCGCGGAGAGCCAGCCGCAGCAGCCATTGGGGGGGTGAACCAATGGCAAAGGAAGACCTTTCTCTCTGTCTCTCTCTCTCACTGTCCACTCTGCCTGTCAGAAAAAAAAAAAAAAAAGTGGTTGGATGAGTATTACAACATCATGTTAAGGGAAAGAAGCCAGACACAAAAGAGCGAACACTATGTAAGTCTGTTTTCGAAGTTTGAGAACAGCACAAACAAATGTAGGCACGGGACCATGGTATACAGAAAAGAGGTACCCAGCAGGCCTGAGGCCAGTCTCGTCAGCAAGGCCAGCTTGCAGGGTGATTCCTCACTGGCATCTGAGAACCTAGCTTCCAGAGTGCTCCCAGAGCATAGGAGTGGGTCACTGACTGGACAGTCTGGCGTAGGCTGAATGTCTGTCTTGAGTTTGGGGATTGTGGGAGGCAGAAGGCGTCTACGTGATCAGCCCCCAGGAAGAACCTTGGATGCTGGGCCTGTAATAAGCTTCCCGGGTAGGTCACATTTTACACATGTTGTCAACACCCATTGCTGGGAGAATTAAGTGCACACCTTGTGTGACTTTCCATAGAGAGGAACTTGGCTTGTTGGTTCCTGATTGCCTCTGGAATTTGTCCCGTGCGACTTTATCCTGTGCTGCATTTGCTTTGTATCCATTTACTGTAATAAAGCCCAGCTGTGTCTAGGTCTCATGAGTCCTTCTGGTGGATCACTGAACCTGGAGGTGGTCTTGGGGACCCCCAACATAGACAGTTGCCTGGGGTGGAGGTGGATAAAAGATTCGTAATTTAGTGTCCCCCAAAGGCCCACATGTGGAAGACTTGGTGGTCCCTAAAGTCTTAGGTTAATGGTTGATGGATTAATGTTAATGGTCAATGGATTAAGGGTGGAGACTTGGTGCAATCCTGCTGTCTGGTAAGTGGGCCCCGTGGGAGGTCTCTAGGTCATTGGACGCCTGTCTTCAGGACATCGTTCTTGCAAAGGGTTAGTTACAAAGGGGAGTTGGGCTAAGTATCTTTCTCTGCTTCCTGACTTGCCATCTGCCATCCTCTGGCCTCCCCAGATACCTAAGCCAATGGGGTAACCCCTTCTTGGGCCGTGAACCTCCAAGACTGTAAACCAAAATAACAATAACCCTTCTTCCTTCCTAAACAGTTCCTCTTGGCTGTTTAATTGTAGCAA